>NC_090373.1:206294790-207647290 GCF_036365525.1 Heterodontus francisci | reverse complement strand
GACACAGAGAGGGGGAAACGACACAGAGAGGGGGAAACGACACAGAGAGGGGGAAACGACACAGAGAGGGGGAAACGACACAGAGAGGGGGAATAACACAGAGAGGGGGAATAACACAGAGAGGGGGAATAACACAGAGAGGGGGAATAACACAGAGAGGGGGACAGTGAGCGAGAAAGAGAGAGTGATGAAGATTACTCTCTAAGAAGCATGCGGGCAAAGACTACTTGTACAAGCAAAAAATTGCCAGGTATTTCACTAAATCAGTGTCCAACATAGTGACAAGGAGGTAAATAAATTAATCTCCTCATTTAAAGCTTCTTCACAAAAAGGCACATGATAAATAGCAAGATAAATTTTTAATGCCTTTATCTTTCCGAAGTTGTCTCACCGGCTCCTGTGTAAGACAAAACCTGTAATGTAGTCCCCCTGCTCCCTCCCATGCAGAAAGATAGGACAACCCTGCACTAATTGTTCGAAATCTATCCCATTTCGCATGGTGGTAGTGCCACACAACGCGATGGTGAGTACCCTCAATGTGAATTTGGGACTTTGTCTCCACAAGGACTGTGAGGTAGTCACTCCTACCAATACTGTCATGGACAGATGCATCTGCGACAGGTAGATTGGTGGGGACGAGGTCAAATTGGTTTTTCCCCTATATCGGGCGGCACAGTGGTGCAGTGGTTAGCACCGCAGCCTCACAGCTCCAGCGACCCGGGTTCAATTCTGGGTACTGCCTGTGTGGAGTTTGCAAGTTCTCCCTGTCTGCGTGGGTTTCCTCCGGGTGCTCCAGTTTCCTCCCACATGCCAAAGACTTGCTGGTTGATAGGTAAATTGGCCATTATAAATTGCCCCTGGTATAGGTAGGTGGTAGGGGAATATAGGGACAGGTGGGGATGTTTGGTATGGGATTAGTGTAGGATTAGTATAAATGGGTGGTTGATGGTCGGCACAGACTCGGTGGGCCGAAGGGCCTGTTTCAGTGCTGTATCTCTAAATAAATAAATCACCACTCTATAGTTCTTGCACATCTGTGATTTTCCTCCAGATGTGCTCCTCTATCTCTCTTTATTTGGAGGCCGATAGAATACTCCTAGTCGCGTGATCATACCCTTTTTGTTTCTCAACTCTAACCAAATGGATTCTGTCCTTGTCCCTTCAAAGACATCCTCCCTTTCCAACATTGCAATGTCTTCCCTAATCTATGTCTATGTCTAATCAATACTGCTACCCCACCTTCTCTGTCTTTTCTGAACACTTTATATCCTTGAATATTAAGCACTAAGTCCTTGCCATTTTTAATCCATGTTTCCATTATTGCCACATCATATTCCCATTCTGCTATTTGTGCTTGTAGTTCACCAACCTTATTCACCGCACTCTCTGCATTTACACCCATTCCTCATATTCGTTCTCAGTCCGCTCCCATCTAAAATGGAACTACACCCCTCTCTACTACTGTCCAACACTCATATTATGCACTTTATTACTCTTTTCTACTACTATGTGCTGGTGCCAATTTAGTTTAAACCCTCCCCAACCACACTAGTGAATCTCCCCATGAGGACATTGGCTGCAGTCCTGTTGAGGTGCAACCTGTCCCTTTTGAATAGGTGCCTCCTGCCCCAAATCTGGTCCCAATGCCCCAAGAATCTGAAGCTGTCCCTCCTGCACCATGCTTCAAGCTACGTTTCCTATTTCTACTCTTGCTTGTGTGTAGCACTGCGAGTAATCCAGAGATTAGCTGATGGAGTTTTACTATAAACGAGCTGCTCTTTTTGGAGTTAATGAGTATATAATAGGAGACTGGCATTAACTAAAACAATTCGGGGTCAAAGTCCAATGCCCAGAAACTGCAAGCACAAATCCAAAAATCAGCAAATCCCAGAGACTGAGCTATACCCTGAGAGTACACAGTGACATTTTCTAGTTTCCAATTTTAAAGGAATTATTTCACTATATATACCCTTCAGTAAAAGCTTCCTCACATTTCAATAGCATGAAACTGTCATTATATCCTAAATAGAATAAAATCATCATGAACTTCAGTAGGCATTACAGAAGTAACAGATGTGTAACAGCGATTACAAGCCCGTAATCTGATTCTCGGATTCGGACTGCTCTGAAATGTACAATTATCTTTCACCTCAAGATGATTACTCCCTTACAATAAATGGTGCCTGGTGAATTCTTCTCCACTTCACCATCTGAAATAATCCAAGTTTTCTTTTTGTAAATTGAAAAACCCACAGGCAGCACATCAGTGGATTGAAATGTCTGAGATAAATCAAATAGTTATTGTTTGGTGATACCATGTTTGGGTTTGAGAAACTCAGTCACTGAGTATGTTTAAAGTAGAGATGAACAGATTTCTAAATATCAATGACATAAAGGGATATGGGGATAGGGTGGGAAAAAGGCATTGGATTGGATGATCAGCCATGATCGTATTGAATGGTGGAGCAGGCTCGATGGGCTGAATGGCCTACTCTTGCTCCTAGGTTCCTATGTATGTGGATTGTAGCAAAACCAAGGGAGGTAAGAAGCTCCACAGCTTTGAGATTCTGGAAAAGAATGAGCCAGGATAGGAGATGGTGAGAGAACAGAAAGTGCTGGAAATGCTCAGCAGGTCTGGCAGCATCTGTGTAGAGAGAAACAGAGTTAACGTTTCAGGTCAGTGATCCTTCATCAGAACTGGTAAAAGTTAGAAATGTAACAGTCTTTGTGCAAGTGAAAGGGGGGGTGGATGGGGAGGGGGAAAGAAGAACAAGGAAGGAAGGACTGAGATAGGATGGACCGGGGGTGGGGGGAGATTAAATGACAGATGTCATGGAACAGAATGCAAATGGAGTGCAAAATAGTTGTAACAGACAAGGCATGAGTCCAGAGAGAGTGCGAATGGCAAAATAACGAACAGCTCTGTGCGAAAGCAAAAACATGAAAAATAAGTTTAAGACAAGCACATGCTTAAAAAATAAATACATAAATAATTATAAAAAGAAAATATAGGAAAAAAAATTTAAAAATAACAAAAAATAGTGGGATTCATGTTCTGAAATTATTGAACTCAATATTGAGTCCAGAAGGCTGTAGAGTGCCTAATTGAAAGATGAGGTGCTGTTCCTTGAGTTTACATTGATGTTCACTGGAACACTGCAGCAGGCCGAGGCCAGAAATGTGGGCATGGGAACAAGGTGGTGAATTAAAATGGCAAGCAACCGGAACAGCCACAAAGACATTGATGGGAGGGTTAGCGGGAAGAATACGACAGATAGTTCACCCAACAGGTGAGCTGGTGATATTGATGAGGCATAATCTTTAATTAGAGCTAGGCTATACAGGAAATCAGGAAGCACTCTTTCATACAAAGGGAAATATGGAATTATTTCCCCTAAAAGGTGGTGGATGCTGAAAGTCTGAGATTGACAGACTTTTGCTAAGCAAAGGCATTATGGGATATGGATAAAAGGCAGGCAAATGGAGTCAAGATCGGCCATGATCTAACTGAATGGAGGAACAGCTTGAGCTTGCGTTCGAGAACTCCTGTTTCTAACCTACTATAATCAAAAGTAACCAGCAACTAGTATGCTTGACCACTCATTGTAACGACTGAGGTCTGTCAATAATTCTTGAAATATCCATCTTTATGTAACTGGCACAAAGATGTTTTGCTTACAATTGTCTTCTAATTGTTAATTTTTTTACCATTACTGTGAGGTTGGGGTTTGCATGGAGGACAGTAAATGGAAGTGCAATTTCAAAAGGATAATTATATAGGAGCTGAACATACATGGATGGTGTTGGTGACTGTAACTATAGTTCCAGGGATGAGGGATGTTAGCTGCAAGATCAGGTTGGAGAAGCTGGGGCTGTTCTCCCTGAAGCAAAGGAGTTTACGGGAAGATTTGATAGAGGTGTACGAGATTATGATAGGTTTGGATAAGGCAGCCAAAAAGACTCTACCATTAGCTGATGGTACAAGGACTAGGGGACAAAAATTTAAGGTTTTGGGTGAGAGATGCAGTGAAAATGTGATGAAGAACTTTTTTTAAATGCGAGTGGTAATGCAGGTGGGAGGTATACAGTAAATGGCAGAACCCTTAGGATATTGACAGGCAGAGAGATCTGGGCGTACAGGTCCACAGGTCACTGAAAGTGGCAACACAGGTGGATAAGGTAGTCAAGAAGGCATACGGCATGCTTGCCTTCATCGGTCAGGGCACAGAGTATAAAAATTGGCAAGTCATGCTGCAGCAGTACAGAACTTTAGTTAGGCCACACTTAGAATATTGCGTGCAATTCTGGTCGCCACACTACCAGAAGGACGTGGAGGCTTTGAAGAGGGTACAGAAGAGGTTTACCAGGTCTGGAGGGCATTAGCTATGAGGAGAGGTTGGAAAAACAGATTGTTTTCACTGGAACGACGGAGGTGGAGGGGTGACATGATAGAGGTTTACAAAGTTATGAGTGGCATGGACAGAGTGGATAGTCAGAAGCTTTTTCCCAGGGTGGAAGAGTCAGTTACTAGGGGACATAGGTTTAAAGTGAGAGAGGCAAAGTTTATAGGGGATGTGCAAGGCAAGTTCTTTACACAGAGGGTGGCGAGTGCCTGGAACTTGCTGCCAGGGGAGGTGGTGGAAGCAGGTACGATAGCGACGTTTAAGAGGCATCTTGACAAATACATGAATAGGATGGGAATAGAGGGATACGGTCCCCGGAAGTGCAGAAGGTTTTAGTTTAGGCAGGCATCAAGATCGGCGCAGGCTTGGAGGGCCGAATGGCCTGTTCCTATGCTGTACTGTTCTTTGTTGTTCTTGGAACTCGCTGCCTTCGAGTGTGGTGGAGGCAGAGGCAATCAATGATTTCAAAAGGAAATTGGATGGACATTTGAAGGAAATAAAGTTGCAGGACTAGAGCAGTGGAATGGGACTCGATGGGCTGAATGGCCTTCTTCTGTTCAATAAATGACTCTAACAATGTTGAAAAGAGTACAAAAGTAAATAATGAGAGTTTAGATAACTGCACTTACCAAAGTATTTCACAACACCACAACTCAACCTCCATTGCTGCACTTTTTATTCTTTACTTTCCCCTCACATTATTTCCCAGCCACACAGGAGACAGGCAGACAACCCTGACTAACCATTTGGGTTAGGTATGCAAGAGACACCTGAGCTGGCTTGCCTAGAAGATGGCCAGAATTGATCATATAAATCCAATCCAGCCCTTCAAGTTTCATAGACAAATTGCCCAGATATCCCAACCTGAAAAGCTAGAGAGAGTCCAGCCGAGGTGAATAGGCGCAGGAGACTTTAAGAGTAAGGATGAAAGCAGAAATGAGAAATCCAAAATGAAACCAGAAAGTGAGTCAAGTGGGACAGCACAAGTGGATGAAGTTACAACCTTAAGAGTTATGATGGATACATTTTGGCGGAAAGCCACTGAAAGGAATGAATGACAAGTGGCGTATGATGTGTTTCACCTTTGGGACTACTCTGAAGGATTGATCTGCCCTCTTTGTTTCTTTGCAGGACATTGGTTGGTGGGGGGGGGGGGGGGGGGGGGAGGGGTGAGGACTTTGTACCTGCAATTATGAATCATGGGCAATTATGATTACCCAGAGCTTGCCTGAGCCTTGAGGAAGATATTATCCAAAACTGATCAGTTTATTTTTGCCTTCGTCAACTAGTTAACATTAATGGTTACAAGGGAAGGACAGTGCACAAGGTCATATTGCCTAACAGACAGGTTACCATTGGTGGCCATGACATCCTTTCTGCATCTTTTTATACATATGTAGAATATCTTGGTTGGAGACCATCAGAATGAAGGATCTGCACTGAAAATGTTAATCTGTCTTCTATTTGAGAGATTAATGAATTTGTTTATTTCCACAATTTTCTGTTCCAATACCTGAAAGTCAGGAGCAGGAAATTTTATTCTGGAACATGTGCAAACATCTTGAGGCACACAGCAGTGTCTGACCACAGGAAGATCACCTTGGCTCATGGTTCTCATTCTGAAAACTGCAAAGAGCATTCAGTACATTAAAGGGTTTTTAAAGGTGATCTCATCCATCATACAGAAAGATCTGCAATGCAGCTGTCGTCAACCCTTGCTGCATTAAAATTTTCCCTGAATTATATTATCTGCCCTATACCTTTGTAGCTGATCCAGTTTAAAACATGATACTACATGGGTTACTGACTGGAACTGTCCCATTTTCTAAACACACTCATTCTTCATCCAATTTGCAAGATTATCGTACAAATCTCTTCAGTATCACCAGGCTAGAACCTCTACCTGGCCTATTTATAGGCTGTATTGTTAATCTGCCAGGAAGTCAAACTTTTCCCTAGAAAGCAGTGTTTCAAAAGGACCCTAACCTCGATCATTACTGGTCTATTCATAGCTTTTTAACGTGGCAAAACAGATGATCCAGTCACCCCTGGCAATATTCTCTCACTTGCACTGACATGGCAACATTAAAATTGAAAACATCAGCTTTGCTGAAAAAAATAACCACGAGAATTCAAAACCCCCAGCTTTTTGTTAAGTAACAAATTATTACTTTCATACCTGATGCAGCATGAGGAAACAGTATTAATCTGTAACCTGACAGCATGATGCTAAACCTAAGTTTAAAAATAGCTCAGCATGTAGCACACAGTTTTCCACACGTGCAGCAAATACTGGTTTCACTTGGCAATGAAAAGACCACTGAACATTAAACTCTACTTCCAAACCACTGCCAATGCTCACCGCCACCCTCCCAACCCTTGGAACATAGATGTATATTTCACTAGTAGCTGGAAAAACCCAGTAACTTCCTCAAGCAGCTGGTCTTTACAAACAGCTTTGGTTATTCTGGCTCACAACAGTGGGAAATATCACAGCCAAATTTGATCCTGCCCTCACCTGATGTTCACAAACAAGCATTTTTCATCAGAGGTCATGGGTCAGCAATCAGAAGTGGGAATCTTTGTCCATCGCCACTCGCCACCCCGCCCCCCACCCATCCACATCCAAAGATGTGAATGCCAGCAGTAGCATTCAAATCACGGCCCAAACCAAAATTGCATGGGGGCAGGGGCTCAATGGGTGGGCAGAACCTAAAAGCTTTCAAATCTGCACAATTTAACTACTGGAAGAAATTTAAAGCAGTGGGGGAGTCAGCTGAATTGCACTGTTCCAATGCTTTGTTAGTGCAATCATGGGAGTAAATAATGGAACAAATAGCAGAGCAAAACAGCAGGAGGTTACACCAGATACTAGCAGTGTACTACCATTAAGAAAAAACATTCATATTTATAAAACACAAAAATCAACAGGTGAAATTATGTACATCTGTAGAACATAGCCTTCAGAAATAGCCTATATTTTATTCAGTCTATTAAATGTACAAAAACCAATTCAATACTGCATCGATTAGCTGCCATCCATCAGACAGAAAAGATAGTCGTGTTGATCCTTTCAAGATCTCAGTGGGCTTTTATAATACAGTTATTACACATCTACTATAATATCCAAGGCATATATTACACTTTCACTCGGGTGTCTGTATGCAGCAAACCTGAGGGTTCAACTGCTGAAAGTTAGGTTAGATTGCCAATCGGCATTGTTATGAAAGTGCTTCCATTTTTTGATAAATATTTTTTGAGGACTCATTTAAATTGTGGAAATGGATTCAGAGAATCACAGAATAATACAGTGCATAAGAGGCCCTTCGGCCCATCAAGTCTGCACCGATGCATTAAAACACCTGACCTGTCTACCTACTCCCATTTGCCAGCACTTGGCCCATAGCCTTGAATGTTATGACGTGCCAAGTGCTCATCCAGGTACTTTTTAAAGGATGTGAGGCAACCTGCCTCTACCACCCTCCCAGGCAGGGCATTCCAGACCATCACCACCCTCTGGGTAAAAAGGCTCTTCCTCAAATCCCCCTTAAACCTCCCACCCCTCACCTTAAACTTGTGACTCCTCGTAA
This sequence comes from Heterodontus francisci, assembly GCF_036365525.1. Lineage (NCBI taxonomy): Eukaryota > Metazoa > Chordata > Chondrichthyes > Heterodontiformes > Heterodontidae > Heterodontus > Heterodontus francisci. The sequence continues at coordinate 207,639,297 of NC_090373.1, read as the reverse complement.
ATGACCCTTCAACTAAGGGGAACAGTTGCTCCCTATCCACCCTGTCCATGCCCCTCACAATCTTGTACACCTCGATCAGGTTACCCTTCAGTCTTCTCTGCTCCAGTGAAAACAACCCAAGCCTATCCAACCTCTCTTCATAGCTTAAATGTTCCATCCCAGGCAACATCCTGGTGAATCGCCTCTGCACCCCCTCCAATGCAAACACATCCTTCCTATAATGTGGTGACTAGAATTGCACACAGTACTCCAGCTGTGGCCTTACCAAAGTTCTGTACAACTCCAACATGACCTCCCTGCTTTTGTAATCTGTGCCTCGATTGATAAAGGCAAGTGTCCCATCTGCCTTTTTCACCACCCTATTAACCTGCCCTTCTGCCTTCAGAGATCTATGGACAAACATGCCAAGGTCCCTTTGTTCCTCGGAACTTCCCAGTGTCAGGCCATTCATTGAATACTTCCGTGTCACATTACTCCTTCCAAAATGCATCACTTCACACTTTTCAGCGTTAAATTCCATCTGCCACTTTTCTGCCCATTTGACCATCCCGTCTATATCTTCCTGTAACCTAAGACACTCCACCTCACTGTTAACCACTCGGCCAATCTTTGTGTCATCCGCGAACTTACTGATCCTACCCCCCACATAGTCATCTAGGTAGTTTATATAAATGACAAACAACAGGGGACCCAGCACAGAGCCCTGTGGTACGCCACTGGACACTGGCTTCCAGTCACTAAAACAGCCGTCTGTCATCACTCTCTGTCTCCTACAGTTAAGCCAATTTTGAATCCACCTTATCAAGTTACCCTGTATCCCATGTGCATTTGCTTCCTTGATAAGTCTCCCATGTGGGACCTTGTCAAAGGCTTTGCTGAAATCCATGTAAACTACATCAACTGCACTACCCTCATCTACACACCTGGTCACATGCTCAAAAAATTCAATCAAATTTGTTAGGCATGACTTCCCTCTGACAAAGCCATGCTGACTATTCCTAATCAAATTTTGCCTCTCCAAGTGGTGATAGATTCTCTCCTTCAAAACTTTCTCCAATTCATTTTGGAAGGCTAAAGATTTCATAGATGCTGGACATTGATTTTTGTTGAAAATTCACTGAAAGGACATTGAGAGGTCTTGTTTGAAAATAAACCTTTACTGGATATCACATGCCTTAAACGCAATAAACAACAGAAACCTTTGTGACTTGGGGAAGATGTTTACAGAGAAGTGACATGTCAAGATTTATGAGGGTCAGGAATTGGTGTCGCTTGAGATATTGTTTTGGCTTAGTTGGGGTGTGGACAGTGTTGAAAAGCAGTTAGTTTTAGAGCCTGCTGAAAAACAAACCCTCAGCTCATCTTTCCTGCACCTCTCTGAGAGACCCGGAGAAATCCAGTGGTCAGCTCCTCTTTCCCCAGCTCTTTGGAAAAACCCTGTGAATCCAGAGTGTGATAACTAAAACCCCTGACGCCACATTTCTCCTGGAAAGCCTACCAGACTAATTCTCAACATCTCCAGAACAAACTCTTTCTGAAAAGATCCCAGTGTACCAGGACGCCAGACCAAAAGGGACAACTGACATCCTTACATACCTTCTCTTTTTTTATTCAAGAATTAGCAAGTATTTTCCCAAACTACTTTTTTTTGTAAAAGGCCTCTGTGGAGAGAATATCTTTATTTTTTTCAGTGTGCGTGCATGAGTTTGTGTGTGGGATATTTTAAAGAGGGAACTTTCATATTTCAATCTGTGTGTTAATGCTGTTACTGGATAAGTCTTGTTTTCATAATAAACTGATCATTTTGTTGTTTATTAAAGAAACCTGGTTGGTGTACTTTATTCTGGGATAAAGAGTATCGGTAACTGGGTAAACATTTAAAATATATGTTGTGACCTGTGGAAAAGTGGGACGAGAAAAGACAGTGCCCTCCTCCCTCCTCAGTCGTAACCGCATGTTAATTATACCAGGTCTTTAGTATTGTTTCACTCTCTATCTTGCTTTAGTGCATCATCAGAATTTTAAGACAATAAGCTTTTATGTGTGACACACGTGATACTGGTTTCATGTAATGAATTGAAGGTAGTTCACTGAGGATTCCCCTGTACTACTCAAGTTTGGAAAAACTGATCTATAATTATTCATAGAACCACAAAATGTTACAGCACAGAATGCAGCTATTTGGCCCATCGCGTCTACACTAGCTCTTCGAAAGGATTATACATTTAGTTCACTTCCCTGCTCTTTCCCCATAGCCCTGCAAGTTTTCTGTTTCAAGTATTAATCCAGTTCCCTTTGGAAAGTTATTATTGAATTTGTTTTTCTCCAAACTTTCAGGCATTGCACTTCAGATCATAATTTGAACATAGAACAGTACAGCACAGTACAGGCCCTTCGGCCCAGGATGTTGTGCCGAACCTTGAACCTACTCTAGGAACAAACTACCTACATACCCTTCATTCTACTATCATCCATGTACCTATCCAAGAATCGCTTAAATGTCCCTAATGTATCTGCTTCTACTACCACCGCTGGCAGTGCATTCCACGCACCCACCACTCTCTGTGTAAAGAACCTACCTCTGACATCTCCCCGAAACCTTCCTCCAATCACCTTAAAATTATGCCCCCTGGTGATAGCCCTTTCCACCCTGGGAAAAAGTCTCTGGCTATCCGCTCTATTCTATGCCTCTCATCATCTTGTACCCCTCTATCAAGTCACCTCTCATCCTTCTTCGCTCCAATGAGAAAAGCCCTAGCTCCCTCAACCTTTCTTCGTAGGACATGCCCTCCAGTCCAGGCAGCATCCTGGTAAATCTCCTCTGCACCCTCTCTAAAGCTTCCACATCCTTCCTATAATGAGGCGACCAGAACTGAACACAATATTCCAAGTGTGGTCTAACCAGGGCCTCATAGAGCTGCAGCATAACCTCGCGGCTCTTAAACTCAATCCCCCTGTTAATGAAAGACAACACACCATACGCCTTCTTAACAACCCTATCAACTTGGGTGGCAACTTTGAGCAATCTATGGACATGGACCCCAAGATCCCTCTGTTCCTCCACACTACCAAGAATCCTGTCTTTAAGCTTGTATTCTGCATTCAAATTCGACCTTCCAAGATGAATCACTTCACACTTTTCCAGGTTGAACTCCATCTGCCACTTCTCAGCCCAGCTCTGCATCCTGTCAATGTCCCGTTGCAACCTACAACAGCCTTCCACACTATCCACAACTCCAGCAACCTTCGTGTCATCGGCAAACTTGCTAACCCAGCCTTCCACTTCCTCATCCAAGTCATTTATAAAAATCACAAAGAGAAGAGGTCCCAGAACAGATCCTTGTGGAACACCACTGGTCACCGAGCTCCAGGCTGAATACTTTCCATCTACTACCACCCTCTGACTTATATGGGCCAGCCAATTTTGTATCCAGACAGCCAACTTTCCCTGTATCCCATGCCTCCTTACTTTCTGAATGAGCCTACCATGGGGAACCTTATCAAACGCCTTGCTAAAATCCATATACACCACATCCACTGCTCTTCCTTCATCAATGTGTTTTGTCACATCTTCAAAGAATTCAATAAAGCTTGTGAGGCATGACCTGCCCCTCACAAAGCCATGCTGACTGTCTCTAATCAAACCATGCTTTTCCAAATAATCATAAGTCCTGTCTCTCATGAATCCTCTCCAATAATTTGCCCACTACCGACGTAAGACTGACTGGTCTTTAATTCCCAGGGTTATCCCTATTCCCTTTCTTGAACAAGGGAATAACATTTGCCACCCTCCAATCATCCGGTACTACTCCAGTGGACAGTAAGGACGCAAAGATCATCGCCAAAGGCGCAGCAATCTCTTCCCTCGCTTCCCGTAATAACCTTGGGTATATCCCGTCTGGCCCCGGGGACTTATCTGTCCTCATATCATTCAAAACTTCCAGCACATCCTCCCTCTTAACCTCAACCTGTTCGAGCATATCAGCCTGTTCCACGCTGTCCTCACAAACGACCAGGTCCCTCTCACTAGTGAATACTGAAGCAAAGTATTCATTTAGAACCTCCCCTACCTCCTCCGACTCCAGGCACAAGTTCCCTCCATTATCCCTGATCGGCCCTACCCTCACTCTGGCCATCCTCTTGTTCCTCACATAAGTGTAGAACGCCTTGGGATTTTCCTTAATCCTTCCCGCCAAGACTTTTTCATGTCTCCTTCTAGCTCTCCTAAGTCCATTCTTCAGTTCCTTCCTGGCTACCTTGTAACCCTCTAGAGCCCTGTCTGATCCTTGCTTCCTCAACCTTAAGTAAGCTTCCTTCTTCCTCTTGACTAGCTGTTCCACATCTCTTGTCATCCAAGGTTCCTTCACCCTACCATCCCTTCCCTGCCTCATCGGGACAAACCTATCCAGCAGTCGCAGCAAGTGCTCCCGAAACAACCTCCACATTTCTGTCGTGCATTTCCCTGAGAACATCTGTTCCCAATTTATGCTCCCCAGTTCCTGCCGAATAGCATTGTAATTTCCCCTCCCCCAATTAAATATTTTCCCATCCTGTCTGCTCCTGTCCCTCTCCATGACTATAGTAAAGGTCAGGGAGTTGTGATCACTATCACCGAAATGCTCTCCCACCGAGAGATCTGCCACCTGGCCTGGCTCGTTGCCAAGCACCAAATCCAACATAGCCTCCCCTCTAGTCGGCCTATCTACATTTTGAGTCAGGAAACCTTCCTGGACACACCTGACAAAAACTGCTCCATCCAAACTATTTGCACTAAGGAGGTTCCAATCAATATTAGGGAAGTTGAAGTCACCCATGACAACAACCCTGTTACTTCTGCACCTTTCCTAAATCTGCCTGCCAATCTGTTCCTCCATGTCTCTGTTGCTATTGGGGGGTTCTATAGAAAACTCCCAATAAAGTGACTGCTCCTTTCCTGTTTCTGACTTCCACCCATAATGACTCAGTAGACAAACCCTCGACGACCTCCCTTTCTGCAGCTGTGATACTATCCCTGATTAACAATGCCACTCCCCCACCTCTTTTACCTCCCTCCCTATTCCTTTTGAAACGTCTAAACCCCGGAACATCCAACATCCATTCCTGCCCCTGTGATATCCACGTCTCCGTAATGGCCACAACATCGTAGCTCCAAGTACTGATCCATGCTCGAAGTTCATCACCCTTATTCCTGACACTTCTTGCGTTAAAATAGACACACTTCAACCCATCATACTGGCTGCAACTTTGCCCTGTCAACTGTCTAACCTTCCTCACAGACTCTCTGCACTCGGTATCTGCCTGTTCAACAGCTACCCCATCCACTGATCCGTAGCTCCGGTTCCCATCCCCCTGCCAAACTAGTTTAAACCCTCCCGAAGAGCTCTAGCAAACCTCCCGCCCAGGATATTGGTGCCCCTCCAGTTCAGATGCAGCCCGTCCTTCTTGTACAGGTCCCACCTTCCCCAGAAGGTATCCCGATGATCCACATATCTGAAGCCCTCCCTCCTACACCAGCTCTGTAGCCACGTGTTCAGCTGCACTCGCTCTCTGTTTCTAGCCTCACTAGCACGTGGCACCAGTATCAATCCTGAGATTATTACTCTGCTTGTCCTGCCTTTTAGCTTCCAACCTAACTCCCTATATTCGCTTTTCAGGTCCTCATCCCTTTTCCTAGCTATGTCATTGGTACCGATGTGTACCACGACCTCTGGCTGCTCCCCCTCCCCCTTAAGAATCCTGTAGACTCGATCCGAGACGTCCCTGACCCTGGCACCCGGGAGGCAACATACCATCCGGGAGTCTCGTTCACGACCACAGAATCTCCTGTCTGTTCCTCTATCCATTGAATCTCCTATCACTATCGCTCTCCTATTCTCCCCCCTTTCCTTCTGAGCCACAGAGCCAGGCTCAGTGCCAGAGACCTGGCCGCTATGGCTTTCCCCGGTAGGTCGTCCCCCCCCCAACCGTATCCAAAACGGTATACTTATTATTGAGCGGAACGGCCACAGGGTATCCCTGCACTGTGCGCCTATTCTCTTTCCCTCCCCTGACGGTCACCCAGCTACCTTTATCCTGTAACTTAGGTGTCACTACTTCCCTATACCTGCTCTCTATCACCCCTCAGCCTCCTGAATGATCCGAAGTTCATCCAGCTCCAGCTCCAGTTCCCTAACGTGGTCTGTGAGGAGCTGGAGTTGGGTGCACTTCTCACAGGTGAAGTCAGCAGGGACACAAGTGGTGACCCTTACCTCCCACATCCTGCAAGAGGAGCATGCAACTGCCCTAGCTTCCATCCCCTCCGCTCTAAATTGACAAAAGAGATGAAAAAAAAAATAAAGGAAAACCTTACCTTACCAAACCCTCCACACAAGAGTCCTTTTTTTTTGGTTAGAGGAGGAGGATGGGTGGGAGACACTACACGTGTAGTGTTTCGGGTTTAGCCGCTGCCCGAATATATAAGTTCACTTACCCAGCAGTCCCCGTGTCCACGTCCGCCGAATCACGAGGCAAGTACTTTATACTGAAACTTACCTTCCCAGCTGCCCCCTGGCTCGCACTCTCACCGCTACCACTGTTCAAAAAGAAGCTGCCGAATCGCTAGGTAAGTACTTTATACAGAAACTTACCTTCCCAGCTGCCCCCTGGCTCGCACTCTCACCGCTACCGCTGTTCAAAAAGAAGCTGCCGAATCGCTAGGTAAGTACTTTATACTGAAACTTACCTTCCCAGCTGCCCCCTGGCTCGCACTCTCACCGCTACCGCTGTTCAAAAAGAAGCTGCCGAATCGCTAGGTAAGTACTTTATCTTCAATTTGCTACATTATTTGCTACAATAATTTTTCTCCTCACCTCATGTCCCTCTTTTTTTTTAACCAATTACCTTAAATCTATGTCATCTGATTACTGATCCTTCTGCTGCTAGAAACAGTTTCTCCTTACTTACTCAATCAAAACCCTTCATGATTTTAAACCCCTTTATTAAATCTCCCCTTAAACTTCCCTGTTAAGGAGGAGAACACCCCAGTTTCACCATGTAACTGAAGTCCCTCATCCCTGACACATTTCCAGTGAATCTCCCCTCTGCACTCACTCTAAGGCTGACCATCCTTCCTAACGTCTGGTTCCCAGAAATGTACACAATGCTCCAGCTGGGGTCTAACCAGGTGACTTACAAGCTTGAGCATAAATTCTCTGCTTATCTACTCATTGCCTCTATTTATAAAAATAAGGACTGCGTGTTTCTTTTTTTTGCTGCCTTCTTAACTTGCCCTGCCACCTTCAAAGACGTGTACATACAACTCCAGGTGCCTCTATTCCTGCAATTCCTTTAAAATTGTAACATTTATTTTATATTCCCTCTCCTCAGTTCCTACCCAAATTAATCACTTCACAGTTCTCTGTATTAAATTTAAATATGCCATACGTCAGCCTCTTTTCACCAGTCTGTACGTTGTGTTACACAACTATTGCTGGAGGGGACCATAGTCCATATTAACAGCCACCATTCAGAGGGAAACAAAAACCAGTATTATTTTAAAACAATGCTCTGTAAGGGATATCGCTTTACCTTTAAGTGCTGAGAGTTTCTGAAGCTCTCTGTTCTTTGCCAGGTTGAAGCGAGATGAACTCTGGCGTCTCTCTTTCTTCACAATCTGTGGTCCTCCAGAGTATTTGATTTTATTGAGCTGGGTTTGAGGAGGAGCACTGTTACTGGGACGTTTATTTGCAGCCGGCTGCAGTTGCACCTGTAACGAGCAAAAGACTTTTCATGTACTGGCTCCAAAAAAAAAAGTTTGAAAACCTTATTCCCACCCGCCCAAACCTTTTCCAAACAGCACACTGTGAAAAGGAAGACTTTTCAAGCATACAACGTACAGATTCTATCAGGCAACTCTGGTGATATATTATTTGTACCAGAAACAAAGTGCGGAGGTTCACACCAGTACAGAGTTTCAGTGCAAATCATGCATCATATAAATCAAGTGCTAATACCTTTCAGAACTGGCAGGGTGGTCTGAACATGTCTACCTGGTTTTATCCTTCTCCCAGGTTCTTGGAGTCTACTTGACTTTAACAGCTCCCCCCCCCACCCCCATTTCTACCTGTTCGCTGCCACCTCCTTGGCTATTTGCCAAGGGTCCCTGGGTCTTGAATTTCTTTCACACAGTTTCCTATTGTTTCACATTAATATCATTTCAGCCATTTAACCGTTGTGTATGCAGTTCTGATGAAATGTCAATATGACAGAGGTTACAAAAGTACTTCCATTTTTTGGTTAAATTTTGAGGACATGTGTTTTATTTGGGAAAACTGAAAAGATTCCATGGATCTTTGAAAGGGCTGAGAGATCCTGTTTGCAAACATGATGTACTGGAAGTCACCTGTCTTCAGATGTTTAGAGAAGTAACAGGTCAAGAATTATAGGGGTCAGGAGGCTTGACTCTTGAGATATTGTTTTGGTTTCGCTTTGGACAGTCAGTTGGAGTTTTAAAAATAGTCAGGAGAGCAGTCAGCCCAGCTCAGCCTTTTCTATCTCTTTGAAAAGCCGGCCAGTTTTTCCAACTCTTTGAGAAGCTCTTAGAAGTGAGTGTAAGAATTAGAGAAAGTGATGCTACATTCATCCTGAAAGACCTGCTTGAAACCCCTGTTGCCACATTTCTCCCAAGACACTGGAAAAACCTGTCGGATAAATCCTCGACGCTGCCTGAACAAATTGCTCCAGAGAAAGATCCCAGTGACAGCCGTCCACGCGTATTTGGGATGCCAAACCAGAAAAGGGACAACTAACATCTTTCCATATCTTTTATTTCCTTCAAGAATTAGCAAGTATTAGGTCAAGGTATTCTTTTTTGTCTTTTTTTTGTAACAGAGCTCTTTTTTCCGGTTAACTGGCATGTGTGTGGGTGAGAGAGAGACGGGCTAAGGTAAAAAGGGAACTTTCATACTTCAATGTGTGTGTTAATGCTTTGTTACTGATCAAGTCTTGTTTTATAATAACTGATAATTTTGTTGTTTATTAAAGAAACCTGGTTGGTGTATTTTATTCTGGGATTAAAAGTATATAATTGGCTGAATCGTTAATTGGGTAAACATTTAACTATATGTTGTGACCTGTGCAGAAGTGGAACTAGAAAAGACAGTGCACTCCTCCCGCCTCGGTCGTAACACAGACATTAACTTGTCCGTCCTTCCCAGAGATATTGACTGACTTGCTGGGCGTCACCAGCAATTTCTCTTGTTTTGGCTTCATTTTCCAGTATCTGCAGGGTTTTTTTTTAACGTTTTACCAATAATTTTCTGATTGTTATTTTTCTGACTGGTTTGAAAACAGTACCCATATTCCAACTTTCTCTTCCAACCTCCCACAGCCTGAATCAGTAGCAATGAAAGCTAATAAACCACCGCACTGTTAACAGTTATAATTCATTCACAGAATGTGGGCCTCGTTGGCAAAGCCAGCATTTATTGCTCATCTCTAAACAACCAAGTGGCTTGCTAGGCCATTTTGGAGGGCACTTAAGAGTCAACCCCATGCCTCTGGGTACAGAGTCACATATAGGTCAGACCAGGTAAGGATGGCAAATGGCAGACTTCCTTTCCGAAAAGATATCTGAACCAGTTTGGTTTTTTAATGACAATCCGGTAGTTTCAGGGTCATCATTACTGATGCTAGCTTTTAATTCCAGATTTGTTCAATTAACTGAATTTAAATTCCCCAGCTGCTGAGGTAGGATTTAAATTCATGTCTCTGGATCATTAGTCCAGGCCTCTGTACTACTAATCCAGTAACATAACCACTATGCTACTGTATGCTAAATGCAACACAAGATAATGATGTGGTTTTATCTCCTGTTGTGACCAAGGCAGGAGGAGTGCACTATTTATTCTAGTCCCACTTCTCCATATTATTTTAAATTTTCCCACTTACTAATACGGTCAATCATATACTCTTATTTTTCCCAGAATAGAACACACTAACCAGGTTTCTTTAATGAACCACAAAATTATCAGTTTATTATAGAACCGGTCTTAACTAGTAATGAAGCAAAGCATAAACACAGATTTCAAAATTTTAAGTCCCCTTTTTACCTCAGCCCCTTTCCACACACACACACACACACACACTTGCATACACCGGTTAACTGAAAAAATAAAAGGGATTTCTTTAAATTCAGAGCTCTGTTACAGAAAAAAAGACACTTGGGCTGATTACTTGTTCATTTTTGAAGAAAACAGCAGATGAGATATGTGGTTCCAAAATCGGCATACAGTCTAACGTCCAAGTACACATAGACAGGTCACCGAAATCATTTAAAACAGTTCTTTTCAGGCGGCATTGAGAAGTAATTTAGCAGGCTTTCTTCAAAGACAGGAGACAAGATGAATTGACACAGTGGACTTCTCACGGTCTTTTAGAGATGCTGGAAAATGAGCTGGGTTGTGGTCTTCTCTCCTTTCTTGACACTTTTTTCAGCAGCAGGCTAACTTTATCAGCCGCTCACTCCAGAAGGTAAAACACACACTGACCCTACAACCAAAAGCTTGCGAGTTTTCTGCTCTCTCAGGTGCATGTTGCTGCTTCCTGCGCTTGTCCAATCAAGGGGCACGACTGACTTCTCTGCCCCATCTCTTCCTGTTACCAGAGTTTCTGTTCTACTTTTGAGTCATGTGACAACCAATATATGACTAGTTCTTTCAGTGCCCTCTTGAAAACAAAACTGGTCCCACATTTATTCAGTTTGATGATGAATTCCTTAGAAAATATTTTAACAAAAAACAGAAGCACCTTCATAACACTCCGCTGAGCTATAGTAAGAGCCTGCCATTTCAGACTGTGCAAGGCGGGTTCTAGAAGTACAGGTCTGATGTTTACTGGTTTAGAAACATATACTGAACACAAGCCAATTTTTTTTTTACATGGTCACAATAGTACCTCTCAAATAAATGACTGAGTGTTTCTTCTGATTTGATTGTGTGAAATGGATGTTTTTGCACCAGCGATCCCACGCTTACAGAACTAAATTCTGCCAAAGATGGAAACCAACAGTTATTTGGAGAGCCCTGAGACAATAAGACAGTAGAGAGTCTCAGAGAATATTTTCTGGAGGTTTTAAAATGAGGAGGGGTTTTTACAGAGTGAATAGGCAAAGACTAGTTCTTCTGATCAGGGGCTCAGCAACAATAGGTCATCAATTTAAAATTACCATGAAGAGAGTGAGGAGAGATGGCAGGAGGAATTTCTTTGCACCAGAGGACTGTTGGCAGCATTAAATGCTTTGCTATAGGGAGTGGCTGCAGCAGAGTCTATTGTATTTTTAAAAATGGAAAACTGGCTAAACGTTTTTTTTAAATTCATTTGGGGGAATGTGGGCGTCGTTGGCTAGGCCAGCAATTATTGACCATACCGAATTGCCCTTCAGAAGGTGGTGGTGAGCTGCCTTCCTGAACTGTTGCAGTCCTGGGAGGGTAGGTACATCAACAGTGCTGTCAGGAAGGGAGTTTCAGGATTTTGGCCTAGCAACAGTGAAGGAACGGCGATATAGTTCCAAGTCAGGATGCTGTGTGGCTTGGAGGGGAACTTGCAGGTGGTGACATTCCTATGCATCTTGTCCTTCTAGGTGGTAGAGGTCACAGGTTTGGAAGGCACTGTCGAAGGAGCCTTGGTGAGTTGCTGCAATATATCTTGTAGATGGAACACTCGCCTGCCACTGTGCGTCAGTCCTGGAGGGAGTGAATCTTGAAGGTGGTGGATGGGGTGCCAATTGAGTGGGCTTCTTTGTCCTGGATGGTGTCGAGCTTCGAGTGTTGTTGGAGCTGCACCCATCCAGGCAAGTGGACAGTATCCACCACACTCCTGACTTGTGCTTTGTAGATGGTGGAAAGGCACTAGAGAGACAAGGAGGTGAGTTACTCGCCAAAGAATTCCAGCCTCTGACCTGCTCTTAGACTCATAGAGTTACACAGCACAGAAACAGGCCTTCAGCCCATCGTGTCCCTGCCGGCCATCAAGCACCTATTTATTTTAATCCCATTTTCCAACACTTGGCCTGTAACCTTGTATGCTATGGCGTTTCAAGTGCTCATCTAAATACTTCTTAAATGTTATGAGGGCTCCTGCCTCTACCACCTCTTCAGGTAGTGTGTTCCAGATTCCAACCACCTTCTGGAGAAATTTTTTTTCCTCAAATCCCCTCTAAACCTCCTGTCCTTTACCTTAAATCTACGCCCCCGGTTAATGACCCCTCCGCTAAGGGAAAAAGTTTCTTCCTTTCTATCCTATCAATGCCTCTCATAATTTTGTATACCTCAATCAGGTCCCCCCTCAGCCTTCTCTGCTCTAAGGAAAACAACCCTAGCCTATCCAGACTCTCTTCATCGCTGAAATGCTCCACCCCAGGCAATCCTGGTGCATCGCCTCTGCACCCTCTCCAGTGCAATCACGTCCTTCCTATAGTGTGGTGACCAGAACTGTACACAGTACTCCAGCTGTGGCCTAACTAGCATTTTATACAGTTCCATCATAACCTCCCTGCTCTTATATTCTATGCCTCAGCTAATAAAGGTATCCCATAGGCCTTCCTAACCACCTTATCTACCTGTGCTGCTACCTTCAGTGATCTATGGACAAGTTCACCAAGGTCCCTCTGTACTTCCTAGGGTCCTACCATCCATTGTATATTCCCTTGCCTTGTTTGTCCACCCAAAATGCATCACCTCACACTTCTCAGGATTAAATTCCATTTGCCACTGCTCCGCCCATCTTACCAACCCATCTATATCGTCCTGTAATCTAAGGCTTTCCTCCTCACTATTTACTACACCACCAATTTTAGTGTCATCTGCAAACTTATTGATCATACCCCCTATATTCGTGTCTAAATCATTAATGTACACTACAAACAGCAAGGATCCCTGCACCGATCCCTGCGGTACATCACTGGTCACAGACTGCCACTCGCAAAAACAATCTTCAACCATCACTCACTGCCTCCTGTCACTAAGCCAATTTTGGATCCAATTTGACAATTTGCCCTGGATCCCATGGGCTCTTACCTTCTTAACCAATCTCCCATGCAGGATTCTATCAAAAGCCTTACTGAAGTCCATGTAGACTACATCAACTGCTTTACCCTCATCTACACATCTCGTCACCTCCTTGAAAAATTCAATCAAGTTTGTTAGACACGATCTCCCCCTGACAAAGCCATGCTGACTAACCTAGATTAATTCCTGCCTCTCCAAGTAGAGATTAATCCTGTCCCACAGAATTTTTTTCCAATAGTTTCCCTACCACTGATGTTAGACTCACCGGCCTGTAATTACCTGGTTTATCCCTGCTACCCTTCTTGAATAATGGCACCACATTCGCTGTCCTCCAGTCCTCTGGTACCTCTCCTGTGGCCAAAGAGGATTTGAAAATTTGTGTCAGAGCCCCTGCTATCTCCTCCCTTGCCTCACATAACAGCCTGGGATACATCTCATCTGGGACAGGGGATTTATCCAGCTTTAAGCCTGCTAAAACAGCTAATACTTCCTCCCTTTCAATGCTAATTTCTTCGAGTATATCACAATCCCCCTCCCTGATCTCTACACCTACATAGTCTTTCTCCATAGTGAACACAGATGAAAAGTAATCATTTAAAGCCTCACCTATGTCCTCCGGCTCCACACACAGATTGCCACTTTGGTCCCTAATGGGCTCTACTTTTTCCTTGGTTATCCTCTTGCCCTTAATATACAGATAAAACGCCTTGGGATTTTCCTTTATCTTGCCCGCCAATGTTTTTTCATGTCCCCTCTTTGCTCTCCTAATTACTTTTTTTTTAAGTACCCCCCCTTCACTTTCTATACTCCTCTAGGGCCTCCGCTGTTTTCAGCCCTCTGAATCTGTCATAAGCCTCCTTTTCTTTCCTTATCCAATCCTCTATATCCCTTGACATCCGGGGTTCGCTGGACTTGTTGGTCCTACCCTTCACCTTTGCGGGAACATGTTGGCCCCGAACTCTTACTATTTCCTTTGTGAAAGACTCCCACTGGTCTGATGTAGACTTTCCTACAAGTAGCTACTCCCAGTCCACTTTGGCCAGATCCTGTTTTACCATATTAAAATCGACCTTCCCCCAATTCAATATTTTTATTTCCGGGCCATCTTTGTCCTTTTCCATAACTCCCTTAAACCTTACAGAGTTATGGTCGCTATTCCTGAAATGCTCCCCCACTGACACTTCTACCACTTGCCCAGCTTCATTACCTAGGATTAGGTCCAGTACTGCCCCTTCTCTTGTAGGACTTTCTACATACTAGCTCAAAAAGCTCTCCTGTATGCACTTTAAGAATTCCGCTCCCTTTAAGCCTTTTGCACTAAGACCATCCCAGTTGATATTGGGGAAGTTGAAATCCCCTACTATTATTACCCTATTATTTTTACACCTCTCTGAGATTTGCCTACATATCTGCTCCTCTATCTCTCCCTGACTGTTTGGAGGTCTGTAGTACACTCCCAGCCAAGTGATTGCCCCCTTTTTTGTTTTTAAGTTCTACTCATATTTGAGTCTTCTAAGATATCATCCCTCCTTACTCCTTGATCAATAGTGCAATGCCACCTCCTCTTTTACACCATCCCAGTCACGCCTGAAGATTCTATACCCTGCAATATTGAGCTGCCAGTCCTGCCCCTCCCTCAGCCATGTCTCTGTGATAGCAATATCATATTTTCATGCGTTAATCAACGCCCTCAATTCATCTGCCTTACTAGTAAGACTCCTTGCGTTAAAATAGATGCAATCCGGCCTTGTATGATTCGCTTGTGCCTCAACAGGTCGAAATTTGCTCTGCCTTCCAGACTGACTCAGTTTCTCTTCTATATTTGACTGTGCATCACCTCCTACTGTACCTCCACTCTGTATCCCATCCCCTGCCAAATTAGTTTAAACCCAACCCCCCAACAGCACTAGCAAACCTCCCAGCAAGGATGTTGGTCCCGTTCCCGTTCAGGTGCAACCTATCCAACTTGTACAGGTCCCACCTGTTCTTGTAGTCACAATCATAGGTGCTGCTCCAGGCATGCCTTCCTGCACTCATCATTGAACCAGGGTTGCCCCCCACCCCCCACCTTGATAGTAATGGTGGAGTGGGGGATATGCCCGGGCATGTGGTTGAATACAATTCTGCTGCTGCTGATGGCTCACAGCGCCTCATAGATGCCCAGTTTTGCATTGCTAGCTGTGTTCGAAATCTATCCTATTTAGCACAGTGGTAGTGACACACAAAACGATGGTGGTACCCTCAGTGTGAAGACAGGACTTCGTCTCCACAAATTGAAGCAGAGGAAGGAATAGGGTTTCAGAAAAAAAGGTCAGTGCGATTATTTAGGGAATGCTTCAGCAAAGAACCAGCAGAGACAGGATAGTCTGAATGTCTGCCTTCTGTGCTATAAACTTGCAAGATTCTGAAAGCATTTGGTCACAGCACGAGATTCTAGAGGTTTCTGAAAAGGTGGATAACACAGCTTTCATATCCTATGACCCAAGCACAAAGATTGCAGTGAAGCATTATGCTGGGAGTGTGATATCTTCCAACTGTGAAAAACATGTAGTGGTGCAAATGTAGATTTTGTCCTTCCAAAATCTGGTTGTTTCTGTAGAGAGCTATAACACTGACTACTGGAGGTTGCATGTCTAAATAGCAGTGGCAACAATTTGAAGTATCAAACAACTAAACTGACTCATGTCTGACTTGTCCAAAAGCACATGAAACCTGCTAACGATCCGGGGACCCATGATCTTTGCATGCTGGTAATAACAATACTCTAACATGACTAGAATTATATGCTGGAAATACATGGTCTAGTGGGAAAGATATAGTGGAGCAAATTTGCAGAGAAATTAGAGAGGGACAATAAATATAGTAATGATAATGGGGGACTTTAATTGTCCTAATATAGACTGGAATAGTAATAGTGTAAAGTGCAAAGAGGGGGAAAAGAATTTCTCAAGTGTGTTCAGGAGAATTTTCTGAATCAGTATGTTTCCAGTCAAATGAGGATGGAGGCATTGCTTGATCTAGTTCTGGAGAATGAGGTGGGTCAAGTGGATCAAGTGTCAACACAGGAACATTTCGGGGACAGTGATCATAGTTTTATAAAGTTTAGGTTCGCTATGGAAAAGGACAAGGAGCAACCTGAAGTAAAAGTACTTAATTGGAGGAGGTCTAATTTCAGTGGGTGAGAATGGATCTGTCCCAGGTAAATTGGAATCAGGCAGGCAAAACTATAACTGAACAACAGGCTGCCTTTGAAGAGGAGATGGCTTGGGTACAAGTGAGGTACATTCCCATGAAGGGGTAGGTAGGGCAAACAGATCAAGAGCTTTCTGGATGACAAAAGAGACAGAGAGTGAGATGAAGCAGAAAAAGGCAAGTATGACAGGTGTCAAGTTGATAATACAAGTGAGAACCAGACTGAATATAGAAATTTCAGAGTGGATGTGAAAAAAGAAATAAGAGCAGCAAGGATGAGAAGAGACTGGCAACTAACATAAAAGGAATCCAAAAGCATTCTATATGCATCTAAATAGTTAAAAGGTAGCAAGAGTAGGGGTGAGGTGGATTGGGGACCAAAAAGGGGATTTCCGCATGGAGGTAAAGAGCATGGCTGAGGTACCAAATGAACATCTGTCTTTACTAAGGAAGAAGATACTACCGCAGTCACAGCAAAAGAGGAGGTAGCTAAAATACTGGATGAGCTAAAAATTGATAAAGAGGAGGTATTAGAAAGGCTGGCTGTACTTAAAGTTGGTAAGTCAGCAGGACCGGATAGGATGCATCCAAGGATACTGAGGGAAGTGAGGGTGTAAATTGCAGAGGCAGTGGCAATTATCTTACAATCCTCTGTCGATACATAGGTGGTGTCAGAGGACTGGAGATTTGCAAAGGTTACACCCTTGTTTAAAAAGGGTATAAAGATAAGCCCAACAACCACAGGCCAGTCAGTCAGTTTAACCTCAGTGTTGAGAAAGCTTTTAGAAACCATAATCAGAGACAAAATTAATCCACACTTGTCCAAGTGATTTTAATCAAGAAAAGCCAGCACAAATTTGTTAAAGGCAAATCGTGCTTAACTAACCTACTTGAGTTTTTTGATGAAGTAACAAAGAGGATTGATGAGGGTAATGTGGTTGGTGTGGTTTATATGGACTTCCAAAAGGTGTCTGATAAAGTGCCACTTAACAGGCTTGTCAGCAAAGTTGAAGCCCATGAATAAAAGGATCTGTAGCAGCATGGATATGAAATTGCCTGAGTGACAGGAAACAAGAGTAGTTGCAAAGTTGTTTTTCAGACGAGAGAAAGGTTCCCCAGGGGTCAATGTTGGGGCCCCTACATTTCTTGACATATATTAATGGCCTAGACTTGGGTGGACAGGGCGCAATTCCAAAATTCGCAGATGACGCAAAACTTGGAAGTATTGCGAACTGTGAGGAGGATAGTGATAAACTTCAAGAGGACGTAGACAGGCTGGTGGAATGGGTGGACAAGTGGCAGATGAAATTTAATGCAGAAAAGTGTGAAGTGATATGTTTTGGAAGGAAGAATGAGAAAAGGCAATATAAATTAAAGGGTACAATTTTAAAGGTGGTGCAGGAACAGAGAAACCTGGCAGTATATATGCATAAATCGTTGAAGATGGCAGGGCAGGTTGAGAAAGCAATTAATAAGACATACACGATCCTGAGCTTTATAAATAGAGGCATAGCATACAGAAGCAAGGATGTAATGATGAACCTTTACGAAACATTGGTTCAGCCTCAACTGTAGCACTGTGACCAATTTTAGGCACCACATTTTAGGAAGAATGCGTAGGCTTCAGAGAAGGTGCAGAAAAGATTCACAAGAATGGTTCCAGTGATGAGGGACTTCAGTTACACGGATAGATTAGAGAAGCGGGAATTATTCTTTTTAGAGAAGAAAAGGTTGAGAGGAGATTTCATAGAGGTGTTCAAAATCATGAGCGGTCTAGACAGAGTAGATTGAGAGAAAATTGTTCCCATCAGAAAGATTGAGAACCGGAGAACACTGATTTAAGGTGACTGGCAAAAGAGCCAAAGGTAACATGGGGAAAAACGTTTTTTTTTAACGCAGCGTGTGGTTAGGATCTGGAATGCACTGCCTGAGAATGGTGGAGGCACATTCAATTGTGATTTTTAAAAAGGTAATTGGATAAGCACCTGAAGAGAAAAAAGTTACAGGCCTACGAGGAAAGGGCTGGGGAGTGGGATTAGGTGATGTGCTCTTGCAGAGAGCCAGCATGTACAAGATGGACCAAATGACCTCCTTGTGTGCTATATCCATTCTATGATTCTATAATGTAAGATATTAAATAGGTCTGTGGACCTATTGTGGACCTATGTAATCCTTCATCCCCAGGCTATGGAGAAAAGGAATCAAAGATGGAGTGAGCTACTGCCAAACTCTCGGCTCACTTTGCACTAAGTCGCACAAAGTTCAGAAAATAAAGCAGACCAAGCACTCAAACTGCCAATTCCATCTATTGTGTACAATTCAGATGCTCAAATCCCCTGTTCTTATAATGCTCACAGTAGCTTCAAGTATTATGAAGAATATTGCGCAAAATTAGAAAGATTTATTTCTTCATTAACTTGCTGTCATTGAGTTTCGTTATAATCAGACCAATTATACTTCTTTTCCAAGATGTCAACAAATTGACATCAAAACACTTAATCGGTATACAAAAACATTGAAAGTAATTAAACCTGTTCAATTAATAAGCGCTATGAGAAACACTGTAAAAGACAGATATGTGGCATTGGTGTACAAAACAATAGTTTTAAAGTGGATGCTTTGATTTAATAAAATTGTCTTCACCCAAAGTCTTGATATTGAAATAAGCACGGTGGATTTTACCATCGTTATCCTTCCCTCCATTAACAAAACCCCCATTTATTCAGGTTATATACAAGTATACTATTCCTCAACATGCAGTTGACAGCATAAACCTTGGGAAATAATACAGTATGGACGATAAAAGTATGTTCTAAGGATAATAAACAGTGCTAAAAATAACTTCTTGTAAATGCAACTAAACGCCAGGAAAAGCTCAGCAGAAATGAGGAGGAAGTCAGTCAGGATTCTTGCTCCTGATTATTTTTTAATAACCACTCCTTGAAATTGCATCTGGACAACAGGCTATGTTAATGACAAGCTTGGGTGGGATAACATCCACAACTGCTACTTGGGTGGTGTACTGAAGGGTTGCTGGTTCCCACTGAAACCCTACACCAGTGTGCTGCCCTTCAATGACATCATCCCCAGGTTTAGACAGGAGCTGAAGACCAGGAGAGACAAGAGTAACTGCCCTCAACATCAAGGCAACAATTGGCATAATATGGCACTAAGGAGTCCAAGCAAGTGAGGTCAAAAAGAATTATGGAGAGAATCTTCTGCTAGCTGGAGCCATGTCTGACATGAATCAGGTCATGGTTATTGAAGGTAAATAATTATATTGTTGCCCCAATTAAGTGTCCTTCCCCCAAATACTTTCAACTACTTCATCAATGACCTCCCTCGATACAGTCAGGAGTGGGGCTGTTTGCTGACAATTCCAATGTTCAGCTCTATTCACACCTTTGTTAATAATCAGGCAGTCCATACTGGCTTAAAACAGTATTTGAACAATATCCACACTTGGGCTGACAATTGACTGTTAGCATCCATAACTCTCTCCAAAATAAAACCCCAAAAACGCACAGCCACTTCCCGGACCTTCAACGGCACCAAGTTTGAGAAATTGCCCCATCCTGCGGGTCACCATTGACTGGAAGTTTAATTGGACCAACCATGTGAATACAATGACTACATAGTGGGACAGAGTCTGGGCATTTGCAATAACTGGCACACCTCCATACAAACATACATACAAACATATGAATTAGGAGCAGGAGTTAGCCACTCGACTCTTCAAGCTTGCTCCGCCATTCAATAAGTTCATGGCTGAACTGATTATTCCACATTTCCACTTACTCCCGATAACCTTCCACCCCCTTGCTTATCAAGAATCTATCCGCCTCTGCCTTAATAATATTCAAAGACTCTGCTTCCACTGCCTTTTGAGGAAGAGAATTCCAAAGACATACTCCTCTCTATGATACACAAAGTTCAATTCACCTGGCTGGGTGCAGCTGCAAGACTCTATCCAGAACAAAGCAGTCCCCTGGATCAACCCCCTGCAATCAGGCTCAGTACCCATGCCTTACACCAGGGTTGTACAACTTTTTCATGTGGGGGACCACATTACAATTTTTGTCTTACAGAGGGGGCCGGTGAGACAATTTCGGCAAGATAAAGGCATAAAAAATTTATCTTACATTTTAGTGAAGAAACTTTAAATGAGATTAATTTATTGAATTACTTTTTCATCACTGTGTTGGATACTGATTTAGCGAGATACCTGGCATCTTTTGCTTGCACAAGCAATCAATGTTTGCCCGCACACTTCTTGTAGCGAGGCGGATAGATGTCCATCTGTCAGGAATGATCTTGATCACACTCTGTTTGTCTGCCCCGGGGTTCCCCCACTCTGTGTTAAACACCACCCCCCCCCCTCAACCCATGTTGATCCCCCACCCCAGGTTGATTCTCTCTCCCCACCCCCCCCCACAACCATGCAGATGCCCTGTGTAGCTCCGCCCCCTCTGTGTTGTCCCCCCCCACCCCACTGTGCCATCTGACCCACCCCATGTCATCCCCCTCTGTCCGTTACCCCCTCTTTCTATCTGTCTCTGTTCCCCCTCTATGTCTGCCATCTCACTGTCTCCGTTCCCCATCTCTCTCTCTGACAGTTTCAGGGAGCAGGAGCACTCAGCACAGCAACTTTGTTGTGGGTCAGTTTTTTTAAAACATCTACACTGAGTGCTGCTGGAGGGCACAGAGTGTGAAGAAGGGAGTTCATAAGTGAGGGGATTTTAAGGGTTAATCTCTCTAAAGTCTAGTTTTTGTTTTGTTTGCATTCAGCAATTAACTAAAATTACTATTTAAGTTAAGAGGCAAGTTAAGTTTCTTACAGTTTTAAACAGTTGTACAAGCTCTCTGAGAGAAGCTGCAGCTAGTTGATTAGGTAGCTAGCTTAAACTGGTTTCTGAGCTCCAGCGAAGCTGACACATCATTGTTTTCAGACAGTATAAATTCAGGGTGGGAACAGAGTATGAAGAAGGGAGTTCGGTAAGGAGGGGAACTATAAATTAATTTAACAAAATTAATTTAACAAAATTAAGATGGCAGAACAGGTGATAGGTCGTGGCTGCAGTATGTGGGAGCTCCTGGATGCCATGGCAATCACGTCTGTGACTTGAGGAGCTTCGGCTCAGAGTCATTGAGCTGGAGGCCGAGCTGCAGACACTGCGATGAGTCAGGGAGGGGGATAGTTACCTGGACACTTTGTTCCAGAAGGCAGTCACACCCCTTCTGATAGGGTCATCTGTCTTGGTCACTGGTCAGGGACAGGAGGGTGTGACTGCGATTCAGGCAGGTCAGGGGATTGAGAAGGTGGGAGTGGAGGAGCCTCAGCCCTTGCAACTGAGCAACAAGTTTGAGGTCACTGCAGCTCGTATGGACAAGAGCAAGGGGTGTTGTGTGGATGAGCAGACTGACCATGGCACCATAGTACAGGGAGCTGTTCAAGTGGGGGGAGCAAAAAAGGAATGTAGAGATAGTAGGGGACAGTATAGTGAGGGGTTTGACACTGTTCTCTCCAGCAAGGAGCAAGAGTCCAGAAGGCTGCGTTGCCTGCCTGGTGCCAGGGTTCGGGACATCTGCTCAGGGCTGGAGAGGAACATACAGTGGGAGGGGGAGGATCCAGTCGCTGTGGTCCATGTAGGTACCAACGACATAGGCAGGACAAGGAAAGAGGTTCTGCATAGTCAGCATGAGGAGCTAGTCACCAAATTAAGTAGAAACTCAAAGGTAGTAATCTGCGTGCAAATTGGAGTAGGGTAAATACAATTTGAGAAATGAATGCCTGGCTCAAAGACTGGTTCTGGTTTGTGGGGCACTGCCACCAGTACTGGGAAAAGTGGGGGCTGTACCACTGGGATGGTCTACACTGGAACTATGTACGGACCAGTGTTCCAGCAAGCCACATAACTAGGGAAGTAGAGACGATTTTAAACTAAATAGTACGGGCAAGAGATCAAATTTGGAAAGATGTGGTAAATCAAAGAGTAGAGACAAGGCAAGAGAGAAAGGTATTAATATGGGAAAAGATAAACAGACCGTGACAAGAGGGGACAGTGAGTACAAAGCTAAGACTAAATCAGCAGACAAGGCTCGAGGTTACAAAAATAATAAAAGGAAAAAACTAAAGGCTCTGTACCTGAATGCATGTAGCATTCAAAAGAACACAGATGAACTGAGAGCGTTAATAGAAATAAATAAGTACGATCTGATAGCCATTATAGAGACATGGCTGCAGGATGTCATTGACTGAGACCGGAATATTGAAGGGTACATGAGATTTAGGAAAGGCAGGAAGCTAGGAAAAGGTGGAGGGGTGGCTCTGTTAATTAATGATGGTATTAGCACAATAGAGACAAACTAAGTTCAGGAAACCAGGATGTAGAAGAGATTTGGGTCGAGATGAGAAATGATAAAAGCAAGAAGTCACTTGTGGGAGTGGTGGAAAGGCCCCCTAACAGTAACCACATGGTAGGACAGGGTATAAAGGAAGAAATAATGGGTGTTTGTCAGAAAGGTACAGCGATAATCATGGGGAATTATAATCTACATATAGACTGGAAAAATCAGATGGGCAAAGATAGCCCAGATGAGGAGTTCACTGAATGTTTTCCGGATCGTTTCTTAGAACAGCACATTCTGGAACGACCCAGAAAGCAGGCGATACTAGAACTGATATTGTGCAATGAGATAGGATTAATTCATGATCTCATAGTGAAGGAGCCCCTCGGCAGCAGCGATCATAAAAAAAAAAAAATTCAATTTGAGGGAGAGAAGAGTGGGTCTAAGACTAGTATTTTAACCTTAAATAAGGGCAATTATGAAGGCATGAAAGCAGAGCTAGCAAAAATGAACTGACGAAGTAGGTTAAGGGATAAGACATTTCAGGGATAAGACATTTCAGGGATAAGTGGCAGACATTTAAGGGGATATTTCAGAATACACAGAATAGATACATTCCAACGAGAAAGAAAAATTCCAAGGGGAGGACCCACCATCCGTGGTTAACTAAAAAAGTTAAAGACAGTATCAAACTTAAAGAAAAAGCCTATAATGGCGCAAGTCAGAAGATTGGGCAGAATATAAAAAGCAGCAAAGAATGACTAAAAGATTAATAAGGAGGGAAAAATTAGAGTACGAGAGAAATCTGGCTGTAAATATAAAAACAGATAGTAAGAGTTTCTATAGATATTTTAAAAGAAAAAAGAGTTAAAGTGAGCATTGGTCCTATAGAAAATGAGTCTGGGGAATTAATAAAGGAAAATAAGAATGTGGCATCTGTCTTCATTGTAAAGGATACAAGTAACATCCCAGAAATAGCTGTAAATCAATACATGGAAGGAGGGCGGCGCAGTGGTCAGCACTGCAGCCTCACAGCTCCAGGGACCCGGGTTCGATTCTGGGTACTGCCTGTGCGGAGTTTGCAAGTTCTCCCTGTGACCGCGTGGGTTTTCGCCGGGTGCTCCAGTTTCCTCCCACAGCCAAAGACTTGCAGGTGATAGGTAAATTGGCCGTTGTAAATTTCCCCTAGTGTAGGTAGGTGGTAGGGAATATGGGATTACTGCAGGGTTAGTATAAATGGATGGTTGTTGGTCGGCACAGACTCGGTGGGCCAAAGGGCCTGTTTCAGTGCTGTATCTCTAAAAAAAAAATACAATCACCAGGGAAATGATACTGAACAAATTGTTGGAGCTGTGGGCTGACAAGTCCCCGGGTTCTGATGGACTTCATCCTCCGGTTTTAAAAGAAGCGGCTAGTGAGATAGTTGATGCATCGGTTTTACTTTTCCAAAATTGCCTAGATTCGGGGAAGTTTTCATTAGATTGGAAAATAGCCAATGTAACTCCTTTATTCAAAAAGGGAGGGAGACAGAAAGCAGGAAACTACAGGCCAATTAACTTAACATCTGTCATAGGGAAAATGTTAGCAGCTATGAAAGACGTTACAGCAAGGCAATTAGAAATATTCAAGGTAATCAGCCAGAGTCAACATGCTTTTGTGAAAGGGAAATCATATTTAACCAATTTATTGAAGTTCTTTGAAGAAATGGATGCCCTGTACTTAGATTTCCAGAAGGCATTTGATAGTGCCACATCAAAAGTTATTGCGGGAAAATAAAAGCTCATGGTGTCTGGGGTAACATTTTGGCATTGATAGTAGATTGGCTAACTAGCAAGAAACAGAGTAGGTATAAATGGGTCATTTTCTAGTTGGCAAGATGTAACAGGTGGCGTGCTGCAGCGATCAGTGCTGGGGCCTCAACTTTTTACAATTTATATAAATGACTTGGATGAGGGGACCAAAGATATGGTTACTAAATTTGCTGATGACACAAAGATAGGTTGTGAAGAGGACATAAGGGGGCTACAAAGGGATATAGATAGGTTAAGTGAGTGGGTAAAGATCTGGCAAATGGAATATAATAACAAAGAACAGTACAGCACAGGAACAGGCCATTCGGCCCTCCAAGCCTGCGCCGATCTTGATGCCTGTCTAAACTAAAACCTTCTGCACTTCCGGGGACCGTATCTCTCTATTCCCATCCTATTCATGTATTTGTCAAAATGCATCTTAAACGTCTCTATCGTACCTGCTTCCACCACCTCCCCGGGCAGCAAGTTCCAGGCACTCACCAGACTCTGTGTAAAGAACTTGCCTCGCACATCCCCTCTAAACTTTGCCCCTCTCACCTTAAACCTATGTCCCCTAGTAACTGACTCTTCCACCCTGGGAAAAAGCTTCTGACTATCCACTCTGTCCATGCCGCTCATAACTTTGTAAACCTCTATCATGTCACGTCTCCACCTCCGTCGTTCCAGTGAAAACAATCCAAGTTTATCCAACCGCTTCTCATAGCTAATGCCCTCCAGACCAGGCAAAATCCTGGTAAACCTCTTCTGTACCCTCTCCAAAGCCTCCACGTCCTTCTGGTAGTGTGGTGACCAGAATTGCACGCAATATTCTAAGTGTGGCCTAACTAAGGCTCTGTACAGCTGCAGCATGACTTGCCAATTTTTATACTCTATGCCCCGACTGATGAAGGCAAGCAGGCCGTATGCCTTCTTGACTACCTTATCCACCTGCGTTGCTACTTTCAGTGACCTGTGGATCTGTATGCCCAGATCTCTCTGCCTGTCAATACTCCTAAGGGTTCTGCCATTTACTGTATACTTCCCACCTGCATTATACCTTCCAAAATGCATTACCTCACATTTGTCTGGATTAAACTTCATCTGCCATTTCTCCGCCCAAGTCTCCAACCGATCTATATCCTGCTGTATCCTCTGACAATCCTCATCATTATCCGCAACTCCACCAACCTTTGTGTCGTCCGCTAACTCACTCACCAGACCAGCTACATTTTCCTCCAAATCATTTATATGTACTACAAACAGCAAAGGTCCCAGCACTGATCCCTGCGGAACACCACTAGTCACATCCCTCCATTCAAAAAAACACCCATCCACTGTTACCCTCTGTCTTCTGTGACTGAGCCAGTTCTGTATCCATCTTGCCAGCTCACCTCTGATCCAGTGTGACTTCACCTTTTGTACCAGTCTGCCATGAGGGACCTTGTCAAAGGCTTTACTGAAGTCCATATAGATAACATCCACTGCCCTTCCTTCATCAAACATCTTCGTCACTTCCTCAAAAAACTCAATCAAGTTAGTGAGACACGACCTCCCCTTCACAAAACCATGCTGCCTCTCGCTAATAAGTTCGTTTGTTTCCAAATGGGAGTAAATCCTGTCCCGAAGAATCCTCTCTAATAATTTCCCTATCACTGACGTAAGGCTCACCGGCCTATAATTTCCTGGATTATCCTTGCCACCCTTCTTAAACAAAGGAACAACATTGGCAATTCTCCAGTCCTCTGGGACCTCACCTGTAGCCAGTGAGGATACAAAGATTTCTGTCAAGGCCCCAGCAATTTCTTCCCTTGCCTCCCTCAGTATTCTGGGGTAGATCCCATCAGGCCCTGGGGTCTTATCTACCTTAATGTTTTGCAAGACGCCCAACACCTCCTCCTTTTTGACAACATGACCCAGACTTCTCTTTGGTGAATACTGATGCAAAGTACTCATTTAGTACCTCACCCATTTCCTCTGGCTCCACACATAGATTCCCTCCTCTGTCCTTGAGTGGGCCAACCCTTCCCCTGGTTACCCTCTTGCTCTTTATATACGTATAAAAAGCCTTGGGATTCTCCTTAATCCTGTTTGCCAATGACTTTTCATGACCCCTTTTAGCCCTCCTGACTCCTTGCCTAAGTTCCTTTCTACTTTCTTTATATTCCTCAAGGGTGATGTAGGAAAATGTGAAATTGTACATTTTGGACGTAAGAATAAAAAAGCATATCATCTAAATGATGAGAGATTGCAGAGCTCTGAGATGCAGAGAGATCTGGATGCCCTCGTGCATGAATTGCAAAAGTTTAGTTTGCTGATACAGCACGTAATTAGGAAAACTAATAGAATGTTATTGTTTATTGTGAAGGGAATTGAATATAAAAGTAGGGAGGCTATGCTTCAGTTATACAGGGCACTGGTGAGACCACATCTGGTGTACTGTGTAGTGTGTTGGTCTTCTTATTTAAAGAAGGATGTAAATACATTGAAAGCAGTTCAGAGAAGGTTTACTGGACTAATAACTGGAATGGGCGGGTTGTCTTATGAGGAAAGGTTGGACAGGCTAGGCTCGTATCCGCTGGAGTTTAGAAGAATAAGAGGCAACTTGATTGAAACTTATAAGATTCTGAGAGGTCTTGACAGGGAGGATGTGGGAAGGATGTTTCCTCTTGTGGGAGAATCTGGAACTAGGGGTCACTGTTTAAAAATACGGAGTCGCCCATTTAAGACAGAGTCTTTGGCACTCTCTTCCTCAAAAGGCAGTGGGAACAGAGACTTTGAATATTTTTAAGGCAGAGGTAGATAGATTCTTAAGCAAGGGGGTAAAAGGTTTTTGGGGGTTGGGCAGCACAGTGGCGCAGTGGTTAGCACTGCAGCCTCACAGCTCCAGGGACCCGGGTTCGATTCTGGGTACTGCCTGTGCGGAGTTTGCAAGTTCTCCCTGTGACCGCGTGGGTTTTCGCCGGGTGCTCCAGTTTCCTCCCACAGCCAAAGACTTGCAGGTGATAGGTAAATTGGCCGTTGTAAATTTCCCCTAGTGTAGGTAGGTGGTAGGGAATATGGGATTACTGTAGGGTTAGCATAAATGGGTGGTTGTTGGTTGGCACAGACTCAGTGGGCCGAAGGGCTGTATCTCTAAAATCAAAAAAAGGCGGGAATGTGGAATTGAGGTTACAATCAGATCAGCCATGATCTGTTGACTGGTGGAGCAGGCTCGAGGGGCCCAGTGGCCTACTCCTGCTCCTAATTCGTGTGTTTGTATCGCGCACAATTTCATAACTGACCGGCCCTCATACCGGGAACAGCGATTTCTGGACTTCGGACAGATTCGCCATTTTCCAGTGGTTTTGAACTTTTTTCTAAAAGCCTGCCAGAAAACCCCAAATCTGTCTGAAGTTCAGAAATCGTTGTTCCTGATACAGCACCTGTCAGCTTTGAAACTGACAGCACGATGTTTTAAAAAGCCGGTCTGAAAGAAGTCAATGGAAAATTTTTCTTTTGTGAAATACATCCGCGGGCCAAATGGAAACCAAGGGCAGGCCGGATGCTGGACCGCAGGCCATATGTTGGACAACCCTGCCCTACACTGTGACACTATAGCTGAAATATGTACTATCCCACAAGATGCACCAAGCCTATATTAACAGCACCTCCAACCCACAACCTCTCCACCAGCACGAGCCGTACTATCAAGGTAACACCATCATCTCCAGGTTTATTGCCAAGTCATGCAGCATTGACTTGGACATCTATAGAAATTTTAATCCTAGGTCAAAGCACTCAACATTATAGCACTCCACAATCAACACTATAGCACTCCACAATCAACACTATAGCACTCCACAATCAACACTATAGCACTCCACAATCAACACTATAGCACTCCACAATCAACACTATAGCACTCCACAATCAACACTATAGCACTCCACAATCAACACTATAGCACTCCACAATCAACACTATAGCACTCCACAATCAACACTATAGCACTCCACAATCAACACTATAGCACTCCACAATCAACATTATAGCACTCCACAATCAACACTATAGCACTCCACAACCAACACTATAGCACTCCACAATCAACACTATAGCACTCCACAATCAACACTATAGCACTCCACAATCAACACTATAGCACTCCACAATCAACACTATAGCACTCCACAATCAACATTATAGCACTCCACAATCAACACTATAGCACTCCACAACCAACACTATAGCACTCCACAATCAACACTATAGCACTCCACAATCAACACTATAGCACTCCACAATCAACACTATAGCACTCCACAATCAACATTATAGCACTCCACAATCAACACTATAGCACTCCACAATCAACATTATAGCACTCCACAATCAACATTATAGCACTCCACAATCAACACTATAGCACTCCACAATCAACACTATAGCACTCCACAATCAACACTATAGCACTCCACAATCAACATTATAGCACTCCACAATCAACACTATAGCACTCCACAATCAACATTATAGCACTCCACAATCAACACTATAGCACTCCACAATCAACACTATAGCACTCCACAATCAACATTATAGCACTCCACAATCAACATTATAGCACATTATAGCACTCCACAATCAACATTATAGCACTCCACAATCAACACTATAGCACTCCACAATCAACACTATAGCACTCCACAATCAACACTATAGCACTCCACAATCAACATTATAGCACTCCACAATCAACACTATAGCACTCCACAATCAACATTATAGCACTCCACAATCAACACTATAGCACTCCACAATCAACACTATAGCACTCCACAATCAACACTATAGCACTCCACAATCAACATTATAGCACTCCACAATCAACATTATAGCACTCCACAATCAACATTATAGCACTCCACAATCAACACTATAGCACTCCACAATCAACACTATAGCACTCCACAATCAACACTATAGCACTCCACAACCAACACTATAGCACTCCACAATCAACACTATAGCACTCCACAATCAACACTATAGCACTCCACAATCAACATTATAGCACTCCACAATCAACACTATAGCACTCCACAATCAACACTATAGCACTCCACAATCAACACTATAGCACTCCACAATCAACACTATAGCACTCCACAATCAACATTATAGCACTCCACAATCAACATTATAGCACTCCACAATCAACACTATAGCACTCCACAATCAACATTATAGCACTCCACAATCAACATTATAGCACTCCACAATCAACACTATAGCACTCCACAATCAACACTATAGCACTCCACAATCAACATTATAGCACTCCACAATCAACATTATAGCACTCCACAATCAACATTATAGCACTCCACAATCAACATTATAGCACTCCACAATCAACACTATAGCACTCCACAATCAACATTATAGCACTCCACAATCAACACTATAGCACTCCACAATCAACACTATAGCACTCCACAATCAACACTATAGCACTCCACAATCAACACTATAGCACTCCACAATCAACACTATAGCACTCCACAATCAACATTATAGCACTCCACAATCAACATTATAGCACTCCACAATCAACATTATAGCACTCCACAATCAACATTATAGCACTCCACAATCAACACTATAGCACTCCACAATCAACATTATAGCACTCCACAATCAACACTATAGCACTCCACAATCAACACTATAGCACTCCACAATCAACATTATAGCACTCCACAATCAACACTATAGCACTCCACAATCAACACTATAGCACTCCACAATCAACACTATAGCACTCCACAACCAACATTATAGCACTCCACAATCAACATTCCACCCTTCACCCAGCCACTCACATAAGGCATGGAAATTCTTGGCAGCTTGTGCAACCCAGAACTCAGCTTCAAGCCCCCAAAGAAAGGATATAATTGCGTCAGAAGCAGTTCAGAGAAGATTCACTCCACTTATCTTATGAGGGAAGGTTAGACAAGTTGAGTCTGTATTCACGGGAGTTTAAAAGAATGAGAGGTGATCTTATTGAAACATATAAGATTCTGAGGGGACTTGGCAGTGTGGATGTTGAAAGTTTGTTTCCCCTTGTGGAAGAGACTAAAATTAGGGGACACAGTTTAAAAATAGGGGGTCTCCTATTTAATACAGAGATGAGGAGAAATTTTTTCTCCAAGAGTGGTGAGTCTGTGGAACACTCTTCCCCAGAGAGCGGTGGAGGCAGGGTCATTGAATATTTTAAAGCGGAGGTACAGAGATTCCTGACAAACAAGGGGGTCAA
Organism: Heterodontus francisci; assembly: GCF_036365525.1. Lineage (NCBI taxonomy): Eukaryota > Metazoa > Chordata > Chondrichthyes > Heterodontiformes > Heterodontidae > Heterodontus > Heterodontus francisci. The sequence goes on along the minus strand of NC_090373.1, from coordinate 207,608,626 downwards.
AGGTTATCGGGGGTAGGCAGGAAAGTGGAATTGTGTTCACAAACAGATCAGCCATGATCTGACTGAATGGCAGAGCAAGCTCGAGGGGCCGAATAGCCTACTCCTGTTCCTAGTTCATATGTATATAGTATGTATGTACATACTATTCCCGACTAGAGACAGGGTTGATAGGCAATGAGATGAGTGCTGGGCAAAATATGGGCAGTTGAGTTTTGAACAAGTTCTAGTTTTAGGATCATAGAATGGTCTTCTGTGCTGTCACCATTTGGCCTATTGAGTCCATGCTGACTCTCTGCAAGAGTGATCCAGCTAGTTCCACTTCACCCCAGCCATGCAAATGTTTTCCCTTCAAGTACTTATCTAATTCTCTTTTGAAAGCCACGATTGAATCTGCCTCTGTCAGACTTTCAGACAGTGCATTCCAGACCCTAACCATTCGCTATGTAAAAAGGTTTTTCCTCTTGCCACCTTTAGTTCTTTTGTCAATAATTTAACCTTATGTCTCCTGCTTCTCAACCCTTCTGCCAATGGGAACAGTTTCTCTCTACTCACTTATGATTTTGAACACCTCTATCAGTGGTTTATTTATAAAAGTTCATCATCACTTCCCTTGCTTTTGTATTCTATGCCTCTACTTATAAAGCCCAGGATTGTATATGCCTTACTAACCACTTTTTCAATCAGACCTGCCACCTTGAACAATTTGTGCCCATGTATCCCCAGGCCTCTCTGTTCCTGAAATCCCTTTAGAGTTGTATCCTTTATTTTATATTGCCTCTCCTCGTTCTTCCTATCAAAATATATCACCTCACACTTCTCGGCATTAAATTTCATCCGCCATGTGTCTGTCCATTCCAACAGCCAATGTCATTGTGGGGTCTATCATTATTCTTCTCACTATTCAGTATACTTCCAAGTTTTGTGTCATCTGCAAATTTTGAAATTGTGCCCTGTGCACTCAAATCCAAGTCAGTAAAATATATCAAGCAAAGCAGTGGGCCTGACCCCTGCGGAACCCCAATGAACACCTTTATCGAGTCTGAGAAACAACTCTTCACCATTACTGTTTCCTGTCGTTTAGCCAATTCCATACCCATGCTGCCACTGTCCATTTTATTCCATGGGGCTTCAGTTTTGCTGACAAGCCTGTTATGCAGCATTTTATCAAACACTTTTTGGAAGCCCATGTACACCACATCAACCACATTACCCTCATCAACCCTCTCTGTAAACTCATCGAAAACTCAATCAAGTTAGTTAAACACGATTTGCCTTTAATAAATCCATGCTAGCTTTCCTTAATTAATCCACACTTATTCCAGTGACTGCTAATTTTGTCCCGGATTATCATTTCTAAAAGCTTCCCCACCACCGAGGTTAAACTGACTGGCCTGTAGTTTATAGAGCAGGGAGTGCCAACCATTTCTTTAGTGAGAGTGACTTCTGGTAAACAAGTCACTTAAACATATATTGAAAAATATGGATAGATAAAAGCAAACTAAATATGTAGCTATTACAATTACATTATAGTATTATACTTAATATGAAGGAAAACTGATCTTAACTTTATTTCCATGTGATACTTGACACTGCATGAAAGCCTGGTCAAGAGATCACTGTACTTGCCAGTGTCCAGAAGCCCAGCAATGGCTTCACTGAGTGGTTGGTGTCCATTTAGCAATATCATCTCCCCTGGAATCTACCTCCCTTGACATTCTCACATTGGAAATTTTTGGGCCCAACTGGGCTCAAAAATACTGAGAGGTTAAACCCAGCAGCTTTTCCTCCATCACCACTCCAGTTCAAACTGATGCAACAAAAAAGATCTACACTGGAGGCCAGGGTTCGAATTTTGCATCCAACATCCACCCCAATACAAACTGGCTGTGTTTCTCAACTCAGATCTGTGAGCAACACCTGCAATAAAACAAAAGCAAAATACTTCTGATGCTGGAAATCTGAAATAAAAGGAGAAAATGCAGAAAATACTCAGCAAATCAGGCAGCACCCACGTTGTTTCAGGTGCAACGAGCCACTGGAGCCTGCAGCCTGGAACCCGGAGTGGGAGGAAGAGGAAGAATGATATCAAGAATCAGCTGAAGGCACTGGATACTACAAAGGCTCTGGGCCCTGACAACATTTCAGCAATAGTACTAAAGACCTGTGCTCCAGAACTTGCCGTGCCCCTAGCCAAGCTGTTCCAGTACAGCTACAACACTGGCATCGAACCAGCAATGTGGAAAATTGTCCTGTACACAAAAAGCAGTCTAACTCAGCCAATTACCGCCCTATCGGTCTACTCTCGATATACCCCTTTACCTTACTTTTGTAGATCTGACTATGGTATTCGACACTATCAGCACAGCAGGGCTCTACAAGATTTTGGAAAAAATTGGCTGTCGACCAAAGCTCCTCAGTCTCATTCTCTCCTTCCATGACAACATGCACTGCACTGTACAGTTTGATGGCTCCACTTCCAACAGTTTCAGAGTAAAGAACGGAGTGAAACAGAGTTGTGTCCTAGCCTCCACTCTGTTTGGCATCTTCTCCATGCTCCTGACCTTCACCTTCCCTGCAGACATAGAAGGAGTCTACTTGCACACTAGGGTCAGACAGCAAGTTCTACAATCTATCAAGGCTGAAATCAAAGACAAAAACACATCATGTCCTAATTAGAGAATTTGTCTATACTGATGATACTGCTCTGGTAGCTCACACAGAAACTCAACTACAAAGATTGATGGACTGTCTCTCCCATGCCTGTAGCTTATTCTCCTTGACTATAAGCATCGAGAAAACCATTGTCATGGGACAAAATGTTGCATCTCCACCCCGATCACACTAAATGACACCCCACTGGAAGTGGTTAGCAAATTCTACTACCTTGGATCCACGGGGACAGACAATCTGCCCCTTGATGCAGAGCTCGATACACACATAGGGAAAGCAGCTGTCATCTTTGGCCAACTTGCGAAATGTGCATGGATGAATACCAAGCTGACCCTTTGGACCAAGCTGATGGTTTATTAGGCCTGTGTTCTCAGCACCTTGCTGTATGTCTGTGAAACATGGGCAACTTACAGCTACCAGGAAAAGAAGCTCAATAATTTTCATCTTCACTGTGTGCGGCGTATTATGGGTAGATCTTGGCAGGACAAAATCACAAATGTGGCTTCCCTCAAGGCAGAGATGCCAAGTGCGTTGGCACTAATCAAACAGAGGTGCTTCGGTAGATCGGACACATCCACAGGACGGAAGACGTCACATACCCAAGGACCTTCTGAATGGTGAGGCAGCCGGGGCCAGAGAACCAGTGGGGCACCTGAAGCCCCACTTCAAGGATGCTTGAAAGTGTGACATGAAGGCCCTAAATGTCGACTATTGCACTTGGGAGTCATTAGCTGGCAAAAGAGGGAAATGTCGCCACATCCTGTGGACTGGTATGCAATACCACGACGACCAGTTACTACAGAAGTGGCAACAGGCGTCAATGTCAAAAACAACTCACAGTGTCACTTGGCAGCTTCATGTGCAGCAATTGTAACAGAACCTGCCTCTCAAGGATTGGCCTTCACAGCCGTCAACAAACGTGCACCAAGAGGAGACACCCCACCGAAATGGACTGTTTTCTGCCTGTCCATCATCTTCTGTAGTTGGAAGGATACCAACCAAAAAGTCTACTCTCGATCATCAGTAAAGTAATGGAAGGAGTCAGCGATAGCCTGCTCACTGACGCTCAGTTTGGGTTCTGCCAGGGCAACTCAGCTCCTGACCTCATCACAGCCCTGGTCCAAACATGGACAAAAGAGCTGAACTGAGGTGAGTGACTGCTCTTGACATCAAGCAGCCTTAGCAAAACTGGAGTCAAAGGGAAGCAGGGGGAAAACTCTCCGCTGATTGGGAGTCATACCTAGAACAAAAGAAGATGGTTGTGGTTGTTGCAGGTCAATCATCTCAGTCCCAGGACATCACTGCAGGAGTTCCTTAGGGTACTATCCTAGGCGCAACCATCTTCAGCTGCTTCATCAATGACCTTCCCTCCATCATAAGGTCAGACGTCGGGATGTTCACTGATGATTGCACAATGTTCAGCACCATTTGCGACTCCTCAAATAATGAAGTGGTCGGTGTCCAGATGCAGCAAGACCCTGGACAACATTCAGGCTTGTGCTGATAAGTGGCAAATAACATTCACGCCACACATATGCCAGGCAATGACCATCTCAAACTAGAGAGAATCTAACCATCTACCCTTGATATCCTGGGGGTTACCATTGACTAGAAACTGAACTGGACCAGCCACATAAATATTGTGGCTACAAGAGCAGGTCAGAGGCTAGGAATTCTGCAGCAAGTAACTCACCTCCTGTCTCCCCAGTGCCTGTCCACCATCTACAAGGCACAAGTCAGGAGTGTGATGAATACTCTCCACTTGCCTGGATGGGTGCAGCTCCAACACCATCCAGGACAAAGCAACCCACTTGACTGACTAAAGCATGATTGATTTATATAAATTTACAGTGAAGAAAGGAAGGCTTGACATTGACCAGGTTCCACCTCAGTGATTGGATAAGTCTGACTAGTTACTTGGATAGATTTATTTAAAACACCAATAGGATGATCCAGGCCCTACTTGAGAGAGACATTGCCCGAGTTTCTTTTGACGCACACACAGGAGGTCATCACCACCTTGTCCATAGCATTGACACAAACTTTCAAAGCAGTTAGGTGTGGATAAAATAAAAGCAAAGTGGATTTCCAATAGGTCGTAATGTCATAAGTCATAATGACAAAAAATATGCCAACATATAGCATAAAATAGGATGAGCTGTATAGTTTGTCACTGGTGAGTGCAGGATTAACATTGTAATTCGTCAGTCTCGAGCTTGCTGGATCAGGAAATCAACGTAGCATGGTGCGAGGTTCTTATTAGCTGTGTTCTCTTCAACCACGTGCTATTAAACTATGATTGTACTGTTATGACCGAGGCAGGAGGCGTGCACTGTTTTTTCTAGTTCCACTTCTCCACAGGTCACAACATATATTTAAATGTTTACCTAGTTACCATTATGGTCAATCATAGACTCTATTTTAATCCCAGAATAAAATACACCAGCCAGGTTTCTATAATTAACAACATTATCAGTTTATTATAAAAGACTTAACTAGTAACAAAGCAAAGCATTAACACAGAGATTGAAAAATGAAAGTTCCCTTTTAGCTTCGTCCCTCACACACACACACACACAGGTTAACTGGAAAAATAGAGATTTTTCTCTTTAGAGCTCTGTTACAAACAAAAACAAAAAATACTTTAGCCAAATACTAGCTAATTCTTGAAGGAAAAGATATGAAAAGATATCAGTTGTCCCTTTTTGGTTTGACCTCTCAAATATGCGTAGACAGCGGTCACTGGGATCTTTCTAGAACAGTTCTTTTCAGGCCATGTTGAAGATCAGTTTGGCAGGCTTTCTCGGAGAAATGCGGTAGCAGGGATTTCTGGCAGGCTTTTCAGGAGAAATGCAGCATCAGTTTCTCTATTTCTTACACGTGATTCTCAGGAAGTTCTCAAAGAGATGGAAGAGGGTGAGCTGATGGTGGCTGCTCTCTTGGCTGGTTTTCTCCAACTCTCTTCAAAACAGTTCACACCTCAACACACTGTCCAAAGCAAAACCAAAAACAATATCTCAAGAGTCAAGCCTCCTGAACCCTATAAATCTTGACCTTACTTCTCTGTAAACATCTCCCCTAATTCAAAAAGCCCCTGCTGGGTATTTATCTGAAGACAGCTGACTTCCAGTAAATGTTGTTTTCAAACAAGACCTCTCCGTGTCCTTTCAATGACCCCAGTTCAAAAAAAAAATCCATGTAACCCTTTTCAGTTTTCGCAAAAAGAACAATGTCAATAATTCTAAAATACGAGTCCTCAAAAAAATCACAAAAAATATAGAAGCACCGTCATAACAACTCACATACCTTCATATGTGGTGAGAAACAATCCGACATAAATCATACTATGTGGTCAATTCATACAGCTCCTGGTACAAATCCACTCACTCCACACACAAATATTACTATGTCTTGATGTCGAGTTCCCGAGCTGCAATCTAGGCTCAGCATCAAAACTGACCATCTGCTTTTTCATCAAGTTGTATTTATATGAAGGGCAATTCTTGAAGCCAGCAGGAAACAAGCTAGTGGGTGAGAGACACAGAAACTGTATGACAGTCAACCAGGAAAAGGAGGTGGGGTAGATTTGGTAATAAAGGTAGATGTTAATAAAGCAGTAAGAAATGATCTTGGCTTGGAAGATCAAGATGTAGAATCAGTTTGCTGGAGGTAAGAAATAGCAAAAGGAAAGAAGTCACTGATGGGAGTAGTTTACAGGCCCCCTAACAGTAGCTACACTGTAGGACAGAATATAAATCAAGAAATATTAGGGGCTTGTGGGAAAGGTACTGCAATAATAGTGGGTGATTTTAATCATTATAGAGATTGGACTAATCAAACTGGCAATGGTAGCCTGGAGGATGAGTTCATAGAGTATATTAAGGGACAGTTTCTTAGAACAATACGTTCTGGAACCAACCAGGGAGCAGGCTATTATAGACCTGAAATGTGTAATGAGACAGGATTAATAATTGACCTCGTAGTAAAGGCTCAAGAGTGATCATAACATGATGAATTTCACATACAGGGTGAGGCGTTTTGTTCTGAAACTAGTGCCTTAAACTTAATTAAAAGCAATTACAAGGGTATGAAGACAGAGCTGGCTAAAGTGGACTGGGAAAATAAGTTAAAAGGTAAGACAGTAGAGGGCAGTGACAGAAATTTATGGAGATATTTCATAACTCTCAACAAAGATATATTCCATTGAGAAGGAAAGACTCTAGGAGAAGGAAGCACCATCTGTGGCTAACCAAGGAAGTTAAGGATGGTATCAAATTGTAAGAAAAGAAGGTCAATGCTGCAAAGATTAGTGATAGGCCAAAAAAAGAGGGAGAACTTAAGAGTATGACAGTAAACTAGCAAGAAATATAAAAATACAGTAAAAGCATCACAAATACATAAAAAGAGAGTAGCTAAAGTGTTGGTCCTTAAAGGATGAGACTGGGGAATTAATAATGGGAAACAAGGAAATGGCAGAGACTTTGAACAAGTAGTTTGGATCTGTCTTCACAGCAGAAGACACAAAAAGCATCCCAAAAATAGTACAAAATCAAGTGGCAAGGGAGGGAAGAACTTAAAACAATCACTATCACTAGAGAAAAAGTACGAGGAAAACTAATGGGACTCCATGAACTACTACAGCCGGTATGGAGATGGAACCCACGCTGTTGGCGAGTATAGAATTGAGTCAGTCCTCTATATAAGTATAGACATTTATTTCAATAAAACATGTGGTTAGAAACCATGGGATTCTTCTTATGTGCTCCATATGTTATTGACCATAATTTGCTGGTGACTTAGGTAATTGAAAGTTATCATTAGGAATCAGTGGTTAGCACCGCAGCCTCACAGCTCCAGGAACCCGGGTTCAATTCTGGGTACTGCCTGTGTGGAGTTTGCAAGTTCTCCGTGTTTGCGTGGGTTTTCTCCGGGTGCTCCGGTTTCCTCCCACAGCCAAAGACTTGCAGGTTGATAGGTAAATTGGCCATTATAAATTGTCACTAGTATAGGTAGGTGGTAGGGGAATATAGGGACAGGTGAGGATGTGGTAGGAATATGGGATTAGTGTAGGATTAGTATAAATGGGTGGTTAATGGTCGGCACAGACTCGGTGGGCCGAAGGGCCTGTTTCAGTGCTGTATCTCTAAATCTAAAATCTAAATCTAAAGGCTGACAAGTCCCCTGGACCTGATGGCCTGCAGCCTCAGGTCTTAAAAGTGACTGCAAAGATAGTGGGTGCATTGATGATAATCTTCCAAAATTCCCTAGATTCTGGATAGGTCCCAACAGATTGGAAAACCACAAATGTAACACCTCTATTCAAGAAAGGGGGCATCAGAAAGCAGGAAACTATAGGCCAGTTAGCCTAACATCTGTCATTGGGAAAATGCCAGCTAGAATCCATCATTAAAGCAGCAGCAGAACATTTCGAAAACCATAATGCAATCAGGTAGAGTCAACATGATTTTATGAAAGGGAAACTGTATTTGACAAATGTGTTAGATAGAGCTCTTTGAGGATGTAACAAGCAGGGTGGATCAAGGGGAACCAGTAGATGTAGTGTATTTGGATTTCCAAAAGGCATTTAATAAGGTGCCACATGAAAGGTTACTACACAAGTTAAGAGCTCATGGTGTTGGGGGTAACATATTAGCACAGACAGAGGATTGGCTAACAGAAAACAGAGAATCGGGATAAATGAGGCATACTGTAACTAGTGAGTGTCAGAGGGATCACTGCTGGATCCTCAACTATTTACAATCTATATTAATGACTTGGACGAAGGGACAGAGTATATTGTAGCTAAATTTGCAGACCAGATGAGCTTCATCCCAGTGTTGAAAGAGGTGGCTATAAAGATAGTGGATGCATTGGTAGTGTCACGGAACCGTATTTATTTTCTCCTTGGATTAAAACAGTGTGCCTTTAAGACAGGGAGAGAATTTTTGGATTTCTGAGGCACACTGCGCCACAGCTGCATTTTGTTACCTAGATGACAGCAGTAGAGGTCACATGGTATAATGTTTCGATTTGACGGTGTGTAAATCTGGCTGAAACCAGTTTTGAGAGACTCTCCAGCGAGGCGTGCTACTGAAGAAAAGAGCTGTCTATTCTCTCAGCAGAAATTCTGCAAGGAGCTACAGACCAAGTTAATTGCCTGAGAAAGAAAGCCTCTTATTTTTGAAGAGACCATTTGTATTGCTGAAGGTAGCAAAACTCCTTTTCTTTACTTCCAAGCCAGGAAGCATTTACTTCAAGATTGAATTTCTTGAGGGACTGTATTTTCTGACTTCGCCAGTGGTCTAGATGCCTGCTGCAGCGAAGTGTTTTGAATGCCTATCTATTGAAGGACTATTTAGTCGTTTGGTAGTACAGAACTTGAGTATTGCTGAAAATAGAGACATGTTGTCGAAGTTTTTCATCTGGCACTCATCAGGACAATACGCAAGAATAATCAATGAAGGGAAAACAACCACTTATACTGCATGAGAAGACAGTGCTGACTGGTTGGCAAGTGAACTCTGATTGGTACAGGCATCGTCATGGAGAATGCACCAGTTTACCGTGACTGACAGTTAACTATCAAGCTTTGTTTGAAATTTAAACCAGGCAACTTGACTCTGATTGGTCAAGGCATTGGCTTGAAGGGCTATTTCATCAAATCCACATGGAGACCTCGAGCAGCATTTGATTATTTTCACATTAGAATACTTCACCCATTAGGAATGTAACCCACAAAGACTTATTTATTTATATTTTAAAAACAGCTAATTTTTAAAAACACCACCTTTAAAACCAGTTAACTGAGTGTGTGTGTGTGAATGGGGGAATTAGGTTAAAAGAAGTTATAAGGTCTTTAGACATAGGTTTATCTTAATAGTGTTTTAAGATTTAGCTTTAATAAATAGTTAATTTGTTGTTTTCTAAAGATACCTGGTTTGGTCTGTTTTATTCTGGGGGTTACTAGAGTGTTTAATTTGGCTGTTTTTCCAGTTGGGTGGGAAAACTTTAATAATATGCTGCGACCTGTGGAGTGACGGGACTGAATTGACAGTGCGTTGCTCCTGCCTCAGTCGTAATAGTGGTTATCTTTCAAAATTCTTTGGATTCTGGAAAGGTTCCTGCAGACTGGAAAGTAGCAAATGTAACCGCACTATTTAAGGGAGGGAGGGAGAAAGAAAACGGGGAACTACAGACCGACGTCAGTAAGTAGGGAAAATGTTAGAATCTATTATAAAGGATGTGATAACTAGACACTTAGCAAATAATATGATTGGGCAGAGTCAATGTGTATTTATGAAAAGGAAATCATGTTTGACAAACCTGCTGGAGTTTTTTGAGGATGTTACTTGTAGCATAGATAAAGCAGAACCAGTGGATGTGGTGTATTTGGATTTTCAGAAGGCTTTTGATAAGGTCCCACACAGGAGGTTAGTAAACAAAATTAGAGCACATGGGATTGGGGGTATTATACTGATATGGACTGAGAATTGGTTAACAGACAGAAAACAGAGAGTGGGAATAAAGGATCAGTGCTGGGGTCACAGCTGTTCACAATCTATATAAATGATTTGGATGTGAGGACCAATTGTAATATTTCCAAATTTGCTGATGACACAAAACTAGGTGGGAATGTAAGTTGTGAGGGGATGCAAGGAGGCTTCAAGGGGACTTGGACAGGCTAAGTAAATGGGCAAGAACATGACAAATGGAATATAATGTGAAAAGGTGTGAAGTTATCCACTTTGGTAGAAAAAACAGGAAGACAAGAGTATCTTTTAAATGGTGAGAGGTTGAGAACTGTTGATGTCCAAAGGGACCTGGATGTCCTTGTTCATGAATCACTAAAAGCTAGCATGCAGGTGCAGCAAGCAATTAGGAAGGCAAAGGGTATGTTGCCCTTCATCGCAAGGGGATTTGAGTACAGAAGTAAAGAAGTCTTGCTGCAATTGCATACAGCCTTGGTGAGATTCCACCTGGAGTATTGTGTACAGTTTTGGTCTCATCTATGGAAGGATACAGTTGCCATAGAGGTTCACCAGACTAATCCCTGGGACGGTGGGATTGTCTTATAAGAGGAGACTGAGGAAACTGGCACTGTTTTGAGTTTAGAAGAATGAGAGGTAATCTCATTGAAACTTACAAAATTCTTACAGGGCGTGACAGGGTGGATGTGGATAGGATGTTTCCCTGGCTGGTGAGTCTAGAACCAGGGGCATAGGCTCAGAATAAGGGTTTGGCCATTTAAGATTGAGAAGAGGAGGAATTTCTTCACTCAGAAGGTGACAAATCTTTGGCATTCTCGACACAGAGAGCTGTGGAAGCGCAATGATTGAGCATGCTCAAGACAGAAATCGATGGATATCTGGATACTAATGACATCAAGGGATACAGGCATAGCGTGGGAAAGTGACATTCAGGTAGATGATCAGCCTTGATCTAATTGAATGATGGAAGGCTCGACGGGCTGAATAGCCTACTCCAGTGCCTATGTTACTATGTACGATAGGTAGGAAACCAAGTTGTGGGACACAAAATGTCTGTAAAAAAATATAGATAGGTTAATTGGGAAAACATTTAACAGATGAAGTATAATGTGGGAAAATGTGAAGTTGTCCACTTTGGTAGGAAAAACTGAAAAGCAGTTTATTTTTACATGGACAGAGACTGCAGAATGCTTCGGTACAGAGGGATCTAGGTGTCCTTGTGCATGAATCACAAATAGTTAGCATGCAGGTACAGCAAGAAATTAGGAAGGCAAATGAAATGTTGGCATTTATTACAAGGGTGTTGGAGTATAAAAGTAGGGAAGTCTTGCTGCAACTGTACAGGGCATTGGTGAGACCACACCTAGAGTGCTGCATACAGTTTTGCTCTCCTTACTTAAGGAGGGAGATGCTTGCATTGGAAGCAGTTCAGAAAACGTTCACCAGGCTGATTCCTGGGATGAAGGGGTTGTCTTATGAGGAAAGGTTGAACCTTTAGTCATTGGAGTTTAGAAGAACGAGAGGTGATCATACTGAAAGATACAAGGTTCTGAGGGGGCCTGACAGGGTAGATGCTGAGAGGATGTTTCCTTTCCTGGGGGAATCTAGAACTAGGGGGCAATATTTCAAAATAAGGGGTCTCCCTTTTAAGACGGTATTGAGGAGGAATTTCTTCTCTAGGGTTTATTAATCTTTGGAATTCTCTTCCCCAGAGAGCAGTGGAGGTTTGGGTTATTGACTATATTCAAGGCTGCGTTAGATAGATTTTTGATCTACAAGGGAGTCAGGTGTTATGGTGGGTAGGCAGGAAAGTGGAGTTAAAGCCACACTCGAATTAGCCAATGATCTTATTAAATGTTGAAGCAGGCTCGAGGGGCTGAATGGCCTACTCCTGCTCCCATTTCTTATGTTATGTTCTGCTCACTAGCCTAGCAGCACAGTGCCATTTTCACAAACCCAACTGAATCTCCAGAATTTGAAGTGAACAGAATTACAGTAATGGCTCATATGGAGGAAAAATAGCAGCACATTCTTTGTCGACCAAGTGGCCTGTTGCTGTGCTATTACCTTCCATTATTCTATGAACTGCAGTCTCAGGTGAAATCTGCTAACTCATCGCAGAACAGGAACTGGTGATGGTAACCACAGAAAAAATTTGAGATGATTAATTCCGTCTCATGCATGTATAATGAAACTCTATAGCACATTGGTCAAGTACAATTTAAACCCAGTAATGGTACTGAACAGTACAACCCCAACCTACTGCCATTTGAATCCCTTTTAGGAGGAGTTCAATCAAAGTCGTTCTAAGGAAAGATGTAGTGTTCTGCAAATAGTGTTGTGTTCAAAAGTCAGCCCAGCACCGCAAAACACTGGAGGGAGACATCCAAACAATTATGGTTCAGCATCTATTATTTATTCTGGCAAACATAAACTCTTACCGAAAGGGAAGCTATGGTCTAAATTAAAAGGCTGAAAAACCCTGTGCACACAAATAGTGGAAATATCTGGAAGCTACAATTCCACTGCTTTGAATATTCACAAGTTTTGTTTTGATACCTTACAGCAGTATCTGCATAAACACACAAGCACAAGACAATAGTAAAAGCAAAATATTGCAGATGCTGGAAATCTGAAATAAAAACAGAAAGTGCTGAAATTACTCAGCAGGTCTGGCAGCATCTGTGGAGAGAGAAACAAGAGTTAATGTTTCAGGTCTGTGACTTTTCATCAGAACTGGCAAATTTTAGAAATGTAATTGGTTTTGAGCAAGTGAAAGGAGGGTGAGGAGAAGAGGAGGAAAAGGGAAGGTCTGTGATAGAGGAGAGATTAAATGACAAAGATGTCATAGAACAAAAGTGAGGACAGAAATGTGAGTGTGAGAGCAATGTGGTGAATTAAAAACGGTAAGCAACCAGAAGCTCAGGGTCATGATTGTGGACCGAGCGGAGGTGTCCTGCAAAGCAGTTACCCAATTCACAACCTTGCTTTCATGCCCACATTTCTGGCCTCGGCCTGCTGCAGCGTTCCAGTGGAGCTCAACGCAAGTTCGAGGAACAGCACCTCATCTTCCAATTAGGCACTTTACAGCCTTCTAGACTCAATATGGAGTTCAATAATTTCAGACCATCACCCCCCCCCCATTTTGATCGTGTTTTTTAAAAAAAACATGCACCAGGCTTGAACTTGTTTTTCATGTTTTTGCTTTTGGACAAAGCTGTTCATTATTCTGCCATTAATACTCTCTCTGGACAAATGCTTTGTCTTTTAATGCAACAATTATCACTTCCTTTGCCTTTAGTTCCAGAACATCTTTGTCATTTAACCTCTCCCGCCCTATCACAGACCTTCCCCTTTTTGCTTCTTCCCCCACCCCCTTTCGCTTGCTCAAAACATATTACATTTCTGACCTTTGCCAGTTCTGATGAAAGGTCATCAACCTGGAACATTAACTCTGTTTCTCTCTCCACAGATGCTGTCAGACCTGCTAAGTATTTCCAGCACTTTGTTTTCATTTCATAGAATAAGACATTTTAAACAACATACATAGCAAGAGAAACTGCTCCTGCAGTAAGTTATAAACAGCCCTGCAACTAAACAGTCCCTGACCCCAGGCTCCCAATAATTCTGACTGACGTTGTCTGCTCCCGATTGAGCATTTGAGGCAAAAATGTACACAATGTTAGCTACAGCTTTGGCACCCGATCATGACTACTATACATTTACACTTTCTCTCTCTCATTATTTGAAGGAGACACTTTCTTCCTTACTAGGCCTGACTGATATTATGGATGATCTACTCCCAGGCAGCTGATACCCCACAAATTCTAGGGAGTCCAAACTGCAGCCAATGGCCCATATGCTGCCCATGAAATTTGACTGTCTCGTTCGCAAATTCCATTTCCATAGGAGTGTTCTTTCCCCACTCTGCACTTTCCTCCAATTTGAAATCTATTGTCCTGGAAATTTGGAAAAAACCCTCAGTGTTGACTGCTCCTAGATTTGGAGTTGGTATGGGGTGCAGACAATTGAGGCACTTTTACACCAGGCATGCAGGAAGTAAACAGGAGAAAATGGCAAGGGAGAAAAGCAGCCAACATCAGGGAGTGAGGGCTCCTAGCCAATCTGGCTGTAGCTACAATACCATGAACACTATGTAGGCCTCCAACATAAAAAGAACCAAAAAAAATTCTAAAGAGGGAAACATTAGAACAAAGTACATATCCCCTGTTGCTGATCAAAAATCTCCTTCTCCATGACAACGTAATCTCTAACCTAGTGAAACATTAACTTTTTAAGTTACACTTGAGCCAGAGCTTTATCTTGTGATTGTGGGCATAATCTTACTGGTACAGAACAATATGTTCAGATAAAGTACCAATCGCCATGGCTTCAGGAAATGGAGTTTTACAGGTCATACGGAAACGTGGTTGAGGGATGGGCAGGACTGGCAGCTCAATGTTCCGGGGTACCAATCCTTCCGGCGTGACAGAGGTGGAGGTAAGAGAGATGGGGGAGTTGCACTATTGATTAGGGAGGACATCGACAGTACTTAGAGGGGATATCCCAGGGGGAACATCCAGCGAGGCCATATGGGTAGAACTTAGAAATAAGAAAGGGGTGATCACTTTGATGGGATTACACTATAGGCCCCCCAATACTCAGAGGGAAGTGGAGCAGCATATATGTAGGGAAATCAGAGATAGGTGTAGGAATTATAGGGTTGTAATAGTAGGTGATTTTAACTTCCCTAATATTAACTGGGACTGCCTTAGTGCTAAGGGATCAGATGGGGAAGAATTTGTTAAGTGTGTCCAGGATAGTTTTCTGAAGCAGTATGTAGATGGCCCTACTAGAGAAGGGGCTACACTCGACCTCCTCTTAGGAAATGAGGCTGGGCAGGTGGTTGATGTGTCAGTGGGGGAGCACTTTGGGACCAGTGACCATAACTCTATTAGCTTCAAGATAGTTATGGAAAAGGATAGGACTGGTCCTCAGGTTGAAGTCCTAAATTGAGGGAAGGCTAAGTTCAATGGCATCAGACAGGAACTCTCAAAAGTTGAATGGGAGAGGCTGTTTACAGGTAAAGGGACGTCTGGCAAGCTGGAGGCTTTTAAAAGTGAGACAGGAAGAATTCAGGGCCGGCATGTTCCTGTTAGATGGAAGGGCAAGGCTGGCAAGTTTAGGGAACCTTGGTTGACGAGGGATATTGAGGGTCTGGTCAGGACAAAGGAGGAGGCATATGTCAGGTATAGGCAGCTGGGATCAAGCGAGTCCCTCGAGGAGCATAAGGGATGCAGGACTACACTTAAGAAGGAAATTAGGAGGGCGAAAAGGGGCCATGAGATTTCCCTGGCAGATAAGATAAAGGAGAATCCTAAAAGATTCTATAAGTATATTAAGAGTTAAAGGGTAGCTTGGGAGAGAGTAGGTCCCCTTAAGGATCAGTGTGGTAATCTATGTGTGGAGCCAAAGGAAATGGGCGAGGTTGTAAATGAATACTTCTCGTCCATATTTAACAAAGAGAAGGTCATGGAAACTCGTGAGTTCAAGGGAGGGAACGACGATATCCTGGAGCATATCAACATTACAAAGGAGGTGGTGTTGGAGGTTTTGAAGCGCATTAAGGTGGATAAATCCCCAGGGCCTGACCAGGTGTGTCCTCGGATGCTATGGGAGGCAAGGGAGGAGACTGCTGGGGCCCTGGCAGAGATTTTTGTATCATCATCAGCCACAGGTGTGGTACCGGAAGACTGGAGGATAGCTAATGTTGTGCCTTTATTTAAGAAGGGCAGCAGGGATAAGCCAGGGAACTACAGGCCGGTGAGCCTTACATCAGTGGTGGGAAAGTTATTGGAAGGGATTCTGAGAGACAGGATTTGTATGCATCTGGAAAGGCATGGTCTGATTAGGGATAGTCAACATGGCTTTGTGCGTGGGAAATCATGTCTCACGAATTTGATTGAGTTTTTCGAGGAGGTGACCAAGAGGATTGATGAGGGCAGGGCGATGGACGTTGTCTACATGGACTTTAGCAAGGCCTTTGACAAGGTCCCGCATGGTAGGCTGGTCCAGAAGACTCGAACACATGGGATCCAGGGTGAGCTAGCAAATTGGATACAAAATTGGCTTGGTGATAGGAGGCAGAGGGTGGTAGTGGAGGGTTGTTTTTCAGATTGGAGGCTGGTGACCAGTGGTGTGCCGCAGAGATCGGTGCTGGGCCCTCTGTTGTTTGTCATATATATTAATGACTTGGATGTGAATGTAAGGGGCATGATTAGTAAGTTTGCAGATGACACCAAAATTGGTGGTATAGTGGACAGTGAAGAAGGTTGTATAAGGTTACAACAGGATATAGATCAACTGGGACAGTGGGCAAGGGATTGGCAAATGGAATTTAACACAGACAAGTGTGAAGTGATGCATTTTGGGAAGTTAAACCAGGGCAGGACATATACAGTGAATGGCAAGGCCCTGGGGAGTGTTCTTGAGCAGAGGGACTTTGGGGTGCAAGTACATAGTTCCCTGAAAGTGGCAACACAGGTAGACAGGGTGGTGAAGAAGGCATATGGCATGCTTGCCTTCATCGGCTGAGGCATTGAGTACAAGAGTTGGGACGTCATGTTACTGTTGTACATAACGTTGGTTAGGCCGCATTTGGAGTACTGTGTGCAGTTCTGGTCGCCGCACTACAGGAAAGATGTGATTAAGCTAGAGAGGGTGCAGAAAAGATTCACAAGGATGTTGCCTGATTTGGAGGGCTTGAGTTATAAAGAGAGATTGGATAGGCTGGGTCTGTTTTCCCTGGAGCGAAGGAGGCTGATAGACATGATTGAGGTATATAAAATTATGAGAGGCAGAGATAGGGTAGATAGCCAGAGTCTGTTTCCCATGGAAGGGGTGACTAAAACTAGAGGGCATAGATTTAAGGTGAGGGAGGAGGTTTAAAGCGGATCAAAGGGGTAAATTTTTCACACAAAGAATAGTGGGTATCTGGAATGAGCTGCCTGAGGAGGTGGTGGAGGCAGGAACAGTAGCGACATTTAAGAGGCATCTGGAAAGGTACTTGAATGAGCAAGGCATTAATGCAGGCAGGTGGGATTAGTATAGATAGGCATTATGGTCGGCATGGACGCGGTGGGCGAAGGGCCTGTTTCTATGCTGTACCACTCTATGACTCTAGTTAGGTGAAGATTATATTAGGTAATTAGGAAAAACTGGGATTAAGCAGTAACTGAAAACACAAGACAGAAATGCAGAAGATTCCCATAATGGCACAACAGAGAGCAAATATTCTGATCATCATCATCCAGAACATGGTCTCCATTCCTTGTACTCCACCCATTTAATGAGATCTGTAATACAGCATGGGAGCAATTCTAAGTCTGGACCCACGTCCTGCAATACCACCACAAAGTTCACCAAGCTGCAGGTGTCAGTCATGGTTGCTGCGGGCAAAGGAAAAGAAACGTTTCACTGGCGTCGTGGGGACATTTCATTTTGATCAGGGCCAATGTTCCTTTTAAAATGCACGTATGTGTGGATGTTCAGCAACCCAGAAGACACCGTTCAGTTTGCTCACACGTTGTCCTGTTTAGATAATGCGCGTGCATGGCTGCGCAAAAAAACAATAGCAGGCTGTACACAACAAAAAACAGAATTAGAGGTAACACTGATTGAAGCCAGAAGCATATCTTTTGGCCAGAGGACCCCGAGATTTACTCAGTGCCTAACTGTCCTATACCTGTCCTGGGAATGCTGACAGTGTCCAAAACCATCACCATCACCCTGAATTTCATAAGTGCACATTTACAAATTTAAAAAAAAAGGTATGACAAACTTCAAGATTGACAACCTGGGCAAAAGACGTCAGAGTGCAAACCCGATCACAATTATGATGTCGTCCACGCCGACAAGTTGCATTTCTCTAGCACCTTTAACATAGTAAACACGTCCCAGGGAGTTTCACAGAAGCGTTATCGACAATATCCGATACCCCAACTATAATCTATCAACTTTCATCTAATTTTACAAAATTCACATTTCCACTGCCCCCCAACCACCGCCCACCCCCCCCCAAACACCAGATAACACAGCAGAAAAGGTGAACATAGTACATCAGAAAGTGGGAGTGAACTTGGCCTAAATTTCCTCATGTACATGGTGGAAGAGTGTGCCAGCAAAAAAAGGACAGATTTTACAACCACCGTCAGCATCATCTTTGCAGTTAGCTACCAGGATGGCAGAATTTTATGTCCCCACCTCTCTTCCCATAAAAAGCAGTCTAACAGCTCAGTTCTGCTCTTTCATGCCAAACACTAATGATGGACCAGTCTTGCTTTAAATAACAGACCACTTTTGCTATTTCCCCACAGTATTTCAGTAACCAGTGATTACTTCAAGTTGATGATTTCTGGAAACAGACTGACTGATGTATCCCTGAAATACACACAAAATTGTCTCCTGTGCTGAAGCTTCTTTGAAAATGGCAGATGATTCACCTCCGTTTAGGCAGACAGCTCGCCAAATTTAAGTTGCCAAATCCAGCAGGCTACAGAAAAACAAGATTGACTGCAAGATAGTGACAAAGCTAGTTCGGGATTACTAGGTCTCAGGGTAGGGGAATACAACCCTCAGTCTATGAGTTGCTTTGTTTCAGTGTTATAAAACAGTGTCCTCCCACAACCAAAGACTTGCACGTTGATAGGTAAATTGGCCATTGTAAATTGCCCCTAGTGTAGGTAGGTGGTAGGAGAATTGAGGGAAGCTGAGGATGTGGTAGGGAATATGGGATTAATGTATCATTAGTATAAATGGGTGGTTGTTGGTCGGCGCAGACTCAGTGAGCCGAAGGGCCTGTTTCAGTGCTGTATCTCTAAATAAATAAATAAAAACATTGTACCCTGATGTCTTTGATCCCCACTGTGACTGAAAGCCATGTTTAATTCCAAAGACACCGCTCGACTTTCCTTAGTCCTTCTGTTTAATTTTACTTGTAAATAAATGGAGTTTGTAGCTCAATATGTACAGTCAGTGTTATTTGTCTATCTAAAGAGGAAAATAGGAGGTGTTACTTGTTAGTTCCAATAGGTTCATCAGTAAAAGCAATTTATTGTTCATCAATAGATCTGTCACACCTAGTTACCCTTTGATTCATAGGAACAGGGAGTCTTGCTTATGCAAAGGAGCCTTTTGCTTGAGGTAGAAGAATGAATATGTGCTGCCTGCACCATAACTCCCTTTCCCACTCAACTCATAATTCCATAAAGGCCAAGTCCATCCAAGGCTGCTCTCACATTTGTCTTCTATATTCTCCCTGCAATCCTGGAAAAGAAACAGCATGTTTATCATTCTCACCTCTGGCTTCCAAACTCTCAAATAAACTTCCTCATCTTTTTCCATATTGTTCCTCTAACGCACTTCTACTGTGCACCTAGACTATCAAAATTTTCCCTCTCCTCTAACTCATTTTTTCCAGAGCATCAAAACTGAGGATCCTCTCACCATTGTCAAGTCTTTCCTTATTCCTACAAGCTTTTAAAACCCAAAAATGGCATCTCTAGATTTTCTTTCTCATTTCAATCTCACTATGGTCATTCAACTCTACTGCTTTAGAAAACCAAACTAAAGATGGAAGGATATAATCAAATACAGTTGGCAGGGATTTGTAAAGTCTTGCTTCACAACTGAATTAAGTTGACCTAGACAAAGAGTGCAGTAGATGTGCTGAACATGGATTTTGAGGGGCCACTTAATAAGGTACATCAGAGAAGCTAGTTACAGAAATGTAGGCATCTCATATAAGAGGAATTGTAGCAGCAGGGATGCAAAGGGTTAGCTTAAATAGGTGTTGTTTGCTTTGGAGAAGGGCTGGAAGTGATGTGCCTCAGGGATCAGTGCTGATTCAACTTTTGTTCGCAGTAAAAAAAAAACTGATGACATGAACTTGGGCATAGGGAACACATATCAAAAGTTGGTGATGCAGAAGTAGGGGGGGCTTGGCCAGGAGTGTGGAGGACTGGAAAAGGCTCAGGAGGACAGACGAGTTAAGAGGATTTAGCGTATATGTGACAGAGGTAACTTAGTATGGAGAAATGCACGATAATATATTTTGGGAGGAAAAACAAGAAACGGGAAGACACACTTAATGGAAAGACAATCAGGGATGTGGATGAACACAAAGACCCAGGAGTTGAAATAAATCATTCCTTGAAAGTGCCTGTCTTCACTGTAGAAGAAACAAATAACATCCCAGAAATAATTGTGAATCAAAAGTTGAAAGGAAGGAAGGAACCTAAAACAATTACCATCACCAGGGAAAGGGTACTGAAAAAATTATTACAACTAAAAGCTGACAAGTCCCCAGGTTTCTTAAAAGAAGTGGCTGTTGAGATAGTGGATGCATTGGTTTTAATTTTCCAAAATTCCCTGCATTCTGGAAAGGTCCTATCAGATTGGAAGATAGCAAATATAACTCCGCTATTCAAGAAAGGAGGAAGACAGAAAGCAGGAAACTACAGGCTTAACATCTGTCATAAAGAAAACAGCAGAATCTATCATTAAGGTGGTGATAGGTCATTTAGAAAATTGCAATGCACTCAGGCAGAGTCAACATGGCTTTGTGAAAGGGAAATTGTGTTTAACTAATTTACTCGAGTTCTTTGAGGAAGTAACAAGCAACGTGGATAAAGGGAAACCTGTGGATGTGGTGTACTTAGATTTACAGAAGGCATTTGACAAGGTGTCACATCAAAAGTTACTGAACAAAATAAGAACCCATGGTATAGGGGGTAACATATTAGCATGGATAGTGGATTGGTTAGCTAACAGGAAACAGAGAGGAGGCAAAGAGGGGTCATTTTCAGGTTGGCAAGCTGTAACCAGTGGAGAGCCACAGGGATCAGTGCTGGGGCCTCAACTACTTACAATCTTTATCAATGACTTGGATGAAGGGACAGAAGGTATGGTGCTAAATTTGCTGATGACACAAAGATAGGTAGGAGAATAAGTTGTGAAGAGGCCATAAGGAGTCTGCAAAGGGATATGGACAGGTTAAGTGAGTGGGCAAAGATTTGGCAGATATAATGTGAGAAAGCGTGAACTTGTCCACTTTGGCCAGAAAAATAGAAAAGCAATATATTAGTTAAATGGAGAGAGATTGCAGAACTCTGAGATAGGAACATAGGAACAGGAATAGGCCATTCAGCCCATCGAGCCTGCCCCACCATTCAATATGATCATGGCTGATCTTCCACTTCAATGCCTTTTTCCCCACACTATTCTCATATCCCCTTATGTTATTTATATTTAGAAATCTGTCAATCTCTGCTTTAAACATACTCAATGACTGAGCTTCCACAGTCCTCTGGGGTAGAGAATTCCAAAGATTCAGAACCCTCTGAGTAAAATAATTTCTCCTCATCTCTGTTCTAAGTGGCTTCCCCCTTATTTTGAAATTGTGTTCCTGGTTCTAGACTCCCCCAACCAGGGGAAACATCTTAGCTGCATCTACCCTGTCTATTCCTTTAAGTATTTTGTAGGTTTCAATAGATCACCTTTCATTCTTCAAAACTCAAAAATACAGGCCCAGTTTCCCCAATCTCTCTTCATAGGACAATCCTGCCAACCTGGGAACAAGTCAAGTCTGGTGAACCTTAGTTGCACTCCCTCTACGGCAATAATACACTTCCTAAGGTAAGGGGACCAAAACTGCACACAGTACTCCAGGTGCGGTCTAACCAAGCTCTATACAATTGAAGCAAGACTTCACTACTCCTGTACTCCAATCCTCTTGCAATAAAGGTTAACACACCACTAGCCTTTCTAATTTCTTGCTGCACCTGCATGTTAGCTTTCAATGACTTATTGACAAGGACACCCAGGTCCCTTTGTACATCTACACTTTCTAATCTCTTACCATTTAAGAAATATTCTGTACAGCTGTTCCTCCTACCAAAGTGGATAACCTCACATTTTTCCACATTATATTCCATCTGCCATGTTCTTGCCCACTCACTAAGTCTGTCCAAATCCCCTTGAAGCCGCTTTGCATCTTCCTCACGACACACATTCTCACCTAGTTTTGTGTCATCCGCGAACTTGGAAATATTACATTTGGTCCCCACATCCAAATCATTGATGTATATTGTGAACAGCTGGGGCCCAAGCACTGATCCCTGCAGTACCCCACTAGTCACAGCCTGCCAACGTGAGAATGACCCGTTTATTCCTACTGTCTGCTTTCTGCCTGTTGACCAATCCTTAATCCATGCCATTTTATTACCTTCTATCCCATGGGCTTTAATTTTGCTGACTAACCTCCTGTTGGGGACTTTATCAAAAGCCTGTTGAAAATCCAAGTATACCACGTCCACCAACTCCCCTTTATCAATTCTGTTTGTAATATCCTCAAAATAACTCCAACAGGTTCATCAAACGTGATTTCCCATTCATAAATCCATGTTGACTATGCCCAATCAGATCATTATTATCCAAGTTTCCATTTATCACATCCTTTAGAATAGATTCTAGCATTTTCCCCAACCACTGATGTAAGGCTAACAAGTCTGTAATTCCCTGTTTTCTCTCTCCTTTCCTTCTTAAATAGTGGGGTGACATTTGTTACCTTTCAATCTGCAGGAACTGTTCCAGAATCTATAGAATTTTGGAAGATGATCACCAATGCATCCACTATCTCCATAGCTACCTCTTTGAACACTCTGGGATGTAGAATATCAGGTCCTGGGGACTTATCAACCTTCAGCCCCATTATTTTCTCCAATACAACCTTCTTACTAATATTAATTTTTTTAATTCCTCATTACCCCTAATCCCTTGGATCTCTAATTCTGGGAGATTTCTTGTATCTTCCTCAGTGAAGACAGACACAAAGTAATCATTTAGCTTCTCTGCCATTTCTCTATTCCCCATTATAAATTCTCCTGACTCTGCCTGTAATGGACCCACATTTGTCTTAGCCAAACATTTCCTTTTTACGTACCTGTAGAAGCCTTTACAGTCTGTTTTTATATTTTTTGCTAGCTTACATTCATATTCTTTTCTCCCTTTCTTTATCAGTTTCTTCGTCCTCCTTTGCTGTATTCTAAAATCCTCCCAATCCTCAGCTTTACTATTTCTGGCAACTTTATAGGTCTTTTCTTTTAATCTTATACAATCCTTAACTTCCTTTGTTATCCACAGTTGACTGCCTTTACTTTTGGGTTTTTTGTGCCTTGAAGGGATGTATAGTTGCTGTAAACTATGCAATATTTCTTTAAAGACTATCCATTGCCTATGTACTGTCATACCTTTTAATGTATTTTCCTAATCCACCTCAGCCAATTTGCCCCTCATACCTTCATAGGGGAGGGTTTCAACTAGTTTGGCTGGGGAATGGGGACCTGAGGGTAGACTCAGTTGAGACAAAATCAGAAATGAAAATGGAAGGCAGAAAATTAATGGATGAGTCTGGAAGACAGAGGAAACGAGGGTTAGAAATGTTTTTAAAAAGTTAGTTAGTGCTCAAGGGTATCTATTTCAATGCAAGGAGCATAGCAAATAGAGCAGGTGAGCTGAGGGCACAGGTAGACAAGTGATAGTATGATATCATAGCTATTACAGAAACACGGCTTAAAGAGGGACAGGAATGGCAGCTCAACATTCCTAGTTACATGGCTTTCAGAAACGATATAGAGGGGGAATAAAGAAGGAGGGGGAGTGGCAATTTTGGTCAAGGAAACTATTACAGCTGTGAGGAGAGATGTTATGTTGGAAGATTCATTAAATGAGGCCATATGGATTGAGCTAAGGAACAAAAAAAAAAAGGGCAAGCACACTGCTGGAAGTGTACTATAGACCCCCAAACAGTTAGAGGAAGACAGAAGAGCAGATATGTAGGCAAATCTCTGAGAAGTGCAAGAACAATAGGGCAGTAATAGTAGAGGATTTTAACCACCCCAATATTAACTGGGATAGTTTTAGTGTGAAAGGAATTGAGGAAGCAGAATTCTTGAGGTGCATTCAGGAGAACTTTTTTGCCCAGTATGTAGCAAGTCCAACAAGAGAGGGCACAGTTTTAGACTTAGTTTTAGGAAATGAAGATGGGCAGGTGGAAGGAGTGGCAGTGGGAGAGCATTTTGGTGGCAGTGATCATAATTCAGTCAGTTTTAACATAGTTATGGAAAAGGACAGAGATAGAACAGGAGTTAGAGTTCTCAAATGGGGCAAGGACAATTTTACTAAATTGAGGCGTGATTTAGCGAAAGTGGACTGGAAACAGCTACTTGAAGGTAAATCAGTGTCAGAGCAGTGGGAGGCATTCAAAGGGGAGATTTAAGGGGTTCAGGGTAAACAGGTTCACAGGAAGAAAGGGGGAGATGGCCAGATCTAGAGCCCCATGGATGTCAAGGAGTCTACAGGGCAAGATAAGGCAGAAAAGGAAAGCTTATGTCCGACACAGAGAACTCAATACTACAGAAAGCCGAGAGGAGGGGTGAAATCAAAAAGCAAATTAGGAAATCAAAGAGAGGGCATGAAAGAATATTGGCAAGCAAAATCAAGGTGAACCCAAAGATGTTTTATCAATACATTAAGAGTACGATGATAATGAAGGAGAGAGTAGGGCCCATAAAAGACCAAAAAGGTAACCTATGTGTAGATATTGGTATGGTTCTTAATGAATACTTTGCATCTGTCTTCACAAAAGAAGGGGACGTTGCAGATGTTGTAGTTAAGGAAAAAGAGTGTGAAGTATTGGATGTGATAAACATAGGGAGAGAGGAAGTATTAATGGGATTAGCATCCTTGAAAGTTGATAAATCACCAGGGCCAGATGAAATGTATCCTAGGCTGTTAAAAGAAGCAAGAGAGGAAATAGCAGAGGGTCTGACCATCATTTTCCAGTCCTCACTGGATACAGGTGTGGTGCCGGAGGATTGCAGAATTGCTAACATTGTACCTCTGTTTAAAAATGGAGCAAGGGATAGACCGAATAATTCCAGGCCAGTCAATCTAACCTCAGTAGTGGGAAAATTATTAGAATCTATTCTGAGAGACAGGATAAACTGTCAATTAGAAAGGCACAGGTTAATCAAGGATAGTCAGCATGGATTTGTTAAGGGAAGATCTCGTTTGACCAACTTGATCGAATTTTTTGAAGTAGTAACAAGGAAGATAGATGAGGGTGGTGCAATTGATGTGGTCTACATGGATTTTAACAAGGCTTTTGACAAGGTCTCACATGGCAGACTGGTTAAAGAAATAAAATCCCATGAGATCCAGGGAAATGCAGCAAGGTGGATACAAAATTGGCTCAGTGGCAGGAAACACAGGGTAGTTGTTTTAGCGACTGGAGGGCTGTTTCCAGTGGTGTTCCGCAGGGCTCAGTACTGGGTCCCCTGTTTTTTGTGGTATATATTAACGATTTGGACGTAAATGTAGGGGGCATGATCAAGAACTGTGCAGACAACACAAAGACTGGCCGTGTGGTGAATAGCTATAGGCTGCAGGAAGATATCGATGGTCTGGTCAGATGGACAGAAAAGTGGCAAATGGAGTTCAACTTGGAGAAGTATGAGGTGATGCATTTGGGGAGGTCAAACAAGGCAAAGGAATACACGATTAATGGGAAAATACCGAGAAGTGTAGAGGAAATGAGGGAGCTTGGAGTGAATGTCCACAAATCCCTGAAGGTAGCAGGACAGGTCGATAAGGTGGTTAAGAAGGCATATGGAAACCTTTCCTTTATTAGCCGAGGTATAGAAAACAAGAGCAGGGAGGTTTTGCTGGAACTGTATAACTCATTGGTTAGGCCACACTTGAGTACTGTGGGCAGTTCTGGTCACCTCATTACAGAAAGGATGAAATTGCACTAGAGAGGGTAGAGAGGAGATTTATGAGGATGTTGCCAGGACTGGAAAAATGCAGCTATGAGGAAAGATTGGATAAACTGGAATTGCTCTCTTTGGAACAGAGAAGGCTGAGGGGAGATCGGATTGAAATGTACAAAATTTTGAGGGGCCTGGAGGTCAGTGATGAGGGGGCAGAGATTTAAAGTGATTGGTAGAAAATTCAGAGGGGAGATGAGGAAAAACTTTTTCACCCAGAGGATAGTAGGGCTCTGCAACTCACTGCCTGAAAGGGTAGTTGAGGCAGAGACCCTCAACTCATTGAAAAGGAGTCTGGATATGCACCTCAAGTGCCGTAATCTGCCGGGCGACAGACCAAACGCTGAAAGGTGGGATTAGAATAGGTGGATCATTTTTTGGCTGGCACAGACACAATGGGTCAAATGGCCTCTTTCTGTGCCTTAAACTTTCTATGATTCTACAATTTCCTTTGTTCAAATTTAACACCCTGGCTTCAGATTGAACTACCTCATTTTCAAACATAATGTAAAATTCCAGCATATCATGGTCACTCATCCCTAAAGGTTCTTTTCCAACAAGATTAATTAGTCGTTTCTTATTACATAATATTAGATCTAAAATAGCCTGTTCTCCAATCAGTTCCTCAATATACCGCTCTAGAAAACCATGCCAAACACACTCAGGAAATTCGTCATCCACAGTATTAGTGCTCATTAGGTTTACCCAGTCTATGTGCAGATTGAAGTCACCCGTGATTACTGTATTACCCATGCTACATGCTTCTCTAATCTCCTGATTAATGCCATGCCCCACACTACCACTACTGTTTGGTGGCCTATAAGCAACTCCTACCAATGAAGAGGAGAGATCTGGGTATCTTCGTACACAAATCACAAAATGTTAGTATGCAGGTACAGCAAGTGATAAAGAAGGCAAATGCAATGTTGTCGTTTATTGCAAGGGGAATGGAATATAAAAGTACAGATGTTTTGCTACAGTTGTACAGGCATTGGTGAGACAGTTTTGGTCTCCTTACTTACGAAAGAATAGAACTGCATTGGCAGCAGTTCAGAGAATGCTCATTTGACTGATTCCTGGGTTGAGATGTTACTTTATCAGGAAAGTTGGACAGGTTGGGTCTATATTCATTGGAGTTTAGAAGGATGAGAGGTGATCTTGTTAAAACAAATAAGATCCTGAGGGGACTTGACAGGGTGGATGCTGAAAGGATGTTTCCCCTTGTGGGAAATACTAAAACTAGGGGGCGCAGTTTCATAATAAGAGTTCTCCCATTTAATTCAGAGATGAGAATTTTTTTCGCTGAGGGTCGTGAGTCTGTGGAACTCTCTTCCCAGGAGAGCAGTGGAAGCAGGGTCATTGAATGTTTTTAAGGCCATGGTAGACAGATTCTTGACAAACAAGGGACTCAACGCCGGGGAAAGTGGAGTTATGTCCACAAACAGATCAGCCTTGATCTTCTAGAATGGCAGAGGAGGCTCAAGGGGCCAAATAGCCTACTCCTACTTGTAGTTTGTACGCTCGTCAATGCAGATAGATAAATCCATTAAAAAAAGCCAATGCCATTTTTGGTTTTATAAATAGAGATATCAAGAACTAAAGTAAAGAGGTAATAAACTGGTATATGACAACAGTTAGGGCACAATTAGAGTCCTGCGGGCAGTTCTGGATACTCCAGTATAGAAATGCCATTAAAGCCATGGGGCGAGTGCAGTAGATTCATTATTATACCAGGGATGAGAAACTATAATTATGAGAAGGAGGTCACTTGAGATACTGAAACTATTTACACTGCAGCAGAAAAAAATCAAGAGAAAAGTTAAGTTTTATTTTAAAATTACGAAGAATTTGGTAGGGTATAGGAAGAGACTATGTCCTCTGGTTGCAGAGTAAGGAAAAAGGGGTCATCAAATTGAATCACAGTGTTTCAGGGAGCAGTCTGAGATTAGGATAAATTTCTTTACTTAAATAGTTGTTGGAATAGTGAATGCTTTGCCACGGAGAATAATGGATCTATATTTGAAAAAGAGGGCCAAGAGCAGGCATTAGGATTAGTTAGGGATGCACTAGCAAAGATCATACGTGGACATGATGAGCCAATGGACCGACCACCTTCTGCGCTGTAAACATCTATGGTTAATTCCTGTTCTCCCTGCTCATCAATAACTGGTCGCATCCAAACAGGCAAGAAATTTTCAACTCACCACTCTCTGGATGGAAGTCAAGTGTTAAAACACCAGCAAAAACAGGCTTAGATGTTTATTTTTAAACTAGAGTAACTGCAAGGTGGGATTGAGATGAAAACCAATGCACTGGCAGGGATCTGATCACATCTGGATCCTTTAACTGGAAAACAAAAGCATGGCAATCAAATTTTGCCACCACAAAGCATAGCTGCTTTTTGGGATTTTTTTTGAAGTTATTTTAAAACCAGGGGACACAATTTCAAAATAAAGGGGAAACCCACTTAGGACAGAGATGTGGAGAAATTTCTTTATTCAGAGGGTTGTGAATCTTTGGAATTCTCGACCCCAGAGTGCTGTGGAAGCTCAGTCATTGAGTATGTTTAAAGTAGAGATTGACAGATTTCTAAATACCAATGACATAAAGGGATATCAGGATAGTGTGGGAAAAAGGCATTGAAGTGGATGATCAGCTCTGATCATATTGAATCGCAGAGCAGGCTCAATGAGCTAAATGACCACTCCTGCTCCTATGTTCCTAGGCTGTCCTTGTCTACATAATCCACATTTCAAACATTTCTCCAAGAATTGGAGTTGTTGAACTATATATCACGAACCATAAGAGAAAAAAAATAGTAAAATGAAATGCTCTGTCCGTGCAGAGAATCCGTTATCTCCATCAAGCCCTGGAAAAGCTTTATTCCCTTCGAGTAGATTGTGTAAATTAATGGATTGAATCAAGTGATACAAGGCTACGGGCCAAGTACTGGAAAATGGGATTAGAATAGATAGGCTTGATGGCCAGCACATACACAATGGCCGAAGGGCCTGTCTCTGTGCTGTATAACTATGACTAAGTGGATTCAGAGTACAAATTTGAATTTTTTTCTTAAAATGTATTTTACAGTATCCAGTTAAGATAGAACAGAAGCACATTTTGCTGTAAACTCAAATTACCATAGTGTCCATTAGAGACAACCAGATGTAAAGCAGCAACCCCCATAAATTCTTGCTGAAATAGCTACAAAAACAGAAAAAACAGTTAATTCCTAAAATTGTGTCTATAATGCAACAGTGCATTTTCATATTAACATATTACAGAATCTGTCTATTTTACTCCAAGGAAGTTCTATCCAGAGGGATCTTAAAAGTTACATAATGCACGTTACACAATTATTTGTATATGGTTAATTTGCGCAGGAACAGGATTGGATAATCCAGCCCCTTGAGCTATTCTACCACTCAGATCATGGCTGATCTGTACCAAAAAAACAGTTACCAGCCTTTGTTCCACATGCCTCAATATCCAAACCCTACAAAAATCTATTGATCAGTCTTGAAATATTGAATTGACCCCAGCATCCACAGCCTCTTTGGAACAGAGTTCCAGATTTCCATTATCCTGTGTGTGAACCATTGTTTCCTAAATGGGCTAGCTCTAATTTTAATTTTATGCCTTCTCGTTCTGGATGTTCCCACTACAGAAGTTAGTTTTTCTGCAGCTGCCCTTTTGAACCCTTTTATCATTTAAATACCTCAATCAGATCACCCTCAAGGGAATACAAACTAAGCATATGCAACCCGTCTTCATAATTTAACCCTTCAAATCATTTTAAGCCAGTGCTGTACCCACTCCAAGACCAATATCTTCCCTGAGATTCAGTGTCTAAGACTGAGCACAATTCTCTAGATGAGGTCTGGCCAAGGCTCTGCACAACTGAAGCATCACTTCCTCACTTTTGAATTCCAGTCCCCTTGCTGTAAAGGCCAGCATTTCATTTGGATTAATTCTTTGCATCTGTGCACTAGCTTTTAGGGATTGGTGCACATGGGTAACTAAATCACTTGCAGGAGGCACTGAGGGTAGCAAGGGCATAGAATGTACTCTGGGCAGGGAACTTCAACATCCATCACCAGCAGAGGCTAGGTAGCACCTCTATAGGCTGAGCCTGCCAAGTCCTGAAGGACATATCTGCCAGACTGGGCCTGCAGCAGGCAGCGAGAGAACCAACAAGAGGGAAAAACCTATTTGGTCATGTCCTCACCAATCTACCTGTCGCAAATGTATCTGCCTGACCGTATTGGTGGCAGTGACTACTGTGCCGTCCTTGTGGAGATGAAGCCCCATCTACACACTGAGGACACCCTCAATCATGTTTTGTGGCATTACTAGGGCGGCACAGTGGCGCAGTGGTTAGCACCGCAGCCTCACAGCTCCAGGGACCCGGGTTCGATTCCGGGTACTGCCTGTGTGGAGTTTGCAAGTTCTCCCTGTGTCTGCGTGGGTTTTCTCCGGGTGCTCCGGTTTCCTCCCACAGCCAAAAGACTTGCAGGTTGATAGGTAAATTGGCCATTATAAATTGTCACTAGTATAGGTAGGTGGTAGGGAAATATAGGGACAGGTGGGGATGTTTGGTAGGAATATGGGATAAGTGTAGGATTAGTATAAATGGGTGGTTGATGTTCGGCACAGACTCGTTGGGCCGAAGGGCCTGTTTCAGTGCTGTATCTCTAATCTAAAAAAAAACTACTGTGCTAAATGCGATATATTCAGAACAGATCTAGCAGCTCAAAACTGGACATCCATGAGGCGCTGTGGGCCATCAGCAACAGCTGAATTTTATTCCACTATAATCTATAACCTCATGGCCCACATTGCTCACCTTACCATTACCAACCCTGGTTCAATGAGAAGTGTAGGAGACCATGCCAGGAGCAGCAACAGACATACCTCAAAAATAAGATGTCAACCTGGAGAAACCACAATAGGACTACATGCATGCCAAACAGTGGAAGCAGCATGCTGTAGACAGAGCTAAGTGGCTCCACAACCAAAGGATCAGATCAAAGCACTGCAGTCCTACTGCATCATGTTGTGAATGGGAGTAAATTATCAAACAAATAACCAGAGGAGGCGGCTCTACAAACATGCTCATCATCAATGATGGGGGAGACCAGCACGTCAGTCAAAAAGGCAAGGCTGATGCATCAGCAATCATCTTAAACCGGAAGGGTCAAGTGGATGATCCAACTCTGCCTCCTCCTGCGGTACACAGCATCATAAATGCCAGTTGTCAGCCATTTTGATTCACTCCACGTGATAAGGAAATGGCTGGATGCACAGACACAGGAAACGCTATGGGTCCTGACAACATTCTGGCTGTCATACTGAAGACTTGTGCTCCAAAACTAGCTGTGCCCCACCCTGTTCCAATACAGCTACAACACTGGCATCTACTCAGCGATGTGGAAAATTGCCCAGGTATGTCCTGTCCACAAAAAGCAAAACATATCCAATCTGGCCGATTACCACCCCATCAAAGTGATGAAAGGTGTCGCGACAGTGCTATCAAGCAACACTTACTCACCAATAACCTGCTCATTGATACTCAGTTTGGCTTCTGCCAGGGGCACCTGGCTCCTGACCTCATTACAGCCTTGGTCCAAACATGGACTGAAGAGTTGAATTCCAGAAGTGAGGCTAGAATGATTGCCCTTGGCATCAAGGCAGCATTTGACTATGTGAGGCATCAAGGAGCCTTTGCAAAATTTAAATCAATGGGAATCAGGGAAAAACTCTTCACTGGTTGGAGTCATATCTAGCACAAAGGAAGGTGAGGGCCGTGGTTGTTGGAGGCCAATCAGCTTAGTCCCAGGACATTGTTGCAGGAGTTCCTCAGGGCAGTGTCAGAGGCCTAGCCATCTTCAGCTGGTTCAGTGACCTTCCCTCCATTGTAAGGTCAGAAGTGGGGATGTTCGCTGATGATTGCGCAATGTTCAGTACCATTTGCAACTCCTCAAGTACTGAGGCAGTATGTGCCAGCATGCAGCAAGACCTGAACAACATTTAAGGCTTGGGCTTATAAGTGGCAAGTTAACATTCATGCCCTACAAGAGATAATCTAACCATCACCCCATGGCATTCAACGACACTCCCACTGCTGAATCCCCCACTATCAACATCCTGAGCGTTACCACAACCAACAACTGAACTGGACCAGCCATATGAATACTGTGACCACACAAGCAGGTCAGTGGTTGGGAATTACGGAGTAACTCACCACCTGACTTTCCAAAGCCCATCCACAAAGCACAGGTCAGGAGTGTGACGGAATACTCTCCACTTGCCTGGATGGGTGGTGCTCCAACAACACTCAAGGAGGTCAACACCATCCAGGACAAAGCAGCCCGCTTGATCGGCATCACATCTACCATCTTAAACATTCACTTCCTCCATCACTGGCACACAGTGGCTGCAGTGTGTACCATCTACAAGGTGCACTGCAGCAACTCGCCAAGGCTCCTTTGCAACACCTTCCAAACCCATGACCTTCTTGTTATTCATGGGATGTGGGTGTCGCTGACTAGGCCGGCATTTATTACCCATCCCTAACGCCCTTGAAAAGGTGGTGGCGAGCTGCCTTCTCAAACCGCTGCAGTCCTTGGGTTGTAGGGGGTTGTGAGGTATACCAACAGTGCTGTTGGAAGGGAGTTCCAGGATTTTGACCCAGCGACACTACCTAGAACAATGGCATCAGATGCATGGGAACATCACCACCTGCAAGTTCCCTTCCAAGCCATACACCATCCTGACTTGGTTCCTTCACTGGGTCAAAATCCTGGAACTTCCCCCGCACCCCCATCCCCCCTAACCGGACCGTGGGTGTACCTATACCATACAGACTGCACTGTTTCAAAAAGGTGGCTCACCATCACTTTCTCAAGGGCAAATGGAGATGGTAGTAAATGCCTTGCCAGTGACACCCACATCCCATGAACAAATAAAAAATCTTTTTACTCCCTGTCACTCAATATTTGGATTTGTCTGTCTCCGATCCAAAGTGGATGACCTCACACGCTACCGTGTTGCCAAAGATTTTCCCACTGAGAGTCTGCCCATGTCCCTTTGCAACTCCTGCTTCCATCTATTCAACTTACTGTGTCTCCTATCTTGGTGTCATCTATCATGCTGGATATAGAACTCTCTATTCCTTCACTTAACTAATTGATATGGTGAAAAGCCAAGACCCCTGAGGAACTTGTCAGCCCACCAATCAGAGAATGCTCCCTTGATTCGTATTCTGCTACCTCCTTACCAATTACTGACTCACATCACAAACCTGCCTCCAATGAGGCATGTTCAAACAAGGATATTAAATTACTACCAATGTGAAGCACTGTAAACTGAAAATCAGCCACACAACTAGATACAGTTCCAAAGAACTCCAAATCCATCACATTCCAAACCATAAATCTTTCATTACAAATAAATGTGTGCGCTTAGTAGTTAACTAGTCACAAACAAGCAACCCTCAAACCATGCTGGACCACAGGACTCAGCCTGCACAAAGCAACTACATCCTTAGGTTTTGTGGATCTATTAGTTAGATTGTGGTCAAAATACCAGAAACGAACATGCCCTGCACCGGTAATGCTCAGTAAAAATGAGGACTAGTGCAGGGGAGTTAAGTCTGTGTCATTTGTAAATATTGGGAGGAAAAAAAATCACATCTTGAAAGGAGCTATTAGCATTTTATGATTAATAAATTCCATCCCTCTTAGAGATGCATTATTTTGGGTTCCTAGTGCCCAGCACAGCTGTCGATACTTTAATCTCCGATCCTGCTGTCTTCACAGTCCAGAGTGTCTGCAGCCACGGCATGCGGTAAGTCCATTGAGGTGAAGAAGGAGCTGCGGGACCCGAGAGAAGTCCTGTGAAAAGGTGCCCCGAACACCCAAAACATCCACGAACGGCCCCCCCGGCCGCAACTTCAAAGCGCCCGCGGGAGATGGCTCGGAGAGCATCTGCAGCGCACTGTCGGCAATGCTGCATGCCTTTATTTAAACCACTGCAAAAAAAAAAACCCTTAGCAAATGTAATCACCTCTAAGTCTGCCAAATGATGCTTCACCTCCCGAAGGACGTGGATGAGCTTTCCGGACGTCGATGGTGGGCACTGAGGAAATGGCTTATTACCTGCACCAGATTCCACCCCCCCTCCCCCCCCCCTTTACCCCCCTTCCACCCCCCCCACCCCCGTCCCCTTCCCTGCTCCACCATCTTCACCCCGCACCCCCTTCCCCTGCACCCCCCCCCCCCACCCCCTCCCTCTACCCCTCCCCCTTGCATCCCCTCCTCCCACCGGCACCATCCTACACCTGTGTAGGGGCCCCAACAACCCCACTGCCTTGTGGGCGTCTCGGGAGAGACCAAGGCTAAGGGAGTAAACCCTAACAGAAAATCCGGAGCGGAACCCCGTAGGCGGTCATGTGTCACCTTTGGCATGTTTCCGGCAGTTCCTGCAGCCATACTGGTGCCAAACGTCGTGTCCTGCACTCCTTTGGACCCCACCAGAAAGGCCGAGAGGGGGGTTTTGACGACTGGGCAACTCTCAACCTCCATAAATTTGCCCAGGCATGCGCCATGGAGAGGTCACTCCATAGTTGCCTCACAGCGACTGAAACAACACGGAAGGCAGCAGTTACGGGTTATAAGTCCAGATAAATTGGCGTAGAAACTGGGCGCCACGGGTTGCCTTTGTCGGTGGGAGAGGTCATTGCACCTCACTGGACAGCTACCGCCCGCCTCAAACCGGGCAGCCCCCGGTCAATAAGGTTCTGTCCCGCCACAGTCTGCCTGCTTCAATGGGTGCTTGGAGCTCAGGGTCATTGCCCGAAAGGTGGACTGATACACCGCACCAAACAACATGAAAAAAGGAAAGAAGGTACCAGCCCTTCGCTTTGCAAGCTGGAACGTCAGAACTATGTGTCCTGGCCTGTCGGAAGACCTTACACAAATCAACGATTCTCGGAAGACCGCCATCATTAACAACGAGCTCAGTAGACTCAATGTGGACATTGCAGCACTTCAGGAGACTCGCCTCCCCGCGAGTGGCTCTCTAGCAGAGCAAGACTACACCTTCTTCTGGCAGGGCAGGGATCCTGAAGAACCAAGACAGCATGGAGTGGGCTTCGCCATCAGAAACTCCTTGCTCAGCATGATAGAGCCTCCCTCAAATGGCTCGGAACGCATACTGTCCATCCGACTGCTCACCACCTCTGGTCCAGTACACCTACTCAGCATCTATGCTCCAACACTCTGTTCCGCACCTGAAGCTAAAGACCAGTTCTATGAACAACTCCATAACATCATTAGCAGCATCCCCAACACCGAACACCTATTCCTGCTGGGGGACTTTAATGCCAGGGTTGGGGCCGACCATGACTCATGGCCCTCCTGCCTTGGGCGCTATGGCGTTGGAAGGATGAATGAGAACGGGCAGAGACTGCTTGAGTTGTGTACCTATCATAACCTCTGCATCACCAACTCGTTCTTTCACACTAAACCCTGTCACCAGGTTTCATGGAGGCACCCAAGATCACGTCGTTGGCACCAGCTAGACCTCATTGTCACAAGGCGAGCCGCCTTAAACAGTGTTCAAATCACACGCAGCTTCCACAGTGCGGACTGCGACACCGACCACTCCCTGGTGTGCAGCAAGGTTAGACTCAGACCAAAGAAGTTGCATCATTCCAAGCAGAAGGGCCACCCGCGCATCAACACGAGCAGAATTTCTCACCCACAGCTGTTACAAAAATTTCTAAATTCACTTGTAACAGCCCTTCAAAACACTCCCACAGGGGATGCTGAGACCAAGTGGGCCCACATCAGAGACGCCATCTATGAGTCAGCTTTGACCACCTACGGCAAAAGTGCGAAGAGAAATGCAGACTGGTTTCAATCTCATAATGAAGAGCTGGAACCTGTCATAGCCGCTAAGCGCATTGCACTTTTGAACTACAAGAAAGCCCCCAGCGATTTAACATCCGCAGCACTTAAAGCAGCCAGAAGTACTGCACAAAGAACAGCTAGGCGTTGCGCAAACGACTACTGGCAACACCTATGCAGTCATATTCAGCTGGCCTCAGACACCGGAAACATCAGAGGAATGTATGATGGCATGAAGAGAGCTCTTGGGCCAACCATCAAGAAGATCACCCCCCTCAAATCTAAATCGGGGGACATAATCACTGACCAACGCAAACAGATGGACCGCTGGGTTGAGCACTACCTAGAACTGTACTCCAGGGAGAATGCTGTCACTGAGACTGCCCTCAATGCAGCCCAGCCTCTACCAGTCATGGATGAGCTGGACATACAGCCAACCAAATCGGAACTCAGTGATGCCATTGATTCCCTAGCCAGCGGAAAAGCCCCTGGGAAGGACAGCATTACCCCTGAAATAATCAAGAGTGCCAAGCCTGCTATACTCTCAGCACTACATGAACTGCTATGCCTGTGCTGGGACGAGGGAGCAGTACCCCAGGACATGCGCGATGCCAACATCATCACCCTCTATAAAAACAAAGGTGACCGCAGTGACTGCAACAACTACCGTGGAATCTCCCTGCTCAGCATAGTGGGGAAAGTCTTTGCTCGAGTCGCTCTGAACAGGCTCCAGAAGCTGGCCGGGCGCGTCTACCCTGAGGCACAGTGTGGCTTTCGTGCAGAGAGATCGACTATTGACATGCTGTTCTCCCTTCGTCAGATACAGGAGAAATGCCGTGAACAGCAGATGCCCCTCTACATTGCTTTCATTGATCTCACCAAAGCCTTTGACCTCGTCAGCAGACGTGGTCTCTTCAGACTACTAGAAAAGATCGGATGTCCACCAAAGCTACTAAGTATCATCACCTCATTCCATGACAATATGAAAGGCACAATTCAACATGGTGGCTCCTCATCAGAGCCCTTTCCTATCCTGAGTGGTGTGAAACAGGGCTGTGTTCTCGCACCCACACTTTTTGGGATTTTCTTCTCCCTGCTGCTTTCACATGCGTTCAAATCCTCTGAAGAAGGAATTTTCCTCCACACAAGATCAGGGGGCAGGTTGTTCAACCTTGCCCGTCTAAGAGCGAAGTCCAAAGTACGGAAAGTCCTCATCAGAGAACTCCTCTTTGCTGATGATGCTGCTTTAACATCTCACACTGAAGAATGCCTGCAGAGTCTCATCGACAGGTTTGCGTCTGCCTGCAATGAATTTGGCCTAACCATCAGCCTCAAGAAAACGAACATCATGGGGCAGGATGTCAGAAATGCTCCATCCATCAATATTGGCGACCACGCTCTGGAAGTGGTTCAAGAGTTCACCTACCTAGGCTCAACTATCACCAGTAACCTGTCTCTAGATGCAGAAATCAACAAGCGCATGGGTAAGGCTTCCACTGCTATGTCCAGACTGGCCAAGAGAGTGTGGGAAAATGGCGCAGTGACACGGAACACAAAAGTCCGAGTGTATCAGGCCTGTGTCCTCAGTACCTTGCTCTACGGCAGCGAGGCCTGGACAACGTATGCCAGCCAAGAGCGACGTCTCAATTCATTCCATCTTCGCTGCCTTCGGAGAATACTTGGCATCAGGTGGCAGGACTATATCTCCAACACAGAAGTCCTTGAAGCGGCCAACACCCCCAGCTTATACACA
The DNA here is from genome assembly GCF_036365525.1 of Heterodontus francisci. Taxonomy (NCBI): domain Eukaryota; kingdom Metazoa; phylum Chordata; class Chondrichthyes; order Heterodontiformes; family Heterodontidae; genus Heterodontus; species Heterodontus francisci. The sequence continues at coordinate 207,570,921 of NC_090373.1, read as the reverse complement.
CTACTGAGTCAGCGGCGCTTGAGATGGCTTGGCCATGTGAGCCGCATGGAAGATGGCAGGATCCCCAAAGACACATTGTACAGCGAGCTCGCCACTGGTATCAGACCCACCGGCCGTCCATGTCTCCGTTATAAAGACGTCTGCAAACGCGACATGAAATCGTGTGACATTGATCACAAGTCGTGGGAGTCAGTTGCCAGCATTCGCCAGAGCTGGCGGGCAGCCATAAAGACAGGGCTAAATTGTGGCGAGTCGAAGAGACTTAGTAGTTGGCAGGAAAAAAGACAGAGGCGCAAGGGGAGAGCCAACTGTGCAACAGCCCCAACAAACAAATTTCTCTGCAGCACCTGTGGAAGAGCCTGTCACTCCAGAATTGGCCTTTATAGCCACTCCAGGCGCTGCTTCACAAACCACTGACCACCTCCAGGCGCGTATCCATTGTCTCTCGAGATAAGGAGGCCCAAAAGAAAAGAAGAAAGAAGTGCCCAGAAGCAGTTCCAATGATGCAAGTTACAGTTGCTTCTAGGAACTCAAAGTAACCCAGAAATCGGTGTTTGGAATCAGTCTGGTGCCACAGGCGCCTGAACAGAGAGAAATTAGTAGCAGCTGAGTACCAAGGCAGTTCCAATTTCTCAGCTCAGGAAACTCTAATCCAGATGCAATCTCCATTACACAGGCTGAAATCCCATCTCCAAGACTTGGAAAAGGGATGGAATACAATTTTTAGTTATGTGCCATAGGGTTTTGTAGGGTGTGCTCACTAGTTTTAGAGTCATGCTGGATTATATGCCTCTTCTGAATGTCCAGTTAGCTCATCAATAAAAGGAAATAGAACATTGCCCCTTTAACAAAAATTGCAGTCTATACATTCTTGCCATTTTATAAGTCTACAGGCCAGTGTCGATGGTTAGGATACCCAGGTGTTACTTCGTAGAGGTTTTCTCACCATTCAACACCTGCCCCTTTTACCTCATCCCTTCTCGCTGTATGAGGCCCCTTCACAGCGAATTACTTGTACCTCTTACAATTTAGTATACGGTATTCACTGCTCATGATGTCTTTAGTGTAGAGGAAACGGCATCAAATGCAGATTGGGTGATCATTTTATGGAACACTTTGTTCCCACTCTGACCCTGACTTCCTGCAGTGTTCCAATGGAACTCAATGCAAGCTTGAGAAACAGCACCTCATCTTTCAATTAGGCACTATGCAGCCTTCCAGACTCACGGAGTCCAACAACTTCAGAATTGTAAAGCTGCCTTCATTTAGTTTGTTTCCTTTTTTGCTGGTTTTGGTTTTTCTCTTCTTTTGCTTTTGGACAGCAGCTGTTCATCATTCTACCATTCACACCTTTCATTTCTTCACTTGGCCCATCACCACTTCTTGTGGCCTTGTACCATAATATTTTTATACATTCAATCTCTTCTGTCTGCCATTGTATCCCACCCACCCCCATTTCACTTGCTTAAAACCTATTACATCTCTAATTTTCCCCAATTCTGAAACTTGAATATTTTCTCTCTCCACAAATGCAACCTGATCTGCTGAGCGTCTCCAGCATTTTCTGTTTTTATTTCAGATTTCCAGCAACCACAGTATTTTGCTTTTGGACTATACCTTGTAGCACAACAAGGTAAGCTTGCCCGAAGTAGGGAGCAAACCATTCACAACCATTTGGAGACATCGATGGGTTTACAGCCATACTAGTGAGCACTTACTAATCCAAACTGGCACTTCAAATGAGACGGTACACCAATGCAAAGTGGAGCTCACTGAGTGCAGATCTGCTAAGTGGCATGATTAGTCAGCACTCTCGGGTGAGTAAGGAGAGCTCTCACATCTAATCATTATCCAGTGTTGGCTGCTAAAAGTTACTGGGTATCTGGCAAGGTCAGAGCAGGTCCAATTATGATAACATCCAAGATCAAATATCTGACTCTTCAGTTCATGTCACAAAAATGTTCAGTTATGGCAGTATGGAGAGATGCAGATTTTTTTACATATTGATTTGGGGAATGTGGGCGTCACTGAGCAGGCCAGTATCTATTGCCCTTGAGGAGGTGGTGGTGAGCTGCCTCCTTGAACCACTGTAGTCCTCGGGGTGTAAGTACACCCACAGTGCTGTGAGAAAGGAAGTTCCAGAATTTGGACCCAGCCACAGTGAAGGAATAGCAATATAGTTCCAAGTCATTTGGAAGCTGGCCATTTCAATTCACCAGCCTGCTCCCATGCCCACAATTCTGTCCTTGGCCTGCTCCAGTGAACATCAATGCAAGCTTGAGGAACAACACCTCATTTTCCGATTAGGCACTCTACAACCTTCCGGACTGAACACGGAGTTCAATAATTTCAGAGCATGACTGGCCCTATTTCATTCTTGTATTTTAGTTTGTTTTATCTTTTTTTTTAAAAACCATGTGCCTGCCTTAAAAATGGTTTTTCATGATTGTGCTTTTGAACAGAGCTGTTCATTATTCTGACATTAACAGTGTCTCTGCACTAATGCTTTGTCTTTCACCACACCATTAGCACACTCCCTTTGTCTTGGCCTCCTTGTCAGTTAATCTCTCCTGAAGGCCAGCTACCCAACCTGAACCCAACAGGACCCAACGACGTGTCGGGTTCGGGTCGGGTCGAGCCCATCTTCCAGATCCGGCTTTCAGGCTCAGGTCAGGTCAGGTCAGGTCAGGCTGAGCACACACAGTAAGTGCTCTGCTGGCAAGTATTGAAATTTTAAAAACTTACCTGAGCTGGGAGTGCGGGTCAAAACTGAGTCTGCGCAGTGAGCGAGTGACATCACTATGACATCATCACGCATGCACTGTAGCTTCCTGGAGGTTCCGAGTCCGAAGGGAAGTAGAGGGATGGTCGGGTTGGGTCGGGTCTGGTCAAGGAAAACTGGAGGGACTCGGGCCAGGTCGGGCCCAGGTCTGCTGTGGTTCGCTCAGGTCCTTTATCACCCGACCTGAGCAGGCCTTTAATCGCTCCTATCCTCTGGCTATCACACATCTTCCCTTTTGTTCTCTTTCCCCACCGAACCCCACTTCACTTGCTTAAAAACCTATTACACTTCTAACCTTTACCCATTCTGATGAAAGGTTACTGACATGAAACATTAACTTAGCTTTTCACTCCACAGATGCTGCCTGAACTGCTGAGTTTTTTTTTTATTCATTCATGGGATGTGGGCGTCACTGGCCAGGCCAGCATTTATTGCCCATCCCTAATTGCCTTTGAGAAGGTGGTGGTGAGCTGCCTTCTTAAACTGCTGCAGTCCATTTGGGGTAGATACACCCACAGTGCTGTCAGGGAGGGAGTTCCAGGATTTTGACCTAGCGACAGTGAAGGAACGGCGATATAGTTCTAAGTCAGGATGGTGTGTGACTTGGAGGGGAACTTGCACGTGGTGGTGTTCCCATGTATTTGCTGCCCTTGTCCTTCTAGTTGGTAGAGGTCGCGGACTTGGAAGATGCTGTTGAAGGAGCCTTGGTGCATTGCTGCAGTGCATCTTATAGATGGTACACACTGCTGCCACTGTGCGTCGGTGGTGGAGGGAGTGAATGTTTGTAGATGGGGTGCCAATCAAGTGGTCTGCTTTGTCCTGGATGGTGTTGAGCTTCTTGAGTGTTGTTGGAGCTGCACCCATCCAGGCAAGTGGAGAGTATTCCATCACACTCCTGACTTGTGTCTTGTAGATGGTGGACAGGCTTTGGGGAGTCAGGAGGTGAGTTACTCACCTCAGGATTCCTAGTCTCTGACCTGCGCTTGTAGCCACAGTATTTATTTGGCTATTCCAGTTCAGTTTCTGGTCAATGGTAGCCCCTAGGATGTTGATAGTGGGGGATTCAGCGATAGAAATGCCATTGAATGTCAAGGGGAGATGGTTAGATTCTCCTTTGTTGGAGATGGTCATCGCCTGGCACTTGTGTGGCGCAAATGTTACTTGCCACTTAACAGCCCAAGACTGGATATTGTCCAGGTCTTGCTGCATTTCTACACGGACTGCTTCAGTATCTGAGGAGTCACGAATGGTGCTGAACATTGTGCAATCATCAGCGAACATCCCCACTTCTGACCTTATGATTGAAGGAACGTCATTGATGAAGCAGCAGAAGATGGATGGGCCTAGGACACTACCCTGAGGAACTCCTGCAGTGATGTCCTGGAGCTCAGATGATTGACCTCCAACAACCGCAACCATCTTCCTTTGCGCTAGGTATGACTCCAGCCAGCGGAGGGTTTCCCTCCCCCGATTCCCATTGACATCAGTTTTGCTAGGGCTCCTTGATGCCATACTCGGTCAAATGCTGCCTTGATGTCAAGGGCAGTCACTCTCACCTCACCTCAAGTTCAGCTCTTTTGTCCATGTCTGAACCAAGGCTGGAATGAGGTCAGGCGCTGAGTGGCCCTGGCAGAACCCAAACTGAGCGTCACTGAGCAAGTTATTGCTAAGCAAGTGCTGCTTGATGGCACTGTTGATGACACCTTCCATCACTTTATTGATGATTGAGAGTAGGTTGATGGGGTGGTAATTGGTCGGGTTGGACTTGTCCTGCTTTTTGTGTACAGGACATACCTGGGCAATTTTCCACATTGTAGGGTAGATGCCAGTGTTGTAGCTGTACTGGAACAGCTTGGCTAGGGGCACGGCAAGTTCTGGAGCACAGGTCTTCAGTACTATTGCCGGAATGTTGTCAGGGCCCATCGCTTTTGCAGTATCCAGTGCCTTCAGTCGTTTCTTGATATCACGCGGAGTGAATCGAATTGGCTGAAGTCTGGCATCTGTGATGCTGGGGACTTCAGGAGGAGGCCCAGATGGATCATCAATTCGGCACTTCTGGCTGAAGATTGTTGCAAATGCTTCAGCCTTATCTTTCGCAGTGATGTGCGGGGCTCCCCCATCATTGAGGAAGAGGATATTTGTGGAGCCACCTCCTCCAGTTAGTTGTTTAATTGTCCACCACCATTCACGGCTGGATGTGACAGGACTGCAGAGCTTAGATCTGATCCGTTGGTTATGGGATCGCTTAGCTCTGTCTATCGCATGCTGCTTACGCAGTTTGGCATGCAGATAGTCCTGTGTTGTAGCATCACCAGGTTGACACCTCATTTTGAGGTATGCCTGGTGCTGCTCCTGGCATGCCCTCCTGCGCTCTTCATTGAACCAGGGTTGGTCTCCTGGCTTGATGGTAATGGTAGAGTGGGGGATATGCCGGGCTGTGAGGTTACAGATTGTGGTTGAGTACAATTCTGCTGCTGCTGATGGCCCACAGCGCCTCAATAATGCCCAGTTTTGCATTGCTAGATCTGTTCGAAATCTATCCCATTTAGCACGGTGGTCAAGCCACACAACATGATGGACGGTATCCTCAATGTGAAGACGGGACTTCGTCTCCACGAGGACTGTGCAGTGGTCACTCCTACCAATACAGTCATGGACAGAAGCATCTGCAGCAGGCAGATTGGTGAGGACAAGGTCAAGTATGTTTTTCGCTCGTGTTGGTTCCCCCACCACCTGCCACAGACCCAGTCTAGCAGCTATGTCCTTTAGGACTTGGCCAGCTCGGTCAGTAGTGGTGCTACCGAGCCACTCTTGGTGATGGACATTGAAGTCCCCCACCCAGAGTACACTTTGTGCCCTTGCCACCCTCAGTGCTTCCTCCAAGCGGTGTTCAACATGGAGGAGTACTGAGTCATCAGCTGAGGGAGGGCGGTAGGTGGTAAGCAATAAGAGGTTACCTTGTCCATGTTTAACCTGATGCCATGAGACTTCATGGGGTCCGGAGTCGATGTTTGTGGACTCCCAGGGCAACTCCCTCCCTACTGTCTACCACTGTGCTACCACCTCTGGTGGATCTGTCCTGCCGGTGGGACAGGACATACCCGGGGATGGTGATGGCAATGTCTGGGACATTGTCCGTAAGGTATGATTCCGTGAGTATGACTATGTCAGGCTGTTGCTTGACCAGTCTGTGGGACAGCTCTCCCAACTTTGGCACAAGCGCCCAGATATTAGTAAGGCGGACTTTGCAGGGTCGACAGGGCTGGGTTTGCCGTTGTCGTTTCCGGTGCCTAGGTCGATGCCGGGTGGTCCATCCCTTATCATTCCAGAACTTTTGTTTTTATTTCAGATTTCCAGCATCCGCAGTATTTTCCTTTTATTTTTGTTCCAAGTCAGAATGCTGTGTGGCTTGGAGGGGAACTTGCAGGTGATGGTGTTCCCATGCATCTGCTGCCCTTGTCCTTCTAGGTGGTAGAGATCATGGGTTTGGAAGGAGCTGTCGGAGGAGCCTTGGTGAGTTGCTGTAGTGAATCTTGTTGGTGGTACACACTGCTGCCACTGTGCATCAGTGGTGGAGGGAGTGAATGTTGAGTGTGCTGAATAGGATGCCAATTAAGCGGGCTGCTTTGTCCTGGTTAGTGTCGACCTTCTTGGGTGTTGTTGGAGCTGCATTCATCCAGGCAAGTGGAGAGTATTCCAATACACTCCTGACTTGTACTTTGTAGAGGGTGGACAGACTTTGGGGAGACAGGAGGTGAGTTACTCGCCACAGTTCCCAGCCTCTGACCTGCTCTTGTGACCACAGCAATTATGTGGCGGTCCAGTTCAGTTTTTGTTCAATTGTAATCCCCAGGATGTTGATGGTGGGGGATTCAGCAAGGGTAATGCCATTGAACATCAAGGGGAGATGGTTAGATTCTCTCATTTGAATTGGTCATTTCCTGGCCTTGTGTGGCGCAAATGTTACTTGCCACTTATCAGCCGAAGCCTGGATATTATCCAGGTCTTGCTGCACATGGATTGCTCCAGTATCTGAGGAGTCGCGAATGGTGCTGAACATTGTGCAATCATCAGCGAACATCCCCATTTCTGACCTTATGATGGACGGAAGGTCATTGATGAAGCAGCTGAAGATGTTTAGGCCTAGGACACTACCCTGAGGAACTCCTGCAGTGATGTCCTGGGACTGAGATGATTGACCTCCAACGACCACAACCTTTGTGCTAGGTATGACTCCAACCAGCAGAGAGTTTTCCCCCTGATTCCCATTGACTCCAGTTTTGCTAAGGCTCCTTGATGCCATAGTCAGTCAAATGCTGCCTTGATGTCAAAGGCAGTCACTCTCACCTCACCTCTGGAGTTCAGCTCTTTTGTCCATGTTTGAACCAAGGCTGTAATGAGGTCAGGATCTGAGTGGCTCTGGCGGAACCCTTTGCAGTATCCAGTGCCTTCAGCCATTTCTTGATATCACGTGCAGTGAATCAGATTTGCTGAAGACTGGCTTCTGTGATGCTGGGGACCTCAGGAGGAGGCTCAGATAGATTATCCACTCGATACCACTGGCTGAAGATGGATGCAAATGCTTCAGCCTTGTCTTTTGCACTGATGTGCTGGGCTCCCCCATCACTGAGGATGGGGATGTTTGTGGAGCCTTCTCCTCGAGTTCGTTGCTTAATCGTCTACCACTGTTCATGACTAGATGTGGCAGGATTGCAGAGCTTAGACCTGATCCGTTGGTTCTGGGATCGCTTGGCCCTGTCGATCACATGCTGCTTCTGCAGTTTGGCATGCAAATAGTCCTGTGTTGTAGCTTCATCAGGCTGACACCTCATTTTGAGGTATGCCTGGTGCTGCTCGTGGCATGCCCTCCTGCACTCTTCATTGAATAAGGGTTGCTCCCCCGGCTTGATGGTAATGGTAGAATGGGGAATATGTGGGGACATGAGGTTACAGATTGTGGTTGAAAACAATTCTGCTGCTGCTGATGGCCCACAGCGCCTCACGGATGCCCAGTTTTGAGTGGCTATATCTGTTTGAAATCTATTCCATTTAGCACGGTGGTAGTGCCACATAACACAATGATGGGTACTCTTAGTGTGAAGATGGACTTCGTCTCCATATGGTCTGTGTGGTGGTCACTCCTACCAACACTGTCAGAAGCATCTGCAACAGGTAGATTTGTGAGGACAAGGTCAAGTTGGTTTTTCCCTCACTACCCACTGCAGACCCAATCTAGCAGCTATATCCTTTAGGACTTGGCCAGCTCAGTCAGTAGTGGTGCTACCAAGCCACCCTTGGCGATGGACATTGAAGTCCCCCCACCCAGAGTACATCTTGTGCCCTTACTACCCTCAGTGCTTCTTCCAATCGGTGTTCAACATGGGAGTACTGATTCATCAGCTGAGGGAGGGCGGTAGGTGGTAATCAGCAGGAGGTTTCCTTACCCATGTTTGACCTGATGCCATGAGACTTCATTGGGTCTAGAGTCAATGTTCAGGACTCCCAGGGCAGCTCCCTCCCGACTATATACCACTGCGCCGCCACCTCTGGTCGGTCTGTCCCGCCGGTGGGACAGGACATACCCAAAGATGGTGATGGTGGCGTCTGGGACACTGTAAGGTATGATTCAAGTGAGTGTGACTATATAAGGCTGTTGCTTGACTTGTCTGTGGGACAGCTCTCCCAGTTTTGGCACAAGCCCCCAGATGTTAGTAAAGAGGACTTTGCAGGGTCGACAGGGTTGCATTTGCCATTGCCGTTTCTGGTGTCGAGGTCGATGCTGGGCAGTCCGTCCCGTTTCATTCTTTTTCTTAGGCTTTGTAGCAATTTGATATAACTGAGTGGCTTGTTCAGCCATTCAGAGAGCAGTTAAGAGTTAACCACATTGTTGTGTGTCTGGAGTCACATGTAGGCCAGACCAGGTAAGGACAGCAGATTTCCTTCCCTAAAGGACATTAGTGAACCAGATGGGTTTTTACAACAATCGACAATGGTTTCATGATCACCACTAGACTAGCTTTTTAAATTCCAGATTTATTAATTGAATTCAAATTCCATTCGAACCCATGTCCCCAGAGCATTAGCCTGGGGCTCTGGGTTACTAGTCTCACGACATTGTTGTCATTCAGTCATCTCAAGGGCAATTAGGGATGGGCAATAAATGCTGGCCTGGCCAGCGTCGCCCACATCCCATGAATGAATTAAAAAAAACATTACCACTATGCCATCACCTCCCCCATGAACTGTAGCCCAGCAAGAGTAAATTCCCTGAGAAGGCTTTTCTTTAAAAGTGGTCTGAAAATAACTGAGGAATAACACTACAAGCAGAACATCAATCAGCCTTAAAACTAGATTTTAAAAAGGAAAGTGATTTTTTAAAATTCATGAATGGTCAGCTGAGACCGGTTGCTCGCACTTCCTGCGCTATATGGGAATCCAGGACAGTGTGTGTGTCTTGGGTGACCATGTGTGTAGAAAGTGTTACAGCTGCATCAGCTCAAGCTCAGGATTTCTGAGTTTGAGTGGCAGCTGGAGTCACTGCAGAGCATCAGGAGGCAGGAGAGTTTCCTGGATTGTATGTTCCAGGAGGTGTTCACCTCACAGGCAGACAGATTTTAGTACAGTAAATGGGTAGCCATCCGGAAGAGTTAGGAAGTGCAGGTGTCTTCAGGGTATGTGCCACTGTCAAGCAGATATTCAGCTTTGGAGATTGCTGGTAGTTGACGACATCTTAAAGGAGTACAGTCTAGACCATGGTACCAATGGGCAAGAGACTGCACAGGAGGGATCAGCAAAAAGTAGAAATGCAGTCATTATAGGAGATTCCATAGTTATGGGGGCAGACAGGCATTTCTGTAACAGTCATCACAAGTCCCGCAAGGTGTGTTGCCTCCATGATGTCATGGTAAAAGTCATCATGACGAGGGCGCAGAATATTCTGCAGGGGGATGGGAGTGACCCAGAAGCTGTGGTACATCTCAGTACCAATGACAGAGAGGACAGGTATTGAGGTGCCATGGTCAGACGCTCAGGAGCTAAGGAGGAAGTTAAGAAGTAGGAACTCAAAAGGTAGCAATCTCTGAATTGCTCCCAGTGACACGCACCAGCGACAGCAGTAATAGGATGAAAAGGAGAATCCTTGAGGCATGGTGCAGGAGGGAGGCCTTCAGAACCTTGGGACAATTGTACCAGTTCTGGGACAGGAGGGGCCCCTTCAAAAAGGAACGGGTTGCACCTCAACAGGACTGGGACCAATTTCCTCACAGGGAGCTTCACTTGTGTGGTTGGGGAGGGTTTAAACTAAACTGGCAGGAAGGATGGGCACCAGCACATAGAAGTCGAAAAGAGGATACAGCGCATAAAGGAGTGAGAATGTTGGATAATACTAGAGAAGGAAGTAGTACCAAATTAGATAGCAGACTAAGAAGGACTACAGGGAATACAAAGACAGGTTTACAATGTATGTATGTAAACGCACAATGTGTAGTGAATAAGATTGGTGAGCTACAAGCACAAATAGCTGTATGGGAATATGATGTTGTGGTAAAAATGAAACATGGCTCACTTCTTTGACCAGGAGTCCTCCCCCCGACCAGCAGACCCATTCACCCGCCTCCAGCATTCTCCCTCTACCTGGACCCCTCCCCCTGGCCTCTTACCCGCTCTTGATCTCTTCATTGAAAACTGTCGGCGAGACATTGGTCTTCTCAATTTCTCTGCCCCCCTCACTCACTCTAACCTATCCCCTCTGAATTTGAGGCACTCCGTTCTCTCAGATCTAACCCCAACATGATCATCAAACCTGCAGACAAGGGTGCTGCTGCTGTTGTATGGCATACCGACCTCTACCTTGCAGAAGCTCAACGCCAACTCACAGACACTTCTTCCTACCTCCCTCTGGACCATGACCCCACCACCGAACGTCAAGCCACTGTCCAAAGGACTGTCACTGACCTCATCTCCTCTGGAGATCTTCCCTCTACAGCTTCCAACCTCATAGTCCCGCAACCCCGGACAGCCCGCTTCTACCTCCTTCCCAAAATCCACAAACGGGACTGTCCCGGCAGACCCATTGTGTCAGCCTGCTCCTGCCCCACTGAACTTATTTCTTCCTATCTTGACTCTATCTTTTCTCCGCTGGTCCAGTCTCTTCCCACCTACATCCGTGACTCTTCTGACGCCCTACGTCATTTTGACAATTTCCAGTTTCCTGGTCCCAACCGCCTCCTCTTCACTATGGATGTCCAATCGCTCTACACCTCCATCCCCCACCAGGATGGTTTGAGGGCTCTCCGCTTCTTCCTGGAACAGAGGCCCAACCAGTCCCCATCCACCAACACCCTCCTCCGCCTGGCTGAACTTGTTCTCACATTGAACAACTTCTCCTTCAACTCCACTCACCTCCTTCAAGTAAAAGGTGTCGCTATGGGTACCCGCATGGGTCCTAGTTATGCCTGTCTTTTTGTGGGATATGTCGAGCATTCTTTGTTCCAGTCCTACTCAGGCCCCCTCCCCCAACTCTTTTTCCGGTACATTGATGACTGTATCAGTGCCGTTTCCTGCTCCCGCCCCAAACTGGAAAACTTTATCAACTTTGCTTCCAATTTCCACCCTTCTCTCACCTTGACATGGTCCATCTCGGACACTTCCCTTCCCTTCCTTGACTTCTCTGTCTCCAGCTCTGGGGATAGGTTGTCTACTAATATCCATTATAAGCCCACCGACTCCCACAGCTACCTCGACTACACTTCTTCACACCCTACCTCCTCTAAGGACTCCATTCCATTCTCCCAGTTTCTCCGTCTCCGACGCATCTGCTCTGATGATGCTACCTTCCATGATGGTGCTTCTGATATGACCTCCTTTTTCCTCAACCGAGGATTCCCCCCCACTGTTGTTGACAGGGCCCTCAACCGTGTCCGGCCCATTTCCCGCACCTCTACCCTCACCCCTCACCCACCCTCCCAGAACCGTGACAGGGTTCCCCTTGTCCTCACTTTCCACCCCATCAGCCTCCATATCCAAAGGATCATCCTCCGCCATTTCCGCCACCTCCAGCGTGATGCCACTACCAAACGCATCTTCCCCTCCCCTCCCGTCAGCATTCCGAAGGGATCGTTCCCTCCGTGACACCCTGGTCCACTCCTCAATTACCCCCACCACCTCGTCCCCATCCCATGGCCCCTTCCCCTGCAATCGCAGGAGGTGTAATACCTGCCCATTTACCTCCTCTCTCCTCACTATCCCAGGCCCCAAACACTCCTTTCAGGTGAAGCAGCAAATTACTTGTACTTCTTTCAATGTAGTATACTGTATTTGCTGCTCACAATGTGGTTTCCTCTACATTGGGGAGACCAAACGCAGACTGGGTGACCGTTTTGCATTACACCTCCGCTCAGTCCGCAAACAGGATCCCGAGCTTCCGGTTGCTTCCCATTTCAACACTCCCCTCTGCTCACATCTCTATCCTGGGCTTGCTGCAGTGTTCCAGTGAACATCAACGCAAGTTCGAGGAACAGCATCTCATTTAGTGATTATGCACACTACAGCCTGCCGGACTGAACATTGAGTTCAATAATTTCAGAGCATGACGGGCCCCCCATTTTACTTTTATTTTTAGTTATTATTTCTTTTTTACATTTTTTACAATTTTTTTAATGTTTATTTCATTTCATCTTAGTTTGTTCAGTTTGCTTACCGACTGTTTTTTTTTCACGTTTGTACTTGCTGCTGTTCAATCTTCAGTCCGTTAACACCTTTTCTGTACTAATGCTTTGTCTTTCAACACACCATTAACATACTGTTTGCCTTTGCTCCATGACCTTTTGGTCAGCTATGTGGCCTTGTCCAATCTACACCTTCTCCTTTGTTATCGCTTGCCCCATCCCCGTCTTACTTGCTTATAACCTTTGACATTTCTAATATTTGCCAGTTCCGAAGAAGGGTCACTGACCCGAAACGTTAACTCTGCTTTTCTTTCTACAGATACTGCCAGACCTGCTGAGTGGTTCCAGCATTTCTTGTTTTTATTTTATATTAAAAATAGTGAGGGCTGGCTACTTGATATACAAGGATATAAAGTGTTCAGAAAAGATAGGAAAGACCCTTGAGGGGCAAGGACAGAATCCATTTGGTTAGAGTTGAGAAGCAAAAAAGGTATGATCACACTAGTGAAAGTATTCTATAGGCAAATCTGGATGGAAATCACAGATGTGCAAGAACTGTAGAGTGGTGTTATTGAGGGACTTTAATTATCCAAATGTCGAATGGGTTAATGTTAGAGTAATGGGTTAGGAGGAGGAGGAGGAGGAGGAATTCCTGAAATGTGTTCAGGAGAACTGCCTTGACAACATGTTCTCAGTCCAACTCGGAAGGAGGCATTGCTGGATCTGGTGCTGAGAAATGAAGTGGGCCAAGTGTCTGTGAGGGGACACGAGAGTGATCATTATACCAAAGGTTTAGATTAGTAATTGACAAGACCAAGGAACAATCTAAAGTAGAACTTCTAACTTGGAAGAGGCTAACTTCAATGGAATGAGAAGGGATCTAGCCAGGATAAAATGGAAGAACCAAAAACTGACAGGAAAAACATTAACATACTCGGTACATTCCAACAGGATTGAAAGGTAGGGAACCAAATCCAGGGCTCCTTGGATGACAAGAGGGGAACAGAAGAGGAAAATAAGACTTGCAAAGATAGAATACGAGAATAGAATAGCAAGAGAGAATCCAAAAATCTTCCACCGGCATGTAAATAGTAAGTGGGTATTAAGGGGTGGGTGGGTTCATTAGGGACAAAGAGGACGATATGTGCTCTGAGGCACAGGGCAAGGCTAGATGGCTTGCACTGCAGATTTTTAAGGGAAATGGGGATGGAGATAGCGGAAGGGCTATCCATAATCTTCCAATCTTCCCTAGATATGGAAGAGGTGCCAGTGGACTGGCAATTGGCAAGTGGATACTCTTGTTCAAGAAAAGGACATTCCCGCTAACTAGGGGTCAGTCAGGTTAATATCAGTGGTGTGTAAGGTAAAGGCCGGCTCGGGTCTGCAAATGAAACCTGACCCGAGCCCGACAGAGCCACATCTGACCAGAGCCCTGTCATTTTTTCCCGCGCCCGACACAACCACCGGAATGTTCAGTTAACCTAGCTTTCGTTTTCACTTTTTAAGCTTGTGCAGATAAGCAACAAAAACTGTAACTGGACTTGAAAGGTTGTTTAAAAAATACATTAAGATTGGGGCCACGTGGTGATAGTGTCCCCGACCCGGCCCGAGCCAAGCCCCAATGCTGGACCCAGAAAAGCAACCAGACCCGGACCTGACACATCTCGTTGGGTCCCGTCGGGTTTGGGTCGGGTAGCCATGCTCTAGCATAAGGTTTTAGAAACAATAATCAAGGAAAAAATTAACAAGCACTTGGAAAGCTTTGAGTTAGTTACGGAGAGCCAGCATGGATTTGCAAAAAGCAGATTGTGTTAGACTAATCTAACTGAATTTTTTATTGAAGTAACAGAGAAGGTTGATGAGAGGAATGTGGTGGATGTTGTCTATATGGATTTTAACAAAGCATTTGACAAAGTGCCATATAAAAGACTGGTTAACAAAATTAAGACTCATGGAATAGGCAGGGTCAGTGTCAGCCTGGATTTTAAAAAATGGCTTAAGGACAGAAAACATCCAGTCATTGTAAATAGAGTCATAGAGATACAGCACTGAAACAGACCCTTCGGGCCCACCGCGTCTGCGCCGACCATCAACCACCCATTTATACTAATCCTACATTAATCCCATATTTCCAACCAAAGCCCCACCTTCCCCCAATTCTCCTACCACCTACCTACACTAGGGGCAATTTACAATGGCCAATTCACCTATCAACCTGCAAGTCTTTGGCTATGGGAGGAAACCAGAACACCCAGTGGAAATCCACGTGGTCACAGGGAGAACTTGCAAACTCCACACAGGCAGTACCCAGAACCGAACCCGGGTCACTGGAGCTGTGAGGCTGCGGTGCTAAACATTGTGCCACTGTGCCGCCCAATTGGTTGGCTTTTCAGACAGGAAGATGGTGGACAGTGGTGTTCCCCAAGGGTCAGTGCTAGTATTACAAACGCTGGACCTTGTAACATGATTACCTCTTAAAAATTGTGATTTTTAAACGTTGAAGATGGAGTTCAAAAGGTCAGATGACCTCACCTCCACTCTGTGAAAAGTTACCAGGACAACAAAGAGCGCGAAGCGATACAGCGAAAGACGTTTTCCTTGAAGAGAAGGCTGAGAGGTGATTTGACAGAGGTATTCAAAATCATGAGGGGTCCGGACAGAATAGAGAGAAATTGTTCCCACTCATGAAAGGATCGGGAAGGAGAGGGCACAGACTGGAAGTATTGGTAAGAGAAGCAAAAGAGACATGAGGAAAAACTTTTTCACACAGCGAGTGGTTAGGTCTGGAATGCGCGTGGTGGAGGCAGGTTCAATTGAAGCATTCAAAAGGGAATTAGACAGTTATATGAAAAGGAAGAATGTGCAGGGTTATGGGGAGAAGGCAGGGGAACAGAACTGAGCGAGTTGCTCTTTCAGAGAGCTGGTGCGGACAAGATGGGCCGAATGGCCTCCTTCTGCACTGTAATGATTGTGAAAATGTGAAATTTTACCATCTAATTTGTTAAATTGGTCTAGGGGGTTTATATCTCATTTTTCATGTTAATAACCTCACTGAGGATGTAACACGAGAACCACTGCTTTTTGATTTATATAAATGTCGTGGATATTTATTTATTTATTTAGAGATACAGTACTGGAACAGGCCCTTCGGCCCACCGAGTCTGTGCCGACCAACAACCACCCATTTATACTAATCCTATATTAACCCCTTATTCTCTACCACATCCCCACCATTCTCCTACCAACTACCTACACTAGGGGCAATTTACAATGGCCAATTTACCTATCAACCTGCAAGTCTTTGGCTGTGGGAGGAAACCGGAGCACCCGGCGAAAACCCATGCAGACACAGGGAGAACTTTCAAACTCCGCACAGGCAGTACCCAGAACCGAACCTGGATCGCTGGAGCTGTGAGGCTGCAGTGCTAACCACTGCGCCGCCCAATACAGAGTAAAATTTCAAGATTTGCCAATGGTACCAAACTGACATATGGCACAAAATGAGAATGATACCAATCAACTGCAACAGAGCATTGATAGACTTGCAGAATGGGCAGACGGAATTTAATACAAGTATGAGATGATGCATTTTAGCAGAATGGATAGGGAGGGGCAATATAGACTAAATGACACAGTTCTAAAGAGTGCACAGGGACAGATGGACCTGAGGTTCACATGCACAAATCCTTGAGGGTGGCAGGACACATTGAAAGAGTAATTAGCAAAGCATATGGGATCTTGCTTCATAAATAGAAGCAAGGAAGTTATGCTAAACCTTTCTAAAGGTCTGGTGAGGCCACAACTAGAGTATGGTGTTGAGTTCTGGTCACACTTTAGGAAGGATGTGAGGGTTGTTGAGAGGGTGCAGAGGAGATTTACCAGAATGGTTCCAGGGATGAAGGAATTTAGCTACAAGGTTAGGCTGGAGAAGCTGGGTTGTTCTCCTTGGAACAAAAGGAGGTTGAAGGGAGATTTGATGGAGATATACAAAATTATGACAAGTATAGATAAGATAGACAAAGAAAAGGTGTTCCCAATAGCTGATGACCCACCGGCCGTCCATGTCTCCGCTATAAAGACGTCTGCAAACGCGACATGAAATCGTGTGACACTGATCACAAGTCGTGGGAGTCAGTTGCCAGCATTCGCCAGAGCTGGCGGGCAGCCATAAAGACAGGGCTAAATTGTGGCGAGTCGAAGAGACTTAGTAGTTGGCAGGAAAAAAGACAGAGGCGCAAGGGGAGAGCCAACTGTGTAACAGCCCCGACAAACAAATTTCTCTGCAGCACCTGTGGAAGAGCCTGTCACTCCAGAATTGGCCTTTATAGCCACTCCAGGCGCTGCTTCACAAACCACTGACCACCTCCAGGCGCATATCCATTGTCTCTCGAGATAAGGAGGCCCAAAAGAAAAAAAGAAAAAAAAAAGAACAAGGATTCGGGGATATAGTTTTAAGGTTTTGGGCAACAGATGGGGGAGGCGGTGGGGGGGAATGTGAGGAAGAAGTTTCTTTTTTTTTAAAAAAAAAAGCACAGCAAGTGGTAATGACCTGGAATGTGCTAACTTGCTGCCTTCAAGGGTAGTGGAAGTGGAGACGATCAATAAGTTCAAAAAGAAATTCGATGTGCAATCAAGGGAAATATGACTTGCACGACTACGGGGATGAGCTGGGGACTGCGACTGGCTGGACTGCTCGATAGAGAACTAGCATGGTTCATGGACTTGATGGATCAAATGGCCTCCTTCTATGTTGTAATAGCTATGACAGACTGAAGAAATAGGGTGGGGGAAGACATGAAGCAAATTATTTGTCGTCGCTTCTGGAACAATTAGATCGTAGTACCATTTTTTAAGGGCAGATCACTGGAAATAGTCAATTCAAACTACTGCAGAAGGCAGTAATTACAGCTTGCACAGAGTATCATTTTGCTCTTTCTGGAATGGCTCTTTTGTGCCTGCGCATCTCAGCCAGGCAGACTGCAACTGGGCTAACCATATCTTGAAGCTTGGTTGATTTTTATAAAACATGTGTCAAACCCTCGAAGCTCACATCTGCAACTTACTTAATACATAGTATTTGCAGCACAGAAACAGGTCATGCAGACCAAGAGGTCCATGCTCCACACAAGCCTCTACCCACCCTTCATCCAACCCTATTGACAACCCTTCTATTCCTTTCTCTCTACGTGTACCTAGCATCCCCTTAAATGCATCTGTGCTATTCACCTTAAATTACACCTTTTCTAGTGCCTCTCTATGTTACAATATGGAGACTAGAACTGTTCACAATATTCCAAGGTTCCATATACACAAGAACACAAGAAATAGGAGGAGTAGACCATAAGGCTCACTGAGCCTGCTCCGTCATTCAATATGATCATGGCTGATCTTAGGCTTCAATTCCACTTTCCTGCCCGCTCCCCATATCCCTTGATTCCCTAAGAGAACTAAAATCTGTCTATCCCAGCCTTAAATGTATTCAACGATGGAGCATCCACAACCCTCTGGGATAGAGAATTCCAAAGATTCACAACCCTTTAAGTGTACTAATTTCTCCTCATCTCAGTCCTAAATGATTGACCCCTTATCCTGAGACTGTGTCCCCGTGTTCCAGATTCCTCTGTGTAAAGAACTTGCCTCGCACAACCCCTCTAAACTTTGCCCCTCTCACCTTAAACCTATGTCCCCTAGTAACTGACTCTTCCACCCTGGGAAAAAGCTTCTGACTATCCACTCTGTCCATGCCTCTCATAACTTTGTAAACCTCTATCATGTCGCCCCTCCACCTCCGTCGTTCCGGTGAAAACAATCCGAGTTTTTCCAACCTCTCCTCATAGCTAATGCCCTCCAGACCAGGCAACATCCTGGTAAACATCTTCTGTACCCTCTCCAAAGCCTCCACGTCCTTCTGGTAGTGTGGTGACCAGAATTGCACACAATATTCTAAGTGTGGCCTAACTAAAGTTCTGTACAGCTGCAACATGACTTGCCAATTTTTATACTCTATGCCCCGACCGATGAAGGCAAGCATGCCGTATGCCTTCTTGACTACCTTATCCACCTGCGTTGCCACTTTCAGTGACCTGTGGACCTGTACGCCCAGATCTCTCTGCCTGTCAATACTCCTAAGGGTTCTGCCATTTACTGTATACCTCCCACCTTCCAAAATGCATTACCTCACATTTGTCCGGATTAAACTCCATCTGCCATTTCTCCGCCCAAGTCTCCAACTGATCCATATCCTGCTGTATCCTCTGACAATCCTCATCATTATCCGCAACTCCACCAACCTTTGTGTCGTCCGCAAACTTACTAATCAGACCAGCTACATTTTCCTCCAAATCATTTATATATACTACAAACAGCAAAGGTCCCAGCACTGATCCCTGCGGAACACCACTAGTCACATCCCTCCATTCAGAAAAGCACCCTTCCACTGCTACCCTCTGTCTTCTATGCTCGAGCCAGTTCTGTAGCTTGCCAGCTCACCTCTGATCCCGTGTGACTTCACCTTTTGTACCAGTCTGCCATGCGGGACCTTGTCAAAGGCTTTACTGAAGTCCATATAGATAACATCCACTGCCCTTCCTTCATCAATCATCAAAAATAGGCAAAAAAGGAAGAGGTAATACTCTTAATAAGGGTCAAAATCAGTACATTAGTGAGAGGATCTTAGTTCCAAGGATGAGGATGTATAATCAATTTAGGTGGAGCCAGGAAACAGCAAGGGGCATCAAAAATCAGTGGGATAAAAGCAAAATACTGCAGACGCTGGAAATCTGAAATAAAAACAAGAAATGCCGGAACCACTCAGCAGATCTGGCAGCACCCGTTTTTCATTTAGATTGCTTCTCATTCTTCTAAACTCCAGAGAATACAGGCCCAATTTATTCAGCCTGTCATAGGACAATTTAGTAAACTTTTGCTGTATAACCTCCAATGCAAGTATATCCTTTCCCAAATGTGGAGACCAAAATTGCACAGTATTCCAGGTGTGATCTCACTAAAACCCTGTACAATTGTAGCAAGACTTCCCTATTCCTGTACTCCAACCCCCTTGCAATAAAGGCCAACATGCCATTTGCCTTCCTAATTGCTTGCTGTATCTGTAGGCTAACTTTCTGCATTCCTTGTACAAGCACACCAAGTCTCCTTGATCACTTACAAATTTTACACCTTTTAAAAAAGTTTTCATATTCTTATGATCCAAATGAATAACTTCACACTTCCCTACATTATACTCCATCTGTCACCTTGTTGCCCACTCACTTAACCTGTCTATGTCTCTTTGCAGCCTCTGTGTCTTCTCAGCTTACCTTTCCACCGAGCTTTGTATCATCAGCCAACTTAGATACATTATTCTCTGTCTCTTCATCCAAGTCATTAATATAGATTGTAAATAGCTGAGGCCCCAGCGCTGATCCTTGTGGCACTCCATTAGTTACAGCCTGCCAACTTGAAAAGGCACCATTTATGCCCACTCTTTGCTTCCTGTCCATTAACCAATCCTCTATCTACGCTAATATATTACCCCAAATTCATGAGCCCTTATCTTGCCTATTAATCTTTTATGTGGCACTTTATCAAATGCCTTTTGGAAATCCAGGTATACTACATCTACTGGTTCCTCTTTATCTACCCTACTAGTCACAAAGTCATAGAGTTATATAGCACAGAAACAGGCCCTGTGGCCCATCGTGTCTGTGCCAGCTATCAAGCACCTACTTTAATCCTCAAAAAACTAATACATTTGTTTTTTAGTTTAGTTTAGAGATACAGCACTGAAACAGGCCCTTCAGCCCACCGAGTCTGTGCCGACCATCAACCATCCATTTATACTAATCCTACACTAATCCCATATTTCTACCACATCCCCACCTGTCCCTATATTTCCCTACCACCTACCTATACTAGGGACAATTTATAATGGCCAATTTACCTACCAACCTGCAAGTCTTTTGGCTGTGGGAGGAAACCGGAGCACCCGGAGAAAACCCACGCAGACACAGGGAGAATTTGCAAACTCAACTCAGGCAGTACCCAGAATTGAACCCGGGTCGCTGGAGCTGTGAGGCTGCGGTGCTAACCACTGCGCCACTGTGCCGCCCTTTAGTAAAACCATGTTGACTTGTTCTAATCATACTGTGCTTTTCTAAGTGCATTGTTAAGACTTCTTTCATAATAGATTCCAGCAAGTCCAGGGAACCCCGGATGTCAAAGGATATAGAAGATTGGATCAGGAAAAAAAAGGAGGCTTATGGCAGATTCGGAGTGCTGAAAACAGTGGAAGCCCTAGAGGAGTATAGAAAGTGAAGGGGGGGTACGAAAAAAAGTAATTAGGAGAGCCAAGAGGGGACATGAAAAAACACTGGTGGGCAAGATAAAGGAAAATCCCAAGGCGCTTTATAAGTATATTAAGGGCAAGAGGATAAACAGGGAAAGAGTAGGGCCCATTAGGGACCAAAGTGGCAATCTGCGTGTGGAGCCAGAGGACATAGGTGAAGTTTTAATTGATTACTTTTCATCTGTGTTCACTATGGATAAGGACGATGTAGGTGTAGAGATCAGGGAGGGGGATTGTGATATACTTGAACGTATTAGCATTGAAAGGGAGGAAGTATTAGCTGCTTTAGCGGGCTTAAAAGTGGATAAATCCCAGGCCCAGATGAGATGTATCCCAGGATGTTATATGAGGCAAGGGAGGAGATAGCAGGGACTCTGACACAAATTTTCAAATCCTCTTTGGCCACAGGAGAGGTGCCAGAGGACTGGAGGACAGCGAATGTGGTGCCATTATTCAAGAAGGGTAGCAGGGATAAACCAGGTAATTACAGGCCTGTGAATCTAACATCAGTGGTTGGGAAAAAATTGGAAACTATTCTGAGGGACAGGATTAATCTCCACTTGGAGAGGCAGGAATTAATCAGGGATAGTCAGCATGGCTTTGTCAGGGGGAGATCGTGTCTAACTAACTTGATTGAATTTTTTGAGGCGGTGACTAGATGTGTAGATGAGGGTAAAGCAGTTGATGTGGTCTGCATGGACTTCAGTAAGATACCGCATGGAAGATTGGTTAAGAAGGTAAGAGCCCTTGGGATCCAGGGCAATTTGGCAAAGTGGATCCAAAATTGGCTTAGTGGCAGGAGGCGGAGGGTGATGGTCAAGGGTTGTTTTTGCGAATGGAAGCCTGTGACCAGTGGTGTACCACAGGGATCGGTGCTGGGACCCTTGCTGTTTGTAGTGTACATTAATGATTCAGACGTGAATATAGGAGGCATGATAAGTAAGTTCGCAGATGACACGAAAATTGGTGGTGTCAAAAATAGTGAGGAGGAAAGCCTTAGATTACAGGACAATATAGATGGGCTGGTAAGATGGGTGGAGCAGTGGTAAATGAAAGTTAATCCCGCGAAGTGTGAGGTGATGCATTTTGGGAGGACTAACAAGGCAAGGGAATATACAATGGATGGTAGGACACTAGGAAGTACAGAAGGTCAGAGGGACGTTGGCGTACTTGTCCATAGATCACTGAAGGCAGCAGTACAGGTAGATAAGGTGGTTAGGAAGGCATATGGGATACTTGCCTTTATTAGCCGAGGCATAGAATATAAGAGCAGGGAGGTTATGATGGAGCTGTATAAAACGCTGGTTAGCCCACAGCTGGAGTACTGTGTACAGTTCTGGGCACCACACTATAGGAAGGATGTGATTGCACTGGAGAGGGCGCAGAGGAGATTTACCAGGATGTTGCCTGGGCTGGAGCATTTCAGCTATGAAGAGAGACTGGATCGGCTAGGGTTGTTTTCCTTAGAGCAGATAAGGCTGAGGGGAGATATAATTGAGGTATACAAAATTATGAGGGGCATTGATAGGTTAGATAGGAAGAAACTTTTTCCCTTAGCGGAGGGGGCACAGATTTAAGGTAAGGGGCAGGAGGTTTAGAGGGCATTTGAGGAAAAAACTTTTCACCCAGAGGGTGGTTGGAATCTGGAACGCACTGCCTGAAGAGGTGGTAGAGGCAGGAACCCTCACAGCATTTAAATATTTAGATGAGCACTTGAAACTCCATAGCATACAAGGCTACGGGCAAAGTGCTGGAAAATGGGATTAGAATAGTTAGGTGCTTGATGGCCAGCACAGACACAATGGGACAAAGGGCCTGTTTCTGTGCTGTGTAACTCTATGACTCCATTTTCCCAATTACTCTTCTTCTTCTTCTTCTTTGGCCTCCTTGTCTCGAGAGACAATGGGTAAGCGCCTGGAGGTGGTCAGTGGTTTGTGGAGCAACGTCTGAAGTGGCTATAAAGGCCAATTCTAGTGACAGACTCTTCCACAGGTGCTGCAGAAAAGTTTGTTTGTCGGGGCTGTTACACAGTTGGCTCTCCCCTTGCGCTTCTGTCTTTTTTCCTGCCAACTGCTAAGTCTCTTCGGCTCGCCACACTTTAGCCCCGCCTTTATGGCTGCCCGCCAGCTCTGGCGATCGCTGGCAACTGACTCCCACAACTTGTGATCAATGTCACAGGACTTCATGTCGCGTTTGCAGCCGTCTTTAAAGCGGAGACATGGACGGCCGGTGGGTCTGATACCAGTGGCGAGCTCGCTGTATAATGCGTCTTTGGGGATCCTGCCATCTTCCATGCGGCTGGAAGAAGGGTGAAAGGAGGCTTTTATGATGTATAAATACTGACATGGGCTGAAGAGTAAACTAGCCAGTAATATAAAAGCTCTTACAATCTGTTTTATAGGTATATAAAAAGGAAGAGAGTAGGTCAAGTAAACCTTGGTCCCTTTAGAAGAATGGGACAAAGGGCCTGTTTCTGTGCTGTTTAACTATGACTCTATTTTCCCAATGACTGATGTTAGGCTAACTGACCTGTAGTTCCCGGTTTTCTCTCTCCCTCCTTTCTTGAAAAGCGGTGTAATATTTGCCAACTTTCAATCTGATGGGACCGTTCCCAAATCTAAGGAATTTTTGGAAAATCAGAGCTAATGTTTCCAGAATCTCTGCAGCTATCTCTTTTAGAACCCTAGGGTGTAGGCCATCTGGTCCCAAGGATTTGTTGGATTTTAGTCCCTTAAGTTTCTCCAATACTTTTCTCTGCTGATAGGAATTTCCTCACCTTTTAGCTCCTATTTCTGGTATGAAAATTGTGTCTTCTACTATGAAGACAGACACAAAATATTTGTTCAATGCCTCTGCCATTTCCTCATTCCCCATGATAATTTGTCCTGTCTCTGCTTCTAAAGGGACCAAGCTTTACTTGACCTACTCTCTTCCTTTTTATATACCTATAAAACAGATTGTAAGAGCTTTTATATTACTAGCTAGTTTACTCTTCAGCCCATGTCAGTATTTATACATCATAAAAGCCTCCTTTCACCCTTCTTCATCTAACCCCAACACATCCATCTACTTCTTTCTCCCTCATGTTTATCTAGCATCGCCTTAAATGTACAAAAGCAAATTAATGCGGATGCTGGAAATCTGAAATACAAACAGCAAATACTGGAAACACTCAGCAGGAGAAGCAGCATCTGTGAAGAGGGAAACAGTTAACATTTCAGGTCAATGACCTTACATCAGAACTGGGGAAAGTTAGCAATGTGATTGGTTTTGGGCAACTGAAAGGGGTAGGGTGGGAAGAACAAAAAAAAAAGGGATGGTCTGTGATAGGGTGGGATAGGAGAGATTAAATGACAGAAGGTTTCATGGTACAAAGCAGTAACGGGACAAGTAAAGAAACAAAATGTGTGCCTAATAAAATAAAAGCAAAATACTGCAGATGCTGGAAATCTGAAATAAAGACAAAGTGCTGGAAATACTCAGCAATTCAGGCAGCATCTGTGGAGAAAGAAGTAGAGTTAACGTTTCAGGTCTGTGACCTTTCATCGGAACATCAAAATGTGTGTCTAGATGAGGTGTGAATGGCAGGATAACACCCATCCAAACACAAAATAGAGAGAAGAAAATTTGCAGCTGAGTGATACAATAAGCCTGAATGCTCCTACGCTAGTTCCAACTGTAAGTTATTCAGAATCTACTGCTGGAGAATTTACTTCAGAGGATCAAGATTTGGCTTGTCTACAATGATCTCAAGAGTTAGCTGGTGGAGGCTGTAGATCTTTTATTTTGGATGGGTGAGCTAAAATGGCCTCCCTCATCTGTATCTATCATAACATTGTGGTAAACTTTTCCCAGGCAAAAGCAAACCATGCTGACTGACATCTGATTCTCCAGAATTAAGTAACACACATTCTCAACTAAGTTGGGATCTCATCAAGTATGACAGTTAAAAACGAAGCACAAAATATATATGCAACCTCGCCAACTATTTGCTAAATATTATATTGAACACAGCCAGATCCACGAGCAAAATGCATTTTAAATAGCTGTTACAAATTGCCAGATTCACTCTCATTTTCTGGACAGCCCAAGTACAATGGTTGTCATCTTTCCATCTTCAAAAGATGATGGACACACAAAAAACAATTCATTTAGGTGGGCTGCCTTCTCTTGGTGCACCTTCGCTGATGGTTGTGAAGGCCAATCCTTGAGAGGTAGGTTCTGCCACAAGGGCTGCACATGAAGTTGCCAAGTGACACTTTGAGTTGTTGTTTTTGATGTTGGCGCCTGTTGCCAAGCTGCTGCTAGCAAATGATTGTCATGGCAGTGCACGCCAGTCCACAGGATGTGTCGCCATTTCCCTCTTTGGCCAGTTAGTGACTCCCAGGTGCAATAGTCGACATTTAGGGCCTTCATGTCATGCTTGCAAATATCCTTGAAGCGGAGTTTCGGGCATCCCACCAGTCGTCTGGCCCCAGCGCGACCTCATCATTTCCCGCACTTCTGCCCTCACCCCTTCCCCTCTCCCCCAGAACCAACAGGGTTCCCCTTGTCCTCACTTTCCATCCCACCAGCCCCCACATCGAGAGGATCATCCTCCACCATTTTCACCACCTCCAGCGTGATGCCACCATCAAATGCATCTTCCCCTTCCTTCCCATCAGCATTCCGCAGGGGTCATTCCCTCTGCAACACCCTGGTCCATTCCTCCATTACCCCCAACACCTTGTCCCCTTCTCAAGCATACATGAGGCACTGTGGGCCATCAGCAGCAGAATTATATTCAACCACAAACCGTAACTACATGGCCCGGCTTATCCCCACTCTACCATTACCCTGGTTCAATGAGGAGTGCAGCACCAGTCATACCTAAACATAAGGTGCCAGCCTGGTGAAGCTACAACGAAGGACTACTTGCATGCCAAACAGCAGAAGCAGCATGCAATAGACAGGGCTAAGTTCTCCCACAACTAAAGGATCAGATCTAAGCTCTGCAGTCCTGCCACAGCCAGTCATGAATAGTGGTGGACAATTAAACTGACAGGAGGAGGGGGCTCCACAAACATCCCCATCCTCAACAATGGGGGAGCCCAGCACATAGTGCAAAAGGAAAGGCTGAAGCATTTGCATCCATCTTCAGCCAGAAGTGCCGAGTGGATAATTCATCTCAGCCTCTTCCTGAGGTCCCCAGCATCACAGATGCTAGTCTTCAGCCAATCTGATTCACTCCATGTGACATCAAGAAACAGCAGAAGGTACTGGATACTGCAAAGGCTATGGGCCCCAGCATTCCAGCAACTGTACTGAAGACTTGTGCTCCAGAACCAGCCACGCCCATAGCCAAGCTGTTCCAGTACAGCTACAACACTGGCATCTACCTGGCAATGAGGAAAATTGCCCAGGTATGTCCTGTGCAAAAAAGCAGGACAAATCTGACCCAGCCAGTTACCGCCCCATCAGTCTACCCCCGATCATCAATGAAGTGATGGAAGGGGTCATCGACAGTGCTATCAAGCGGCACTTGCTTAGCAATAACCTGGATTTACGAAAGGGAAATCACGCTTGCCAAGTCTACTGGTATTTTTTGAGGATGTAACTAGTAGAATAGATAAGGGAGAACCAGTGGATGTGGTGTATTTGAACTTTCAGAAGGCTTTCGACAAGGTGCCACATAAGAGATTAGTGTGCAAAATTAAAGCACATGGGATTAAGAGTAAGGTACTGACATGGATAGAGAACTGGTTGGCAGATAGGAAACAAAGAGTAGGAATGAACGGATCTTTTTCCGAGTGGCAGGCAGTGACTAATGGGGTACCGCAGGGATCAGTGCAAGGACCCCAGCTATTCACAATATATATGAATGATATAGATGAGGGAAGTAAATGTAATATTTCCAAGTTTGCAGACGACACAAAGCTGGGTGGGAGTGTGAGCTGTAAGGAGGATGCAGAAAAGCTCCAGTGTGAATTGGACAGATTGAGAGAGTGGGCAAATACATAGCAGATGCGGTATAATGTGGATAAATGTGAGGTTATCCACTTTGGTGGCAAAAACACAAAGGCAGATTATCTGAACGGTGATAGATTGGGAAAGGGGGAGGTGCAGTGAGACCTGGGTGCCCTTGTGCACCAGTCGCTGAAAGAAAGCATGCAGGTGCAGCAGGCAGTTAAGAAGGCAAATGGTATGTTCGCCTTCACAGCGAGAGGATTCAAGTACAGGAGCAGGGATGTTTTGCTGCAATTATACAAGGCCTTGGTTAGACCACATCTGGCGTATTCTGTGCAGTTTCTGTCTCCTTATCTGAGGAAGGATATTCTTGCTATGGAGGGAGTGCAGCGAAGGTTCACCAGACTGATTCCTGGGATGGCAGGACTGATGTATGAAGAGATATTGGGTCGATTAGGTTTGTATTCGCTAGAGTTTAGAAGAATGAGAGGGGATCTCAAAGAAACCCACAAATTTCTAACAGGACTGGACAGACTAGATGCAGGAAGGATGTTCCCGATGGTGGGGGAATCCAGGACCAGGGGTCACAGTCTAAGGATAAGGAATAAGCCATTTAGGACTGAGATGAGGAGGGATTTCTTCACCCAGAGAGTGGTGAACCTGTGGAATTCTCTACCATGGAAAGCAGTTGAGGCCAAATCATAAAATATATTCAAGAAAGAGTTATATATAGTTCTTAGGGCTAAAGGGATCAAGGGATACAGGGAGAAAGCAGAAACAGGTACTGAGTTTCGATGATCAGCCACGATCGTATTGAATAGCGGAGCAGGCTCGAAGGGCTGAATGGCCTACTCCTGCTCCTATTTTTCTATGTTTCCAACCTGCGCACTGACACTCAGTTAGGGTTCCGCCAGGGTCACTCAGCTCTAGACCTCAGTACAGCCTTGGTCCAAACATGGACAAAAGAGTTGAACTCCAGAGGTGAGGTGATGGTGACTGCCCTTGACATCAAGGCAGCATTTGACCGAGTATGACATCAAGGAGCCCTAGCAAAACTGAGGTCAATGGGAATCGGGGGAAAACTCTCCGCTGGTTGGAGTCATATCTAGCACAAAGGAAGATGGCTGTGGTTGTTGGAGGTCAATCATCTCAGTCCCAGGACATCACTGCAGGAGATCCTCAATGTAGTGTCCTAAACCTAACCATCGTCAGCTGCTTCATCAATGACCATCCTTCCATCATAAGGTCAGAAGTGGGGATGTTCACTCATGATTGCACAATGTTCAGCACCATTCGTGACTTCGCAGATACTGAAGCAGCCCATATCCAGATACAGCAAGACCTGGACAATATCCAGGCTTGGGCTAAGTGGCAAGTAACATTCATACCACACAAGTGCCAGGCAATGACCATCACAAACAAGAGAGAATCCAACCATCTCCCCATGACGTTCAATGGCATTACCATCACTGAATCCCCACTTTCAACATGCTGTGGCTAGAAGAGCAGGTCAGAGGCTAGGAATTCTGCAGTGAGTAACTCACCTTCTGACTCCCCAAAGCCTGTCCACCATCTACAAAGCACAAGTCAGGAGTGTGATAGAATACTCTCCACTTGCCTGGATGGGTGCAGCTCCAACAACACTCAAGAAGCTCGAAACCATCCAGGACAAAACAGCCTGCTTAATTTGCACCCCATCCACAAACATTTATTCCCAACATTACCGACGCACAGCGGCAGCAGTGTGTTCCATCCTCAAGATGCACTGCAGCAACACATCAAGGGTCCTTCGACAGCAACTTCCAAACCCACGACCAACTAGAAGGACAAGGACAGCAGATGCATGGGAACAGCACCACCTGCAAGTTCCTCTCCAAGTCACACATCATCCTGACTTGTATCGCCGTTCCTTCATTGTCGCTGGGTCAAAATCCTGGAACTCCCTTACAGCGTAGGGCGTACCTACCCCACATGGACTGCAGTGGTTCAAGCAGGCAGCTCACCACCATCTTCTCGAGGTCAATAAGGGATGAGCAATAAAGGATGGGCAATAAATGTTGCCCCAGACAGCAAAGCCTACATCCCCCGAAGGAATAAAAAACAAATGCTGTTGGAAACATATGACAGCTTTACCATTATTAATTTACAACCTTATCAATACTCCCCAATCCAACTCCTCCACCAGCTCCAACTCCCCAGTCCATCGCTGCCTCCGCCCAGGCTTCCTCCTCCTCCAGCTCCCCCAGCGGCAAAGCAGCCTCCTCCTCCTCCACACTCCCACCGGCCTCCTCTCCCTCCTCCTTCCTATCTGGTCAGCCGCGCCCCCCCCACTTCCCCGACCTCCTCCGCCCCCTCAAACCTCCACCTGCTCCTATCCCAACTCTTCACCCCCGATCCACCTCCCCCTTCCCTCCCCCAATTTTCCCCTCCCCCTCCATCCTCCCCCTCCATCCTCCTCTCATCTTCCCCATGCTCCTCCGATCTTTCTCCATCCTCCTCTGATCTTTCTCCATCCTCCCCCTCCATCCTCCTCTGATCTTACCCCATCCTCTTCCTCCTCTGATCTTCCCCATCCTCCTCCCCCTCCTCTGATCTTCCCCCATCCTCCTCCCCCTCCTCTGATCTTCCCCCATCCTCCTCCCCCTCCTCTGATCTTCCCCCATCCTCCTCCCCCTCCTCTGATCTTCCCCCATCCTCCTCCCCCTCCTCTGATCTTCCCCCATCCTCTGATCTTCCCCCATCCTCTGATCTTCCCCCATCCTCCTCCTCCTCCTCCCCTGATCTTCCCCCATCCTCCTCCTCCTCCTCCCCTGATCTTCCCCCATCCTCCTCCTCCTCCTCCTCCTCCCCTGATCTTCCCCCATCCTCCTCCTCCTCCTCCTCCCCTGAACTTCCCCCTTCCTCCTCCTCTGATCTTCCTCCTCCTCTGATCTTCCCCCATCCTCCTCCTCCTCCTCTGATCTTCCCCCATCCTCCTCCTCCTCCTCTGATCTTCCCCCATCCTCCTCCTCCTCCTCTGATCTTCCCCCATCCTCCTCCTCCTCCTCCGCTGATCTTCCCCCATCCTCCTCCTCCTCCTCCGCTGATCTTCCCCCATCCTCCTCCTCCTCCTCCTCCGCTGATCTTCCCCCATCCTCCTCCTCCTCCTCCGCTGATCTTCCCCCATCCTCCTCCTCCTCCTCCTCCGCTGATCTTCCCCCATCCTCCTCCTCCTCCTCCTCCGCTGATCTTCCCCCATCCTCCTCCTCCTCCGCTGATCTTCCCCCATCCTCCTCCTCCTCCGCTGATCTTCCCCCATCCTCCTCCTCCTCCGCTGATCTTCCCCCATCCTCCTCCTCCTCCGCTGATCTTCCCCCATCCTCCTCCTCCTCTGATCTTCCCCCATCCTCCTCCTCCTATCTTCCCCCATCCTCCTCCTCCTCCTCCGCTGATCTTCCCCCATCCTCCTCCTCCTCCTCCGCTGATCTTCCCCCATCCTCCTCCTCCTCCTCCGCTGATCTTCCCCCATCCTCCTCCTCCTCCTCCGCTGATCTTCCCCCATCCTCCTCCTCCTCCTCCTCTGATCTTCCCCCATCCTCCTCCACCTCCTCCGCTGATCTTCCCCCATCCTCCTCCTCCTCCTCCGCTGATCTTCCCCCATCCTCCTCCTCCTCCTCCGCTGATCTTCCCCCATCCTCCTCCTCCTCCTCCGCTGATCTTCCCCCATCCTCCTCCTCCTCCGCTGATCTTCCCCCATCCTCCTCCTCCTCTGATCTTCCCCCATCCTCCTCCTCCTCTGATCTTCCCCCATCCTCCTCCTCCTCTGATCTTCCCCCATCCTCCTCCTCCTCTGATCTTCCCCATCCTCCTCCTCCTCTGATCTTCCCCCATCCTCCTCCTCCTCCTCCTCCTCTGATCTTCCCCCATCCTCCTCCTCCTCCTCCTCTGATCTTCCCCCATCCTCCACCTCCTCCTCCTCTGATCTTCCCCCATCCTCCACCTCCTCCTCCTCTGATCTTCCCCCATCCTCCACCTCCTCCTCCTCTGATCTTCCCCCATCCTCCACCTCCTCCTCCTCTGATCTTCCCCCATCCTCCTCCTCCTCCTCCTTTGATCTTCCCCATCCTCCTCCTCCTCTGATCTTCCCCCATCCTCCTCCTCCTCTGATCTTCCCCCATCCTCCTCCTCCTCTGATCTTTCCCCATCCTCCTCCTCCTCTGATCTTTCCCCATCCTCCTCCTCCTCTGATCTTCCCCCATCCTCCTCTGATCTTCCCCCATCCTCCTCCTCCTCTGACCTTCCCCCATCCTCCTCCTCCTCTGACCTTCCCCCATCCTCCTCCTCCTCTGACCTTCCCCCATCCTCCTCCTCCTCCTCCGCTGATCTTCCCCCATCCTCCTCCTCCTCCTCCGCTGATCTTCCCCCATCCTCCTCCTCCTCCTCCGCTGATCTTCCCCCATCCTCCTCCTCCTCCTCCGCTGATCTTCCCCCATCCTCCTCCTCCTCCTCCGCTGATCTTCCCCCATCCTCCTCCTCCTCCTCCGCTGATCTTCCCCCATCCTCCTCCTCCTCCTCCGCTGATCTTCCCCCATCCTCCTCCTCCTCCTCCTCTGATCTTCCCCCATCCTCCTCCTCCTCTGATCTTCCCCCATCCTCCTCCTCCTCAGATCTTCCCCCATCCTCCTCCTCCTCCTCAGATCTTCCCCCATCCTCCTCCTCCTCCTCAGATCTTCCCCCATCCTCCTCCTCCTCCTCAGATCTTCCCCCATCCTCCTCCTCCTCCTCCGCTGATCTTCCCCCATCCTCCTCCTCCTCTGATCTTCCCCCATCCTCCTCCTCCTCAGATCTTCCCCCATCCTCCTCCTCCTCAGATCTTCCCCCATCCTCCTCCTCCTCCTCAGATCTTCCCCCATCCTCCTCCTCCTCCTCAGATCTTCCCCCATCCTCCTCCTCCTCCTCAGATCTTCCCCCATCCTCCTCCTCCTCCTCCGCTGATCTTCCCCCATCCTCCTCCTCCTCCTCCGCTGATCTTCCCCCATCCTCCTCCTCCTCCTCCGCTGATCTTCCCCCATCCTCCTCCTCCTCCTCCGCTGATCTTCCCCCATCCTCCTCCTCCTCTGATCTTCCCCCATCCTCCTCCTCCTCTGATCTTCCCCCATCCTCCTCCTCCTCCTCCTCCTCCTCCTCCTCTGATCTTCCCCCATCCTCCTCCTCTGATCTTCCCCCATCCTCCTCCTCCTCTGATCTTCCCCCATCCTCCTCCTCCTCCTCTGATCTTCCCCCATCCTCCTCCTCCTCCTCTGATCTTCCCCCATCCTCCTCCTCCTCCTCCTCTGATCTTCCCCCATCCTCCTCCTCCTCCTCCTCTGATCTTCCCCCATCCTCCTCCTCCTCCTCCTCTGATCTTCCCCCATCCTCCTCCTCCTCCTCCTCTGATCTTCCCCCATCCTCCTCCTCCTCCTCCTCTGATCTTCCCCCATCCTCCTCCTCCTCCTCTGATCTTCCCCCATCCTCCTCCTCCTCCTCCTCTGATCTTCCCCCATCCTCCTCCTCCTCCTCCTCTGATCTTCCCCCATCCTCCTCCTCCTCCTCTGATCTTCCCCCATCCTCCTCCTCTGATCTTCCCCCATCCTCCTCCTCCTCCTCCTCTGATCTTCCCCCATCCTCCTCCTCCTCCTCTGATCTTCCCCCATCCTCCTCCTCCTCCTCTGATCTTCCCCCATCCTCCTCCTCCTCCTCCTCTGATCTTCCCCCATCCTCCTCCTCCTCCTCTGATCTTCCCCCATCCTCCTCCTCCTCCTCTGATCTTCCCCCATCCTCCTCCTCCTCCTCTGATCTTCCCCCATCCTCCTCCTCCTCCTCTGACCTTCCCCCATCCTCCTCCTCCTCCTCTGACCTTCCCCCATCCTCCTCCTCTGACCTTCCCCCATCCTCCTCCTCTGATCTTCCCCCATCCACCTCCTCCTCCTCTGATCTTCCCCCATCCTCCTCCTCCTCTGATCTTCCCCCATCCTCCTCCGCCCCCTCAAACCTCCACCTGCTCCTATCCCAACTCTTCACCCCCGATCCACCTCCCCCTTCCCTCCCCCAATTTTCCCCTCCCCCTCCATCCTCCCCCTCCATCCTCCTCTCATCTTCCCCATGCTCCTCCGATCTTTCTCCATCCTCCTCTGATCTTTCTCCATCCTCCCCCTCCATCCTCCTCTGATCTTACCCCATCCTCTTCCTCCTCTGATCTTCCCCATCCTCCTCCCCCTCCTCTGATCTTCCCCCATCCTCCTCCCCCTCCTCCCCCTCCTCTGATCTTCCCCCATCCTCCTCCCCCTCCTCTGATCTTCCCCCATCCTCCTCCCCCTCCTCTGATCTTCCCCCATCCTCTGATCTTCCCCCATCCTCTGATCTTCCCCCATCCTCCTCCTCCTCCTCTGATCTTCCCCCATCCTCCTCCTCCTCCTCCTCCGATCTTCCCCCATCCTCCTCCTCCTCCTCCTCCGATCTTCCCCCATCCTCCTCCTCCTCCTCCTCCGATCTTCCCCCATCCTCCTCCTCCGATCTTCCCCCATCCTCCTCCTCCTCCTCCTCCGATCTTCCCCCATCCTCCTCCTCCTCCTCCTCCGATCTTCCCCCATCATCCTCCTCCTCCTCCTCCTCCGATCTTCCCCCATCCTCCTCCTCCTCCTCCTCCGATCTTCCCCCATCCTCCTCCTCCTCCTCCTCCGATCTTCCCCCATCCTCCTCCTCCTCCTCCTCCGATCTTCCCCCATCCTCCTCCTCCTCCTCCTCCGATCTTCCCCCATCCTCCTCCTCCTCCTCCTCCGATCTTCCCCCATCCTCCTCCTCCTCCTCTGATCTTCCCCCTCCTCCTCCTCCTCCTCTGATCTTCCCCCATCCTCCTCTGATCTTCCCCCATCCTCCTCCTCCTCCTCTGATCTTCCCCCATCCTCCTCCTCCTCCTCTGATCTTCCCCCATCCTCCACCTCCTCCTCTGATCTTCCCCCATCCTCCTCCTCCTCCTCTGATCTTCCCCCATCCTCCTCCTCCTCCTCCTCCTCTGATCTTCCCCCATCCTCCTCCTCCTCCTCTGATCTTCTCCCACCCCCCATCCTCCTCCTCTGATCTTCCCCCACCCTCCTCCTCCCCCTCTGATCTTCCCTCACCCCCCCATCCTCCTCCTCCTCTGATCTTCCCCCACCCCCCCATCCTCCTCCTCCTCTGATCTTCCCCCACCCCCCCATCCTGT
Source organism: Heterodontus francisci (assembly GCF_036365525.1). NCBI lineage: Eukaryota > Metazoa > Chordata > Chondrichthyes > Heterodontiformes > Heterodontidae > Heterodontus > Heterodontus francisci. Next base: position 207,536,965 of record NC_090373.1, on the reverse strand, counting down.
TCCTCCTCTGATCTTCCCCCACCCCCACATCCTCCTCCGATCTTCCCCCCCCATCCTCCTCCTCCTCCGATCTTCCCATCATCCTCCTCCTCCTCCTCCGATCTTCCCCCCATCCTCCTCCGATCTTCCCCTCATCCCCCTCCTCCTCCGATCTTCCCCCCATCCTCCTCCTCCTCTGATCTTCCCCCTCCTCCTCCTCTGATCTTCCCCCATCCTCCTCCTCCTCTGATCTTCCCCCATCCTCCTCCTCCTCCTCTGATCTTCTCCCACCCCCCATCCTCCTCCTCTGATCTTCCCCCACCCTCCTCCTCCCCCTCTGATCTTCCCTCACCCCACCCTCCTCCTCCCCCTCTGATCTTCCCTCACCCCCCCATCCTCCTCCTCCTCCGATCTTCCCCCCATCCTCCTCCTCCTCTGATCTTCCCCCTCCTCCTCCTCTGATCTTCCCCCATCCTCCTCCTCCTCTGATCTTCCCCCCATCCTCCTCCTCCTCTGATCTTCCCCCCATCCTCCTCCTCCTCCGATCTTCCCCCCACCCTCCTCCGATCTTCCCCCCACCCTCCTCCGATCTTCCCCCCACCCTCCTCCGATCTTCCCCCCACCCTCCTCCGATCTTCCCCCCACCCTCCTCCGATCTTCCCCCCACCCTCCTCCGATCTTCCCCCCACCCTCCTCCGATCTTCCCCCCACCCTCCTCCGATCTTCCCCCCACCCTCCTCCGATCTTCCCCCCACCCTCCTCCGATCTTCCCCCCACCCTCCTCCGATCTTCCCCCCACCCTCCTCCGATCTTCCCCCCACCCTCCTCCGATCTTCCCCCCACCCTCCTCCGATCTTCCCCCCATCCTCCTCCGATCTTCCCCCCATCCTCCTCCTCCTCTGATCTTCCCCCCATCCTCCTCTGATATTCCCCCCATCCTCCTCTGATATTCCCCCCATCCTCCTCTGATCTTCCCCCCATCCTCATCCTCCTCTGATCTTCCCCCCATCCTCCTCTGATCTTCCCCCCATCCTCCTCTGATCTTCCCCCCATCCTCCTCTGATCTTCCCCCCATCCTCCTCTGATCTTCCCCCCATCCTCCTCTGATCTTCCCCCCATCCTCCTCCTCCTCCTCTGATCTTCCCCCCATCCTCCTCTGATCTTCCCCCCATCCTCCTCTGATCTTCCCCCCATCCTCCTCTGATCTTCCCCCCATCCTCCTCTGATCTTCCCCCCATCCTCCTCTGATCTTCCCCCCATCCTCATCCTCCTCTGATCTTCCCCCCATCCTCCTCTGATCTTCCCCCCCATCCTCCTCTGATCTTCCCCCCATCCTCCTCTGATCTTCCCCCCATCCTCCTCTGATCTTCCCCCCATCCTCCTCCTCCTCTGATCTTCCCCCCATCCTCCTCCTCCTCTGATCTTCCCCCCATCCTCCTCTGATCTTCCCCCATCCTCCTCCTCCTCTGATCTTCCCCCCATCCTCCTCCTCCTCTGATCTTCCCCCCATCCTCCTCCTCCTCTGATCTTCCCCCCATCCTCCTCCTCCTCTGATCTTCCCCCCATCCTCCTCTGATCTTCCCCCCATCCTCCTCTGATCTTCCCCCCATCCTCCTCTGATCTTCCCCCCATCCTCCTCTGATCTTCCCCCCATCCTCCTCTGATCTTCCCCCCATCCTCCTCCGATCTTCCCCCCATCCTCCTCCGATCTTCCCCCCATCCTCCTCCGATCTTCCCCCCATCCTCCTCCGATCTTCCCCCCATCCTCCTCCGATCTTCCCCCCATCCTCCTCCGATCTTCCCCCCATCCTCCTCCGATCTTCCCCCCATCCTCCTCCGATCTTCCCCCCATCCTCCTCCGATCTTCCCCCCATCCTCCTCCTCCTCTGATCTTCCCCCCATCCTCCTCTGATCTTCCCCCCCATCCTCCTCTGATCTTCCCCCCCATCCTCCTCTGATCTTCCCCCCCATCCTCCTCTGATCTTCCCCCCATCCTCCTCCTCCTCTGATCTTCCCCCCATCCTCCTCTGATCTTCCCCCCCATCCTCCTCCTCCTCTGATCTTCCCCCCCCCATCCTCCTCCTCCTCTGATCTTCCCCCCCCATCCTCCTCCTCTGATCTTCCCCCCCCATCCTCCTCCTCCTCTGATCTTCCCCCCCCCATCCTCCTCCTCCTCTGATCTTCCCCCCCCCATCCTCCTCCTCCTCTGATCTTCCCCCCCCCATCCTCCTCCTCCTCTGATCTTCCCCCCATCCTCCTCCTCCTCTGATCTTCCCCCCATCCTCCTCCTCCTCTGATCTTCCCCCCATCCTCCTCCTCCTCTGATCTTCCCCCCATCCTCCTCTGATCTTCCCCCCATCCTCCTCCTCCTCTGATCTTCCCCCCATCCTCCTCTGATCTTCCCCCCATCCTCCTCTGATCTTCCCCCCATCCTCCTCTGATCTTCCCCCCATCCTCCTCTGATCTTCCCCCCATCCTCCTCTGATCTTCCCCCCATCCTCCTCTGATCTTCCCCCCATCCTCCTCTGATCTTCCCCCCATCCTCCTCTGATCTTCCCCCCATCCTCCTCCGATCTTCCCCCCATCCTCCTCCGATCTTCCCCCCATCCTCCTCCGATCTTCCCCCCATCCTCCTCCGATCTTCCCCCCATCCTCCTCCGATCTTCCCCCCATCCTCCTCCGATCTTCCCCCCATCCTCCTCCGATCTTCCCCCCATCCTCCTCCGATCATCCCCCCATCCTCCTCCGATCTTCCCCCCATCCTCCTCCGATCTTCCCCCCATCCTCCTCCGATCTTCCCCCCATCCTCCTCCTCCTCTGATCTTCCCCCCATCCTCCTCTGATCTTCCCCCCCATCCTCCTCTGATCTTCCCCCCATCCTCCTCTGATCTTCCCCCCATCCTCCTCTGATCTTCCCCCCATCCTCCTCTGATCTTCCCCCCATCCTCCTCTGATCTTCCCCCCATCCTCCTCTGATCTTCCCCCCATCCTCCTCTGATCTTCCCCCCATCCTCCTCCTCCTCTGATCTTCCCCCCATCCTCCTCTGATCTTCCCCCCCATCCTCCTCCTCCTCTGATCTTCCCCCCATCCTCCTCCTCCTCTGATCTTCCCCCCATCCTCCTCCTCCTCTGATCTTCCCCCCATCCTCCTCTGATCTTCCCCCCCATCCTCCTCCTCCTCTGATCTTCCCCCCATCCTCCTCCTCCTCTGATCTTCCCCCCATCCTCCTCCTCCTCTGATCTTCCCCCCATCCTCCTCCTCCTCTGATCTTCCCCCCATCCTCCTCCTCCTCTGATCTTCCCCCCATCCTCCTCCTCCTCTGATCTTCCCCCCATCCTCCTCCTCCTCTGATCTTCCCCCCATCCTCCTCCTCCTCTGATCTTCCCCCCATCCTCCTCCTCCTCTGATCTTCCCCCCATCCTCCTCCTCCTCTGATCTTCCCCCCATCCTCCTCCTCCTCTGATCTTCCCCCCATCCTCCTCCTCCTCTGATCTTCCCCCCATCCTCCTCCTCCTCTGATCTTCCCCCCATCCTCCTCCTCCTCTGATCTTCCCCCCATCCTCCTCCTCCTCTGATCTTCCCCCCATCCTCCTCCTCCTCTGATCTTCCCCCCATCCTCCTCCTCCTCTGATCTTCCCCCCATCCTCCTCCTCCTCTGATCTTCCCCCCATCCTCCTCCTCCTCTGATCTTCCCCCCATCCTCCTCCTCCTCTGATCTTCCCCCCATCCTCCTCCTCCTCTGATCTTCCCCCCATCCTCCTCCTCCTCTGATCTTCCCCCCATCCTCCTCCTCCTCTGATCTTCCCCCCATCCTCCTCCTCCTCTGATCTTCCCCCCATCCTCCTCCTCCTCTGATCTTCCCCCCATCCTCCTCCTCCTCTGATCTTCCCCCCATCCTCCTCCTCCTCTGATCTTCCCCCCATCCTCCTCCTCCTCTGATCTTCCCCCCATCCTCCTCCTCCTCTGATCTTCCCCCCATCCTCCTCCTCCTCTGATCTTCCCCCCCCCCCATCCTCCTCCTCCTCTGATCTTCCCCCCCCCCCATCCTCCTCCTCCTCTGATCTTCCCCCCCCCCCATCCTCCTCCTCCTCTGATCTTCCCCCCCCCCCATCCTCCTCCTCCTCTGATCTTCCCCCCCCCCCCCCATCCTCCTCCTCCTCTGATCTTCCCCCCCCCCATCCTCCTCCTCCTCTGATCTTCCCCCCCATCCTCCTCCTCCTCTGATCTTCCCCCCCCATCCTCCTCCTCCTCTGATCTTCCCCCCATCCTCCTCCTCCTCTGATCTTCCCCCCATCCTCCTCCTCCTCTGATCTTCCCCCCATCCTCCTCCTCCTCTGATCTTCCCCCCATCCTCCTCCTCCTCTGATCTTCCCCCCATCCTCCTCCTCCTCTGATCTTCCCCCCATCCTCCTCCTCCTCTGATCTTCCCCCCATCCTCCTCCTCCTCTGATCTTCCCCCCATCCTCCTCCTCCTCTGATCTTCCCCCCATCCTCCTCCTCCTCTGATCTTCCCCCCATCCTCCTCCTCCTCTGATCTTCCCCCCATCCTCCTCCTCCTCTGATCTTCCCCCCATCCTCCTCCTCCTCTGATCTTCCCCCCATCCTCCTCCTCCTCTGATCTTCCCCCCATCCTCCTCCTCCTCTGATCTTCCCCCCCCCCTCTGATCTTCCCCCCCCCATCCTCCTCCTCCTCTGATCTTCCCCCCCCCCTCTGATCTTCCCCCCATCCTCCTCCTCCTCTGATCTTCCCCCCATCCTCCTCCTCCTCTGATCTTCCCCCCATCCTCCTCCTCCTCTGATCTTCCCCCCATCCTCCTCCTCCTCTGATCTTCCCCCCATCCTCCTCCTCCTCTGATCTTCCCCCCATCCTCCTCCTCCTCTGATCTTCCCCCCATCCTCCTCCTCCTCTGATCTTCCCCCCATCCTCCTCCTCCTCTGATCTTCCCCCCATCCTCCTCCTCCTCTGATCTTCCCCCCATCCTCCTCCTCCTCTGATCTTCCCCCCCCCCCATCCTCCTCCTCCTCTGATCTTCCCCCCCCCCCATCCTCCTCCTCCTCTGATCTTCCCCCCCCCCCATCCTCCTCCTCCTCTGATCTTCCCCCCCCCCATCCTCCTCCTCCTCTGATCTTCCCCCCCCCCCATCCTCCTCCTCCTCTGATCTTCCCCCCCCCCCATCCTCCTCCTCCTCTGATCTTCCCCCCCCCCCATCCTCCTCCTCCTCTGATCTTCCCCCCCCCCCATCCTCCTCCTCCTCTGATCTTCCCCCCCCCCATCCTCCTCCTCCTCTGATCTTCCCCCCCCCCCATCCTCCTCCTCCTCTGATCTTCCCCCCCCCCCATCCTCCTCCTCCTCTGATCTTCCCCCCCCCCCCATCCTCCTCCTCCTCTGATCTTCCCCCCCCCCCATCCTCCTCCTCCTCTGATCTTCCCCCCCCCCCATCCTCCTCCTCCTCTGATCTTCCCCCCCCCCCATCCTCCTCCTCCTCTGATCTTCCCCCCCCCCCATCCTCCTCCTCCTCTGATCTTCCCCCCCCCCCATCCTCCTCCTCCTCTGATCTTCCCCCCCCCCCATCCTCCTCCTCCTCTGATCTTCCCCCCCCCCATCCTCCTCCTCCTCTGATCTTCCCCCCCCCATCCTCCTCCTCCTCTGATCTTCCCCCCCCCCCATCCTCCTCCTCCTCTGATCTTCCCCCCCATCCTCCTCCTCCTCTGATCTTCCCCCCCATCCTCCTCCTCCTCTGATCTTCCCCCCATCCTCCTCCTCCTCTGATCTTCCCCCCATCCTCCTCCTCCTCTGATCTTCCCCCCATCCTCCTCCTCCTCTGATCTTCCCCCCATCCTCCTCCTCCTCTGATCTTCCCCCCATCCTCCTCCTCCTCTGATCTTCCCCCCATCCTCCTCCTCCTCTGATCTTCCCCCCATCCTCCTCCTCCTCTGATCTTCCCCCCATCCTCCTCCTCCTCTGATCTTCCCCCCATCCTCCTCCTCCTCTGATCTTCCCCCCATCCTCCTCCTCCTCTGATCTTCCCCCCATCCTCCTCCTCCTCTGATCTTCCCCCCATCCTCCTCCTCCTCTGATCTTCCCCCCATCCTCCTCCTCCTCTGATCTTCCCCCCCCCCCATCCTCCTCCTCCTCTGATCTTCCCCCCCCCCATCCTCCTCCTCCTCTGATCTTACCCCCCATCCTCCTCCTCCTCTGATCTTACCCCCCATCCTCCTCCTCCTCTGATCTTCCCCCCCCCCATCCTCCTCCTCCTCTGATCTTCCCCCCCCATCCTCCTCCTCCTCTGATCTTACCCCCCATCCTCCTCCTCCTCTGATCTTCCCCCCCCCATCCTCCTCCTCCTCTGATCTTACCCCCCATCCTCCTCCTCCTCTGATCTTACCCCCCATCCTCCTCCTCCTCTGATCTTACCCCCCATCCTCCTCCTCCTCTGATCTTACCCCCCATCCTCCTCCTCCTCTGATCTTACCCCCCATCCTCCTCCTCCTCTGATCTTCCCCCCCCCATCCTCCTCCTCCTCTGATCTTACCCCCCATCCTCCTCCTCCTCTGATCTTACCCCCCATCCTCCTCCTCCTCTGATCTTCCCCCCCCCCATCCTCCTCCTCAAGATCATATCTTTGTACGAATCGGAGGCCTTGCGTTCGTCCGGAGACAAAAGGGAGGCGGGATCCCGGCTCCAGCAACAAGGAGCAGCCGCCCAGCCGGAGCTGTTTGTTCTTGTCCATTTACCTCTTCCGTGTTCTCAGCGCCATCCTTGCCGCCGCTCTTTGAAGTCTTGCTGGATTTATTGGGCTCCTGCAGGAGAGAAGGAGACAAGTGCCGGTGAGCTGCAGTAACCTCGAGATAATTAATAAATAAATGAGGAGGCGCCGCCGAGGCAGAGTGCAGGCCGCAGGGGGAGAATATCAAACATTAATCTGCCCCAGGCTACAGATCAGTAACACCTGCCCTCCACAAGCCGCCCTGCTGAAGCTGCCGCTTTTATACCTTGTCTTTCTTGCTTTTATTCGGCATTTTCTCGGCTCTGGCTCCGCGCTCCGCCCGCTCCAGCTCTCGCCCCTGTCGCTACCGGGGCTGCAGGCCGCGCACTCACTGATTGGTCAAGCCCGCCGCGCTGCCACTCACCCATTGGCTGACAAAGGCTCGAGCGCCATTGGACAGACTCGCCCTGCATTGATTGGCTGAAGCCGGTCCTCCGTATTTGGATTGGATAGTGATTCTCTGGGAACTCGCCGCCCCATTGGATCGCTCCTTCCGCCCCGATCGGATTGGACAGCGATAACGACTTACCTGCTGCTCCTATTGGTTGAGCGCTCGTTCACCTTCACCCTCCCTGATCGGATTGGCCGATGTGTTCGCCCTCCTATTGGTTGTCTAATCGGTCGCCCTCTCAGTATTTCCATTGGGCCAGGAGTTGGTCCTTCTCCTCAAGCTGGAGTTGGTTGCAAAGCTGCTGGTGAGAGCTTTCCTCTTCCAGCTCACCACCACTTCTTTCTCAACTCATCCACTCTGCTTTGTACAACATCCAGTACAGAAATATCCCCCAACTAAGCATCATAAAGACTGAAGCCATTGTTTTTAGTCTCTGCACCCTCGTCACTGACTCCATCCTTCTCCCTGGCGACTACTTGAAGCTGAACCACACTGTTCACTGTGTCCTATTTCACCAGCAAGTCTCCCTATTTCCACCTCCGTAACAAGGCTGGACTTCACCCCGTCTCAGCTCACCTGCTGCTGAAACCATCATCATCCCATTTTTTTTATTCATTCATGGGATGTGGGTGTCGCTGGCAAGGCCAGCATTTTTTGCCCATCCCTAATTGCCCTTGAGAAGGTGGTGGTGAGCTGCCTTCTTGAACCGCTAAAGTCCATTTGGGGTAGGTACACCCACAGTGCTGTTAGGGAGGGAGTTCCAGGACTTTGATCCAGCGACAGTGAAGGAACGGCGATATATTTCCAAGTCAGGATAGTGTGTGACTTGGAGGGGAACTTGCAGGTGGTGTTCCCGTGCATTTGCTGCCCTGGTCCTTCTAGTTGGTAGAGGTTGCGGGTTTGGAAGGTGCTGTCGAAGGAGCCTTGGTGCGTTGTTTCAGTGCATCTTGTAGATGGTACACACTGCTGCTACTGTGCGTCGATGGTGGAGGGAGTGAATGTTTGTAGATGGGGTGCCAATCAAGCGGGCTGCTTTGTCCTGGATGGTGTCGAGCTTCTTGAGTGTTTATGGAGCTGCACCCACCCAGGCAACTGGAGAGTATTCCATCACACTCCTGACTTGTGCCTTGTAGATGGTGGACAGGCTTTGGGGAGTCAGGAGGTGATTTACTCGCCTCAGGATTCCTCGCCTCTGACCTGCTCTTGTAGCCACGGTATTTATGTGGCAATTCCAGTTCAGTTTCTGGTCAATAGTGGCCCCTAGGATGTTGATAGTGGGGGATTCAGCGATGGTAATACCATTGAATGTCAAGGGGAGATGGTTAGATTCTGTCTTGTTGGAGATGGTCATTGCCTGCCACTTGTGTGGCGCGAATGTTACTTAGAGTCATAGAGTGATACAGCACTGATACTTGCCACTTATTAGCTCAAGCCTGGATATTGTCCAGGTCTTGCTGCATTTCTACATGGACGGCTTCAGTTTCTGAGGAGTCACGAATGATGCTGAACATTGTGCAATCATCAGCGAACATCCCCACTTCTTACCTTATGTTTGAAGGAAGGTGATTGATGAAGCAGCTGAAGATGGTTGGGCCTAGGACTACCCTGAGGAACTCCTGCAGTGATGTCCTGGAGCTCAGATGATTGACCTCCAACAACCACAACCATCTTCCTATGCGCTAGGTATGACTCCAGCCAGCGGAGGGTTTTCCCCCTGATTCCCATTGACCTCAGTTTTTCTAGGGCTCCTTGATGCCATACTCGGTCAAATGCTGCCTTGATGTCAAGGGCAGTCACTCTCACCTCACCTCTTGAGTTCAGCTCTTGTGTCCATGTTTGAACCAAGGCTGTGATGAGGTCAGGAGCTGATTGGCCCTGGCAGAACCCAAACTGAGCGTCACTGAGCAGGTTATTGCTAAGCAAGTGCCGCTTGATGGCACTGTTAATGACACCTTCCATCACTTTACTGATGATTGAGAGTAGACTGATGGGGCGGTAATTGGCCGGGTTGGACTTGTCCTGCTTTTTGTGTACAGGACATACCTGGGCAATTTTCCACATTGCAGGGTAGATGCCAGTGTTGTAGCTGTACTGGAACAGCTTGGCTTGGGGCGCGGCAAGTTCTGGAGCACAGGTCTTCAGTACTATTGCCAGAATATTGTCAGGGCCCATAGCTTTTGCAGTATCCAGTGCCTTCAGTCGTTTCTTGATATCACGCGGAGTGAATCGAATTGGCTGAAGTCTGGCATCTGTGATGCTGGGGACTTCAGGAGGAGGCCCAGATGGATCATCAACTCGACACTTCTGGCTGAAGATTGTTGTAAATGCTTCAGCCTTATCTTTCGCACTGATGTGCTGGGCTCCTCTATCATTGAGGATGGGGATATTTGTGGAGCCACCTCCTCCAGTTAGTTGTTTAATTGTCCACCGCCATTCACAGCTGGATGTGGCAGGACTGCAGAGCTTCGATCTGATCCGTTGGTTATGGGATCGCTCAGCCCTGTCTATCGCATGCTGCTTACGCAGTTTGGCACGCAGATAGTCCTGTGTTGTAGCTTCACCATGTTGACACCTCATTTTGAGGTATGCCTGGCACTCTTCATTGAACCAGGGTTGGTTTCCTGGCTTGATGGTAATGGTAGAGTGGGGGATATGACGGTCCATGAGGTTATAGATTGTGGTTGAGTACAATTCTGCTGCTGCTGATGGCCCACAGCGCCTCATGGATGCCCAGTTTTGCATTGCTAGATCTGTTCGAAATCTATCCCATTTAGCATGGTGATAGTGCCACACAACACGATGGACGGTATCCTCAATGTGAAGACGGGACTTCGTCTCGACAAGGACTGTGTGGTGGTCACTCCTACCAATACTGTCATGGACAGAAGCATCTGCAGCAGACAGATTGGTGAGGACGAGGTCAAGTATGTTTTTCCCTCGTGTTGGTGCCCCCACCACCTGCCGCAGACCCAGTCTAGCAGCTATGTCCTTTAGGACTCGGCCAGCTCGGTCAGTAGTGGTGCTACCGAGCCACTCTTGGTGATGGACATTGAAGTCCCCCACCCAGAGTACATTTTGTGCCCTTGCCACCCTCAGTACTTCCTCCAAGTGCTGCTCAACATGGAGGAGTACTGAATCATCAGCTGAGGGAGGGCGGTAGGTGGTAATCAGTAGGAGGTTTCCCTGCCCATGTTTGAACTGAGGCCATGAGACTTCATGGGGTCCGGAGTTGATGTTGAGGACTCCCAGGGCAACTCCCTCCCTACTGTATACCATAGTGTCACCACCTCTGGTGGGTCTGTCCTGCCGGTGGGACAGGACAGACCCGGGGATGGTGATGGCAGTGTCTGGGACATTGTCAGGTGTGATTCCGTGAGTATGACTCTGTCAGGCTGTTGCTTGACTAGTCTGTGGGACAGCTCTCCCAACTTTGGCACAAGCCCCCAGATATTAGTAAGGAGAACTTTGCAGGGTCGACAGGGTTGGGTTTGCCGTTGTCGTTTCTGGTGCCTAGGTCGATGCCGGGTGGTCCGTCCGGTTTCATTCCTTTTTATAGACTTTGTAGCAGTTAGATACAACTGAGTGGCTTGCTAGGCCATTTCAGAGGGCATGTAAGAGTTAACCACATTGCTGTGGGTCTGGAGTCACATGTAGGCCAGACCAGGTAAGGACGGCAGATTTCCTTCCCTAAAGGACATTAGTGAACCAGATGGGTCTTTACAATAATTGACAATGATTTCATGGCCATCATTAGACTAGCTTTTTAATTCCAGATTTATTAATTAAATTCAAATTCCACCTTCTGCTGTGGTGGGATTCGATCCCATGTCCCCAGAGAAATACCCTGGGTCTCTGGGTTACTAGTCCAGTGATAATACCACTACGCCACCGCCTACCCCATGATTTGTTTCCTCTAGACTTGAGGATCAACACCTGAAGAGAGAGAACAGTTGTCAATATCAGCTAACATGGGGACCAGGAGGTTGGGAGGTCAGCAGTTTAGTGGGCATTTTTTTAAATTCATTCATGGGATGTGGGCGTCACTGGCCAGGACAGCATTTATTGCCCATCCCTAATTGCCCTTGAGAAGGTGGTGGTGAACTGCCTTCTTGAACCACTGCAGTCCATTTGGGGTAGATATACCCACAGTGCTGTTAGGAAGGGAGTTCCAGGATTTTGACCCAGCAACAGTGAAGGAACGGTGATATAGTTCCAAGTCAGGATGGTGTGTGACTTGGAGGGGAACTTGCAGGTGGTGACGTTCCCATGTATTTGCTGCCCTTGTCCTTCTAGTTGGTAGTGGTCGCGGGTTTGGAAGGAGCTGTCTAAGGAGCCTTGGTGCATTGCTGCAGTGCATCTTGTAGATGGTACACACTGCTGTCACTGTGCGTTGGTGGTGGAGGGAGTAAATGTTTGTAGATGGGTTGCCAATCAAGTGGGCTGATTTGTCCTGAATAGGGTGGAAGGAGAAGGAGGTTGGTCTCGTGGATGAGATGACCGCAGATTGGGCATCAGGGGTCTTTGACACTGCTTCCATTTTTTAAATATTTTGGAGGATCCTCCGCCCCTGATCTTCCACCCCAATCTTGCCCCCCGACCCTCCTCCGCCTTCCCCCGATCCTCGTCCCCCTTCTCCCCATATCTTCCCCCGATCCTCCTCCCCCTTCCCCCCATCCTCCTCCCCGATCCTCCCCTGATCCTCCTCCCCCCCATCCTCCGCCCCTGATCTTCCCCCATCCTCCGCCCCTGATCTTCCACCCCAATCTTGCCCCCCGACCCTCCTCCCCCTTCCCCCGATCCTCGTCCCCCTTCTCCCCATATCTTCCCCCGATCCTCCTCCCCCTTCCCCCCATCCTCCTCCCCGATCCTCCCCTGATCCTCCTCCCCCCCATCCTCCGCCCCTGATCTTCCACCCCGATCTTGCCCCACGACCCTCCTCCCCTTCCCCCGATCCTCGTCCCCCTTCTCGCCATATCTTCCCCCGATCCTCCTCCCCCTTCCCCCCATCCTCCTCCCCAATCCTCCCCTGATCCTCCTCCCCCCCCCATCCTCCTCCCCTGATCTCTCTGGGCGGCACAGTGGCGCAGTGGTTAGCACCACAGCCTCACAGCTCCGGCGACCCGGGTTCGATTCTGGGTACTGCCTGTGTGGAGTTTGCAAGTTCTCCCTGTGACTGCGTGGGTTTCCGCCGGGTGCTCTGGAATCCTCCCACAGCCAAAGACTTGCTGGTTGATAGATAAATTGGCCATTGTAAATTGCCCCTAATGTAGGTAGGTGGTCGGAAAAATGGTGGGGATGTGGTAGGGAATGTGGGATTAACAGCGGTAGCGGTGAGAGTGTGAGCCAGGAGGCAGCTGGGAAGGTAAGTTTCACTATAAAGTACTTACCTAGCAATTCGGCAACTTCGGCAGGATGGGAAAAAAAAAACTGAAGAAGTGACGTCACAGGAAAGCTGTGACCTGATTGGCTGGTAGGGAATCTATACCGAATTTGAAAATAAAACTGATAAAAATTGATTAAAACACTAATTAACTAATTAATAAGTAGAGTAACTAAACCAGAGGGAGGAGATTACTGTATTTAGACAACATTTAATATTTATTGTAGAAATCTAGCACTAGGGACCATATAGTGAACTGTATCATAATTTAGTCAGGATTTAACAAGTATTTATTTATTTTATATCAATTAACTAATTAATGATAGAAATGTCAGTTAGAGGGGTGAAGTGCTTCACCTGTGAGATGTGGGAGGTCCGTGAAGCTTCCAGCGTTCCGGACAACTACATCTGCAGGAAGTGTACCCAGTTGCAGCTCCTCACAGACCGCATGGATCGGTTGGAGCGGCAGTTGGATGCACTTAGGAGCATGCAGGTGGCAGAAAGCGTCATAGACAGGAGTTTTAGAGAAGTGGTTACACCCAAGGTGCAGGCAGATAGATGGGTGACCGCTAGAAGGGGCAGGCAGTCAGTGCAGGAATCCCCTGTGGCTATCCCCCTCTCTAACAAGTATACCGTTTTGGATACTGTTGGGGGGGGATGGCCTATCAGGGGAAAACAGCAGCAGCCAGAGCAGTGGCACCACGGCTGGCACTGTTGTTCAGCAGGGAGGGACAAAGCGCAGAAGAGCAGTAGTTATAGGGGACTCTATAGTCAGGGGCACAGATAGGCGCTTCTGTGGACGTGAAAGAGACTCCAGGAAGGTATGTTGCCTCCCTGGTGCCAGGGTCAAGGATGTCTCTGAACGGAGAGAGGGCATTCTGAAGGGGGAGGGTGAACAGCCAGAGGTTGTGGTACACATCGGTACCAATGACATAGGCAGGAAGAGTGATGAGGTCCTGCAGGGGGAGTTTAGGGAGTTAGGTAGTAAGCTAAAAAACAGAACCTCTAGGGTTGTAATCTCTGGATTACTCCCTGTGCCACGTGCCAGTGAGGCTAGAAATAGGAAGATAGTGCAGCTAAACACGTGGCTGAGCAGCTGGTGTAGAAGGGAGGGTTTCAGATATCTGGACCATTGGGCTCTCTTCAGGGACAGATGGGACCTGCACAAGAAGGACGGGTTGCATCTAAACTGGAAGGGCACTAATATCCTGGCTGCAAGGTTTGCTAGCGTCACTTGGGAGGGTTTAAACTAGTGTGGCAGGGGGGTGGGAACCAGAGCAGTAGGACAGCTAGTGAAGTAAATGAGGAGGACATAGTAAATAAGGCCAGTAGGACTAAGAGGAAGAGCAGGCAGGGAGATGTTGCTGAGCACAGCGGGACTGGTGGTCTGAAGTGCATTTGTTTCAATGCGAGAAGTATAACAGGTAAGGCAGATGAACTTAGAGCTTGGATTAGTACTTGGAAATATGGAATATTGCGTGCAATTCTGGTCACTACACTACCAGAAGGACGTGGAGGCTTTGGAGAGGGTACAGAGGAGGTTTACCAGGATGTTGCCTGGTCTGGAGGGCATTAGCTATGAGGAGAGGTTGGAAAAACTCGGATTGTTTTCACTGGAACGACGGAGGTGGAGGGGCGACATGATAGAGGTTTACAAAGTTATGAGCGGCATGGACAGAGTGGATAGTCAGAAGCTTTTTCCCAGGGTGGAAGAGTCAGTTACTAGGGGACATAGGTTTAAGGTGTGAGGGGCAAAGTTTAGAGGGGATGTGCGAGGCAAGTTTTTTACACAGAGGGTGGTGAGTGCCTGGAACTTGCTGCCAGGGGAGGTGGTGGAAGCAGATACGATAGCGACGTTTAAGAGACATCTTGACAAATATATGAATAGGAAGGGAATAGAGGGATATGGGCCCCAGAAGTGCAGAAGGTGTTAGTTTCGGCAGGCATCAAGATCGGCGCAGGCTTGGAGGGCCGAATGGCCTGTTCCTGTGCTGTACTGTTCTTTGTTCTTTGTTCTAATGTAGGATTAGTATAAATGGGTGGTTGTTGGTCGGTACAGACTCGGTGGGCCGAAGGGCCTGTTTTAGTGCTGTATCACTCTATGACTTGTGTTTTAGAATTATGGAGATGGATTCTTTGGAGGACTGAAGTGATTCCATAGATGCTGGACTTGTTTTTAAAGGGTCACTGGGAGGACTTTGTTTAAAAACAACATTTTCTGGATGTCACATGTCTTCAGCTAAGTAAAAAGCAGGTGCCTTCTGACTATGGAAGTTGTTTACAAGAGAAGTGACCTGTCAAGATTTATGGTGCTCAAGAGTAGGTTTCATTCTTGAATACTGTTTTTTGCCTGCTGAAAGAAATACCCTGCCCATCTTTTCTCCACCTCTCTGAGAAACCCTGAAAAACATCCAGTGTGTGGTAGCTTGTAACACCTGATGTCGCATTTCTCCTGAAAAGCTTCTGGAAGACTTCCTCTCGATATCTCCTGAACGAACAGCTTCGGAAAAGATCCCAGTGACTCGTCTGTGTACTCAGATGCCAGACTACGATCTGGAACATGACACAAATTTTCAAATCCTCTCTGGCCGCGAGAGAGGTGCCAGAGGACTGGAGGACAGTGAATGTGGTACCATTATTCAAGAAGGGTAGTAGGGATAAACCAGGTAATTAGAGGCCGGTGAGTCTAACATCAGTGGTTGGGAAAAAATTGGAAAAAATTCTGAGGGACAGGATTAACCTCCACTTGGAGAGGTAGGGATTAATCAGGGATCGTCAGCATGGCTTTGTCAGGGGAAGATCATGTCTAACTAACTTGATTGAATTTTTCAAGGAAGTGACTAGATGTATAGATGAGGGTAAAGCAGTTGATGTAATCTACATGGACTTCAGTAAGGCTTTTGATAAGATCCCGCAGGGGAGATTGGTTAAGAAGGTAAGAGCCCATGGGGTCCAGGGCAAATTGGCAAATTGGATCCAAAATTGGCTTCGTGGCAGGAGGCAGAGGGTGATGGTCGAGGATTGTTTTTGCGAGTGGAAGCCTGTGACCAGTGCTGTACCACAGGGATCGTTGCTGGGACCCTTGATGTTTGTAGTGTACATTAATGATTTAGACATGAATATAGGAGGTATGATCAGTATATTCGCAGATGACATGAAAATTGGTGGTGTCGTAAATAGTGAGGAGGAAAACCTTAGATTACAATAAGATATAGATAGGCTTGTAAGATGGGCGGAGCAGTGGCAAATGGAATTTAATGCTGAGAAGTATGAGGTGATGCATTTTGGGAGGACTAACAAGGCAAGGGAATATACAATGGATGGTAGGACCCTACGAAGTACAGAGGGTCAGAGGGACCTTGGTGTACTTGTCCATAGATCACTGAAGGCAGCAGCACAGGTAGATAAGGTGGTTAGGAAGGCATATGGCATACTTGCCTTTATTAGCCGAGGCATAGAATATAAGAGCAGGGAGGTTATGATGGAGCTGTATAAAACGTTGGTTAGGCCACAGTTGGAGTACTGTGTACAGTTCTGGTCACCACACTATAGAAAGGATGTGATTGCACTGGAGAGGATGCAGAGGAGATTCGCCAGGATGTTGCCTGGGCTGGAGCATTTCAGCTATGACGAGAGAATGAAAAGGCTAGGGTTGTTTTCCTTAGAGCAGAGAAGGCTGAAGGGGGACATGATTGAGGTATACAAAATTATGAGGGGCATTGATAGGTGAGATAGGAAGGGACTTTTTCCCTCAGCGGAGGGGTCAATAACCAGGGTGCATAGATTTAAGGTAAGGGGAAGGAGGTTTAGAGGGGATTTGAGGAAAAAAATTTCACCCAGAGGGTGGTTGGAATCTGGAACACACTGCCTGAAGAGGGGGTAGAGGCAGGAACCCTCACAGCATTTAAATATTTTGATGAGTACTTGAAACGCCATAGCTTATAAAGCTACGGGCCAAGAGCGGAAAATGGGATTAGAATAATTAGGTGCTTGATGGCCAAAGGGCTTGTTTCTGACTCTATGACAACATATCATATTCTTTTTCTTCAAGAATTAACAAATACTTTGGAACTAGAGAAGGACAGTGCACTACTCCCACCTTGGTCATAACACATAATTGGGGGCTCTATGTGGGATAACCCAAAGCCAATGATGTGCAATTGTAAGTGGGGTAATAATAACTGAAAAGAGGAAAAGGAAAACACCAGATTTTTTGTGCATTAGAGTAAAGTTTACACTACTGGAATGGCTTTGTCAATTGCAGGGAGGTAGGACTTATCCCTGAGTGATTTGCAAATCTTCAACCAGGCTGGCTAAAGGTCAGCAAAGTTGGAGTTAGATTTAAAACCAGAAACTAAGAAAGCAGACATAATTGAAGTAATAGCACAGCATTTGAAATTGGAAGAAAGAAAAGGCAATCCAGATGATAATTCAGTTGAATTAGCAAGGATTCAGTTACAGATGAAGCAGCTTGAACAAGAAAGAGAATTGGAAATGAAAAAAACTTCAGCTTGAACAGGAAAAAGAAATGAAAAAACTTGAACTACAATTTCAAAAGGAAAGAGGAGAGAGGCAAGAGAGATAAAAAAAAGAGAGAAAGGGAAAAAGAAGAAAGGGAGCAAGAAAGGGTATTAGAATTTAAAAAGCTAGAACTTAAAAAACAGGGTGGCCGACCTCGATGAAAATTCTGGTGAGGAAAGAACTGACTCCAGCCCAGGACCCAGCGAAGAACTGTTTCAATTTGTGCAAACTCTTCCAAAGTTTGAGGAAAGGAACAAAGAGGCATTTTTAATTTATTTTGAAAAGATAACCAGACAGATGACGTGGCCAAAGGAAAGCTGGACACTGCTTATACATAGCAGGTTGATTGGCAGAGCTCATGAAGTTTATGCCATGCTTTCTGAGGATGCTTCTGCAGATTATGAGATTGCAAAAAAGACTATTCATATGCTGATGAGTTAGTCCCTGAAGCTTATAGGCAGAAATTTTGGATCCTCCAGAAACAGCCTGGGCAGACTTATACAGAATTTGAGAGGATATAGCAAATTAACTTCGATTGTTGGATGTGGGTACTAAAGGTAGAGGCCACGTAAGTGACCCTTAGGAAATAATTCTCTCGGAAGAATTTAAAAATTCACTCCCTCCATTAGTAAGAACCCATGTAGAGAACCAGAAGGTTTCAACAGCCAGACAGGCAGCTGAGACCGCTGATGATTACGAGATTGTTTACAAGCCCAAACCCTTTGTCCGTCACCCCCATGAACTCTCAGGGCTTTTCAGAGAGGTGAAGAAAGAGATGAGATGGGTGTTTCTCTCTTGGCAGGCTGACCTCCAACCAACTCAAATCAGTCCACAACTCAACAAGAAAGTCAAAACAATATCCCAAAAGCAACCTCCTAACTATCATAGATCTTGACATATCACTTCTCTTGTAAACATCTTCCCCAAGTCACCAAGATTTCTGTTGTTTATTGAGCTTAAGGCATGTCCAGTAAAGGTTGTTTTCAAACAAGACCTCTCAGTTACCCTTGTAAAAACACATCCATGGAATCTTTAAAGCTTTAAACACAAGTCACAAAAAATAAAAAAATGGAAGCAATTTCATAACACTGGGGACAAGAAGAGATAGCAGGGCACACCCCTGGATCTCCTCCTCAGGTCAGAAAAGAAGATGCTGAGGGTGGAAGTGAGGTCTGAAAGACAAATTGTTTCCATTGCCAAAGGTGGGACACCTTTGTGCAGAATGCTGGAAGTTGCGGGGTAAATCTATGGCACTTATTGCGCTACACAAAGCCATTGCAGAGAAAGGGGCCCTGACCAAGAGTACAGCAGATCAGGCTGTAGTTCTGACTGCAGCTGTAAGGCCAAGTACAGAAACCGCTGTGAATGCAGGGGACGTCAACAGGATGCCAGAGATTTATAGGGAATTCATGACAAAACTCCTTATTCCTCAAGTGAGGGAGGTAAATCTATAGTCATACTTCGGGATACAGGAGCCATCAAACTCTTTTGCTGGGGAAAGGCATAACTTTTCCCGCCAGAGAGTGCATTGATTTTGCCAAGGTTTTAGTGAATGCTATCGTTGGGGAGTGTTTACCAGTACCTTTGTATCAGGTGCACCTGGAGTATGACCTAATGTCAGGAACAGTAACTGCAGCAGTTGTCCATAGTTTGCCTGTAGACGGAGTTGACCTACTCCTGGGGAATGATTTGGCTGGAGCGAAGGTCGTAGCTTCTCCAGCAGTCACGGAAAGACAAAGTGAAGTCAAGGAGACAGAGCAGTTGCAGGAAAAGGTTCCAGGAATTTTTCCTTCGTGTGCAGTGACCCAAGCAATAACTAAACAAGTTCCATTGTAGGACATCAGATTGGCACCACAGGCAGATGTCTGAAATTTTCTTTGGGAAGTTGGGTAATCCGAAGGAAATGTTCAATAAATCTTCTCCGATCAAGGCTCAGCAAGCCGATCCAGAGTTAAATAAAGTGGCACAATCAGCTCCAGCAGAAGCTGAAGCAAAGAGAGTTCCAGAAGGAACATTAAAACTGGGATTCTGATGAGGAAGTGGAGAACTCCTCACAGACCTGCGAAGGAAGAATGGACGGTTGTTCACAAGATAGTGGTACTGCCCAAATATAGCCAGGAAATATAAGGATAGCCTATGAATTTCCTATGGCGGGACATATAGGGATCCAAAAGATCCAAGCACAGAAACGTTGACATATTTACCGGACAGGACTTTTCAGAATGACAGTTCATCACTGTCTTTTGTCTCCGAAAGTCTGTGCCTCACTGTCTTTTCTCTATGAATGTCTGTCCCTCACTGTCTTTTGTCTCTGAATGCCTATCCCTCACTGTTGGTTCTCTCTGAATGACTGTCTCTCACAGTCCTTTGTCCCTGAATAACTGTCTCTCACAGTCTTTTAAATCTGAATGACTGTCTTTTGTCTCTGAATGACTGTCTCTCACTGTCGCTTGTTTCTGAATGACTGTCTCTCACTGTCTTTTGTCTCTGAATGCCTTTCCCTCACTGTCGTTTGTCTCTGAATGACTGTCACTCACTGTCATTTGTTTCTGAATGGCTGTCCCTCACTGACGTTTGTCATTGAATGATTGTCTCACACTGTCTTTTGTCTCTGACTGACTGTCTCTCACTGTGTTTTGTCTCTGACTGACTGTCTCTCACAGTCTTTTATCTCTGAATGACAGTCTCTCACTGTCGTTTTACTCTGAATGACTGTCCCTCACTGCTTTTTATCTCAGAATATCTGTTCCTAACTGTCGTTTGCCTCTGAGTGACTGTCTCACACCATCCTTTGACTCTGCATGGCTGTTGCTCACAGCCATTTTCTCTGAATGACTGTCTCTCACTGTCATTTGACACTGAATGACTGTCCCTCACTGCCTTTTGTCTCTGACTGACTGTCCCTCACAGCCTTTTGTTTCTGATTAACTGTCTCTCACGGTCTTTTACATCTGAATGACTGTCTTTTGTCTCTGAATGACTGTCTCTCACTGTCGTTTGTTTCTGAATGACTGTCTCACACTGTCTTTTGTCTCTGCCTGACGGTCCCTCACTGCTTTTTGTCTCGGAATATCTGTTGCGAACTGTCGTTTGCCTCTGAGTGACTGTCTCACACCATCTTTTGACTCTGCATGGCTGTTGCGCACAGCCATTTTCTCTGAATGACTGTCTCTTACTCTCTTTTGTCTCTAATTCACTGTCTCTTGTCTCTGAATACCTATCCCACACTGTTGTTTGTCCCTGAATGACTGTGCCTCACTGTCTTTTGACCCTGACTGATTGTCCCTCACTGCCTTTTGTTTCTGACTAACCGTCTCTCACAGTCTTTTGTCTCTGACTGACAGTCTCTAACTGCTGTTTGTCTCTGATTGACTGTCTCTCACTGTGTTTGGATTCTGAATGACTGTCTCCCACTGTCTTTTGTCTCTAAATGACTGTCTCTCACTGTCTTTTATCTTTGAATGAAAGTCCCTCACTGCTTTTTGTCTCTGAATATCTGTTCCTAACTGTCGTTTGCCTCTGAGTGACTGTCTCACACCATCTTTTGACTCTGCATGGCTTTCGCTCACAGCCATTTTCTCTGAATGACTGTCTCTCACTGTCATTTGACACTGAATGACTGTCCCTCACTGCCTTTTGTCTCTGACTGACTGTCCCTCACTGCCTTTTGTTTCTGACTAACTGTCTCTCACAGTCTTTTAAATCTGAATGACTGTCTTTTGTCTCTGATTGACTGTCTCTCACTGTGTTTGGATTCTGAATGACTGTCTCTCATTGTCTTATGTCTCAAAATGACTGTCTCTGGTCTCTGGAAGCCTATCCCTCACTGTCGTTTGTCTTTGAATGACTGTCTCTCACAGACTTTTGTCTCTGAATGCCTATCCCTCACTGTCGTTTGTCTCTGAATGACTGTCTCTCACAGTCGATTGTCTCTGAATGACTGTCTCTCACTGTCTTTTGTCTCTGAATGCCTATCCCTCACTGTCGTTTGTCTCTGACTGACTGTCCCTCACTGCCTATTGTTTCTGACTGACTGTCTCTCACAGTCTTTTGTCTCTAACTGACAGTCTCTAACTGCTGTTTGTCTCTGATTGACTGTCTCTCACTGTGATTGGATTCTGAATGACTGTCTCTCACTGTCTTTTGTCTCTAAATGACTGTCTCTCACTGTCATTTGTCTCTGAATGCCTATCCCTCACTGTCGTTTGTCTCTGAATGACTGTCTCTCACAGTCGATTGTCTCTGACTGACTGTCTCACACTGTATTTTGTCTCAGACTGACTGTCTCTCACTGACTTTTATCTCTGAATGACTGTCCCTCACTGCTTTCTGTCTCTGAATATCTGTTCCTAAGTGTCGTTTGCCACTGAGTGAATGTCTCACACCATCTTTTGACTCTGCATGGCTGTCGCACACAGCTATTTTCTCTGAATGACTCGTCTCTCACTGCCGTTTGTCTCTGAATGACTGTCTCTCACAGTCGATTGTCTCTGAATGATTGTCTCTCACTGACTTTTGTCTCTGAATGCCTATCCCTCTCTGTTGTTTGTCACTGAATGACTGTCTCACACTGCCGTTTGTCTCTGACTGACTGTCCCTCAATGCTTTTTGTCTCGGAATATCTATTCCTAACTGTCGTTTGCCTCTGAGTGACTGTTTCTCACTGCCTTTTGTCTCTGACTGACTGTCCCTCACTGCCTTTTGTTTCTGACTAACTGTCTCTCACTGTGTTTGGATTCTGAATGACAGTCTCTCACTGTCTTATGTCTCAAAATGACTGTCTCTTGTCTCTGGAAGCCTATCCCTCACTGTCGTTTGTCTTTGAATGAATGTCTCTCACTATCTTTTCTCTCTGAAGGACTGTCCCTCACTATCATTTGTCTCTGAATGCCTATCTCTCACAGTCTTTTATCTCTGACTGACTGTCTCTCACTTCCATTTTACTCTGAATGACTGTCCCTCACTGCTTTTTGTCTCTGAATACCTGTTCCTAACTGTTGTTTGCCTCTGAGGGACTGTCTCACACCACCTTTTGACGCTGCATGGCTGTCGCTCACAGCCATTTTCTCTGAATGACTGTCTCTCACTGTCATTTGACACTGAATGACTGTCCCTCACTGCCTTTTGTCACTGACTGACTGTCCCTCACTGCGTTTTGTTTCGGACTAAATATCTCTCACAGTCTTTAGTCTCTGACTGACATTCTCCAACTGCTATTTGTCTCTGATGACTGTCTCCCACTGTGTTTGGATTCTGAATGACTGTCTCTCACTGTCTTATGTCTCTAAATGACTGCCCCTGACTGTCTCACACCATCTTTTGACTCTGCATGGCTGTCGCTCACAGCCTTTTTCTCTGAATGAATGTCTCTTACTGTCATTTGACACTGAATGACTGTCCCTCACTGCCTTTTGTCTCTGACTGACTGTCCCTCACTGCCTTTTGTTTCTGACTAAATGTCTCTCACAGTCTTTAGTCTCTGACTGACTGTCTCTAACTGCTATTTGTCTCTGATTGACTGTCTCCCACTGTGTTTGCATTCTGAATGACTGTCTCCCACTGTCTTATGTCTCTAAATGACTGCCTCTGACTGTCTTTTGTCTCTGAATGCCTATCCCACACTGTTGTTTGTCTCTGAATGACTGTCTCTCACAGTCCTTTGTCCATGAATGACTGTCTCTCACAGTCTTTTGTCTCAGAATGTCTGTCTCTCACTTTCTTTGTCTCTGAATGAATGTCTCTCACAGTCTTTTAAATCTGAATGACTGTCTTTTGTCTCTGAATGCCTATCCCTCACTGTCATTTGTTTCTGAATGACTGTCTCTCACTGTCTTTTGTTTCTGAATGACTGTCCCTCATTGACGTTTGTCATTGAATGACTGTCTCACACTGCCTTTTGTCTCTGACTGACTGTCTCTCAGTGTCTTTTGTCTCTGAATGAGAGTCTCTCATGTCCTTCTACTCTGAATGACTGTCCCTCACTGCTTTTTGTCTCAGAATATCTGTTCCTAACCGTCGTTTGCATCTGAGTGACTGTCTCACACCATCTTTTGACACTGCATGGCTGTTGCTCACAGCCTTTTTCTCTGAATGACTGTCTCTCACTGTCTTATGTCTCTAAATGATTGCCTCTGACTGTCTTTTGTCTCTGAATGCCTATCCCGCACTGTTGTTTGCCTCTAAATGACTGTCTCTCACTGTCTTTTGTCTCTGAATGGCTGTCTCTCACTATCATTATTTCTATGAATGCCTATCCCTCACTGTTGGTTCTCTCTGAATGACTGTCTCTCACAGTCCTTTGTCCATGAATGACTGTCTCTCACAGTCTGTTGTATCAGAATGTCTGTCTCTCACTTTGTTTGTCTCTGAATGACTGTCTCTCACAGTCTTTTAAATCTGAATGACTGTCTTTTGTCTCTGAATGCCTATCCCTCACTGTCGTTTGTCTCTGAATGAGTGTCTCTCAGAGTCGATTGTCTCTGAATGACTGTCCCACACTGCCTTTTGTTTCTGACTAAATGTCTCTCACAGTCTTTTGTCTCTGACTGACAGTCTCTAACTGCTGTTTGTCTCTGATTGACTGTCTCTCACTGTGTTTGGTTTTTGAATGACTGTCTCTCACTGTCTTTTGTCTCCAAATGACTGTCTCTGATTATCTTTTGTCTCTGAATGCCAATCCCACACTGTCGTTTGTCTCTGAATGATTGTCTCTCACTGTCTTTTGTCTCTGAATGGCTGTCCCTCACTATCATTTGTCTCTGAATGCCTATCCCTCACTGTTGGTTCTCTCTGCATGACTGTCTCTCACTGTCCTTTGTCCATGAATGACTGTCTCTCACAGTCCTTTGTATCAGAATGTCTGTCTCTCACTTTATTTGTCTCTGAATGAATGTCTCTCACAGTCTTTTAAATCTGAATGACTGTCTTTTGTCTCTGAATGCCTATCCCTCACTGTCATTTGTTTCTGAATGACTGTCTCTCACTGTCTTTTGTTTCTGAATGACTGTCCCTCATTGACGTTTGTCATTGAATGACTGTCTCACACTGCCTTTTGTCTCTGACTGACTGTCTCTCACTGTCTTTTATCTCTGAATGACAGTCTCTCATGTCGTTCTACTCTGAATGACTGTCCCTCACTGCTTTTTGTCTCAGAATATCTGTTCCTAACCGTCGTTTGCATCTGAGTGACTGTCTCACACCATCTTTTGACACTGCATGGCTGTTGCTCACAGCCTTTTTCTCTGAATGACTGTCTCTCACTGTCTTATGTCTCTAAATGATTGCCTCTGACTGTCTTTTGTCTCTGAATGCCTATCCCGCACTGTTGTTTGTCTCTAAATGACTGTCTCTCACTGTCTTTTGTCTCTGAATGGCTGTCTCTCACTATCATTATTTCTATGAATGCCTATCCCTCACTGTTGCTTCTCTCTGCATGACTGTCTCTCACAGTCCTTTGTCCATGAATGACTGTCTCTCACAGTCTTTTGTATCAGAATGTCTGTCTCTCACTTTGTTTTTCTCTGAATGACTGTCTCTCACAGTCTTATGTCTCTAAATGATTGCCTCTGACTGTCTTTTGTCTCTGAATGCCTATCCCTCACTGTTGCTTCTCTCTGCATGACTGTCTCTCACAGTCCTTTGTCCATGAATGACTGTCTCTCACAGTCTTTTGTATCACAATGTCTGTCTCTCACTTTATTTGTCTCTGAATGAATGTCTCTCACAGTCTTTTAAATCTGAATGACTGTCTTTTGTCTCTGAATGCCTATCCCTCACTGTCATTTGTTTCTGAATGACTGTCTCTCACTGTCTTTTGTTTCTGAATGACTGTCCCTCATTGACGTTTGTCATTGAATGACTGTCTCACACTGCCTTTTGTCTCTGACTGACTGTCTCTCACTGTCTTTTGTCTCTGACTGACTGTCTCTCACAGTCTTTTATCTCTGAATGACAGTCTCTCATGTCGTTCTACTCTGAATGACTGTCCCTCACTGCTTTTTGTCTCAGAATATCTGTTCCTAACCGTCGTTTGCATCTGAGTGACTGTCTCACACCATCTTTTGACACTGCATGGCTGTTGCTCACAGCCTTTTTCTCTGAATGACTGTCTCTCACTGTCTTATGTCTCTAAATGATTGTCTCTGACTGTCTTTTGTCTCTGAATGCCTATCCCGCACTGTTGTTTGTCTCTAAATGACTGTCTCTCACTGTCTTTTGTCTCTGAATGGCTGTCTCTCACTATCATTATTTCTATGAATGTCTATCCCTCACTATTGCTTCTCTCTGCATGACTGTCTCTCACAGTCCTTTGTCCATGAATGACTGTCTCTCACAGTCTTTTGTATCAGAATGTCTGTCTCTCACTTTGTTTGTCTCTGAATGCCTATCCCTCACTGTCGTTTATCTCTGAGTGACTGTCTCTCACAGTCGATTGTCTCTGACTGACTGTCTCACACCATCTTTTGACTATGCATGGCTGTCGCTCACAGCCTTTTTCTCTGAATGAATGTCTCTCACTGTCATTTGACACTGAATGACTGTCCCTCACTGCCTTTTGTCTCTGATTGACTGTCTCTCACTGTCGTTTGTCTCTGAATGAGTGTCTCTCACTGTCTTTTGTCTCTGAATGCCTATCCCTCACTGTCGTTTGTCTCTCAATGACTGTCCCTCACTGTCGTTTTTCATTGAATGACTGTCTCTCAGTCTTTTATCTCTGACTGACTGTCTCTCACTTTCATTTTACTCTAAATGACTGACCCTCACTGCTTTTTGTCGCTGAATATCTGTTCCTAACTGTCATTTGCCTCTGAGGGACTGTCTCACACCACCTTTTGACTCTGCATGGCTGTCGCTCACAGCCATTTTCTCTGAATGACTGTCCCACACTGTCATTTGACACTGAATGACTGTCCCTCACTGCCTTTTGTCACTGACTGACTGTCCCTCACTGCCTTTTGTTTCTGACTAAATGTCTCTCACAGTCTTTAGTCTCTGACTGACTGTCTCTAACTGCTATTTGTCTCTGAATGACTGTCTCCCACTGCCTTATGTCTCTAAATGACTGCCTCTGACTGTCTTTTGTCTCTGAATGCATATCCCTCGCTGTTGGTTCTCTCTGAATGACTGTCTCTCACAGTCCTTTGTCCATGAATGACTGTCTCTCACAGTCTTTTGTCTCAGAATGTCTGTCTCTCACTTTGTTTGTCTCTGAATGAATGTCTGTCACAGTCTTTTAAATCTGAATGACTGTCTTTTGTCTCTGAATGCCTATCCCTCACTGTCATTTGTTTCTGATTGACTGTCTCTCACTGTCGTTTGTCTCTGAATGAGTGTCTCTCACTGTCTTTTGTCTCTGAATGCCTATCCCTCACTGTCGTTTGTCTCTCAATGACTGTCCCTCACTGTCGTTTTTCATTGAATGACTGTCTCTCACAGTCTTTTATCTCTGACTGACTGTCTCTCACTTTCATTTTACTCTAAATGACTGACCCTCACTGCTTTTTGTCGCTGAATATCTGTTCCTAACTGTCATTTGCCTCTGAGGGACTGTCTCACACCACCTTTTGACTCTGCATGGCTGTCGCTTACAGCCATTTTCACTGAATGACTGTCCCACACTGTCATTTGACACTGAATGACTGTCCCTCACTGCCTTTTGTCACTGACTGACTGTCCCTCACTGCCTTTTGTTTCTGACTAAATGTCTCTCACAGTCTTTAGTCTCTGACTGACTGTCTCTAACTGCTATTTGTCTCTGAATGACTGTCTCCCACTGCCTTATGTCTCTAAATGACTGCCTCTGACTGTCTTTTGTCTCTGAATGCATATCCCTCACTGTTGGTTCTCTCTGAATGACTGTCTCTCACAGTCCTTTGTCCATGAATGACTGTCTCTCACAGTCTTTTGTCTCAGAATGTCTGTCTCTCACTTTGTTTGTCTCTGAATGAATGTCTGTCACAGTCTTTTAAATCTGAATGACTGTCTTTTGTCTCTGAATGCCTATCCCTCACTGTCATTTGTTTCTGAATGACTGTCTCTCACTGTCTTTTGTTTCTGAATGACTGTCCCTCATTGACGTTTGTCATTGAATGACTGTCTCACACTGCCTTTTGTCTCTGACTGACTGTCTCTCAGTGTCTTTTGTCTCTGACTGACTGTCTCTCACAGTCTTTTATCTCTGAATGAGAGTCTCTCATGTCGTTCTACTCTGAATGACTGTCTCACACTGCCTTTTGTCTCTGACTGACTGTCCCTCACTGCTTTTTGTCTCAGAATATCTGTTCCTAACCGTCGTTTGCATCTGAGTGACTGTCTCACACCATCTTTTGACACTGCATGGCTGTTGCTCACAGCCTTTTTCTCTGAATGACTGTCTCTCACTGTCTTATGTCTCTAAATGATTGCCCCTGACTGTCTTTTGTCTCTGAATGCCTATCCCGCACTGTTGTTTGCCTCTAAATGACTGTCTCTCACTGTCTTTTGTCTCAGAATGTCTGTCTCTCACTTTGTTTGTCTCTGAATGAATGTCTCTCACAGTCTTTTAAATCTGAATGACTGTCTTTTGTCTCTGAATGCCTATCCCTCACTGTCATTTGTTTCTGAATGACTGTCTCTCACTGTCTTTTGTTTCTGAATGACTGTCCCTCATTGACGTTTGTCATTGAATGACTGTCTCACACTGCCTTTTGTCTCTGACTGACTGTCTCTCAGTGTCTTTTGTCTCTGACTGACTGTCTCTCACAGTCTTTTATCTCTGAATGAGAGTCTCTCATGTCGTTCTACTCTGAATGACTGTCTCACACTGCCTTTTGTCTCTGACTGACTGTCTCTCACTGTCTTTTGTCTCTGACTGACTGTCTCTCACAGTCTTTTATCTCTGAATGACAGTCTCTCATGTCGTTCTACTCTGAATGACTGTCCCTCACTGCTTTTTGTCTCAGAATATCTGTTCCTAACCGTCGTTTGCATCTGAGTGACTGTCTCACACCATCTTTTGACACTGCATGGCTGTTGCTCACAGCCTTTTTCTCTGAATGACTGTCTCTCACTGTCTTATGTCTCTAAATGACTGCCTCTGACTGTCTTTTGTCTCTGAATGCCTATCCCGCACTGTTGTTTGTCTCTGAATGACTGTCTCTCACTGTCGTTTGTCTTTGAATGGCTGTCTCTCACTATCATTTGTCTCTGAATGCCTATCCCTCACTGTTGGTTCTCTCTGCATGACTGTATCTCACAGTCCTTTGTCCATGAATGACTGTCTCTCACAGTCTTTTGTATCAGAATGTCTGTCTCTCACTTTGTTTGTCTCTGAATGACTGTCTCTCACAGTTTTTAAAATCTGAATGACTGTCTTTTGTCTCTGAATGCCTATCCCTCCCTGTCATTTGTCTCTGAATGACTGTCTCTCAGAGTCGATTGTCTCTGAATGATTGTCCCTCACTGCTTTTTGTCTCTGAATATCTGTTCCTAACTGTCGTTTGCCTCTGAGGGACTGTCTCACACTGCCTTTTGTCTCTGACTGACTGTCTCTCACAGTCTTTTATCTCTGAATGACTGTCTCGCACTGCCTTTTGTCTCTGATTGACTGTCTCTCACTGTCGTTTGTCTCTGAATGAGTGTCTCTCACAGTCGATTGTCTCTGAATGACTGTCTCTCACTGTCTTTTGTCTCTGACTGACTGTCCCTCACTGCCTTTTGTTTCTGACTAACTGTCTCTCACTGCCTTTGTCTCTGATTGACTGTCTCTCACTGTCGTTTGTCTCTGAATGAGTGTCTCTCACTGTCTTTTGTCTCTGAATGCCTATCCCGCACTGTTGTTTGTCTCTGAATGACTGTCTCTCAAAGTCTTTTGTATCAGAATGTCTGTCTCACACTTTGTTTGTCTCTGAATGACTGTCTCTCACAGTCTTTTAAATCTGAATGACTGTCTTTTGTCTCTGAATGGCTGTCCCTCACTATCATTTGTCTCTGAATGCCTATCCCTCACTGTTGCTTCTCTCTGCATGACTGTCTCTCACAGTCGATTGTCTCTGACTGACTGTCTCCCACTTTCGTTTTACTCTGAATGACTGTCCCTCACTGCTTTTTGTCTCTGGATATTTGTTCCTAACTGTCGTTGCCTTTTGTCTCTGATTGACTGTCCCTCACTGCCTTTTGTTTCTGTCTAACTGTCTCTCACTGCCTTTTGTCTCTGATTGACTGTCTCTCACTGTCGTTTGTCCCTGAATGAGTGTCTCTCACAGTCGATTGTCTCTGAATGACTGTCTCTCACTGTCTTTTGTCTCTGAATGCCTATCCCTCACTGTCGTTTGTCTCTGAATGACAGTCTCTAACTGCTGTTTGTCTCTGAATGAGTGTCTCACACTGTATTTTGTCTCTGAATGACTGTAAATCACTGTCATTTGTTTATGAATGAATGTCCCTCACTGTATTTTGTCACTGAATGACTGTCTCACACTGTCTTTTGTCTCTGACTGACTGTCCCTCAATACTTTTTGTCTCGGAATATCTGTTCCTAACTGTCGTTTGCCTCTGAGTGACTGTTTCTCACTGTCATTTGACACTGAATGACTGTCCCTCACTGCCTTTTGTTTCTGACTAACTGTCTCTCACTGTGTTTGGATTCTGAATGACTGTCTCTCACTGTCTTATGTCTCAAAATGACTGTCTCTTGTCTCTGGAAGCCTATCCCTCACTGTCATTTGTCTTTGAATGACTGTCTCTCACTGTCTTTTGTCTCTGAATGGCTGTCCCTCACTGTCATTTGTCTCTGAATGACTGTCCCTCATTGACGTTTGTCATTGAATGGCTGTCTCACACTGCCTTTTGTCCATGACTGACTGTCTCTCACAGTCTTTTATCTCTGAATGACAGTCTCTCATGTCGTTCTACTCTGAATGACTGTCCCTCACTGCTTTTTGTCTCAGAATATCTGTTCCTAACCGTCGTTTGCCTCTGAGTGACTGTCTCACACCATCTTTTGACACTGCATGGCTGTTGCTCACAGCCTTTTTCTCTGAATGACTGTCTCTCACTGTCTTATGTCTCTAAATGACTGCCTCTGACTGTCTTTTGTCTCTGAATGCCTATCCCGCACTGTTGTTTGTCTCTAAATGACTGTCTCTCACTGTCTTTTGTCTCTGAATGGCAGTCCCTCACTATCATTTGTCTCTGAATGCCTATCCCTCACTGTTGGTTCTCTCTGAATGACTGTCACTCACTGTCATTTGTTTCTGAATGACTGCCCCTCACTGATGTTTGTCTCTGAATAACTGTCACTCACTGTCATTTGTTTCTGAATGACTGTCCCTCACTGACGTTTGTCATTGAATGACTGTCTCACACTGCCTTTTGTCTCTGACTGACTGTCTCTCACTGTCTTTTGTCTCTGACTGACTGTCTCTCACAGTCTTTTATCTCTGACTGACTGTCCCTCACTGCCTTTTGTTTCTGACTAACTGTCTCTCATAGTCTTTTGTCTCTGACTGACTGTCCCTCACTGCCTTTTGTTTCTGACTAACTGTCTCTCACTGACTTTTATCTCTGATTGACTGTCTCTCACAGTGTTTTGTCTCAGAATGACTGTCTCTCACAGACATAATTCTCTGAATGCCTATCCATCACTGTCGTTTGTCTCTGAATGCCTATCCCTCACTGTTGTTTGTCTCTGAATGACTGTCTCTCACTGTCGTTTGTCTCTGAATGACTGACACTCACTGTCTTTTGTCTCTGAATGACTGTCTCTCACAGTCTTTTGTCTCTGAATGACTGTCTCTCACAGTCTTTTGTCTCTGAATGCGAATCCCTCACTCTCGTTTATCTCTGAATAACTGTCCCTCACTGTCTTTTGTCTCTGAATGACTGTCCCTCACTGCCTCTTGTCTCTGGATGCCTATCCTTCTCTGTCATTTGTCTCTGAAAGACTGTCTCTCACTGTCTTTTGTCTCTGAATGACTGTCTCTCACAGTTCTTTCTCTCTGAATGACTATCCCTCACTGACCTTTGTCTCTGAATGCCTATCGCGCTCTGTCATTTGTCTCTGAAACACTGTCTCTCACTGTCTTTTGTCTCTGAGTGACTCCCCCTCCTTATGTGTTGTCTCTGAATGGTTCTCTCTCACTGCCTTTTCTCTTTGAATGGCAGTATCTCACTCTCTTTTGTCTCTGAATTACTATCCTTCCCTTTGTGTTGTCTCTGAATGACTGTCTCTCACTGCCGTTTTTCTTTGAATGATTGTCCCTCACTGTATATAGTCTCTGAATGACTGTCTCTCACAGTCCTTGCTCTCTGAATGACTGTCCCTCACTGCCTTTTGTTTCTGAATGACTGTCCCTCAATGTCTTTTGTCTCTGAATGCCTATCCCTCACTGTTTTTCTCCCTAAATGACTGTCCCTCATTGTCTTTTGTCACTGAATGCCTATCCCTCACTGTCATTTGTCTCTGAATGACTGTCTCTAACTGTCATTTGTCTCTGAATGATGCTCTCTCACTATCGTTTATCTCTGAATGATGGTCTCTCACTGTCTTTTTTCTCTAAATGACTGTCTCTCATGGTCATTTGCCTGTGTAAGACTGTCTCTCACTGTCTTTAGTCTCTGCATGGCTCTCCCTCACTGCCTTTTGTCTCTGAATGACTATACCTCACAGTCTTTTGACTCTGAATAGCTGTCTCTCACTTTCTTTTGTCTCTGAATGACTATCTCTCACAGGCATTTGTGCCTGAAAAACAGTCTGTCGCTGTGTATTGTCTCTGAATGACTGTCCCTCACTGACTTTTGTCTCTGAATGGCTGTCCCTCACTGTCGTTTGTCTCTAAAATACTGTCTCTCACCGTCTTTTGTCTCTACATTACTGTCTCTCACTGCCTTTAGTGTCTGAATGCCTATCCCCCACTGTTGTTTGTCTCCGAATGACTGTCCCTCACAGCCTTTTGGCTGTGCACGACTGTCCCTCACTTTCTTTTGTCTTTGATTGACTGTCTCTCACCGTCTTTTGTCTCTGAAAGACTGTCTCTCACTGTGTGTTGTCCCTTAATGACTGTCCCTCACTGTTTCAGCTCTCTAAATGATTATCCCTCACTGCCTTTTGTCTCTGAATGCCTATTCCTCACTGTTGTTTGTCTCTGAATGTCTGTCCCTCACAGAATTTTGTTTCTGAATGACTGTCCCTCTGTCTTTTCTCTCCGAATGGCTGTTTCTCATTGTCTTTTGTCACCGAATGCCTATCCCTCACTGTCGTTTGTCTCTGAATGACTCCCTCACAATTCTTTGTCTCTGAATGACTGTCTCTAACTGTATATTGTCTCTGAATGACTGTCTCTCACTGCCTTTTGTCTCTATGCCTATCCCTCACTGTCATTTGACTCTGAAAGACTGTCTCTCACTATCTTTTGTCTCTGAATGACTGTCTCTCACAGTCTTTTGTCTCTGAATGACTGTCTCTCACAGTCGTTTGTCTCTGAATGCCTATCCCTCACTGTCGTTTCTCTATGAATGACTGTCTCTCACATTCTTTTGCCTCTGAATGACAGTCTCTCACAGACCTTTGCCTCTGAATGCCCATCCCTCACTGTTGTTTGCCTCTGAATGGCAGTCCCTCACTGTCGTTTGTCTCTATATGATTGTTTCTCCCTGTCTTTGGACACTGAATGACTGTCTCTCACAGGCATTTGTGCCTGAAGGTCAGTCTGTCACTGTGTATTGTCTCTGAATGACTGTCCCTCACTGATATTCGTCGCTTAATGACTGTCCCTCACAGCCTTTTGTCCCTGAATGACTGTCTCTCACTATCTTTTGTCCCTGAAAGACTGTCTCTCACTATCTATTGTCTCTGAATGACTGTCTTTCACTGTCTTTTATCTCTGAATGATGGTCTCTCACTATCGTTTATCTCTGAATGATGGTCTCTCACTGTCTTTTGTCTCTAAATGACTGTCTCTCATGGTCATTTGCCTGTGTAAGACTGTCTCTCACCGTCTTTAGTCTCTGCATGGCTCTCCCTCACTGCCGTTTATCTCTGAATGACTATACCTCACAGTCTTTTGTCTCTGAATAGCTGTCTCTCACTTTCTTTTGTCTCTGAATAGCTGTCTCTCACTTTCTTTTGTCTCTGAATGACTATCTCTCACAGGCATTTGTGCCTGAAAGACAATCTGTCACTGTGTATTGTTTCTGAATGACTGTCCCTCACTGACTTTTGTCTCTGAATGGCTGTCCCTCACTGTCGTTTGTCTCTTAAAACTACTGTCTCTCACCGTCTTTTGTCTCTACATTACTGTCTCTCACTGCCTTTAGTGACTGAATGCCTGTCTCCGAATGACTGTCCCTCACAGCCTTTTGGCTCTGCACGACTGTGCCTCACTGTCTTTTGTCTTTGATTGACTGTCTCTCACTGTCTTTTGTCTCTGAAAGACTGTCTCTCACTGTGTGTTGTCTCTTAATGACTGTCCCTCACTGTTTCAGCTCTCTAAATGATTATCCCTCACTGCCTTTTGTCCTTGAATGATTGTCCCTCGCTGCCTTTTGTCCCTGAATGCCTATTCCTCACTGTCGTTTGTCTCTGAGTGACTGTCCCTCACAGCCGTTTGTTTCTGAATGACTGTCCCTCAATGCCTTTTGTCCCTGAATGCCTATTCCTCACTGTTGTTGGTCTCTGAATGACTGTCCCTCAATGCCTTTTGTCCCTGAATGCCTATCCCTCTGTCTTTTCTCTCTGAATGACTGTCTCTCATTGTCTTTTGTCTCTGAATGCCTATTCCTCACTATCTTTGGTCTCTGAGTGACTGTCTCTCACAGCCTTTTGTTTCTGAATGACTTTCTTTCAATGCCTTTTGTCTCTGAATGCCTATCCCTCTGTCCTTTCCCTCTGAATGACTGTCCCTCACTGTCGTTTGTCTCTGAATGACTGTCTCTCCTTGTCTTTTGTCACTGAATGCGTACCCCTCAGTCGTTTGCCTCTGAATGCCTATTCCTCACTGTCATTGGTCTCTGAGTGACTGTCCCTCACTGCCTTTTGTTTCTGAATGGCTGTCCCTCAATGCCTTTCATCTCTGAATGCCTATCCCTCACTGTTTTTTCTCCCTAAATGACTGTCCCTCATTGTCTTTTGTCACTGAATGGCTATTCCTCACTGTCGTTTGTCTCTGAATGACTCTCTCACAATCCTTTGTCTCTGAATGACTGTCTCTAACTTTATATTGTCTCTGAATGACTGTCCCTCACTGTTGTTTGCCTCTGAATGACTGCCCCTCACTGCTATTTTCCTCTGAATGACTGTCTCTCACCGTCCTTTGTTCCTGAATGACTGTCCCTCACTGTCTTTTTTCTCTGAATAACTGTCTCTCACTGCTTTTTGTCACTGAATGACTGTCTCTCACAGTCTTTTGTCTCTGAATGACTGTCTCTCACAGTCTTTTGTCTCTGAATGACGGAATGACTGTCTCTCACAGTCTTTTGCCTCTGAATGCCCATCCCTCACTGTCGTTTGTCTCTGAATGATTGTTTCTCCCTGTCTTTGGACACTGAATGACTGTCTCTCACAGTCTTTTGTCTCTGAATGACTGTCTCTCACATTCCTTTGTCTCTGACTGACGGAATGACTGTCTCTCACAGACTTTTGCCTCTGAATGCCCATCCCTCACTGTCGTTTGTCTCTGAATGATTGTTTCTCCCTGTCTTTGGACACTGAATGACTGTCCCTCACTGTCGTTTGTCTCCGAATAACTGTCCCTCACAGCCTTATGTCTCTGCACGACTGTCCCTCATCTCCTTTTGTCTCTGAACGAATGTCTCTCACTGTCTTTTGTCTCTGAATGACTGTCCCTCACTGCCTTTTGTCTCTGAATGACTGTCCCTCACTGCCTCTTGTCTCTGCACGACTGTCCCTCATCTCCTTTTGTCTCTGAACGAATGTCTCTCACTGTCTTTTGTCTCTGAATGACTGTCCCTCAATGCCTTTTGTCCCTGAATGCCTATCCCTCTGTCTTTTGTCTCTGAATGCCTATTCCTCACTATCGTTGGTCTCTGAGTGACTGTCCCTCACAGCCTTTTGTTTCTGAATGACTTTCTTTCAATGCCTTTTGTCTCTGAATGCCTATCCCTCTGTCTTTTCCCTCTGAATGACTGTCCCTCACTGTCGTTTGTCTCTGAATGACTGTCTCTCCTTGTCTTTTGTCACTGAATGCGTACCCCTCAGTCGTTTGCCTCTGAATGCCTATTCCTCACTGTCATTGGTCTCTGAGTGACTGTCCCTCACTGCCTTTTGTTTCTGAATGGCTGTCCCTCAATGCCTTTCATCTCTGAATGCCTATCCCTCACTGTTTTTTCTCCCTAAATGACTGTCCCTCATTGTCTTTTGTCACTGAATGGCTATTCCTCACTGTCGTTTGTCTCTGAATGACTCTCTCACAATCCTTTGTCTCTGAATGACTGTCTCTAACTTTATATTGTCTCTGAATGACTGTCCCTCACTGTTGTTTGCCTCTGAATGACTGCCCCTCACTGCTATTTTCCTCTGAATGACTGTCTCTCACCGTCCTTTGTTCCTGAATGACTGTCCCTCACTGTCTTTTTTCTCTGAATAACTGTCTCTCACTGCCTTTTGTCACTGAATGACTGTCTCTCACAGTCTTTTGTCTCTGAATGACTGTCTCTCACAGTCTTTTGTCTCTGAATGACGGAATGACTGTCTCTCACAGTTTTTTGCCTCTGAATGCCCATCCCTCACTGTCGTTTGTCTCTGAATGATTGTTTCTCCCTGTCTTTGGACACTGAATGACTGTCTCTCACAGTCTTTTGTCTCTGAATGACTGTCTCTCACATTCCTTTGTCTCTGACTGACGGAATGACTGTCTCTCACAGACTTTTGCCTCTGAATGCCCATCCCTCACTGTCGTTTGTCTCTGAATGATTGTTTCTCCCTGTCTTTGGACACTGAATGACTGTCCCTCACTGTCGTTTGTCTCCGAATAACTGTCCCTCACAGCCTTATGTCTCTGCACGACTGTCCCTCATCTCCTTTTGTCTCTGAACGAATGTCTCTCACTGTCTTTTGTCTCTGAATGACTGTCCCTCACTGCCTTTTGTCTCTGAATGACTGTCCCTCACTGCCTCTTGTCTCTGCACGACTGACCCTCATCTCCTTTTGTCTCTGAACGAATGTCTCTCACTGTCTTTTGTCTCTGAATGACTGTCCCTCAATGCCTTATGTCTCTGCACGACTGTCCCTCATCTCCTTTTGTCTCTGAACGAATGTCTCTCACTGTCTTTTGTCTCTGAATGACTGTCCCTCACTGCCTTTTGTCTCTGAATGACTGTCCCTCACTGCCTCTTGTCTCTGAATGCCTTTCGCTCTCTGTCATTTGTCTCTGAATGACTGTCCCTCACTGCCTCTTGTCTCTGAATGCCTTTCGCTCTCTGTCATTTGTCTCTGAATGACTGTCCCTCACTGCTTTTTGTCTCTGATGACTGTCCCTCACTGCCTCTTGTCTCTGAATGCCTTTCGCTCTCTGTCATTTGTCTCTGAATGACTGTCCCTCACTGCCTCTTGTCTCTGAATGCCTTTCGCTCTCTGTCATTTGTCTCTGAAAGACTGTCTCTCACTGTCTTTTGTCTCTGAGTGACTCTCCTTCCTTATGTGTTGTCTCTGAATGGTTCTCTCTCACTGCCTTTTGTCTTTGAATTGCAGTATCTCACTGGCTTTTGTCTCTGAATTACTGTCCTTCCCTTTGTGTTGTCTCTGAATGACTGTCTCTCACTGCCGTTTTTCTTGAAATGATTGTCCCTCACTGTATATAGTCTCTGAATGACTGTCTCTCACATTCTTTTGTCTCTGAATGACGGAATGACTGTCACTCACAGTCTTTTGTCTCTGAATGCCTATCCCTCACTGTTGTTTGCCTCTGAATGACTGTCTCTCACCGTCTTTTGATCCTGAATGACTGTCCCTCACAGTCTTTTGTCTCTGAATAAATGTCTCTCAATGCCTTTTGTCACTGAATGACTGTCTCTCATAGGCATTTGTGCCTGAAGGACAGTCTGTCACTGTGTATTGTCTCCGAATGAGTGTCCCTCACTGATTTTCGTCTCTTAATGACTGTCCCTCACAGCCTTTTGTCCCTGAAAGACTGTCTCTCACTGTCTTTTGTCTCTGAATGACTGTCTCTCACTGTCGTTCATCTCTGAATGATGGTCTCTCACTGTCTTTTGTCTCTAAATGACTGTCTCTCATGGTCATTTGCCTGTGTAAGACTGTCTCTCACTGTCTTTAGTCTCTGCATGGCTCTCCCTCACTTTTTTTTGTCTCTGAATGACTGCCTCTCACAGGCATTTGTGCCTGAAAGACAGTCTGTCACTGTGTATTGTCTCTGAATGACTGTCCCTCACTGACTTTTGTCTCTTAATGACGGCCCCTCACTGCCTTTTGTCCCTGAATGACTGTCTCTCATGGTCTTTTGTCTCTGTATGCCTATCCCTCACTGTCGTTTGTCTCCGAATGACTGTTCCTCACTGCCTTTTGTCTCTGCATAACTGTACCTCACTGTCTTTTGTCTCTAAATGACTGTCTCTCATGGTCTTTTGTCTCTGAATGCTTATCCCTCACTGTCGTTTGTCTCCGAATGACTGTCCATCATAGCCTTTTGTCTCTGCACGACTGTCCCTCACCTCCTTTTGACACTGAAAGACTGTCTCTCACTGTCTTTTGTCACTGAAAGACTGTCTCGCACTGTTGTTTGTCTCTGAATGACTGTCCCTCATTGTGTGTTGTCTCTGAATGCCTACCCCTCACTGTTTTTGCTCTCTAATGATTGTCCCTCACTGCCTTTTGTCCTTGAATGATTGTCCCTCACTGCCTTTTGTCTCTGAATGCCTATTCCTCACTGTTGTTTGTCTCTGAATGTCTGTCCCTCACAGAATTTTGTTTCTGAGTGACTGTCCCTCTGTCTTTTCTCTCCGAATGGCTGTTTCTCATTGTCTTTTGTCACTGAATGCCTATCCCTCACTGTCGTTTGTCTCTGAATGACTGTCTCTCACAGTCTTTTGTCTCTGAATGCCTATCCCTCACTGTCGTTTGTCTCTAAAATACTGTCTCTCACCGTCTTTTGTCTCTACATTACTGTCTCTCACTGCCTTTAGTGTCTGAATGCCTATCCCCCACTGTCGTTTGTCTCCGAATGACTGTCCCTCACAGCCTTTTGGCTGTGCACGACTGTCCCTCACTTTCTTTTGTCTTTGATTGACTGTCTCTCACCGTCTTTTGTCTCTGAAAGACTGTCTCTCACTGTGTGTTGTCTCTTAATGACTGTCCCTCACTGTTTCAGCTCTCTAAATGATTATCCCTCACTGCCTCTTGTCCTTGAATGATTGTCCCTCGCTGCCTTTTGTCTCTGAATGCCTATCCCTCACTGTCGTTTTTCTCTGAATGACTGTCTCTCTGTCTTTTGACTCTGAATGCCTATCCCTCACTGTTGTGTGTCTCTGAATGACTGTCTCTCTGTCTTTTGTCTCTGAATGCCTATCCCTCACTGTCGTTTGTCTCTGAATGACTGTCTCTCTGTCTTTTGTCTCTGAATGCCTATCCCTCACTGTCGTTTGTCTCTGAATGACTGTCTCTCTGTCTTTTGACTCTGAATGCCTATCCCTCACTGTTGTGTGTCTCTGAATGACTGCCTCTCACCATCCTTTGTCTCTGAATGCCATCCCACTCTGTTATTTCTCTCTGAATATCTGTCTCTCACTTTCTTTTGTCTCTGAATGACAGTCGCTAACTGTCTTTTGTCTTTGAATGACACTCTCACAATCCTTTGTCTCAGAATGACTGTCTCTAACTGTATATTGTATCTGAATGACTGTCCCTCACAGTCTTTTATCTCTGAATGCCTATCCCTCACTGTCGTTTGTCTCTGAATGACTGTGCATTGACTCTGAATGACTGTCTCTCACTGTCTTTTGTCCCAGAATGACTGTCTCTCAGTGTCTTTTGACTCTGAATGCCTATCCCTCACTGTTGTGTGTCTCTGAATGATTGTCTCTCATCATCCTTTGTCTCTGAATGTCTGTCTTTCACTGTCTTTTGTCTCTGAATGCCTATCCCTCACTGTTGTGTGTCTCTGAATGACTGTCTCTCATCATCCTTTGTCTCTGAATGTCTTTCTTTCACTGTCTTTTGTCTCTGAATGCCTATCCCTCACTGTCGTTTCTCTCTGAATGGCTGTCCCTCACTGTCTTCTGAATCTGAATGACTGTCTCTCACTGTCCTTTATCTATGAATGACTGTCACTCACTGTCTTTTGTCTCTGAATGACTCTCTCACAATCCTTTGTCTCTGAATGACTGTCTCTAACTGTATATTGCCTCTGAACGACTCTCTCACTGTATATTGTCTCTGAATGACTGTCTCTGACTGTCTTTTGTCTCTGAATGCCTATCCCTCACTGCCTTTAGTCTCTGAATGCCTATCCCTCACTGTCGTTTGTCTCCAAATGACTGTCCCTCACCTCCTTTTGTCTCTGAACAAATGTCTCTCACTGTCTTTTGTCTCTGAACGAATGTCTCTCACTGCCTTTTGTCTCTGAACGAATGTCTCTCACTGTCTTTTGTCTCTGAACGAATGTCTCTCACTGCCTTTTGTCTCTGAACGAATGTCTCTCACTGTCTTTTGTCTCTGAACGAATGTCTCTCACTGCCTTTTGTCTCTGAACGAATGTCTCTCACTGCCTTTTGTCTCTGAATGACTGTCCCTCACTGCCTTTTGTCTCTGAATGCCTGTCCCTCACTGACCTTTGTCTCTGAGTGACTCTCCCTCCTTATGTGTTGTCTCTGAATGGTTCTATTTCACTGCCTTTTGTCTTTGAATGGCAGTCGCTAAAAAGGAATGAATCCGGACGGACCACCCGGCATCGACCTAGGCACCGGAAACGACAACGGCAACCCAGCCCTGTCGACCCTGCAAAGTCCTCCTAACTAACATC
Organism: Heterodontus francisci; assembly: GCF_036365525.1. Taxonomy (NCBI): domain Eukaryota; kingdom Metazoa; phylum Chordata; class Chondrichthyes; order Heterodontiformes; family Heterodontidae; genus Heterodontus; species Heterodontus francisci. The sequence continues at coordinate 207,496,959 of NC_090373.1, read as the reverse complement.
TGGGGGCTTGTGCCAAAGTTGGGAGAGCTGTCCCACAGACGAGTCAAGCAACAGCCTGACATAGTCATACTCACGGAATCATACCTTACAATGTCCCTGACCTTTACTATAGTCATGGAGAGGGATTGGAGCAGACGGGATGAGAAAATATTTAATTGGGGGAGGGGGAATTACAATGCTATTAGGCAGGAACTGGGGAGCATAAATTGGGAACAGATGTTCTCAGGGAAATGCACGACAGAAATGTGGAGGTTTTTTCGGGAGCACTTGCTGCGACTGCTGGATAGGTTTGTCCCGATGAGGCAGGGAAGGGATGGTATGGTGAAGGAACCTTGGATGACAAGAGATGTGGAACAGCTAGTCAAGAGGAAGAAGGAAGCTTACTTAAGGTTGAGGAAGCAAGGATCAGACAGGGCTCTAGAGGGTTACAAGGTAGCCAGGAAGGAACTGAAGAATGGACTTAGGAGAGCTAGAAGGGGACATGAAAAAGTCTTGGCGGGTAGGATTAAGGAAAATCCCACGGCATTCTACATTTATGTGAGGAACAAGAGGATGGCCAGAGTGAGGGTAGGGCCGATCAGGGATAGTGGAGGGAACTTGTGCCTGGAGTCGGAGGAGGTAGGGGAGGTCCTAAATGAATACTTTGCTTCAGTATTCACTAGTGAGAGGGACCTGGTCGTTTGTGAGGACAGCGTGGAACAGGCTGATATGCTCGAACAGGTTGAGGTTAAGAGGGAGGATGTGCTGGAAGTTTTGAATGATATGAGGACAGATAAGTCCCCGGGGCCAGACGGGATATACCCAAGGATATTACGGGAAGCGAGGGAAGAGATTGCCGCACCTTTGGCGATGATCTTTGCGTCTTCACTGTCCACTGGAGTAGTACCGGATGATTGGAGGGTGGCAAATGTTGTTCCCTTGTTCAAGAAAGGGAATAGGGATAACCCTGGGAATTATAGACCAGTCAGTCTTACGTCAGTAGTGGGCAAATTATTGGAGAGGATTCTGAGAGACAGGACTTATGATTATTTGGAAAAGCATAGTTTGATTAGAGATAGTCAGCATGGCTTTGTGAGGGGCAGGTCATGCCTCACAAGCCTTATTGAATTCTTTGAAGATGTGACAAAACACATTGATGAAGGAAGAGCAGTGGATGTGGTGTATATGGATTTTAGCAAGGCGTTTGATAAGGTATCCCATGGTAGGCTCATTCAGAAAGTAAGGAGGCATGGGATTCAGGGAAAGTTGGCTGTCTGGATACAAAATTGGCTGGCCCATAGAAGTCAGAGGGTGGTAGTAGATGGAAAGTATTCAGCATGGAGCTCGGTGACCAGTGGTGTTCCACAAGGATCTGTTCTGGGACCTCTGCTCTTTGTGATTTTTATAACTGACTTGGATGAGGAAGTGGAAGGCTGGGTTAGCAAGTTTGCCGATGACATGAAGGTTGCTGGAGTTGTGGATAGTGTGGAAGGCTGTTGTAGGTTGCAACGGGACATTGACAGGATGCAGAGCTGGGCTGAGAAGTGGCAGATGGAGTTCAACCTGGAAAAGTGTGAAGTGATTCATTTTGGAAGGTCGATTTTGAATGCAGAATACAGGCTTAAAGACAGGATTCTTGGTAGTGTGGAGGAACAGAGGGATCTTGGGGTCCATGTCCATAGGTCGCTCAAAGTTGCCACCCAAGTTGATAGGGTTATTAAGAAGGCGTATGGTGTGTTGGCTTTCATTAACAGGGGGATTGAGTTTAAGAGCCGCGAGGTTATGCTGCAGCTCTATAAGGCCCTGGTTCGACCACACTTGGAATATTGTGTTCAGTTCTGGTCGCCTCATTATAGGAAGGATGTGGAAGCTTTAGAGAGGGTGCAGAGGAGATTTACCAGGATGCTGCCTGGACTGGAGGGCATGTCCTACGAAGAAAGGTTGAGGGAGCTAGGGCTTTTCTCATTGGAGCGAAGAAGGATGAGAGGTGACTTGATAGAGGGGTACAAGATGATGAGAGGCATAGATAGAGTGGATAGCCAGAGACTTTTCCCCAGGGTGGAAAGGGCTATCACCAGGGGGCATAATTTTAAGGTGATTGGAGGAAGGTTTCGGGGAGATGTCAGAGGTAGGTTCTTTACACAGAGAGTGGTGGGTGCGTGGAATGCGCTGCCAGCGGTGGTAGTAGAAGCAGATACATTAGGGACATTTAAGCGACTCTTGGATAGGTACATGGATGATAGTAGAATGAAGGGGTAGGTAGTTAGTTTGATCTTAGAGTAGGTTAAAGGTTCGGCACAACATCGTGGGCCGAAGGGCCTGTACTTTGCTGTACTGTTCTATGTTCTATGTTGTATGTTCTATGTTCTAACAGCACTGTGGGGATACCTACCCCAAATGGACTGCAGCGGTTCAAGAAGGCAGCTCACCACCACCTTCTCAAGGGGAATTAGGGATGGGCAATAAATGCTGGCCTGGCCAGTGACACCTACATCCCATGAATCAATTAAAAAAAAGTCTCTCACTGCCTTTGTCTCTGAATTACTGTCCTTCCCTGTGTGTTGTCTCTGAATGACTGTCTCTCACTGCTGTTTGTCTTTGAATGATTGTCCCTCACTGCCTTTTGTCTCTGAATGCCCATCCCTCACTATCGTTTGTCTCTGAATGACTGTCTCTAACTGTATATTGTCTCTGAATGACTGTCTCTCACTGTCTTTTGTCTCTGGAATTCTGTCCCTTGCTGTCTTTTGTCTCTGAATGCCTGCCCTCACTTTTTTTTGTCTCTGTATACATTTTTAGGCAGGTACCTGAGTTATTTTTAATATTTCTATTTTGAGGAGTTTTGTTGAAACTGAAAAGATTCCGTGGATGTGTTTTTTCCCCCCAAGTTCATGATGGGACACGATGTTGTTTGATAGCCACTTGTGTTGGAGACCACCTGTGATTTGGTTTCAGAAAACAGCAGATCCCTTGGTGACTTGGGGAAAAGTGCTTCAGAGAAGCCCCATGTCGAACTTTATGGAGGGCGGTAGGTCAACTCTCTGTTTGGGAGTTTGGACATTGTTTTCAGTTTTAGTTGTGGTGTGCACTGTTTGAAGACAGTTGGTGATTTCCTGCCAAGGAAAAAGTAACCATCCAGCTCAACTCCTTCTCTACCTTTTTAAAGACATCCTGCCAAGATCCAGTGCAAAAAAAAAAAATCACAGCTGCCATATAGCTCCTGAGGAGCTGAAAATAATTCTGCTATTCAAGTGTGTGCTGGCAGAAAAAACCTTGATGCCACATTTCTCCTAGAAAGCCTACAAGAATAATTCCCAATTTCTCTGGAATGGACAGCTTCTGAAACAATCCCAGTGACCTGTCTCTGTATACCTGGATGCCAGACCAAAAAAGGGAAAACTGACATCCTTCCATATTCTTCTTTCTTTTTTCATCAAGAATTAGCAAGTATTTGGTCAAAGTAGTTTTTTTGTCTTTTTGTTTGTAACAGATCTCTGCAGAGTGAATTTTTGTAATTTTTACAGAGTGTGCTTGTGAGTGTAATTGGGGAATTTTTAAAAAGGGAACTTTCATATTTTAATTGGTGTTTTATATTCATTCATGGGATGTGGGCACCACTTTATTGCCAGCATTTATTGCCCATCTGTAATTGCCCTTGAGAAGGTGGTGGTGAGCTGCCTTCTTGAACTGCTGCAGTCCATGTGGGGTAGGTACACACACAGTGCTGATAGGAAGGGATTTCCAGGATTTTGACCCAGTGGCAGTGAAGGAACGGCGATATAGTTCCAAGTCAGGATGGTGTGTGGCTTGGAGGGGAGCTTGCAGGTGGTGGTGTTCCCATGTGACTGCTGCCCTTGTCCTTCTAGGTGGTAGAGATTGCAGGTTTGGAAGGTGCTGTTTAAGGGGATTTGGTGCATTGCTGCAGTGCATCTTGTAGATGATACATACTGCTGCCATTGTGCGTCGGTGGTGGAGGGAGTGAATGTTTGTGAATGGGGTGCCAATCAAGCGGGCTGTTTTGTCCTGGATGGTTTCGAGCTTCTTGAGTGTTGTTGGAACTGCACCCATCCAGGCAAGTGGAGAGTATTCTATCACACTCCTGACTTGTGCCTTGTAGATGGTGGACAGGCTTTGGGGAGTCAGGAGGTGAGTTGCTCACTGCAGTGCTTTGCTTCATTACTGGTTAAGTCTTGTTTTATAATAAACTTATAATTCTGTTGTTTGTTAGAGAAAGCTGGTTTGTGTATTTTATTCTGGGATAAAAAAATCGAGTATCTGATTGGCTGTATCAGTAACAGGGTAAACATTTAAATAGGTGTTGTGACCTGTGGAGAAGTGGAACTGGAAAAGACAGTGCACTCCTCCTGCCTGGGTCCTAACATATAATTGGGGCTCATAGTCCGGGATAACCCAAAGCCAATGACGTGCAATTGTAAGTGGGGTAATAATAACTGAAAAGAGGAAAAGTAAAAAACAAACAGCTTTCTTGTGCATTAGAGTAAAGTTTACACTACCTTTAGTCTTTGTCAGTTGTTAAGACCTTTCTGGGGAAGGAGGATGTATCCCTGAATGATTTGAGAAAATTAACCAAGGCTAGGTGAAAAGACTTGGCAGAATTGTTGATGTTAGAGTTAAAACCAGGAGCTAAGAAAACAGACATAATTGCAGAAATAGCATAGCATTTGCAATTAGAAGAAGGCTAACCACATGGTAGTACAGTTGAATTAGATAAAATTCAGTTGCAGATCAGGGTGTTTGAACTTGAAAAAGAAAAAGCAAGAGAATTGGAAAAACTTAAGCTTGAATTTCAAAGAGAAAGTGCAAGAGAAGGAAAGGAATTTGAATTAAAAAAGATGGAAGCAAGACAAAGAGGTAAATATTTTGGTGGGGAAAGATCTAACTCCAGCCCAGGACCCAGTGGAGAGCTGTCTAAATTTGTGCAAGCCCTCCCGAAATTTGAGGAAAGGGACGAAGAGGCATTTTTCATTTCTTTTGAAAAGATAGCCAGACAAATGAAGTGGCTGAACAAAAGCTGGACACTGCTTAGGGGGGAGGAGGGGGGTTCAAAGACAAGAGCAAAAGACTGTAAGGGGAATAAGAAAAGTGACAGGCAGAGAAATCAAGGGCCAGAATCAAACAGGGCCACAGTGAAAAATAATGGGAAGGGGACAAGTAATGTTAAAAAGACAAGCCTTAAGGCTTTGTGCCTTAACACGTGGAGCATTCACAATAAAGTGGATGAATTAGTCATGCAAATAGATGTAAACGGATATGATATAGTCGGAATTACAGAGACATGGCTGCAGGGTGACCAGGGATGGGAAATGAACATCCAGGGATATTCAGTATTTAGGAAGGACAGACAAAAGGCAAAAGACGGTGGAGTTGCATTGTTGGTTAAAGAGGAAATTAACACAATAGTGAGGAAGGATATCAGCTCTGACGATGTGAAATCTGTATGGGTAGAGCTGAGAAACATTATGGGGCAAAAAACGTTAGTGGGGATTGTATATAGACACCCAAACAGTAGTGGAGATGTTAGGAATGGCATTAAACAGGAAATTAGAGATGCATGCAATAAAGGAACATCTGTAATTATGGGTGACTTTAATCTGCATACAGATTGGGCAAATCAAATTAGTCACAATACCATAGAGGAGGAATTCATGGAGTGTATACAAGATGGTTTTCTGGACCAATACGTTGAGGAACCAACTAGTGAACATGCCATCCTAGACTGGGTATTGTGCAATGAGAGAGGAATAATTGACAGTTGTGTGAGATCCCTTGGGGACGATCGACTATAATATGATAGAATTCTTTATCAAGATGGAGAGGAACGTAGTTGATTCTGAGACGAGGGTCCTGAATTTTGATAAAGGAAACTACGAATGTATGAGGCACGTGTTGGCTATGACGGATTGGGAAACGTTACTTAAAGGGATGACGGTGGGCTCAGTCTCAGTAGGGGAGCATTTTGGGAACAGTGACCATAATTCCATAAGTTTTAAGGTACTAGTGGATAAGGATAAGAGTAGTGCTCGGTGAAGAAATAGGAAGGGTGCGGTAACAATGTTGGGGCTGTACTACAGGCCTCCCAACAGCGAGCGTGAGATAGAGGTACAAATATGTAAACAGATTATGGAAAGATGTAGGAGCAACAGGGTGGTGGTGATAGGAGATTTTAATTTTCCCAACATTGACTGGGATTCACTTAGTGTTAGAGGTCTAGATGGAGCAGAATTTGTAAGGAGCATCCAGGAGGGTTTTCTAGAGCAGTATGTAAATAGTCCAACTCGGGAAGGGGCCATACTGGACCTGGTGTTGGGGAATGAGCCCGGCCAGGTGGTTGAGGTTTCAGTAGGGGACTACTTTGGGAATAGTGATCACAATTCCGTAAGTTTTAGAATACTCATGGACAAAGACGAGAGTGGTCCTAAAGGAAGAGTGCTAAATTGGGGGAAGGCCAACTATACCAAAATTCGGCAGGAGCTGGGGAATGTAGATTGGGAGCAGCTGTTTGAAGGTAAATCCACATTTGATATGTGGGAGGCTTTTAAAGAGAGGTTGATTAGCGTGCAGGAGAGACATGTTCCTGTGAAAATGAGGGATAGAAATGGCAAGATTAGGGAACCATGGATAACAGGTGAAATTGTGAGACTAGCTAAGAGGAAAAAGGAAGCATACATAAGGTCTAGGGGGCTGAAGAAAGACAAAGCTTTGAAAGAATATCGGGAATGTAGGACCAATCTGAAACGAGGAATTAAGAGGGCTAAAAGGGGTCATGAAATATCTTTAGCAAACAGGGTTAAAGAAAATCCCAAAGCCTTTTATTCATATATAAGGAGCAAGAGGGTAACTAGAGAAAGGATTGGCCCACTCAAGGACAAAGGAGGAAAGTTATGCGTGGAGTCAGAGAAAATGGATGAGATTCTAAACGAGTACTTTGCATCGGTATTCACCGAGGAGAGGGACATGACGGATGTTGAGGTTAGGGACAGATGTTTGATTACTCTAGGTCAAGTCAGCATAAGGAGAGAGGAAGTGTTGGGTATTCTAAAAGGCATTAAGGTGGACAAGTCCCCAGGTCCGGATGGGATCTATCCCAGGTTACTGAGGGAAGCGAGAGAGGAAATAGCTGGGGCCTTAACAGATATCTTTGCAGCATCCTTAAACACGGGTGAGATCCCGGAGGACTGGAGAATTGCTAATGTTGTCCCCTTGTTTAAGAAGGGTAGTAGGGATAATCCAGGTAATTATAGACCGGTGAGCCTGATGTCAGTGGTAGGGAAGCTGCTGGAGAAGATACTGAGGGATAGGATCTATTCCCATTTGGAAGAAAATGGGCTTATCAGTGATAGGCAACATGGTTTTGTGCAGGGAAGGTCACGTCTTACCAACTTAATAGAATTCTTTGAGGAAGTGACAAAGTTGATCGATGAGGGAAGGGCTGTAGATGTCATATACATGGACTTCAGTAAGGCGTTTGATAAGGTTCCCCATGGTAGGCTGATGGAGAAAGTGAAGTCGCATGGGGTCCAGGGTGTACTAGCTAGATGGATAAAGAACTGGCTGGGCAACAGGAGACAGAGATTAGTAGTGGAAGGGAGTTTCTCAAAATGGAGACGTGTGACCAGTGGTGTTCCACAGGGATCCGTGCTGGGACCACTGTTGTTTGTGATATACATAAATGATTTGGAGGAAAGTATAGGTGGTCTGATTAGCAAGTTTGCAGACGACACTAAGATTGGTGGAGTAGCAGATAGTGAAGGGGACTGTCAGAGAATACAGCAGAATATAGATAGATTGGAGAGTTGGGCAGAGAAATGGCAGATGGAGTTCAATCAGGGCAAATGCGAGGTGATGCATTTTGGAAGATCCAATTCAAGAGTGAACTATACAGTAAATGGAAAAGTCCCGGGGAAACTTGATGTACAGAGAGATTTGGGTGTTCAGGTCCATTGTTCCCTGAAGGTGGCAACGCAGGTCAATAGAGTGGTCAAGAAGGCATACGGCATGCTTTCCTTCATCGGACGGGGTATTGAGTACAAGAGTTGGCAGGTCATGTTACAGTTGTATAAGATTTTGGTTCGGCCACATTTGGAATACTGCGTGCAGTTCTGGTCGCCACATTACCAAAAGGATGTAGATGCTTTGGAGAGGGTGCAGAGGAGGTTCACCAGGATGTTGCCTGGTATGGAGGGCGCTAGCTATGAAGAGAGGTTGAGTAGATTAGGATTATTTTCATTAGAAAGACGGAGGTTGAGGGGGGACCTGATTGAGGTGTACAAAATCATGAGAGGTATAGACAGGGTGGATAGCAAGAAGCTTTTTCCCAGAGTGGGGGATTCAATTACGAGGGGTCACGAGTTCAAAGTGAGAGGGGAAAAGTTTAGGGGGGATATGCATGGAAAGTTCTTTACGCAGAGGGTGGTGGGTGCCTGGAACGCGTTGCCAGCGGAGGTGGTAGACGCGGGCACGATTGAGTCTTTTAAGATGTATCTAGACAGATACATGAATGGGCAGGAAGTAAAGAGATATAGACCCTTAGAAGATAGGCGACAGGTTTAGATAGAGGATCTGGATCGGCGCAGGCTTGGAGGGCCGAAGGGCCTGTTCCTGTGCTGTAATTTTCTTTGTTCTTTTTTTTGTTCTTTAAATTGGGGGAAGGCTAATTATAACAATATTAGGCAGGAACTGAAGAATTTAGATTGGGGGCGGCTGTTTGAGGGTAAATCAACATCTGACATGTGGGAGTCTTTCAAATGTCAGTTGATTAGAATCCAGGACCAGCATGTTCCTGTGAGGAAGAAGGATAAGTTTGGATAATGCGGGATAATGTGAGCCTCGTCAAAAAGAAAAAGGAAGCATTCATAAGGCCTGGAAGGGTAGGAACAGACGAATCCCTTGAGGAATATAAAGACAGTAGGAAGGAACTTAAGCAAGGAGTTAGGAGGGCTAAAAGGGGTCATGAAAAGTCATTGGCAAACAGGATTAAGGAAAATCCCAAGGCTTTTTATACATATATAAAGAGCAAGAGGGTAACCAGGGAAAGGGTTGGCCCACTCAAGGACAGAGAAGGGAATCTATGTGTGGAGCCAGAGGAAATGGGCGAGGTGCTAAATGAGTACTTTGCATCAGTATTCACCAAAGAGAAGGACTTGGTGGATGATGAGCCTAGGGAAGGGAGTGTAGATAGTCTGAGTCATCTCATTATCAAAAAGGAGGAGGTGTTGGGTGTCTTGCAAAGCATTAAGGTAGATAAGTCCCCAGGGCCTGATGGGATCTACCCTAGAATACTGAGGGAGGCAAGGGAAGAAATTGCTGGGGCCTTGACAGAATTCTTTGCATCCTCATTGGCTACAGGTGAGGTCCCAGAGGACTGGAGAATAGCCAATGTTGTTCCTTTGTTTAAGAAGGGTGGCAAGGATAATCCAGGAAATTATAGGCCGGTGAGCCTTACGTCAGTGGTAGGGAAATTATTAGAGAGGATTCTTCGGGACAGGATTTACTCCCATTTGGAAACAAATGGACTTATTAGCGAGAGGCAGCATGGTTTTGTGAAAGGGAGGTCGTGTCTCACTAATTTGATTGTGTTTTTTGAGGAAGTGACGAAGATGATTGATGGAAGGGCGGTGGATGTTATCTATATGGACTTTAGTAAAGCCTTTGACAAGGTCCCTCATGGCAGACTGGTGCAAAAAGTGAAGTCACACGGGATCAGAGGTGAGCTGGCAAGATGGATACAGAACTGGCTCGGTCATAGAAGACAGAGGGTAGCAGTGGAAGGGTGCTTTTCTGAATGGAGGGATGTGACTAGTGGTGTTCCGCAGGGATCAGTGCTGGGACCTTTGCTGTTTGTAGTATATATAAATGATTTGGAGAAAAATGTAGCTGGTCTCATTAGTAAGTTTGCAGACGACACAAAGGTTGGTGGAGTTGCGGACAGTGATGAGGATTGTCAGAGGATACAACAGGATATATATCGGTTGGAGTCTTGGGCGGAGAAATGGCAGATGGAGTTTAATCCAGACAAATGTGAGGTAATGCATTTTGGAAGGTCTAATGCAGGTGGGAAGTATACAGTAAATGGCAGAACCCTTAGGAGTATTGACAGGCAGAGAAATCTGGGCGTACAGGTCCACAGGTCACTGAAAGTGGCAACACAGATGGATAAGGTAGTCAAGAAGGCATACGGCATGCTTGCCTTCATCGGTCGGAGCACAGAGTATAAAAATTGGCAAGTCATGCTGCAGCTGTACAGAACTTTTGTGAGGCCACACTTAGAATATTGCGTGCAATTCTGGTCGCCACACTACCAGAAGGACGTGGAGGCTTTGGAGAGGGTACAGAAGAGGTTTACCAGGATATTGCCTGGTCTGGAGGGCATTAGCTATGAGGAGAGGTTGGATAAACTCGGATTGTTTTCACTGGAACGATGGAGGTGGAAGGGCGACATGATAGAGGTTTACAAAGTTATAAGCGGCATGGACAGAGTGGATAGTCAGAAGCTTTTTCACAGGGTGGAAGAGTCAGTTACAAGGGGACACAGGTTTAAGGTGAGAGGGGCAAAGTTTAGAGGGGATGTGTGAGGCAAGTTCTTTACACAGAGGGTGGTGAGTGCCTGGAACTTGTTGCCGGGGGAGGTGGTGGAAGCAGGTACCATAGAGACTTTTAAGAGACATCTTGACAAATACATGAATAGGATGGGAATAGAGGGATACGGACTCCGGAAGTGCAGAAGGTTTTAGTTTAGGCAGGCATCAAGATCGGCGCAGGCTTGGAGGGCCGAATGGTCTGTTCCTGTGCTGTACTGTTCTTTGTTCTTGTTCTTTGTAATATCTCCAAATTTGCAGATGGCACAAAACTGGGTGAGAGGGCGAGTTGTGAGGAGGATGCAGAGTGGTTTCAGGGTGATTTGGACAAGTGAGTGGACAAATGCATGGCAGATGCAGTATTGTGTGGATAAATGTGAGGTTATCCACTTTGGTCGCAAAAACAGGAAGGCAGATTGTTATCTGAATGGCTATATACTGAGAGTGAGGAATATGCAGTGAGAACTGGGTGTTCTCATACACCAATCGCTGAAGGTAAGCGTGCAGGTGCAACAGGTGGTAAAAAACGCAAATAGTATGTTGGCCTTCATACAGAGAGGATTCGATTACAGGAGCAGGGATGTCTTACTGCAATTATACAGGGCCTTGGTGAGGCCACACCTGGAATATTGTGTGCAGTTTTGGTCTCCTTAGCTGAGGAAGGATGTTCTTGTTATAGAGGGAGTGCAGTGAAGATTTACCAGACTCAGTCCTGGGATGGCGGTGTGGAAGTGAGCAGAAAGGCATGGCACTATGCTTAATGGGAAATATAACCAAGTTAGGAATAGTAGCTTTGCTGAGCTTTGATTTTAAGTGGCAGAAACCACAATGAAATAGTTAAAAGTAAAGGCAGAGCGTGTGAGACAGTAAAGACTAGCCGACACTGGTAATTGCCAGGACATCTGTTCTTTATGGCCTGATTGTGTGACTCCCTGTGGTTTGGAACAAATGGACTCCTGTGAATCAAATGATGTCCATCCCTGTGTGAGTGATAAGGAGTGCTAGGCCCCTCTTATCTTCGTGAGCTGCCACTACTTGTAGCTGCAGACTGCACGAAACACTCAGGAATGTAAACCTAATAGAGATAGCAGGAAGCAGAACTCATGATCCATGTAGGGAGTGAGACCAGAATGGTTATTGATGATTCCTATGCTCTTGCTAATTAGCTTGCTTGTCTGCTTTCTTTTATCTTGCTGGTACAAAACAATATTTTATTAGTAACAAGTATGTATTGAGAATGGAGTGTATTGTTAACCTCAGTAACAGATGTACTGTATGTCACCACGTGGGTGAAGTCGAATTGTACCGCATTGATTGGTTAAACAAGGAGGTGTAGCATGAATCTTAATGTATAAACAGTAGTACCTGTATCACAAACTTCACTTACTCTGGGGGCGGAACACGACAGACTCTGGTGGAGTCAGTGCCGCTGTTCTCAGAGTAAGTCCGCTGGCGACTGCGCAAATAAAGTAATTGATTTTACCTACACATCCGACTTGGTATATTTACTGAACCAGACTGAAGGCAAAAAGAACTCAGATTTACACTTTGGTGTCAGAAGTGGGATCTCAACAGACGACCGCCGATCATCAGCGAAATCAGAATCAGACCAGGAGAGGACGGAGACAGAGGAAATGGGCCCCCGACGTGAGTAGTTGATGTGTGACCATGTCGGTTTTCCTCTGTCCCGTAGTCCGATAAAAGTTTGATCACTCGCTCATGGTCAGGAAAGATTGTCTGGACGAGATCAACAATCAGTCTGGGGGATTAGAAAGACAAGGGTCAGTCGATGTAGGTAAGACTGAGGTCGTTTTAGAATGACTGAGTTTAAGAGTTAAGTATATTTTTGGGGCAGCAACCCTGTGAGTTAAGTTTATTTTTTGGGGAGGCGACCCTGTGAGTTAAGTTTATTTTTTGGGGCGGCGACCCTGTGAGTTAAGTTTATTTTTTGGGGCGGTGACCCTGTGAGTTAAGTTTATTTTTTGGGGCGGTGACCCTGTGGTTACAGTTTAATTTTTGGGGCGGTGACCCTGTGAGTTAAGTTTATTTTTTGGGGCGGCGACCCTGTGAGTTAAGTTTATTTTTTGGGGCGGTGACCCTGTGAGTTAAGTTTATTTTTTGGTGCGGTGACCCTGTGAGTTAAGTTTATTTTTTGGGGCGGTGACACTGTGAGTTAAGTTTATTTTTTGGTGCGGTGACCCTGTGAGTTAAGTTTATTTTTTGGGGCGGTGACCCTGTGGTGACAGTTTATTTTTTGGGGCGGTGACCCTGTGAGTTAAGTTTATTTTTTGGGGCGGTGACCCTGTGAGTTAAGTTTAATTTTTGGGGCGGTGACCCTGTGAGTTAAGTTTATTTTTTGGTGCGGTGACCCTGTGAGTTAAGTTTATTTTTTGGGGCGGCGACCCTGTGAGTTAAGTTTATTTTTTGGGGCGGCGACCCTGTGAGTTAAGTTTATTTTTTGGGGCGGTGACCCTGTGGTTACAGTTTATTTTTTGGGGCAGCGACCCTGTGAGTTAAGTTTATTTTTTGAGGCGGTGACCCTGTGAGTTAAGTTTATTTTTTGGGGTGGTGACCCTGTGAGTTAAGTTTATTTTTTGGGGCGGTGACCCTGTGAGTTAAATTTATTTTTTGGTGCGGTGACCCTGTGAGTTAAGTTTATTTTTTGGGGCGGTGACCCTGTGAGTTAAGTTTATTTTTTGGGGCGGCGACCCTGTGAGTTAAGTTTATTTTTTGGGGCGGTGACCCTGTGAGTTAAGTTTATTTTTTGGGGCGGCGACCCTGTGAGTTAAGTTTATTTTTTGAGGCGGTGACCCTGTGAGTTAAGTTTATTTTTTGGTGCGGTGACCCTGTGAGTTAAGTTTATTTTTTGGGGCGGCGACCCTGTGAGTTAAGTTTATTTTTTGGGGCGGCGACCCTGTGAGTTAAGTTTATTTTTTGGGGCGGTGACCCTGTGAGTTAAGTTTATTTTTTGGGGCGGCGACCCTGTGAGTTAAGTTTATTTTTTGGGGCGGTGACCCTGTGAGTTACAGATTATTATTTGGGGCGGTGACCCTGTGAGTTAAGTTTATTTTTTGGGGCGGTGACCCTGTGAGTTAAGTTTATTTTTTGGGGCGGTGACCCTGTGAGTTAAGTTTATTTTTTGAGGCGGTGACCCTGTGAGTTAAGTTTATTTTTTGGGGCGGTGACCCTGTGAGTTACAGATTATTATTTGGGGCGGTGACCCTGTGAGTTAAGTTTATTTTTTGGGGCGGTGACCCTGTGAGTTAAGTTTATTTTTTGGGGCGGTGACCCTGTGAGTTAAGTTTATTTTTTGAGGCGGTGACCCTGTGAGTTAAGTTTATTTTTTGGGGCGGTGACCCTGTGGTTACAGTTTATTTTTTGGGGCGGTGACCCTGTGAGTTAAGTTTATTTTTTGGGGCGGCGACCCTGTGAGTTAAGTTTATTTTTTGGGGCGGCGACCCTGTGAGTTAAGTTTATTTTTTGGGGCGGCGACCCTGTGAGTTAAGTTTATTTTTTGGGGAGGCGACCCTGTGAGTTAAGTTTATTTTTTGGGGCGGCGACCCTGTGAGTTAAGTTTATTTTTTGGGGAGGCGACCCTGTGAGTTAAGATTATTTTTTTGGGCGGTGACCCTGTGAGTTAAGTTTATTTTTTGGGGCGGTGACCCTGTGAGTTAAGTTTATTTTTTGAGGCGGTGACCCTGTGAGTTAAGTTTATTTTTTGGGGCGGCGACCCTGTGAGTTAAGTTTATTTTTTGGGGCGGTGACCCTGTGAGTTAAGTTTATTTTTTGGGGCGGCGACCCTGTGAGTTAAGTTTATTTTTTGGGGCGGTGACCCTGTGAGTTAAGTTTATTTTTTTGGGCGGTGACCCTGTGAGTTAAGTTTATTTTTTGGGGCGGCGACCCTGTGAGTTAAGTTTATTTTTTGGGGCGGTGACCCTGTGAGTTAAGTTTATTTTTTGGGGCGGTGACCCTGTGAGTTAAGTTTATATTTTGGGGCGGTGACCCTGTGAGTAAAGTTTATTTTTTGGGGCGGTGACCCTGTGAGTTAAGTTTATTTTTTGGGGCGGTGACCCTGTGAGTTCAGTTTATTTTTTGGGGCGGTGACCCTGTGGTTACAGTTTATTTTTTGGGGCGGTGACCCTGTGGTTACAGTTTATTTTTTGGGGCGGTGACCCTGTGAGTTCAGTTTATTTTTTGGGGCGGTGACCCTGTGAGTTAAGTTTATTTTTTGGGGCGGTGACCCTGTGAGTTCAGTTTATTTTTTGGGGCGGTGACCCTGTGAGTTAAGTTTATTTTTTGGGGCGGTGACCCTGTGAGTTAAGTTTATTTTTTGGGGCGGTGACCCTGTGAGTTACAGTTTATTTTTTGGGGCGGTGACCCTGTGAGTGATGTTTATTATTGGGGCGGTGACCCTGTGAGTTAAGTTTATTTTTTGGGGCGGCGACCCTGTGAGTTAAGTTTATTTTTTGGGGCGGCGACCCTGTGAGTTAAGTTTATTTTTTGGGGCGGCGACCCTGTGAGTTAAGTTTATTTTTTGGGGCGGTGACCCTGTGAGTTAAGTTTATTTTTTGGGGCGGCGACCCTGTGAGTTAAGTTTATTTTTTGAGGCGGTGACCCTGTGAGTTAAGTTTATTTTTTCTGGCGGTGACCCTGTGAGTTAAGTTTATTTTTTGGGCGGCGACCCTGTGAGTTAAGTTTATTTTTTGGGGCGGTGACCCTGTGAGTTAAGTTTATTTTTTGGGGCGGTGACCCTGTGAGTTAAGTTTATTTTTTGGGGCGGTGACCCTGTGAGTTAAGTTTATTTTTTGGGGCGGTGACCCTGTGAGTTAAGTTTATTTTTTGGGGCGGTGACCCTGTGAGTTAAGTTTATTTTTTGGGGCGGCGACCCTGTGAGTTAAGTTTATTTTTTGGGGCGGTGACCCTGTGAGTTAAGTTTATTTTTTGGGGCGGTGACCCTGTGAGTTAAGTTTATTTTTTGGGGCGGTGACCCTGTGAGTTAAGTTTATTTTTTGAGGCGGTGACCCTGTGAGTTAAGTTTATTCTTTGGGGCGGCGACCCTGTGAGTTAAGTTTATTTTTTGGGGCGGCGACCCTGTGAGTTAAGTTTATTTTTTGGGGCGGTGACCCTGTGAGTTAAGTTTATTTTTTGGGCGGTGACCCTGTGAGTTAAGTTTATTTTTTTGAGGCGGTGACCCTGTGAGTTAAGTTTATTTTTTGGGGCGGTGACCCTGTGAGTTAAGTTTGTTTTTTGGGGCGGCGACCCTGTGAGTTAAGTTTATTTTTTGGGGCGGTGACCCTGTGAGTTAAGTTTATTTTTTGGGGCGGTCACCCTGTGAGTTAAGTTTATTTTTTGGGGCGGCGACCCTGTGAGTTAAGTTTATTTTTTGGGGCGGCGACCCTGTGAGTTAAGTTTATTTTTTGGGGCGGTGACCCTGTGAGTTAAGTTTATTTTTTGGGGCGGTGACCCTGTGAGTTAAGTTTATTTTTGAGGCGGTAACCCTGTGAGTTAAGTTTATTTTTTGGGCGGTGACTCTGTGGTTACAGTTTATTTTTTGGGGAGGCGACCCTGTGAGTTAAGTTTGTTTTTTGGGGCGGCGACCCTGTGAGTTAAGTTTATTTTTTGGGGCGGTGACCCTGTGAGTTAAGTTTATTTCTTGGGGCGGTGACCCTGTGAGTTAAGTTTATTTTTTGGGGCGGTGACCCTGTGAGTTAAGTTTATTTTTTGGGGCGGCGACCCTGTGAGTTAAGTTTATTTTTTGGGGCGGTGACCCTGTGAGTTAAGTTTATTTTTTGGGGTGGCGACCCTGTGAGTTAAGTTTATTTTTTGGGGCGGTGACCCTGTGAGTTAAGTTTATTTTTTGGGGCGGTGACCCTGTGAGTTAAGTTTATTTTTTGAGGCGGTGACCCTGTGAGTTAAGTTTATTTTTTGAGGCGGTGACCCTGTGAGTTAAGTTTATTTTTTGAGGCGGTGACCCTGTGAGTTAAGTTTATTTTTTGGGGCGGTGACCCTGTGAGTTAAGTTTATTTTTTGAGGCGGTGACCCTGTGAGTTAAGTTTATTTTTTGAGGCGGTGACCCTGTGAGTTAAGTTTATTTTTTGAGGCGGTGACCCTGTGAGTTAAGTTTATTTTTTGGGGCGGTGACCCTGTGAGTTAAGTTTATTTTTTGGGGCGGTGACCCTGTGAGTTAAGTTTATTTTTGGGGCGGTGACCCTGTGAGTTAAGTTTATTTTTGGGGCGGTGACCCTGTGAGTTAAGTTTATTTTTTGAGGCGGCGACCCTGTGAGTTAAGTTTATTTTTTGGGGCGGCGACCCTGTGAGTTAAGTTTATTTTTTGGGGCGGTGACCCTGTGAGTTAAGTTTATTTTTGGGGCGGTGACCCTGTGAGTTAAGTTTATTTTTTGGGGCGGCGACCCTGTGAGTTAAGTTTATTTTTTGGGGCGGTGACCCTGTGAGTTAAGTTTATTTTTGAGGCGGCGACCCTGTGAGTTACAGTTTATTTTTTGGGGCGGTGACCCTGTGAGTTAAGTTTATTTTTTGGGGCGGTGACCCTGTGAGTTAAGTTTATTTTTTGGGGCGGTGACCCTGTGAGTTAAGTTTATTTTTTGGGGCGGTGACTCTGTGAGTTAAGTTTATTTTTTGGGGCGGTAACCCTGTGAGTTAAGTTTATTTATTCGGGCGGTGACCCTGTGAGTTAAGTTTATTTTTTGGGGCGGTGACCCTGTGAGTTAAGTTTATTTATTCGGGCGGTGACCCTGTGAGTTAAGTTTATTTTTTGGGGCAGCGACCCTGTGAGTTAAGTTTATTTTTTGGGGCGGTAACCCTGTGAGTTAAGTTTATTTATTCGGGCGGTGACCCTGTGAGTTAAGTTTATTTTTTGGGGCGGTGACCCTGTGAGTTAAGTTTATTTATTCGGGCGGTGACCCTGTGAGTTAAGTTTATTTTTTGAGGCGGCGACCCTGTGAGTTAAGTTTATTTTTTGGGGCGGTGACCCTGTGAGTTAAGTTTATTTTTTGGGGCGGCGACCCTGTGAGTTAAGTTTATTTTTTGGGGCGGTGACCCTGTGAGTTAAGTTTATTTTTTGGGGCGGCGACCCTGTGAGTTAAGTTTATTTTTTGGGGCGGTGACCCTGTGAGTTAAGTTTATTTTTTGGGGCGGCGACCCTGTGAGTTAAGTTTATTTTTTGGGGCGGTGACCCTGTGAGTTAAGTTTATTTTTTGGGGCGGCGACCCTGTGAGTTAAGTTTATTTTTTGGGGCGGCGACCCTGTGAGTTAAGTTTATTTTTTGGGGCGGCGACCCTGTGAGTTAAGTTTATTTTTTGAGGCGGTGACTCTGTGAGTTAAGTTTATTTTTTGGGGCGGTGACCCTGTGAGTTAAGTTTATTTTTTGGGGCGGTGACCCTGTGAGTTAAGTTTATTTTTTGGGGCGGTGACCCTGTGAGTTAAGTTTATTTTTTTGGGCGGTGACCCTGTGAGTTAAGTTTATTTTTTGAGGCGGTGACCCTGTGAGTTAAGTTTATTTTTTGGGGCGGTGACCCTGTGGTTCCAGTTTATTTTTTGGGGCGGCGACCCTGTGAGTTAAGTTTATTTTTTGGGGCGGTGACCCTGTGAGTTAAGTTTATTTTTTGGGGCGGTGACCCTGTGAGTTAAGTTTATTTATTCGGGCGGTGACCCTGTGAGTTAAGTTTATTTTTTGGGGCGGTGACCCTGTGAGTTAAGTTTATTTATTGGGACGGCGACCCTGTGAGTTACAGTTTATTTTTTGGGGAGGCGACCCTGTGAGTTAAGTTTATTTTTTGGGGCGGTGACCCTGTGAGTTAAGTTTATTTTTTGGGGAGGCGACCCTGTGAGTTAAGTTTATTTTTTGGGGCGGTGACCCTGTGAGTTAAGTTTATTTTTTGGGGCGGTGACCCTGTGAGTTAAGTTTATTTTTTGGGGCGGTGACCCTGTGAGTTAAGTTTATTTTTTGGGGCGGTGACCCTGTGAGTTAAGTTTATTTTTTTGGGGCGGTGACCCTGTGAGTTAAGTTTATTTTTTGGGGCGGTGACCCTGTGAGTTAAGTTTATTTTTTTGGGGCGGTGACCCTGTGAGTTAAGTTTATTTTTTGGGGCGGTGACCCTGTGAGTTAAGTTTATTTTTTGGGGCGGTGACCCTGTGAGTTAAGTTTATTTATTCGGGCGGTGACCCTGTGAGTTAAGTTTATTTTTTGGGGCGGCGACCCTGTGGTTACAGTTTATTTTTTGAGGAGGTGACCCTGTGAGTTAAGTTTATTTTTTGGGACGGTGACCCTGTGAGTTAAGTTTATTTTTTGGGGCGGTGACCCTGTGAGTTAAGTTTATTTTTTGGGGCGGCGACCCTGTGAGTTAAGTTTATTTTTTGGGGCGTCGACCCTGTGAGTTAAGTTTATTTTTTGGGGCGGTGACCCTGTGAGTTAAGTTTATTTTTTGGGGTGGTGACCCTGTGAGTTAAGTTTATTTTTTGGGGCGGCGACCCTGTGAGTTAAGTTTATTTTTTGGGGCGGCGACCCTGTGAGTTAAGTTTATTTTTTGGGTCGGTGACCCTGTGAGTTAAGTTTATTTTTTCTGGCGGTGACCCTGTGAGTTAAGTTTATTTTTTGGGGCGGCGACCCTGTGAGTTAAGTTTATTTTTTGGGTCGGTGACCCTGTGAGTTAAGTTTATTTTTTCTGGCGGTGACCCTGTGAGTTAAGTTTATTTTTGGGTCGGCGACCCTGTGAGTTAAGTTTATTTTTTGGGTCGGTGACCCTGTGAGTTAAGTTTATTTTTTCTGGCGGTGACCCTGTGAGTTAAGTTTATTTTTTGGGGCGGTGACCCTGTGAGTTAAGTTTATTTTTTGGGGCGGTGACCCTGTGAGTTAAGTTTATTTTTTGGGGCGGTGACCCTGTGAGTTAAGTTTATTTTTTGGGGCGGTGACCCTGTGAGTTAAGTTTATTTTTTGGGGCGGTGACCCAGTGAGTTAAGTTTATTTTTTGGGGCGGTGACCCTGTGAGTTAAGTTTATTTTTTGGGGCGGTGACCCTGTGAGTTAAGTTTATTTTTTGGGGTGGTGACCCTGTGGTTACAGTTTATTTTTTGGGGCGGTGACCCTGTGAGTTAAGTTTATTTTTTGGGGTGGTGACCCTGTGGTTACAGTTTATTTTTTGGGGCGGTGACCCTGTGAGTTAAGTTTATTTTTTGGGGCGGTGACCCTGTGGTTACAGTTTATTTTTTGGGGCGGTGACCCTGTGGTTACAGTTTATTTTTTGGGGCGGTGACCCTGTGGTTACAGTTTATTTTTTGGGGCGGTGACCCTGTGAGTTAAGTTTATTTTTTGGGTCGGTGACCCTGTGAGTTAAGTTTATTTTTTCTGGCGGTGACCCTGTGAGTTAAGTTTATTTTTTGGGGCGGCGACCCTGTGAGTTAAGTTTATTTTTTGGGTCGGTGACCCTGTGAGTTAAGTTTATTTTTTCTGGCGGTGACCCTGTGAGTTAAGTTTATTTTTGGGTCGGCGACCCTGTGAGTTAAGTTTATTTTTTGGGTCGGTGACCCTGTGAGTTAAGTTTATTTTTTCTGGCGGTGACCCTGTGAGTTAAGTTTATTTTTTGGGGCGGTGACCCTGTGAGTTAAGTTTATTTTTTGGGGCGGTGACCCTGTGAGTTAAGTTTATTTTTTGGGGCGGTGACCCTGTGAGTTAAGTTTATTTTTTGGGGCGGTGACCCTGTGAGTTAAGTTTATTTTTTGGGGCGGTGACCCAGTGAGTTAAGTTTATTTTTTGGGGCGGTGACCCTGTGAGTTAAGTTTATTTTTTGGGGCGGTGACCCTGTGGTTACAGTTTATTTTTTGGGGCGGTGACCCTGTGAGTTAAGTTTATTTTTTTGGGGCGGTGACCCTGTGAGTTAAGTTTATTTTTTGGGGCGGTGACCCTGTGAGTTAAGTTTATTTTTTGGGGCGGCGACCCTGTGAGTTAAGTTTATTTATTGGGACGGCGACCCTGTGAGTTACAGTTTATTTTTTGGGGCGGTGACCCTGTGAGTTAAGTTTATTTTTTGGGGCGGCGACCCTGTGAGTTAAGTTTATTTTTTTGAGGCGGTGACCCTGTGAGTTAAGTTTATTTTTTGAGGCGGCGACCCTGTGAGTTAAGTTTATTTTTTGGGGCGGTGACCCTGTGAGTTAAGTTTATTTTTTGGGACGGCGACCCTGTGAGTTAAGTTTATTTTTTGGGGCGGTGACCCTGTGAGTTAAGTTTATTTTTTGGGGCGGTGACCCTGTGAGTTAAGTTTATTTTTTTGAGGCGGTGACCCTGTGAGTTAAGTTTATTTTTTTGAGGCGGTGACCCTGTGAGTTAAGTTTATTTTTTGAGGCGGTGACCCTGTGAGTTAAGTTTATTTTTTGGGGCGGCGACCCTGTGAGTTAAGTTTATTTTTTGGGGCGGCGACCCTGTGAGTTAAGATTATTTTTTGAGGCGGCGACCCTGTGAGTTAAGTTTATTTTTTATGGCGGTGACCCTGTGAGTTAAGTTTATTTTTTATGGCGGTGACCCTGTGAGTTAAGTTTATTTTTTATGGCGGTGACCCTGTGAGTTAAGTTTATTTTTTATGGCGGTGACCCTGTGAGTTAAGTTTATTTTTTGGGGCGGCGACCCTGTGAGTTAAGTTTATTTTTTGGGGCGGTGACCCTGTGAGTTAAGTTTATTTTTTGGGGCGGTGACCCTGTGAGTTAAGTTTATTTATTGGGACGGTGACCCTGTGAGTTACAGTTTATTTATTCGGGCGGTGACCCTGTGAGTTACAGTTTATTTTTTGGGGCGGCGACCCTGTGAGTTAAGTTTATTTTTTGGGGCGGTGACCCTGTGAGTTAAGTTTATTTATTGGGACGGTGACCCTGTGAGTTACAGTTTATTTATTCGGGCGGTGACCCTGTGAGTTACAGTTTATTTTTTGGGGCGGTGACCCTGTGAGTTAAGTTTATTTTTTGGGGCGGCGACCCTGTGAGTTAAGTTTATTTTTTGAGGCGGTGACCCTGTGAGTTAAGTTTATTTTTTGGGGCGGTGACCCTGTGGTTACAGTTTATTTATTGGGACGGTGACCCTGTGAGTTACAGTTTATTTATTCGGGCGGTGACCCTGTGAGTTACAGTTTATTTTTTGGGGCGGTGACCCTGTGAGTTAAGTTTATTTATTGGGACGGTGACCCTGTGAGTTACAGTTTATTTATTCGGGCGGTGACCCTGTGAGTTAAGTTTATTTTTTGGGGCGGTGACCCTGTGAGTGATGTTTATTTTTGGGGCGGTGACCCTGTGAGTTAAGTTTATTTTTTGAGGCGGTGACCCTGTGAGTTAAGTTTATTTTTTTGGGGCGGTGACCCTGTGAGTTAAGTTTATTTTTTGAGGCGGTGACCCTGTGAGTTAAGTTTATTTTTTGGGGCGGTGACCCTGTGAGTTAAGTTTATTTTTTGGGGCGGTGACCCTGTGAGTTAAGTTTATTTTTTGGGGCGGCGACCCTGTGAGTTAAGTTTATTTTTTGGGGCGGCGACCCTGTGAGTTAAGTTTATTTTTTGGGGCGGTGACCCTGTGAGTTAAGTTTATTTTTTGGGGCGGTGACCCTGTGAGTTAAGTTTATTTATTGGGACGGCGACCCTGTGGTTACAGTTTATTTTTTGGGGCGGTGACCCTGTGAGTTAAGTTTATTTTTTGGGGCGGTGACCCTGTGAGTTAAGTTTATTTTTTGGGGCGGTGACCCTGTGAGTTAAGTTTATTTTTGGGGCGGTGACCCTGTGAGTTAAGTTTATTTTTTGGGCGGTGACCCTGTGAGTTAAGTTTATTTTTGGGGCGGTGACCCTGTGAGTTAAGTTTATTTTTTGGGGCGGTGACCCTGTGAGTTAAGTTTATTTATTGGGACGGCGACCCTGTGGTTACAGTTTATTTTTTGGGGCGGTGACCCTGTGAGTTAAGTTTATTTTTTGGGGCGGTGACCCTGTGAGTTAAGTTTATTTATTGGGACGGCGACCCTGTGGTTACAGTTTATTTTTTGAGGCGGTGACCCTGTGAGTTAAGTTTATTTTTTGGGGCGGTGACCCTGTGGTTACAGTTTATTTTTTGGGGCGGTGACCCTGTGAGTTAAGTTAATTTTTTGGGGCGGTGACCCTGTGAGTTAAGTTTATTTTTTGAGGCGGTGACCCTGTGATTTAAGTTTATTTTTTGGGGAGGCGACCCTGTGAGTTAAGTTTATTTTTTGGGGCGGCGACCCTGTGAGTTAAGTTTATTTTTTGAGGCGGTGACCCTGTGAGTTAAGTTTATTTTTTGGGGCGGTGACCCTGTGAGTTAAGTTTATTTTTTGAGGCGGTGACCCTGTGAGTTAAGTTTATTTTTTGGGGCGGTGACCCTGTGAGTTAAGTTTATTTTTTGGGGCGGTGACCCTGTGAGTTAAGTTTATTTTTTGGGGCGGTGACCCTGTGAGTTAAGTTTATTTTTTGGGGCGGCGACCCTGTGAGTTAAGTTTATTTTTTGAGGCGGTGACCCTGTGAGTTAAGTTTATTTTTTGGGGCGGTGACCCTGTGAGTTAAGTTTATTTTTTGGGGCGGTGACCCTGTGAGTTAAGTTTATTTTTTGGGGCGGTGACCCAGTGAGTTAAGTTTATTTTTTGGGGCGGTGACCCTGTGAGTTAAGTTTATTTTTTGGGGCGGTGACCCTGTGAGTTAAGTTTATTTTTTGGGGTGGTGACCCTGTGGTTACAGTTTATTTTTTGGGGCGGTGACCCTGTGAGTTAAGTTTATTTTTTGGGGTGGTGACCCTGTGGTTACAGTTTATTTTTTGGGGCGGTGACCCTGTGAGTTAAGTTTATTTTTTGGGGTGGTGACCCTGTGGTTACAGTTTATTTTTTGGGGCGGTGACCCTGTGAGTTAAGTTTATTTTTTGGGTCGGTGACCCTGTGAGTTAAGTTTATTTTTTCTGGCGGTGACCCTGTGAGTTAAGTTTATTTTTTGGGGCGGCGACCCTGTGAGTTAAGTTTATTTTTTGGGTCGGTGACCCTGTGAGTTAAGTTTATTTTTTCTGGCGGTGACCCTGTGAGTTAAGTTTATTTTTGGGTCGGCGACCCTGTGAGTTAAGTTTATTTTTTGGGTCGGTGACCCTGTGAGTTAAGTTTATTTTTTCTGGCGGTGACCCTGTGAGTTAAGTTTATTTTTTGGGGCGGTGACCCTGTGAGTTAAGTTTATTTTTTGGGGCGGTGACCCTGTGAGTTAAGTTTATTTTTTGGGGCGGTGACCCTGTGAGTTAAGTTTATTTTTTGGGGCGGTGACCCTGTGAGTTAAGTTTATTTTTTGGGGCGGTGACCCAGTGAGTTAAGTTTATTTTTTGGGGCGGTGACCCTGTGAGTTAAGTTTATTTTTTGGGGCGGTGACCCTGTGAGTTAAGTTTATTTTTTGGGGCGGTGACCCTGTGAGTTAAGTTTATTTTTTGGGTCGGTGACCCTGTGAGTTAAGTTTATTTTTTGGGGCGGTGACCCTGTGAGTTAAGTTTATTTTTTGGGGCAGTGACCCTGTGAGTTAAGTTTATTTTTTGAGGCGGTGACCCTGTGAGTTAAGTTTATTTTTTGGGGCGGTGACCCTGTGAGTTAAGTTTATTTTTTGGGGCGGTGACCCTGTGAGTTAAGTTTATTTTTTGGGGCGGTGACCCTGTGAGTTAAGTTTATTTTTTGGGGCGGTGACCCAGTGAGTTAAGTTTATTTTTTGGGGCGGTGACCCTGTGAGTTAAGTTTATTTTTTGGGGCGGTGACCCTGTGGTTACAGTTTATTTTTTGGGGCGGTGACCCTGTGAGTTAAGTTTATTTTTTTGGGGCGGTGACCCTGTGAGTTAAGTTTATTTTTTGGGGCGGTGACCCTGTGAGTTAAGTTTATTTTTTGGGGCGGCGACCCTGTGAGTTAAGTTTATTTATTGGGACGGCGACCCTGTGAGTTAAGTTTATTTTTTGGGGCGGTGACCCTGTGAGTTAAGTTTATTTTTTGGGGCGGCGACCCTGTGAGTTAAGTTTATTTTTTTGAGGCGGTGACCCTGTGAGTTAAGTTTATTTTTTGAGGCGGCGACCCTGTGAGTTAAGTTTATTTTTTGGGGCGGTGACCCTGTGAGTTAAGTTTATTTTTTGGGACGGCGACCCTGTGAGTTAAGTTTATTTTTTGGGGCGGTGACCCTGTGAGTTAAGTTTATTTTTTGGGGCGGTGACCCTGTGAGTTAAGTTTATTTTTTTGAGGCGGTGACCCTGTGAGTTAAGTTTATTTTTTTGAGGCGGTGACCCTGTGAGTTAAGTTTATTTTTTGAGGCGGTGACCCTGTGAGTTAAGTTTATTTTTTGGGGCGGCGACCCTGTGAGTTAAGTTTATTTTTTGGGGCGGCGACCCTGTGAGTTAAGTTTATTTTTTGGGCGGTGACCCTGTGAGTTAAGTTTATTTTTTTGGGGCGGTGACCCTGTGAGTTAAGTTTATTTTTTGAGGCGGTGACCCTGTGAGTTAAGATTATTTTTTGAGGCGGCGACCCTGTGAGTTAAGTTTATTTTTTATGGCGGTGACCCTGTGAGTTAAGTTTATTTTTTGGGGCGGCGACCCTGTGAGTTAAGTTTATTTTTTGGGGCGGTGACCCTGTGAGTTAAGTTTATTTTTTGGGGCGGTGACCCTGTGAGTTACAGTTTATTTATTCGGGCGGTGACCCTGTGAGTTACAGTTTATTTATTGGGACGGTGACCCTGTGAGTTACAGTTTATTTATTCGGGCGGTGACCCTGTGAGTTACAGTTTATTTTTTGGGGCGGTGACCCTGTGAGTTAAGTTTATTTTTTGGGGCGGCGACCCTGTGAGTTAAGTTTATTTTTTGAGGCGGTGACCCTGTGAGTTAAGTTTATTTTTTGGGGCGGTGACCCTGTGGTTACAGTTTATTTATTGGGACGGTGACCCTGTGAGTTACAGTTTATTTATTCGGGCGGTGACCCTGTGAGTTACAGTTTATTTTTTGGGGCGGTGACCCTGTGAGTTACAGTTTATTTTTTGGGGCGGTGACCCTGTGAGTTAAGTTTATTTATTGGGACGGTGACCCTGTGAGTTACAGTTTATTTATTCGGGCGGTGACCCTGTGAGTTAAGTTTATTTTTTGGGGCGGTGACCCTGTGAGTGATGTTTATTTTTGGGGCGGTGACCCTGTGAGTTAAGTTTATTTTTTGAGGCGGTGACCCTGTGAGTTAAGTTTATTTTTTTGGGGCGGTGACCCTGTGAGTTAAGTTTATTTTTTGAGGCGGTGACCCTGTGAGTTAAGTTTATTTTTTGGGGCAGTGACCCTGTGAGTTAAGTTTATTTTTTGGGGCGGTGACCCTGTGAGTTAAGTTTATTTTTTGGGGCGGCGACCCTGTGAGTTAAGTTTATTTTTTGGGGCGGCGACCCTGTGAGTTAAGTTTATTTTTTGGGGCGGTGACCCTGTGAGTTAAGTTTATTTTTTGGGGCGGTGACCCTGTGAGTTAAGTTTATTTATTGGGACGGCGACCCTGTGGTTACAGTTTATTTTTTGGGGCGGTGACCCTGTGAGTTAAGTTTATTTTTTGGGGCGGTGACCCTGTGAGTTAAGTTTATTTTTGGGGCGGTGACCCTGTGAGTTAAGTTTATTTTTTGGGCGGTGACCCTGTGAGTTAAGTTTATTTTTTGGGGCGGTGACCCTGTGAGTTAAGTTTATTTATTGGGACGGCGACCCTGTGGTTACAGTTTATTTTTTGGGGCGGTGACCCTGTGAGTTAAGTTTATTTTTTGGGGCGGTGACCCTGTGAGTTAAGTTTATTTATTGGGACGGCGACCCTGTGGTTACAGTTTATTTTTTGAGGCGGTGACCCTGTGAGTTAAGTTTATTTTTTGGGGCGGTGACCCTGTGGTTACAGTTTATTTTTTGGGGCGGTGACCCTGTGAGTTAAGTTAATTTTTTGGGGCGGTGACCCTGTGAGTTAAGTTTATTTTTTGAGGCGGTGACCCTGTGAGTTAAGTTTATTTTTTGGGGCGGTGACCCTGTGAGTTAAGTTTATTTTTTGAGGCGGTGACCCTGTGAGTTAAGTTTATTTTTTGGGGCGGCGACCCTGTGAGTTAAGTTTATTTTTTGAGGCGGTGACCCTGTGAGTTAAGTTTATTTTTTGGGGCGGTGACCCTGTGAGTTAAGTTTATTTTTTGAGGCGGTGACCCTGTGAGTTAAGTTTATTTTTTTGAGGCGGTGACCCTGTGAGTTAAGTTTATTTATTGGGACGGTGACCCTGTGAGTTAAGTTTATTTTTTTGAGGCGGTGACCCTGTGGTTACAGTTTATTTATTCGGGCGGTGACCCTGTGAGTTACAGTTTATTTTTTGGGGCGGTGACCCTGTGAGTTAAGTTTATTTTTTGGGGCGGCGACCCTGTGAGTTAAGTTTATTTTTTGAGGCGGTGACCCTGTGAGTTAAGTTTATTTTTTGGGGCGGTGACCCTGTGGTTCCAGTTTATTTATTGGGACGGTGACCCTGTGAGTTACAGTTTATTTATTCGGGCGGTGACCCTGTGAGTTACAGTTTATTTTTTGGGGCGGTGACCCTGTGAGTTAAGTTTATTTATTGGGACGGTGACCCTGTGAGTTACAGTTTATTTATTCGGGCGGTGACCCTGTGAGTTAAGTTTATTTTTTGGGGCGGTGACCCTGTGAGTTAAGTTTATTTTTTTGGGGCGGTGACCCTGTGAGTTAAGTTTATTTTTTGAGGCGGTGACCCTGTGAGTTAAGTTTATTTTTTGGGGCGGTGACCCTGTGAGTTAAGTTTATTTATTGGGACGGCGACCCTGTGGTTACAGTTTATTTTTTGGGGCGGTGACCCTGTGAGTTAAGTTTATTTATTGGGACGGCGACCCTGTGGTTACAGTTTATTTTTTGGGGCGGTGACCCTGTGAGTTAAGTTTATTTTTTGGGGCGGTGACCCTGTGAGTTAAGTTTATTTATTGGGACGGCGACCCTGTGAGTTAAGTTTATTTATTGGGGCGGTGACCCTGTGAGTTAAGTTTATTTTTTGGGGCGGTGACCCTGTGAGTTAAGTTTATTTATTGGGACGGCGACCCTGTGGTTACAGTTTATTTTTTGGGGCGGTGACCCTGTGAGTTAAGTTTATTTATTGGGACGGCGACCCTGTGGTTACAGTTTATTTTTTGGGGCGGTGACCCTGTGAGTGATGTTTATTTTTGGGGCGGTGACCCTGTGAGTTAAGTTTATTTTTTGGGGCGGTGACCCTGTGAGTTAAGTTTATTTTTTGGGGCGGTGACCCTGTGAGTTAAGTTTATTTATTGGGACGGCGACCCTGTGGTTACAGTTTATTTTTTGGGGCGGTGACCCTGTGAGTTAAGTTTATTTATTGGGACGGCGACCCTGTGGTTACAGTTTATTTTTTGGGGCGGTGACCCTGTGAGTGATGTTTATTTTTGGGGCGGTGACCCTGTGAGTTAAGTTTATTTTTGGGGCGGTGACCCTGTGAGTTAAGTTTATTTTTTGAGGCGGTGACCCTGTGAGTTAAGTTTATTTTTTTGGGGCGGTGACCCTGTGAGTTAAGTTTATTTTTTGAGGCGGTGACCCTGTGAGTTAAGTTTATTTTTTGGGGCGGTGACCCTGTGAGTTAAGTTTATTTATTGGGACGGCGACCCTGTGGTTACAGTTTATTTTTTGGGGCGGTGACCCTGTGAGTTAAGTTTATTTTTTGGGGCGGTGACCCTGTGAGTTAAGTTTATTTATTGGGACGGCGACCCTGTGGTTACAGTTTATTTTTTGAGGCGGTGACCCTGTGAGTTAAGTTTATTTTTTGGGGCGGTGACCCTGTGGTTACAGTTTATTTTTTGGGGCGGTGACCCTGTGAGTTAAGTTAATTTTTTGGGGCGGTGACCCTGTGAGTTAAGTTTATTTTTTGAGGCGGTGACCCTGTGAGTTAAGTTTATTTTTTGGGGAGGCGACCCTGTGAGTTAAGTTTATTTTTTGGGGCGGCGACCCTGTGAGTTAAGTTTATTTTTTGAGGCGGTGACCCTGTGAGTTAAGTTTATTTTTTGGGGCGGTGACCCTGTGAGTTAAGTTTATTTTTTGAGGCGGTGACCCTGTGAGTTAAGTTTATTTTTTTGAGGCGGTGACCCTGTGAGTTAAGTTAATTTTTTGGGGCGGTGACCCTGTGAGTTAAGTTTATTTTTTGGGGCGGTGACCCTGTGAGTTAAGTTTATTTTTTGAGGCGGTGACCCTGTGAGTTAAGTTTATTTTTTTGAGGCGGTGACCCTGTGAGTTAAGTTAATTTTTTGGGGCGGTGACCCTGTGAGTTAAGTTTATTTTTTTGAGACGGTGACCCTGTGAGTTAAGTTTATTTTTTGGGGCGGTGACCCAGTGAGTTAAGTTTATTTTTTCTGGCGGTGACCCTGTGAGTTAAGTTTATTTTTTGGGGCGGTGACCCTGTGAGTTAAGTTTATTTTTTGGGGCGGTGACCCAGTGAGTTAAGTTTATTTTTTGGGGCGGTGACCCTGTGAGTTAAGTTTATTTATTCGGGCGGTGACCCTGTGAGTTAAGTTTATTTATTCGGGCGGTGACCCTGTGAGTTAAGTTTATTTTTTGAGGCGGTGACCCTGTGAGTTAAGTTTATTTTTTGGGGCGGTGACCCTGTGAGTTAAGTTTATTTTTTGGGGCGGTGACCCTGTGAGTTAAGTTAATTTTTTGGGGCGGTGACCCTGTGAGTTAAGTTTATTTTTTGAGGCGGTGACCCTGTGAGTTAAGTTTATTTTTTTGAGGCGGTGACCCTGTGAGTTAAGTTTATTTTTTGGGGCGGTGACTCTGTGAGTTAAGTTAATTTTTTGGGGCGGTGACCCTGTGAGTTAAGTTTATTTTTTGAGGCGGTGACCCTGTGAGTTAAGTTTATTTTTTTGAGGCGGTGACCCTGTGAGTTAAGTTTATTTTTTGGGGCGGTGACTCTGTGAGTTAAGTTAATTTTTTGGGGCGGTGACCCTGTGAGTTAAGTTTATTTTTTGAGGCGGTGACCCTGTGAGTTAAGTTTATTTTTTTGAGGCGGTGACCCTGTGAGTTAAGTTTATTTTTTGGGGCGGCGACCCTGTGAGTTAAGTTTATTTTTTTGGGCGGTGACCCTGTGAGTTAAGTTTATTTTTTTGGGGCGGCGACCCTGTGAGTTAAGTTTATTTTTTGGGGCGGTGACCCTGTGAGTTACAGTTTATTTATTCGGGCGGTGACCCTGTGAGTTAAGTTTATTTTTGGGGCGGTGACCCTGTGAGTTAAGTTTATTTTTTGGGGCGGCGACCCTGTGAGTTACAGTTTATTTTTTGAGGCGGTGACCCTGTGGTTACAGTTTATTTTTTGGGGCGGTGACCCTGTGAGTTAAGTTTATTTTTTGGGGCGGTGACCCTGTGAGTTAAGTTTATTTTTTGGGGCGGTGACCCTGTGAGTTAAGTTTATTTTTTGAGGCGGTGACCCTGTGAGTTAAGTTTATTTTTTGGGGCGGCGACCCTGTGAGTTAAGTTTATTTTTTGGGGCGGTGACCCTGTGAGTTAAGTTTATTTTTTGGGGCTGTGACCCTGTGGTTACAGTTTATTTTTTGGGGCGGCGACCCTGTGAGTTACAGTTTATTTATTCGGGCGGTGACCCTGTGAGTTGAGTTTATTTTTTGGGGCGGTGACCCTGTGAGTTAAGTTTATTTTTTGAGGCGGTGACCCTGTGAGTTAAGTTTATTTTTTGGGGCGGTGACCCTGTGAGTTAAGTTTATTTTTTGAGGCGGTGACCCTGTGAGTTAAGTTTTTTTTTTTGAGGCGGTGACCCTGTGAGTTAAGTTTATTTTTTGGGGCGGTGACCCTGTGGTTACAGTTTATTTTTTGGGGCGGCGACCCTGTGAGTTACAGTTTATTTATTCGGGCGGTGACCCTGTGAGTTAAGTTTATTTTTTGGGGTGGTGACCCTGTGAGTTAAGTTTATTTTTTGGGGCGGTGACCCTGTGAGTTAAGTTTATTTTTTGGGGCGGTGACCCTGTGAGTTAAGTTTATTTTTTGGGGTGGTGACCCTGTGAGTTAAGTTTATTTTTTGGGGCGGTGACCCTGTGAGTTAAGTTTATTTTTTGAGGCGGTGACCCTGTGAGTTAAGTTTATTTTTTGGGGCGGTGACCCTGTGAGTTAAGTTTATTTTTTGGGGTGGTGACCCTGTGAGTTAAGTTTATTTTTTGGGGCGGTGACCCTGTGAGTTAAGTTTATTTTTTGGGGCGGTGACCCTGTGAGTTAAGTTTATTTTTTGGGGCGGTGACTCTGTGAGTTAAGTTTATTTTTTGAGGCGGTGACCCTGTGAGTTAAGTTTATTTTTTGGGGCGGTGACCCTGTGAGTTAAGTTTATTTTTTGGGGCGGCGACCCTGTGAGTTAAGTTAATTTTTTGGGGCGGTGACCCTGTGAGTTAAGTTTATTTTTTGAGGCGGTGACCCTGTGAGTTAAGTTTATTTTTTTGAGGCGGTGACCCTGTGAGTTAAGTTTATTTTTTGGGGCGGCGACCCTGTGAGTTAAGTTTATTTTTTTGGGCGGTGACCCTGTGAGTTAAGTTTATTTTTTTGGGGCGGCGACCCTGTGAGTTAAGTTTATTTTTTGGGGCGGTGACCCTGTGAGTTACAGTTTATTTATTCGGGCGGTGACCCTGTGAGTTAAGTTTATTTTTGGGGCGGTGACCCTGTGAGTTAAGTTTATTTTTTGGGGCGGCGACCCTGTGAGTTACAGTTTATTTTTTGAGGCGGTGACCCTGTGGTTACAGTTTATTTTTTGGGGCGGTGACCCTGTGAGTTAAGTTTATTTTTTGGGGCGGTGACCCTGTGAGTTAAGTTTATTTTTTGGGGCGGTGACCCTGTGAGTTAAGTTTATTTTTTGAGGCGGTGACCCTGTGAGTTAAGTTTATTTTTTGGGGCGGCGACCCTGTGAGTTAAGTTTATTTTTTGGGGCGGTGACCCTGTGAGTTAAGTTTATTTTTTGGGGCTGTGACCCTGTGGTTACAGTTTATTTTTTGGGGCGGCGACCCTGTGAGTTACAGTTTATTTATTCGGGCGGTGACCCTGTGAGTTGAGTTTATTTTTTGGGGCGGTGACCCTGTGAGTTAAGTTTATTTTTTGGGGCGGTGACCCTGTGGTTACAGTTTATTTTTTGGGGCGGCGACCCTGTGAGTTACAGTTTATTTATTCGGGCGGTGACCCTGTGAGTTAAGTTTATTTTTTGGGGTGGTGACCCTGTGAGTTAAGATTATTTTTTGGGGCGGTGACCCTGTGAGTTAAGTTTATTTTTTGGGGCGGTGACCCTGTGAGTTAAGTTTATTTTTTGGGGTGGTGACCCTGTGAGTTAAGTTTATTTTTTGGGGCGGTGACCCTGTGAGTTAAGTTTATTTTTTGAGGCGGTGACCCTGTGAGTTAAGTTTATTTTTTGGGGCGGTGACCCTGTGAGTTAAGTTTATTTTTTGGGGTGGTGACCCTGTGAGTTAAGTTTATTTTTTGGGGCGGTGACCCTGTGAGTTAAGTTTATTTTTTGGGGCGGTGACCCTGTGAGTTAAGTTTATTTTTTGGGGCGGTGACTCTGTGAGTTAAGTTTATTTTTTGGGGCGGTGACCCTGTGAGTTACAGTTTATTTATTCGGGCGGTGACCCTGTGAGTTAAGTTTATTTTTTGGGGTGGTGACCCTGCGAGTTAAGTTTATTTTTTGGGGCGGTGACTCTGTGAGTTAAGTTTATTTTTTGAGGCGGTGACCCTGTGAGTTAAGTTTATTTTTTGGGGCGGTGACCCTGTGAGTTAAGTTTATTTTTTGGGGCGGTGACCCTGTGAGTTAAGTTTATTTTTTTGGGGCGGCGACCCTGTGAGTTAAGTTTATTTTTTGGGGCGGTGACCCTGTGAGTTACAGTTTATTTATTCGGGCGGTGACCCTGTGAGTTAAGTTTATTTTTTGGGGCGGTGACCCTGTGAGTTAAGTTTATTTTTTGAGGCGGTGACCCGGTGAGTTAAGTTTATTTTTTGGGGCGGTGACCCGGTGAGTTAAGTTTATTTTTTGGGGCGGTGACCCTGTGAGTTAAGTTTATTTTTTGGGGCGGTGACCCTGTGAGTTAAATTTATTTATTCGGGCGGTGACCCTGTGAGTTAAGTTTATTTTTTGAGGCGGTGACCCTGTGAGTTAAGTTTATTTTTTGAGGCGGTGACCCTGTGAGTTAAGTTTATTTTTTGGGGCGGTGACCCTGTGAGTTAAGTTTATTTTTTGGGGCGGTGACCCTGTGAGTTAAGTTTATTTTTTGAGGCGGTGACCCTGTGAGTTAAGTTTATTTATTCGGGCGGTGACCCTGTGAGTTAAGTTTATTTTTTGAGGCGGTGACCCTGTGAGTTAAGTTTATTTTTTGGGGCGGTGACCCTGTGAGTTAAGTTTATTTTTTGAGGCGGTGACCCTGTGAGTTAAGTTTATTTTTTGAGGCGGCGACCCTGTGAGTTAAGTTTATTTTTTGAGGCGGTGACCCTGTGAGTTAAGTTTATTTTTTGAGGCGGTGACCCTGTGAGTTAAGTTTATTTTTTGGGTCGGCGACCCTGTGAGTTAAGTTTATTTTTTGGGGCGGTGACCCTGTGAGTTAAGTTTATTTTTTGGGGCGGCGACCCTGTGAGTTAAGTTTATTTTTTGGGGCGGCGACCCTGTGGTTACAGTTTATTTTTTCTGGCGGTGACCCTGTGAGTTAAGTTTATTTTTTGAGGCGGTGACCCTGTGAGTTAAGTTTATTTTTTGGGGCGGTGACCCTGTGAGTTAAGTTTATTTTTTGGGGCGGTGACCCTGTGAGTTAAGTTTATTTTTTGGGGCGGTGACCCTGTGAGTTAAGTTTATTTTTTGAGGCGGTGACCCTGTGAGTTAAGTTTATTTTTTGGGGCGGTGACCCTGTGAGTTAAGTTTATTTTTTGGGGCGGTGACCCTGTGAGTTAAGTTTATTTTTTGAGGCGGCGACCCTGTGAGTTAAGTTTATTTTTTGAGGCGGTGACCCTGTGAGTTAAGTTTATTTTTTGAGGCGGTGACCCTGTGAGTTAAGTTTATTTTTTGGGGCGGCGACCCTGTGAGTTAAGTTTATTTTTTGAGGCGGTGACCCTGTGAGTTAAGTTTATTTTTTGGGGCGGCGACCCTGTGAGTTAAGTTTATTTTTTGAGGCGGTGACCCTGTGAGTTAAGTTTATTTTTTGGGGCGGCGACCCTGTGAGTTAAGTTTATTTTTTGAGGCGGTGACCCTGTGAGTTAAGTTTATTTTTTCTGGCGGTGACCCTGTGAGTTAAGTTTATTTATTCGGGCGGTGACCCTGTGAGTTAAGTTTATTTTTTGGGGCGGTGACCCTGTGAGTTACAGTTTATTTTTTGGGGCGGTGACCCTGTGAGTTAAGTTTATTTTTTGGGGCGGTGACCCTGTGAGTTAAGTTTATTTTTTGGGGCGGCGACCCTGTGAGTTAAGTTTATTTTTTGGGGTGGTGACCCTGTGAGTTAAGTTTATTTTTTGGGACGGTGACCCTGTGAGTTAAGTTTATTTTTTGGGGCGGTGACCCTGTGAGTTAAGTTTATTTTTTGGGGCGGTGACCCTGTGAGTTAAGTTTATTTTTTGGGGCGGTGACCCTGTGAGTTAAGTTTATTTTTTGGGGCGGCGACCCTGTGAGTTAAGTTTATTTTTTGGGGCGGTGACCCTGTGAGTTAAGTTTATTTTTTGGGGCGGCGACCCTGTGAGTTAAGTTTATTTTTTGGGGCGGTGACCCTGTGAGTTAAGTTTATTTTTTGGGGCGGTGACCCTGTGAGTTAAGTTTATTTTTTGGGGCGGTGACCCTGTGAGTTAAGTTTATTTTTTGGGGCGGTGACCCTGTGAGTTAAGTTTATTTTTTGGGGCGGTGACCCTGTGAGTTAAGTTTATTTTTTGGGGCGGCGACCCTGTGAGTTAAGTTTATTTTTTGGGGCGGCGACCCTGTGAGTTAAGTTTATTTTTTGGGGCGGCGACCCTGTGAGTTAAGTTTATTTTTTGGGGCGGCGACCCTGTGAGTTAAGTTTATTTTTTGGGGCGGCGACCCTGTGAGTTAAGTTTATTTTTTCTGGCGGTGACCCTGTGAGTTAAGTTTATTTTTTGGGGCGGTGACCCTGTGAGTTAAGTTTATTTTTTGGGGCGGCGACCCTGTGAGTTAACTTTATTTTTTGGGGCGGCGACCCTGTGAGTTAAGATTATTTTTTGAGGCGGTGACCCTGTGAGTTAAGTTTATTTTTTGGGGCGGTGACCCTGTGAGTTAAGTTTATTTTTTGGGGCGGTGACCCTGTGAGTTAAGTTTATTTTTTGGGGCGGTGACCCTGTGAGTTAAGTTTATTTTTTGGGGCGGCGACCCTGTGAGTTAAGTTTATTTTTTGGGGCGGTGACCCTGTGAGTTAAGTTTATTTTTTGGGGCGGTGACCCTGTGAGTTAAGTTTATTTTTTGGGCGGTGACCCTGTGAGTTAAGTTTATTTTTTGGGCGGTGACCCTGTGAGTTAAGTTTATTTTTTGGGGCGGTGACCCTGTGAGTTAAGTTTATTTTTTGGGCGGTGACCCTGTGAGTTAAGTTTATTTTTTGGGCGGCGACCCTGTGAGTTAAGTTTATTTTTTGGGGCGGTGACCCTGTGAGTTAAGTTTATTTTTTGGGGCGGTGACCCTGTGAGTTACAGTTTATTTTTTGGGGCGGTGACCCTGTGGTTACAGTTTATTTTTTGGGGCGGTGACCCTGTGAGTTAAGTTTATTTTTTGGGCGGTGACCCTGTGAGTTAAGTTTATTTTTTGGGGCGGTGACCCTGTGAGTTAAGTTTATTTTTTGGGGCGGTGACCCTGTGAGTTAAGTTTATTTTTTGGGCGGTGACCCTGTGGTTCCAGTTTATTTTTTGGGGCGGTGACCCTGTGAGTTAAGTTTATTTTTTGGGGCGGTGACCCTGTGAGTTAAGTTTATTTTTTGGGGCGGCGACCCTGTGAGTTAAGTTTATTTTTGGGGCGGTGACCCTGTGAGTTACAGTTTATTTTTTGGGGCGGTGACCCTGTGAGTTAAGTTTATTTTTTGGGGCGGTGACCCTGTGAGTTAAGTTTATTTTTTGGGGCGGTGACCCTGTGAGTTAAGTTTATTTTTTGGGGCGGCGACCCTGTGAGTTAAGTTTATTTTTGGGGCGGTGACCCTGTGAGTTACAGTTTATTTTTTGGGGCGGTGACCCTGTGAGTTACAGTTTATTTTTTGGGGCGGTGACCCTGTGAGTTACAGTTTATTTTTTGGGGAGGCGACCCTGTGAGTTAAGTTTATTTTTTGGGGCGGTGACCCTGTGAGTTAAGTTTATTTTTTGAGGCGGTGACCCTGTGGTTACAGTTTATTTTTTGAGGCGGTGACCCTGTGAGTTAAGTTTATTTTTTGGGGCGGTGACCCTGTGAGTTAAGTTTATTTTTTGGGGCGGTGACCCTGTGAGTTAAGTTTATTTTTTGGGGCGGTGACCCTGTGAGTTAAGTTTATTTTTTGGGGCGGCGACCCTGTGAGTTAAGTTTATTTTTGGGGCGGTGACCCTGTGAGTTACAGTTTATTTTTTGGGGCGGTGACCCTGTGAGTTACAGTTTATTTTTTGGGGCGGTGACCCTGTGAGTTACAGTTTATTTTTTGGGGAGGCGACCCTGTGAGTTAAGTTTATTTTTTGGGGCGGTGACCCTGTGAGTTAAGTTTATTTTTTGGGGCGGTGACCCTGTGAGTTAAGTTTATTTTTTGGGGCGGTGACCCTGTGAGTTACAGTTTATTTTTTGGGGCGGTGACCCTGTGAGTTACAGTTTATTTTTTGGGGAGGCGACCCTGTGAGTTAAGTTTATTTTTTGGGGCGGTGACCCTGTGAGTTAAGTTTATTTTTTGGGGCGG
This sequence comes from Heterodontus francisci, assembly GCF_036365525.1. Lineage (NCBI taxonomy): Eukaryota > Metazoa > Chordata > Chondrichthyes > Heterodontiformes > Heterodontidae > Heterodontus > Heterodontus francisci. Next base: position 207,460,485 of record NC_090373.1, on the reverse strand, counting down.
TGACCCTGTGAGTTAAGTTTATTTTTTGGGGCGGTGACCCTGTGAGTTAAGTTTATTTTTTGGGGCGGTGACCCTGTGAGTTAAGTTTATTTTTTGAGGCGGTGACCCTGTGAGTTAAGTTTATTTTTTGAGGCGGTGACCCTGTGAGTTAAGTTTATTTATTCGGGCGGTGACCCTGTGAGTTAAGTTTATTTTTTGGGGCGGTGACCCTGTGGTTACAGTTTATTTTTTGGGGCGGTGACCCTGTGAGTTAAGTTTATTTTTTGGGGCGGCGACCCTGTGAGTTAAGTTTATTTTTTGGGGCGGTGACCCTGTGAGTTAGGTTTATTTTTTGGGGCGGTGACCCTGTGAGTTAAGTTTATTTTTTGAGGCGGTGACCCTGTGAGTTAAGTTTATTTTTTTGGGGCGGTGACCCTGTGAGTTAAGTTTATTTTTTTGGGGCGGCGACCCTGTGAGTTAAGTTTATTTTTTGAGGCGGTGACCCTGTGAGTTAAGTTTATTTTTTGAGGCGGTGACCCTGTGAGTTAAGTTTATTTTTTCTGGCGGTGACCCTGTGAGTTAACTTTATTTTTTGGGGCGGTGACCCTGTGAGTTAAGTTTATTTTTTCTGGCGGTGACCCTGTGAGTTAAGATTATTTTTTGGGGCGGTGACCCTGTGAGTTAAGTTTATTTTTTCTGGCGGTGACCCTGTGGTTACAGTTTATTTTTTGGGGCGGTGACCCTGTGAGTTAGGTTTATTTTTTGGGGCGGTGACCCTGTGAGTTAAGTTTATTTTTGGGGCGGTGACCCTGTGAGTTAAGTTTATTTTTTGGGGCGGTGACCCTGTGAGTTAAGTTTATTTTTTGGGGCGGTGACCCTGTGAGTTAAGTTTATTTTTTGGGGCGGTGACCCTGTGAGTGATGTTTATTATTGGGGCGGTGACCCTGTGAGTTAAGTTTATTTTTGGGGCGGTGACCCTGTGAGTTAAGTTTATTTATTCGGGCGGTGACCCTGTGATTTAAGTTTATTTTTTGAGGCGGTGACCCTGTGAGTTAAGTTTATTTTTTGAGGCGGTGACCCTGTGAGTTAAGTTTATTTTTTGAGGCGGTGACCCTGTGAGTTAAGTTTATTTTTTGGGGCGGTGACCCTGTGAGTTAAGTTTATTTTTTGGGGCGGTGACCCTGTGAGTTAAGTTTATTTTTTGGGGCGGTGACCCTGTGAGTTAAGTTTATTTTTTGAGGTGGTGACCCTGTGAGTTAAGTTTATTTTTTGGGGCGGTGACCCTGTGAGTTAAGTTTATTTTTTGGGGCGGTGACCCTGTGAGTTAAGTTTATTTTTTGGGGCGGCGACCCTGTGAGTTAACTTTATTTTTTCTGGCGGTGACCCTGTGAGTTAAGTTTATTTTTTGGGGCGGTGACCCTGTGAGTTAAGTTTATTTATTCGGGCGGTGACCCTGTGAGTTAAGTTTATTTTTTGGGGCGGCGACCCTGTGAGTTAAGTTTATTTATTCGGGCGGTGACCCTGTGAGTTAAGTTTATTTTTTGGGGCGGCGACCCTGTGAGTTAAGTTTATTTTTTGGGGCGGTGACTCTGTGAGTTAAGTTTATTTTTGGGGCGGTGACCCTGTGAGTTAAGATTATTTATTGGGACGGCGACCCTGTGAGTTAAGTTTATTTATTGGGACGGCGACCCTGTGAGTTAAGTTTATTTTTGGGGCGGTGACCCAGTGAGTTAAGTTTATTTTTTGGGGCGGCGACCCTGTGAGTTAAGTTTATTTTTTGGGGCGGCGACCCTGTGAGTTAAGTTTATTTTTTGAGGCGGTGACCCTGTGAGTTAAGTTTATTTTTTGGGGCGGCGACCCTGTGAGTTAAGTTTATTTTTTGGGGCGGTGACCCTGTGAGTTAAGTTTATTTTTTGGGGCGGTGACCCTGTGAGTTAAGTTTATTTTTTGGGGCGGTGACCCTGTGAGTTAAGTTTATTTTTTGGGGCGGTGACCCTGTGAGTTACAGTTTATTTTTTGAGGCGGTGACCCTGTGAGTTAAGTTTATTTTTTGGGGCGGCGACCCTGTGAGTTAAGTTTATTTTTTGAGGCGGTGACCCTGTGAGTTAAGTTTATTTTTGAGGCGGCGACCCTGTGAGTTAAGTTTATTTTTTGGGGCGGTGACCCTGTGAGTTAAGTTTATTTTTTGGGGCGGCGACCCTGTGAGTTAAGTTTATTTTTTGGGGCGGTGACCCTGTGGTTCCAGTTTATTTTTTGGGGCGGTGACTCTGTGAGTTAAGTTTATTTTTGGGGCGGTGACCCAGTGAGTTAAGTTTATTTTTTGGGGCGGCGACCCTGTGAGTTAAGTTTATTTTTTGGGGCGGCGACCCTGTGAGTTAAGTTTATTTATTGGGACGGTGACCCTGTGAGTTAAGATTATTTATTGGGACGGTGACTCTGTGAGTTAAGTTTATTTATTGGGACGGTGACCCTGTGAGTTAAGATTATTTATTGGGACGGTGACTCTGTGAGTTAAGTTTATTTTTTGGGGCGGCGACCCTGTGAGTTAAGTTTATTTATTGGGACGGTGACTCTGTGAGTTAAGTTTATTTTTGGGGCGGTGACCCAGTGAGTTAAGTTTATTTTTTGGGGCGGTGACCCTGTGAGTTAAGTTTATTTTTTGAGGCGGTGACCCTGTGAGTTAAGTTTATTTTTTGGGGCGGTGACCCTGTGAGTTAAGTTTATTTATTCGGGCGGTGACCCTGTGAGTTAAGTTTATTTTTTGGGGCGGCGACCCTGTGAGTTAAGTTTATTTTTGGGGCGGTGACCCTGTGAGTTAAGTTTATTTTTTGGGGCGGCGACCCTGTGAGTTAAGTTTATTTTTTGGGGCGGTGACCCTGTGAGTTAAGTTTATTTATTCGGGCGGTGACCCTGTGAGTTAAGTTTATTTTTTGGGGCGGTGACCCTGTGAGTTAAGTTTATTTATTCGGGCGGTGACCCTGTGAGTTACAGTTTATTTTTTGGGGCGGTGACCCTGTGAGTTAAGTTTATTTATTCGGGCGGTGACCCTGTGAGTTAAGTTTATTTTTTGGGGCGGTGACCCTGTGAGTTAAGTTTATTTTTTGAGGCGGTGACCCTGTGAGTTAAGTTTATTATTTGAGGCGGTGACCCTGTGAGTTAAGTTTATTTTTTGGGGCGGTGACCCTGTGAGTTAAGTTTATTTTTTGGGGCGGCGACCCTGTGAGTTAAGTTTATTTTTTGGGGCGGTGACCCTGTGAGTTAAGTTTATTTTTTGGGGCGGCGACCCTGTGAGTTAAGTTTATTTTTTGGGGCGGTGACCCTGTGAGTTAAGTTTATTTTTTGGGGTGGTGACCCTGTGAGTTAAGTTTATTATTTGGGGCGGTGACCCTGTGAGTTAAGTTTATTTTTTGGGGCGGCGACCCTGTGAGTTAAGTTTATTTTTTGGGGCGGTGACCCTGTGAGTTAAGTTTATTTTTTGGGGTGGTGACCCTGTGAGTTAAGTTTATTATTTGGGGCGGTGACCCTGTGAGTTAAGTTTATTTTTTGGGGCGGTGACCCTGTGAGTTAAGTTTATTTTTTGGGGCGGCGACCTTGTGAGTTAAGTTTATTTATTGGGGTGGTGACCCTGTGAGTTAAGTTTATTTTTTGGGGCGGCGACCCTGTGAGTTAAGTTTATTTATTGGGACGGCGACCCTGTGAGTTAAGTTTATTTTTTGGGGCGGTGACCCTGTGAGTTAAGTTTATTTTTTTGGGCGGTGACCCTGTGAGTTAAGTTTATTTTTTGAGGCGGTGACCCTGTGAGTTAAGTTTATTTTTTGGGGCGGTGACCCTGTGAGTTAAGTTTATTTTTTGGGGCGGCGACCCTGTGAGTTAAGTTTATTTTTTGGGGCGGTGACCCTGTGAGTTAAGTTTATTTTTTGGGGCGGCGACCCTGTGAGTTAAGTTTATTTTTTGAGGTGGCGACCCTGTGAGTTAAGTTTATTTTTTGAGGCGGTGACCCTGTGAGTTAAGTTTATTTTTTGGGCGGTGACCCTGTGAGTTAAGTTTATTTTTTGAGGCGGTGACCCTGTGAGTTAAGTTTATTTTTTGGGGCGGTGACCCTGTGAGTTAAGTTTATTTTTTGGGGCGGCGACCCTGTGAGTTAAGTTTATTTTTTGGGGCGGTGACCCTGTGAGTTAAGTTTATTTTTTGAGGCGGTGACCCTGTGAGTTAAGTTTATTTTTTGAGGCGGTGACCCTGTGAGTTAAGTTTATTTTTTGGGGCGGTGACCCTGTGAGTTAAGTTTATTTTTTGGGGCGGTGACCCTGTGAGTTAAGTTTATTTTTTGGGGCGGTGACCCTGTGAGTTAAGTTTATTTTTTTGGGCGGTGACCCTGTGAGTTAAGTTTATTTTTTGGGGCGGTGACCCTGTGAGTTAAGTTTATTTTTTGGGGCGGTGACCCTGTGAGTTAAGTTTATTTTTTGGGGTGGCGACCCTGTGAGTTAAGTTTATTTTTGGGGCGGTGACCCTGTGAGTTAAGTTTATTTTTTGGGGCGGTGACCCTGTGAGTTAAGTTTATTTTTTGAGGCGGCGACCCTGTGAGTTAAGTTTATTTTTTGGGGCGGTGACCCTGTGAGTTAAGTTTATTTTTTGGGGCGGTGACCCTGTGAGTTAAGTTTATTTTTTGGGGCGGTGACCCTGTGAGTTAAGTTTATTTTTTGGGGCGGTGACCCTGTGAGTTAAGTTTATTTATTCGGGCGGTGACCCTGTGAGTTAAGTTTATTTTTTGGGGCGGCGACCCTGTGAGTTAAGTTTATTTTTGGGGCGGTGACCCTGTGAGTTAAGTTTATTTTTTGGGGCGGCGACCCTGTGAGTTAAGTTTATTTTTTGGGGCGGTGACCCTGTGAGTTAAGTTTATTTATTCGGGCGGTGACCCTGTGAGTTAAGTTTATTTTTTGGGGCGGTGACCCTGTGAGTTAAGTTTATTTATTCGGGCGGTGACCCTGTGAGTTACAGTTTATTTTTTGGGGCGGTGACCCTGTGAGTTAAGTTTATTTATTCGGGCGGTGACCCTGTGAGTTAAGTTTATTTTTTGGGGCGGTGACCCTGTGAGTTAAGTTTATTTTTTGAGGCGGTGACCCTGTGAGTTAAGTTTATTATTTGAGGCGGTGACCCTGTGAGTTAAGTTTATTTTTTGGGGCGGTGACCCTGTGAGTTAAGTTTATTTTTTGGGGCGGCGACCCTGTGAGTTAAGTTTATTTTTTGGGGCGGTGACCCTGTGAGTTAAGTTTATTTTTTGGGGCGGTGACCCTGTGAGTTAAGTTTATTTTTGGGGCGGTGACCCTGTGAGTTAAGTTTATTTTTTGGGGCGGTGACCCTGTGAGTTAAGTTTATTTTTTGGGGCGGTGACCCTGTGAGTTAAGTTTATTTTTTGGGGCGGTGACCCTGTGAGTTAAGTTTATTTTTTGAGGCGGTGACCCTGTGAGTTAAGTTTATTTTTTGGGGCGGCGACCCTGTGAGTTAAGTTTATTTTTTGGGGCGGTGACCCTGTGAGTTAAGTTTATTTTTTGGGGTGGTGACCCTGTGAGTTAAGTTTATTATTTGGGGCGGTGACCCTGTGAGTTAAGTTTATTTTTTGGGGCGGCGACCCTGTGAGTTAAGTTTATTTTTTGGGGCGGTGACCCTGTGAGTTAAGTTTATTTTTTGGGGTGGTGACCCTGTGAGTTAAGTTTATTATTTGGGGCGGTGACCCTGTGAGTTAAGTTTATTTTTTGGGGCGGTGACCCTGTGAGTTAAGTTTATTTTTTGGGGCGGCGACCCTGTGAGTTAAGTTTATTTATTGGGGTGGTGACCCTGTGAGTTAAGTTTATTTTTTGGGGCGGCGACCCTGTGAGTTAAGTTTATTTATTGGGACGGCGACCCTGTGAGTTAAGTTTATTTATTCGGGCGGTGACCCTGTGAGTTAAGTTTATTTTTTGGGGCGGTGACCCTGTGAGTTAAGTTTATTTATTGGGACGGCGACCCTGTGAGTTAAGTTTATTTTTTGGGGCGGTGACCCTGTGAGTTAAGTTTATTTTTTTGGGCGGTGACCCTGTGAGTTAAGTTTATTTTTTGAGGCGGTGACCCTGTGAGTTAAGTTTATTTTTTGGGGCGGTGACCCTGTGAGTTAAGTTTATTTTTTGGGGCGGCGACCCTGTGAGTTAAGTTTATTTTTTGGGGCGGTGACCCTGTGAGTTAAGTTTATTTTTTGGGGCGGCGACCCTGTGAGTTAAGTTTATTTTTTGAGGTGGCGACCCTGTGAGTTAAGTTTATTTTTTGAGGCGGTGACCCTGTGAGTTAAGTTTATTTTTTGGGCGGTGACCCTGTGAGTTAAGTTTATTTTTTGAGGCGGTGACCCTGTGAGTTAAGTTTATTTTTTGGGGCGGTGACCCTGTGAGTTAAGTTTATTTTTTGGGGCGGCGACCCTGTGAGTTAAGTTTATTTTTTGGGGCGGTGACCCTGTGAGTTAAGTTTATTTTTTGAGGCGGTGACCCTGTGAGTTAAGTTTATTTTTTGAGGCGGTGACCCTGTGAGTTAAGTTTATTTTTTGGGGCGGTGACCCTGTGAGTTAAGTTTATTTTTTGGGGCGGTGACCCTGTGAGTTAAGTTTATTTTTTGGGGCGGTGACCCTGTGAGTTAAGTTTATTTTTTGGGGCGGTGACCCTGTGAGTTAAGTTTATTTTTTTGGGCGGTGACCCTGTGAGTTAAGTTTATTTTTTGGGGCGGTGACCCTGTGAGTTAAGTTTATTTTTTGGGGCGGTGACCCTGTGAGTTAAGTTTATTTTTTGGGGTGTCGACCCTGTGAGTTAAGTTTATTTTTGGGGCGGTGACCCTGTGAGTTAAGTTTATTTTTTGGGGCGGTGACCCTGTGAGTTAAGTTTATTTTTTGGGGCGGTGACCCTGTGAGTTAAGTTTATTTTTTGGGGCGGTGACCCTGTGAGTTAAGTTTATTTTTTGGGGCGGTGACCCTGTGAGTTAAGTTTATTTTTTGGGGCGGTGACCCTGTGAGTTAAGTTTATTTTTTGGGGCGGTGACCCTGTGAGTTAAGTTTATTTTTTGAGGCGGTGACCCTGTGAGTTCAGTTTATTTTTTGAGGCGGTGACCCTGTGAGTTCAGTTTATTTTTTGGGGCGGTGACCCTGTGAGTTAAGTTTATTTTTTGGGGCGGTGACCCTGTGAGTTAAGTTTATTTTTTGAGGCGGCGACCCTGTGAGTTAAGTTTATTTTTTGGGGCGGTGACCCTGTGAGTTAAGTTTATTTTTGGGGCGGCGACCCTGTGAGTTAAGTTTATTTTTTGGGGCGGTGACCCTGTGAGTTAAGTTTATTTTTTGGGGCGGTGACCCTGTGAGTTAAGTTTATTTTTTGGGGCGGTGACCCTGTGAGTTAAGTTTATTTTTTGGGGCGGCGACCCTGTGAGTTAAGTTTATTTTTTGGGGCGGTGACCCTGTGAGTTAAGTTTATTTTTTGGGGCGGTGACCCTGTGAGTTAAGTTTATTTTTTGGGGCGGTGACCCTGTGAGTTAAGTTTATTTATTGGGCGGTGACCCTGTGAGTTAAGTTTATTTTTTGGGGCGGTGACCCTGTGAGTTAAGTTTATTTATTGGGACGGCGACCCTGTGGTTCCAGTTTATTTTTTGGGGCGGCGACCCTGTGAGTTAAGTTTATTTTTTGGGGCGGTGACCCTGTGAGTTAAGTTTATTTTTTGAGGCGGTGACCCTGTGGTTCCAGTTTATTTTTTGGGGCGGCGACCCTGTGAGTTAAGTTTATTTTTTGGGGCGGTGACCCTGTGAGTTAAGTTTATTTTTTGGGGCGGTGACCCTGTGAGTTAAGTTTATTTTTTGGGGTGGTGACCCTGTGAGTTAAGTTTATTTTTTGGGGCTGCGACCCTGTGAGTTAAGTTTATTTTTTGGGGCGGTGACCCTGTGAGTTAAGTTTATTTTTTGAGGCGGTGACCCTGTGAGTTAAGTTTATTTTTGAGGCGGTGACCCTGTGAGTTAAGTTTATTTTTTGGGGCGGTGACCCTGTGGTTACAGTTTATTTTTTGGGGCGGTGACCCTGTGAGTTAAGTTTATTTTTTGGGGCGGTGACCCTGTGAGTTAAGTTTATTTTTTGAGGTGGCGACCCTGTGAGTTAAGTTTATTTTTTGGGGCGGTGACCCTGTGAGTTAAGTTTATTTTTTGGGGCGGTGACTCTGTGAGTTAAGATTATTTTTTGAGGCGGTGACCCTGTGAGTTAAGTTTATTTTTTGGGGCGGTGACTCTGTGAGTTAAGTTTATTTTTTGGGGCGGCGACCCTGTGAGTTACAGTTTATTTTTTCTGGCGGTGACCCTGTGAGTTAAGTTTATTTTTTGGGGCGGCGACCCTGTGAGTTAAGTTTATTTATTGGGGTGGTGACCCTGTGAGTTAAGTTTATTTTTTGGGGCGGCGACCCTGTGAGTTAAGTTTATTTTTTGGGGCGGCGACCCTGTGAGTTAAGTTTATTTTTTGGGGCGGCGACCCTGTGAGTTAAGTTTATTTATTGGGACGGCGACCCTGTGAGTTAAGTTTATTTATTGGGACGGTGACCCTGTGAGTTAAGTTTATTTTTTGGGGCGGTGACCCTGTGAGTTAAGTTTATTTTTTGGGGCGGTGACCCTGTGAGTTAAGTTTATTTATTGGGACGGTGACCCTGTGAGTTAAGTTTATTTTTTTGGGGCGGTGACCCTGTGGTTCCAGTTTATTTTTTGGGGCGGTGACCCTGTGAGTTAAGTTTATTTTTTGAGGCGGTGACCCTGTGAGTTAAGTTTATTTTTTGAGGCGGTGACCCTGTGAGTTAAGTTTATTTTTTGGGGCGGTGACCCTGTGAGTTAAGTTTATTTTTTGGGGCGGTGACCCTGTGAGTTAAGTTTATTTTTTGGGGCGGTGACCCTGTGAGTTAAGTTTATTTTTTGGGGCGGTGACCCTGTGAGTTAAGTTTATTTTTTGGGGCGGTGACCCTGTGAGTTAAGTTTATTTTTTTGGGCGGTGACCCTGTGAGTTAAGTTTATTTTTTTGGGCGGTGACCCTGTGAGTTAAGTTTATTTTTTGGGGCGGTGACCCTGTGAGTTAAGTTTATTTTTTGGGGCGGTGACCCTGTGAGTTAAGTTTATTTTTTGGGGTGGCGACCCTGTGAGTTAAGTTTATTTTTTGAGGCGGCGACCCTGTGAGTTAAGTTTATTTTTTGGGGCGGTGACCCTGTGAGTTAAGTTTATTTTTTGGGGCGGTGACCCTGTGAGTTAAGTTTATTTTTTGGGGCGGTGACCCTGTGAGTTAAGTTTATTTTTTGAGGCGGCGACCCTGTGAGTTAAGTTTATTTTTTGGGGCGGCGACCCTGTGAGTTAAGTTTATTTTTTGAGGCGGCGACCCTGTGAGTTAAGTTTATTTTTTGGGCGGTGACCCTGTGAGTTAAGTTTATTTTTTGGGGCGGCGACCCTGTGAGTTAAGTTTATTTTTTGAGGCGGCGACCCTGTGAGTTAAGTTTATTTTTTGGGCGGTGACCCTGTGAGTTAAGTTTATTTTTTGGGGCGGCGACCCTGTGAGTTAAGTTTATTTTTTGGGGCGGTGACCCTGTGGTTAAAGTTTATTTTTTGGGGCGGTGACCCTGTGAGTTAAGTTTATTTTTTGGGGCGGTGACCCTGTGAGTTAAGTTTATTTTTTGGGGCGGTGACCCTGTGGTTAAAGTTTATTTTTTGGGGCGGTGACCCTGTGAGTTAAGTTTATTTTTTGGGGCGGTGACCCTGTGGTTCCAGTTTATTTTTTGGGGCGGTGACCCTGTGAGTTAAGTTTATTTTTTGGGGCGGTGACCCTGTGAGTTAAGTTTATTTTTTGAGGCGGTGACCCTGTGAGTTAAGTTTATTTTTTGGGGCGGTGACCCTGTGAGTTAAGTTTATTTTTTGAGGCGGTGACCCTGTGAGTTAAGTTTATTTTTTGAGGCGGTGACCCTGTGAGTTAAGTTTATTTTTTGAGGCGGTGACCCTGTGGTTAAAGTTTATTTTTTGGGGCGGTGACCCTGTGAGTTAAGTTTATTTTTTGGGGCGGTGACCCTGTGAGTTAAGTTTATTTTTTGAGGCGGTGACCCTGTGAGTTAAGTTTATTTTTTGGGGCGGTGACCCTGTGGTTAAAGTTTATTTTTTGGGGCGGTGACCCTGTGAGTTAAGTTTATTTTTTGGGGCGGTGACCCTGTGAGTTAAGTTTATTTTTTGAGGTGGCGACCCTGTGAGTTAAGTTTATTTTTTGAGGTGGCGACCCTGTGAGTTAAGTTTATTTTTTGGGGCGGTGACCCTGTGAGTTAAGTTTATTTTTTGGGGCGGTGACCCTGTGAGTTAAGTTTATTTTTTGAGGCGGTGACCCTGTGAGTTAAGTTTATTTTTTTGGGCGGTGACCCTGTGAGTTAAGTTTATTTTTTGGGGCGGTGACCCTGTGAGTTAAGTTTATTTATTGGGGCGGTGACCCTGTGAGTTAAGTTTATTTTTTGGGGCGGTGACCCTGTGAGTTAAGTTTATTTTTTGGGGCGGTGACCCTGTGAGTTAAGTTTATTTTTTGGGGCGGTGACCCTGTGAGTTAAGTTTATTTTTTGGGGTGGCGACCCTGTGAGTTAAGTTTATTTTTTGGGGCGGTGACCCTGTGAGTTAAGTTTATTTTTTGAGGCGGTGACCCTGTGAGTTAAGTTTATTTTTTGAGGCGGTGACCCTGTGAGTTAAGTTTATTTTTGGGGCGGCGACCCTGTGAGTTAAGTTTATTTTTTGGGGCGGTGACCCTGTGAGTTAAGTTTATTTTTTGGGGCGGTGACCCTGTGAGTTAAGTTTATTTTTTGAGGTGGCGACCCTGTGAGTTAAGTTTATTTTTTGAGGTGGCGACCCTGTGGTTAAAGTTTATTTTTTGGGGCGGTGACCCTGTGAGTTAAGTTTATTTTTTGGGGCGGTGACCCTGTGAGTTAAGTTTATTTTTTGGGGCGGTGACCCTGTGAGTTAAGTTTATTTTTTGGGGTGGTGACCCTGTGAGTTAAGTTTATTTTTGGGGCGGCGACCCTGTGAGTTAAGTTTATTTTTTGGGGCGGTGACCCTGTGAGTTAAGTTTATTTTTTGAGGCGGTGACCCTGTGAGTTAAGTTTATTTTTGAGGCGGTGACCCTGTGAGTTAAGTTTATTTTTTGGGGCGGTGACCCTGTGGTTACAGTTTATTTTTTGGGGCGGTGACCCTGTGAGTTAAGTTTATTTTTTGGGGCGGTGACTCTGTGAGTTAAGTTTATTTTTTGGGGCGGTGACCCTGTGAGTTAAGTTTATTTTTTGGGGTGGTGACCCTGTGAGTTAAGTTTATTTTTTGGGGTGGTGACCCTGTGAGTTAAGTTTATTTTTTGGGGTGGTGACCCTGTGAGTTAAGTTTATTTTTTGGGGCGGTGACCCTGTGAGTTAAGTTTATTTTTTGGGGCGGTGACCCTGTGAGTTAAGTTTATTTTTTGGGGTGGTGACCCTGTGAGTTAAGTTTATTTTTGGGGCGGTGACCCTGTGAGTTAAGTTTATTTTTGGGGCGGCGACCCTGTGAGTTAAGTTTATTTTTTGGGGCGGTGACCCTGTGAGTTAAGTTTATTTTTGGGGCGGCGACCCTGTGAGTTAAGTTTATTTTTTGGGGCGGTGACCCTGTGAGTTAAGTTTATTTTTTGGGGCGGTGACTCTGTGAGTTAAGTTTATTTTTTGGGGCGGTGACCCTGTGAGTTAAGTTTATTTTTTGGGGCGGCGACCCTGTGAGTTAAGTTTATTTTTGGGGCGGCGACCCTGTGAGTTAAGTTTATTTTTTGGGGCGGTGACCCTGTGGTTCCAGTTTATTTTTTGGGGCGGTGACCCTGTGAGTTAAGTTTATTTTTTGGGGCGGTGACTCTGTGAGTTAAGTTTATTTTTTGGGGCGGTGACCCTGTGAGTTAAGTTTATTTTTTGGGGCGGCGACCCTGTGAGTTAAGTTTATTTTTTGGGGTGGTGACCCTGTGAGTTAAGTTTATTTTTTGGGGCGGTGACCCTGTGAGTTAAGTTTATTTTTTGGGGTGGTGACCCAGTGAGTTAAGTTTATTTTTTGGGGCGGCGACCCTGTGAGTTAAGTTTATTTTTTGGGGCGGTGACCCTGTGAGTTAAGTTTATTTTTGAGGCGGTGACCCTGTGAGTTAAGTTTATTTTTTGGGGCGGTGACCCTGTGGTTCCAGTTCATTTTTTGGGCGGCGACCCTGTGAGTTAAGTTTATTTTTTGGGGCGGTGACCCTGTGGTTCCAGTTTATTTTTTGGGGCGGCGACCCTGTGAGTTAAGTTTATTTTTTGGGGCGGTGACCCTGTGAGTTAAGTTTATTTTTTGGGGCGGTGACCCTGTGGTTCCAGTTTATTTTTTGGGGCGGCGACCCTGTGAGTTAAGTTTATTTTTTGGGGCGGTGACCCTGTGAGTTAAGTTTATTTTTTGGGGCGGTGACCCTGTGAGTTAAGTTTATTTTTTGGGGCGGCGACCCTGTGAGTTAAGTTTATTTTTTGGGGCGGTGACCCTGTGAGTTAAGTTTATTTTTTGGGGCGGCGACCCTGTGAGTTAAGTTTATTTTTTGGGGCGGCGACCCTGTGAGTTAAGTTTATTTTTTGGGGCGGTGACCCTGTGAGTTAAGTTTATTTTTTGGGGCGGTGACCCTGTGAGTTAAGTTTATTTTTGAGGCGGTGACCCTGTGAGTTAAGTTTATTTTTGAGGCGGTGACCCAGTGAGTTAAGTTTATTTTTTGAGGCGGTGACCCTGTGAGTTAAGTTTATTTTTGAGGCGGTGACCCTGTGAGTTAAGTTTATTTTTTGGGGCGGTGACCCTGTGAGTTAAGTTTATTTTTTGGGGCGGTGACCCTGTGAGTTAAGTTTATTTTTTGAGGCGGTGACCCTGTGAGTTAAGTTTATTTTTGAGGCGGTGACCCTGTGAGTTAAGTTTATTTTTTGGGGCGGTGACCCTGTGAGTTACAGTTTATTTTTTGGGGCGGCGACCCTGTGAGTTAAGTTTATTTTTGAGGCGGTGACCCTGTGAGTTAAGTTTATTTTTTGGGGTGGTGACCCTGTGAGTTAAGTTTATTTTTTGGGGCGGTGACCCTGTGGTTACAGTTTATTTTTGAGGCGGTGACGCTGTGAGTTAAGTTTATTTTTTGAGGCGGTGACCCTGTGAGTTAAGTTTATTTTTTTGGGGCGGTGACCCTGTGAGTTAAGTTTATTTTTTGAGGCGGTGACCCTGTGAGTTAAGTTTATTTTTTGGGGCGGTGACCCTGTGAGTTAAGTTTATTTTTTGAGGCGGTGACCCTGTGAGTTAAGTTTATTTTTTGAGGCGGTGACCCTGTGAGTTAAGTTTATTTTTTGGGGCGGTGACCCTGTGAGTTAAGTTTATTTTTTTGGGGCGGTGACCCTGTGAGTTAAGTTTATTTTTTTGGGGCGGTGACCCTGTGAGTTAAGTTTATTTTTTGGGGCGGTGACCCTGTGGTTACAGTTTATTTTTTGGGGCGGTGACCCTGTGAGTTAAGTTTATTTTTTGAGGCGGTGACCCTGTGGTTACAGTTTATTTTTTGGGGCGGTGACCCTGTGAGTTAAGTTTATTTTTGAGGCGGTGACCCTGTGAGTTAAGTTTATTTTTTGAGGCGGTGACCCTGTGGTTACAGTTTATTTTTTGAGGCGGTGACCCTGTGAGTTAAGTTTATTTTTTGAGGCGGTGACCCTGTGGTTACAGTTTATTTTTTGGGGCGGTGACCCTGTGAGTTAAGTTTATTTTTTGGGGCGGTGACCCTGTGAGTTAAGTTTATTTTTTGGGGCGGTGACCCTGTGAGTTAAGTTTATTTTTGAGGCGGTGACCCTGTGAGTTAAGTTTATTTTTTTGGGGCGGTGACCCTGTGAGTTAAGTTTATTTTTTGGGGCGGTGACCCTGTGAGTTAAGTTTATTTTTGAGGCGGTGACCCTGTGAGTTAAGTTTATTTTTTGAGGCGGTGACCCTGTGGTTACAGTTTATTTTTGAGGCGGTGACCCTGTGAGTTAAGTTTATTTTTTGGGGCGGTGACCCTGTGGTTACAGTTTATTATTGGGGCGGTGACCCTGTGAGTTAAGTTTATTTTTTTGGGCGGTGACCCTGTGGTTACAGTTTATTTTTTGGGGCGGTGACCCTGTGAGTTAAGTTTATTATTTGGGGCGGTGACCCTGTGGTTACAGTTTATTTTTTGAGGCGGTGACCCTGTGAGTTAAGTTTATTTTTTGAGGCGGTGACCCTGTGAGTTAAGATTATTTTTTGGGGCGGTGACCCTGTGAGTTAAGTTTATTTTTTGGGGCGGTGACCCTGTGAGTTAAGTTTATTTTTTGGGGCGGTGACCCTGTGAGTTACAGTTTATTTTTTGGGGCGGTGACCCTGTGAGTTACAGTTTATTTTTTGGGGCGGTGACCCTGTGAGTTAAGTTTATTTTTTATGGCGGTGACCCTGTGAGTTAAGTTTATTTTTTGGGGCGGTGACCCTGTGAGTTAAGTTTATTTTTTGAGGCGGTGACCCTGTGAGTTAAGTTTATTTTTTGAGGCGGTGACCCTGTGAGTTAAGTTTATTTTTTGGGGCGGTGACCCTGTGAGTTAAGTTTATTTTTTGGGGCGGTGACCCTGTGAGTTAAGTTTATTTTTTTGGGGCGGCGACCCTGTGAGTTAAGTTTATTTTTTGAGGCGGTGACCCTGTGAGTTAAGTTTATTTTTTGGGGCGGCGACCCTGTGAGTTAAGTTTATTTTTTGGGGCGGTGACCCTGTGAGTTAAGTTTATTTTTTGGGGCGGTGACCCTGTGAGTTAAGTTTATTTTTTGGGGTGGTGACCCTGTGAGTTAAGTTTATTTTTGGGGCGGTGACCCTGTGAGTTAAGTTTATTTTTTGAGGCGGTGACCCTGTGAGTTACAGTTTATTTTTTGGGGCGGTGACCCTGTGAGTTAAGTTTATTTTTTGGGGCGGTGACCCTGTGAGTTAAGTTTATTTTTTGGGGCGGCGACCCTGTGAGTTAAGTTTATTTTTTGGGGCGGTGACCCTGTGAGTTAAGTTTATTTTTTTGGGGCGGTGACCCTGTGAGTTAAGTTTATTTTTTGGGGCGGTGACCCTGTGGTTACAGTTTATTTTTTGGGGCGGTGACCCTGTGAGTTAAGTTTATTTTTTGGGGCGGTGACCCTGTGAGTTAAGTTTATTTTTTGGGGCGGTGACCCTGTGGTTACAGTTTATTTTTTGGGGCGGTGACCCTGTGAGTTAAGTTTATTTTTTGAGGCGGTGACCCTGTGGTTACAGTTTATTTTTTGGGGCGGTGACCCTGTGAGTTAAGTTTATTTTTTGAGGCGGTGACCCTGTGGTTACAGTTTATTTTTTGGGGCGGTGACCCTGTGAGTTAAGTTTATTATTTGGGGCGGTGACCCTGTGAGTTAAGTTTATTTTTGAGGCGGTGACCCAGTGAGTTAAGTTTATTTTTTGAGGCGGTGACCCTGTGAGTTAAGTTTATTTTTGAGGCGGTGACCCTGTGAGTTAAGTTTATTTTTTGGGGCGGTGACCCTGTGAGTTAAGTTTATTTTTGAGGCGGTGACCCTGTGAGTTAAGTTTATTTTTTGAGGCGGTGACCCTGTGAGTTAAGTTTATTTTTGAGGCGGTGACCCTGTGAGTTAAGTTTATTTTTTGGGGCGGTGACCCTGTGGTTCCAGTTTATTTTTTGGGGCGGCGACCCTGTGAGTTAAGTTTATTTTTTGAGGCGGTGACCCTGTGAGTTAAGTTTATTTTTGAGGCGGTGACCCTGTGAGTTAAGTTTATTTTTTGGGGTGGTGACCCTGTGAGTTAAGTTTATTTTTTTGGGGCGGTGACCCTGTGAGTTAAGTTTATTTTTTGGGGCGGTGACCCTGTGAGTTAAGTTTATTTTTTGGGGCGGTGACTCTGTGAGTTAAGTTTATTTTTTGGGGCGGTGACCCTGTGAGTTAAGTTTATTTTTTGGGGCGGCGACCCTGTGAGTTAAGTTTATTTTTGGGGCGGCGACCCTGTGAGTTAAGTTTATTTTTTGGGGCGGTGACCCTGTGGTTCCAGTTTATTTTTTGGGGCGGTGACCCTGTGAGTTAAGTTTATTTTTTGGGGCGGTGACTCTGTGAGTTAAGTTTATTTTTTGGGGCGGTGACCCTGTGAGTTAAGTTTATTTTTTGGGGCGGCGACCCTGTGAGTTAAGTTTATTTTTTGGGGTGGTGACCCTGTGAGTTAAGTTTATTTTTTGGGGCGGTGACCCTGTGAGTTAAGTTTATTTTTTGGGGTGGTGACCCTGTGAGTTAAGTTTATTTTTTGGGGCGGCGACCCTGTGAGTTAAGTTTATTTTTTGGGGCGGTGACCCTGTGAGTTAAGTTTATTTTTGAGGCGGTGACCCTGTGAGTTAAGTTTATTTTTTGGGGCGGTGACCCTGTGGTTCCAGTTCATTTTTTGGGCGGCGACCCTGTGAGTTAAGTTTATTTTTTGGGGCGGTGACCCTGTGGTTCCAGTTTATTTTTTGGGGCGGCGACCCTGTGAGTTAAGTTTATTTTTTGGGGCGGTGACCCTGTGAGTTAAGTTTATTTTTTGGGGCGGTGACCCTGTGGTTCCAGTTTATTTTTTGGGGCGGCGACCCTGTGAGTTAAGTTTATTTTTTGGGGCGGTGACCCTGTGAGTTAAGTTTATTTTTTGGGGCGGTGACCCTGTGAGTTAAGTTTATTTTTTGGGGCGGCGACCCTGTGAGTTAAGTTTATTTTTTGGGGCGGTGACCCTGTGAGTTAAGTTTATTTTTTGGGGCGGCGACCCTGTGAGTTAAGTTTATTTTTTGGGGCGGCGACCCTGTGAGTTAAGTTTATTTTTTGGGGCGGTGACCCTGTGAGTTAAGTTTATTTTTTGGGGCGGTGACCCTGTGAGTTAAGTTTATTTTTGAGGCGGTGACCCTGTGAGTTAAGTTTATTTTTGAGGCGGTGACCCAGTGAGTTAAGTTTATTTTTTGAGGCGGTGACCCTGTGAGTTAAGTTTATTTTTGAGGCGGTGACCCTGTGAGTTAAGTTTATTTTTTGGGGCGGTGACCCTGTGAGTTAAGTTTATTTTTTGGGGCGGTGACCCTGTGAGTTAAGTTTATTTTTTGAGGCGGTGACCCTGTGAGTTAAGTTTATTTTTGAGGCGGTGACCCTGTGAGTTAAGTTTATTTTTTGGGGCGGTGACCCTGTGAGTTACAGTTTATTTTTTGGGGCGGCGACCCTGTGAGTTAAGTTTATTTTTGAGGCGGTGACCCTGTGAGTTAAGTTTATTTTTTGGGGTGGTGACCCTGTGAGTTAAGTTTATTTTTTGGGGCGGTGACCCTGTGGTTACAGTTTATTTTTGAGGCGGTGACGCTGTGAGTTAAGTTTATTTTTTGAGGCGGTGACCCTGTGAGTTAAGTTTATTTTTTTGGGGCGGTGACCCTGTGAGTTAAGTTTATTTTTTGAGGCGGTGACCCTGTGAGTTAAGTTTATTTTTTGGGGCGGTGACCCTGTGAGTTAAGTTTATTTTTTGAGGCGGTGACCCTGTGAGTTAAGTTTATTTTTTGAGGCGGTGACCCTGTGAGTTAAGTTTATTTTTTGGGGCGGTGACCCTGTGAGTTAAGTTTATTTTTTTGGGGCGGTGACCCTGTGAGTTAAGTTTATTTTTTTGGGGCGGTGACCCTGTGAGTTAAGTTTATTTTTTGGGGCGGTGACCCTGTGGTTACAGTTTATTTTTTGGGGCGGTGACCCTGTGAGTTAAGTTTATTTTTTGAGGCGGTGACCCTGTGGTTACAGTTTATTTTTTGGGGCGGTGACCCTGTGAGTTAAGTTTATTTTTGAGGCGGTGACCCTGTGAGTTAAGTTTATTTTTTGAGGCGGTGACCCTGTGGTTACAGTTTATTTTTTGAGGCGGTGACCCTGTGAGTTAAGTTTATTTTTTGAGGCGGTGACCCTGTGGTTACAGTTTATTTTTTGGGGCGGTGACCCTGTGAGTTAAGTTTATTTTTTGGGGCGGTGACCCTGTGAGTTAAGTTTATTTTTTGGGGCGGTGACCCTGTGAGTTAAGTTTATTTTTGAGGCGGTGACCCTGTGAGTTAAGTTTATTTTTTTGGGGCGGTGACCCTGTGAGTTAAGTTTATTTTTTGGGGCGGTGACCCTGTGAGTTAAGTTTATTTTTGAGGCGGTGACCCTGTGAGTTAAGTTTATTTTTTGAGGCGGTGACCCTGTGGTTACAGTTTATTTTTGAGGCGGTGACCCTGTGAGTTAAGTTTATTTTTTGGGGCGGTGACCCTGTGGTTACAGTTTATTATTGGGGCGGTGACCCTGTGAGTTAAGTTTATTTTTTTGGGCGGTGACCCTGTGGTTACAGTTTATTTTTTGGGGCGGTGACCCTGTGAGTTAAGTTTATTATTTGGGGCGGTGACCCTGTGGTTACAGTTTATTTTTTGAGGCGGTGACCCTGTGAGTTAAGTTTATTTTTTGAGGCGGTGACCCTGTGAGTTAAGATTATTTTTTGGGGCGGTGACCCTGTGAGTTAAGTTTATTTTTTGGGGCGGTGACCCTGTGAGTTAAGTTTATTTTTTGGGGCGGTGACCCTGTGAGTTACAGTTTATTTTTTGGGGCGGTGACCCTGTGAGTTACAGTTTATTTTTTGGGGCGGTGACCCTGTGAGTTAAGTTTATTTTTTATGGCGGTGACCCTGTGAGTTAAGTTTATTTTTTGGGGCGGTGACCCTGTGAGTTAAGTTTATTTTTTGAGGCGGTGACCCTGTGAGTTAAGTTTATTTTTTGAGGCGGTGACCCTGTGAGTTAAGTTTATTTTTTGGGGCGGTGACCCTGTGAGTTAAGTTTATTTTTTGGGGCGGTGACCCTGTGAGTTAAGTTTATTTTTTTGGGGCGGCGACCCTGTGAGTTAAGTTTATTTTTTGAGGCGGTGACCCTGTGAGTTAAGTTTATTTTTTGGGGCGGCGACCCTGTGAGTTAAGTTTATTTTTTGGGGCGGTGACCCTGTGAGTTAAGTTTATTTTTTGGGGCGGTGACCCTGTGAGTTAAGTTTATTTTTTGGGGTGGTGACCCTGTGAGTTAAGTTTATTTTTGGGGCGGTGACCCTGTGAGTTAAGTTTATTTTTTGAGGCGGTGACCCTGTGAGTTACAGTTTATTTTTTGGGGCGGTGACCCTGTGAGTTAAGTTTATTTTTTGGGGCGGTGACCCTGTGAGTTAAGTTTATTTTTTGGGGCGGCGACCCTGTGAGTTAAGTTTATTTTTTGGGGCGGTGACCCTGTGAGTTAAGTTTATTTTTTTGGGGCGGTGACCCTGTGAGTTAAGTTTATTTTTTGGGGCGGTGACCCTGTGGTTACAGTTTATTTTTTGGGGCGGTGACCCTGTGAGTTAAGTTTATTTTTTGGGGCGGTGACCCTGTGAGTTAAGTTTATTTTTTGGGGCGGTGACCCTGTGGTTACAGTTTATTTTTTGGGGCGGTGACCCTGTGAGTTAAGTTTATTTTTTGAGGCGGTGACCCTGTGGTTACAGTTTATTTTTTGGGGCGGTGACCCTGTGAGTTAAGTTTATTTTTTGAGGCGGTGACCCTGTGGTTACAGTTTATTTTTTGGGGCGGTGACCCTGTGAGTTAAGTTTATTATTTGGGGCGGTGACCCTGTGAGTTAAGTTTATTTTTGAGGCGGTGACCCAGTGAGTTAAGTTTATTTTTTGAGGCGGTGACCCTGTGAGTTAAGTTTATTTTTGAGGCGGTGACCCTGTGAGTTAAGTTTATTTTTTGGGGCGGTGACCCTGTGAGTTAAGTTTATTTTTGAGGCGGTGACCCTGTGAGTTAAGTTTATTTTTTGAGGCGGTGACCCTGTGAGTTAAGTTTATTTTTGAGGCGGTGACCCTGTGAGTTAAGTTTATTTTTTGGGGCGGTGACCCTGTGGTTCCAGTTTATTTTTTGGGGCGGCGACCCTGTGAGTTAAGTTTATTTTTTGAGGCGGTGACCCTGTGAGTTAAGTTTATTTTTGAGGCGGTGACCCTGTGAGTTAAGTTTATTTTTTGGGGTGGTGACCCTGTGAGTTAAGTTTATTTTTTGAGGCGGTGACCCTGTGAGTTAAGTTTATTTTTGAGGCGGTGACCCTGTGAGTTAAGTTTATTTTTTGGGGCGGTGACCCTGTGAGTTAAGTTTATTTTTTGGGGCGGTGACCCTGTGAGTTAAGTTTATTTTTTGGGGCGGCGACCCTGTGAGTTAAGTTTATTTTTTGGGGCGGTGACCCTGTGGTTACAGTTTATTTTTTGGGGCGGTGACCCTGTGAGTTAAGTTTATTTTTTGGGGCGGCGACCCTGTGAGTTAAGTTTATTTTTTGGGGCGGTGACCCTGTGAGTTAAGTTTATTTTTTGGGGCAGTGACCCTGTGAGTTAAGTTTATTTTTTGGGGCGGTGACCCAGTGAGTTAAGTTTATTTTTTGGGGCGGTGACCCTGTGAGTTCAGTTTATTTTTTGGGGCGGTGACCCTGTGAGTTAAGTTTATTTTTTGGGGCGGCGACCCTGTGAGTTAAGTTTATTTTTTGAGGCGGTGACCCTGTGAGTTAAGTTTATTTTTTGGGGCGGCGACCCTGTGAGTTAAGTTTATTTTTTGGGGCGGTGACCCTGTGAGTTAAGTTTATTTTTTGGGGCGGTGACCCTGTGAGTTAAGTTTATTTTTTGGGGCGGTGACCCTGTGAGTTAAGTTTATTTTTTGGGGCAGTGACCCTGTGAGTTAAGTTTATTTTTTGGGGCGGTGACCCAGTGAGTTAAGTTTATTTTTTGGGGCGGTGACCCTGTGAGTTAAGTTTATTTTTTTGGGCGGTGACCCTGTGAGTTAAGTTTATTTTTGGGGCGGTGACCCTGTGAGTTAAGTTTATTTTTTGGGGCAGTGACCCTGTGAGTTAAGTTTATTTTTTGGGGCGGTGACCCAGTGAGTTAAGTTTATTTTTTGGGGCGGTGACCCTGTGAGTTCAGTTTATTTTTTGGGGCGGTGACCCTGTGAGTTAAGTTTATTTTTTGGGGCGGCGACCCTGTGAGTTAAGATTATTTTTCGAGGCGGTGACCCAGTGAGTTAAGTTTATTTTTTGGGGCGGTGACCCAGTGAGTTAAGTTTATTTTTTGGGGCGGTGACCCTGTGGTTACAGTTTATTTTTTGGGGCGGTGACCCTGTGAGTTAAGTTTATTTTTTGGGGCGGTGACCCTGTGAGTTAAGTTTATTTTTTGAGGCGGTGACCCTGTGGTTACAGTTTATTTTTTGGGGCGGTGACCCTGTGAGTTAAGTTTATTTTTTGAGGCGGTGACCCTGTGGTTACAGTTTATTTTTTGGGGCGGTGACCCTGTGAGTTAAGTTTATTTTTTGAGGCGGTGACCCTGTGGTTACAGTTTATTTTTTGGGGCGGTGACCCTGTGAGTTAAGTTTATTTTTTGAGGCGGTGACCCTGTGGTTACAGTTTATTTTTTGGGGCGGTGACCCTGTGAGTTAAGTTTATTTTTTGGGGCGGTGACCCTGTGAGTTAAGTTTATTTTTGAGGCGGTGACCCTGTGAGTTAAGTTTATTTTTTGGGGCGGTGACCCTGTGAGTTAAGTTTATTTTTTTGGGGCGGTGACCCTGTGAGTTAAGTTTATTTTTTGGGGCGGTGACCCTGTGGTTACAGTTTATTTTTTGGGGCGGTGACCCTGTGAGTTAAGTTTATTTTTTGGGGCGGTGACCCTGTGAGTTAAGTTTATTTTTTGGGGCGGTGACCCTGTGGTTACAGTTTATTTTTTGGGGCGGTGACCCTGTGAGTTAAGTTTATTTTTTGAGGCGGTGACCCTGTGGTTACAGTTTATTTTTTGGGGCGGTGACCCTGTGAGTTAAGTTTATTTTTTGAGGCGGTGACCCTGTGGTTACAGTTTATTTTTTGGGGCGGTGACCCTGTGAGTTAAGTTTATTATTTGGGGCGGTGACCCTGTGAGTTAAGTTTATTTTTGAGGCGGTGACCCAGTGAGTTAAGTTTATTTTTTGAGGCGGTGACCCTGTGAGTTAAGTTTATTTTTGAGGCGGTGACCCTGTGAGTTAAGTTTATTTTTTGGGGCGGTGACCCTGTGAGTTAAGTTTATTTTTGAGGCGGTGACCCTGTGAGTTAAGTTTATTTTTTGAGGCGGTGACCCTGTGAGTTAAGTTTATTTTTGAGGCGGTGACCCTGTGAGTTAAGTTTATTTTTTGGGGCGGTGACCCTGTGGTTCCAGTTTATTTTTTGGGGCGGCGACCCTGTGAGTTAAGTTTATTTTTTGAGGCGGTGACCCTGTGAGTTAAGTTTATTTTTTGGGGTGGTGACCCTGTGAGTTAAGTTTATTTTTTGAGGCGGTGACCCTGTGAGTTAAGTTTATTTTTGAGGCGGTGACCCTGTGAGTTAAGTTTATTTTTTGGGGCGGTGACCCTGTGAGTTAAGTTTATTTTTTGGGGCGGTGACCCTGTGAGTTAAGTTTATTTTTTGGGGCGGCGACCCTGTGAGTTAAGTTTATTTTTTGGGGCGGTGACCCTGTGGTTACAGTTTATTTTTTGGGGCGGTGACCCTGTGAGTTAAGTTTATTTTTTGGGGCGGCGACCCTGTGAGTTAAGTTTATTTTTTGGGGCGGTGACCCTGTGAGTTAAGTTTATTTTTTGGGGCAGTGACCCTGTGAGTTAAGTTTATTTTTTGGGGCGGTGACCCAGTGAGTTAAGTTTATTTTTTGGGGCGGTGACCCTGTGAGTTCAGTTTATTTTTTGGGGCGGTGACCCTGTGAGTTAAGTTTATTTTTTGGGGCGGCGACCCTGTGAGTTAAGTTTATTTTTTGAGGCGGTGACCCTGTGAGTTAAGTTTATTTTTTGGGGCGGCGACCCTGTGAGTTAAGTTTATTTTTTGGGGCGGTGACCCTGTGAGTTAAGTTTATTTTTTGGGGCGGTGACCCTGTGAGTTAAGTTTATTTTTTGGGGCGGCGACCCTGTGAGTTAAGTTTATTTTTTGGGGCGGCGACCCTGTGAGTTAAGTTTATTTTTTGAGGCGGTGACCCTGTGAGTTAAGTTTATTTTTTGGGGCGGCGACCCTGTGAGTTAAGTTTATTTTTTGGGGCGGTGACCCTGTGAGTTAAGTTTATTTTTTGGGGCGGTGACCCTGTGAGTTAAGTTTATTTTTTGGGGCGGTGACCCTGTGAGTTAAGTTTATTTTTTGGGGCAGTGACCCTGTGAGTTAAGTTTATTTTTTGGGGCGGTGACCCAGTGAGTTAAGTTTATTTTTTGGGGCGGTGACCCTGTGAGTTAAGTTTATTTTTTTGGGCGGTGACCCTGTGAGTTAAGTTTATTTTTTGGGGCGGTGACCCTGTGAGTTAAGTTTATTTTTTGGGGCAGTGACCCTGTGAGTTAAGTTTATTTTTTGGGGCGGTGACCCAGTGAGTTAAGTTTATTTTTTGGGGCGGTGACCCTGTGAGTTCAGTTTATTTTTTGGGGCGGTGACCCTGTGAGTTAAGTTTATTTTTTGGGGCGGCGACCCTGTGAGTTAAGATTATTTTTCGAGGCGGTGACCCAGTGAGTTAAGTTTATTTTTTGGGGCGGTGACCCAGTGAGTTAAGTTTATTTTTTGGGGCGGTGACCCTGTGAGTTAAGTTTATTTTTTGGGGCGGTGACCCAGTGAGTTAAGTTTATTTTTTGAGGCGGTGACCCTGTGAGTTAAGTTTATTTTTTGAGGCGGTGACCCTGTGAGTTAAGTTTATTTTTTGGGGTGGTGACCCTGTGAGTTAAGTTTATTTTTTGGGGCGGTGACCCTGTGAGTTCAGTTTATTTTTTGGGGCGGTGACCCTGTGAGTTAAGTTTATTTTTTGGGGCGGCGACCCTGTGAGTTAAGTTTATTTTTTGGGGCGGTGACCCTGTGGTTACAGTTTATTTTTTGGGGCGGCGACCCTGTGAGTTAAGTTTATTTATTGGGGCGGTGACCCTGTGAGTTAAGTTTATTTTTTGAGGCGGTGACCCTGTGAGTTAAGTTTATTTATTGGGGCGGTGACCCTGTGAGTTAAGTTTATTTTTTCTGGCGGTGACCCTGTGAGTTAAGTTTATTTTTTGGGGCGGTGACCCTGTGAGTTAAGTTTATTTTTTGGGGCGGTGACCCTGTGAGTTAAGTTTATTTTTTCTGGCGGTGACCCTGTGAGTTAAGTTTATTTTTTGAGGCGGTGACCCTGTGAGTTAAGTTTATTTTTTCTGGCGGTGACCCTGTGAGTTAAGTTTATTTTTTGAGGCGGTGACCCTGTGAGTTAAGTTTATTTTTTGGGGCGGTGACCCTGTGAGTTAAGTTTATTTTTTGGGGCGGTGACCCTGTGAGTTAAGTTTATTTTTTGGGGCGGTGACCCTGTGGTTCCAGTTTATTTTTTGAGGCGGTGACCCTGTGAGTTAAGTTTATTTTTTGAGGCGGTGACCCTGTGAGTTAAGTTTATTTTTTGAGGCGGTGACCCAGTGAGTTAAGTTTATTTTTTGGGGCGGTGACCCTGTGAGTTAAATTTATTTTTTGGGGCGGTGACCCTGTGAGTTAAGTTTATTTTTTGAGGCGGTGACCCTGTGAGTTAAGTTTATTTTTTGAGGCGGTGACCCTGTGAGTTAAGTTTATTTTTTGGGGCGGTGACCCTGTGAGTTAAATTTATTTTTTGGGGCGGTGACCCTGTGAGTTAAGTTTATTTTTTGGGGCGGTGACCCTGTGAGTTAAGTTTATTTTTTATGGTGGTGACCCTGTGAGTTAAGTTTATTTTTTATGGTGGTGACCCTGTGAGTTAAGTTTATTTTTTGAGGCGGTGACCCTGTGAGTTAAGTTTATTTTTTGAGGCGGTGACCCTGTGAGTTAAGTTTATTTTTTATGGTGGTGACCCTGTGAGTTAAGTTTATTTTTTGGGGCGGCGACCCTGTGAGTTAAGTTTATTTTTTGGGGCGGTGACCCTGTGAGTTAAGTTTATTTTTTGGGGCGGTGACCCTGTGAGTTAAGTTTATTTTTTGGGGCGGTGACCCTGTGAGTTAAGTTTATTTTTTGGGGCGGTGACCCTGTGAGTTAAGTTTATTTTTTGAGGCGGCGACCCTGTGAGTTAAGTTTATTTTTTGGGGCGGTGACCCTGTGAGTTAAGTTTATTTTTTGGGGCGGTGACCCTGTGAGTTAAGTTTATTTTTTGGGGCGGTGACCCTGTGAGTTAAGTTTATTTTTTGGGGCGGCGACCCTGTGAGTTAAGTTTATTTTTTGTGGCGGTGACCCTGTGAGTTAAGTTTATTTTTTTTGGGCGGTGACCCTGTGAGTTAAGTTTATTTTTTGGGGCGGCGACCCTGTGAGTTAAGTTTATTTTTTGGGGCGGTGACCCTGTGGTTACAGTTTATTTTTTGGGGCGGTGACCCTGTGAGTTAAGTTTATTTTTTGGGGCGGCGACCCTGTGAGTTAAGTTTATTTTTTGGGGCGGTGACCCTGTGGTTACAGTTTATTTTTTGGGGCGGTGACCCTGTGAGTTAAGTTTATTTTTTGGGGCGGCGACCCTGTGAGTTAAGTTTATTTTTTGAGGCGGTGACCCTGTGAGTTAAGTTTATTTTTTGGGGCGGTGACCCTGTGAGTTAAGTTTATTTTTTGGGGCGGTGACCCTGTGAGTTAAGTTTATTTTTTGGGGCGGTGACCCTGTGAGTTAAGTTTATTTTTGGGGCGGTGACCCTGTGAGTTAAGTTTATTTTTTGGGGCGGTGAACCTGTGGTTCCAGTTTATTTTTTGAGGCGGTGACCCTGTGAGTTAAGTTTATTTTTGGGGCGGTGAACCTGTGGTTCCAGTTTATTTTTTGGGCGGTGACCCTGTGAGTTAAGTTTATTTTTTCTGGCGGTGACCCTGTGAGTTAAGTTTATTTTTTCTGGCGGTGACCCTGTGAGTTAAGTTTATTTTTTGGGGCGGTGACCCTGTGAGTTAAGTTTATTTTTTGGGGCGGTGACCCTGTGAGTTAAGTTTATTTTTGGGGCGGTGAACCTGTGGTTCCAGTTTATTTTTTGGGCGGTGACCCTGTGAGTTAAGTTTATTTTTTCTGGCGGTGACCCTGTGAGTTAAGTTTATTTTTTCTGGCGGCGACCCTGTGAGTTACGTTTATTTTTTGGGGCGGTGACCCTGTGAGTTAAGTTTATTTTTTGGGGCGGTGACCCTGTGAGTTAAGTTTATTTTTTGAGGCGGTGACCCTGTGAGTTAAGTTTATTTTTTGGGGCGGTGACCCTGTGAGTTAAGTTTATTTTTTGGGGCGGTGACCCTGTGAGTTACGTTTATTTTTTGGGGCGGTGACCCTGTGAGTTAAGTTTATTTTTGGGGCGGCGACCCTGTGAGTTAAGTTTATTTTTTGGGGCGGTGACCCTGTGAGTTAAGTTTATTTTTTGGGGCGGTGACCCTGTGAGTTAAGTTTATTTTTTGGGGCGGTGACCCTGTGAGTTAAGTTTATTTACTTGGGCGGCGACCCTGTGAGTTACGTTTATTTTTTGGGGCGGTGACCCTGTGAGTTAAGTTTATTTTTTGGGGCGGTGACCCTGTGAGTTAAGTTTATTTTTTGAGGCGGTGACCCTGTGAGTTAAGTTTATTTTTTGGGGCGGTGACCCTGTGAGTTAAGTTTATTTTTTGGGGCGGTGACCCTGTGAGTTACGTTTATTTTTTGGGGCGGTGACCCTGTGAGTTACAGTTTATTTTTTGAGGCGGTGACCCTGTGAGTTAAGTTTATTTTTTGGGGCGGTGACCCTGTGAGTTAAGTTTATTTTTTGAGGCGGTGACCCTGTGAGTTAAGTTTATTTTTTGGGGCGGTGACCCTGTGAGTTAAGTTTATTTTTTGGGGCGGTGACCCTGTGAGTTAAGTTTATTTTTTGGGGCGGTGACCCTGTGAGTTAAGTTTATTTTTTGGGGCGGTGACCCTGTGAGTTAAGTTTATTTTTTGGGGCGGTGACCCTGTGAGTTAAGTTTATTTTTTGAGGCGGTGACCCTGTGAGTTAAGTTTATTTTTTGGGACGGTGACCCTGTGGTTACAGTTTATTTTTTGGGGCGGTGACCCTGTGAGTTAAGTTTATTTTTTGGGGCGGTGACCCTGTGAGTTACGTTTATTTTTTGGGGCGGTGACCCTGTGAGTTAAGTTTATTTTTTGGGGCGGTGACCCTGTGAGTTAAGTTTATTTTTTGGGGCGGTGACCCTGTGAGTTAAGTTTATTTTTTGGGGCGGTGACCCTGTGAGTTAAGTTTATTTTTTGGGGCGGTGACCCTGTGAGTTAAGTTTATTTTTTGAGGCGGTGACCCTGTGAGTTAAGTTTATTTTTTGGGACGGTGACCCTGTGGTTACAGTTTATTTTTTGGGGCGGTGACCCTGTGAGTTAAGTTTATTTTTTGGGGCGGTGACCCTGTGAGTTACGTTTATTTTTTGGGGCGGTGACCCTGTGAGTTAAGTTTATTTTTTGGGGCGGTGACCCTGTGAGTTAAGTTTATTTTTTGGGGCGGTGACCCTGTGAGTTAAGTTTATTTTTTGGGGCGGTGACCCTGTGAGTTACGTTTATTTTTTGGGGCGGTGACCCTGTGAG
The DNA here is from genome assembly GCF_036365525.1 of Heterodontus francisci. NCBI lineage: Eukaryota > Metazoa > Chordata > Chondrichthyes > Heterodontiformes > Heterodontidae > Heterodontus > Heterodontus francisci. The sequence continues at coordinate 207,432,914 of NC_090373.1, read as the reverse complement.
TTAAGTTTATTTTTTGGGGCGGTGACCCTGTGAGTTACGTTTATTTTTTGGGGCGGTGACCCTGTGAGTTAAGTTTATTTTTTGAGGTGGTGACCCTGTGAGTTAAGTTTATTTTTTGAGGCGGTGACCCTGTGAGTTAAGTTTATTTTTTGGGGCGGTGACCCTGTGAGTTACGTTTATTTTTTGGGGCGGTGACCCTGTGAGTTAAGTTTATTTTTTGGGGCGGTGACCCTGTGAGTTAAGTTTATTTTTTTGGGGCGGTGACCCTGTGAGTTAAGTTTATTTTTTGGGGCGGTGACCCTGTGAGTTAAGTTTATTTTTTGAGGCGGTGACCCTGTGAGTTAAGTTTATTTTTTGGGGCGGTGACCCTGTGAGTTAAGTTTATTTTTTGGGGCGGTGACCCTGTGAGTTAAGTTTATTTTTTGAGGCGGTGACCCTGTGAGTTAAGTTTATTTTTTGAGGCGGTGACCCTGTGAGTTAAGTTTATTTTTTGAGGCGGTGACCCTGTGGTTCCAGTTTATTTTTTGGGGCGGTGACCCTGTGAGTTAAGTTTATTTTTTGAGGCGGTGACCCTGTGAGTTAAGTTTATTTTTTGAGGCGGTGACCCTGTGAGTTAAGTTTATTTTTTGGGGCGGTGACCCTGTGAGTTAAGTTTATTTTTTGGGGCGGTGACCCTGTGAGTTAACTTTATTTTTTTGGGCGGTGACCCTGTGAGTTAAGTTTATTTTTTGGGGCGGTGACCCTGTGAGTTAAGTTTATTTTTTGGGGTGGTGACCCTGTGAGTTAAGTTTATTTTTTGGGGCGGTGACCCTGTGAGTTAAGTTTATTTTTTGGGGCGGTGACCCTGTGAGTTAAGTTTATTTTTTCTGGCGGCGACCCTGTGAGTTAAGTTTATTTTTTGGGGCGGTGACCCTGTGGTTACAGTTTATTCTTTGGGGCGGTGACCCTGTGAGTTAAGTTTATTTTTTGGGGCGGTGACCCTGTGAGTTAAGTTTATTTTTTGGGGCGGTGACCCTGTGGTTACAGTTTATTCTTTGGGGCGGTGACCCTGTGAGTTAAGTTTATTTTTTGGGGCGGTGACCCTGTGAGTTAAGTTTATTTTTTGGGGCGGTGACCCTGTGAGTTAAGTTTATTTTTTGGGGCGGTGACCCTGTGAGTTAAGTTTATTTTTTGAGGCGGTGACCCTGTGGTTACAGTTTATTTTTTGGGGCGGTGACCCTGTGAGTTAAGTTTATTTTTTGGGGCGGTGACCCTGTGAGTTAAGTTTATTTTTTGGGGCGGTGACCCTGTGAGTTAAGTTTATTTATTGGGGCGGTGACCCTGTGAGTTAAGTTTATTTTTTGGGGCGGTGACCCTGTGAGTTAAGTTTATTTTTTGAGGCGGTGACCCTGTGGTTACAGTTTATTTTTTGGGGCGGTGACCCTGTGAGTTAAGTTTATTTTTTGGGGCGGTGACCCTGTGAGTTAAGTTTATTTTTTGAGGCGGTGACCCTGTGGTTACAGTTTATTTTTTGGGGCGGTGACCCTGTGAGTTAAGTTTATTTTTTGGGGCGGTGACCCTGTGAGTTAAGTTTATTTTTTGGGGCGGTGACCCTGTGAGTTAAGTTTATTTATTGGGGCGGTGACCCTGTGAGTTAAGTTTATTTTTTGGGGCGGTGACCCTGTGAGTTAAGTTTATTTTTTGGGGCGGTGACCCTGTGAGTTAAGTTTATTTTTTGAGGCGGCGACCCTGTGAGTTAAGTTTATTTTTTGGGGCGGCGACCCTGTGAGTTAAGTTTATTTTTTGGGGCGGTGACCCTGTGAGTTAAGTTTATTTATTGGGGCGGTGACCCTGTGAGTTAAGTTTATTTTTTGGGGCGGTGACCCTGTGAGTTAAGTTTATTTTTTGGGGCGGTGACCCTGTGAGTTAAGTTTATTTTTTGGGGCGGTGACCCTGTGAGTTAAGTTTATTTTTTGGGGCGGTGACCCTGTGAGTTAAGTTTATTTTTTGGGGCGGCGACCCTGTGAGTTAAGTTTATTTTTTGGGGCGGCGACCCTGTGAGTTAAGTTTATTTTTTGGGGCGGTGACCCTGTGAGTTAAGTTTATTTTTTGGGGCGGTGACCCTGTGAGTTAAGTTTATTTTTTCTGGCGGCGACCCTGTGAGTTAAGTTTATTTTTTGGGGCGGTGACCCTGTGGTTACAGTTTATTCTTTGGGGCGGTGACCCTGTGAGTTAAGTTTATTTTTTGGGGCGGTGACCCTGTGAGTTAAGTTTATTTTTTGAGGCGGTGACCCTGTGGTTACAGTTTATTTTTTGGGGCGGTGACCCTGTGAGTTAAGTTTATTTTTTGGGGCGGTGACCCTGTGAGTTAAGTTTATTTTTTGGGGCGGTGACCCTGTGAGTTAAGTTTATTTATTGGGGCGGTGACCCTGTGAGTTAAGTTTATTTTTTGGGGCGGTGACCCTGTGAGTTAAGTTTATTTTTTGGGGCGGTGACCCTGTGAGTTAAGTTTATTTATTGGGGCGGTGACCCTGTGAGTTAAGTTTATTTTTTGGGGCGGCGACCCTGTGAGTTAAGTTTATTTTTTGGGGCGGTGACCCTGTGAGTTAAGTTTATTTATTGGGGCGGTGACCCTGTGAGTTAAGTTTATTTTTTGAGGCGGTGACCCTGTGAGTTACAGTTTATTTTTTGGGGCGGTGACCCTGTGAGTTAAGTTTATTTTTTGGGGCGGTGACCCTGTGAGTTAAGTTTATTTATTGGGGCGGTGACCCTGTGAGTTAAGTTTATTTATTGGGGCGGTGACCCTGTGAGTTAAGTTTATTTTTTGAGGCGGTGACCCTGTGAGTTACAGTTTATTTTTTGGGGCGGTGACCCTGTGAGTTAAGTTTATTTATTGGGGCGGTGACCCTGTGAGTTAAGTTTATTTTTTGGGGCGGTGACCCTGTGGTTACAGTTTATTTTTTGGGGCGGTGACCCTGTGAGTTAAGTTTATTTTTTGGGGCGGTGACCCTGTGAGTTAAGTTTATTTTTTGGGGCGGCGACCCTGTGAGTTAAGTTTATTTTTTGGGGCGGTGACCCTGTGAGTTAAGTTTATTTATTGGGGCGGCGACCCAGTGAGTTAAGTTTATTTTTTGAGGCGGTGACCCTGTGAGTTAAGTTTATTTTTTGGGGCGGTGACCCTGTGAGTTACAGTTTATTTTTTGGGGCGGTGACCCTGTGAGTTAAGTTTATTTTTTGGGGCGGTGACCCTGTGGTTCCAGTTTATTTTTTGGGGCGGTGACCCTGTGAGTTAAGTTTATTTATTGGGGCGGCGACCCAGTGAGTTAAGTTTATTTTTTGAGGCGGTGACCCTGTGAGTTAAGTTTATTTTTTGGGGCGGTGACCCTGTGAGTTACAGTTTATTTTTTGGGGCGGTGACCCTGTGAGTTAAGTTTATTTTTTGGGGCGGTGACCCTGTGGTTCCAGTTTATTTTTTGGGGCGGTGACCCTGTGAGTTAAGTTTATTTATTGGGGCGGTGACCCTGTGAGTTAAGTTTATTTTTTGAGGCGGTGACCCTGTGAGTTAAGTTTATTTTTGGGGCGGTGACCCTGTGAGTTAAGATTATTTTTTGGGGCGGTGACCCTGTGAGTTAAGTTTATTTATTCGGGCGGTGACTCTGTGAGTTAAGTTTATTTTTTGGGGCGGTGACCCTGTGAGTTAAGTTTATTTTTGGGGCGGTGACCCTGTGAGTTAAGATTATTTTTTGGGGCGGTGACCCTGTGAGTTAAGTTTATTTTTTTGGGCGGTGACCCTGTGAGTTAAGTTTATTTTTTGGGGCGGTGACCCTGTGAGTTAAGTTTATTTTTTGAGGCGGTGACCCTGTGAGTTAAGTTTATTTTTTGGGGCGGTGACCCTGTGAGTTAAGTTTATTTTTTGGGGCGGTGACCCTGTGAGTTAAGTTTATTTATTGGGGCGGTGACCCTGTGAGTTAAGTTTATTTATTCGGGCGGTGACTCTGTGAGTTAAGTTTATTTTTTGGGGCGGTGACCCTGTGAGTTAAGTTTATTTATTCGGGCGGTGACTCTGTGAGTTAAGTTTATTTTTTGGGGCGGCGACCCTGTGAGTTAAGTTTATTTTTTTGGGCGGCGACCCTGTGAGTTAAGTTTATTTTTTTGGGGCGGTGACCCTGTGGTTACAGTTTATTTTTTGGGGCGGTGACCCTGTGAGTTAAGTTTATTTTTTGAGGCGGTGACCCTGTGAGTTAAGTTTATTTTTTTGGGCGGTGACCCTGTGAGTTAAGTTTATTTTTTTGGGCGGTGACCCTGTGGTTACAGTTTATTTTTTGGGGCGGTGACCCTGTGAGTTAAGTTTATTTTTTGAGGCGGTGACCCTGTGAGTTAAGTTTATTTTTTGGGGCGGTGACCCTGTGAGTTAAGTTTATTTTTTTGGGGCGGTGACCCTGTGAGTTAAGTTTATTTTTTGGGGTGGTGACCCTGTGAGTTAAGTTTATTTTTTGAGGCGGTGACTCTGTGAGTTAAGTTTATTTTTTGGGGCGGCGACCCTGTGAGTTAAGTTTATTTTTTGGGGCGGTGACCCTGTGAGTTAAGTTTATTTTTTGAGGCGGTGACCCTGTGAGTTAAGTTTATTTTTTGGGGCGGTGACCCTGTGAGTTCCAGTTTATTTTTTGGGGCGGTGACCCTGTGAGTTAAGTTTATTTTTTGGGGCGGTGACCCTGTGAGTTAAGTTTATTTTTTGAGGCGGCGACCCTGTGAGTTAAGTTTATTTTTGGGGCGGTGACCCTGTGAGTTAAGTTTATTTTTTGAGGCGGTGACCCTGTGAGTTAAGTTTATTTTTTTGGGCGGTGACCCTGTGAGTTAAGTTTATTTTTTGGGGCGGCGACCCTGTGAGTTAAGTTTATTTTTTGGGGCGGTGACCCTGTGAGTTAAGTTTATTTTTTGGGGCGGCGACCCTGTGAGTTAAGATTATTTTTTGGGGCGGCGACCCTGTGAGTTAAGTTTATTTTTTTGGGCGGAGACCCTGTGAGTTAAGTTTATTTTTTGGGGCGGTGACCCTGTGAGTTAAGTTTATTTTTTGGGGCGGCGACCCTGTGAGTTAAGTTTATTTTTTTGGGCGGAGACCCTGTGAGTTAAGTTTATTTTTTGGGGCGGCGACCCTGTGAGTTAAGTTTATTTTTTGGGGCGGTGACCCTGTGAGTTAAGTTTATTTTTTGGGGCGGTGACCCTGTGAGTTAAGTTTATTTTTTGGGGCGGCGACCCTGTGAGTTAAGTTTATTTTTTGGGGCGGCGACCCTGTGAGTTAAGTTTATTTTTTGGGGCGGTGACCCTGTGAGTTAAGTTTATTTTTTGGGGCGGCGACCCTGTGAGTTAAGTTTATTTTTTTGGGCGGTGACCCTGTGAGTTAAGTTTATTTTTTGGGGCGGCGACCCTGTGAGTTAAGTTTATTTTTTGAGGCGGTGACCCTGTGAGTTAAGTTTATTTTTTGGGGCGGTGACCCTGTGAGTTAAGTTTATTTTTTTGGGCGGTGACCCTGTGGTTACAGTTTATTTTTTGGGGCGGTGACCCTGTGAGTTAAGTTTATTTTTTGGGGCGGTGACCCTGTGAGTTAAGTTTATTTTTTGGGGCGGTGACCCTGTGAGTTAAGTTTATTTTTTTGGGCGGTGACCCTGTGGTTACAGTTTATTTTTTGGGGCGGTGACCCTGTGAGTTAAGTTTATTTTTTGGGGCGGTGACCCTGTGAGTTAAGTTTATTTTTTGAGGCGGTGACCCTGTGAGTTAAGTTTATTTTTTGGGGCGGTGACCCTGTGAGTTAAGTTTATTTTTTGGGGCGGTGACCCTGTGAGTTAAGTTTATTTTTTGAGGCGGTGACCCTGTGAGTTAAGTTTATTTTTTGGGGCGGTGACCCTGTGAGTTAAGTTTATTTTTTGGGGCGGTGACCCTGTGAGTTAAGTTTATTTTTTGAGGCGGTGACCCTGTGAGTTAAGTTTATTTTTTGGGGCGGTGACCCTGTGAGTTAAGTTTATTTTTTGAGGCGGTGACCCTGTGAGTTAAGTTTATTTTTTGGGGCGGTGACCCTGTGAGTTAAGTTTATTTTTTGGGGCGGTGACCCTGTGAGTTAAGTTTATTTTTTGGGGCGGTGACCCTGTGAGTTAAGTTTATTTTTTGGGGCGGTGACCCTGTGAGTTAAGTTTATTTTTTGAGGCGGTGACCCTGTGAGTTAAGTTTATTTTTTGAGGCGGTGACCCTGTGAGTTAAGTTTATTTTTTGGGCGGTGACCCTGTGAGTTAAGTTTATTTTTTGGGGCGGCGACCCTGTGAGTTAAGTTTATTTTTTTGGGCGGTGACCCTGTGAGTTAAGTTTATTTTTTCTGGCGGTGACCCTGTGAGTTAAGTTTATTTTTTGAGGCGGTGACCCTGTGAGTTAAGTTTATTTTTTGGGGCGGCGACCCTGTGAGTTAAGTTTATTTTTTTGGGCGGTGACCCTGTGAGTTAAGTTTATTTTTTGGGGCGGTGACCCTGTGAGTTAAGTTTATTTTTTGGGGCGGTGACCCTGTGAGTTAAGTTTATTTATTGGGGCGGCGACCCAGTGAGTTAAGTTTATTTTTTGAGGCGGTGACCCTGTGAGTTAAGTTTATTTTTTGGGGCGGCGACCCTGTGAGTTAAGTTTATTTTTTTGGGGCGGTGACCCTGTGGTTACAGTTTATTTTTTGGGGCGGTGACCCTGTGAGTTAAGTTTATTTTTTGAGGCGGTGACCCTGTGAGTTAAGTTTATTTTTTTGTGCGGTGACCCTGTGAGTTAAGTTTATTTTTTTGGGCGGTGACCCTGTGGTTACAGTTTATTTTTTGGGGCGGTGACCCTGTGAGTTAAGTTTATTTTTTGAGGCGGTGACCCTGTGAGTTAAGTTTATTTTTTGGGGCGGTGACCCTGTGAGTTAAGTTTATTTTTTTGGGGCGGTGACCCTGTGAGTTAAGTTTATTTTTTGGGGTGGTGACCCTGTGAGTTAAGTTTATTTTTTGAGGCGGTGACTCTGTGAGTTAAGTTTATTTTTTGGGGCGGCGACCCTGTGAGTTAAGTTTATTTTTTGGGGCGGTGACCCTGTGAGTTAAGTTTATTTTTTGAGGCGGTGACCCTGTGAGTTAAGTTTATTTTTTGGGGCGGTGACCCTGTGAGTTCCAGTTTATTTTTTGGGGCGGTGACCCTGTGAGTTAAGTTTATTTTTTGGGGCGGTGACCCTGTGAGTTAAGTTTATTTTTGGGGCGGTGACCCTGTGAGTTAAGTTTATTTTTTGAGGCGGTGACCCTGTGAGTTAAGTTTATTTTTTTGGGCGGTGACCCTGTGAGTTAAGTTTATTTTTTGGGGCGGCGACCCTGTGAGTTAAGTTTATTTTTTGGGCGGTGACCCTGTGAGTTAAGTTTATTTTTTGGGGCGGCGACCCTGTGAGTTAAGATTATTTTTTGGGGCGGCGACCCTGTGAGTTAAGTTTATTTTTTTGGGCGGAGACCCTGTGAGTTAAGTTTATTTTTTGGGGCGGTGACCCTGTGAGTTAAGTTTATTTTTTGGGGCGGCGACCCTGTGAGTTAAGTTTATTTTTTTGGGCGGAGACCCTGTGAGTTAAGTTTATTTTTTGGGGCGGCGACCCTGTGAGTTAAGTTTATTTTTTGGGGCGGTGACCCTGTGAGTTAAGTTTATTTTTTGGGGCGGTGACCCTGTGAGTTAAGTTTATTTTTTGGGGCGGCGACCCTGTGAGTTAAGTTTATTTTTTGGGGCGGCGACCCTGTGAGTTAAGTTTATTTTTTGGGGCGGTGACCCTGTGAGTTAAGTTTATTTTTTGGGGCGGTGACCCTGTGAGTTAAGTTTATTTTTTGGGGCGGTGACCCTGTGAGTTAAGTTTATTTTTTTGGGCGGTGACCCTGTGGTTACAGTTTATTTTTTGGGGCGGTGACCCTGTGAGTTAAGTTTATTTTTTGGGGCGGTGACCCTGTGAGTTAAGTTTATTTTTTGAGGCGGTGACCCTGTGAGTTAAGTTTATTTTTTGGGGCGGTGACCCTGTGAGTTAAGTTTATTTTTTGGGGCGGTGACCCTGTGAGTTAAGTTTATTTTTTGGGGCGGTGACCCTGTGGTTCCAGTTTATTTTTTGGGGCGGTGACCCTGTGAGTTAAGTTTATTTATTGGGGCGGTGACTCTGTGAGTTAAGTTTATTTTTTGGGGCGGCGACCCTGTGAGTTAAGTTTATTTTTTTGGGCGGTGACCCTGTGAGTTAAGTTTATTTTTTCTGGCGGTGACCCTGTGAGTTAAGTTTATTTTTTGAGGCGGTGACCCTGTGAGTTAAGTTTATTTTTTGGGGCGGCGACCCTGTGAGTTAAGTTTATTTTTTTGGGCGGTGACCCTGTGAGTTAAGTTTATTTTTTGGGGCGGTGACCCTGTGAGTTAAGTTTATTTTTTGGGGCGGCGACCCTGTGAGTTAAGTTTATTTTTTGGGGCGGTGACCCTGTGAGTTAAGTTTATTTTTTGGGGCGGTGACCCTGTGAGTTACAGTTTATTTTTTGAGGCGGTGACCCTGTGAGTTACAGTTTATTTTTTGAGGCGGTGACCCTGTGAGTTAAGTTTATTTTTTGAGGCGGTGACCCTGTGAGTTAAGTTTATTTTTTGGGGCGGTGACCCTGTGAGTTACAGTTTATTTTTTGAGGCGGTGACCCTGTGAGTTAAGTTTATTTTTTGAGGCGGTGACTCTGTGAGTTAAGTTTATTTTTTTGGGCGGTGACCCTGTGAGTTAAGTTTATTTTTTGGGGCGGCGACCCTGTGAGTTAAGTTTATTTTTTTGGGCGGCGACCCTGTGAGTTAAGTTTATTTTTTGGGGCGGCGACCCTGTGAGTTAAGTTTATTTTTTGGGGCGGCGACCCTGTGAGTTAAGTTTATTTTTTTGGGCGGAGACCCTGTGAGTTAAGTTTATTTTTTGGGGCGGCGACCCTGTGAGTTAAGTTTATTTTTTGGGGCGGTGACCCTGTGAGTTAAGTTTATTTTTTGGGGCGGCGACCCTGTGAGTTAAGTTTATTTTTTGGGGCGGCGACCCTGTGAGTTAAGTTTATTTTTTGGGGCGGCGACCCTGTGAGTTAAGTTTATTTTTTGGGGCGGTGACCCTGTGAGTTAAGTTTATTTTTTGGGGTGGCGACCCTGTGAGTTAAGTTTATTTTTGGGGCGGTGACCCTGTGAGTTAAGTTTATTTTTTGAGGCGGTGACCCTGTGAGTTAAGTTTATTTTTTTGGGGCGGTGACCCTGTGAGTTAAGTTTATTTTTTGAGGCGGTGACCCTGTGAGTTAAGTTTATTTTTTCTGGCGGTGACCCTGTGAGTTAAGTTTATTTTTTGGGGCGGTGACCCTGTGAGTTAAGTTTATTTTTTGGGGCGGTGACCCTGTGAGTTAAGTTTATTTTTTGGGGTGGTGACCCTGTGAGTTAAGTTTATTTTTTGGGGCGGTGACCCTGTGAGTTAAGTTTATTATTGGGGCGGTGACCCTGTGAGTTACAGTTTATTTTTTGGGGCGGCGACCCTGTGAGTTAAGTTTATTTTTTGGGGTGGTGACCCTGTGAGTTAAGTTTATTTTTTGGGGTGGTGACCCTGTGAGTTAAGTTTATTTTTTGGGGTGGTGACCCTGTGAGTTAAGTTTATTTTTTGGGGTGGTGACCCTGTGAGTTAAGTTTATTTTTTGGGGCGGTGACCCTGTGAGTTAAGTTTATTATTGGGGCGGTGACCCTGTGAGTTAAGTTTATTTTTGGGGCGGTGACCCTGTGAGTTAAGTTTATTTTTTCTGGCGGTGACCCTGTGAGTTAAGTTTATTTTTTGGGGCGGTGACCCTGTGAGTTAAGTTTATTTTTTGGGGCGGCGACCCTGTGAGTTCAGATTATTTTTTGAGGCGGTGACCCTGTGAGTTAAGTTTATTTTTTGAGTCGGTGACCCTGTGAGTTAAGTTTATTTTTTGAGTCGGTGACCCTGTGAGTTAAGTTTATTTTTTGGGGCGGTGACCCTGTGAGTTCCAGTTTATTTTTGGGGCGGTGACCCTGTGAGTTAAGTTTATTTTTTGAGGCGGTGACCCTGTGAGTTAAGTTTATTTTTTGGGGCGGCGACCCTGTGAGTTCAGATTATTTTTTGAGGCGGTGACCCTGTGAGTTAAGTTTATTTTTTGGGGCGGTGACCCTGTGAGTTAAGTTTATTTTTTGAGGCGGTGACCCTGTGAGTTCCAGTTTATTTTTGGGGCGGTGACCCTGTGAGTTAAGTTTATTTTTTGAGGCGGTGACCCTGTGAGTTAAGTTTATTTTTTGGGGCGGCGACCCTGTGAGTTCAGATTATTTTTTGAGGCGGTGACCCTGTGAGTTAAGTTTATTTTTTGAGTCGGTGACCCTGTGAGTTAAGTTTATTTTTGGGGCGGTGACCCTGTGAGTTAAGTTTATTTTTTCTGGCGGTGACCCTGTGAGTTAAGTTTATTTTTTGGGGCGGTGACCCTGTGAGTTAAGTTTATTTTTTGGGTCGGTGACCCTGTGAGTTAAGTTTATTTTTTGGGGCGGTGACCCTGTGAGTTAAGTTTATTTTTTGGGGCGGCGACCCTGTGAGTTAAGTTTATTTTTTTGGGCGGTGACCCTGTGGTTACAGTTTATTTTTTGGGGCGGTGACCCTGTGAGTTAAGTTTATTTTTTGAGGCGGTGACCCTGTGAGTTAAGTTTATTTTTTGAGGCGGTGACCCTGTGAGTTAAGTTTATTTTTTGGGGCGGCGACCCTGTGAGTTCAGATTATTTTTTGAGGCGGTGACCCTGTGAGTTAAGTTTATTTTTTGAGTCGGTGACCCTGTGAGTTAAGTTTATTTTTGAGGCGGTGACCCTGTGAGTTAAGTTTATTTTTTGAGTCGGTGACCCTGTGAGTTAAGTTTATTTTTTCTGGCGGTGACCCTGTGAGTTAAGTTTATTTTTTGGGGCGGTGACCCTGTGAGTTAGGTTTATTTTTTGGGGCGGTGACCCTGTGAGTTAAGTTTATTTTTTGGGGCGGTGACCCTGTGAGTTAAGTTTATTTTTTGAGGCGGTGACCCTGTGAGTTAAGTTTATTTTTTTGGGCGGTGACCCTGTGAGTTAAGTTTATTTTTTTGGGGCGGCGACCCTGTGAGTTAAGTTTATTTATTGGGGCGGTGACCCTGTGAGTTAAGTTTATTTTTTTGGGCGGTGACCCTGTGAGTTAAGTTTATTTTTTTTGGGCGGTGACCCTGTGAGTTAAGTTTATTTTTTGGGGCGGCGACCCTGTGAGTTAAGTTTATTTATTGGGGCGGTGACCCTGTGAGTTAAGTTTATTTTTTTGGGGCGGCGACCCTGTGAGTTAAGTTTATTTTTTCTGGCGGTGACCCTGTGAGTTAAGTTTATTTTTTCTGGCGGTGACCCTGTGAGTTAAGTTTATTTTTTTGAGGCGGTGACCCTGTGAGTTAAGTTTATTTTTTGAGGCGGTGACCCTGTGAGTTCAGATTATTTTTTGGGGCGGTGACCCTGTGAGTTAAGTTTATTTTTTGGGGTGGCGACCCTGTGAGTTAAGTTTATTTTTTGGGGCGGCGACCCTGTGAGTTAAGTTTATTTTTTGGGGCGGTGACCCTGTGAGTTAAGTTTATTTTTTGGGGCGGCGACCCTGTGAGTTAAGTTTATTTTTTGAGGCGGTGACCCTGTGAGTTAAGTTTATTTTTTGGGGCGGTGACCCTGTGAGTTAAGTTTATTTTTTGAGGCGGTGACCCTGTGAGTTAAGTTTATTTTTTTGGGCGGTGACCCTGTGAGTTAAGTTTATTTTTTCTGGCGGTGACCCTGTGAGTTAAGTTTATTTTTTCTGGCGGTGACCCTGTGAGTTAAGTTTATTTTTTGGGGCGGTGACCCTGTGAGTTAAGTTTATTTTTTGAGGCGGTGACCCTGTGAGTTAAGTTTATTTTTGGGGCGGTGACCCTGTGAGTTAAGTTTATTTTTTCTGGCGGCGACCCTGTGAGTTAAGTTTATTTTTTCTGGCGGTGACCCTGTGAGTTAAGTTTATTTTTTGGGGCGGCGACCCTGTGAGTTAAGTTTATTTTTGGGGCGGTGACCCTTTGAGTTAAGTTTATTTTTTGGGGCGGTGACCCTGTGAGTTAAGTTTATTTTTTGGGGCGGCGACCCTGTGAGTTACAGTTTATTTTTTGGGCGGTGACCCTGTGAGTTAAGTTTATTTTTGGGGCGGCGACCCTGTGAGTTAAGTTTATTTTTTGGGGGCTCCGACCCTGTAAGTTAAGTTTATTTTTTGGGGCGGTGACCCTGTGAGTTAAATTTATTTTTTCTGGCGGTGACCCTGTGAGTTACAGTTTATTTTTTGGGGCGGTGACCCTGTGAGTTAAGTTTATTTTTGGGGCGGTGACCCTGTGAGTTACAGTTTATTTTTGGGGCGGTGACCCAGTGAGTTAAGTTTATTTTTTGAGGCGGTGACCCTGTGAGTTAAGTTTATTTTTTGGGGGCTCCGACCCTGTGAGTTAAGTTTATTTTTTGGGGCGGTGACCCTGTGAGTTAAGTTTATTTTTTCTGGCGGTGACCCTGTGAGTTAAGTTTATTTTTTGGGGCAGCGACCCTGTGAGTTAAGTTTATTTTTTTGGGGCGGTGACCCTGTGAGTTAAGTTTGTTTTTGGGGGCGGTGACCCTGTGAGTTAAGTTTATTTTTTGGGGCGGTGACCCTGTGAGTTAAGTTTATTTTTTGGGGCGGTGACCCTGTGAGTTAAGTTTATTTTTTGGGGCGGTGACCCTGTGAGTTAAGTTTATTTTTTGGGGCGGTGACCCTGTGAGTTAAGTTTATTTTTTGGGGCGGCGACCCTGTGAGTTAAGTTTATTTTTTGGGGCGGTGACCCTGTGAGTTAAGTTTATTTTTTGAGGCGGTGACCCTGTGAGTTAAGTTTATTTTTTGGGGCGGCGACCCAGTGAGTTAAGTTTATTTTTTGGGGCGGTGACCCTGTGAGTTACAGTTTATTTTTTGGGGGCTCCGACCCTGTGAGTTAAGTTTATTTTTTGGGGCGGCGACCCTGTGAGTTAAGTTTATTTTTTGGGGCGGCGACCCTGTGAGTTAAGTTTATTTTTTGGGGCGGTGACCCTGTGAGTTAAGTTTGTTTTTGGGGGGCTCCGACCCTGTGAGTTAAGTTTGTTTTTTGGGGCGGCGACCCTGTGAGTTAAGTTTGTTTTTTGGGGGCTCCGACCCTGAGGTAGAAGTTATTTTTTTGGGAACTGAAGTTTTGTTTTTAAGGTTCAAATAAGATAAATTGTGAGTTACTGTTTAGATAATACAAGTGATCCATCCTGTCCATTTCAAGTACTGTGTGATAAATATTCGGATAAAGGGAAAGACTTCAGACAATTATCGGCAGCCTTATATAAGAAAAGATAGAACCGTCCTATCAAGTTGGCAAGAAAACGCCCTTAAATTAGGAATACCGATTAGTGAAGGGGGAAACCAAAAGACTCTAAAAATTCTGTTGATCCCAACATTGACTGCGCCTTTTCTTCTCCTTGTGTGTGGTTCGTCCTTTGTTTGTGTTAATGTGTCTATTTGTTTTCTTGTGTCTTGTTCGTTTTCCTTTGTTTTAATGTTGCTTGATTCATAGAAAAGAACTAGGGTTTGAGAAAGTAGAGGAAGAATGGGCTTGACGGCTTGTAAGGAGGAAGGGTTGCCCCCGGGGACAAGTAAATCATGTCCTCTGGAGAAAGGCGACCCACGTCCGTTTGCCCACTCGAGAAAGACGCAGAAGCGCCACGGTAAAAATGTGTTTTAAAGATAGGTATGTTTTAGAGTAAAAACAAGTTACTGTGTCTTTGATTTGAATGTGAGAATGTTGGAAGCTTCCGCGAATGAATTGAATATCTGGGAAGAACAGCTTGTGTTCTGTGCAACTGACTGTCGTTAACTCTTTGTTGTCTGGCCTTAATGATGAGAGAATGAGTCTGTTACTTTTTCTATTTTTACAAGTGTATATTTTGTGGGAACTTTGAGTCATGTTTTGGTTGTGAATTAGTTGAACCTGTGTGTGTTCCTTGACATTGGGACAGGGAATTTTGAAAGAGATTTGGTATTTTGAATTCATAACCCATTACAGAAATCAATTTTCGAAGTTGTTTGGAATTGAATGAGTGTGAAAAGTGATTGTTGAGTGTGTTCATTTCGATTTAGTGTTGTACACCCAGGAATGGGATATAAAATTGAATTATATTTTAAGTAAAAATTTTATTTTTATTTTAAAAGTTGGTTTTGCAACTGTGAAAAGGCAATGAACAATTTTCTAAGAGATAAGCTTCAGCCTTGAAGGTCTGAAGATGTTTGGCAGAAATCCAATTTGAAGTTTACAACTCCTGCTTTAATTGGAGTTCCAGTTTAAAATCTGTTCTAATTTTTTTTGGAGTTTAAATTAAAGACATGTTTTACTGACTGTTTTAAGTAGCAAATGTCAGGAATTGGATATTGGTCAAAGGGAGAGAAGGATAAACAAAGGAGATATAGGAAAGATTCTGTCTGTTTAAAGTTTGTTTAAGAAGCTGGTGTTAAATATTTTGTGTTAAGAATGTGAAATAACTTTTTCTTTAGTTTTTGGTTTTATTCCAGTCATTTGAAAAGGCGCCTGAAGAAAGAACAAGAAAATGATGTAATTTACCTATCTTTTAAAATAAGCACGTGCTATTCTGTTCTTTGTGTCGTTAATAAGTAGTATAAGTTAATAAGTTTGAATTGAATTAATACTATTAAGGTTAATTGACCAGTTTAAGTTGAAGAACTGGAAATTTCATTTGTTGCCACAATGAACTTTCAAGTTTATTATGTCATGTTTTGGAGGAGTCTTCGGTTCTGGACAGAGGACTCACTCATATAACATTGGCAGTTTTGATTTTAAATATTATTGCAGTGAATTGGAATTTGGAATCATCTTTGTTAAAAAAAATAATCATCCTTGGATTAGAAACCTCTTATAAAAGATGAAAAAATAAGTTTGGAAACAATTGGAGTTTAATCTAAAATGCTGTCTTTCCTGATGGAGATGGTTTCCTTTGAAGTTGATAATGTTACTGAAGATTTTGTTGTTTGAAAATCCTAAGGATAAAAAAAAACATTTAAAAAGGAGTTTAGTTCTTTTCCATTAAAAAAAAGGGTTACGTAAAGTGGCGCAGCGGAGAATGCTTTGATCCGCCCCCTTGGAGACAAGCAAGAAATTAACCCTGCTGCAACCATCCTTATCAATGAGACAAAGTGCTTGAGAAGGAGAGATAGTTGCAAGCACTTCTGTCTTTAACGTACAAAAAGTACAACCAAGTCTGGGCATAAGAAATTGGAATCGATAAACAAAATTTAATTGATATGAGTGGTTATTTAAAGCATTCAAAGGGAAATTTACTGTTATTTGAATTTGGAATAATCTGAGATGTCAAAAATCCAGTTTAATTTGGCAAGTTATTTAAGGAATTAAAATGTCATCTAAGGTAAAAAAAAACATAGATAGTGTACACTAATGTTTGGAATCAAATGGAAATGTTTGATTTCTGTTTTAAGCAATTATTAATATTAATTGTAAAGGTTCTCCAGGGCTCAAAATGAAATAGAATTATAATTAATAGGAATTGGCAATCAGATCTGGCTGATGCAAGTGCTAATAAAGGAATTCTGGGGATAAACAAATAGTGAAATAAACAGCTAATTTCCAAGAAGCCTCGAATTTTCCAGTGAAAGTCAAGAAAGTGTAGATAAGACTAGCAATTGATAGTTTTCTCTTGGAGATATGAGTTTTTAAGAGAGCTACATTTGAAAGTCTGGCCATAACCTGAGACATCAGGACCCTGCAGGGGGAGGTAAGCAAAGATCTCAGATAAACACCACCAGCAACCCCCCCCCCCCCCCTCCTTTTCCTCACCGCTGATATTTGATCTTTTGATAAGATCACCTGAGAGTTCAGAATATGTGGCATGACAGTGGGATACCAGTGTAAGTGTGCAGATGTGATTTGTTATTTGGAAAGTAACGGAAGCATTCGTGGCATTTTCAACTTCAAAGGCGAGCAACCCTAAGGATACCAAAAGGATTGAAACTAATAGATTAAAATGGAGTGTGTGTTTTTTTTTCGATTATGGATTTCAGTAAGGCGTTTGATAAGGTTCCCCATAGTAGGCTATTGCAGAAAATACGGAAGTATGGGGTTGAAGGTGATTTAGAGCTTTGGATCAGAAATTGGCTAGCTGAAAGAAGACAGAGGGTGGTGGTTGATGGCAAATGTTCATCCTGGAGTTTAGTTACTAGTGGTGTACCGCAAGGTTCTGTTTTGGGGCCACTGCTGTTTGTCATTTTTATAAACGACCTGGATGAGGGTGTAGAAGGGTGGGTTAGTAAATTTGCGGATGACACGAAGGTCGGTGGAGTTGTGGATAGTGTCGAAGGGTGTTGTAGGGTACAGAGGGACATAGATAGGCTGCAGAGCTGGGCTGAGAGATGGCAAATGGAGTTTAATGCGGAGAAGTGTGAGGTGATTCACTTTGGAAGGAGTAACAGCAATGCAGAGTACTGGGCTAATGGGAAGATACTTGGTAGTGTAGATGAGCAGAGAGATCTTGGTGTCCAGGTACATAAATCCCTGAAAGTTGCTACCCAGGTTAATAGGGCTGTTAAGAAGGCATATGGTGTGTTAGCTTTTATTAGTAGGGGGATCGAGTTTCGGAGCCACGAGGTCATGATGCAGCTGTACAAAACTCTGGTGAGGCCGCACCTGGAGTATTGCGTGCAGTTCTGGTCACCGCATTATAGGAAGGATGTGGAAGCTTTGGAAAGGGTGCAGAGGAGATTTACTAGGATGTTGCCTGGTATGGAAGGAAGGTCTTACGAGGAAAGGCTGAGGGACTTGGGGTTGTTTTCGTTAGAGAGAAGGAGGAGGAGAGGTGACTTAATAGAGACATACAAGATAATCAGAGGGTTAGATAGGGTGGATAGTGAGAGTCTTTTTCCTCGGATGATGATGGCAAACACGAGGGGACATAGCTTTAAGTTGAGGGGTGAAAGATATAGGACAGATGTCAGAGGTAGTTTCTTTACACAGAGAGTAGTAGGGGCGTGGAACGCCCTGCCTGCAACAGTAGTAGACTCGCCAACTTTAAGGGCATTTAAGTGGTCATTGGATAGACATATGGATGAAAATGGAATAGTGTAGGTCAGATGATCGGCGCAACATCGAGGGCCGAAGGGCCTGTACTGCGCTGTAATGTTCTAATTCTAAAAAAAAAGGTTTTGTAAAGTGACGCAGCTGAGATGATTTTGCTCCGCCCCTTGAAACCCCCCCCCCCCCCCCCACCCGCCGCTGCAGCTGCTGTTTTTCCATTTAATCCACCACACAATTCTGCATTGCTGAAAGTAAAATTTATACATATTGGACATTGTTAAATTTTAAATTTCTAAATTGACAGATAGAATTGGACAAATTAACCCATTGGGCTCAGAGGCAGAGTCACAATGGATTCTTTGTGGGTTGTTTTTAAGCAGGTGACGACAGGCCATGTGAGAATTGATCCAACAGCAAGAGATCCAGCAGCTTTGAGAATCTAAGACCTTAATTGCAGACATCAAATATCACAGCATCTTTATCAATGAGACAATTTTCAGCATCTGCAGTATTTTGCTTTTATTTTAGTGGACAATTTAATCTACCAGGTGTGTCAGCTTTTGACAGCAAAGGCCCTCAAGGGATCTTTTGTGTCAAAATCATTGGGGGGGTGTACAAGGGAAGGAGCCAACAATCAAACCAGCATTCAAAATTTATCACCGGACAACAAGCTCCAATCACCTCGATTACCCCCACATTTTAATTACTAATGAGTAAGGTTACGACCCAACAGCCACAAGTGAGTGGTCTCCCTTGCCCAGCCTTGACGACAGAATGGACTTGCGATAATAAAAACTAATAAAATTGTATATGATAACATAAAACTTGAGTTGATAGCGGTAATATTGAATATCTCAGATATCCAGCTACCTGGCTGGTGCCCTGAGAAGATATGAGAGTTGTACAAGGTATTACTGTAACAATTGCTGAGACAGGAATTTGGTAATGAGGGAATAATAAAGGGAAAGAAACATAAACATAGTTTAGTGAATGACGCAGCCACAGTCCTTAATACGGGAACTTCAATTGTCAATACTATAGATTTGGAAAATGTGGACCAGAATGTGAGAACATTTAGTCAGCTAGTAAAGGATATTTTGAAAAAGGAACAAAAAGGACAGAGTGGTGTAGCTAAAGTAGGAAAGGACTTGATGAATACGGTGACAGGAAGGGTGATGAGGTTGCCAGGGGATGTCATAGCAGGAAATAGGACCCGCAAGAGAAAGGGTTAAAGATTTGTGAAGGAGCTGTGCAGACAACTGCACAAGGTGAGGCAGGAGGTTCTATAGAAACATGATAGAGGAACAGACAAAGGTGCCTGTTGTGGGAGACAAAGTAATGGTAAAGGGAAGGGCCAATGGAAATACATGGTCCCAACTGAAAGGAATATAATCAAGGGAATAATGGTAGTATTGATAGGCATTTGGATTATTATTAGATGGGTTACTAACTGGGCAAGGATTGTGGGGAACGAAACCCGAGCACAACGGGACCATATAGATAATTTCGAAGGAGTAGAGATGATAAGAATATAAATTAACTCCTGGATTCCCCAGGACATGTTCGGTCCCCACAGGTAGACATGTATCCCTCATCGGGGGATACTCACAACATGGACAAGTACTAACACCTGGTGACCACCAGGGCAGTGTGTTTAAATTACAGATATAACCACTAGTGGCGAATGGGAAAGAACCGGACTGCAGTGGCTGTGGGGCCTGATGCTAATATCCGGAGAGGAAGAACAAAGACCCGGTAATGGATGCACAACAGATTAATGAAAGGAGTATTAATATGGAATATATGAACTATGGGGCATTGCACAACATGTTGGATGGGAAGTGAGTACGGTGTTCCACAGATGACCGTGCTAACTGCGTGACCAGACACAAAGGGGACAGGGTAACTGAGAGCTGTGTCTTTGGAATTGTTTGTGCCCCTCCCATTGGGCAACAGATAATAAGGAAAGTTGAAAGGAACATGGATGTGTGTGGGTACATCGAGCCCAGGGGAAGCATTGTATGATAATGTTAAACATGAGATTGTGCCTGTCCTGGTCCATATCTCAGGGATGCAAATGTCGGGATATTGTACGGAACAGGCAAGAACTATGTATAGTGTATTAAGTAAGATTGTAATGCAGCAGGCTGCCGATGCCGTGGGTGCCGTCAGATTTCGAGGTCAGAATCAGCTTTATAGAACAAAGAGTGGGATAGTTAATGACGTTGCTACCGGATTCAATACCGGTGCCTCCATAGTAAAATACAGTTAATACTGGCCATAATATGGGGCATACCAGCTTGCCATTCATACAGGCGATATGTGCAGCGAAGGAGGATGAAAACCAGAGCAAAGGCAAGGGAGACAATTTGTCTATCTAGAAATATTCTTTTAGTAACCAGTAACATATAATATTAGTGAACAGTGACATTTCAAATAATGAGAGTGTTTGTAGTACATACAGTTCGTGAATGATAGAACAAATTCGAGAAAATTCCAGGCAAATTGATGCAAGACAGGTGCCAGTTTGGATCAATGACACCCAGTTGGAATACTTAACTAGTCACACAAATGATAAAATTACCAGGTGCCAAATCAGAAAAGGATTAAAATACTTCAAATATTCCAATCCGTTCCTCATCCAAATCTGAACAAACGCGCACTGCACAAATCCCGCCAACCCTGGAACCGCCCAATTAGGAGGAGGGTGGGAGTGAGAACCCTGGGAGATAAATAAAAAAAACAAACTAGGGACAAGTAAGCAAAAAGCAAAACTTTAACATGCTAAGTATGGAAAGATCAGGAATGTGTAAATACAGGATCTATGAGTATTGGAATAGTGTTGGGAATACCTGTAATTCTGAGAGATAAGTTAGGGATGCAATTATACAAAGTAGAAAATACAGGAGTGATAAGGGGAAAAGATTACATAAAATACAATGATATTTTACCCTATGTTATGGAAATTGGAAAAGAGGTAATTGGAACAACATTGTCCATTGTCTGAGTGTAGTCTGGAAAACCAGGTGATCATATGTCCTCATCCTAAATATAAAACGGCAGAATCAAAATGTGAGTTTAATGCCACTGTAAATTGCACCATGGAGACTAGGAAAGCATTGTCAGGGCTAACCCATGTGACCTATATGGGAAAGGGGAGATATTGCTTAACCACTACAGCGAAGGAGTACCAGTATGGACATAAACGGACTTGTCCGGTGAGCAACAGTACATTTTGGTTCAACCCACAAATACCAACCCGAGTAGGGAAGATGGAGTTGGTACAGATACATAAGCAAAAGACAGAAACAATAACTGTGACAGAAAGTATTAAGGAGGATTTGACTATTTAGCCATTGCCCACACGCTTGGGTAAAGAGAGACAGCAGCTAGAAGTCATTGCTGTAGTGTAATACAATTTGGAACAACAGTCGAAGATGTTACAAGATGAGATTGACGAGATAAATGATTCTACCTGGCAGGAGGACTTATGGAACTGAGGGTCAGACGTGCAGATACACCCCTGGTTTAGAATTATCTCCCATGTCCTGATAGTTGTTTTGGGTATCATGGTGTTAGATGTGACATACTTAATTTGGCAATTTTAGAAATTAATTAGGCAATATAAGAGGATGTATGAACACAGGTTAGACAGCTACCCGAAAAAGCAATCTGTATTCGAACTTACTCTATAAATGGATAGACAATTAGTTATGCCACACAAGGGTAAATGTATAACCTATTCATATATTGTTAAAATGAATTAGTGAAAGATCAGTATACTCTAAGAATGAAATTGCGACTGTATTATGTTCGCACAATTGATTGATTATGTAATAGTGATATTTAAATTGTGCTTTCTTCAATATTACACTGCTTATGCTTTTGCTTTGCAAATGAAATTGTAATTGTACAAGTGTATCACCTTTTATTTTGTAAGAAAGTAGTTGAAGCCCCTGCAAAACTTATGCCTTTACAGAGTTACCGCAGGCCCCTCTTATGGCACAAGCAGGCAACGTATTGAGTGCGACCCCTCTGGGTGTTGAAGGCTGTTTCTAGACAAATAGAGACCATTAAAGGCACCTAGGTGGGATCAAGGGATTGATTTTTAAAAATGTTTTGAAGAATCAAAGGGGGGACTGTGAGAACAGAATTTAGATTTTAGAATTTTTAAGAACAGAATTACATGGGAACATTTAAGATGAAACAATTAATCAGTCATGTATTGCTAACAAGCTAGCTTCAGTGCTGCAGGGAGGGACAGCTTATCAGAAATGACTTCATAACTTCAGGGCTGCAGAGGCAACTTGGCCTTGCAGCTGGTACAGCGAGAGAGCGAGACATTGTACTTCAACAGCACTCTTCTTATCACCCAGACATGACAATCCTAGGGAAAGGCTAGAATGAAAAACATACCGACCAGGCTAATACATGCCCCCTTGTTAGAGGGTGGCTCAGCCTACCCTTCTGATTCAGCAGTTGCTGAGTTTTTTCTTTTATATTTGCTTTTATATTATACTGTTTAAATGTTATTTGAGTAAATAGATCCATATAATCCTAGTGAATATATATAATCATATATAAGTTGATCAGTAGAGAGAAGGTTATCATAGAATGATAAAAGGGGGGAATGTGGAAGTGAGCAGAAAGGCATGGCACTATGCTTAATGGGAAATATAACCAAGTTAGGAATAGTAGCTTTGCTGAGCTTTGATTTTAAGTGGCAGAAACCACAATGAAATAGTTAAAAGTAAAGGCAGAGCGTGTGAGACAGTAAAGACTAGCCGACACTGGTAATTGCCAGGACATCTGTTCTTTATGGCCTGATTGTGTGACTCCCTGTGGTTTGGAACAAATGGACTCCTGTGAATCAAATGATGTCCATCCCTGTGTGAGTGATAAGGAGTGCTAGGCCCCTCTTATCTTCGTGAGCTGCCACTACTTGTAGCTGCAGACTGCACGAAACACTCAGGAATGTAAACCTAATAGAGATAGCAGGAAGCAGAACTCATGATCCATGTAGGGAGTGAGACCAGAATGGTTATTGATGATTCCTATGCTCTTGCTAATTAGCTTGCTTGTCTGCTTTCTTTTATCTTGCTGGTACAAAACAATATTTTATTAGTAACAAGTATGTATTGAGAATGGAGTGTATTGTTAACCTCAGTAACAGAGGTACTGTATGTCACCACGTGGGTGAAGTCGAATTGTACCGCATTGATTGGTTAAACAAGGAGGTGTAGCATGAATCTTAATGTATAAACAGTAGTACCTGTATCACAAACTTCACTTACTCTAGTGGACCAGACAGACTCTGGTGGAGTCAGTGCCGCTGTTCTCAGAGTAAGTCTGCTGGCGACTGCGCAAATAAAGTAATTGATTTTACCTACACATCCGACTCGGTATATTTACTGAACCAGACTGAAGGCAAAAAGAATTCAGATTTACAGCAGGACTGATGTATGAGGAGAGATTGAGTCGGTTATGATATATTCGCTGGAGTTCAGAAGAGTGAGGGGGGATCTCATAGAAACCTATAAAATTCTAACAGGACTTGACAGCTAGCACAGTGGCGCAGTCGTTAGCACCGCAGCCTCACAGCTCCAGGGACCCGGGTTCGATTCCGGGTACTGCCTGTGTGGAGTTTGCAAGTTCTCCCTGTGTCTGCGTGGGTTTTCTCCGGGTGCTCCGGTTTTCTCCCACAAGCCAAAAGACTTGCAGGTTGATAGGTAAATTGGCCATTATAAATTGTCACTAGTATAGGTAGGTGGTAGGGAAATATAGGGACAGGTGGGGATGTTTGGTAGGAATATGGGATTAGTGTAGGATTAGTATAAATGGGTGGTTGATGGTCGGCACAGACTCGGTGGGCCGAAGGGCCTGTTTCAGTGCTGTATCTCTAATCTAATCTAATCTAATCTAGATGCAGGAAGGATGTTCCCGATGGTGGGGGAGTCCAGAACCAGGGGTCATAGTCTAAGGATACAGGGTAAACCTTGCAAGACTGAGATGAGGAGAAATTTCTTCACCCAGAGAGTGGTGAGCCTGTGGAATTCTCTACCACAGAAAGCAGTTGAGGCCAAAATATTGTATGTTTTCATGAAGGAGTTAGATATAGCTCTTGGGTCTAAAGGGATCAAAGGATATGGGGCGAAAGCGGGAACAGGTTACTGAGTTGGATGATCAGCCATGATCATAATGAATGGCGGAGCAGGCTCAAAGAGCCGAATGGCATACTCCTGCTCCTATTTTCTATGTTTCTATGCTTATGCAAAGCAGGTTGATGGGCAGAGCTCATGAAGTTTATGTCATGCTTTCTGAGGAGGCTTCTGCAGATCATGAGATGGCAAAAAATGCTATTCTCACTGCTTATGAGTTGGTCCCTGAAGCATACAGGCAGAAATTTCAGAACCTCTGGAGACAGCCTGGGAAGACTTCTATCGAATTTGAGAGGGTAAAACAAATTAATTTGGATCGTTGGATGCAGGCACTAAAGGTAGAAGCCACATTTGAGAACCTTAGGAAAATAATTTTCCTCTAAAAACTCCCTCTGTTTGTAAGAACCCATAGAAAGTTTCATAGAATGTTTAAGGCACAGAAAGAGGCCACTTGGCCCATCATGTCTGTGCCGGCCAAACCACAATCCACCCATTCTAATCCCACCTTCCAGCATTTGGTCCATAGCCCTGCAGATTACGGTACTTGAGGTGCATATCCAGACACCTTTCGAATGAGTTGAGGGTTCTGCCTCAACTATCCTTTCAGGCAGTGAGTTCCAGACCCCCACCACCCTCTGGGTGAAAAAGTTTTTCCTCATCCCTCCTCTAATTTTTCTACCAATCACTTTAAATCTATGCCCCCTCATCACTGACCTCTCTGCTAAGGTGAATAGACCTTTCATCTCCACTCTATCCAGGCCCCTCAAAATGTTGTACATTTCAATCAGATCTCCCCTCAGCCTTCTCTGTTCCAAGGAGAACAACCCCATCCTATCCAATCTTTCCTCATAGCTACATTTTTCCAGTCCCAGCAACATCCTCGTAAATCTCCTCTGTACCCTTTCTGTAATGAGGTGACCAGAACTGCACACAGTACTCAAGTTGTGATCTAACCAAAGAGTTAAACAGTTCCAGCATAACCTCTCTGGTCTTGTATTCTATACCTCAGCTAATAAAGGAAAGGATTCCATTTTAACCACCTTATCAACATTCACCTCCTCTACACTTAGTATTTTCCCATTAATCAAGTATTCCTTTGCCTTGTTTGACCTCCCCAAATGCATCCCTCACACTTCTCCAAGTTGAATTCCATTTGCCACTTGTCTGTCCTTCAGACCAAACCATCAATATCTTCCTGTAAAAAACACAAGAAATGCTGGAAATACTCAGCAGGTCTGGCAGCATCTGTGGAGAAAGAAGCAGACTTAACATTTCAGATCACTGTTTTTATTTCAGATTTCCAGCATCTGCAGCATTTTACTTTTATTAAATTGTTGGGGGGAAATTGTGGCCGATGCAGCTAACCATATGTACTCATATACAAGATGAAAGTATAGTCACATATTGTTACAAAATGGAGTATTGACCCAAGGCATTGTGGGACAAGGTTGGCTAAATCACATCCCTGAGTATGGTAATGCTAGACACAAACAGTTAGGCTAACCAAGCAGGGCCCCTCATATCAGCGTATAAGACAGCTGCTTTGGGTACCTGCAGGCTGCACAAAGCAATCAGGAATGCAGGCCTGATAAAGGTAGCAAGATTCATTGTAAAGGCCCAAGGATAGTCGATAAGAGGGTCTGGTAAATATCATAAGATGGTCAGGGACTCATTATAAGCAAATCACGTAACCGCATGATGCCTAATTAGTAATCTTATTGGTAATGTATGTAAAACATATAATCAATAACCATTATGATTGGTTTGTATCCAGCCGGGATGGGCTGAGTAAATGTATAAGACCTGTTGATTTCTTTTTTATGGTGGAGAAGTGCATGGTGAGCCCAGCGTCTTGCTCCCCACCGGTGCAAATCAATAAACCATTTGACGATTGGAACGGACCCTATAATATTTCCCGGTGATACTTGGCCAGTACCACTATCTGGTGAACTACCGTCCGTTCTTCATCCGCAGGCCTATGAGGAGGTCTTCACTTCCTCATCAGAATCCCATTTTTAATATAAAATAAAAGCAGAATGTGCTGGAAATACTCAGCAGGTCTGGCAGCATCTGTGGAGAGAGAACCAGAGTTAACATTTCAGGTCTGTGACCATTCATCAGAACTGCTCCCATTTTTAATATAGGAGCCTTCCAGAATTCCCTATGCTTCAGCTTGTTAGAGCCAATTGTGCCACCTTACTTAACTCTGGACCAGCTTGCTGAGGTTTTATCAGAAAACACTTACTGAACATTTCCTTCAGATTATCCAAATCCCCAAAGAAAGTTTCAGATATTCAGCTATCTGCCTGTGGTGCCAATTTTACCTTCGACAATGGAACTTGTTTAGCCATTGCCCAGGTCATTACACATGAAGAGAAAATTCCTGGAACCATTTCCTGCAACTGTTCTGTCTCTTTGAACTTCACCTGGTCTTTCCGTGACAACTGGAGAAGTGACTATCTTCACTCCGGCCAAATCATTCCCCAAGAGTAGGTCAACTCCATCTACAGACAAACTATGGATAACTCCTACGGTTACCGTTCCAGACATTAGGTCACTCTCGATGCACCCGATACAAAGGTATGGGTATATATTCCCCACCGATACCATTAATAAAACCTTGGTATTCAATGTGCTCTCTGGTGGAAAAGTTATGCCTTTCCCCAGCAAAACTGTTTGGGGAGCTCCTGTATCCATAAGTATAACTATAGGTTTACCTGCCTCACTTGAGGGATAAGGAGTTACTTTTCCTTTTGACAAGAATTCCCTATAACTTTCAGGTATCTTGTTCACGCCCCCCGCACTCACAGTGGTTTTGGTGCTTGGCCTTACAGCTGCAGTCAGAGCTACAGCCTGATTTGTCGTACTATCAGTCAGGGCCCCTTTCTCTGCATTGTCTTTGTGTACTGCAATAAGTCCCATGGATTTACCCTGAAACCTCCAGCATTCTGCACAAAGTTGCACCTTGTGGCAATGGTAACACTTTGGCTTTCGGACCTCACTTCCACTCTCAGCATCTTACTTTCTGGCCTGAGGAGGAGATCCCGGGATGTTCCCAGTTGTCCCTTGTTCCCAACTATTTGCCTTCCTTTCACCCTCCCACCTTATATCCATCCCGGGTTTGTGGGGGAGACGGACAAAAGGTTTAGGCTTGTAACCAAGCTCATAATTATCAGCAATTTCAACTGCCTGTCTGGCTGTTGAAACTTGCTTGTTCTCTCCATAGATGAGTGTAGTGCAGTTGATGTGGTCTATATGGATTTTAGCACGGTTTTTGACAAGGTCCCACATGACAGACTGGAAAAAAAAAATCCCATGGGATCCAAGGAAATGCAGCAAGGTGGATACAAAATTGGCTCAATGGCAGAAAATAAAAGGTAATTGTTGACGGGTGTTTTAGTGACCGGAGGGCTGTTTCCAATGGTGTTCCGCAGGGTTCAGTACTGGGTCCCCTGCTTTTTGTGGTAATATGTTTGCAGACGACACAAAGATTGGCCGTGTGGTAGATAGCGAGGAGGATAGCTGTAGGCTGCAGGAAGATATTAAGTGAGAGGAAATATTAAGTGGAGGAAATATTAAGCACAGCCCATGAAATTCCAATGGCGGGACATGTGGCAATCCGGAAGACCCATAGAAAAATTACTGCACAGAAGGAGGCCATTCAGTCCATCGTGTCTGTGCCGGCCAAAAAAACTAGCCGCCCAATCTCATCCCACCTTTCAGCACCTGGTCACTAGCCTTGCAGGTTAGAATTAGAATTTAAAAGAATTGAGGGTTTCTGCCTCCACCACCGTTCCTGGCAGTAAATTCCAGACACCCACCACCATCTGGGTGAAAAAGTTTTTCCTCGTGTCTCCTCTAATCCTTCTACCAATCACCTTAAATCTGTGTCTCCTGGTAATTGACCTCTCCGCTTGAAGAAACAGGTCCTTCCTGTCTACTCTATCTAGGCCCCTCATAATGTTGTACACCTCAATTAAGTCACCCCTCAGCCTCCTCTGTTCTAAAGACAACAACCCTAGCCTATCCAATCTTTCCTCATCTCTGCAACTTTCAAGCCCTGGCAACATTCTTGTAAATCTCCTCTGTACTCTCTGCACAGCAATTTTGTCCATTGAACCATAGAAAGACTATGGCACAGAAGGAGGCCATTCAGCCCATCGTGTCCGTGCTGGTTGAAAAAAACTAGCCACTCAATCTAATCCCATTTTCCAGCACCTGGTCCATAGCCTTGCCAGTTACCGTGCTTCAGGTGCATGTCCAATTACCTGTTAAAAGAATTGAGGGTTTTTGCCTCCACCACCGATCCTGGCAGTGAATTCCAGACTCCCACCACCCTCTGGGTGAAAAAGTTTTTCCTCATGTCCCCTCTAATCCTTCTACCAATCACCTTAAATCTGTGCCCCCTGGTAATTGACCTCTCCGCTAGGGGCAACAGGTCCTTCCTGTCTCTTCTATCTAGGCCCCAATCACCTATAGTCCGACATTTTTACTGGCCAGGTCTGTCTAAGGACGTGGTGCAGTTTTATAAAATGTGCCTGATTGTGGGAAAACTGCAGCTGCCATAAAACTGGCACCTCTAATTCCCATACCCATTTTTGGGGAACCGTTTAGTAGGGTGTTGGTAGACTGTCTAAGACATTTACTGAAAACAAAAGCGGGACACCAATATATACTCACTATCATAAATATGGCTACTCGGTTCCAAGAGGCCATTCCCTTGAGAACAATTTCTGCTAAGGTAGTGGTAGAGACGTTAACTCAGATCTTCACTAGTGTCATGATCCTGTCTTTTTTTTCTCTCTGGGAAATATGTGGTGTGTCTTTAAGACAGCAAAGGATCAGTACTGTTTTAAGAACAAGCAAGCCTCATGAGTTACCAAGAAGGTGCATTTTGGTTGCCATTGGACACAACCATACAGAGAGGGAAACAACCAGCTTCAAAGAGTGCATTCTGGTTACCTTGAATACAGCCATTCAGACTGAGTATCGAGAGATACATTTGTTACAATTTAATTTTGAACTGGCTAACAGTGGAAAAACAGACTGTTCTAACTGAGGACACAGACAGACAGCTGCGTGTTGGCACCTGAAAGGAGTGCTCTCAGACCATTTCAATTGAAGGAAGAGAATTTAGTCTGTTTATTTATTATTCTCTCTCAAAATTCTAAAATGTCAAGCCAAAACAGAGACCTCTGATAATTTAAACTGAAGGAAGGGAAATTAGACTGTGACAATCTTTTATCCCTCAAAACTTTTAGAGCCAAATTGATTCATTAAAAAGTGTTTGCAAGTTGTTAATTGTAGAAATTCATCGCTGGAGAAGGAAGCAACAATTTCAACTTCTGGATTAGACTATGGACTGTTCTACTGTTGAAAAACCTTTTTTCCTAATTGGACGGCTATGAGGACTTCAAGCAACCTTGGACTGTTCCACATCCGGCAGGAGCGTAAATCTGCAAGGACTCTAATTTTTTCTATTATAAATGTTGTTTATATCTTAGTAGTGTTTAAAAATTTAGTTTTTCTAATTAAACAGTTAATTTGCTGATTTAAAGACATCTGGTTTGGTTTGCCTCATTCGGGGGTTAATAGATGGTACAATTTGGCTGGGTCTTTCTTTTATTTGGACAGTTTAAAATGATATGTTCGGCAATCAGCGGTGGGATGGGATTGAATTAACAGTGTGTTTCTCCCACCACCATCAGAATTGTAAATTTTGATTGGGGGCTTTGACTGGGGTGGTCGGTCGTAACATATTAATTGGGTTTCTTGTCTGGGATTTGAATCATATCTTAAGTGGGGGCTCGCTCACAGTTGAATCATATTTAATTCAGTCTGGTATCAGAATCAGACTAATTTGGAGGGCTCGCATTTGGAATCATAGTAATTACCCGTCTCTGGGATAACATATTTAAATTGGGGTCTTGCGTTTGGTATCATATTAATTGCTCTCAAGTCTGGGATCATATCAATTGGAAACTCGATTGTTGGGATCTAAATCTAACGCCAATTACAAAGAAATTAAAAGAACCAGGTCTCTTGTATAATAAGGTACAGTCTATACCATTGTAATGGCATTAGTGGTTGCAGCAGGGTTTTTGGGAAAGAATGTTTCCCTGAGTGACTTGATAACTTTACCTAAGAACCAATGAAAAGAATTTCCAGCGAAACTGGGGTTGGAATTGAAATTAGGTGCCAAAAAAGCAGAGATAATTGACATAATAGCTGAACATCTGGAATAAGTAGCAGAAGATGATGATGATCCAGATGAAGGGAAACACAAGGAACAAGAAAGGGGGTTGGTATCATTCTGGTTAATCTACACTGGACCCCTTCTAAACCCAATGGAGATTTTCTGAGATTCGGTACTCTAAACTAATAGAGATGAAGTCTGACCAAGCAAGGCACTGTACAACTGAAACATCACTTCCTCACTGGTTAGGTATCATACCAAATACTTCCTTGAATACTTCCAACTGTTTATCTGTGAATTTATCCTTTATTCGTCATAATTTGCAAGTTTCCCCCTTACGGTCAGACTGTTATCTAATTCTGGTTTGTTTTTCATCACTAGACCTAGTACGGCATGTTCCTTTGTTGGTTCTAAAATATATCGTTCTTTTACAACTTAAAACAACAACTTGTATGTGTGTGCATTTTATATATATTGTTACTGTCAGATGAGGAGGGGGTCAAAGGGCTTCCCTCTTTTCCCTCTCCTTGTTTGACCACAACCGGTTTAATTCTTTTTTTCAAGTGGATGCACTGGCCAATTCTGTCGGTGTTTTGATATTTACTTGCTATGATCATAACAAGAGCCAATCAGAGGTGATGCATTTTGGGAGGACTAACAAGGCAAGGGAATATACAATGGGTGGTAGGACCCTAGGAAGTACAGAGGGTCAGAGGGACCTTGGTGTACTCGTCCATAGATCATTGAAGGCAGCAGCGCAGGTAGATAAGGTGGTTAAGAAGGCATATGGCATACTTGCCTTTTTTAGCTGAGGCATAGAGTGTAAGAACAGGGAGGTTATGATGGAGCTGTATGGAACGCTGGTTGGGCCACAGCTGGATTGCTGTGTACAGTTCTGGTCGCCATGCTATAGGAGGGATGTGATTGCATTGGGGAAGGTGTAGAAGAGATTCACCAGGATGTTGCCTGGAGTGGAGCATTTCAACTATGAAGAGAGACTGGATGGGCTGGGGTTGTTTTCCTTAGAGCAGAGAAGGCTGAGGGGAGACCTGATAGAGGTATACAAAATTATGAGGGGCATAGATAGGAAGAAACTTTTTCCCTTAGCGGAGATGTCAATAACTGGGGGGCATAGATTTAAGGTAAGGGGCAGGAGGTTTAGGGGAGATTTGAGGAAAATTTTTTTCACCCAGAGGGTGGTTGGAATCTGGAACGCATTGCCTGAAGAGGTGGTAGAGGCAGGAACCCTCACAACTATTAAGAGGTATTTAGATGAGCACTTGAAACACCAAAGCATACAAGGCTACGGCCAATTGCCGGAAAATGGGATGAGAATAGATAGGTGCTTGATGGGCGGCATGGACAAGATGGGCCGAAGGGCCTGCTTCTGTGCTGTATGACTCTATGACTCTATGAATACGAGAGACATGAAGGTAGTAGGTCCGAGAATGATGCAGTGGTATTGGCTAGGATTCAGTTAGAAACAAGAAAACTTGAGGCAGAAAAAGAATTAAGAAAACTTGAATTGGAAAAAGAGGAAAGGGAGAAAGAGGGAGCATTTCGGAGAGAAAGTAAAAGAGAAGAGAGGGAATGTGGGCTAAAAGAGATGGAACTAAGACAAAAATGTCAGGATGAATCTGAATTTAGATCAGGACCCAGTGAGAAGTTGTTTAAATTTATACAGGCTCTTCCTAAATTCGAGGAAAGGGGCGTAGAGGCATTTTTCATATCTTTTGAAAAAATAGCCAAACAGATGAAATTTCTGAAAGAAATCTGGATATTGCTCATGCAGGGTAGGATGGTAGGCAGAGCTCATGAAGTTTATGCCATGCTTTCTGAAGAGGCTTCAGCAGATTATGAGATGTCAAAAAAGGCTATTCTCGCTGCGTTTGAATTAGTCCCTGAAATCTACCGTCAGAAGTTTAGGAACTTACGAAGATTGACTGGGCAGACATATTTAGAATTTGAGGTGAAACAAACGAATTTTGACCATTGGATATGAGCAATAAAGATAGAAACCACATATGAGAACCTTTGAGAATTGATTCTCTTAGAAGAGTTTAAAAACTCCATTCCTTCAGTAGTGAGAACTCATATTCATAACCTGAAAGTTTTGAAAGCAAGGCAAGCAGCAGAGATTGCTGATGATTTTGAGCTTGTGAATAAGCCAACCTGTTTTGTCCATCACCCCCATAAACCCGAGAAGGATAGAAAGTGGGAGAGTGAAAGGAAGGCTAGAAGTTGGG
This sequence comes from Heterodontus francisci, assembly GCF_036365525.1. Classification (NCBI taxonomy): domain Eukaryota; kingdom Metazoa; phylum Chordata; class Chondrichthyes; order Heterodontiformes; family Heterodontidae; genus Heterodontus; species Heterodontus francisci. Next base: position 207,401,191 of record NC_090373.1, on the reverse strand, counting down.
GACAAGAAGGAACCTCTGGGAATGCCCCAGGTCAGAATGGAAGGTGCTGAGTGTAGAAGTGAGGATCGCAAGCCAAAGTGTTATCATTGCAACAAAACAAGGTCATCTTCGTTCAGAGTGCTGGAAATTGCGAGGCAACCCCATAGGACTTGTTGGGGTATGCAAAGTTAGTGCAGAGGAAAAGACTCTGACTGAGAGTATAGCAGACCAGGCTATAGCTTTAACAACAACTGTGAATGTGAAACCAGATACTAAAACTAAAAGGAGTGTAGAGGTTAAGAATAAAATACCTGAGAGTTATAATGAATTTTTGTCAAAGGAGAGAGTAATTCTGTATCCTGTAGGTGAGGCAGGAAAACCTATCATTATACTCAGGGATACAGGAGCAGCCCAAACACTCTTGCTGGAGAAAGATATGAGATTGCCACCAGAGAGCGCCTTGAATGCTAAAGTTTTAGTTAATGGAATTGGCAGGGATTGTATACCCGTATATATTTGTATAAAGTATGCCTAGAGAGTGACTTAATAGCTGCGATAATAACTGTAGGTGTTGACGACACTTTACCAGTAAAGGGAATTTATCTACTCCTAGGAAATGATTAGGCTGGATCAAAAATATCAGTTTCTCCTATAGTTACAGAGAAACCAAGTGAAATTAAGGAAATGGAGCAATTACAGGAACAAGTTCCGGGTTATTTCCTGCGTGTGTAGTCACCCGAGCAATAGCTAAACAGGATCCATTGTTGGAAGTAAAAGGGGCACCACAAATAGATAGCCAAGTATCTGAAACCTTATTTGGGGATTTAGCTAATCCAAGAAGGAAAAGAGAGGCTTTTAGCAAATACAAGGAGAGCAAATCAATGGAAGCATTAGTGGAGTACAGAAAGTGTAGGATGGAGCTTAAGAAAGCAATTAGGAGAGCAAAGGTAGGTGGTAGGGAAATATAGGGACAGGTGGGGATGTGGTAGGAATATGGGATTAGTGTAGGATTAGTATAAATGGGTGGTTGATGGTCGGCACAGACTCAGTGGGCCGAAGGACCTGTTTCAGTGCTGTATCTCTAAACTAAACTAAACTAAAGTAAACAAAGAGGGGATATGAGAAAGCTCTGGCTGGTAAAAGTAAGGAAAATCCCAAGATATTCTATAAGTATATCAATGGGAAGAGGATAACCAGGGAAAGAGTAGGGCCCATTAGGGACCAAGGGGGAAATTTGTGGGTGGAGCCAGAGGACATTGGTAGGGTGTTGAATGAATACTTCACATCTGTCTTCACCCAAGAGAATGAGGATGTAGATATGGAACTTAGAGAGATAGACTGTGCGGTTCTTGAGCAAATTGTCAAAGGGAGTGACAAGGTATTGGAGGTTTTGGAAGGCTTAAAAGTGGACAAATCTCCAAGTCCGGACGATTTGTGTCCCAGGATGCTGTGGGAGGCGAGGGTGGAGATTGCAGGGGCTCTGACCCTAATTTTTAAATCCTCTCTGGCCACGGAGGAGGTGCCAGAGGACTGGAGAACAGCTAATGTGGTCCCACTATTTAAGAAAGGTTGTAGAGATAAGCCAGGGAACTACAGACCAGTGAGTCTTACGTCAGTGGTAGGGAAACTATTGGAGAAAATTCTGGAGGAGAGAATCTATCTCCACTTGGAGAGGCAAAATTTGATTCGGAATAGTCAGCATGGCTTTGTCAGAGGGAGGTCATGCCTAACAAATTTGATTGAATTTTTTGAGCATGTGACCAGGTGTGTAGATGAGGGTAGTGCAGTTGATGTAGTTTACATGGATTTCAGCAAAGCCTTTGACAAGGTCCCACATGGGAGACTTATCAAGAAAGCAAATGCACATGGGATACAGGGTAACTTGATAAGGTGGATTCAAAATTGGCTTAACTGTAGGAGACAGAGAGTGATGACAGATGGCTGTTTTAGTGACTGGAAGCCAGTGTCCAGTGGCGTACCACAGGGATCTGTGCTGGGTCCCCTGTTGTTTGTCATTTCTATAAACGACATAGATGACTATGTGGGGGGTAGGATCAGTAAGTTCGCGGATGACACAAAGATTGGCCGAGTGGTTAACAGTGAGGGGGAGTGTCTCAGGTTACAGGAAGATATAGATGGGATGGTCAAATGGGCAGAAAAGTGGCAGATGGAATTTAATGCTGAAAAGTGTGAGGTGATACACTTTGGAAGGAGTAATGTGACACCGAAGTATTCAATGAATGGCCTGACACTGGGAAGTTCCGAGGAACAAAGGGACCTTGGCATGTTTGTCCATAGATCTCTGAAGGCAGAAGGGCAGGTTAATAGGGTGGTGAAAAAGGCATATGGGACACTTGCCTTTATCAATCGAGGCATAGATTACAAAAGCAGGGAGGTCATGTTGGAGTTGTACAGAACTTTGGTAAGGCCACAACTGGAGTACTGTGTGCAATTCTGGTCACCACATTATAGGAAGGATGTGATTGCATTGGAGGGGGTGCAGAGGCGATTCACCAGGATGTTGCCTGGGATGGAACATTTAAGCTATGAAGAAAGGTTGGATAGACTTGGGTTTTTTTCGCTGGAGCAGAGAAGACTGAAGGGTGACCTGATCGAGGTGTACAAGATTATGAGGGGCATGAACAGGGTGGATAGGGAGCAGCTGTTCCCCTTAGTTGAAGGGTCAGTTACGAGGGGTCACAAGTTTAAGGTGAGGGGCAGGAGGTTTAAGGGGGATTTGAGGAAGAACTTTTTTACCCAGAGGGTGGTGACGGTCTGGAATGCCCTGCCTGGGAGGGTGGTAGAGGCAGGTTGCCTCACATCCTTTAAAAAGTACCTGGATGAGCACTTGGCACGTCATAACAGTCAAGGCTATGGGCCAAGTGCTGGCAAATGGGATTAGGTAGACAGGTCAGGTGTCTTTAATGCATTGGTGCAGACTCGATGGGCCGAAGGGCCTCTTCTGCACTGTATTATTCTGTGATTCTGTGAGATGTTTAACAGATCATCTATCATTGCAGCACAGCAAGCTGATCCAGAGATATACCGAATGGCACAGACAGCTCTGGCAGAAGCTGAGGTGAAAGGAGTTCCGGAAGGCTATTATATGGTAAATGGGGTTTTGAGGAGGAAATGGAGACGGCCTCATAGGCCTGCCGATGAAGACTGGACATTTGTTAAACAGATAGTGGTATCAAATAAATATCGACAAGGATTATTAAGGTTAGCACACGACATTCCTTTTGCAGGACATAGGGGATTTCAGAAGACCAAATCACTCATAAGCAGACATTATTATTGGCGAGGTCTTACAAAGGATGTGAGATAATTTTGTAGGACATGCCATACCTGTCAATTGGTGGGAAAACCACAACCTGTCATAAAACCAGGGGATGAGGTGTTAGTGTTGTTACCGTCACAGGGAGAACCAGTGGAAGCACGGTTCAGTGGCCCATATAGAGTGATCAAATGAGTGGGTAAGGTAGGTTACTTGACTGACACCCCTGATTGCCGGATGAAGAACCGGTGTGTCACATTAATTTGCTCAAACCATGTTGCCGCAGGGAGGAGGATAAGCCAGTACAGGTATGTCAGGTAATAGGGACTGTGAAGAAGGAAAAGGATAGTGAGGATGAGGCAGAAGTCGGCCTAGGAAATTCTCCGATTGAACCTCCAACTATCCCATTAGTGAATGCAGGATGTTTCAAAAAGTTTATAGGAATAAGCCAGGATGTACAACGTTAGCCACTCATGGGGCTGAATTTCATTTGGGCGGCGCACCCTTTCAACTCAGCGGGGAGCCCGCATTTAGTGGCTGCCACAGTGCCCCTGTGATATTTATGCGGGGGGGCTCATTAGAATCACGGCACCAAGCCGCCCTCCCCATATTCGGCGCAGTGAGAGTTTTTGGCAGTTGTGCAGCAGGTGCTGGGATCATATTTTAAGTGCCCCAGCACCTGCTTCCTGACAGCTGTCAAATAAATACTTACCTGACTACTGAAGAGTGGGGCTGCTGTCAATCTGGCAGCAAAGCAGAAGCTCCTGCAGAAATCGAGCAGGTCAGACAGCATCTGTGGAGAGAGAAGCAGAGTTAACTTGTCCAAGTTCACAGACCTGAAAGTTAACTCTGCTTCTCTCTCCACAGATGCTGCTTGACCTGTTGAGTTACACCAGCACTTTCCTCTTTGCTGCCACATACTTACCCTGCTGTGTCCCGGTGTCCTGTGAAGTTGCGATCCTCTTCTCCCACTCAAGTGTTATACTGCTTCTTGTAGGCGTGCCGCACCTGGGTGAATAATCTTAAATTTTGCTCATTCCATGAAGTGAGACTTAAATATACCATAAAAGGCAAATACACAACAGAAATAAAACCTGAATTGAAGAATAATTCAGCATCTAATCATCTGGCTACAGACTAATATGCATTTTATTTTTTATTTAGAGATACAGCACTGAAACAGGCCCTTTGGCTCACCGAGTCTGTGCTGACCAACAACCACCCATTTATACTAACCCTACAGTAATCCCATATTCCCTACCACCTACCTACACTAGGGGCAATTTACAATGGCCAATTTACCTATCAACCTGCAAGTTTTTGGCTGTGGGAGGAAACTGGAGCACCCAGCGAAAATCCATGCAGTCACGGGGAGAACTTGCAAACTCCACACAGGCAGTACCCAGAACTGAACCTGGGTCCCTGGAGCTGTGAGGCTGCGATGCTAACTACTGCGCCACTGTGCCGCCCCTGTGGAACCTGTATTCAATTCTCTGCCAACTGTTATGTGAAAATACATGTAACTGCAATTATACCATTTTCGTTAAAAAAAAAAGGAAATATGTTCATATTCTAGCTGCATTGCCAACTAGAAATATTACAGCAATAAATATAATCAGCTGCTGCAGAAGCAAAGTGTTTGTGAACATGTGTCCATGTGTAATTGTTGCAAAACCATGACAGCAGCACAGATTTCCTCATTAGTCCTGAATCGGTTTTCAAACATGTGCCAGACAAACCTTGCAGCCAGACGTCAGAGCAGTTACACGGTGGAGTCACCTTTGCATTTAAAGGATCACACCAAAAGCAGAGGATGGCAGAGGGGTGCTCTAGGGTGGCTCCACAGTGCAACGAAGCCTCCCAGCTCACTCTCCTCCAGGCTGTGCAGGCCAGGTGGGAGGTCCTTTTCACCAGAAGAGGCCCTCCCGCCTGAATAAGGCAGTCTGGCTGGAGGTGGCAGAGAAGGTGAGTAGCCGTGGGGCTATCCGGCATCAAAGGGTCCAATGTCGGAAGGGATAAACGATCACTCTCCCAGCCAGCCAGAGCCCTCTAGGCTTCATGCGCACAGGGTACAACTGCCAAAGTCATCCACAGCCAGAGGGCTATCATAGCAGCAGCCTTCCTACAGCCAGGCTGCTAGTGCAGAAGTAGCACCGCGTAGGAGAATCTGCAAGCATTTCCAACAAGCATCCTGACACAGTCTGAATGGGTGACACAACACCCTAGCAAGGCCAGAAACAAATTAGTCTTCACTAACATTGCAGCGCTTTTACTGTGTGAATGAAGGGTACCAGCATGTACTGATCGTGGCTCCTCCCATTACATCATTGGCCTTCCAGAATTGCCAATGTATGGAACAACATCATTGCCATGCCAGTATCACTCATGTGCATCTCCAAGGATGCAGTAATATGGACAAGCGCTCGGTATTCCGCTGCCAGTAATGGTGGACGCAAAGATGTTGCAGTTGCAGACTGCTGCACAACAGGTGAATGAGGGTGCTGTGTGGCATGCAGAGCCCACAGTGGTTCCTATGGCATGGAGAACCTTTGAGCAATGAGGTGCTGCCGTGCATCCCTAGCTCACTGCTCACCCTGCATGGATGTTCTCTGTTCTCCCATGTGCCTTCCCTGCTGCAAGACCTCAGTGTCATCATTGTCTAAGGATGACTCCTGCTCATATCTCTCCTCATCCTGCAAGGCCTCCCCCACTATTGACTGTGTAGTTGTGCAGAGCACAGCAGAGAACAACAATGTCAGCTACCCTTTCTGGGTTGTAATGCAGGGCACCACCCGATCTATGCAGAATCGCATTTTAAGCATGCCAATCGCCTGCTTAATGGTGGCTCCTGTAGCTCCTTGGCTGGCATTGTATCTTCCTTTTGCAGCAGTGCTGGGGTGTCTCACCAGTATCAGGAGCCATGTCTGCAAAGGGTAGCCCTTGTCTCCAAGAAGCCACCCCTCCATCCGAGCTATTTCTGTGAATAGCAACGGCAACTGTGACTGGCGCAGGATGAAGGCGTCATGGCAGCTGCCTGGAAAGCGGGCACAGATTTGCATGAATTGCTTCAGGTGATCACATTTATTTATTTTTTATTTATTTAGAGATACAGCACTGAAAAAGGCCCTTCGGCCCACCGAGTCTGTGCCGACCATCAACCACCCATTTATACTAATCCTACACTAATTCCATATTCCTACCACATCTCCACATTTCCCTACCACCTACCTATACTAGGGGCAATTTATAATGGCCAATTTACCTATCAATCTGCAAGTCTTTGGCATGTGGGAGGAAACCGGAGCACCCGGAGGAAACCCACGCAGACACAGGGAGAACTTGCAAACTCCACACAGGCAGTACCCAGAATTGAACCCAGGTCGCTGGAGCTGTGAGGCTGCGGTGCTAACCACTGCGCCACTGTGCCGCCCTGAACAGTGATTGAGTGGAAGCCCTTACAGTTTACGTATTCAGCTGGTCGCCCAGCGGGAGCCTTGATGGCCACATGGGTGTAATCTATGACCCCTTGCACCTGTGGTAATCCGGTGATGGAGCCCGGTGGCCCTCTTGGCTTGGCTTCCAGGATCCTTTGTAAAGTGGATATACTCATCAGCCCTCCGGAGCCCATCAGTGACCTCCCTGATGCAGCAGTGCACTGCTGACAGTGTGACCCCACAAAGATCTCCAGTGGGCCCCTGAAATGATGCAGAGGCGTAAAAATTGAGAGCTGCTGTCATTTTGAGAGCCACAGGCATAGGATGTCGCCCAAACACCCTGGGCTGCAGGTCATCATTCAGCAGGGCTCAAGGATGTGTCACTGCCTCTGTCGACATCCTCAGTTCCAGGCACCCACGACCCTCTGCGTCAAGAACTTTCCACGCATATCCCCCCTAAACTTTTCCCCTCGCACTTTGAACACGTGACCCCTAGTAATTGAATCCCCCACTCTGGGAAAAAGCTTCTTGCTATCCACCCTGTCTATACCTCTCATGATTTTGTACACCTCAATCAGGTCCCCCCTCAACCTCCGTCTTTCTAATGAAAATAATCCTAATCTGCTCAACCTCTCTTCATAGCTAGCGCCCTCCATACCAGGCAACATCCTGGTGAACCTCCTCTGCACCCTCTCCAAAGCATCTACATCCCTTTGGTAATGTGGTGACCAGAACTGCACGCAGTATTCCAAATGTGGCCAAACCAAAGTCTTATACAACTGTAACATGACCTGCCAACCCTTGTACTCAGTATCCCGTCCGATGAAGGAAAGCATGCCGTATGCCTTCTTGACCACTCTATTGACCTGCGTTGCCACCTTCAGGGAACAATGGACCTGAACACCCAAGTCTCTCTGTACATCAATTTTCCCCAGGACTTTTCCATTTACTGTATAATTCACTCTTGAATTGGATCTTCCAAAATGCATCACCTCGCATTTGCCCTGATTGAACTCCATCTGCCATTTTTCTGCCCAACTCTCCAATCTATTTATATTCTGCTGTATTCTCTGACAGTCCACTTCACTATCTGCTACTCCACCAATCTTAGTGTCGTCTGCAAACTTGCTAATCAGACCACCTATACTTTCCTCCAAATCATTTATGAATATCACAAACAACAGTGGTCCCAGCACGGATCCCTGTGGAACACCACTGGTCACACGTCTCCATTTTGAGAAACTCCCTTCCACTGCTACTCTCTGTCTCCTGTTGCCCAGCCAGTTCTTTATCCATCTAGCTAGTACACCCTGGACCCCATGCGACTTCACTTTCTCCATCAGCCTACCATGGGGAACCTTATCAAACACCTTACTGAAGTCCATGTATATGCCATCTACAGCCCTTCCCTCATCAATCAACTTTGTCACTTCCTCAAAGAATTCTATTAAGTTGGTAAGACATGACCTTCCCTGCACAAAACCATGTTGCCTATCACTGATAAGCCCATTTTCTTCCAAATGGGAATAGATCCTATCCCTCAGTATCTTCTCCAGCAGCTTCCCTACCACGGACGTCAGGCTCACCGGTCTATAATTACCTGGATTATCCCTGCTACCCTTCTTAAACAAGGGGACAACATTAGCAATTCTCCAGTCCTCCGGGACCTCACCCGTGTTTAAGGATGATGCAAAGATATCTGTTAAGGCCCCAGCTATTTCCTCTCTTGCTTCCCTCAGTAGCCTTAGATAGATCCCATCTGGACCTGGGGACTTGTCCACCTTAATGCCTTTTAGAATACCCAACACTTTCTCCCTCCTTATGCCGACTTGACCTAGAGTAATCAAACATCTGTCCCTAACCTCAACATCTGTCATGTCCCTCTCCTCGGTGAATACCGATGCAAAGTACTCGTTTAGAATCTCACCCATTTTCTCTGACTCCACGCATAACTTTCCTCCTTTGTCCTTGAGTGGGCCAATCCTTTCTCTAGTTACCCTCTTGCTCCTTATATATGAATAAAAGGCTTTGGGATTTTCCTTAACCCTGTTTGCTAAAGGTATTTCATGACCCCTTTTAACCCTCTTAATTCCTCGTTTCAGATTGGTCCGACATTCCCGATATTCTTTCAAAGCTTCGTCTTTCTTCAGCCTCCTAGACCTTATGTATGCTTCCTTTTTCCTCTTAGCTAGTCTCACAATTTCACCTGTCATCCATGGTTCCCTCATCTTGCCATTTCTATCCCTCATTTTCACAGGAACATGTCTCTCCTGCACGCTAATCAACCTCTCTTTAAAAGCCTCCCACATATCAAATGTGGATTTACCTTCAAACAGCTGCTCCCAATCTACATTCCCCAGCTCCTGCCGAATTTTGGTATAGTTGGCCTTCCCCCAATTTAGCACTCTTCCTTTGGGACCACTCTCGTCTTTGTCCATGAGTATTCTAAAACTTAAGGAATTGTGATCACTATTCCCAAAGTAGTCCCCTACTGAAACTTCAACCACCTGGCCGGGCTCATTCCCCAACACCAGGTCCAGTATGGCCCCTTCCCGAGTTGGACTATTTACATACTGCTCTAGAAAACCCTCCTGGATGCTCCTTACAAATTCTGCTCCATCTGGACCTCTAACACTAAGTGAATCCCAGTCAATGTTGGGAAAATTAAAATCTCCTATCACCACCACCCTGTTGCTCCTACATCTTTCCATAATCTGTTTACATATTTGTACCTCTATCTCACGCTCGCTGTTGGGAGGCCTGTAGTACAGCCCCAACATTGTTACTGCACTCTTCCTATTTCTGAGTTCTGCCCATATTGCCTCACTGCTCGAGTCCTCCATAGTGCCCTCCTTCAGCACAGCTGTGATATCCTCTTTGACCAGTACTGCAACTCCTCCACCCCTTTTACCTCCCTCTCTATCCCGCTGGAAGCATCGATATCCTGGGATATTTAGTTGCCAATCATGCCCTTCCCTCAACCAAGTCTCAGTAATAGCAATAACATCATACTCCCAACTACTAATCCAGGCCCTAAGTTCATCTGCCTTACCTACTACACTTCTTGCATTAAAACAAATGCACCTCAGACCACCAGTCCCTTTGCGTTCATCATCTGCTCCCTGTCTACTCTTTTCCTTAGTCACGCTGACTTCATTATCTATTTGCTTACAGGCTTTAGTTACTACCTCCTTACTGTCCACTGACCTCCTCATTTGGTTCCCATCCCCCTGCCACATTAGTTTAAACCCTCCCCAACAGCGTTAGCAAAAGCACCCCCAAGGACATTGGTTCCAGTCCGGCCCAGGTGTAGACCGTCCAATTTGTAATCGTCCCAATTTGTAATGTGTGCTGCATCTGTCTATTGATTTTGCCTGCAGCGCATATGGATCCTCTCAAGAAGCGCATCTTCAAGTTGCCATTCAACTCAGTTCCTTCAATGCTTTGAAGGTTCCTGACAGGGCAGAGATTGATGTTGAGTGGTACGTCAGGTGCTTTCATGCAGCAACTGTGTGACATTGCCCGTCTTAGCTCCCACTAAGAGTGGCACCGCATGACCACATAAAGATTGAACATGCTGCACAGATTGACCCACAAGACATATAAGCTTCACACGTCTCCCATCTCTGACACTCTCCCCACATACGGGGTGACTCGAGTGCCATTGCTCCTTCAATGACAGAGGCAGTCAATGGCACAGAATGCCAACCATTACGGAGGGCGGAATCGCAGTGACTCCCTTCAGTAATGCAGAGTGAGACCTCTGAACATCCCCCCTCCGTCCTCCCTTTAAGAATGCAGAGTGAAACCCCTGAATATCCCCCCTCCCTCCTCCCAGACTTAACCTTCTGGGAGAGCAGCGGACTTACTTTCTGGGAAAGCAGTGGAGAGGAGTGGACCTGCGGAAAGAACACAGAGCAGGGAGCAGATAAATACAGCCCGAGGATTGTGGCCTAGAGCACTTACCGTCTGGGAGAGCAGTGGAGAGGAGCAGACCTGTGGGAAGAACACAGAGCGAGGAGTGGATAAATAGAGCCCGAGGATCACGGCCTAGAGCACTTACCTTCCGAGAGAGCAGCGGACCTGTGGGAAGAACATGGAGTGAGGAGTGGATAAATAGAGCCCGAGGATCACGGCCGAGAGCACTTACCTTCCGAGAGAGCAGCGGACCTGTGGGAAGAACATGGAGCGAGGAGTGGATAGATAGAGCCCGAGGATCACGGCCAAGAGCACTTACCTCCCGGGAGAGCAGCGGACCTGTGGGAAGAACATGGAGCGAGGAGTGGATAGATAGAGCCCGAGGATCACGGCCTAGAGCACTTACCTTCCGAGAGAGCAGCGGACCTGTGGGAAGAACATGGAGCGAGGAGTGGATAAATAGAGCCCGAGGATCACGGCCTAGAGCACTTACCTTCCAAGAGAGCAGCGGACCTGTGGGAAGAACATGGAGCGAGGAGTGGATAAATAGAGCCCGAGGATCACGGCCTAGAGCACTTACCTTCCGAGAGAGCAGCGGACCTGTGGGAAGAACATGGAGCGAGGAGTGGATAAATAGAGCCCGAGGATCACGGCCCAGAGCACTTACCTTCCGAGAGAGCAGCGGACCTGTGGCAAGAACATGGAGCGAGGTGTGGATAAATAGAGCCCGAGGATCACGGCCGAGAGCACTTACCTCCCGGGAGAGCAGCGGACCTGTGGGAAGAACATGGAGCAAGGTGTGGATAAATAGAGCCCGAGGATCGCGGCCTCGAGCACTTAAGTCCCGGGAGAGCAGCAGCAGCAAGGAGTCCAGGCGCGTCGCAGTTTGAAAACAAAGTGAGCAGTGACGTTACAGGAAAGCTGCAAGGTGATTGGTTGGTGAGTAACTGCTATTAGGGAATAACTCTAAATAGTTGAGTTAGTACACCAGTGTTAGGGTGCGTGTGTGATTAGCTTAATAATAAGGAACAAGTGAGTAACTTTTTTTTTGAGTAAAGTTTATTTTAACTCGTGAACTGTATTGATTTTTAGTAGGATTTATCAGTAGTGCCATTGACAAGCTGTTCTCCCTTAGTCAGCTACAGGAGAAATGCCATGAACAACAGATGCCCCTCTACGTTGCTTTCATTGATCTCACCAAAGCCTTTGACCTTGTCAGCAGACGTGGTCTCTTCAGACGACTAGAAAAGATCGGATGCCCACCAAAGCTACTAAGTATCATCACCTCATTCCATGACAATATGAAAGGCACAATTCAGCATAGCGGCACCTCATCAGACCCCTTTCCCATCCTGAGTGGTGTGAAACAGGGCTGTATTCTCACACCTATGCTGTTTGGGATTTTCTTCTCCCTGCTGCTTTCACATGCATTCAAGTTCTCAGAAGAAGGAATTTTCCTCCACACAAGATCAGGTGGCAGGTTGTTCAACATTGCCCGTCTAAAAACAAAGACCAAAGTACGGAAAGTCCTCATCAGGGAACTCCTCTTTGCTGACGATGCTGCATTAACATCTCACACTGAAGAGCGTCTGCAGAGACTCATCGACAGGTTTGCGGCTGCCTGCAATGAATTTGGCCGAACCATCAGCCTCAAGAAAACAAACATCAGGGGACAGGACGTCAGAAATGCCCCATCTATCAATATAGGCGACCACACTCTGGAAGTGGTTCAGGAGTTCACCTACCTAGGCTCAACTATCACCAGTAACCTGTCTCTCGTTGCAGAATTAAACAAGCGCATGGGAAAGGCTTCCTCTGCTATGTCCAGACTGGCCAAGAGAGTGTGGGAAAATGGTGTACTGACACGGAACACAAAAGTCCGAGTGTATCAAGCCTGTGTCCTCAGTAACTTGCTCTACGGCAGCGAGGCCTGGACAACGTACGTCAGCCAAGAGCGACGTCTCAATTCATTCCATCTTCGCTGCCTCCGGAAAATCCTTGGCATCAGGTGGCAGGACCATATCTCCAACACAGAAGTCCTTGAGGCGGCCAACATCCCCAGCATATACACCCTACTAGATTTAGATTTAGAGATACAGCACTGAAACAGGCCCTTCGGCCCACCGAGTCCGTGCTGACCATTAACCACCCATTCATACTAATCCTACACTAATCCCATATTCCTACAACATCCTCACCTGTCCCTATATTTCCCTACCACCTACCTATACTAGGGGCAATTTATAATGGCCAATTTACCGATCAACCTGCAAGTCTTTTGGCTGTGGGAGGAAACTGGAGCACCCGGAGGAAACTCACGCAGACACAGAGAGAACTTGCAAACTCCACACAGGCAGTACCCAGAATTGAACCCGGGTCGCTGGAGCTGTGAGGCTGCGGTGCTAACCACTGAGCTGCCCCACTGTGCTGCCCCAATAAGCCAGCGGCGCCTGAGATGACTTGGCCACGTGAGCCGCATGAAAGATGGCAGGATCCCCAAGGACACATTGTACTGCGAGCTCGCCACTGGTACCAGACCCACCGGCCGTCCATGGCTCCACTTTAAAGATGTCTGCAGACGCGACATGAAGTCCTGTGACATTGATCACAAGTCGTGGGAGTCAGTTGCCAGTGATCGCCAGAGCTGGCAGGCAACCATAAAGGCGGGGCTAAAGCGTGGCGAGTCGAAGAGACTTAGCAGTTGGCAGGAAAAAAGACAGAAGCGCAAGGAGAGAGTCAACTGTATAACAACTCCGACAACCAATTTTATCTGCAACACCTGTGGAAGAGTCTGTCACTCTAGAATTAGCCTTTATAGCCACTCCAGGCACTGCTGCACAAACCACTGACCACCTCCAGGCGCTTACCCATTGTTTCTCGAGACAAGGAGGGCAAAGAAGAAGAAGAAGAAGGGGTGGGTTTAAACCAAAATGGCAGGGGGATGGGAACCTTTGCAAGGAGTCAGAGGAGGGGGGCGGTGTTCAAAGACAAGAACAAAAGACAATAAGGACAATAAGAAAAGTGATAGGCAGAGGAATTAAGGGCCAGAATTAAACAGGGACACAGTGAAAAATATTGGGAAGAGGACAAGTAATGTTAAAAAGACAAGCCTTAAGGCTTTGTGCCTTAACGCGTGGAGCATTCACAATAAAGTGGATGAATTAATCGCGCAAATAGATGTAAACAGGTATGATATAGTCGGGATTACTGAGACATGGCTGCAAGGTGACCAGGGATGGGAAATGAACATCCAGGGGTATTCAGTATTTAGGAAGGGCAGACAAAAAGCAAAAGGCGGTGGAATTGCATTGCCAGTTAAAGAGGAAGTTAACACAATAGTGAGGAAAGATATTAGTTCTGACGATGTGAAATCTGTATGAGTAGAGCTGAGAAACACTAAGGGGCAAAAAACATTAGTGGGGGTTGTATATAGACACCCAAACTGTAGTGATGATGTTGGGAATGACATTAAACAGGAAATTAGAGATGCATGCGATAAAGGAACATCTGTAATTATGGGTGAATTTAATCTGCATATAGATTGGGCAAATCAAATTAGTCACAATACCATAGAGGAGGAATTCTTGGAGTATATACGGGATAGTTTTCTGGACCAATACGTTGAGGAACCAAGTGGACAACAAGCCATCCTAGACTGAGTATTGTGTAATGAGAGAGGAACAATTGACAATCTAGTGGTGTGACACCCCTTGGGGACGAGCGACCATAACATGGTAGAATTCTTTATCAAGATGGAGAGTGACGTAGTTGATTCTGAGACAAGGGTCCTGAATTTTAGTAAAGGAAACTACAAAGGTATGAGGCACGAGTTGGCCATGACAGATTGGGAAACGTTACTTAAAGGGATGACGGTGGATAGGCAATGGCAAACATTTAAAGAGCGCATGGATGAACTGCAATAATTGTTTATCCCAGTCTGGAGCAAAAGTAAAACAGGAAATGTAGCCAAACCATGGCTTGCAAGGGAAATTAGAGATAGCATTAGATCCAAGGAAGAGGCATATAAATTCACCAGAAAATACAACAGACCTGAGGACTGGGAACTGTTCAGAATTCAGCAAAGGAGGACCAAGGGATTGATTAAGAAGGGGAAAATAGAGTACGAGAGCAAGATTGTGGGGAACATAAAAACTGACTGTAAAAGTTTCTATAGGTATGTGAAGAGAAAAAGATTGGTGAAGACAAATGTAGGTCCCTTACAGTCAGAAACAAGGGAATTTATTATTGGGAATAAAGAAATGGCTGATGACCTAAATGCATACTTTGGTTCTGTCTCCAGAAAGGAGGACACAAATATCACACCAGAAATGTTGGGGAACACAGGGCTTAGTGAGAGAGAGGAACTGAAAGAAATCAGTGGAGAAATGGTGTTGGGGAAATTGATGGGATTGAAGGCCGATAAATCCCCAGGGCCTGATGGTATGCATCCCAGAGTACTTAAGGAAGTGGCCCTGGAAATAATGGATGCATTGGTGGTCATCTTCCAAAATTCTATAGACTCTGGAGCATTTCCTACAGATTGGAAGGTGGCAAATGTAACCCCACTATTTAAAAAAGGAGGGAGAGAAAAAACAGGGAATTATAGACCAGTTGGCCTTACATCAGTAGTGGGGAAAATGCTAGAATCTATTATAAAGGATGTGATAGCAGAACACCTGGAAAGCATAAAAGGGATTATGCAGTATGGGTTTACAAAAGGAAAATCATGCTTAACAAATCTATTGGAGTTTTTTGAGGATGTAACGAGTAGAATAGATAAGGGAAAACCAGTGGATGTGGTGTAATTGGATTTTCAGAAGGCTTTTGATAAGGTCCCACATAAGAAGTGTGCAAAATTAAAGCACATGGGATTGGAGGTAATATACTGGCATGGATTGAGAATTGGTTGACAGATAGGAAACAGAGAGTAGGAATAAACAGGCCTTTTTCCGGGTGGCAGGCAGTGACTAGTGGGGTACTGCAGGGATCAGTGCTTGGGTCCCACCTATTCACAATTTATATTAATGACTTGGTGAGGGAACTAAATGTAACATTTCCAAGTTTGAAGATGACACAAAGGTGGGGTGGGGGGAATGTGAGCTGTGAGGAGGATGCAAAGAGGCTCCAATGTGATTTGGACAAGTTGGGTGAGTGCGCAAATGCATGGCAGATGCAGTATAATGTGGATAAATGTGAGGTTATCCACTTTGGTGGTAAAAACAGAAAAGCAGATTATCTGAATGGTGATAGATTTGGAAAGAGGGAGGTGCAACGAGACCTGGGTGTCCTTGTACACCAGTCGCTGAAAGCAAGCATTCAGGTACAGCAAGCAGTTAGGAAGATAAATGGTATGTTGGCCTTCATTTCAAGAAGATTTGAGTACAGGAGCAAGGATGTCTTATTGCAGTTATACAGGGCCTTGGTGAGACCACATCTGGAGAATTGTGTGCAGTTTTGGTCTCCTTATCTGAGGAAGGATGTTCTTGCCAGGGAGCGAGTACAAAGAAGATTTACTAGGCTGATTCCTGAGATGGCAGGATTGACGTATGAGGAGAGATTGGGTTGACTAGGCCTATATTCACTAGAGTTTAGAAGAATGAGAGGGGATCTCATAGAAAACTATAAAATTCTAACAGGACTAGACTGGCTAGATGCTGGGAGGATGTTCCCGATGGCTAGGGTGTCCAGAACCAGGGGTCACAGTCTCAGGATACGGGGTATGCCATATAGAACCGAGATGAGGAGAAATGTCTTCACTCAGACAGTGGTGAACCTGTAGAATTCTCTACCGCAGAAGGCAGTGGAGGCCAAGCCATTAAATATATTGAAAAAGGAGATAGATATATTTCTTAATGCCAAAGGGATCAAGGGATATGGGGAGAAAGTGGGAACAGGGTACTGAATTAGACGATCATCCATGATCTTTTTTGAATGGCCCATTTCTGCTCCTATTTCCATGTGTCTATAAGAATGCAGTTAGACTTCTGAATATCCTCCCTCCCTCCCTTTAAGAATGTAGAATTAGACCCCTGAATTACACCCCCCCCCTCCCATAATGCAGAGTGAGACCCCTGAATAACAGAACGTACCTTCGCTGGCAACAACTTCTGCCTCTGAGGACCTGCCGGCTTTTCAAATGGTGAATGGGACGGCATGTGACAGCCGCCCGTTCAGCCAAAAATCTGGAAGTGTCAGTGAAGGGGGCGACGGGCTGCATAATCAGCAAAGGTAAGTACCATTTACCATATGCTAATTGTGGTGCCACCGCCGTGCGGCAGGGGGTGGTTGCTACACCAAAGTCCCACTGCCACCGGTAATATGTGGCGGGCCATTTTCGACATCATGGGTCGAAGCGGGCCTCTCTCCGTAGCATTTTACTGGCTCCCACGCCGCAACCTGCGGCGTCAAGGGCCCGGTAAAATTCAGCCCATGCTGTGGGTATGGGGGAACCATTCCTTTAAAACAACATCCTTATCACTTAGGTCCAGACAGACAGGCCCAAGTGGAAGCAGAGGTACAATGCATGCTGAAGGGCAGCTTCGTTGAACCTAGTCCGGACAGCTGGAATTCACAGGTGGTCTTGATGTCTAAACCTGGTGGGACAGCTCAAATTTGCATAGACACTAGAAAGGTCACTGTGGTAAAGAAGGCAGACTCCTACCCAAATTCTCATTTTAAAGGACTGTAAGGACAGAGTGGGCAACACAATGTGTCTTAAAGAGACAGATGTATTGGAGGGATACTGTCAAATTCCTTTGACACCCCAGGGTAAGAAAAAATCAGCTTCTGTTACATCGGACAGGGTTTTCCAGTGTCAAATGATGCCACATAGGTTAAGAGGTACTCTAGAAAATTTTCAGAGAATAATGAACGCAGTAGTGGTTAGTACTTTTAGCTGTGCAGTTCACTTGGCTGAGGTGATGGACAATAGGGACACTTGGAAGGAAAACACAAAACAATTGGAAGACTATGCTTGTAAATTTCAAATGGGTTAATTGGGACAACCTTTTGAAAATTTAAAGCTGAAATGTTCTGATGGAACTTGTTGCTGTGTTCTTAACCTTTTAGAAAAGTGTATGCCTGCAAATGCGAAAAAATAGTGTATTTTTTTTCAAATTGTATTATTTTTTACCCATTGTAATGAAATGTATTCCAGGAATGGTGCTTCATGGGTGGAGGTGTCATGGTCGTGTTTTTTTTTCTCTCTCTGGGAAATATGTGGTGTGTCTTTAAGACAGCAAAGGATCAGTACTGCTTTAAGAACAAGCAAGCCTCAGGAGTTACCAAGAAGGTGCATTTTGGTTGCCGTTGGACACAATCATAGAGAGGGAACCAACCAGCTTCAAAGAGTGCATCCTGGTTGCCTTGGATACAGTCACTCACACTGAGCAACAAGAGCTACATTTGTTACAATAAATTTTGAACTGGCTTATCGTGGAAAACAGACTGCTCTGAGGACACAGACGGACAGTTGTGTGTTAGCACCTCCCAGCTCTCAGACCATTTCAACTGAAGGAAGAGAATTTAGTCTGTTTATTTATTATTCTCCCTCAAAATTCTAAAATGTCAAGCCAAAACAGAGATCTCTGATAATTTAAACTGAAGGAAGGGAAGTTAGACTGTGGCAATCTTTTAAAGCTAAATTGATTCATTTAAAAGTGTTTGCAAGTTGTAGTCTACTTGGACTTCAGTAACGCTTTTGAGAAGGTCCTGCATGGGAGATTGGTGAAGAAAGTAAAAGCCATGGGATCCAAGGTAATTTGGCAAATTGGATCCAAAATTGCCTTCGTGGCATGAGGTGATGGTAGAGGGTTGTTTCTGTGAGTGGAAGCCTGTGACCAGTGGTGTACCGCAGGGATCGGTGCCAGAAACCTTACTGTTTGTTGTATACATTAATGATTTAGACATGAATATAGGAGGTATGATCAGTAAGTTTGCAGATAACACGAAAATTGGCGGTGGCGTAAATAGTGAGGAGGAAAGATTACAGCAAGATATAAATGGGCTGGTAAGATGGGCGGAGTAGTGGCAAATGGAGTTTAATCCTGAGAAGTGTGAGGTGATGCACTTTGGGAGCTCTAACAAGGCATTGGAATATAAAATGGACGGTAGGACCCTAGGGAGTACAGAGGGACCTTGTCCATAGATCACTGAAGGCAGCAGCACAGGTAGATAAGGTGGTTAGGAAGGCATATGGGATACTTGCCTTCATTAGCCAAGGCATAGAATATAAGAGCAGGGAGGTTATGATGGAGCTGTATAAAACGCTGGTTAGGCCACAGTTGGAGTACTGTGTACAGTTCTGGTCGCCACTATAGGAAGGATGTGATTGCAATGGAGAGGGTGCAGAGGAGATTCACCAGGATGTTGCCTGGGCCGGAGCATTTCAGTTATGAAGACAGATTAGATAGGCTGGGGTTGTTTTCCTTGGAGCGGAGAAGGCTGGGGGGGGGGACCTGATTGAAGTATACAAAATTATGAGGAGCATTGATAGGATGAAACTTTTTCCCTTAGCGGAGAGGTCAATAACTAGGGGGCATAGATTTAAGGTAAGGGGCAGGAGGTTAGAGGGGAGTTGAGCAAGAACTTTTTCACCAAGAGGGTGATTGGAAGCTGGAACACTGCCTGAATGGGTGGTAGAGGCAGGAACACTCACGACATCCAAGAAATATTTAGATGAGCACTTGAAACACCATAACAGACAAGGCTATGGGCCAAGTGCTGGAACTGGGATTAGTTAGGACGGGTGCTTGATGGTCGGCCCAGGTGCGTTGGTCCCAAGGGCCTGTTTCTGTGCTGTAAAACTCTATGAATCTAATTTGGGGAAAAGGCAGGTATACGGGGTTGGCACACAGATCAGAAGTAATATCATTTAATAGCAAACAGGCTAGAGGGGTAATACCAGCAGAGGTTGGACCTTTTTTCTGCAGTGGGTGAAAGTATCAATCCAGGGTCACAGCTTGTAGCCCTAATCTCTATCAGAAGACTCAAGCCATTCATTGTCCAAATTAGTTCAGTTTCTTGATATAATTTTTAATTATATTATACAGACTGTTACAAACAGGAAAACCTAAAAAGTGAAACCAGTTACAGCAATGATTCACAAAAAGAAGCCAACATACATAGGCTACTATATCGGACTAGCTGAATTGCTCTTCCAGAGAGCTGGCACATATACCCCAGACCAGATGACCTCCTTCAGTGCTGTAACCATTCCATAATTCTATTCACTTCTATGGATCACATGTGCTGGGAGTCAGGTGCTTATCATCTCTTGGAGTGGCATCATACTAACTCATTGCACATTTCATTCCCAAGGTACAAGGTTCCGAAATGGGAAAGAAGCCTGTCCAGCATTTTAGTGTTGTCTTGGCGAGGCTACATTCCTCTAAGCTGGTCTTGCCACCCTTGGCAGGTTATAATGCATGGCTCTGGGGTATATACCATGGCGAGATGACAGAAATACTATCTTTCTCTATGTCTTTTGGGTGCAGCTTCCTTTCCCCTTGTTACAATCATCTTGGTTGATGGTTTGTATGAATTTTCTAGAGGTAACTTTTGATTTGGGAATTGCATTTTTTTAATACAAACAAATGAAAACACTTGGTTTGAGAAGCTGGCACTAGGGTGGTTATAAATCAGAGTGGCCCATGTTTATGTAGTAAGGTCATATTGAGAAGTGTAAAGACCGGACACAATGGGAACCTCTCTGAATTTGTCAATGGAGACATTTAGTTCTGAAGGGTCACTGACCTGAAACGTTAACTCTGCTTCACTCTCCACAGATGCTGCCAGACCTGCTGCATATTTCCAGCATTTCTTGTTTTTATTGTCAATGGAGACGGTGTGTCTGCAGCTATCTCAGTCAGTAATTTAAATTATTCATATGATTTCCCAGAACAAAGAGAATAGTTGGAGTTGGAAATAATTAGATTAAATTGCTATCTGGGACATCCCATGTTGCTATGGAGATGGATGTTCAGGAGATGCCTTTTGGATCAGGATTTTTTTGGGGTGCTTGCTGACACGCAGTCAGTAAGACAAACAGTTGGCTTTTGGAGCAGCTGTACTCAGGTGCAAAGAGGGCATCAGGAACTACGGGTGTTTCTGTTTTGAGGGAGGCTCGTGCTCCAGCTGGGAAATCCAGATTCGTGAGGTATTGAAGGTGAACTACAGGATTTGCCTAGCCGAAGCTAGAGAGAGAAAATCCCCAGGAAATCTCAAACCTCGGAAGACAGCTGAGAAATTAAGGAAATCGAAATGAATTCCCAAGAACTGTGGTATACTTTGGATTGGTCTCAGGAGAAGTGAATAAACTACCAAGATCTTGTAACATATCGGGGAATTTTTGGGTGGAATTAACAGTCAAAAAGCAATGTTCCATTGAGATATAGAATTTAAAGCATAAGGCTTAAGTTTGAAATATAAATGTTTCCAAATTGTAGCGTTAAATTTATAGGGTTTTGTTTTGTTTAACTCTTGTTCAGTAAAGTTTGTTTAAAAGGTGAAATCTTATGGCGCAAGTCTTTCAGTAATAAATGGGAATTCGACTTCCTTTTTTTTAAAAAAGGAAAACAGTTCCTAACAGGATCGCAACACCCTCTTGTTGGTTACAAATGCTGCTCCAGAATTCTGCCAAGGGCAAGGAATTTTGCCTCTTCAGTCTCAAAAAGCATCATTAACTAGTTATCAGCTAGGCACCAAGGGTTCTATGTTGGTATGGGTGCAGGATGGGGTTAAACTACTTCAACTTGAACAAGATGTCCTTCAAATCAGTTACAATTTTATTGCAATTGCCTTTTACTCCTTTTCTTTGCCAGAACAATTGAGATGGCTTAAATATGTTGGTCTTGTATTTTGGGGATAATGACATGGCATTACCTTAAGTAACAGTGACAAAGATGTGTCACAAATTTGAGTCTAGTGGTACTGGCACTGCAGGAAGTCTTTTAAGTAATTACAGCTGGACACCAAGTTATAGATTTCCCACAGCCTGACAGATACGTTAGGGGCATTTAAGCGACTCTTGGATAGGTACATGGATGATAGTAGAATGAAGGGTAGGTAGTTAGTTTGATCTTAGAGTAGGTTAAAGGTTCGGCACAACATTGTGGGCCGAAGGGCCTGCACTGTGCTGTACTGTTCTATGTTCACAGTGATGGGCTGAACTTTATCAATTGGCCCAACCACCATGGGAAGGTTCTGTCATCAGAAGAGGCAGTTTTTGCATTGATATAGAACACGGAGGTGCAGGGGTAGTTGCATGGAAGTCAGATGCAAACCCTGACATCATTAGTGGGCTACAATGTTACAGTGCAATAGAATAATCAAACAGATAGTTCACTCAATAATTAATGTGCAGGATTTCTAGATTATCCTATACAGAGAAAAGTTGAGTATTGCAGCTGTTGAGGTTTAAGGTATCCTTTTTCTAGAGGTGGAGATTTATTTAGATCTGGTACATACAAAAGACTGTCAGAGGGTTGAGGGGCTTGGGTAACTTAAATGTGAAACCTGAGCAGGACGGCCTGTTTAGATGAAAGGAGACAGACAGTGTTATCCCATTTATTTAGTAACCTGGCCTTTTCAAATATAAGTAACTGTGAAAGGTGAGTATGTCAACTTGTATGCTTGCAATTAAAGATTCTTATAACAGCAGCAAAATACTGCAGATGCTGAAAATCTGAAACAGAAAATGCTGGAAATAATCAACAGGTCTGGCAGCATCTGTGGAGAGTGAATGTTTCAGATCTATAACTTTTCGTTATAACTGGTAAAAGTTAAACACATTAACAGGTTTTAAGTATGTAAAGAGGCAGAGCAAGAGAGGAGGGGGAAAAAAGGACGGTCTGTGATAGGATGGAAGGCAGAAGAGATGAAATGAGAAAAGGGATGATGGTGCAAGGCAAAACATGGGAATACGACATGTAAAGAAACAAAATGATGGGTCTAGAGGAGGTACAAATGGGCAAAGCAGAATCATCAACAGCTACCATTCTTGGCCCAAACATCGACAAAGGAGCTGAATTCCAGAAACAGCATTTGACCGAGACTGGCATCAAGGAACCCGAATAAAATTGGTGTCAATGGAAATAAGGAGTAAAGTCGACACTGGTTAGAGTGATACCTAGCACAAAGGAAGATGGTTCTGGTTGTTGGAGGTTTATCATCTCAGTCCCAGTACATTGCTGGAGGAGTTCCGCCGGATAGTGTCTTCGGCCCAACCATCTTCAGCTGCTTCATCAATGACCATCCTTCCATCATAGGGTCAGAAGAGGAGATGTTCACTCATGATTGCACAATGTTCAGCATCATTCGCGATGCCTCAGATACTGAAGCAGCCCATGCCCGCATACAGCATGGGCTGATAAGTGACAAGTAACATTCGTACCACACACAAGAATTAGGAGCAGGAGCAGGCCATTATGCCCCTTGAGCCTGCTCCGACATTCGATAAGATCATGGCTAATCTGATTGTGGCCTCAACTCCACTTTCCTGGTCTGCTCCCCAGATAATTCCACAGAGTTAAGACCCTCAGAGAAAAAAATTTTCATCTCAGTCTTAAATGGGAGACGCCTAATTTTTAAACTGTTTTTCTAGTTCTAGACTCCCCAAGGGGAAACAACCTCAGCATCCAGCATGTCAAGTCCCGTCAGGATCGTATATGTTTCAATAAGATCATCTCTCATTCTTCTAAACTCCACTGGGTAGAGGCCTAACCTGCTCAACCTTTAAGATAACCCCTTCATCCCAGGAATCAGTCAAGTGAACCTTCTGTGAACTGTTTCTAATGAAATCATATCCCTTAAGTAAGGAGACCAAAACTATACACAGTACTCCAGATGTGCTACAGCCGTAGCAACACAAAATTAAAGCAAAATACTGCAGTTGCTGGAAATCTGAAACGAAAACAAAGTGCTGAAAATACTCAGCAGGTCTGACAGCATCTGTGGAGATAGAAGCAGAGATAACATTTCAGGTCTGTGAGCAACACATCCCTGCTTTTATACTCGATTCCCCTTGCAATAAACACCAACATTCCATTTGCCTTCCTAATCACTTGCTGTACCTATATATCAAACTTTTGCGATGCATGTATTAGGTCAGCCAGATCCTTCTGTACCATTCAGTTCTGCAATCTCTCTCCATTCAAATAAACTGCTTTTCTTTTCTTCCTGCCAAAGTGAACAAGTACACAAGTTCCCACATTATACTCCATCTGCCATATTTTTGCTCACTCACTTTAACCTTTCTAGACTCTTTATGTCCTCTTAACAACTTACGTTCCTGTCTTTTGTCATCAGCAAATACAGGTACCATAAATTTGGTCCGTTCATCCAAGTCATTGATATAGATTGTAAATAGTTGAGGCTCCAGTACTGATCCCTGTGGTACTCCACTTATTGCAGCTTGTCAACCTGAAAATGACCCATTTAACCCTACTCTCCGCTTCCTGTTAGCTAACCATTCCACGCTAATATGTTACCCCCTACACTTTTGTTTAGTAACCTTTGAGGCTACACCTTATCAAATGCCTTTTGGAAATCCAAGTACACCACATCTACAGGTTCCCCTTTGTCCACCTTGCTTTGTTACTTCCTCAAAGAACTCTAATAAATTAGTCAAACACTATTTTGCAGGAACAGAGGGAGGCTGGGGTGGCGCAAGTGCATCTTTGACGGTGGCAGGACATATTGAGAGTGGTTAGCAAAGCATGTGAGATGTTGGGCTTCATAAAAAGAGGCATCGAGTACAAAAGCAGGGAAGTTATGCTGAACTTTTATAAAGCTCTGGTTAGGCCCCAACAGGAGCAGTTCTGGTCAGCACACTTTAGGAAGGATATGAGGGTCCGAGAGGGTGCGGAGGAGATTTACCAGAATTATTCCAGGGATGGAGGATTCAGTTACAAGGTTAGGTCGTAAAAGCTGGGGTTGTTCTCCCTGGAGCAAAGGAGATTGAGGGGAGATTTAACTGAGGTGTACAAGATTATGACAGGCTTGGTTTAGTTAGAAAAGGAAAAACTTCCCATTAGCTGATGGTACAGAGATTGAAGGTTTTGGGCAAAAGATGCAGGGGGAATGTGAGGAAGAACTTTTTTACACAGCGAGTGGTAATGACCTGGAACTTGTTGTTCACAAGAGTGGTGTAAGTGGAGACAAGCAATGATTTCAAAAGCACATGGGATGGGCACTGCAAGGAAATCAACTTGCAGGGCTAGGAATGGGGGATCGAGTGGGCAAGTGGTGCTGATTGGATTGCTCCAAGGAAAGCCAGCATGGACTCAATGGGCCTACTGGCCTCCTTCTTTGCTGTAAATGACTATGACTCTAAAACAATGTTGATTCTGCCTGATAGTATTATGATTTTTAAAATATCCTGCTATTACCTCCTTAATAATGGATTCTGGCATTTTCCTTATGACAGATGTTAGGCTAACTGGCCTAGATGTTTAAAAGCAAAATACTGCGGATGCTGGAAATCTGAAATAAAAACAAGAAATGCTGGAATCAATCAGCAGGTCTGGCAGCATCTGTGGAAAGAGAAGCAGAGTTAACGTTTCGGGTCAGTGACCCTTCATCGGAACTCTGGTTCGAAACGTTAACTCTGCTTCTCTTTCCACAGATGCTGCCAGACCTGCTGAGTGATTCCAGCATTTCTTGGTTTTATTATGGCCTATATGTTTCCTGATTTCTGGCTCCCTCCTTTCTTGAATATAGGTGTTATATTTACGATTTTCCAATCCTTTGCAGAATCTAGGGAATTTTGGATGATCACAACCGATGCATCTACTATCTCTGCAGCCACTTTTTTTTTTAAGACCCTAGGATGCAAGCCATCAGGTCCAGGGGACTTGTCAGCCTTTAGTTCTAATAGTTTTCTCAGTACCATTTCCCTCGTGATTGTGATCCTTTAAAGTTCCGCTCTCCCTTTTACCTCTTGATTTTCAAGTCTTCTTGGGTTTTTTGGTCTTCTACAGTAAAGCCAAACAAAAATTACCTGTTTAGCGCTTTTCCGCATTAAACTCCATTTCCTTGTTCCCCATTAATTCCCCAGTCTTGCCCGCTGAGGGATCAACACTCACTTTTTAGAATTAGAACATTACAGCGCAGTACAGGCCCTTCAGCCCTCAATGTTGCGCCAACCTGTGAAACCATCTGACCTACACTATTCCATTTTCATCCATATGTCTATCCAATGACCACTTAAATGCCCTTAAAGTTGGCGAGTCTACTACTGCTGCAGGCAGTGCGTTCCACGCCCCTACTACTCTCTGAGTAAAGAAACTACCTCTCACATCTGTCCTATATCTATCACCCCTCAACTTAAAGCTATGTCCCCTCGTGTTTGCCATCACCATCCGAGGAAAAAGACTCTCACTATCCACCCTATCTAACCCTCTGATTATCTTATATGTCTCTATTAAGTCACCTCTCCTCCTCCTTCTCTCCAACGAAAACAACCTCAAGTCCCTCAGCCTTTCCTCATAAGAACTTCCCTCCATACCAGGCAACATCCTAGTAAATCTCCTCTGCACCCTTTCCATAGCTTCCACATCCTTCCTATAATGCGGTGACCAGAACTGCACGCAATACTCCAGCTGTACAGCTGCAGCATGACCTCGTGGCTCCTAAACTCGATCCCCCTACTAATAAAAGCTAACACACCATATGCCTTCTTAACAGCCCTATTAACCTGGGTAGCAACCTTCAGGGATTTATGCACCTGGACACCAAGATCTCTCTGCTCATCTTCACTACCAAGAATCTTCCCATTAGCCCAGTACTCTGCATTCCTGTTACTCCTTCCAAAGTGAATCACCTCGCACTTTTCCGCATTAAACTCCATTTGCCATCTCTCAGCCCAGCTCTGCAGCCTATCCATGTCCCTCTGTACCCTACAACATCCTTCGGCACTATCCACAACTCCACCGACCTTAGTGTCATCCGCAAATTTACTAACCCACCCTTCTACACCCTCATCCAGGTCATTTATAAAAATGACAAACAGCAGTGGCCCCAAAACAGGTCCTTGCGGTACACCACTAGTAACTAAACTCCAGGATGAACATTTGCCATCAACCACCACCCTCTGTCTTCTTTCAGCTAGCCAATTTCTGATCCAAAGCTCTAAATCACCTTCAACCCCATACTTCCGTATTTTCTGCAATAGCCTACCATGGGGAACCTTATCAAACGCCTTACTGAAATCCATATACACCACATCCACTGCTTTACCCTCATCCACCTGTTTGGTCACCTTCTCGAAAAACTCAATAAGGTTTGTGAGGCACGACCTACCCTTCACAAAACCATGCTGACTATCTCTAATGGACTTATTCTTTTCAAGATGATTATAAATCCTATCTCTTATAACCTTTTCCAACATTTTACCCACAACCGAAGTAAGGCTCACAGGTCTATAATTACCAGGGCTGTCTCTACTCCCCTTCTTGAACAAGGGGACAACATTTGCTATCCTCCAGTCTTCCGGCACTATTCCTGTCGACAATGACGACATAAAGATCAAGGACAAAGGCTCTGCAATCTCCTCCCTAGCTTCCCAGAGAATCCTAGGATAAATCCCATCTGGCCCAGGGGACTTATCTATTTTCACACTTTCCAAAATTGATAACACCTCCTCCTTGTGAACCTCAATCCCATCTAGCCTAGTAGCCTGAATCTCAGTATTCTCCTCGACATTTTCTTTCTCTACTGTAAATACTGACGCAAAATATTCATTTAACGCTTCCCCTATCTCCTCTGATTCCACACACAACTTCCCACTACTATCCTTGATTGGCCCTTTAGTAACTTTAGTTACTCTTTTCCTTTTTAAATACTTGTAGAAACTCTTACTGTTTTCAGATTTTAGCTAGCTTTCTCTTATACTCTAATTTCTTTGTTTTGGTCATTCTTTGCTGAAATCTGTCCAATCTTCGGACCTGCCACTAATCTTCGCAGTACTGTACACTTTTTCTTTCAGTCTGATATTATCCTTAACTTCCTTAGGTAGCCACAGATAGTGCATCCTTCTCAGTCTCTCTCGAAGGAATACATTTTTGCTGTAAGTTATGAAATAACTCCTTAAATATCTTCAACTATTTTTCTACTGTCCTACCTTTATCTATTTTCCCAGTTCACTTTAGCCAGCTCTGCCCTCATACCCTTTATTTAAGTTTTAGTCTTAGACCCAAGACTTCTCACCTTGAAACTGAATGTGAAATTCTATCATGTTATGATCATTGTTGCCTTTTACTATGAAGTCTCATTGCACATTACCAGGTCTAAAATATCCTGGTCCCTGGTTGGCATTTGAACATACTGCTCTAAGAAATTGTCCCAAATACACTATGTACACAAGTGCCAGGCAAAGACCACCTCCAACAAGAGAGAATCTAACCATCTCCCCATGACATTCAATGACATTACCATTGCTGAATCTCCCAGTAACATCCTGGGGGTCCCCCCTCACCAGAAATTTAACTGGATCAGCCACAAGGGCTGTGGCTACAAGAGCAGATACAGACTGATCATTCTGTGGCAAGTAACTCATCTTCTGACTCCCCAAAGCCTTTCCATCATCTAAACATCACAGATCAGGAGTAATGGAATACTCTCCACTTGCCTGGATGAGTACAGCTCCAACAACACTCGAAGCTTGATGCCATCCAAGGCAAAGCAGCCCACTTTATTGTCACCCCATTCATCACCTTAATCATTCACTTCTTCCACCACTGGCGGACCATGGTAGCCGTGTGTACTATCTACAAGAAACACTGAGGAAACACATCAAGGATTCTTCAGCAGCATCATCTGAACCAGTGACCTCTACCACACAGAAGAACAAGGGCATCAGGTGCATTGGAACACCACCATCTCCAAGCTCCTCTTCAAGTCACACACTATTCAGACTTGGAAATCATTGTTCCTTCATAGTTTCTGGGTCAAAATCATTGAACTCCCTGTCCAACAGCACCGAGTCAACCCACACCACATGAACTGCAGCACTTCAAGGTGACTCACCACCACTTTTTCAAGGGCACTTAGGGATGGGCAATGAATACAGCCATGCCAGTGATACCCGCATCCCATGATGAATAAAAAGGTGCGGTCAGAGGTTGAAATTGAAATCAAATGTTGAGTCTGGAAGGCAGTAAAGTGTCCAATCAAAAGATGAGGTTCTGCTCCTTGAGCTTATGTTGTTCATAAGGTGCACTGTGTTTTCCCCACTAACAGCCTGGATAGCATGGAAGGCTCCAATTGCTGCATCCGTGACTCCAAGGGTTGCAGATATAGAGCAGCAGGAGGATATAAGTCAGTGAAACCCCAACTAGTCTTTTTTAGAAAGATAAATAAGCTAGTTGGTATGAAAACTATAACCTGTTGCAGAACTTGAAATTCAATGTAAGATTGCATCCAATGTTTTTGTAGAAACATATAGGAAACTGTTAAAGACCTTCTCCAGATCCAGGAAGACCATCGCGGAAGAGGCACTACATTTAAGATGATCAAAAGTGCATGGCTCTTCTTGGATGTAAAAGATTTGCTAGTTATTGGCCTGGTTTCAGTTGCTAAGCTGGAAGCCTCTGAGCTTTTCTCATCAAGATGGCGAAGATGTCCGTGCAATCTTTCACATGGCCCTCAGAATTCTCCACAAATGTTGAGAGTCTGTAAAATAGTACTTTAACGGTTGAAATCAATGGTTCCAGTATCTCTACTTCTTCCTCGGTCGGACAGGGTGCAGAGGAAGGAAAATTTCCTTTTATCGCGCTTTCAGGTGAACTTTGGTCCAGATTAGCTCAATATATACTGAACAGACCCATTTGATCAATTCTTTTCAGATCTTCCCTCAAGTACACCCTAATTTCTCCTTTGGCTTTGTGCCCATTCTGCCTTGTGCCCTTGCGAAATACCTTGGGATGCTTTTCCTATATTAAAGGCACTATATAAACCCAAGTGTTTGGAATCTCACCTCAGAGTCAAAACCTTTTGAATAGAGTTTTCTTTTAAAGTTTGTGTGTTAAACTATGAATAGAATGTCATGCAAAAGCAATGAAACAGTAGAAAGTAAACACATCTTGGGAAAAACACTGCCAATACAAATTGATAATTATTTAAGAATATGCAAAAAGGAAGGTAGAAAAGAAAAATATAAAAGCGCATTCTCCCTTCTTGATTTTATCATAAATATGACCAGGTGAAAAGAATAACCAGTTAAGTCTGTGCCAGGAATCCCATTGCCTCAAACAGTATTTAAACAAAAAGGGGGATGCACAGCCGGAGTTAGAAATCAGATTTTGTACAGCGGGTTCTGCAAGAACTGCACTCAAAGTTCACTTACCCATGAGGGAGGATCATTGGACTCTCCTATGTTAAGAATAACGTAATTCTCACCAAATTGGTTCAGGTAAATGAGATGACCAAAGAGGACAACAGCACCTCAAGCCTGTTCTGCCATTCATGAGATCATGGCTGATCTGTATATTGACTCCATCCATTTATGTTGGCTCCATATCTCAACACCCTTAGCTGGCAAAAATCTTATCAATTTTCCAATTAAAAATTATGAATTAGTTTGCAGGCTGTTAAAGTGGATGGCGATACAGCCCATGCTAAAATAATGTAGCGAGTGAACCTCGCACCCATTTGTGTTTTTCCCTTTCTTAGTCCTTCTCGGGATTTCTTGACCTAAAGGATTAAGCAGCAGATTAAAGCTCACAGAGCAGCAGCCCACAAAACAGTGTTTAGAGATACAGCACTGAAACAGGCCCTTCGGCCCACCGAGTCTGTACCGACCATCAACCACCCACTTATACTAATCCTACACTAATCCCATATTCCTACCACATCCCCACCTGTCCCTATATTTCCCTACCACCTACCTATCCTAGTGGCAATTTATAATGGCCAATTTACCTACCAACCTGCAAGTCTTTTGGCTTGTGGGAGGAAACCGGAGCACCCGGAGTAAACCCACGCAGACACAGGGAGAACTTGCAAACTCCACACAGGCAGTACCCAGAATTGAACCCGGGTCGCTGGAGCTGTGAGGCTGCGGTGCTAACCACTGCGCCGCCCCAGTGCTGTGTCCCTGACCAGCCTTCTCTTCACGTCACCCACAAAGCTGGATTCTCATTGCTGATCGCCATTGGAAATCTGTGATATGGCCTCAGCACCATACCTCCCTCTGCACACCAGGTTGTATGGAATAGTCCACATGATTCTGCCAAAGTCCCACTTCTGCTTCCTGGATCTTTATTGTGTTGTACTATCTCCCACTCTCTTTCCTAGGATCTGAAAACTACAGATCTCCCTGGCCTCCCTCAGTCCACTCTTAAGTTTGTCCATTTCTTTCCTGACTTGCTCTTCCCTTGTACTCTGTGCCCTGTATCATTCACCATAGATTTACAATGTACAAAAGATAATTAAAGCTGTTCCCTTATCCCTGGCACAGCTAAAAGTAACTGCAACTGGCTTCTTTCTCCAGTCATAGTCTGAATGGTTTGTCAGAACAGCGCGATGGTATTCTTTGGGCAGGTTCCAGCATGTTGTTGCCATTCTGATCCTGGCACATGGCTGGTTATTTGTGCCCATATCTAATTTGGCTCCTTTGCTATCAATCCTTGTGTAGATGTTCTTTTCAGATTTACTTGCGTTAAATCCAAGGCCATGGGATTCTTCCAGCTCTGTGAATGGTCCATTCAAATTGAGAACTGGCATCAGAATTGATACAGGACTAGATATTAACCTGTTAAAATGTTAAACCTAGCAACTGAAATTCAGAATGGCACAGTTTTTTTCATTACATTTTTTGGCATACTTCCATCCTTTTTTCTTTTCTTGTTCCTTTTCCCCAATGCTTACGTTATAGAAACATAGAAAAATAGGAGCAGGAGTAGGCCATTCAGCCCTTCGAGCCTGCTCCGCCATGCAATACGATCATGGCTGATCATCCAAACTCAGTAACATGTTCCCGCTTTCTCCCCGTATCCTTGATCCCATTAGCCCTAAGAACTATATCTAACTAACTCTTTCTTGAATATATTTAATGATTTGGCCTCAACTACTTTCCATGGTAGAGAATTCCACAGGTTCACCACACTCTGGGTGAAGAAATCACTCATTCCAGTCCTAAATGGCTTACCCCTTATCCTTAGACGGTGACCCCTGGTCCTGGATTCCCCCACCATCGGGAACATCCTTCCTGCATCTCGTCTGACCAGTCCTGTTAGATTTTTGTAGGTTTCTATGAGATCCTCTCTCATTCTTCTAAACTCTAGCGAATACAAGCCTAATCGACCCAATATCTCTTCATACGTCAGTCCTGCCATCCCAGAAATCAGTCTGGTGAACCTTCGCTGCACTCCCTCCATGGCAAGAGCATCCTTCCTCAGATAAGGAGACCAAAATGCACACAATACTCAAGGTGTGGTCTCACCAAGGCCTTGTATAATTGCAGCAAGCAATCCCTGCTCCTGTACTTGAATCCTCTCGCTCTGAAGGCCAACATACCATTTGCCTTCTGAACTGCCTGCTGCACCTGCATGCTTACTTTCAGCGACTGGTGCAGAAGGACACCCAGATCTCACTGCACCTCCCCCTTTCCCAATCCAACGCCGTTCAGATAATAATCTGCCTTTTGCTTCCAATTTCCACCCTTCTCTCACCTATACATGGTCCATCTCTGACACTTCCCTTCCCTTCCTCGACTTCTCTGTCTCCATCTCTGGGGATAGGTTGTCTACCAATATCCATTATAAGCCCACTGACTCCCACAGCTACCTCGACTACACTTCTTCACACCCTACCTCCTGTAAGGACTCCATTCCATTCTCCCAGTTTCTCCGTCTCCGACGCATCTGCTCTGATGATGCTACCTTCCATGACGGTGCTTCTGATATGACCTCCTTTTTCCTCAACCGAGGATTTCCCCCCACTGTGGTTGACAGGGCCCTCAACCGTGTCCGACCCATTCCCCGCACCTCTACCCTCACCCCTTCCCCTCCCTCCCAGAACCGTGACAGGGTTCCCCTTGTCCTCACTTTTCATCCCACCAGCCTCCATATCCAAAGGATCATCCTCCGCCATTTTCGCCACCTCCAGCGTGATGCCACTACCAGTCACATCTTCCCCTCCCTTCCCGTCAGCATTCCGAAGGGATCGTTCCCTCCGCGACACCCTGGTCCACTCCTCCATTACCCCCACCACCTCGTCCCCGTCCCAGGGCACCTTCCCTTGCAATCGCAGGAGGTGTAAGACCTGCCCATTTACCTCCTCTCTCCTCACTATCCCAGGCCCCAAACACTCCTTTCAGGTGAAGCAGCGATTTACTTGTACTTCTTTCAATGTAGTATACTGTATTCGCTGCTCACAGTGTGGTCTCCTCTACATTGGGGAGACCAAGCGCAGACTGGGTGACCGCTTTGCGGAACATCTCCGCTCAGTCCGCAAGCAGGACCCTGAGCTTCCGGTTGCTTGCCATTTCAACACTCCCCCCTGCTCTCATCTTTGTCCTGGGATTGCTGCAGTGTTCCAGTGAACATCAACGCAAGCTCGAGGAACAGCATCTCATCTACCGATTAGGCACACTACAGCCTGCCGGACTGAACATTGAGTTCAATAATTTCAGAGCATGACAGCCCCCCACTTTACTTTCATTTTTAGTCATTTTTAGTTATTTTTTCTTCCTTTTTTTTTGCATTCCTTTTTACATTTTTTACAATCTTTTTTTGCATTTATTTCATTTCATCTTAGTTTGTTCAGTTTGCTTACCCACTGTTTTTTTCAGGTTGTTTTTCTTCAGGTTTGCACTTGATGTTCAATATTCAGTATATTCACACCTAATCTGTACTAATGCTTTGTCTTTCAACACACCATTAACATATTGTTTGCCTTTGCTCCGTGACCTTTTGGTCAGCTATGTGGCCTGGTCCAATCTGCACCTTCTCCTTTGTTATCTCTTGCCCAACCCCCACCTCACTTGTTTATAATCTGTGACTTTTCTAATATTTGTCAGTTCCGAAGAAGGGCCACTGACCCGAAACGTTAACTCTGCTTCTCTTTCCACAGATGCTGCCAGACCTGCTGAGTGAATCCAGCATTTCTTGTTTTTGTTTCAGATTTCCAGCATCCGCAGTATTTTGCTTTTATTATAATAATCTGCCTTTCTGTTTTTGCCTCCATACCTGTGGATAAATAACCTCACATTTATCCACATTATACTGCATCTGCCATGTATTTGTCCACTCGCTTAACCTGTCCAAATCACACTGGGGCTTCTCTGCATCCTCCTTCACAGCTCACACTCCCAACCAGCTCAGTGTCGTCTGAAAACTTGGTTATATTACATTAAATTCTCTCATCTATATCATTAATATATATTGCGAATAGCTGGGGTCCTAGCACTGATCCCTGCGGTACCCCATTAGTCACTGCCTGCCACTCGGAAAAAGACCCATTTATTCCTACTCTGTTTCCTGTCTGCCAACCAGTTCTCTATCCATGTCAGTACCTACCTTACCCCCAATCCCATGTGCTTTAACTTTGCACACTAATCTCTTACGTGGGACCTCATCGAAAGCATTCGGTAAGTCCAAATACACCGCATCCACTGGTTTTCCCTTATCTATTCTACTAGTTATATCCTTCAAAAAAAATAGATTTAAGCATGATTTCCCTTTCATAAATCCATGTTGACTTTGTCCGATAACTAGGATGTATGTAGAACATGTCGACCTTGCCCAATGAATGTGATTGGAATGATGTATACTCAACACAATCACACCCCATGATTGGGTGAAAATGCTTGCATTTCATTACTGCCTGATCACGCTGCCAAAATATGTGAATGCACTTCACAGAATTAATCATCTTTGGAGTGCAGTTTTGGAGGGAAACAGCAGTCAATGTTTTCTGTAAAATTCCAATGAGTTGAAGGACTGGTTCATATTTTTTGGTGGTCTCAGCTAAGGGAGAAACGTTGACAATGAGCAATGGTAATGCAAATAATTTGCTTGAATGGAATTATCCATTCACCTTACTTCAGTTAGCCTAATACAAAAACAAAATACTGAGGGTAATAAAAGCAGAATATTGCAGATGCTGGAAATCTGAAATAAAAACTAACTGCTCGAAATACTCAGCAGTTCTGGCAGCATCTGTGGAGAGAGAAGCAGAGTTAACATTTCAGGTCAGTGACCCTTCATCAGAACTGGCAAATGTTAGAAATGTAATAGGTTTGAAGCAAATAAAGTGGGGGAGCGGCAAGAGATAACAAAAGGCAAGGTGTTGATAGTACAGAGGGTCACAGAGAATAACTGACCAGAAGGTCATGGAGCAAAGGCAAATGGTATGTTAATGGTGTGCTGAAAGACAAAGCATTAGTGCAGAGAGGGTGCTAATTGACAGGAAAATGAACAGCCCTGGCCCCAAGCACAAACATGAAAAAAAAAGTGGGGAGGCACATGGTAAAAAAAAATGAATGATGCAACAAACTAAAATAAATAATGATAAAAAAGAACAAAATAAAAAGGGGGGCTGGCATGCTCTAAAATACTGAGGGTGCTGGAAATATGAAATTTGGGGCGGCACAGTGGCGCAGTGGTTAGCACCGCAGCCTCACAGCTCCAGCGACCCGGGTTCAATTCTGGGTACTGCCTGTGTGGAGTTTGCAAGTTCTCCCTGTGTCTGCGTGGGTTTTCTCCGGGTGCTCCGGTTTCCTCCATGCCAAAGACTTGCAGATTGATAGGTAAAATTGGCCATTATAAATTGCCCCTAGTATAGGTAGGTGGTAGGGAAATATAGGGACAGGTGGGGATGTGGTAGGAATATGGAATTAGTGTAGGATTAGTATAAATGGGTGGTTGATGATCGGCACAGACTCGGTGGGCCGAAGGGCCTGTTTCAGTGCTGTATCTCTAAATAAAATTTTAAAAATAAATACAAACAGAAAATGCTGGAAATGTACAGCAGGTCAGGCAGCATCTGTGAAGAAAAAAAACAAACTAAATGTTTCAGGTCAATGACCTTTTGTTTCTGTAGTTAGCCTAACCTCAGAAACCATTTTTTAATCAAGAGTAATGCAGTTAGAAGTCTGGCCAAGGTGAGCTCCATAATGTACATTAAAAAAAAAACCACCTTCTAGAATCATGGGGGTTCTTGTATACCTTGAGAAAAACAAGAAAGTGAAAGATGTTAGTAGTTGGCTGTCATCGCTGATAACATTGCAATTCTCAGTAACCGACATGAGGCTTGGCCAGAATTGTAACCTCAGGATCAGAGTCCGGGACTGCTAGCAAAACAAGATTCCACCACTACTTATTAAAATTGAACCCTAAAAAACAGACATTACAGTCAACCGATAGTGCTGCCAATAAAGAGGTACCCAATCATATACACTACATTCAAAATTGGGACTGTAAGGCTTGTATACGTTTTGCCCATCCCTAATTGCCGAGAAGGTGGTGGTGAGCCGCCTTCTTGAACTGCTGCAGTCCACGTGGGGTTGGTACACCCACGCTGTTGTTAGAAAGGGAGTTCCAGGATTTTGATCCAGCAACAGTGAAGGAACTGTAGTTCTAAGTTAGGATGGTGTTTGACTTGGAGGGGAACTTGCAGGTGGTGGTGTTCCATACAACTGTTGCCCATGTCCTTCTAAGTGGTAGAGGTCACGGGTTTGGAAGGTGCTATCGAAGGAGCATTGGTGCATTGCTCCAGTGCATCTTGTAGATGATATACACTGCTGCCACTATGCGGCGGTGGTGGAGGGAGTGAACGTTTGTGGATAGGGTGTCAATCAAGCGAGCTGCTTTGTCCTGGATTGTGTAAGGCTTCTTGAGTGTTGTTGGAGCTGCACCCATCCAGGCAAGTGGAGAGTATTCCATCACACTCCTGACTTGTGCCTTGCAGATGGTGGATAGGCTTTGGGGAGTCAGGTGGTGAGTTATCTGCTGCCAGATTCTGAGCCCCTGACCTGCTCTTGTAGCCATGGTATTTATATGGCTACTCCAGGGCCATTTCTGGTCAATGGTAACCCCCAGGATGTTGATAGTGAGGGAATTCAGCGATTGTAATGCCATTGAGTGTCCAGGGGAGATGGCTAGATTCTTTCTTGTTTGAGATAATCATTACCTGGCATTTATGTGGCACAAATGTTATTTGCCACTTATCAGTCCAAGCCTGGATATTGTCCAGGACTTGCTGCATTTCTACACGGGCTGCTTCAGTATCTGAGGAGTCACGAGTGGTGCTGAACATTGTGCAATCATCAGCGAACATCCCCACTTCTGACCTTATGATTGAAGGAAGGTCACTGATTAAGCAGCTGAAGTAGTTTGGGCCTAGGACACTACCTTGAGGAACTCCTGCAATGATGGCCTGGAACTGAGATGATTGACCTCCAACAACCACAACCATCTTCCTTTGCGCTCGCTATGACTCTAACCAGCAGTGTTTTCTCCCGATTCCCATTGACCTCAGTTTTGCTAGGGTTCCTTGAAGCCATACTTGGTCAAATGCTGCCTTGATGTCAAAGGCAGTCACTCTCATCTCGCCTCGAGTTCAGCTCTTTTGTCTATGTTTGAACCAAGGCTGTAATGAGGTCAGGAGCTGAGTGGCCACGGCAGAACCCAAACCGAGCGTCACTAAGCAGATTATTGCTAAGCAAGTGCTGCTTGATAGCAGTGCTGATGACACCTTCCATCACTTTACTGATGATCGAGAACAGACTGATGGGGCAGTAATTGGCCAGGTGGGATTTGTTCTGCTTTTTGTGTAGACATACCTGGGCAATTTTCCACATTGCCGGTAGATGCCAGTGTTGTAGCTGTACTGGAACAGCTTGGTTAGGGGTGCGGCAAATTCTGGAGCACAGGTCTTCAGTACTATTGCTGGAATGCTGTCAGGACACATAGCCTTTGCAGTATCCAGTGCCTTCAGTCATTTCTTGATATCACGCGAACTGAATCGAATTGGCTGAAGACTGGCATCTGTGATGCTGGGGACTTCAGGAGGAGGCCGAGATGGATAATCCACTTAGCACTTCTTGCTGAAGACTGTTGCATATGCTTCAGGCTTACCTTTTCCCCTGATGTGCTGTGCTCCTCCTCCATTGAGGATGGGGATATTTGTGGAGCTACCTCCTCCTGTTAAGTTGATTAATTG
Organism: Heterodontus francisci; assembly: GCF_036365525.1. NCBI lineage: Eukaryota > Metazoa > Chordata > Chondrichthyes > Heterodontiformes > Heterodontidae > Heterodontus > Heterodontus francisci. The sequence continues at coordinate 207,363,421 of NC_090373.1, read as the reverse complement.
TCCACCACCATTCACAAATGGATGCGGCAGGACTGCAGAGCTTAGATCTGATCTGTTGGTTGTGGGATTGCTTAACTCTGTCTATCGCATGCTGCTTACCTAACCTGTTTTTTTAACAATGTGTAGTTGACTTCACCCAATCGCAAATGTGCCTTAACCAACAGAGACTGCTGACCTCTTTCCTCACTTAGCTATCCCAGCTGAGAAACCTGGCCCAGTAAATCTAAAGCCTCTCTGACCACCTCTAATTACTTTGAGCCAAGTGGAATACTGTTCCCTAAATCCAAATTTGTTTATTGTCAAGATCATCTAGTCCATTGTTTGTAGGTCACTTTTAGTATTGGGGAATTTAAATGCGTAGTGGTAAGCATTTCAAAAGGTTGCAGGGCCACCCAAGATTTAAATTTCATAGATCTCTCCATGAGTGTTTACAGAGACAGAGTTAGAGAGGAGAGTCATAAAATAGCAGGTGGGCTTGTTTAGTTGGAAGTTGAAGCCAGAATGTATGGAAGGGATTGCTCTGTCATTGTTAACAATATCAATCATTCACGTGGGTATCAGAAATCAAAGAGATGTTTTGGAGTTGGAGGTAATTAGTTTAAATTGCTGCGTATACAATATGGCTATAGAGATAAATGATGCGGGGTTCCTGTTGGTCAGGTTTTTTTTAAAATCTGTGCTTGCTGACACAGACAGACAGTCAGTTGGCTTTTGGAAGCTGCTAGACTCAGGATCCAAGCGCCCATCATGAACCAGGGGTGTTTCCGTTTTGAGTAAGGTCCATGCTCAAGTTGGAAATCCAGATTTGTGAGGTGTTGAAAGAGTTGGAGGATTTGCCTAGCCCGACGGTAGTGGGAGAATCCCCAGACAATCTAATAGCTTGGAAGACAGCCAGGAAAGAATGCCTAAGCTTTATAAAGCTCTAATTTGGCCTCAACTGGAGTATTGTGTCCAGTTCTGGTCACACACTTCAGGAAGGATGTGAGGGTCCTTGAGGGTGCAAAGGAGATTTACCAGAATGGAGGATTTTAGTTACAAGGTTCGGTTGAAAAAGCTGGGGTTGCTCTCCTTAGAACAAAGGAATTTGAGGGGAGATTCAATAAAAGTGTACAACATTATGATCGGCTTAGAAAAGTTAGACAAGGAAAAACTACTCCCATTAACTAATGGTTCAAGGACTATGGGGCACACATTGAAGGTTTTAGGCAAGAGATGCAGGGGGAATATGAGGAAGAACCTGAAACTTGCTGTTCACAAAGGTGGTGGAAGCGTAGACAATCAATGACTTCAAAAGGAAATTGGATGGCCACATTAAGGAAATAGATTTGAAAGGCTATAGGGATCGAGCGGGGGAGTGAGACTCACTGGATAGCTCTGTGGAGAGGCAGTATGGACTTGATGGGCTGAGTAGTCTCCTTTTGTGCCATAAATGACGAACAGCTGTGGTACACTTGGGATCAGTCCCAGGAGAATTGAACAAATTGCCAAGATCCTGTAAGGTACAGGGAAATTCTTGGGGTGGAAGTAAAATTCAAACCAGTGTGCGTTCTGTTGAGATTTAGAGTTTAAAGTATGTCTTCATGTTTTAAGATTTTAAGTTTGATGTATAAGTGATTTCAAATTGTAATGTTATCAGTGTTTTGATTAGTTTAACTCGTGTACAGTAAACATTTTTCTGTTTAAAATATGAAATCTTGTAGTGTAATTCTCTCAGTAATAACTGGGAATTCGGAATTTCTCTTTTTAAAAGTTAATGGTCCCCAACGGGATCATAGAACCATAGAAAAGCTACGGCATAGGAGCCATTCAGCCCATCGTGTCTGCGCCGGCAATCGTTAACACAGTATAGCTGTCATTGTTATACAATGGCTTTTGTACTAATCATTTAAAGGAACATAGGAACAGTATTAGGTCACTTGAGCTTTTGCAACATTCAATTAGATCATGACTGATCTGTAACCTAATACCATCTACCTGCCATCTCTCAACCACTCCACTCTGATTTAGCACACTGATTGCCCGACATCCAAAACTGGATGAGCAGAATTTTCTCTTAAAGGTTTGGAAAATTGAAGCCATTGTCTTCGGTTCCTATCACAAACTCTGTTTCCTAGCCACAGACTCAATCCCTCTCTCTGGCAACTGTGAGGCTGAACCAGACTATTCACAATCTTGGTGTTATATTTGACCTTAAGATGAGCTTCCCACCACATATCTGCTTCATCAAGACTGCCTACTTCCATCTCTGTAACATCGCCTGACTCTACCCTTGTCTCAGTTCATCTGCTACTGAAACCCTCATCCATGCCTTTGTTCCCTCTATTCTAACACACTCCTAGCTGGCCTCTTATCTTACACCATTGATAAACTTAAAAACACATCCAAAACTCTGTTACCCACATTCTAATGCGTGCCCGGTCCTGTTCACCCATCACCACTGTGCTCGCTTAACTACACTGGCTCCCAGTTCAGGAACACCCTGACCTTAAAATTATCATCCATGTTTTCAAATCCCTCCATGGCCTCACCCCTCTTTACCTCTCTCAATGCCTCAAGCCCCTACAACCGTCTGAGATTTTTGCACTTCCCCAATCCTGGCCTCTTGAGAATCCCCACTTTTAATCTCGCCACCATTGGCAGCTGTGCCTTCAGCTGCCTAGTCCCTAAAACCTCTCCGGTCTCTCTTTCCTCACTGAAGACACTCCTTAACACTTACCTCTTTGACCAAGCTTTTGCTCATGTGGCACACAGTCAGGACCGAGGCATTTTATGGAGTGACTGAAGAATAATGTATATATAGCACTATTTCCAAGTTAGTCTTATTACTTGTTACAAATTTGTCCTGTGTCTCCAACTGGAATATATTGATTTGGGGGAATTATTTTGTTACAACCAGGTGAGAAAGGCGTCCAGGGGTCTTTTCAGCCTTCACCTGGTCTTACTGTAACAGGGTTTACTTTTAAACAGTGTTTTGAACTCCCCCTTGGTGAATCCTTGTTCACCACTTTCCAATGATAAGGCAAAGAAATGAGCATAAACAGGTTTTAGGTTTAAAGAAGAAAAATGAAATTTATTAAACCTCAAACTTAAACTCGAATTCGGTTAATGTTTACGGATACACATCACGCCCCACGCTAGCATGCATATGTGATACGCACATGCAAATAGAGTCAGAAAAGAACAGGATAAAAATAAAATGGAGGGGTTTGAGGCAATATCAGAAGAGTTTCTCGTTACTGTGCTTTGAGCTCACTGTCATCCTTTTGTAGGTAATTCTTGCTTTTCGGTGGGGCCCAGTATTCTTCTTAAACCTTGTTCGCTGTAGGAGACTTTTCTCTCTTGGGGTTCATATGTCTTCAATGGGTCTTCAGTTCCGTGAAAAAGAGATGAGAGCAGATAGGAGAGAGGTCTTTTTAGTCCAGGAGTCAGCAGCTTTGAGTTTTAAACATCTGCGGCAAGTTCAAATTAAAAAAACTCCAACCGGCAGTTAGTCATGTGACTAAACTGGTTTGACCAGGTCTTCGGTGTATTGCGGAAGCAGGGACTGGGTCCTCTGTTCCAACACTGTCTGCTAGTCTGCAAAAAAGGTCTTTCTGGCGAGGGGCCTGGCAATTCCTTGTAGTAGGCCCTCTTCCCAGCAGCAATTTTAAGTTTTAATGTTCATGTGGCAAAATGGCAAAATAATGTGTGCCTCATTCTTGGCAGGTGGGGGCCTGCATGACAATTTCATCCATTGGATAAGTCAATGATGATAATCTGGGATACTGGCCAGAGAGTAGAAAATAAGTTAGCAAGATGTAGATGACAGCTATACTTACTCATATCTGGTTATGATTAACAAGATAGCATGCAACCCCAACAACTTGTACTTATATGGTGACTTTAATGTAATAAAACATCCCAAAATGCTTCACAGGATTATAATAAAACAACATTTGACAGCAAACCACATAAGGTATTATAGGGCAGATGACCAAAAGTTTGGTCTAAGAGGTAAATTTTAAGCAGCACCTTGGAGGAGGAAAAAGAAGTGGAGAGGTTTAGGGAGGGAATTTCAGACCTTAGGGCCTTGGCAGCTGAAGGAACAGCTGACAACGGTGTTGCATTTAAAAATCAGGATGCTCAAGAGGCTAGAATTGGAGGAATAAGGATATCACGGAGGATTGGAGGGCTGGAGAAGATTTAAAATAAACTTGCATTTATATAGTGTTACGACCGAGGCAGGAGTAATGTACTGTCAATTCAGTCCCAATGCTCCACAGGTCACAGCATTATTGAAGTTTTCCCAACTATCAGAAATTAGCCAAATTAAACACTTTTGTAACCCCCAGAATAAAACAGACCAAACCAGGTTATCTTTAAACAACAAATTAACTATTTATGAATAATTAATGTTTAGGATTTAGTTTAAGATAGATTTATGTCTAAAGTCCTTAAAATTTCTTATTTATTCTAACACCACCATTCACACACATACATTCAAAAATCAATGGTTAACTGTTTTTAAAAATTAGCTGCTTCTTAATAAATAAATAACTGGGTTATAAGTCTTTGAGAGTTACTTTCCTGGTTGATGAGGGGTCTAGATTAGAACAATCCAATGCCACTCCAAGTCTCCATCCGAACTCAATGAACAGTCTTTACTCGATGGGCATTCAAAGCACTTCAGCTGCAGCAGGCGTCACACAGTTCTTTCAACACGGAGTATGACAGGTCTATATTTGGATTTTAAAATTGGTAATCTTTCAGTCGAATCTTTCCTGTGAATTTCAGAAAACACAATCAGTCAAGAGAGAGCCAATCTTGAAGCAAAGACTTCTTAGATTGGAAGTAATGAAAAGGAATTTTGCTACCTCCAGCAATTCAAAAGGTTCTCTTCAAAGGGTTTTTTACCTCCTTAGTCAATTAACACAGCTTGTAGCTCATTGCAGAATTCCGCTAACAGAATTTTCTTCCTTCAAGGCAAGCACACTTCGCCAGTAGCCGGTTTTTACAGTTAAAAATTACAGTACACCATGTGACCTCCCCACTCTCCTGCTGTGGCACACTGTTCTCAGGACTTTAAAACTTCTGTCTTAAAGGCACACTGTTTTTAGACAGAGGAGGGAAAATAAAGTTCTGCGACAATAGCACCTTACACCACCTCAGCATGGCTCAAAGTGCTTTACAGCCAATGAAGTACTTTTGAAGTGTTGCAATGTAGGAAATGCAGCAGCCAAATGCAAGCTCCCACAAACCGCAATGTGATAGTGACCAGATAATCTGTTTTTTGTGATGTTGATTAAGGGATATATTGGCCAGTTCACCAAGAATAACGCCCTTGCTCTTTGGAATAGTGCAATAGGATCTTTTACGTCTACCTGAGGCACCAGATTGGGCCTCGGTTTAATCCGCTCTCATCTGAAAGATGGCACCTCAGAGTGTGGCACACCCTCAGTTCCACTCTGGAACGTCTGCCTAGATTTTTGTGCTCATATAATTACAGAGATAAGGCCATGGAGGGACTTGAAAATAAAGCTAAGAATTTAAAATTGAGGTGTTGCTTAACTGGCAACCAATCCCATCACAAATAAAAAGATGCGTTACGAGCCATTTACACTTGCCACAAGCACAGTTCTAAGTATATTAGGAACAGTACTTAGTTATACAAAATATTACTTTATTTTGTACAGCCCTGACACCAGCAGGGTCTTAAACATCAGCAGAATGACATACATAAATGACCTTGGCATGGAATCTCTCCCTGGGAATGTCTCCTATGCTGAATAATAATATTGTGAAAGTTATAATTGAGTAGAATGGTTTTGCATACCTTCAGAGGGGCGAATTGTAATGCACTGGAAGATCAGCATTTGCAGCTTTCCAACAATATTCTCAGTAACTGGATCATTACTTTTCCTTTTGAGATGAAAAGGTTGGCTCCTTGGCATTATCACTGTCACCGAATAACCACTCCAGATGTCCCTTGGTGGTCTGAAATTTCAGTCACAATGGTACAGAAGGAGACCTTTTGCCCAATTGAGTCCATGCCGGCTCACTGTAGAACAATCCAGTCAGTTCGATTCCCCTACAAGTTTATTTCCCTCAAGTGTCCAGAGTTTCCTTTTGAAATCATTGATCTTCTCCACTTCCACCGCCCTCACAGGCAGTGAGTTGCAGGCGATTACCATTTGCTATGTAAAAAAAAACTTCCTCACATCCCCCCCCTGCATCTCTTGCTCAAAACCTTAAATTTGTGTCCCCTAGTCCTTGTACTATCAAGTAATGGGAACAGCTTTTTTTTTGTCTACCTTACCTAAACCTGCCAATCTTTTACACTTCTACTCCTGTGCTCCAAGGAGAACAACCCCAGCTTCTCCAACTAAAATCCCTCACCCCTCAAACCATTCTGGTTAATCTCCTCTGCACCCTCTCACGGACCCTCACACCCTCCCTAAAATGTGGGGACCAGAACTGGATGCAATACTGTAGTTGGGGCCTTACCAAAGCTTTAAAAGCTTCAACAGAACTTTTCTGCTTATGTACTCAATGCCGCCATTTAGAAGCCCAAGATCCAATAAGCTTTGCAAACTGCTCTTTCAATATGTCCTGCCACCTTCAAGGATCTGTGCACATGGACCCCAAGGTCCCTCTGTCCCTGCACACTCTTCAGATCTGTACCATTATGTCTATATTGTCTCACCCTATCTCTTCTGCCAAAATGCATCACATCACACCATTCTGTATTGAATTCCATCTGTCACTTTGTCTGCCCATTGTTCTAGTCTATGTTCCATTGCAGTCAATTGGTTATCATCCTCAGTGCCAAGTTAATCATTGGCAATTTTGAAATTTTACTCTGTATTCTCATATCTAGATCATTTGTATATATCAAAAAGGCAGTAGTACTAGCAACAACCCTTGGGGAACACCGCTGTCTACCATCCTCCAGCTGGAAAACAACCATTTACCATGACTCACGGTTTTCTGTTCTTAAGCCAATATTTTTTATCCAAGCCCACATTGACCCTCCTATTCCACGAGCCTTAATTTTGTTAACCAGCCTTTTACATGGTACTTTGTCAAAGGCTTTCTTAAACTCCAAATAGATAACATCCACTGCTTTCCCTTCTTCAACCTTCTCTGTTACTTCATCAAAACATTCAATTAGATTAGTCAAGCATGATCTGCCTTTGACAAATATGTACTGGCTATACTTAATTAACTCAGACCTCTCGAAGTACTTGTTGATTTTTTTCCCTCGTTTCTAAAACCTTACTCAGCACTGACATTAAACTGACCAGCCTGTAGTTACTAGGAAGGTCTGTGCACTCTTTCTTGAATAAGGATGCCACATTTGCCACTCCCCAATTCTCTAGCACCTCCCACGTATCTAGGGAAGATTGGAAGATAATGGCAAGCCCTTCTGCCATCTCCATCTCCAGTTCCTTTATTAACCCAAGATGCAAGCCACCCGGACCAGGCTAAGCACAGCCAGCCTTTTCAGAACATCCTTCCTATCAATTTTCACCTCATCCATTACCTCTACCATCTCTACTTCTACCAATATTTTATTAGCATCCTCTTCCTGAGTGAATACTGATACAAAGTACTCATTAAGTATTCGAGCCTACCCCGATGCCTCTAAGAATAGATCACTTTCGTTGTCCCTAATAGGTCCCACCGTACCTCTTGCTACCCGCCTACTATTTACATGCCGGTTGCAATTTTTGGGTTCCATTTTATGTTAACTGCCATTTTACTCCCATATTCTCTCTCTGCCAGTCGTATTTTCCTCTTCACTTCCCCTCTCATCTTATTGTATTTGGCCTGGTTCTCGCTTGAAGAATTCACCAGACATGCACAATATATCCGCAGGGCAGCACAGTGGCGCAGTGGTTAGCACTGCAGCCTCACAGCTCCAGGGACCCGGGTTCGATTCTGGGTACTGCCTGTGTGGAGTTTGCAAGTTCTCCCTGTGTCTGCGTGGGTTTTCTCCGGGTGCTCCGGTTTCCTCCCACAAGCCAAAAGACTTGCAGGTTGATAGGTAAATTGGCCATTATAAATTGTCACTAGTATAGGTAGGTGGTAGGGAAATATAGGGACAGGTGGGGATGTTTGGTAGGAATATGGGATTAGTGTAGGATTAGTATAAATGGGTGGTTGATGGTCGGCACAGACTCGGTGGGCCGAAGGGCCTGTTTCAGTGCTGTATCTCTAATCTAATCTTTTTGTTTCATAATTTTCTCCACCCCCACCTCGTCATCCAACGAGGTCTGGCTTTGGTTCCCTACCTTTTGCTCTTGTTGGAATGTACCTTGCCTGTACCCAAAACATCTCCTCCTTAAAAGATCACCCATTGTCTTTCCTGTCAATCTGTGGTTCCATTTTACCCTGGCTAGATCCCTTCTCATTCTATTGAATTTAACTCTCTTCCAATTTAGAAGTTCTACTTTAGATTGTTCCTTGCTCTTCTTATCTAAACTAATCTTACTAATCTAAACCTTATGATACAATGATCACTCTTACCAAAGCATTCCCACAGACACTTGTTGCACTTGGCTCACCTCATTTCCCAGCACCAGATCCAGCAATGCTTCCTTTCTAGTTGGACAGAGAACATACTGGTCAAGGAAGTTCTCTTGAGCACATTTCAGAAATTACTCCCATTCCTTATCCTTTTACTCTAACACTATCTCAATCGATATTTAGGTAATTAAAGCTCCCCAAAATCACCGCTCTTTAGTTCTTGCACATCTCCACTGAATAGGTGCTTCCTGCCCAGAACTGGTCACGCTGTCCCAAGAATCTGAAGCCCTTCCTCCTGCACCATGCCTCAAGGCATGCATCGATCCTCCCTATCTTCCTATTTGTAATCTCACTAGCATTCGGCGCTGGCAGTATTCCAGAGTTTACTACATTTGATGTCCTACATTTTAACTTCTTCCCTAGCCCCTGAAAATCAGACTGTAGGACCTCAATACCTGCTCACTCCCTTCCCCCTGTAGAATATTTTGCACCCTCCTAGTGATGTCCTTTACCCTGGCACCAGACAGACAACATACCATGTGGGACTCATAACTGTTACAGAAATCCCTGCCTGCCGCCCCCTAACTATGGAATCTCCTATAATGACTGCATTTCTACTCTTTCCTGTTCCAGCCTGTACAGTCCCTTTCCCATTGATGCCATGGTCTGCACAGCATTCCCTCAAAGTGTCGTAACTCCCAGCTGCCTCCAAAGCGGAGTATCGGTTAAAGAGTGGGACACATCCCAAAGACTCCCACACTTCCTACCTCTTCCTATTCTTGCGGATGGCCACCCATCTACCATCTCAAACTCTCGCTGCCTGTGGGGTGACCACTTTCTGGAATCATGATCCAGGAAATTTTCAACCTCCCTAATGCTCCGTAGTGACTCCAACTGCCCCTCAAGCCTGGAAATCCTGAGTTCAAGCACCTGCAATACACTTAGTACACACACGGTCCCCCAGGACACATGAAGTGCCCTGAAGTTCCCACATGGTGCAGGAATTGCAAGCAACAGTTCTCAGTTGTTCATCCATCCATGATCTAAAAACTCTATTCACTCTTTCAGAACTTATTTAGTATCTTGTTTAAACTATTAATTTTAATTAACGCTTCCAGACCTGCTCTGCGCTAATATTCTTATTAATTCACTTTTATACTAAGCCCGATTAAATTTTTTTAAATTTCCCAGCTATTTTAAATAAATGCCCTAGTTTATAGAAAGTGAAATATACACCAACCACTTACCTGCTTTTTTTTTTGTTACATTACACGGATTTGTTTTCTCTTTTTCAAACCCGCTCGCTCTGACTCACTGCTGTTGTTTTCATCTGGGTCTCCAGCACAGTTATATCTCAGGCTTATTCTCTGACTCCCGCTGAGTCTCGGCCACTGCTTTTAACTTGGGTCTCCGTCACTATACCCTCAGGCGCATATTTTCTCTGCCTGGAAATCGAGGCACCGAATGGACTCTGCATTGTTAACAAACATAAAATCATGAAGCTTTTTAAACCACAAGCTATTTGTATGTTCATAGCCACTACACTACAGTACCAGGGTACCATACTGTAGTAATTTGTTACTGGACTAGTAATCCAGAGACCTGGACTAATAGGTCAGAGAATGTAAGTTTAAATTTCACCATGGCAGTTTGAGAATTTGAACTGTTTTAAAAATATCTGGAAATAGAAATAAAAAAAGCATCAATAAAATTGGCCACGAATGTGTCAAAATTGGCATAACAGTCCAAATGGTTCATTAACTTCCTTTCCCCAATCTGGTCTGTACTCAACTTCGATCCACACCAATATGCTTAACTGCCCTCTGAAACAACATAGTTGTCAGACCTTCTCAGGACAACTAGGGATGGGCAAATGTTAATCAGTGACAATAAATGTTAAACTTTCAATTATGATAAAAGACCTCATTTATTTAAGGGCGATGAGTGAATGGTAATTGACACAGCCATCAACCATGTCACAATCAGAACTATTTTCTGCTACTGCTTATGGTGTTGAGAACCATAATCACTGGATTAACAAAAACATAGAATGATACAGCACAGAGAGGCCATTTGGCCCATTGTGCCCATGCAGGCTTTTGAAAAGAGCTATCCAATCATTCTCACTACCTTGGAGGCATGAGTTGACCCTGGATAGTGCGTCTCCACCAGTAGCTTAAAAGCTTATGCTACATTTTAACTGCTGGTGCCAAGATTGTAAGCCCATAGTATTCATGACATATGTAGTCTGTTGGGCCAGAAGCACTTGACGCACTCTCTTTCCTGAAAGTCAAATAGTTCGCATGAGGTTGATGGATTCTGTTTCGAGTATTGCTTCCTCATCCTCTGATAATCACCTGGTGCTGTTATCCACTGGTAAAACAATCTTTTTGTTTATCAACCATTATCTCACCAAGGGATGTACTTCTCAGAAATGTTGCAGCATTCAGATGTTTGGCCAAGCGCTACCACCAAAATTGTTCAAAGAAAATGGTAGAATTGCTTTTGTGGCTCATACACTCCATTGTGTTTACGCTATTTAAAAACTGATGCCAAAGATACTCTCACCAACACAGCAGACTAAGTTCTAGTGCAGATTTCAATAGGACTTTGCACATGTTACAGCCAGGTGGGAGGTTTGGGTGGTTCCCACTGTTCAACTCCCGCGTGACCACAGCAAGTGTGTTTTGTTAAAACACAAAGGGGTTAAACCCTATTATTTGTCAAATAAGCAGACAGTGACAGGTTTTCTTGTAAGCTTAAAACAGAAATTCAAATTGTTTATTGATCAATACGCCCTTATCCCACAATTATTGCAACCGCATCCACTCATGCATTCACACGCGCACACCCGTGACAGATAGAGGGGAAAAAAGGGGTAAGCGTTTATAAGTGGATGGTAGGTTTATTGGGGGGGGGGGGGGGCGGGGGGGTTAATCACAGTACACCTGTTGAATTCTCTTGGAAGTCAAGTTCAGGTTGGTTGCAGGCCTAAGGTGTTTGCAGATTTCTCTCTTGGTTGAAAGTTCAGTTGAAGACAGTGGATCACTTCTAGTTCACTGCTGTATAGGTGTAGATGTAGAATTCTATAGCAGGGTACATGCCTTCTGGTTTGCTGGAAACAAGCTTCCGGGATGCTGTTTTCTGGGTGGCTCTCTGTCTCCATCTCTCTTTCGGCTGCTTTTTAAGGTACAGCTGTGTTACATCTTGCCTCCCTCCTGGTAGGGACGCTTTGGTCTCTGCCCCAGGATGTGGATACTTCACACTACCTTTGTTTCAGAAGAACCCATTCAATTCTGGAATATTTTAGGATGGGTGTAAGATCGGTGCAATTGATACCTCAGCTTTGAAGATTTCCTTTGTCTCTGTCTGACAGTTTGAATATACAAAAGCCATGTCCTTTTCCTTTGGAGACCATTTAAAAAGAAAGGTCCTTTTTTTTTTAAAAAAAAAGAGTTTTTATAACTCCAGATTTTGTCGGTAATTTTTTTTATTGCCACACTTGTGCACATAAAACACAAAACAGCTAATTATTAAATCAATTATAATCATAACCTAAACTACAAATTATTTTAATAGCTTACATTGCTTTACTCTGAAGTTTGAGCACTACCTAGAACTGTACTCCAGGGAGAATGTTGTCACTGAGACTGCCCTCAATGCAGCCCAGCTTCTACCAGTCATGGATGAGCTGGACATACAGCCAACCAAATCGGAACTCAGTGATGCCATTGATTCTCTAGCCAGCGGAAAAGCCCCTGGGAAGGGCAGCATTACCCCTGAAATAATCAAGAGTGCCAAGCCTGTTATACTCTCAGCACCACATGAACTGCTTTGCCTGTGCTGGGACGAGGGAGCAGTACCCCAGGACATACGCGATGCCAATATCATCACCCTCTATAAAAACAAAGGTGACCGCGGTGACTGCAACAACTCCCTGCTCAGCATAGTGGGGAAAGTCTTCGCTCGAGTCGCTCTAAACAGGCTCCAGAAGCTGGCCGAGCGCGTCTACCCTGAGGCACAGTGTGGCTTTCGTGCAGAGAGATCTACCGTTGACATGCTGTTCTCCCTTCGTCAGATACAGGAGAAATGCCGTGAACAACAGATGCCCCTCTACATTGCTTTCATTGATCTCACCAAAGCCTTTGACCTCGTCAGCAGACGTGGTCTCTTCAGACTACTAGAAAAGATTGGATGCCCACCAAAGCTACTAAGTATCATCACCTCATTCCATGACAATATGAAAGGCACAATTCAACATGGTGGCTCCTCATCAGACCCCTTTCCTATCCTGAGTGGCGTGAAACAGGGCTGTGTTCTCGCACCCACACATTTTGGGATTTTCTTCTCCCTGCTGCTTTCACGTGCGTTCAAGTCCTCTGAAGGAATTTTCCTCCACACAAGATCAGGGGGCAGGTTGTTCAACCATGCCCGTCTAAGAGCCAAGTCCAAAGTACGGAAAGTCCTCATCAGGGAACTCCTCTTTGCTGACGATGCTGCTTTAACATCTCACACTGAAGAGTGCCTGCAGTGTCTCATCGACAGGTTTGCGGCTGCCTGCAATGAATTTGGCCTAACCATCAGCCTCAAGAAAACGAACATCATGGGACAGGACGTCAGAAATGCTCCATCCATCAATATTGGCGACCACGCTCTGGAAGTGGTTCAAAAGTTCATCTACCTAGGCTCAACTATCACCAGTAACCTGTCTCTAGATGCAGAAATCAACAAGCGCATGGGAAAGGCTTCCACTGCTATGTCCAGACTGGCCGAGAGAGTGTGGGAAAATGGCGCACTGACACGGAACACAAAAGTCCGAGTGTATCAGGCCTGTGTCCTCAGTACCTTGCTCTATGGCAGCGAGGCCTGGACAACGTATGTCAGCCAAGAGCGACGTCTCAATTCATTCCATCTTCGCTGCCTTCGGAGAATACTTGGCATCAGGTGGCAGGACCGTATCTCCAACAGAGAAGTCCTCGAGGCGGCCAACATCCCCAGCTTATACACACTACTGAGTCAGTGGCGCTTGAGATGGCTTGGCCATGTGAGCCGCATGGAAGATGGCAGGATCCCCAAAGACACATGGTACAGCGAGCTCGCCACTGGTATCAGACCCACCGGCTGTCCATGTCTCCGCTTTAAAGACGTCTGCAAACGCGACATGAAATCCTGTGACATTGATCACAAGTCGTGGGAGTCAGTTGCCAGCGTTCGCCAGAGCTGGCGGGCAGCCATAAAGACGGGGCTAAAGTGTGGCGAGTCAAAGAGACTTAGTAGTTGGCAGGAAAAAAGACAGAGGCGCAAGGGGAGAGCCAACTGTGTAACAGCCCCGACAAACAAATTTCTCTGCAGCACCTGTGGAAGAGCCTGTCACTCTAGAATTGGCCTTTATAGCCACTCCAGGCGCTGCTTCACAAACCACTGACCACCTCCAGGCGCTTATCCATTGTCTCTCGAGATAAGGAGGCCAAAGAAGAGAAGAAGCAGTATAGTCATGCCTATCACAGAGGAAGACAGTTGCAAATGTTGAATGCTGATCATCTGAGCCAATCATCACTGCAGAATTCCTCAGGGTAGTGTCCTAGGCCCAATCATCCATAGCTGCTTCATCAATGACCTTCCCTCCATCATAAGGTCACAAGTGGGGATGCGAGCTGAAGTTCAGTACCATTCACAAGGCTTAGATAATGAAACAGCCTGTGCTCGTGTGCAGCAAGACCTGGACAACTGTACTGCAGCACCTCACTAAGGCTTCTTCAACAGCATTTTTCAAACCTGTCACCTCTACCACCTAATAGGACAAGTGCAGCAGTGAATGGAAACACCATTACCTCCAAGACCCACACCATCCTGACTTGGAAATATATTACTTTCTTCATAGTCGCTGGGTAAAAATACTGAACTCCCTATTTAACACCTCTGAAGGATTGATTCATCACAGGAACTGCAATGGTTCAGGAAGCTGGCCCACCGCCATCTACTCAAGGGCAACTGGGGCTGGGTAATAAATACTGGACTTACCAGTGACAGTCACATCAACTGAATGAATAAAACAGAAAAAAATTCCAAAGAAGTTACTTAAATTCCAATTTTTCTTTTTTAACCAGTGCACCCTCACATTTTTACTGTAGTGTAGTGTTTATGGACATGTACTTTGATGTACTAACGTAGTTCCATGTTATGAAGATATTGGAAATGGCATAATGTTTGCGTTCAGAATCCTCCAGTGAGCAAGATCTAGGTGCCTCAACTGCTTTATAAGAACAATGGTGAGCCTTGTCTTTTATGGAGCACTGTAGATGTTGCTGGTTTGCAGTCTTCCCTCAACTTCCTTAAGGAGTGATATGGGCAATACACGGACCTCCAGGATTAGGTTCCAAATGGTATGGCATTTTCCCACCCAAGTTCCAAGTGGTGTTTAGACATCATGCTCCCACGTGTTGTGATTGGGATTGCACTCCACTCTAGTGGTGGCACAAGGTGTATAAGCGTAGATCCACAGGATTATGAAACTCATCATGCTCCAGTTTGTTGCCCAGAAAGTATGAATGCACAGACCTGGAACATGTGTAGCACAGCGTCCATTTGCGACTATAATTTAATGCATAACCCAGAGTTTGTAAATTATAATTTTAACTGCTGAGTCTTCCATCACCTTCAATATATTTAACAAAACCAAGCTCCTTTGAAGGGAGTTTGAGTAGCTGTATTCAAACAGCTATTTGGATGTCACTTATGTGAAGGAATACCCCTGTATCAATGAGGGTAGAGGCTTCCATTTGCTCTACTCCCATCAGACATTTAAATATTAACTTGATCAGGAAGCCTCGAGATGCTCTAGTCCATTCACCAATTACAGCTCACTCTTACGTACAGGGGTTTCTGTCTCGCAGCACTTTCCAGCTGGCGACATTTCATTCGCATGTATGTTCCTTTTTTCCAAGGAGTCACGTGCAAATGTACACCATTTGACGTTCCTACTTAAAATGAATGGGAAATCAAAGACAAATTGTGATTAAACTATGGTCAACAGAAAATATCTGACATTTTATTAACAGAAATAACTCATGGTGCAGAAGTGAACATTTTGCATCAAGTCAAAGATCAATTATGAGAAATCTCCAATACCCATATCCTAGAATAAAACAGAAGTCTTGGCCAATATACAAAGTCTGTTAAAATAATTCATAACTTATACAGCTGGCTTACCTGAATGAACAGCTGGAGAGGGAATGACCTTGAGAGGCCCCACTATTTTCAATAGGCTCAACAGTTGCTTGACGTCACTGCAATAATGATGTGGCGTTTTAACAGGTTCAATGATCCACATCCTGGGTTGAGGCCATTTATAATTGGCAAGTGAAAGAAAGAAAATTTACAAAAGGAACATTGTAATAAAAATGATAAATTAATTATAAATCTTATGCACATCATACTGGTAAAGCAGGATTAGGCAAAACGACTGGCAAGGCGAAAGTACAACTTACATTCCAATAGTCACGGCTGTTGTTTTGTAACCCATCTTAGCCAGATTGGTTGGTTTTGCCAAAATATTTTAATGTCCCCTCATGGCTCAGTCTATAATTGCGTCACACAATTGACTACACAGTCCAGGGAGCCTCCAGGTACAAATGTAACTCTAATTTTACTTAGGTTTGGTAGCAGACAGACTAGTGGGTCAAACCGAGGATGATTTCATAGATATCTTTGTAGCCTACTGTCTAAAGAATTTCTCCGCTGTATGAATGCATTAATAATTTCCTTGGATGTTTCATTTTGATCCAAGATCCATAACCAGGCACAAGTCTGTCCCTAGTATATCAACAGTGGGCTATTACTTCCCAAAGGAATCTAATATTTTTCAACAAGGTACATGAAATTATTACCCTGCAAGACTTCCCCTGCTTTATCCAAATACAAAATATGCACATCAGCCAAAGGAAGCTTCCCCTGATGGCATGACCACTCCAATGACCACACAGAACTCTCATTCCAGTATGATATATACATACTGACAACCACCAAGCCTCGGAATCACTTTCGCATCGTTTTTCTCTTCTAAAGGCTTATGATGCACTATGGGCCTTGGACCTCGATTGGTTTCTCAAAAATATACCTGCTGTGTAGGGCTCCAGATTTGGAGGAAGCAGTATTTTGATGTCATTTATATCCATATGCTAAGCGACAGCTTTGAAAGAGCACCAAAAAAAAACTGCTGATAAAACTAATTCCTTAAGAAAGGAAAGCTCTAGTCAATTACAAGAACATTTCTAGGTCTGGTTTCTAGCATGATACATTCTTCACCGTAGCACAAAACCCTTGTACATTACATTTTCTCAATCAAAGCTCTGCTAGTTTTCCATGAAAGAACTGACCTTTAAACACAAATCACATCACCATTCAATTAGATAAAAATCAAAATTTTACTTATATATAATTAAACAGCAGAACCTCAGAATTAAAGTAAAAACAGAAAGTGGTGGAAACACTCAGCAGGTCAGGCAGCATCTGTGGACAGAGAAGCAGAGTTAACCTTGCAGGTCTGTGACCTTTCAGTGGCATTGTGAACAAAGGTAGGATTTACAACTGCAATAGGCATATAGTACCCAAGATCCTGCTGAGAGTTGGGGAGGGGAGGCACAGAAAGATGGCATAATAATTTGGGTGGTTTATACCGACATCATAGCAGAGCGCAGAGAACAGTGCCTACTCCATTAGTCAGACAAAATAGTGCTGGGTGACCCTGGAGAGCTGAGATAAATAAAATGTCTAAAGGAAAAGAGAACGAGAAATTGAAAACAATATAACTATGGTTAACTTTGCTTTCAATATTGGCATCACACAGACAGTGATCGCAGCTCAGTTCTAGCACAATGCAGATCAAGTTTTCTGGATTCTCAACACGTTTCATTGTAACCATATTAGTAATATTCTGTACAGAAGGTGCAAGTAAGAGCCCTTTCTCCAAGTTTTAAAAATTCTCTCCAAAACTCCCATTCCAGTTGTTATTTCAAGCTAATGGGAGCAATGAATGAAAATAACAGTACTCTGTGCTGCCCTGAAGTGTGCCAAACTTCAGACTATTTGGCCACTCCAGAACATTCTGCAGCTGTAAACTAATCAAAGACGAGGCAGATCCTTCTACAATGGATTGGAGTAGTTTTATTTATAACGTTTCAACATAGCAATTACGCAACTAAGTGTCGTCCAAGCAACTTTCAGTTACAATCCATCAAGTTCACAAAGTGTTTTTTTTTAACATTACTGTTTAGACAGAATTGTACAGAAATTGCCAATACAATGATACTTTGATATTGTGTTCAGGCAGAGGGGAAATGAGTTCAGTATCTTCCTTCCTTGGTTTCTGTTTCATCAGTTCTGCATTGCTCTATAAGCTGTAATAAAGGAGTTACTGCATCATAGTAATATTACAAAGCATAGCATTTACAAAAAAAGTGAAAATCACAATCTTGGTCCATATTTCTGTTCTGTCTTACCAACTTCCCACTCACAGGATGACAAGATGCACTGGTGAAGTCTATTTATTCAGTGGAGACAACACTGCAGAATTATGAAACAAGGGAACAAAAGACAGACAGACACAGGCTTGACTACAGTGTTTAATGCACAATATTGGGAATAAAACAGAATGAACTACAAACTACTTAAAAAAACATCCAATGCTTTACTATAAATGACAAGATGATTTCTCTTCTGGCCAATACAATAATGGCAACCAATTACAGAAGAATAGTTGTGTTTTAAAAAAATGAAAATATACTCCTTCAACCCACTTTATAAATGCTGCAACACAAAGCCTTCTGTCTTTTTAAACAGCTTAAGTTGTAGTTTGGAAATATCCCCGCACTTAATTAACATCGATTTTATTATTATATATATTTTTTTAAAGTGGAATGCCTGCGCCCTGGGTGCCCGTTACAACATAATGCAGCACCATGCAAGAAAAAAATTATAATGCTACACAGCACTTTACAAAGTGATTGGAAACTTTTGCTGGAACTTTTACAGCATGCATGCCTAAAAATACAACAGAAACTCTCCACCCCCAAAAAATCCCAACTTTAAAAAAAAAATAGTCAGGGAGGCAGACAGCTTAGGCCATAGTCTGCAGATTAGAACAGAGGGTTTTGTGCGCCTCGTTATGTTAATGAACACCTTATCCATCCTGCTCTGCAGATCTTGCTCTTCTAATGTTACTTTGCCGACCGAAGGTTTCTTGCACTCCTGCGACGCGGTTGCTTGGCAGGTGCCTGAATGTTTGCGGAGTCATCTGATTCACGTTTTTCAGTTGTTTTATCAGAGGTCTGTGAGCACAAGGCACTCTTTCCAGCCTGTGCTGCTCGTCTGGAAGAGGTGCGCGAGCTGCCACTGCTCTTGAATTCCTCTCGAGTGCCCACCTTGCTGCTATCAGCAGCTTCTATTGACCTTGAGCCACTAGGCTTGATGCTTTCTTTTTGTGCCATTTCTGATGTGCTCACATTTTGAAGCAATGGAGGCTGCTCTATGGCTTTTGCTACACTATCTGCTGCCTGCACTTCAGGGGTGACGGTGCTAATCTGACTACCACTACTATGCCTGGTTTGATCTGAAATACCAGTTCTACCACTCTCAGACAGATCTTCTGGTTCAGGAAAGCTGCTCTCACCATGTTCTTGATCCTGCTCTGTGTCAGGGAGACTCACCTCACTATTGTCATGCTGCCGAGTCTGTTGTGAGCTGCTCATTTCCCTACACTGCTCAGCAGGCTTAGGAACAATCAATTCACTATCACCAACCTGCTCAGCTTGTTGTGAACTGCTTGCATCTGCATTTTGCTCCTCTGTAACATGAGTATCACAAGGTTTAATTTGCAATGAGCCAGTCAACACTATTTCTTGCTGATCTGGGATAGGACCACTCATCACATGGTTATCACACAGATCAGTCTGTAGTGAACTGCTCATTTTACTACATCCAATTTGATCCACTTTATGGCCACCCATTTCTTCAACCCTCACCTGCTCCAATGCATCAAAGTGCTGTTGTTCCACAGTGCAATCTAAAATTGGGGTATTTCCTTCTACAACTCTCACGTCATTCGTTGGACTGATGATGTTGAAGCCAACATCATCCTGCTGTTCTGCAGTGTTATCTGATATGAAAACATCCACTTTTATATCCTTAACCTCATCTATTGGCTCAGAGAAACGTAAGCCAATATCACACTCCTCACAATCTGCAGTACTGAGTAAAGCAGGGGAATCTACTTCCACATCTTTAACCTCATCTATTGGCTTGGACAAGCTTAAGCTATCACACTGTTCTGGTGTGCTGTCTAAAGCAGGGGCATCTACTTCCACATCCTTAATCTTATCTTTTGGCTTGGAGAAGCTTAAGCCAACATCACACTGTTCTGGCTGATCTGCAGTATTGTCTAAAACATGAGTGTCTATTTCCATATCCCTAATCTGTTGTGCAGGAGTAGGCAAGCTTAAAACAGTATCACATTGTTCTAGAGGATGATCTGCAGTACTATCCAATGGATGGACACCTACTTCATCACTAACCTGCTCAGCCAGACCAGAGATGTTTAGGTCATCATCCACAGCACTATCTAGTGTGGGAGTACCATCAACATCGCCAACTTCTATTGCAGTGAGGATGCTTACATTCCTGTCACATTGCTGTGGCTGTTCTGCAGTGCCAGCTAGTACAGGAGCAACTATTTCTACGTCCTTAACCTCAAGTGCATTTGAAATACTTAAATCATCACACTGTTGAGGCTGTTCTGCACTACTATCTGATACAACAGCATCAGTTTCCATGTCCTTCACTTGTTCACCTGTGCTGGAGATATATTGTTGAGACTGTTCAGCACTATCTAATACGGGGGCATGCAATTTTACATCCTTAGCCTCGAAGCCTGAACTGATGCTTATGTCATCATACTGCTGTTGTTCTTCTAAAGTGGTTTGTAAGACAGAGGCATTCACTTCAACTTTTTCTGATGAATTGGGGATACTCAAGTTGCTATCACCCTCTTCTGGTTGTTCTGCAGTGCTATCCATCCATTTTGCAGCTGGGCTCGCTTGCTGAACAACAGTCATCTCGTCACCTTTAGTTTGCAGTTCTGCTGTAGAGGTGCTCAAATCATAATCTCCACATAGCCTCATTTCTTGTGCAGCTATGACCCCGCTTTCAGCTTGTTCATCTGTTTCACTGCTCTTATTTGGGACTGCTTGTTTGGGAACAACCATGACAGTATTTTCAGAATGTACTGGTTCTTCAGAGGGTTTGCCATCCCCAATTTTGACTTGTCCTGCTGCTGACTTCAGAGCACCATGCCCCAATTTGGCACTTTGTGCACTGTTGCCAAGTCTGTCAGCTGGGCTCTTTCCTGAGCTACTGTAGTAAATACCATACAAATCTTTAGCATTAGCAGCAGCCAGACAGGTTTTGGGTTTCTCAGTTTTCTTGCTGGAGTCACTGAGAGACACAGGTGGCGGTGGTGGTGGTGGTCGGACAGGAACAGCCAATATGGTTTGCTCACACTCAGAGACTCCAGGGGCTGGTTCTTCAGCCAAAGGATCTGGCTCTCTAGGTACATCCAGAATACTTCCCTTCAAAGTCACTTCCTCTCCACCAAAGGCCCTGGAGATCACTTCAGGAGCTAACAACACTCCAGCCTTAACTACAGGCAGTGGTTTGTTGGAAGCCCCTGAAGACCGAATGGAGAGGAATGTATCCAAAGGCGCTGGCTTATTCAAAGATGACCCACTAGCTTTCCTCAGTGGCATGTTAGCTACAGGAAGATTAGGACGGATTTTTGCCTGTGTGGTGGTACTCACTGAAGTGAATGGTACCCATGGGCTTGTATGAGCAATGAGTGTCTTTCCCGAGAGTTTGATTTCAATAGTCTTGGATGCAGACTTTCCTGCCTGCCCCTTGCCATCGTCTTTCTCTTTGCCGCCCTCACCATTTTCCTCCTTGGCTCCCACTGTGCTGCTTTTCTCCTCCTCTTTCTTCCAGCTGAATTTCCCAAATGATGAGCCTTGTTCCTCATCTTTCTTGTCTTCAACCTCGTCCTTTTTCAGCAACAGTTTTATACCAGGCTTGCTACTGGGCTCCATTTTGCGGGAGGATGAACGGTCACTTCTTTCCTCTTCTAGCTCAGTGACACTTGCGCGCTCCTCCATATCCATTCTGATTAGCTTTGCCTTCCTCTCATCACTTTCTTCCAGTCTCTTCTGTTTCTGAACCCGTTTCTCTTCATCTATTTTCCTTTTCAGCCCAGCCTGGCGCCGACGCTCCGTTTCCATGATGACTACTAAGCCAGCCTGGCGGTCTAAGTTTCTTCGCTGTTCATAGACAGGATTCTCATTTAAGTATTCCTATCAAAAATATGGAAAGAAATGTTGTTACTCTAAGAAAATATACACTATCTACAGTTTCAAAACAAAGAAAAGATTACTTACATCTCAACAACTCATACTTAAAAACTCAACAAAACGTCAGCAGCTCTGTGCAGTAATTCTTCTCCTTGCTTAAAGGGAGTAAAAGAGTTTATTTTTTGGGAACACTTAACCCCCCCCCCCGACACCAAACACCACCCACCCACAACCACCACAACTCCAATCCTACAATATACTTTCCTGGTTCCCAGAACATTTGAATTCTGAACAGCCCTTCCACATTTCAAAACACAGGAAACAAAATCATGAGCAAAGATCACAGCTCATTATTATGAGGACACAATGGCAGAGATAGGATATGAGTAAATCAACTCATGAAGGGAACCCAATTGCTCTCGAAAAGGCAGTGGTGAGCCATCTTCTTCAACCAATGCAGTCCACGTGGTGAAGGTACTCCCATAATGCTGTTAAGGAGGGGAGTTCTGGGATTTTGACCCAGCAGTGATCAACGAACGGCAATATATTTCCAAGTCAGAATTTTGCATGACTTGGCGGGGAACTTGAAGGTGGTGATTTTTCCATGCGCCTGCTCCCCGTGTCCTATATAGTAGAAGTCATGGGTTTGGGAGGTACAGGCTCACCATGGGAAAGAAAGAATGCAGGCCCAGCTTACAGCAGTTTGTAAGGATACAGGCTCAGCATGGGGCAGTTGAGGATGCAAGTTCAGCAGCAGGATAGCAAGACAGGAAGACAGAGGCTCAGCATGGAGATGGGGGTGGGGGGGGGGGGGCAGTTGGGGTGGATACATGAAGCAGGAAAAAGGATACAGGCAAAGTACGGGAAAAGGAGAAAGATACAGGAATAGCACTGGATAAAACAGGGTTATATCAGGTCTTCAGCAAATTGATTTTGAAAGCTCTTTATCACTTTCAGTCTGTCTCCCTCCTCCCTTTCAAACTTGGACATGATATCTGAAGCCACCTTCTTTTCCTGGGGGCAAACACATGCTGTGGCAGGAGTCCACAGGCAACAGCAACCCTCCAGCAGAATACGACTCTTCACATCAAAGTCCAGACACGAATATCAGTGAGCCCGTTGACCATTAGGGGAATGTAAGGGAATGAAGGGATGAAAAAGGGAAAGAGAAAAATCGCACCCATGGCAAATCCAGTCCTCACATTAGATACATAAGCATCCCCCCTCCCCCCCACATCTACCAAGATCTGAAATATAAGAAATAAAGCACCAAGGATTAAATTTGAGAAGTTCTTGGTCTGTACAGCTCAGTCCAACAAAACAGACTGCTTTTAACCACTGAACTGTTCTCAAGCTCCAGTACAGGCCTGGCCTTTCTTTTGTGACTGGAGACCCAGCAGTGGTAGCTGTGCTCAGTTGGGTGAAGTGAACGCAATTTGACCATTAATGTGCATGGTATCATACACACGCGTGTAGGGTGGATGCTTTGCGTTACATGAGCAAAACACTTTTAAATATAAAGAAAACACAAATGCATGTTACATGAGACACTGTGCCTCAAAGACATGCCATGCCGAAATGAAACATTTAGTCAAGGAAAACAAAGCACATCACAAGCACCACACTCTGTTACAATAAACAGTGTACAGGCATTCCTGACAAGAGACAACTTCTGAAGTTAAGTTTTTGCACATCCAGAAGTCTCATCATCTTCAATAGGTACATTCCTCCATATAGTACCTGAGCTACTAAAAATTACTCTTTTACTAACACACGATAGGAAGGAAACTACTGACATGACAAACATCTTTCTTAAATACTTGTGAAAAATATCAAATTGAAGAATTCAGAGTTCCCCATCTTACATGCTTGTTCTGCTAGTAATGAAGGCGGTAGCTTTCAGCAGTGAAGATTACACCCAAGTCACTACTGACATTACTCAAAGATCATGCTGGATTTATTTTGTATTTCAGGTTTGCAGCATTGAGCAGGAAAAGACTGAAAAATATCTACATATGAATAGGGTTATGCTTATGCTACACCATTTTATTTTGCAATGAATTTTTTTTTTAGAATATTACAGCGCAGGACAGGCCCTTCGGCCCTCGATGTTGCGCCGATCATCTGACCTACACTATTCCATTTACATCCATATGTCTATCCAATGACCACTTAAATGCCCTTAAAGTTGGCGAGTCTACTACTGTTGCAGGCAGGGCGTTCCACGCCCCTACTACTCTCTGCGTAAAGAAACTACCTCTGACATCTGTCCTATATCTTTCACCCCTCAACTTAAAGCTATGTCCCCTCGTGTTTGCCATCCTCATCCGAGGAAAAAGACTCTCACTATCCACCCTATCTAACCCTCTGATTATCTTGTATGTCTCTATTAAGTCACCTCTCCTCCTCCTTCTCTCTAACGAAAACAACCCCAAGTCCCTCAGCCTTTCCTCGTAAGACCTTCCTTCCATACCAGGCAACATCCTAGTAAATCTCCTCTGCACCCTTTCCAAAGCTTCGACATCCTTCCTATAATGCGGTGACCAGAACTGCACGCAATACTCCAGGTGCGGCTTCACCAGAGTTTTGTACAGCTGCATCATGACCCCGTGGCTCTGAAACTCGATCCCCCTACTAATAAAGGCTAACACACCATATGCCTTCTTAACAGCCCTATTAACCTGGGTAGCAACTTTCAGGGATTTATGTACCTGGATACCAAGATCTCTCTGCTCATCTACACTACCAAGAATCTTCCCATTAGCCCAGTACTCTGCATTGCTGTTACTCCTTCCAAAGTGAATCACCTCACACTTCTCCGCATTAAACTCCATTTGCCATCTCTCAGCCCAGCTCTGCAGCCTATCTATGTCCCTCTGTACCCTACAACACCCTTCGACACTATCCACAACTCCACCGACCTTCGTGTCATCCGCAAATTTACTAACCCACCCTTCTACACCCTCATCCAGGTCGTTTATAAAAATGACAAACAGCAGTGGCCCCAAAACAGAACCTTGCGGTACACCACTAGTAACTAAACTCCAGGATGAACATTTGCCATCAACCACCACCCTCTGTCTTCTTTCAGCTAGCCAATTTCTGATCCAAAGCTCTAAATCACCTTCAACCCCATACTTGCGTATTTTCTGCAATAGCTTACCGTGGGGAACCTTATCAAACGCCTTACTGAAATCCATATACACCACATCCACGGCTTTACCCTCATCCACCTGTTTGGTCACCTTCTCGAAAAACTCAATAAGGTTTGTGAGGC
Organism: Heterodontus francisci; assembly: GCF_036365525.1. NCBI lineage: Eukaryota > Metazoa > Chordata > Chondrichthyes > Heterodontiformes > Heterodontidae > Heterodontus > Heterodontus francisci. The sequence goes on along the minus strand of NC_090373.1, from coordinate 207,338,248 downwards.
ACGACCTACCTTTCACAAAACCGTGCTGACTATCGCAAATGAACTTATTCTTTTCAAGATGATTACCACAGGTTTCCATTTATTAATGGTCCTTCAAAACCTACTAAATGGGAATGTATGTTTTATTTATATTCAAACCGCAGCAGAGCCAAGAAGGGACACAGAAAGCCCCGTGCTTAGACATGTATTGCGAGAAGGTGTTGGTGCCCCTTGACTGCAGCTCAAGCTGTTCTGTATGCTAGTTGATCCATAAAGTCAAGACTGGTCAAAAGTAGCTATTTTTGCCTCAGTGGAATTTCATTCCACATAAAAAGACATTATATCAATACTAAGGATACTCCACCATATATTCAGTTACTGAAACCTTTCCGACACTAAAACTGTTTTTGTATCAGACAACAGAACAGCTTTAATGGCTGGAAAAGGCATCACAGACTTTTTACAGAGATACACCTGCTCCCGGATCATTGTGTACTTTGAACACAGGTATCAGCATCTCCTGGAATGCTTCAGGACTTATTTCTTTTAACTGAAACAAAGAGATGCTTCACATAAAATGCAAGTGCCTATCCCCATTGCATCTAATCTGCAAAAAAAAATAATTTCTTGAAATAAGGCACTCTATTAAAACAAAACTTGCAATTCTAGAGCGCCTTTCACAGCCTCAGGGCATCTCAAAGTTCTTTAATGTTCATGTATTACTTTTGAAGTGTGGTCACTGTTGTAATGTAGAAATTACAACATGGAGACATCATTGCGTGCCATAGAGATGACAGGTTCAAGCAGTGCATATCTGCCCCACACAGTATGTGCGTTAAGTAGCTGGTACACATAACTAATGCACCAGTAACTCCAGTGCACTACATTCCCAGGTTGCTATCTGTTCTGGAAATGCTTTATAATCTGCGTTCTTCCTAACCTTATACTTATCATTGTGACCATGTGATTTGACATGATCTTCAGCACAGATCTGATCTCCGTAGAACTTCTCACAGAGTTGGCAGTAAAATCCAGTGACTGGCATCAGAAATTCTGAACCTGAGACAAGGACAGATGTATAGAGTCAGAAAATGAGATAAAATACTGAAAAGATTCAATATAATGAGTGCCCCAGAACACCATGCCCAGACTTTTAACATATTCAGCTGCAATGTGACTTTATTCTAGCTATACATATCTACAAGATACCACCCTGATTAAAGCACTTCTGTTTTGATTTCCACTCTGCTTTTCCAAAAGGCAATGAATTAGAACACACTTCATAGGCATTCATGGTTTTCTGATACCTCTGCATCTATATAGCTCAAATACTCGGTGGATAAACTCTGGTCATCACTCAAACTAGGCTACCTTAACTATGAAATTTTCCCATACACAGATGGACCCCTTCATACAGCCGTGCTGTAGCAGTAATTTTGAGCAAGAACAGGAAGAAATAAAAGGGCAATGACTGCAGAGTTGTATAAGGTTCACATCCCCCAAGCATAACTAACCATCATACCTCACAGGGCAGCACAGTGGCGCAGTGCAGGGCGGCACAGTGGTTAGCACCGCAGCCTCACAGCTCCAGCGACCCGGGTTCAATTCTGGGTACTGCCTGTGTGAAGTTTGCAAGTTCTCCCTGTGTCTGCGTGGGTTTACTCCCACAGCCAAAAGACTCGCAGGTTGGTAGGTAAATTGGCCATTATAAATTGTCCCTAGTATAGGTAGGTGGTAGGGAAATATAGGGACAGGTGAGGATGTGATAGGAATATGGGATTAGTGTAGGATTAGTATAAATGGGTGGTTGATGGTCGGCACAGACTCGGTGGGCCGAAGGGCCTGTTTCAGTGCTGTATCTCTAATCTAATCTAATCTCACCGTCAAGGGCACGCAAAGGAATTGGATATACAAATATGCAGATGAATTATAAAATCGAGCTCAATTCCCTTCCCTTTAATACTAAGTTTAACTTTGGTGTTTCTTTTTCCTCCCCCTTCATTTCCGCATGAGAAAAGCACAATAACTATGAAATATAAAGCTCATTCCTCTTCCTAGAGCTCCTATAGCAAAACATGCAGAACAGATTGCAAAATGAAATAAAACACAAACCCACCTTTTGCTGGCAGTGTTATTTTATCAGTTCGCTTAACGGAGTCATTTTTGTCTTCACTTGGCATCTTTGCAGACCATGGTCTATCATAAGGATCCAGTGTCTAGTTGCATAGTGACAGAGGCACATGGTGCATTTGTACATTAATTTATAGAGTACAACAGGTAGATATCAGGAAATACAATTTGTTACAGCACAATAGTACATTACAGGTGTGTATCAAATGCTTTTTTCACACTGTAGTTTGTGCACGTAACTTGCTGTGGAGAACATTAAAAAAAGTTAGAATGGAAAAGACCACTTTTCCCTCGAAAACTGCTTTAAATGGAGAGAAAGCTGTATTATAGTGTGAAAAGACATTTTCTACATAGAATTTTGAGTTTCATATCACCTTTCATTTATTGCATGTTGAGTGTTAGCTACACAGAAAGGGTGTGTAGTCATCACGTATTTGCAGCTGGTAACCAACTTGCACTAAGTTAGGAAATGAACTGCAAGCTGGCTTGCAAATCTCCGAAAATCCAAGAGCCGTCCACTGTTCCAAGACACTGGACTGGAGGTTCCAGTGTAGAAACAGTCAAGTGCGCAATTTTACACAAGCTAACTTTGCATATGAAAGGTTTGAAATTAGACCTCTTAAAGAAAGAGGTAAAGGGATGGCATAGGAACCCAATGTGTGTTTGTAATGTCTGTACAGCAGTTTCGAGTCCTAAGATTTTCTGAAATAAAACAAGTCAAATTTTTTCCCTTCCCTTTAATACCAAATTTTACTTTGGTGTTTCTTTTTCCTCCCCCTTCATTTCCATTAGAGAAAAGCACAATAACTATGAAATATAAAGCTCATCAATTTGGACACCAGTTTAGAAACATACTGGATAAAAATTCAAGTTAAAACTTAACTATGATACTTGGGGGAAATGGAGGTTTGTTAAAAAAGAATGAATTTCCAGAATTTATATAAAATATTCAGGAGCTTTCATTTATTAAATTCCAGCATAGTTTTCCATTTGATTCTTCAGTTTTGGGACATTTCATCGGTTGCAAAACTGAATTCAAGTCTCCTTCAGTCGCTAATTCTGCCATGACTTTTTTTTTTGATCTTTTATTCCTAATTTTAAATCTATCCCTCATTAATAACGCACGAGGTATACCACCTCACACATACTGGTATTTAAAACTCAATGTTTTCTTTGGTCCTCATCTTCTCTCATTACTCCAAGAGCTACTTTCATGCATTCAGGAAATAACTGTGATCAAGTTGATGCTGAATTTTCTTTTCTATCAACTATATATCTTAGTGACATCTAAATGTCACGGGATCCCATTACCTGTCTATTGTTCAATACATTTTTGCAGCATCGCATCTAAATTTGCACAAAAGTTAATTATTCGAGTTCATTATGCACCTTCCCAAATATTGAGTAATTAAAAAGATTCATGATTTTAAAAAAGTTTCCAGGATTGTACTTTCTGTTGTTGACTTTTCAGTTTTGGTGGGAAATTTTAAAGATTTATTTGTGTTTCGGGGTCCAACTGTTTTACCTTCCGAGTTTCCCCGTTTTGACTCAAATACGATAAACTCAAAACTTCTCTATTTCAAATTGTATTACTTTTCCTTTTATTTAGCTTCTTTAATTCAGTTTCCAAATAAATGATAACTCTGTCCATGATACAAATGCCACTGTGCTACTTAGTTTGCAGAACACGTAGTGCGACTTTTCAAATAAAATTCTTTTGTGAAAGAGAAGTATCAAAACACTAAGTATACGCACCTGCCTGTGTCGTTTATTATGCATGTGAGTGAAAAAGTCGAAGAGTGTCCCACAAATGGTGTTGCAGTTTTTGCACCAGTGGTTTCCTGCATCATAATATTCGCACACATCCCCAGATTCAGGGACGTTCTCAAATTGCTTCTGTGTTTTAGTATCCGACTCCTCCAAAGATCCTTTTCTTGTTGAAATCTCCTGTATTAAGACCCACAGAGATGGTCATATACAGTGGCCAAATTTAAGGGTCAAACAAGTGCAAATTCATGCTAACTCCTTAAAAAGGTTGTCATGATATGATCATGTGCCTTCTGGCCTTGTACCAGAACTGCTGGAATTGCAGTTGAGTCCTATATATTTAAACAAATGGGTGTGGGAAGAGGAGGCCAGGAAGCCTCTTATAGGCAGAGGCTCAAGAACCTTTGTCAAGAGACCCAAGAGTAGGTGCCCTTTCCATTCAATGAGCAAACAGAAATGTCTGCTGCAGGAGATGAAGCCAAATGCAATAAAATAAAAATGTAAACAAAAGTGCAATTTTTCAATTAAAACAAAATATGGTCACAATTATATCATAACACCCTTGATATGGGTCAACGTTTTCAGTGTAGTTTGACAAGTATTTTTTCAATAAGTGTTTCAAAAGTCACTACCTTTAGCAGCACCTTTTCCAAGATATCATCTTTGCATTTGTCGGAAGGTTTTAAACTTTTATCTTGAATCACAACCCCCAAAATTTGAGCCACTTTCTCCAACTCGGTTAGCTTTTTAACCGCCTCCTCAACCTGCTGGCGAACTAACGACATCTGGCGCACAATGTCTTCCTGTAGCTTGCCATTTTCAACCAGAAGAGGGTCCTTGTGTCCATCCTTCTCACGACGTTTCTTTCTTAGCAATTCCCCTTTGCACGTTAAAGGCGGAAGGGAGAGGTGAAGATTTAGTTTAAAAAGTTATCACCTCATTTAATGCGCAACTCTCGAGTACACCCCCAGCAGTGAATTCACTGGTTTTTCAGTTTCTTGTTTCCTCCATTGACCAAGGAGAGCGCAGGCCAACAAAGTTGCAGCACAAGTTTGGAAACAATTGGTGTTCCATGGATCTTAAGTTTGTGGGTTCAAGCTCCACCGGGAGGGGAGGGGCTGAAACACAGATTTGTAAACTACAGCAGGAATGACTGCTTTGGAAGAGGCTCTGTCCTGAGTATTCTGAGGTTCCATCTGCCTCCGTTAGTGGGCAGTACAGATCCCACCTAGTCAATATCCTGGCCAGTTGTCTTTGGGCTGTTTTTCTCCCCCTAACCCCAATGTCTCCAATGTAAAAGTCTTGGAAGAAGTAAACTGATGTTTGCAGTGATCCTTACCTAGTTAACACGATGTATTCACAACACAGTAAGCAACAAATGGTTTAGCTCCCCTTCTAAAGTAGGGCACCCAGCTCAGCAGCCTGCAACAGTGGCTACTACTGGCACTCGAAGTCCACGGAAACGCAAAAGTTGCTTTTTTTAAAATAAACTACAAAGTAAACAAATCCCACAGTAAAGAAGGAAGACCATTGGTACATAGGCAGAAAGAAACAGTGGCCAACCACAACTATTTTGCAGAATGGGCATTTAAAGGAGAGGGTGGTTGTTTCAAAGCAGCTAGCCAATAAAAGGATGGCAGAAATAAACATTTATAACCACTTCTGTATCAAAACAAGCAAAACTGTTTAGCACATCAACATAACCTGTGGCAGTCCGCTGCCAATTTCTACCTTGTTGTTTTCGAAGCTTCTGCAGCTCATTTCCAAGATACTCCAGGCGTTTCTGCCGAGCTTCTTTCTCCTTAAGGAGTTTCCCTTTCTCTTCCAGAACCTGAAAGGAATGAATATAGTGTTTACATTGAATAGTTACAAGCACATAGAGCATCCAAACTAACTCAATCACATGGCTACTAAACTTCAGTCCAAGAAATGTAATTGTTTAATAAGAAATATAAAAGTGAAAAACTGGGTGAGGACTTTCACTTTTAGATCCAGTATTAAAAGCAAGACTACATCAGTGGGTGGGGTAAAGAAGTGAAGAAAGAGAGGGAGAGAGACAGAAGGAATGAGAAAGGAGGCAGAGATGAAAGATAAAAAATGAGATACACATTTACACACCATGTCCACGGCACCATATAGAGATCAGAGGCTGAATGGTTTCTTCGGTCACAAATTTTCTATTTTTCTAACCCTGAGAAAGTGACAAAACAGTGCTGCCACACATGATCTCACTCCACTGAGTATGGTCAGGTTCATGCTCCATTCATCTCTTCGGACAAGAGCAATCTTCCAGAGAGCCAATCTTCACATTCAACAATGATGACAGATCAAAGAACTCCTCATGCTGCCAAATATTAGCAGGTCCGCTCCGCACTTAGTGCTGTAAGTGGCCAGGATGAACTCTACAGCTACTAAAACAGTGGGCTGTTCCCAGGTACATCTACATCCTATTCCCCCTCCCCAGTATTGGTAGCCATCATATCTAGACCAAACTGTGCACATTATCTTGCTGTGCAGTATCACTGCTAAAATGCTAAGGAAAAATAATGAAATACACAGATAAACAATACATACATAAAGACAGATTTGTGGAATGCAATTACAAAAGCACCAGTAAAAATTCCATGTTAATAAAAATGAAACCTGGCTTAGCCACTGTAAATCTGTGCGCCTTTAACATTCCCCCTACATGACAAATACTGTCATTATAAAGCAGCGTTAGCAATGCCATGGAACAAACCACATTCAGCATTAACATATAGATGCGATGCAAATAGGCAAGGCACTAAATCACAACAGGCAAAGTGCAATATATGCGTCCCATACTGTACATTGGTGGGAAATGGGGTACAGATGTAACTGGGAACAGTCTACTGCTTTCATAGTAGTAGTAAATGTACAATCCTTTAACCCAATGAAATTATTTGTTGAGTAATACAGGAGTTAAGGGAGTAGCTCATGAGGGTCCGAAGACCAAAGCCACAACAGTAAAGCATTTCGGAATGCAACAAACTAAAACACTTTGAAAGGATTCTGACTGCAATCCCCTTATTTGGTTCCTTAAATTATGATTTTGCATTGCTCGATTCAGCAACTTGTTTCTCAGTAACAAACTAGGCTGGTTCCCATGAGGATTTTAAGTGTTAATTATCTGTTTAAATGGAGAATGATTATGTAGAATCTCAAACATCTCAGCATATTGAGAGAAGTTCACTTCTTGGAACAACTGATAGCCCAGCTGTCTTCCCATCATTTGCATAATGGGCGACTTGATTCATTTTAATGCTGACACTGGGGAGAAGCCAGCATTTGGAGTTAAAAGGTGCAGGCAGTTCCGAAAAGCCTCTTGGACTCGTAGAGTGCAGTCTGTTCTGAGCAATAAGAAGCTGTCTGTTTTAAAAGTCAGAACAGCTTAATGTCAGATGCTTAGCTTGAGTTTTTTTTTTTAATTCATTCACGGGATGTAGGTGTCACTGGATAGGCTAACATTTATTGCCCATCCCTTCAGAAGGTGCTGGTAAGCTGCCTTCTTGAACCGCTGCAGTCTTTGGGGTGTAGGTACACCCATAGTGCTGTTAGGAAGGGAGTTCCAGGATTTTGACCCAGCAACAGTCAAGGAACAACAATATAGTTCCAAGTCAGGATGGTGAGAGACTTGGGAGGGGAACTTGCAGGTGGTGGTGTTTCCATACATTTGCTGCCCTTGTCCTTCCAGGTGGTAGAGGTCGCTGGTTTGGAAGATGCTGTCGAAGGTGTCTTGGGAAGTTGCCGCAGTGCATTTTGTAGATGGGACACACTGCTGCAACTGTGCGTCAGTGGTGGAGGGAGTGAATGGGGTGCCAATCAAGCAGGCTGCTTTGTCCTCGATGGTGTCAAGCTTCTTGAGTGTTGTTGGAGCGGCACCGAACCAGGCACGCTCCTGACTTGTGCCTTGTCGATGGTGGACAGGCATTAGGCAGTCAGGAGGTGAGTTACTCGCCACAGAATTCCTGGCCTCTGACCTGCTCTTCTAGCCACAGTTCAGTTCAGTTTCTGGTCAATAGTAACCCCCAGGAAGTTGATGGTGGGGGATTCAGCGATGGTAATGCCATTGAATGTCAAGGGGAGACGGTTAGATTCTCTCTTGTTTGAGATGATCATTGCACTTGTGTGGCACGATTGTTACTTGTCACTAATCAGTCCAATTCTGGATGTTGTCCAGGTCTTGCTGCATCTGAATACAGGCTGCTTCAGTATCTGAGGACTTGCGAATGGTGAACATTGCACAATCAGCAGCGAACATCCCCAATTCTGACCTTATGATGGAGGGAAGATCATTGATGAAGCAGCTGAAGATGGTTGGGCCCAGGACACTACCTCGAGGAACTCCTGCAGAGATGTCCTGGGACTGAGATGATTGACGTCCAACAACCACAACCATTTCCCTTTGTACTAGGTACAACTCAACCAATGGAGAGCTTTCCCCCCGATTCCCATTGACTCCAGTTTTGCTTGGGCTCCTTGATGCCATACTTGGTCAAATGCTGCCTTGATGTCAAGGGCAGTCACTCACACCTCACCTCTGGAGTTTAACTCTTTTGTCCATGTTTGTCCAAAGGCCGTAATGAGGTCAGGACTTGAGTGGCCTTGGCGGAACCTGAACTGAGCGTCACTGAGCAGGTTATATGACGAACCTATGTTCAGAATGAGTAAACTGCGTCCACATTGTTTTGGAGATTTGAGCATATTTGAAGATGGAGTGCATTCACTTTAAAAACTGCATACTGTTCATGTATTTTGTCGTCTGCTGTTCTGGCTATATGGCTTAACAGTCTTTGTTGATTGCTGTTTTGCATTGGACACACATATTGAACACTAAGCCTCTGAAATGCCCAGATTTCCTTCAAATTCATTTTTGGCTTTTTCAACACTATACATGGCATAAACATGCTGCTTTTTTTGATTTGTTCATGGGCTGCGAGTGTCGCTGACAAGGTCAGCATCCCTAATTGTCTTTGAGGTGGTGGTGGTGAGCCACCTTCTTGAACCGCTGCAGCCCATGTGGTGTGGGTACTCCCACAGCGCTATCAGGGAGGGAGTTCCAGGATTTTCACCTAGCGACAGTGAAAGAATGGCGATATATTTCCAAGTCAGGATGGTGTGTGGCTTGGAGAGGAACTTGCAGGTGGTGGCATTCCCAAGCGCCTGCTTTCTAGCTTATTAAACGCATCCATGCTATTTACTTCAACTGCTCCTTGGGAGTGAGTTCCATAGTCTTAATCACTCTTTGGGTAAAGAAGTTTCTCCTGAACTTCCCATTCAATTTATGGAGTAATAATTATGAACTCGACTTCTGGACTCCCTGTCAGTGGAAATATTTTCTCTGCATCTGTCCAATCACATCCTTTCATACTCTTAATGACCTCTATCAGGTCACCCCTGACCCTTCTCTTTTCTAGAGAAAAGAGTCAGCCTTTTCAGTCTTTTTTGATAATATATCCTCAGTTCTGGTATCAGACTTGTGAATCATTGTTTGCACCTTCTCCACTGCCTATATAACATTTTTATAATAAGACGACCAGAATTGTGCACCGTTCGAGTGTAGTCTAACCAAGGTTCTTTACAAGTTTAACCTAACGTCGCTGCATTTTAATTCTATCCCGTTAGAAATAAAACCCAGTGCCTGGGTTATTTATTAAACAAAAAAACAGCCTTATTAACCTGCATCATTAATTTTAGTCCTTTGTGTATTTGTACCCCTAGATTCCTCTGCTCCTCTATTCCATTTCGATTATTTTCCAAGCAGTAGACGAACTCCTTATTCTTCTTACCAAAATGCACTTCACATTTATCGATATTGAAATTAATTTGCCAATCACACAAGTTTGTTAATGCCTTTTTGCTTTGTTGCAGTATCAACTATACACCCAATCTGGTGTCTTCTGCAAATTTAGAACTTTTACTTGATTCCAGAGTCCAAATCATACATGTAAATTGTGAACAGTGTTCCCAGCACTGATCCCTATGGACCACCACTTCTCACCTTTTACTAGTTTGAGGAGCTATCCTTAATCCCTACTGTTCTCCGTTTTGTAGCCAGGTTGCTATCCATTCTGCTACTTTTCGCCTGACAACATTTTCTGACCTTAGTCACAAGTCTCAGTCTTGAAAGTTCCGAATGACCCAGCATCCATGGTCTTTTGGGGGAAAGAGTTCCAGAATTCTCCTATCCTGTGTGTGGACAAAGTGCTTCCTAATGTCTTAGTTCTGATTACGTCCTTTGTCTTGATTACCTAACCAAGTTAAATTATTTATTCATACCAACCCCATTAAATCCTTTTAACATTTTAAATACCTTGATCAAATTACCCCTCAATCTTCTATGCTTGAGGAATACAACCCAAGTTTATGCAACCTATCTTCATAATTTAACTTTCTAAGCCCCAGTATTATTCTGGTGAATCGGCACTGCACTCCCGCCAAGGCCAATATATCCTCCTGAGGTGAAGTGCAAAAACTGAACTCTGTACTCCAGACGGGATCTGACCAAGACACTATACAACCAAAGCATCACTTCCTTACCTTTGTCTTCCAGTCCCGTTAGGATAAAGACTGACATTTCATTTGCCTTTTTTGATTGCTTTTTGTATTTTTCCAGTAGTTCTAAATGACGGGTACTTGGACTCTCCAATCTCATACCTCTTTTGCAGTCCTCATATCATTTGCAAATTATTCTGATTTACCTTTCTTGGGTCCAAAGCGGATAACCTCACATTTACCTACATTAAACTCCATCTGCCATAGTTCTGTGCACTCACTCAATTGGCAATCAAGAGGATGAGTGCGTGAGGGTACAAATGAGGCTGCCAATGAGATGGAGGCAGATGGTGGAGTCTGATGGTTCTAAATCTGCCAAGTGGAGCCCAGGTTCCATTATCCTGGGCTCACCAATCCACAGAGTCACTAGACTGTCTAATCATTTTAAATTGATGACTCAGTCAATGACTAACTTCTCTATTCATTCCAACAAAATGCAATTTTAAAAACCACTTAACTCTCCTCTTGGCCATCTTTGCTCCAGTAGAAACAGTCCCAGCACTTCAAGTCTCCTCTCGTAAATACTGTTTCCCATCTCTGGCATTATTCGAGTGAACCTGTGCTGAATGACCTCTGTGGGTTTAATGCCCTATCACGATAAGCCCCAAACTACACAGAATGCTTTAACTGTGGCCTAACCAATATTTTGCAGATTCACGATTACTTCTTTACTCTTGTATTTTACTTATGACTTTATCTACCTGAACTTATACTTCAAAGAATAACGTATTTGAACCACATCTTCATGTCTTTCCATTAAATGTATACTCCAATTCCTTGTACCTCATACATATTCACATTAAATTGCATCGGCCACCTTTCTGTCTATTCCACTAACTTGTTATAGGTCTTCAGAAAATCTTTCACAGTTCTCCTCACTACAAAACATCCCACCTTTGTGGCACCAGCAAATTTAGAGATCGTGTTCCCTGTACCCAAATTAAACTATCTAATGAATTATCTGCACATACAGAGCACTAAAGCAGAGCACTGATCTGTGAAGTACATCACTTCCAACCCATTCCCAATCCATGCAACACTTATTTACTCAATATCATTATTTTCTGCCTATCCATAGTGCTATACTTGTAAATACCTTAATTTGTATTCACAGTGGCTAGCACCGCAGCCTCACAGCTCCAGCAACCCGGGTTCGATTCTGGGTACTGCCTGTGCGGAGTTTGCAAGTTCTCCCTGTGACCGCGTGGGTTTTCGCCGGGTGCTCCGGTTTCCTCCCACAGCCAAAGACTTGCAGGTTGATAGGTAAATTGGCCATTATAAATTGCACCTAGTATAGGTAGGTGGTAGGGGAAGTGAGGGAAGGTGGGGATGTGGTAGGAATATGGAATTAATGTAGGATTAGTATAAATGGGTGGTTGGCGGTTGGCACAGACTCGGTGGGCCGAAGGGCCTGTTTCAGTGCTGTATCTCTAAATAAATAAAAATAAATAAAATTGTCTAACAAGCCTCTTAGGAGATACCTCACTGAACATCTTCTGAAGATCCATATACACTATATCTACTGCATTCCCTTTATCCAAATGTCACTTGAATGGCAAAAAAAGGTTAAATTTGTGAAATATAACTTGCAATTAACAAATCTGTGCAAGTTGCCCTCGATCAATTTAAGCATTCTGAATACTAAGTGATCTAAAATTATGCATTTTAAGAGTTTGCCCATAACCATGTTGACTCAACAATAGCATTGTACACCTTGAAATAAGGTGTTGGGGATTTAAGTTCCACTCCAGAGACTTAGGCACAAAATATAGATGGACTTTTCAGTGCAGTACTGAAGGAGTGCTGTCTTTCAAATCAGATGTTAAACTGAGGTCCTGACTGCTCTCAGGTGGGTGTAAAATATCCCATGGAACTACTGGAGGAAGAGGAGTTCTCCCTGGTTCCTTGGGCAATCACTCAACCAACGTCCTTGAGAAACAGGTCATCTGATGTTTTTCTCGCTGCTGTTTGTGGATTCTTGCTGTTTGCAAATTGTTTACTGCGTTTCAACATTACAACAAAATAATTCATTGTCTGCAAAGCATTTTTGGGCTATCAGAGGGTCATGAAAGACGCTTTATAAACCCAAGTTCTTTCTTGCTTAGACTACCTGGTGTATAGTTACCCTTGCTTATCTTTCTCAGTCTTCTTGGAGAGTGTGACGTCAACTATTCTCCTGTGCAAATGTACAATTTGCATATTTAAATACTGACTTTTTTTTTCTGATGAGGGCCTCTCCTATGCTGGGATTTCTTTCAATTGCTTGGGGTGCAAGCCAACATGTCCCAGTGACGAACTGGCCTACACATTGCTTTTTTACCCCCATAACCAATTCCAGATAACATAGACCATGACAAACTAATCTTGTTAGGTTTAATTTCTCTCTCTCTCGAGCCACTGAACTCTATATTTTACATAATACATGATGTATCCACTTTTTACCCTACAGGATGACATTAATTTTGTACCCAACAGCACAAAAACAAAGGCTGACAATCCAGTGCAGTACTGAGGGAATGCTGCATTGTCCTTGGTGCCATCTTTCGGATGAGACGCTAAACTGAGGCCCCACCTGCCCGCTCAAGTGGATGTAAAAGATCCCACTGCAATATTTCAAAGAACAGAAGACAATTTGACCCTGGTGTCCTGGCCAATATTTATCCTTCAACCAATATCACAAAAGCAGATTATCCAGTTATTATATCATTGCTATTTGTGGATCCTTGCTGTGCACAAATTGGCTGCTGTGTTTCTTACATTACAACAGTGACTGCACTTTAAAAAGTACTTCATTGGCTGAAAAGTTGACTGGGATGCCCTGTGGTCCTGAAAAACATAATATAAATGCAAATCTTTTTTTCCTTTACTCTATGATTCCTCTCTGCTATCTGTTGACATTTGCTAACCTTTCTGCTCAATTAAAGATCCTCTTTTATCTGAACGAAATTTGCTTTTCTAGTTAAGCACGCTTAGCTTTGACTCTTATCCTTTTTATTCTTTCACTCAACCTTGCTTTTTAAGAACATAATAGGTGTAAACCATATGGTTGATCTTGAGCTTCAACTCCACTTTCCCACCTGCTCGCCATATCCCTAGATTCCGAGAGATCAAAAATCTGTCTATCTCAGCCTTAAATGTATTCCAACAATGACGCATCCACAACCCTCTGGGGCAGTGAATTTCTAAGATTCACAACCCTTTCAGTAAAGAAATTTCTCATCTCTGTCCGAAATGATCGTCCCCTTATCCTGCGACTGTGCCCCCCCTGCTTTAGATTCCCCAGCCAGGGTAACAACCTCTCAGTTTCTAACCTATCCCATCCCTTCAGAATTATCTATGTTTCAATGAGATCATCTCTCATTCTTTTAAACGCCAGAGAATACTCAGCCTCTCATCATAGGACCAATCTAGTAAACTTTTACTGTACCGCCTCCAATGGAAGTATATCCTTCCTGAAATATGGAGACCAAAACTGTGTACAGTACTCCAGGTGTAGTCTCACCAAAGCCCTGTACAACTGACAGCTTCATTCTTGTTCTCCAACCTGCTTGCAAACTTTGTGTTCCTTGTAGAAGTATACCGAAGCCCCTCTGTACAACATTTACAAATTTCACAACCCTTAAAAAAAACTGTTTTTCTATTCTTACTACCAAAGTCAATAACCTCACACTTCCCCACATGATACGCCATCTGCCACCCTGTTGCCCACTCACTTAACCTGTCTATATTTCTGCAGCCTGTGTCTTCCTCAGTTTGCATTCGCACCCAGCTTTGTATCGTCAGCAAACTTGGATACATTACTCTCTTTTAGTCCAAGTCATTAATATAGATTGTAAAGAGCTGATGCCCCAGCACCAATCCTGCAGCACTACAACAGTTAGAGCCTGCCAACTTGAAAATGTCCCTTTTATTTTCTTTTATTCATTCATGGAATGTCTCTCTCGCTGGCTAGGCCTGCATTTATTACCTATCTCTAATCGCCCTCGAGAAGGTGGTGGTGAGCTGCCTTCTTAAACCACTCGGCTCTCCGAGTAGCTTACTCGCCAGCACTACAAACTTCAAAGATCTCTGAATTCCTCCAATTCTGCATTTTTTGCATCCCCAATGTTAATCACTCCACTACTGGCGGCTGTTCTTCAGCTGCCTGCACCCTAAGCTCTGGAATTCCCTTCCTATACCTCTGCCTAAAACCTACCTCTTTGATCAAGCTTTTGGTCATCTTTCCTAATAGCACTTTATGTGGCTTGGTGTCAAATTTCATTTGATGACTCTCCTGTGAAGATGTTTTACTAGGTTAAAGGTGTTACAGAAATGCAAGTTGTAGTTGCCTTTCCTGTTTGTTCTGTCACATTTTTCTTTTGTCTCAGCCTATGATTTTCTCATTTTTTTTGCTGCTACTTCATCTTCTCACTATCCTTTCTCTCTGCCTTGCTTCTCTTTCCTTTTAATGCCTTTTCACATTCCTGTCCTCCACTTTCCTTTGTCCCTCTCCTTGATTCTTTTTCCTCTCCTTCAGTCTCTGAATGTATCTCTCGCCCTGCTTCCACTACTTGCTCTCGTTTTTTCCTCTGCTTCATCAGTTTTCTGTCTCTACTGCTTCACTTTTATTTCCCCTCATTCTTTCTCCTACCTCACTTTACCTGCTTATCTTCACTTTTCCTACTTCCCCTTTTTCTTTCATCACTTTCTTTCATCATCTTCACTTTTCCTCCTGTTCCTGCATCTCTTCACTGTCTCACACACTACTTCACCTTTTCTTTCTCTCTCCACTACTTTGCTTTTCTCTTTCTGCTTTACATTCCTCTGGATTTACAACTGAGCTTTGATCATTTTTCATGTTTTGACATTTTTTGTTTAAACTTTCACAGCTAGAGACTAAAATAACTAAAAACATTAGACAATTAAATACTACCACAGCAACACACTGTATCCTGGAGAAATGCTACCCATTTTTGTCTTCATTAGACTGTGGTGCAGTCTCAGCAGTGCACTCAACTCATAGAACAGCAAAAGTTTCATTATTTCCAAAACTAGCCTGTACTCCACTTTCACACAATTCCATGTAACCAGTTTATAAAGTGGCAATGCTTCAGTTTTGGCAGTAATCAATGGCCTTGCCTTCATGTATGATGCATGGCAATACCTAAATTGTCCACCCATTTTCTGACACTCAATGCTTGAATTAGGATTTAACCTACTGAACATGTATTTATTGTAAATGCTTCCCCTTCCCTTAGATACTGCTAAGGCTATGGACCCTGACAACATTCTGGCAATAGTACTGAAGACTTCTGCTCCAGAACTTGCCGCACCCCTAGCCAACCTGTTCCAGTACAGCTGCAACACTGGCATCTATCCGACAAGGTTGAAAATTGCCCAGGGATGTCCTGTACACAAAAAGCAGGACAAATTCAACCCAGCCAATTACAGCTCCATCAGTCTACTCTCAATCATATCAAGCAGCATTTCTCAGCAATAACCTGCTCACTGATGCTCAGTTTGGGTTCCGTCAGAGCTACCCAGCTCCTGACCTCATTACAGCCTTGGTCCAAACATGGATGAGAGCACTGAACTCAAGAGGTGAGGTGAGAGTGACTGCCCTTGACATCAAGGCAGCATTCGACAGTGTGGCATCAAGGAGCACTAGCAAAACTGGAGTCAGTGGGAACAAGCGAAAACCCTCTGCTGGTTGGAGTCATACCTAGCACAAAGGAAGATGGTTGTGATTGTTGGGAGGTCAATCACCTCAGTCCCAGGACATCACTGCAGGAGTTCCTCAGGGTAGTGACCTAGGCCCAACCATCGTCAGCTGCTTCAATGACCTTCCCTCCATCATAAGGTCAGAAGTTGGGGTGTTTGATGATCACAGTGTTCGCTGATGATTGCAGTGTTCAGTGCCATTCACAACTTTTCAGATACTGAAGCAGCCTGCGTTCATATGCAGCAAGACCTGGACAAAATCCAGGCTTGGGCTGATAAGTGGCAAGTTACATTTGTGCTACACAAAGGCAATGAACATCTTCAACAAGAGAGAATCTAACCATCTCCCCTTGACATTCAATGGCATTACCATCTCTGAATCCCCCACTATCAACATCCTGGGGGTTACCACTGACCAGAAACTGAACTGGAGTAACCATATAAATACTGTGGCTGCAAAAGCAGGTCAGAGGCTGGGAATTCTGCAGTCTCCCCAAAACCTGTCCACCATCTACAAGGCACAAGTCAAGAGTGTGATGGAAAACTCTACACTTGCCTGGATGGGTGCAGCTCCAAGAACACTCAAGAAACTCGACACCATCCAGGACAAAGCAGCCTCCTTGACTGGCACCCCATCCAGCACCTTCAACACCAGCACACAGTGGCAGCAGTGTGTACTAACTACAAGATGCACTCACTGCAGCATCGCACCAAGGCTCCTTAGACAGCACCCTCCAAACCCATGACCTCTACCACCTAGAAAGACAAGGGCAGCAGGTGCATGGGAACACCACCACCTGCAAGTTTCCCTACAAGCTACACACCATCCTGACTTGCAACTATATCACCATTCCTTCACTGTCACTGGGTCAAAATCCTGGAACTCCCTTGTTAAAAGCACTGTGGATATACCTACACCACAAAGACTGCTGCATTTCAAGGCGGCGGCTCACCACCACCTTCTGAAGGGCAATTAGGGATGGGTTATAAATTTTGGCCTAGCCAGTGATACCCATATCCGTGAAAGAATTTAAAAAACTTTCAAGGGGAATACAAAGAACTCCAAAGCCTTCAGAAGTGTCATTTTGAAATGGATCACAAGGAGCTGACAAGAGTGTACCAGAGCCAAGGCTCCCTTAAATCTTCCACTGGGAAACCACAGAAGAATGGTCTCCACAACTGCATATCTAGAGTTATGATTTTACTATGACAGCCATAAACTCCTGTTTCTATGCGCTATAATGCAATAGGATGGCACACTAATGCATCACACTCTGTTTTTGTCAATTATATACCCTCCTCTCTTGTAGACACATTCTTGCTGAGATATGGTCCATAGGTAACCATCCCACACAGCACCCAAAAGTGGCCATGCTTTGAGTCTAGATATCAAGTGTCAGCAGGTTACTTGACTCTGGAAGAAAGTACTGAGTACAAATCCACATTTCTACCATTAATCAGCAATCTCACAAGTTAGTCACTCTCAATACCTTGGCTGCTCAAAAACATATCTGCAAAGGATAAGAGGAATTTTTCAACTTAACTTGCCTACACCAAAGAAAAATTATACTCTTCTCGCGTAACATGAAGATATGCAAATAACACCTACAAACCTTTTGTTTCTGTTCAGATTTCCTCTTCTCCTCTTCAGCAGACTTGGGCATCAGCACCATTCGGTTCGGGGTTGCTACAGGAATATGGGGGAAAGCAGATGTTTTCTGCACTTGCACCAGCACAGAATCCTCTCGTTTGCGGTCTATAATGTCTTTGGGAGCCTCGACTGTTTCAATGACCCTTAGATTTGGCCGCGTGATCTTTGGCTGCTGCATCACCACCACTATTGGACTATTTGGTTCCTGAACATAGGGCTCAGTAACTTGTGGGGGTGGGTACGTTGGCCAGGGAGGGGCAGGGTATGAGAGATAAGGGTCATATTGATTATAGTTAGGAAGTGGTGCATTCAGCAGATAATTTACTGGAGGTATTGGAAACTGCCCAAAAGGCGGCATGACATAGGGTGGCGAGGGAAGTGGCAATAAACCAGGTTTACGGTTCGCTGGAATGACTACAGCTGGACATCGGGGAGCTGCTCTCTCAGGTTCTTGAGCTTTTGCTGTCGCTTCTCGCCTAAACGATTCCTTGCCCTCTTTCACCGCAGGACCAGGAATGTTTTCTTGTTTGTATGCCTTCACTTGAGACTGCGTATGAGGCTCTGGTGATTTTGTCTCATTTCGGCTCCTCCGCTTATCCCAGGAACTGGATTTGTGGGGTTCCAAGGGACGGTCAGGTGATCGGGTTGCAGGTTTTTTCCCATGGAGCCGCTCCTGAGTACGGGCTGCCAGCTTGCTGATCTCCGTTACTCCTATATCGAGCCCAATGGTTTTCAGTAAATCATGGATCTTTTCATACTCCTTATCAGGTTTCATACTTGCCAAATTAAATGCTCCCTCAGGCAGACTGGTTTGTCTTACAGGAAGGAGATTCCGGTTTGTAGGAGCAGGTCTAAGTTTGGCAGATTCTGTCTTCTCTTCCTCATCCTCTCCATACAGAAACCTTTCCTCGTCCTCTATATCAGGAAAGCTGCGCTTCCTCCTTTCTTTTGAGTTGCTGTTCTCAACCCCTTCCAATAACTCGAGTATACGAGAAAAACCACTGCCATCCTGACTGGCCTGTTCATGTGGGAGGAGGAAGTCTGTGACTCGGTCCTTGATTTCAGAAGATATTCCTGTTTCGGATTTTGTGCCATGCTTAGCAAAATGGAAATTGGCATTCCCACCCTGCTCAGTGACTCGATGCATTTCTCTGGTGTCTCGCATGAAGGTGAATTGTTCAGTCTCAGGGAAGCTTGACTCATGCTGCGGTAACCGCGAGAAGCTTTCTGGTGGAACATAATTTTTCTTATGTTCAGGGTTTTCCTTGACTCCGACACCACGGTACTCGTCAAACTAAACAACAAAAAAAAGCCAGAAAAAGTCAAATTAGAAGTCACATTTCCTAGTGTATATTCTTTTAACACTGGCTTGCATGCATGTT
The DNA here is from genome assembly GCF_036365525.1 of Heterodontus francisci. Classification (NCBI taxonomy): domain Eukaryota; kingdom Metazoa; phylum Chordata; class Chondrichthyes; order Heterodontiformes; family Heterodontidae; genus Heterodontus; species Heterodontus francisci. The sequence goes on along the minus strand of NC_090373.1, from coordinate 207,319,063 downwards.
TAGCAATCAAACAGCAACTTTTCAATCACCCAGTGAATGAACAGTGTAAATTCTGTATCTTGTAGCCACTTACTTCTCCCACGCTTAATTTTTCCCCTCTTGAATGGATTGATTTGTAAAGCAGTTCTAGAGATACTGCCTGCCCATCAGTACCTCACCCAAGTAACCATAGCCCATTGATTTTAGTTGAGCCTTTATAATGTGAATGGGCTATATAACCAGTAGGGACAAGACACGAAGTCCAATCTTGATTTCATACACGTGCTTTCCAACAGGAGCGATTAGATAACCACCAGGAGCGAAGACCCAAATTGAGGTTCTGTGATCAATTGTAGCCCTTTTATTGACCTTGCTAGCTCACTGCCCTAGACCAAGATCTTACATGTGCTTAGTTAAGTTTCACACTGGACAATGCACTTAACTGAACAACTGGAAGAACTTCATACTGGGGTTCCATTTAATGATGCAGTTTTGCACGACCAGCTAGAAATTTGACATATATAAACTCGTCACAATGAATCATCGAGGTTTTTAGCAGAGAGAGAGATTATTTGGCGCGTTAGGTTTAAGATTGTTCCTGTAGAGCCAGCATATACCTAACGCCATTGCCCTGCTCTCTTTCCACAACCTTACATCTTCCTGTTTCAAAATATTTATCCACTTTTCCTTTTCAAGCTGCAGTGGCCTCTGCCTGTGGCAAAGCATTCTACCCAACCACTTTAAAAAAAATACTTTACTTTGTTAAATATGATTTGCCTTCATCAAATCTGCTCTGACCATTAATTTTTTTAAATATTCACTAATTTTAATCTTGAATTTTTTTGAATTGTAATGCTTCCCACACTGATGTTAAACTAACAGATCAACAGTTAGCTGGCTTATCCTTCTTGAATAGAGCTGTCATATTGCCTATGCTCCATTCCTGATACAATTTGCATATTTAAGATTGAAAAATGGTGGTCAGGTCCTTTCTCCAATTTGACTTAAATAATCGGATACCTATTACCAAGGCTCAGTGACTTATCCAATTCTGAGTTTGCTGATTTTTCAGACAATTCCTTTTCTAGTTACATCTCAATTGTTTCACAACCTCCTCAAATACCACAGACTCAAGTAAAAACTATTATCTATTGAAGGTTTTTCCCATGCCTTCACTACTTAAAACAAGATTTTTGCACTTCAGTTGTGCGCAGTCCCATCCGCTCTAACTAATCTTTTACTTATAAAATGAGTTGTAAATATTTTTCTATCACCCTGCTAGCCTTTCTCATTCCCATTTCACCTCCCTGATACACTTTCTATATTCATGACTCTCTTTAGAAGCCTTTTATCAGGTGCTACCTTTTAAGTTTTAGTTACGTATGATGCCGACCTTTTCATCATGAGAATTTATATATTTTGCACTCATATTTGGAATGGAGGAAGGGAATTCTTAAATGTTCTACTTGCTAACCTTTCTATCTAGTTCATTTGGATAGGTTCTTTTTTATCTCTCAAGCTGAGCTGCTGAATTGGCTGACTCTGCTGATTGAAACTCTGCCCTTTTCCAGTCCAATGCCATTATCTTTGAATCGTTATTGTTCTTTTAAACTCCAAAACCCAAGTATGCTTTGGTTGCTATTTCACAATTGTTCTTCTAATCTCCAAAGTATTTACCAGAACAAAATCAAGCACTGTTTTTTTCCTGTTGGACTAGAAACATTCTGATCTAGGAAGTAGTCTTGAATGTATTGTTTAAGTATTCTCCAGCATTACCTTTATCCCAGTCCATCACATGGCAGTTGAAATCACCCAATATTATTGTCCAGTTATTCTTGTATCTCTCGCAAATGGCTGCAGATGCCCACCTTTTGGTGGCCTGTTATGCACACAGATAACCATGCTACTTTCTGTCCTAGTTCTCAAATCTATCCATATGGATTCTGTCCTGGACAGCAACTTACATTTATATAAGCACCTTCTACATACAAAAACATACCAGGCACTTCAGAGTAGTAAACAAACAAAAATGGTCACTGAGCCAGAGAAGTAATTATGAAGAGGGGCGATCAATACCCTGGTCAAAGAAATGCATTTGAAGAGGGTCTTAAAGGAGGAGCAGGTAGTAGAGAGTTGGAGGGATGTACGGAGTAAATTCCAGAGCATGGGACCTAAATGGCTGAAGGCAAGGACCAATATCCCAAGGACTTACAGTTCAAGAAGGCAGCTCAGCACCACCCTCTCAAGGGCAATTAGGGATGGGCAATAAATACTGGTCTAGCCAGCGACGTCCACGAACAAATAAGAAAACTCCCCAGCATGAGACAGCGTCTGAAGACTGGGTTGGGAGACCAGGAAGCGTGGTAGACAGTCCTTGGCCATGATTGATGGTCTCCATGCACATGCAAGTTGTTACGACCGACTGCTCCACTCAAAGCCTCCAATCAAAATATATGATTCTGATTGTGGTGGGACCAACGCACTGTTAATTCAAACCCGTTGCTCCACAAATCGGTTAACATATCATTTAAAACTTTCCAAATTAAAGAAAGGCCCAGCCAAATTGTACCATCTATTAACCCCCTGAGTGAGGCTAACCATACCAGGTGTCTTTAAAAATCAACAAATTAACTCTTTAATTAGAAGAACTAAATTCTTAAACACAATGAAGATATAAACAACATTTAAAATAGAAAAATTAGAGTCCTTGCAAATTTACAGTCCAATGTTGCCCCAGGTCCCCACAGACTGTTGCTTTCTTTCTCCAGCGAATTTCAACAATTAACGACTTGCAAACACTTTCAACAGAATCAAACTGACTCTAGCGTTTTTGTGGGATAAAAGATTGTCAGTCTAACTTCCCTTTCATCTATTTAAATTACCAGAGGTGTGTGTTTTGGCTTGACTTTTTTTTTGAATTTTGAGATATAATAATTAAACAGACTAAAATCCTCTTCCTTCAGTTTAAGTCGTTTAGAGCTCTTTTACCAGGTGCTGTCATCACAGTTGTGTCCTTTGTCGGTGTTCTGTTAGAACAAACTGTCTTCAACTAAAAGCCAGTTCAAAACTGAATTGTAACAAAATGTATTGCATGAGAACTCACTCCCAGTGGCTGTTTCCATGGTATCGAGAATGCACCCTTTGAATCACAGTCTCCAAATGGCTGTTTCTAAGGCACAAAAATGCATCTTCCTATAACTCCTGAGGCTTGCTGGTTCTTAAAGCAATACTGGTCCTTTGCAAGCCTTAAAGACAAACATCCCAATCCAAAAACAAAATCCTACAGGACCACGAGACCTCCGCCCCTAGCGGAATGAAACGCCATTCCTGAAACGCATTTCATTACAATGGGTAAAAAAAATACAAATTGAAAAAAAAAACACCAACACATTTTTGTTTTCACGCATTTACAGATATACACATTTCCAAAAAAAAATGTTTAGACTACAGCAACAAGTTCCACCAGAACATTTCGGCTTTAAATTTTCAAAAGGTTGTTCCAATTAACCCATTTTAAATTTACAAGCATAGTCTTCCAATTGTTTTGTGTTTTCCTTCCAAGTGTCCCTATTGTCCATCACCTCAGCCAGCTGAGATGCACAGCTAGGAGCATTGACCACTACTGGGTTCACTATTCTCAGAGAAGTTTCTCGAGTACCCCTTAACCTATGTGGCATCACTTGACACTGGAAAACCCTGTCTGGTGTAAGAGAAGTTGATTTTTTCTTATCCTGGGGTGTCAAAGTAATTTTACAGTATCCTTCCAACACATCGGTCTCTTTAAGACACATTGTGTTACCCACTCTGTCCATACAGTCCTTTAAATGAGAATTTGGGTAGGAGTCTGCCTTCTTTACCACAGTGACTTTTCTACAGTCTATGCGAGTTTGAACTGACCCACCAGGTTTAGTTATCAAGACCATCTGCAAATTCCAGCTGTCCTGAATAGTTCATCTAAGCTGCCCTTCAGCATGCATTGTACCTCTGCTTCCACTGTCTGGACCTAAGCAACAAGGATGTTGTTTTAAAGGAATGGCTCCCCCTATACCCACATCACGTGTGGCAAAGCTTGTACATCCTGGCTTATCCCTACAAATGTTTTGAAAGGTTGTGAATACCCTGGTTAGTACTTCACGCTGTTTTGCCTCTAAGTGTTAAAGCCTATTGTTTAATTTTCCTAGACATCCTGCATTCACTAATGGGATAGTTGGAGGTTCAATCGGAGAATTTCCTAGGCCGACTTCTGCCTCATCCTCACTATCCTTTTCCTTCTTCACAGTCCCTATTACCTGACATACCTGTACTGGCTTATCCTCCTCCCTGTGGCAACATGGTTTGAGCAAATTAACGTGACACACCGGTTCTTCATCCGGCGATCAGGGGTGTCAGTCAAGTAACCTACCTTACCCACTCTTTCGATCACTCTATATGGGCCACTGAAACATAGAAAATAGGAACAGTAGGTCATTCGGCCCTTCGAGCCTGCTCCGCCATTCATTATGATCATGGCTGATCATCCAACTCAGTAACCTGTTCCCGCTTTTGCCCCATAATCCTTTGATCCCTTTAACCCAAGAGCTATATCTAACTCCTTCTTGAAAACATACAATGTTTTGGCCTCAACTGCTTTCTCTGGTAGAGAATTCCACAGGCTCACCACTCTCTGGGTGAAGAAATTTCTCCTCATCTCAGTCCAGAATGGTTTACCCTGTATCCTTAGACTATGACCCCTGGTTCTGGACTCCCCCACCATCGGGAACATCCTTCCTGCATCTAACCTGTCAAGTCCTGTTAGAATTTTATAGGTTTCTATGAGATCCTCCCCCACTCTTGTGAACTCCAGCGAATATAATCCTAACTGACTCAATCTCTCCTCATACGTTAGTCCCGCCATCCCAGGAATCAGTCTGGTAAATCTTCGCTGCACTCCCTCTATAGCAAGAACATCCTTCCTCAGATAAGACGACCAAAACTGCACACAATATTCCAGGTGCGGCCTCAACAAGGCCCTGCATAATTGCAGCAAGACATCCATGAACCGTGCTTCCACTGGTTCTCCCTGTGACGGTAACAACACTAACACCTCATCCCCTGGTTTTATGACAGGTTGTGGTTTTCCCACCAATTGACAGGTACGGCATGTCCTACAAAATTATCTCACATCCTTTGTAAGACCTGGCCAGTAATGATGTTTGCTTATGTGTGATTTTGGTCTTCCGAATTCCCCTATGTCCTGAAAAAGGAATGTCGTGAGCCAACCTTAATAATCCGTGGCAATATTTAGGTGGTACTGCTATCTAACAACTGTCCAGTCTTCGTCGGCAGGTCTATGAGGCAGTCTCAATTCCTCAAAACCCCGTTTGCCATATAATAGCTTTCCCGAACTCTTTTCACCTCAGCTTCTGACAGAGCCGTCTGTACCATTTGGTAGATCTCTGAATCAGCTTGCTGTGCTGCCAGGATAGACGATCCGTTAAACGTCTCATTTGGATTAGCTAAATCCCCAAATAAGGTTTCAGATGCCTTATTATCCATTTGTGGTGCCCCTTTTACTTCCAACAATGGATCCTGTTTACCCGTTGCTTGGGTAACTACACAAGCAGAAATATTCCCGGAACTTGTTCCTGTAATTGCTCAGTTTCCTTAATTTCACATGCTAACTCTATAACCATTGAAGGAACTGATATTTTTGGTCCTGCCAAATAATTTCCTAGGAGTTGATAAATTCCCTTTACTGGTAAAGTGTCGTCAACACCTACAGTTATTATCGCAGCTATTAAGTCACTCTCTAGGCATACTTTATACAAATATATACGGGTATACAATCCCTGCCAATTCCATTAACTAAAACTTTAGCATTCAAGGCGCTCTCTGGTGGAAATCTCATATCTTTCTCCAGCAAGAGTGTTTGGGCTGCTCCTGTATCCCTGAGTATAATGATAGGTTTTCCTGCCTCACCTACAGGATACAGAATTACTCTCTCCTTTGACAAAAATTCATTATAACTCTCAGGTATTTTATTCTTAACCTCTACACTCCTTTTAGTTTTAGTATCTGGTTTCACATTCACAGTTGTTGTTAAAACTATACCCTGGTCTGCTATACTCTCCGTCAGAGTCTTTTCCTCTGCACTAACTTAGTGTACCCCAACAAGTCCTATGGGGTTGCCTCGCAATTTCCAGCACTCTGATGACCTGCTTTGTTGCAATAACACCACTTTGGCTTGCGAACCTCATTTCTACCCTCAGCACCTTCCATTCTGACCTGAGGTGGTGAACCTGGGGCATTCCCAAAGGTTCCTTCTTGCCCCCGGCTACTTGCCCTCCTTTCACTCTCCCACTTTCTATCCTTCTCGGGTTTATGGGGGTGACGGACAAAATAGGTTGGCTTATTCACAAGCTCAAAATCATCAGCAATCTCCGCTGCTTGCCTAGCTTTCAAAACTTTCAGGTTACCTATGAGTTCTCACTACTGAAGGAATGGAGTTTTTAAACTCTTCGAAGAGAATCAATTCTCAAAGGTTCTCATATGTGGTTTCTATCTTTATTGCCTGTATCCAATGGTCGAAATTCATTTGCTTCACCCTCTCAAATTCTAAATATGTCTGCCCAGTCAATCTCTAAGTTCCTAAACTTTGACAGTAAGCTTCAGGGACTAACTCATACGCAGCAACAATAGCCTTTTTTTGACATCTCATAATCTGCAGAAGCCTCTTCAGAAAGCATGGCATAAGTTTCATGCATGAGCAATGTCCAGCTTTCTTTTAGCCATTTCATCTGTTTGGCTATTTTTTTCCAAAAGATATGAAAAATACCTCCACGTCCCTTTCCTCGAACTTAGGAAAAGTCTGTATAAATTTAAACCACTTCTCGTTGGGTCCTGATCTAAATTCAGATTCTTCCCGACCTGAATTTTCCCTGGATTTAAGACTACCCTTTTGTCTTAGTTCCATCTCTTTTAACTTAAATTCCCTCTCTTCTCTTTCTCTCTGAAATGCTCTCTTTCTCTTTCCTTCTGTTCCATTTCAAGTTTTCTTAATTCTTTTTCTGCTTCAAGTTTGTTTCTTTTTCCTGAAGCTCCAGTTTTTTCATTTCTAACTGAATCCTAGCCAAGTCCACTGCATCAGTCTTGACCCTATTACCTTCATGTCTCTCACATTGCCCTTCATCTGTATTATCATCTACTACCAATTCCATATATTCGGCTATCAATCCAATTATCTCTGCTTTTTTGGAACCTGATTTCAATTCCAACCCCAATTTCGCGACCAATTCTTTTAATTTGTTCTTAGTTAAAGTTATCAAGTCACTCAGGGAAACATTCAGCTTTCCCAAAAACTCTGCTACAACCACTACTGCCATAACAATGGTACAGACTGTACCTTATTATACAAGAGACCTGGTTCTTTTAATTTCTTAGTAATTAGTGTCAGATTTGGATCCCAACAATCAATTTCCAATTGATAAGATGCCAGACTCGACAGCAATTAGTCTGATGCCAAACACAAGACCCCAATTTAAATACGTTATCCCAGAGACGAGTAATTACTATGATTCCAAATGTCAGCCCTCCAAATTTTCTAATTCTGATCCCAGATGCGAGCCACCGAATTAAACAGGATTCATCTGCAAACAAGCCCCCAACGAATATGTTACAGCCGACTGCTCCACTCAAAGCCCCCAATCAAAATATACGATTCCGATTGTGGTGGGACCAATGCACTGTTAATTCAATCCCGTCGCTCCACAGATCAGCTAACATATTTAAAACTTCCCAAATTAAAGAAAGATCCAGCCAAATTGTACCATCTATTAACCCCCGAATGAGGCTAACCAAACCAGGTGTCTTGAAATCAACAAATTAACTATTTAATTAGAAGAACTAAATTCTTAAACATTATGAAGATATAAACAACATTTAAAATAGAAAAATTAGAGTCCTTGCAAATTTACAGTCCTGTTGCCCGCAGTCCCCACAGAATGTTGCTTTCCTTCTCCAGCGAATTTCAACAATTAACGACTTTCAATAGAATCAATCTGACTAGGGTTTTTGAGGGATAAAAGATTGTCAGCCTAACTTCCCTTTCTTCAATTTAAATTACCAGTGTGTTTTGGCTTGAACTTTTTTAGAATTTTGAGAGATAATAATTAAACAGACTAAAATCCTCTTCCTTCAGTTTAAATGGTTGAGAGATCTTTTTCCAGGTGCTGTCATCACAGCTGTGTCCTTTGTCTGTTAGAACAAACTGTCTTCAACTAAAAGCCAGTTCAAAACTGAATTATAACAAATGTATCGCATGAGAACTCACTCCCAGTGGCTGTTTCCAATGCACCCTTTGAATCACAGTCTCCAAATGGCTGTTTCTAAGGCAACGAAAACGCACCTTCATATAACTCCTGAGGCTTGCTGGTTCTTAAAGCAATACTGATCCTTTGCAAGCCTTAAACGCAAACCGCCTATTCCGCAAAAAAACTATAGGAACATAACAAAATATAGAAACAAGATTAAACCATGCAACCGGTCAAAATTGTTCCGGTATTCAATTAGATCATGGCTGATAAGGGCTCAACTTCAACTACCCTTTTTATTTCATTTCCCTCAACATTCTTACCCTACAAACATCAAGCAATTTCAGTCCTGAAAATTTCAATTGAACCAAAATCTATCGCTTTTGAGGAAGGTCGTAACAGATTTCTACTTCCCTTCATGTGAAGAAGTGCTTCCTGATTTCACTCCTGAAAGGCCTGGCTCTAATTTTAAAGTTATACCCCCTCATTCTGCATTCCCCCAAAGAAAACAGTTTCTAGCTTACTTATTAAATCCTTTCATTTTTACACTTCAGTTTGATCATCCTTCAATCTTCTAAATTCAAGGAAATTGAAGCTTTTTAAATTTGTCCTTGGGTTGTGAGTATTGCTGGTAAAGCCAGCATGTATTGTCCATCTCCAATTGCCCTTGAGCAGATGGTGGTGAGCCATCTACAATTGAATGGCATGCTAGACCATGTCAGAGGGCAAAAAAGACTCAACCACATTGCTGTGGGTGTGGAGGCACATGCAGACCAGACCAGTTAAGGACAGCAGATTTCCTCTCCAAATGATATTAGTGAACCAGATTGTTATTTTACAACAATCCAGTAAGTTCATGATTATAAATGTGACGAGCATTTTATCGGGAGTCAAGGGTTGTGGGGGCCCAGCAGGAAAGTGGAGGTAAGGCCATGATCTTAGAATGATGGAGCAGGCTCGAGGGGCCAAGTGGCCTACTCCTGCTCCTATTTCTTATTATCTTATTCCAGATTTATTAATGAACTGAATTTAAATTCTTCCAGCTGCCGCGGTGAGATTTGATTTCATGTTTCTGGGCCTCTGAATTACTAGTCCAGTACCATTACGGAACCTGTTCTCATAATTTAACCATTTAAGCCCCCTATGTTTCCAGTGGAACTGCACTGCACCCTTTCCAATGCCAATACATTCTTTCTGAGGAGTGGTACCCAAAACTAAACGCAGTACTCCAGATGGGGTACAAGGTTCTGTACAACTGAAGGATCACTTCCTCCCCATTGTATTGCAGCCTCCAGTAATCGATTCCAGTTTTGACTGATTTTTGTATGTGGAGTGGGCTGAGAAAGACGGCAAGTTGTTACCTGCAGATCAGCCTCAAATACAGTTATCATGCCACAGCAACCTAATTCAAAGTTTTACTAAATCTGAAAATATCAAAGCACATATACATTAAAAAACAAAATGTGGCAAAGGAAAAAGTAAAATTTATACAGATTTTTTTTCTACGACCAGGACTAAGTTGCAGGCCATTTAAAAATCCAACAGATCAAACCTGCATTGTCGTTGAGGGCTCTAATCCTGGTTCAGTGCGTTTCTTCAGAATAGATTTCTTCGGCATTTGTGGGGCCTCATCTGGTCTATGCAAAACATAGCCGCTATTGGGAGACTGCTGAATGCCTAATATACTCTTATCAAAATGCTCAGATAGACCATATGTGGGGTTTGAGAGTTCTCGCTGAGAGGGAGGTAACATTTCTGCTATGATCCTCTCTTCTTGCTCTTTCCTCCTGCGAGCAGTTTCCAACTCACGAAATTCATCATTTTTACTTTTGCTGTATGAAAAATGTTCCTGAGCATGACTGTTGCTTGGATTCCGAGTCGGAGACAGACTCCGTCGCCGGTCAGAACTTCGGGCTCTGTAATTCCTGTGCCTTTCTGGACTGCGGCTACGACGTTCTCTGCTACGACGATCCCTGCTGCGGCTACGATGTTCCAGCCGTGAACGTTTAGGATCCCTTCCTCGATCATCAGATCTTGAGGTGGGGTAAGGAATCTTCTTCAACTTGTCTCCATCATGTTCACTTGATCTTCGCCCTTCTTCTCTACGAGATAAGCACTGCGATCCATAGTCAGGCCGGCGTTTGAATGTGTCACCAGAATGTGTCATGCCTCGATAGCCTTGAGGTTGGTCATCATGGATGGAATATTTTCCCTGCATATGAGTGGATTGTTGCAAAGGACTTCTGTAAATGAGACCATCAGCCATTTCATTCCTGTTGGTCATAAAGAACAAGTTAGAGAAGAATAAAAGACAAACACCCACCCACCTACTCTAACTGATGTTTCCTGCTTCTACTCAGTATTTCAGTAAACATAGTTGGCAAGCAAAACCTCTCACTGCTACCAGTAGTTGTCTGTGGTTACTTTTATTATTAGTTCATGGGATGTAAGCATCGCTGGTAACTGCAGCATTTATTGCCCTGGAGAAGAATACATATAATTTAGAGCAACACAAGTCTCAAGTTATATAAGTATCAACTTGGCTCAGTATTAACGACGTCAATTCTGAAGGAGGGATTCAATCCAGGACTCGAGTACATCACCAAGGCTGACACTTCAGAGCAGTACTGAGGGAGTGCTGCAATGACAGAGGTACTATCTTTTGGATGAGACATTAAACCAAGGCCCTGCCAGCCTGCTCAGATCCCACAGCACTACTTCTGAAGAGGAGAAAGTTCTACCAATGTCCTGGCCAAACTCATCACTCAAGTAACAATGATTAGAATCATGCCTGTATTAGCTTTTTGAACAAAGGAAATAGGAGTAGGCCATCCAGTCCCTCAAGCCTGCTCTGCCATTCAACTAGATCATGGCTGATCTTCTACCTCAATGCCATTTTCCTGCACTATCCCCATATCCCTTGTTATCTTTAATATCCAGAAATCCATCGATCTCTGTCTTCAACATACTCAATGACTGAGCCTCCCACAACCCTCTCGGGGTAGAGAATTCCCAAGATTCACTACCTCAGTGAAGAAATTCCTCATCTCAGTCCTAAATGGCCTACCTCTTATTCTGACTGTCCCCCAACCAGGGGAAACATCCTTCCTGCATCAACTGTCAAGCCCTGTAAGAATTTTGTATGCTTCAATGAGATCACCTCTCATTCTTCTAAACTCTAGAGGATATAGGCCCAGTCTCCTCAATATCTCCTCATATGACAATCCCGCCATCCCATGAATCAGTCTGGTGAACCTATGTTGCGCACTCCCTCTATGGCAAGTATATCCTTCCTTAGGTAAAGAGATCAAAACTGTACACAATATCCTAGGTGCAGTCTCACCAAGGCTTTATACAATTGCAGCAAGGCTTATTTCCTCCTGTAATCAAATCCCTTGCAATAAAGACCAACATACCATTTGCCTTCCCAATTTCTTGCTGCACCTGCATGTTCGCTTTCAGTGACTCATGAACAAGGACACCCAGGTCCCTTTGGACATCAACACTTTCCAATCTCACACCCAACAGTGCTGTTCGGGAGTTCCAGGATTTTGACCCATCGACAGTGAAGGAAGGCATCATAGTTCCAAGTTAGAATGGTGTGTGGTTTGGAGGGGATCTTGCAGGTAGGTGGTGGTGTTCCCACACATCTACTGCCCTTGTCCTTCTAGGTGGTAGAGGTTGCAGGTTTGGAAGTAGCCTTGGTGCGTTGCTGCAGTGCATCTTGCAGATGGTACGCACTGTTGCCACTGTGCATCGGTGATGGAGGGAGTGAATGTTTGTCAATGGGGTGCCAATTAAGTGGGTTTCTTTTTCCTGGATGGTGTTGTTGGAACTGCACCCATCCAGGCAAGTGGAGTATTCCATCACACTCCTGACTTGTGCCTTGTAGATGGTGGAACTGCTCCAGGACATCCCGGCAGGAGTTCCTCAGGGTAGTGTCCTAGACCCAACCATCTTCAATGACCTTCCTTCAATCATAAGGTCAGAAGTGGGGATGTTTGCTGATAATTGCACAATGCTCAGCACCATTCACAGCTCCTCAGATATCGAAGCAGTCCTTGTAGAAATGCAGCAAGACCTGGACAATATCCAGGCTTGGGTTGAGAAATGGCAAGTAACATTTGCGCCACACAAGTGCCAGGCAATGACCATCTCCATTGAGAGAATCTAACCATCTCCCCATGACATTCAACGGCATTACGATCGCTGAATCCCCCACAATCAACATCCTGACCAGAAACTGAACTGGAGTAGCCATATAAATACTGTGGCTACAAGAGCAGGACAGAGGCTAGGAATCCTGCAGTGATTAACACATCTCCTGACCCCCGAAGCCCGTCCACCATCTACAAGGCACAAGTCAGGAGTGTGATGGAATACTCTCTACTTGCCTGGATGGGTGCAGCTCCAACAACGCTCAAGAAGCTTGACACCATCCAGGACAAAGCAACCTGCTTAATTGGCATCGCGTCCACAAACGTTCACTCCCTCCACCACCGACGCACAATGGCAGCAGTGTGTACCATCTATAAGATGCACTGCAGCAACGCACCAAGGTTACTCAGGCAGCAGCTTCCAAACCCACGACCTCTACCACCTAGAAGGACAAGGGCAGCAGATCACAGAATAATACAGTGCAGAGGAGGCCCTTCGGCCCATTGAGTCTGCACTGATGCATTAAAGACATCTGACCTGTCTACCTAATCCCATTTGCCAGCACTTGGCCCACAGCCTTGAATGTTATGACGTGCCAAGTGCTCATCCAGGCACTTTTTAAAGGATGTGAGGCAACCCGCCTCTACCACCCTCCCAGGCAGTGCATTCCAGACCGTCATCACCCTCTGGGTAAAAAAGTTCCTCCTCAAATCTCCCTTAAACCTCCTGCCCCTCACCTTAAACTTGTGTCCCCTCGTAACTGACCCTTCAACTAAGATGCTTGGGAACACTACCACCTGCAAGTTCCGCTCCAAACCACACACCATCCTGACTTGGAACGATATTGCCAGTCCTTTGTTGCTGGGTGAAAATCCTGGAACTCCCTTCCTAACAGCACTGTGGGTGTACCTACCCCACATGGACTGCAGCAGTTCAAGAAAGCAGCTCACCGCCACCATCTCAAGGGGAATTAGAAATAGGCATATGACACCACTGACCACCTCTAGGCGCTCACCCATTGTCTCTCGAGACAAGGAGGCCAAAGAAGAAGAAGAAGAATATATACTGCCTGGTCAGCGACACCCACATCTCATGAAACGAATAAAAAAAAAACTCTCACCATTTAAGAAATACTCTGCATTTGTTTTTCCTTCCAAAGTGGACAACTTCACATTTTCCACATAGCCTGTCGAAATCCCCTCAACTCAAATTCCCACCTAGTTTTGTCTCATCAGCAAATTTGGAAATATTACATTTGGTCCCCACATTCAAATCATCGATATAGATTGTGAACAGCTGGGGCCCCAGCACTGATCCTTCCGGTAACGCACTGGTCACAGCCTGCCAACCTGAAAATGGCCCATTTATTCTTACCCGCTTGTTTTCTGTCCGTTAACCAATTCTCAATCCATGCCAGTATCTTACTCCAACCCCATTTTCCTACGACTGAAGTCAGGCTAACCGGTTTGTAGTTCCCTGTTTTCTCAATCCCTCCTTTCTTAAATAGTGGGGTAACAATCGCTACCTCCAACCTGCAGGGACCGCTCCAGGATCTACAGAATTTTGGAAGGCGGTACAGTGGCGCAGTGGTTAGCACCGCAGCCTCACAGCTCCAGGGACCCGGGTTCGATTCTGGGTACTGCCTGTGTGGAGTTTGCAAGTTCTCCCCGTGTCTGCGTGGGTTTTTGCCGGGTGCTCCGGTTTCCTCCCACATCCAAAAGACTTGCAGGTGATAGGTAAATTGGCCATTGTAAATTGCCCCTAGTGTAAGGAGGTGATAGGGAATATGGGGTTACTGTAGGGTTAGTATAAATGGGTGGTTGTTGGTCGGCACAGACTCGGTGGGCTGAAGGGCCTGTTTCAGTGCTGTATCTCTAAATAAAAATAAATAATGCACCTGCTATCTTTACAGCCACCTCTTTCAACTCTCTGGGATGTAGACCATCATGTCCAGGCAATTACCAACTTTCAGTCCCATTAATTTCCCCAATACAACTTTTTTTTTTTTACTAATACTAATTTCTTTCAGTTCCCCATTCTCGCGAATCCCTTGGAAATTTTGTATTTCTGGGTTTTTTTTGTATTTTCCTCTGTTAAGACAGACACTAAGTATTTGTTTAGTTTGTCTGCCAGTTCCTTTTTCACTATCATAAATTCCACTGTCTTTGCCTGTAATGGGCCCACATTTGTCTTTGCTAATCTTTTCCTTTTTACATACGTGTAGAAGCTTTTACAGTCCATTTTTGTGTTTCTTGCTAGTTTGCTTTCATATTCTATTTTCCCTTCATCAATTTTTTGGTCCACCTTTGCTGAATTCTAAAATGCTCCCAATTCTCAGGCTTACTAGTTTTTTTGGCAATTTTACCAGCCTCTTGCTTTGATACCATCTTTAACATCTCATTAGCCACAATTGGATCACTTTTCCTGTTGGGTTTTTGTGCCTCAAAAGAATGTATATTTGTTGTATATTAATTCTTTAAATGCTACTCATTGCCTGTCTACCATCAAACCTTTTAATGCAGTTTCCTAATCTACCACAGCCAACTTGCCCTAGTACCGTCATAGTTTCCTTTGTTTAGATATATTAGAAAGAGCTATCCAATTAGTCCCAGTTCCCTGCTCTTTCCCACAGCCGTGCAAATTCTTCCTTTTTAAGTATATATCCAATCCCCTTTTGAAAGTTACTACTAAAATAAATTCTCTTTCCTCTGGTTCTTTTGCAAATCAGCTTAAATCTGTGACCTTTGATTAGCAACCCACCTGACAGAGGAAACAGTTTCGGTTTTATTTACTTAGCCAAACCCCTCAATTTTGAACACCTCTTAAATTTCCCCTGAACCTGTTGAGAACAATCCCAGCTTCTCTAGTAATAAAAACAGAAAGTGAGAGAAATACTCAGCAAGTCAGGCAGCATCTGTGGAGAGAGAAGCAGAGTTAACATTTCAGGTCTGTGACCTTTCATCAGAACTGGCCCAGCTTCTCTAGTCTCTTCACATAAATGAAACCCCTCATCCGATACCATTCTAAAACATCTCTTCTGTACCCTCAAGGCCTGGACATCCTTCCTAATGTTTGGTGCCCAGAAATGGACTAACCAGTGATTTATGGAAGTTTAGTATTATTTCCTTGCTTTTGTACTCTATGACTGATTACAAAGTAAAGGATCCTGTATGTTTTATCAACTTTATCAATAGTCCTACCAGCTTCAAAGAATTGCGAATCCCCAGATGTCTCTGCTCCTACACGCACATTAAAATTGTCCATTTAGCTTATACAGCCTCTCATTCTACCTTCCAAAAATGCATCTTCTAGTCATTAAATTTAATCTGCCATACGCCTGCCCAATTCACCAAATTGTCTATGCCCTCTTGAAATCTTATTGTATCATTTACCACATTTCTAAGTTTTGTCATCTGCAAACTTTGAAATTATAGGCTATGAACCATTTCCATTATTTCAGTGAAACTCTCAAATTTGCCAAACTCGACTTTAACAAATCTATGCTGGTTGTCATTAATTCACCCATGTTTTGAAAAAAAAGTTTTTTGTCCTGGGTTAACTGATCATCCATTTCATCACTGTGAAACACACATATGACTTCGGGCAGAACAGTGGCTAGCATCGCAGCCTCACAGCTCCAGCGACCCGGGTTCATTTCTGGGTACTGCCTGTGTAGAGTTTGCAAGTTCTCCCTGTGACCGTGTGGGTTTCCGCCGGGTGGTCCAGTTTCCTCCCACAGCCAAAGACTTGCAGGTTGACAGGTAAATTAGCCATTGTAAATTGCCCCTAGTGTAGGTAGGTGGTAGGAGAATTGTGCGGATGTGGTAGGGAATATGGGATTAATGTAGGATTAGTATAAATGGGTGGTTGATGGTCGGCACAGACTCGGTGGGCCGAAGGGCCTGTTTCAGTGCTGTATCTCTAAATAAATAAATAGACTGCTGCTTTTACCTACAAAACAGCAGCAACAACTCAAAGTGATTCATTGCCTGTGAAGCACTTTGGGACATCCGGATTTTTACTTCTTTCTTCACTTTATTCCCTCCCCCACAATAGTGAATGCATCTTTTTTTTATACCCATGCAATTTTTTCCCTTCTTCTGTGGATAATATGTTCATTTTTGATTTAAAATACTAGACAGACTTCAGCACCTGTCCGAATAGCCATTCATTCATTAAATGAGCACTGGTAGACAATTCAGCCTGCTCAGTCCTCTGGCCATTTTGCAGCAGGGATCTCTGGAGAGCATTCAAAGGTCAGGAAGCTTCACTGAAAAATCAAGGTTAACTGTAGCATTCCAACATCTACCTTAGCTGAGATCAGCTAAATTAACTCAGGATTCAAGCCTGGGATCTTGCTTATCTGTTTGACCGAGTTCCATACTGGGTAGCCCACAGAGTATGTATAGTTCATCTAATAACCTGGCTGAGAAGACCCCATTCCTAATATTTATCTGAGGCTCTGATTCAAACTTGAGACCATTAGGTTTATAAACTCTGCTGCAACTACTCAATTTAACAGAATGTCTCACATTCACTTTTAATATGTTACCAAATACTACAAACCTAATTTACTGAATTTAAGAATCATATAACACATGCTCTATATAGTTCAGAAAAAAAGCATCACAGTAAATTACACACCATCTACAGACCACATGGATGATTAAACGTTGCCCATAACCAGGAGAGTTTTAAATGTTCAGTTTGCATTCTACAATTTGAACTATTTGAAGTTCTAGTAGAGAACACAATGAATTCCAGAACCTCACGCTGCAGCTAAAAATCCCGCTCTTTCCACAATGTCAACAGATGCCTATGTTCAGAGCAACAAAACAACTTTGACAAATCTACAGAACCAAATTCTGTATTTGTTAGTTGAAACGAATTAAAACTTCAAAGTTTACATATGTTGAAAGTTGAAGCCTATTAGTTGCACAGCGTAGAAACTAGGAAGCATTGCCCTTCTAGGGCAGATAGGAAAGGTCATCAACACACTCAGACCTAATCACCAATCATTTTACTCTAACACTGGAAATATTATGTTAGATCAGGAATCTAAAATTTACTACACATTAATTCCTGGGTCAATGGTGCTTCAAAATACAGTAGTTAGCATTACAACTCAGCACTGCATTCCCCCCACCACCCCTACAAGTACATTGAATTTTGATCAGCAACTCAATGACTCCTAAACTCTTCCTGAATAGCTCAGAGTTCCTTCTCTTATCTATTCATCTACAAATCATCTTAGGATATTAAAGACATGACAATCCATTCCTCTTAATTTGAAGACACAAAGTCAAATTCAGTTAATCTGTAATAAGAACAATTACCACTTTCCTATTATTAATATTTATTTTGAACTACTGGGTAATTAGAGTCATCGTGTCCGTGCCGGCCATCTATTCTAATCCCATTTTCCAGCACTTGGCACATATCCTTGTATGTTATGATGTTTCAAGTACTCATCTTATTACTTCTTAAATGTTGTGAGGGTTCCTGCCTCGACCACCCCTTCAAGCAGTGTGTTCCAGATTCCAACCACCCTCTGGGTGAAAAATGTTTTCCTCTAATTCCCTCTAAACCTCCTGCCCCTTACCTTAAATCTATGCCCCCTCGTTATTGACACCACCGCTAAGGGAAAAAGTTTCTTCCTATCTATGCCCCTCATACTTTTGTACACCTCAGTTATATTCTTTTAATGCAAAAACAACTTGGAATTATCAGGAGTAGATTGCATTTAAATGCAAGCTGTTGTGTGGATAGTGAATGAGTATAAAACTGAAGTCTGCTATGATGCCCCCCAACCCAAACTCTCATTTTCCAGGCTCGCCCATGAAGAATGGCCACTTGGATGAGGAAATGGAGGACTTATGATGCCTGCAGATATGTCGCCCATCAGCTGTCTGTGCCTGCAGGAGAGGGGCAAAGCACAAGTGGAATTTGAGGATCTTTTGCAGATAGGGAAGGCATCACTCTCGGGTTTGCTCAATGACTTCTCAGCATTGCTGACACTTGACACGTGTTCAATCACATCACCTTGGTGAGATTATATATAGTGCAGAGCAACCACTTAATAGGGAAATAATAAATAGCTGAAAAACAAATGTTCTCTTGTACCAAAATTTTTTTTCTAAAATGTTCTTCCCAAATATCCCCCCTCCTGAAGTTGATGTATGCTGAAATACAATTGATACCATTGATACCAGAGCTCTCTAACATTGCATCCAAGTGGCCATACTTTACATGCATGTCTACATAGTGTCCACAGTCCTTTCAGTGGTGATTTGCTCAACATTCAAGCCTAATTCAGTCTAAATTTGTTGTCTCCATGCACACTACCCAGCAAGGATCACTGGATTGCAATCAGAGGCAGCAAGCCAGATGACTACTGGCACCCCTTTTCCTGACTAGTGGTAGGGAGACCAACTGTTACTCCTTCAAATCTAGGTATGAACCCATAATTTTACTGGACTATATGGCTTAACTTGACTGACAAAGTAGGAATTGTGCTGACTTTTTAAATTTGCATTTTGTACTGCTAGGAACAGCATGTAATGGGTTAAAAACTAAGATCACATATTTCCCATAAAAAAGCCATTTGCTCAGACATGAAAAAGACAGGCTGCTATGGTCTTCACAAGCAGGGAAAGCACAATGAAATATCTACCACGTTAACTTGAAATAGACAGAAGCATCATATTGCTGTTTATGGTACATATAAAAGATTTGGACTTAAATGTGGGATGCATGATTGGGAAATTTGCTGATGACACAAAAATTGGCCGTGTAGTTGATCGTGAAGAGGGTAGCCGCAGACTCCAGAATGAAATTAATGGTTTGGTTGAGTGGGTGGAAAAGTAGCAAATGGAATTCAATCCAGAGAAGTGTGAGGTAATGCATTTGGAGAAGGCAAACAAAGCAAAGGAATACACAATAAATGGGAGGATATTGAGAGGGGTAGAAGAAGTGAGAGACCTTGGAGTTTTTTTTATTCATTTATGGGATGTGGGCATCGTTGGTCAGGCCAGCATTTATTGCCCATCCCTAATTGCCCTTGAGAAGGTGGTGGTGAGCTGCCTTCTTGAACTGCTGCAGTCCATTTGGGGTAGGTATCCCCACAGTGCTGTTAGGAAGTGAGTTCCAGGATTTTGACCCAGCGGCAGTGAAGCAACGGTGATATAGTTCCAAGTCAGGATGGTGTGTGACTTGGAGGGGAACTTGCAGGTGGTGTTGCCATGCATTTGCTGCCCTTGTCCTTCTAGTTGGTAGAGGTCGCCGGTTTGGAACGTGCTGTCTAAGGAGCCTTGGTGTGTTGCTGCAGTGCATCTTGTAGATGGTAGACACTGCTGTCACTGTTCGTCGGTGGTGGAGGGAGTGAATGTTTGTAGATTGGGTGCCAATCAAGCGGGCTGCTTTGTCCTGGATGGTGTCGAGCTTCTTGAGTGCTGTTGGAGCGGCACCCATCCAGGCAAGTGGAGAGTATTCCATCACACTCCTGACTTGTGCCTTGTAGATGGTGGACAGGCTTTGGGGAGTCAGGAGGTGAGTTACTTGCCTCAGGATTCCGAGCCTCTGTCCTGCTCTTGTAGCCACGGTATTTATATGGCTACTCCAGCTCTGTTTCTGGTCAATGGTAGCCTAGGATGTTGATAGTGGGGGATTCAGCGATGGTAATGCCATTGAATGTCATGGGGAGATGGTTAGATTCTCTGTTGTTGGAGATGGTCATTGCCTGGCACATGTGTGGCGTGAATGTTACTTGCCACTTATCAGTCCAAGCCTGGATATTGTCCAGGTCTTGCTGCATTTCTACACGGACTGCTTCAGTATCTGAGGAGTCACAAATGGTGCTGAACATTGTGCAATCATCAGCGAACATCCCCACTTCTGACCTTATGATTGAAGGAAGGCCATTGATGAAGCAGCTGAAGATGGTTGGGCCTAGGACACTACCCTTAGGAACTCCTGCAGTGATGTCCTGGAGCTCAGATGATTGACCTCCAACAACCACAACCATCTTCCTTTGCGCTAGGAATGACTCCAGCCAGTGGAGGGTTTTTCCCCCTTGATTCCCATTGACCTCAGTTTTGCTAGGGCTCCTTCATTCCATACTTGGTCAAATGCTGCCTTGATGTCCAAGGCAGTCACTCTCACCTCACCTCAAGTTCAGCTCTTTTGTCCATGTTTGAACCAAGGCTGTAATGAGGTCAGGAGCCGAGTGGCCCTGGCGGAACCCAAACTGAGCGTCACTGAGCAAGTTATTGCTCAGCAAGTGCCACTTGATGGCACTGTTAATGACACTTTACTGATGATTGAGAGTAGGCTGATGGGGCGGTAATGGGCCGGGTTGGACTTGTCCTGCTTTTTGTGTACAGAACATACCTGGGCAATTTTCTACATTGCAGGGTAGATTCCAGTGTTGTAGCTGCACTGGAACAGCTTGGCTAGGGGCGCGGCAAGTTCTAGAGCACAGGTCTTCAATACTATTGCCGGAATATTGTTAGGGCCCATAGCTTTTGCAGTATCCAGTGCCTTCAGTCGTTTCTTGATATCACGTGGAGTGAACTGAATTGGCTGCAGACTGGCATCTGTGATGCTGGGGACTTCAGGAGGAGGCCAAGATGGATCATCAATTCGGCATTTCTGCCTGAAGATTGTTGCAAATGCTTCAGCCTTATCTTTCGCACTGATGTGCTGGGCTCCCCCATCATTGAGGATGGGGATATTTGTGGAGCCACCTCCTCCAGTTAGTTGTTTAATTGTCCACCACCGTTCACGGCTGGATGTGGCAGGACTGCAGAGCTTAGATCTGATCTGCTGGTTCTGGGATCGCTTAGCTCTATCGCATGCTGTTTACGCAGTTTGGCACGCAGATAGTCCTGTGTTGTAGCTTCACCAGGTTGACACCTCATTTTGAGGTATGCCTGGTGCTGCTCCTGGCACGCCCTCCTGCACTCTTCATTGAACCTGGCTTGATGGTAACGGTAGAGTGGGGGATATGCCGGGCCATGAGGTTACAGATTGTTGTTGAGTACAATTCTGCTGCTGCTGATGGCCCACAGCACCTCTTGGATGTCCAGTTTTGCATTGCTAGATCTGTTCGAAATCTATCCCATTTCGCACGGTGGTCGAGCCACACAACACGATGGAGGGTATCCTCAATGTGAAGACGCGACTTCGTCTCAATGATTGTTGAACAATTAGATTCGAGATACAGCACTGAAACAGGCCCTTCGGCCCACCGAGTCTGTGCCGACCATCAACCACCCATTTATACTAATCCTACACTAATCCCATATTCCTACCAAACATCCCCACCTGTCCCTATATTTCCCTACCACCTACCTATACTAGTGACAATTTATAATGGCCAATTTACCTATCAACTTGCAAGTCTTTTGGCTTGTGGGAGGAAATCGGAGCACCCGGAGAAAACCCACGCAGACACAGGGAGAACTTGCAAACTCCACACAGGCAGTACCCAGAATCGAACCCGGGTCCCTGGAGCTGTGAGGCTGCAGTGCTAACCACTGTGCCACCCCGGTAGTGAGGTAGTCACTCCTACCAATACTGTCATGGACAGATGCATCTGCGGTAGGCAGATTGGTGAGGACGAGATCAAGTATGTTTTCCCCTCTTGTTGGTTCCCTCACCACCTGCCGCATACCCAGTCTAGCAACTATGTCCTTTCGGACTCGGCCAGCTCTGTCAGTAGTGGTGCTACCGAGCCACTCTTGGTGATGGACATTGAAGTCCCCCACTCAGAGTACATTTTGTGCCCTCGCCACCCTCAGTGCTTCCTCCAAGTGCTGTTCAACATGGAGGAGTACTGACTCATCAGCTGAGGGAGGGCGGTAGGTGGCAATCAGCAGGAGGTTCCCTTGTCCATGTTTGATCTGATGCCATGAGACTTCATGGGGTCCAGAGTTGATGTTGAGGACTCCCAGGGCAACTCCCTCCCTACTGTATACCACTGTGCCACCACCTCTGGTGGTTCTGTCCTGCCGGTGGGACAGGACATACCCGGGGATGGTGATGGCAGTGTCTGGGACATGTCTGGAGTGCATGTCCACAGGTCCCTGAAGGTGGCAGCACAGGTAAATAAAGTGAAGGAGGCATATTTATTTATTTATTTAGAGCTACAGCACTGAAACAGGCCCTTCGGCCCACCGAGTCTGTGCCTACCAACCACCCATTTATACTAATCCTAATTGATCCCACATTTCCTACCACATCCCCACCATTCTCCTACCACCTACCTACACTGGGGGCAATTTACAATGGCCAATTTACCTATCAACCTGCAAGTCTTTGGCTGTGGGAGGAAACCGGAGCACCCGGTGGAAACCCAGGCGGTCACAGGGAGAACTTGCAAACTCCGCACAGGCAGTACCTAGAACTGAACCCGGGTCGCTGGAGCTGTGAGGCTGTGGTACTAACCACTGCGCCGCCCTACACAGGAATACTTTCCTTTATTGGCCAAGTTATAGAATACAAAAGCAGGGATGTAACTGCTGGAACTGTATAAAATGCTGATTACACCACAGCTGGAGTGTTGTGCACAGTTCTGATCACATTACAGGAAGGACATAATTGCTCTGGAGAGAGTACAGAGGAGATTTGCAAGAATGTTGCCAGGGCTTGAAAGTTACAGCTTTGAGGAAAGATTGGATCGGCTAAGGTTGTTTTCCTTCGAAGAGGAGGCTGAGGGGCGAGGTGTACAAAATTATGAGGGGCCTAGATACAGTAGACAGGAAGCAGCTGTTGCCCCTAGTGGAGAGGTCAATTACCATGGGACACAGATTTAAGGTGATTGGTACAAGGATTAGAGGGGACATGAGGAAAAACTTTTTCACCCAGATGGTGGTGGGTGTCTGGAATTCACTGCCAGGAACGGTGGTGGAGGCAGAAACCCTCAACTCTTTTAAAAGATACCTGGACATGCACCTGAAGTGCTGTAACCTGCAAGGCTACAGACCTGGTGCTGGCAGGTGGCATCAGATTGGGCGGCTAGTTTTGTCGGCAGGTGCAGACACAATGGGCTGAATGGCCTCCCTCTGTGCCATAATTTTTCTTTGATTCTATATTCAATCACAGATTTCCAAATCACTGTCAAAGATGAGAAATGCAGACTTCTGTGCATGGCTACTGATCTACCATAATTAGGAGATGCAGACAACCAATATGCTTTGTTTGCAGACAACTTTAAAGAATTTGGAACAATATTTTGCAGGAAACCTGTTTTACCAGAGCATGTTCGATTTTAAGACTTAGAAGTTTAAGGTATTGGAGGCTGTGGCATGCATCACAGTATAAGAAAATGCTTATATTTGGTTAGAGCTAAGAAACAATACAAGTACCATTACACTACTGGGTATACGCTACAAGTCTTCAACTAGTGGCAAAGATATCGAGGAACAAATCTGTAGGGAATTAGAGATTCAAAATCGTTGGAGTATTTATAATCGGGTACTTTAATTATCCTAATACAGACTGGGATAGTAATAATTTAAAGGGCAGAGGAAGGAGGAAGAGTTTTTGAAGTGTGTTCAGGAGAATTTTGTAGATCAGTATGTTTCCAGTGCAATGAGGAAGGAGGCATTGCTGGATCTGGGTTTGGGGAATGGGGTGGGGGAAGTGGATCAAGTGTCAGAAGTGGAAGATTTGACAGCCAGTGATCATTGCATCATAAGGTTTCGTTTGGCTATGGAAAAGGACAAGGAGCAACCCAGAGTAAAAATAATTAATTGGAGGAGGGCCAACTTTAATGGGGTGATAACTGATCGGACCCAGGTGAACTGGAATCAAAAATTGGCTGGAAAAATCTGTAGATGAACAATGGGCTGCCTTTAAAGAGGAGATAAGTTTGGGTAAGAGACAAGATATATTCCCATGAGGGGGAAAAGGTAGGACAAACAAAACCAGAACTCCCTGGATGACAAAAGAGACACATAGTAAGAGGAAGCTAAAAATTGGTGCATTTGACAGATGTCAGATTGATAATACAAGTGAGAACCAAGTTGAATATAGAAAGTTCAGAGGGGAAGGGAGCAAAAAAATAAGAGCAGCAAAGACAGAGTATAAGAGACAGGCAGCTAACATAAAAAGGAATGCAAAAGTCTTCTATAGGCATATAAATAATAAAACCGTGGTTAAAGGAGGAGTGGGGCCGAATAGGGACCAAAAATGGGATCCACATATGGAGGCAGAGGTACTCAATGACTGCTTTGCATCTGTGTTTGCCAAGGAAAATATTGCCAAAGTTGTAGGGAGAGGAGGCAGTTGAGACACTGGATGGGCTAAAAATTCATAAAGAGGAGGTATTAAGATAGGCTGTACTTAAAGTCGATAAGTCACCAGGACCAGATCAGAGGCATCTGAGGATAGAAGGAAGAAAGAATGGAAACTGCAGAGGCACTGGCCATAATCTTACAAATCTCCTTCGATACGGGGGCAGTGCTAGAGGACCGGAGAATTGCAAATGCTCACCTTTGTTCAAGAAAGGGCATAAGGATAAATCCAGCAACTACAGGCTAGTCACTTTAACCTCAGTGCTGGGAAAGCTTTTCGATTCTTAATTTTGTCCTGAACTGTCATTTGGGCAAGAATGGATTAATTAAGGAAAGCCAACATGGATTTATTTAGAGATACAGCACTGAAACAGGCCCTTCGGCCCACCGAGTCTGTGCCAACCATCAACCACCCATTTATACTAATCCTAAACTAATCCCATATTCCTACCACATCCCCACCTTCTCTATATTCCCCTACCACCTACCTATACTAGGGGCAATTTATAATGGCCAATTTACCTATCAACCTGCAAGTCTTTGGCTGTGGGAGGAAACCGGAGCACCCGGCGAAAACCCACACGGTCACAGGGAGAACTTGCAAACTCCGCACAGGCAGCACCCAGAATTGAACCCAGGTCGCTGGAGCTGTGAGGCTGCGATGCTAAGAGTGCGCCGCCCATGTTAAGGGAAAATTGTGTTTAACTAATTTGATTGAGAATTGCTGAAAATAGAGACATGTTGCCGAAGCTTTCTGTCTTGCACTCATCAGGACAATACGCAATAACCAACTGCAGTGAAAACAACAACTTATACTGTATGAAAAGCGAGTACTGATTGGTAGGCAAGTGAACTCTGGTAGAGGCGTTGCCACAGAGAATGCACAGTTTAGATAACTGACACTTAACTTTGTTTGAAATTTAAACCAGGCAGCTTGACTCTGATTGGTCAAGGCATTGCCCTGAGTAATGAACCAGCAAATGGCTGTCACTTATTTTGTTCAGCTGCAACAGGCGCAACGCATGTACATGTTAGAGTCATAGAGAGATACAGCACTGAAACAGGCCCTTCGGCCCACCAAGTCTGTGCCGACCAACAACCACACATTTATACTAATCCTACATTAATCCCATATTCCCTCCCACATCTCCACCATTCTCTATATTCCCCTACCACCTACCTACACTAGGGGCAATTTACAATGGTCAATTTACCTATCAACCTGCAACTCTTTGGCTGTGGGAGGAAATCGGAGCACCCGGCGGAAACCCACACGGTCACAGGGAGAACTTGCAAACTCCGCACTGGCAGTACCCAGAACCGAACCCGGGTCGCTGGAGTTGTGAGGCTGCAGTGCTAACCACTGCGCCGCCCACTGTGTTCTTTGTGTCTGCAAAGAACAGGGCCCTAATATATGTAGCTTCCAGTACGTGCAAATGCGCCACACTGCGAGCCCTACTGACAATCTTAAATAAAAACAAAATATTGCAGATGCTGGAAATCTGAAATAAAAACAAGAAATGCTGGAAATACTCAGCAGGTCTGGCAGCATCTGTGGAGCGAGAAACAGAGTTAACGTTTCAGGTCAGTGACCATCAGAACTGGCAAAGGCTAAAAATGTAACAGGTTTTAAGCAAATAAAGCAGGGGTGGAGCAAGAGAAAACAAAAGAGGTGTTGATAGGACAAGGTCACAGAGAATAACTGACCAGAGGTCATGGAACAAAGGCAAACAGTATGGTAATGGTGTGCTGAAAGACAAAGTGTTAGTGCAGAGAGGGTGTCAATTAACAGAAAAATAGAACAATCTGGCCCAAAACACAAACATGATAAAAAAAAAAGTGGGTAGGCACATGGTAAAAAAATGAATGATAAAACAAAATGAAAGAAAAACAAATGATGAAAAATAAAAGAAAAAAAGAATAGCTGAAAATAAAAAGGGGATCCTGTCATGCTCTGAAAAACAATCTTAAATTGGTTGTCAGTGTAATTTTTAGCACACTGCGGATTATTTAGCAAACGTTGTCCCATTGCGGAACCACATCGAATGTTGGACACCTTGGTTGGGTACAGCCTGTACCTGGCTTGTTGCGAACAGAAGAGACATGTTGCTTGATACAATCCGCCAGTCTTTGTGCCTTACGGCCTATATACCTAGCATCACACTGGCAGTGAAACCCATATATCACATTACTCATTTGTGCGATAGGCAGGACGTCTTTTTGGCTGGATGGCAGCATTATGTTAGTGGCGAACACCACACGTGTTGCTACTGCATAGTAGCAGCGTGAAACAGTAAGCTTTACCAGTTGCTCAAATTTTTGGGATACATTACCCTTCCAGGATAATTTGAGGCAGACCAGGCACTTTTCAGGGCCGAAAATTACAACCTTAGGCCCATATTCATAAGTTTGCGCAATATGTGTAATCTGTCTCAATATAAAATCTGTGTCTGGCTGATCGAATATATATTGAAGTTTACCTTGGAGACAATTTTTTCATGGGATGTGGGCGTCTCTGGGAAGGCCAGCATTCATTGCTTATCCCGAACTGACCAAGAATTGGTGGTGAGCTGCTTTCTTGAACCGCTGCAGTCCATGTGGTGTGTGTAGGTACACCCACAGTGCTGTTAGGAGCGAGTTCCAGGATTTTGACCCAAAGACAGTGAAAGAACAGCAAATAGCTCCAAAACAGAATGGTGTGGGGCTTGGAGGGGAACTTGCAAATCATATCGCAGCACGCAAAAGACCCAGTAATTAATGCAGCAATGTTTGTTCATTACTACATTTGGGTCTCGCTAGATCATAGGGGACACGTTAGCCCACAATTTGTAGTCTGCAGCGAACTGATGACACTCACCACTGACCTCGAAAAAAGCTGCTCGCAAAGATTTTGCAATATCTATGGCATGGATTTCAACTTTCCCAGCAATGATTCTGGCACTAACTATATGGGATCACCATCCAGCATCCTGCAACAATGATGCCATCAAACAGGTAAGCAGAAGAATTCTCAGACAGCAAACCCTGAAGTAAAATGCACTGATTATGCTTCAAATTAAAGAAAGCAAAATAAGAATTGAGGCATGCACATGGGATTAAGGTAGAAGCTGAAATATCAAACTTTAAAAGATATTTAAAAGCCTATGGAATTATTAGAGGAATGTAGCATTCTACAAATATAAAATTAGTTTTGAGGGTCAGAAAAATTGTTCATCAGTAATTGTGACTTGGTAGTACGCCATTAAAAAGACTTGCATTTATATAGCACCTTTCATGACCACCAGAAATCTCAAAGCGTTTTACAATCAATGAAGTACTTTTGTTGTAATGTGGAAAATGCAGCAGTCAATTTTCACACAGCAAGCTCCCACAAAGAGCAATGGTGATAATGATCAGATAGTCTGTTTTTATGACCTTGATTGAGGGATAAACATTAGCCAGCACACTTCTCTGCTCTGCTTTGAAATAGTGTTATGGGATCTTTTAAATCCATCCGAGACAGAGCAGATAATAACTCTTATTCTCTCTATGGATGCTGCCTGACACGCATTTTCTGTTTTTATTTCAGATTTCTCGCATCTGCAGTATTTTGCTTTATATTTTACATTACAGCAGACGGGGCCTCGGTTTAACGTTTCATTTGAAAGATGGCATCTCCGAAAGTGCAGAAATCTCAGTACTGCACTGGAGTATCAGCCTTGACCTTTATGCTCACGTCCTGGAGTGGGACTTAAACCAAGAAAATTACAGTTACACCTCATTTAACAAAGCAGAACTTTTTCAAGTGTTTTATAGTGAGACTAATAAGCATGAATGCAGGCGTCAATGCCAAATCAAGTGATCTCTAAAGATTTCCATCCGTTGGGACTTCAGCAGTGTTGAGCAGCAAATGAACAGCAGCAACTTCTGGATTTGCGCAATGAACTGCGCCTGTGTGGATGCCAGACAGTGGCTGTCAGTTTCATAGTTGTAATGATGGCAAACTGAAGCTCCACTATTACAACCACAAAATGCAGGCCAATGACTGGATACTCCCAGAACCAAAAAGTGATGCTGATAAGGTGGCACACACTTCCCAACTGAGCCACTGTAATGCACCAAACCCTCTCAGGAGTTGTAACTATTCTACTCTTATTTAGGACCTAAACTGGTGGTCCAGCCTCCACAGCCCCAATAACAGCCAATAAAAATACATGGATTCACTTAGTCCCCAGACTGAATTAACAGCTGATATGCCCTTGGCTATCACCAAAACGTATATTTATAGCGTGCTTTTACTATAACAAAAAGTCCCAAAGGCACTTAGAAAGTTTACGGCACATCGTGTCTGTGCTGGCCAAAAAACGAGCCACACAGCCAAATCCCACCTTCCAGCATTCGGTCTGCAGCCCTGCAGATTACGGAACTTGAGGTGCATAGCCCGATGCCTTTTGAAACAGTTGAGGGTTTCTGCCTCTACCACCTTTTCAGGCAGTGAGTTCCAGAAGCCCCACCACTCTCTCGGTGAAATATCTTTTCCTCATCTCTCCTCTTTCTACCAATCACTTTAAATCTATGCCGTCTAGGCACTGATCTCTCTGCTAAGATAAATAGGCCCTTCCTATTCATTCTATCAGGCTCCTCACAATTTTGTACATCTCAAATCTTCCCTCAGCCTCCTCTGTTCCAAGGAGAACAACCGCAGCCTAACCAATCTTTCCTCATAGCTGCATTTTTCCAGGTCTGGCAACACCCTTGTAAGTCTCTAGTGCAATTACATCCTTTCTGTAATGAGGTGACCAGACTGTACACAGTACTCAAGTTGGCCTAACTAATGATTTATACAGTTACAACAGAACCTCCCTGCTCTTATATTCTATACCTCGACTAATAAAGGAAAGGATTCCATTTGCCTTCTTAACTTCACATGAGCATCATAAAATAATATGACACTCAACAATAAAAGGAGGTATTCGGTCAAATAACCAAAAGCATCAAAGAGGTAGGTTTTAATTGGAACATAGGACCAAGAGATTAGATTAGATTATGGATACAGCACTGAAACAGGCCCTTCGGCACACCGAGTCTGTGCCGAACATCAACCACCCATTTATACTAATCCTACACTAATCCCATCTTCCTACCAAACATCCCCACCTGTCCCTATATTTCCCTACCACCTACCTATACTAGTGACAATTTATAATGGCCAATTTACCTATCAACTTGCAAGTCTTTTGGCTTGTGGGAGGAAACCGGAGCACCCGGAGAAAACCCACACAGACACAGGGAGAACTTGCAAACTCCACACAGGCAGTACCCAGAATTGAACCCGGGTCCCTGGAGCTGTGAGGCTGCGGTGCTAACCACTGCGCCACTGTGCCGCCCACTAGAGTAGGCCATTCAGCCATTTGAGCCTGCTCCGCCATTCAATATGATCATGGCCAATCAGCCACTTCAATGCCTTTTCCCCCACACTTTAAAGGGGGGGGGGGGGAGAAAAGAGGGACCGGGGGGGGGGGGGGGGGGGGGGGGAGAGAGAGAAAAGAGGGACCGGGGGGGGGGGGGGGGGGAGAGAGAGAAAAGAGGGACCGGGGGGGGGGGGGGGGGGGGGAAGAAAAAAGAGGGACCGGGGGGGGGGGGGGGGGGGGGAAGAAAAAAGAGGGACCGGGGGGGGGGTGGGAAGAAAAAAGAGGGACCGGGGGGGGGGGGGGAGTGGGGAGTGGGAGTGGGAGTGGGAGTGGGGTGGGGTGGGAGTGGGGTGAGAGTGGAGGGGGGGGGGGGGAAGAGTGGAGGGGGGGGAGAGTGGAGGGGGGGGAGAGTGGAGGGGGGGGGAGAGTGGAGGGGGGGGAGTGGGGGGGGGGGGGGAGTGGGGGGGGGGGGGGAGTGGGGGGGGGGGGGGAGTGGGGGGTGGGGTAAGCGATCTCACGTTCCGCGCGGGGGGAGGAGGAGGAGGTCACCCGCTCGGCGCGGGGGCCTAACGGCTTTTTGTTTGAAGCAGGGAAGATTCGAAGGAAGTAGACGGTTGAGAGAATTTCGTGCGCGCAGAGCCGCTGCTGCGCGTCCACACGCCGCTGGGTCAGGCCGCAGCTCTATGCCCACTGAGCCAATACGCAGCAGAAACGACCCAGTACCCCGCTCAAGAGAGCGACAGCGCGGCCACGTCTTATTATATACAAACAATAACCAAGCAGATATTCGAAGAAACTGAGAAAATTAACTCAAATAAACAGGGAAAGTCGCGAAAAACGGCGTCAAATATGCTTTACCAAAATGGAGCCGCTCCTGCAAAGACCTCAAGGAAAGCAGCGCTACATCTAAAACGCATGCGCGGCTAGAGCGACGTGGTTTATGGAGTAGGAGCCAAAGGGGGCGCAGTCGGTGGAAGCCTGAGGCCTCCTGAGATGCAGCAAATCATCAGAGAAAAGACAGAAAACGGGCATTGATTCAATTGACGATCAGCAATTGCATTGCTCCAGTGAGGTACATTGTTTATATATCAGATTCCCAGGAGCATTGTTCCAGTGAGTTACAGGAGGTACATTGTTTATATATCAGATCACCAGTAGCATTGTTCCAGTGAGGTACAGGAGGTACATTGTTTATATATCAGATCACCAGTAGCATTGTTCCAGTGAGTTACAGGAGGTACATTGTTTATATATCAGATTACCAGGAGCATTGTTCCAGTGAGTTACAGGAGGTACATTGTTGAAATATCAGATCACCAGTAGCATTGTTCCAGTGAGTTACAGGAGGTACATTGTTTATATATCAGATCACCAGTAGCATTGTTCCAGTGAGGTACAGGAGGTACATTGTTTATATATCAGATCACCATTATCATTGTTCCAGTGAGTTACAGGAGGTACATTGTTTATATATCAGATCACCAGTAGCATTGTTCCAGTGAGTTACAGGAGGTACATTGTTTATATATCAGATCACCAGTAGCATTGTTCCAGTGAGTTACAGGAGGTACATTGTTTATATATCAGATCACCAGTAGCATTGTTCCAGTGAGTTACAGGAGGTACATTGTTTATATATCAGATCACCAGTAGCATTGTTCCAGTGAGTTACAGGAGGTACATTGTTTATATATCAGATTACCAGTAGCATTGTTCCAGTGAGTTACAGGAGGTACATTGTTTATATATCAGATCACCAGTAGCATTGTTCCAGTGAGTTACAGGAGGTACATTGTTTATATATCAGATCACCAGTAGCATTGTTCCAGTGAGTTACAGGAGGTACATTGTTTATATATCAGATCACCAGGAGCATTGTTCCAGTGAGGTACAGGAGGTACATTGTTTATATATCAGATCACCAGTAGCATTGTTCCAGTGAGTTACAGGAGGTACATTGTTTATATATCAGATCACCAGGAGCATTGTTCCAGTGAGTTACAGGAGGTACATTGTTGAAATATCAGATCACCAGTAGCATTGTTCCAGTGAGTTACAGGAGGTACATTGTTTATATATCAGATCACCAGTAGCATTGTTCCAGTGAGTTACAGGAGGTACATTGTTTATATATCAGATCACCAGTAGCATTGTTCCAGTGAGGTACAGGAGGTACATTGTTTATATATCAGATCACCATTATCATTGTTCCAGTGAGTTACAGGAGGTACATTGTTTATATATCAGATCACCAGTAGCATTGTTCCAGTGAGTTACAGGAGGTACATTGTTTATATATCAGATCACCAGTAGCATTGTTCCAGTGAGGTACAGGAGGTACATTGTTTATATATCAGATCACCATTATCATTGTTCCAGTGAGTTACAGGAGGTACATTGTTTATATATCAGATCACCAGTAGCATTGTTCCAGTGAGTTACAGGAGGTACATTGTTTATATAACAGATCACCAGTATCATTGTTCCAGTGAGTTACAGGAGGTACATTGTTTATATATCAGATCACCAGTAGCATTGTTCCAGTGAGGTACAGGAGGTACATTGTTTATATATCAGATCACCAGTAGCATTGTTCCAGTGAGTTACAGGAGGTACATTGTTTATATATCAGATCACCAGTAGCATTGTTCCAGTGAGTTACAGGAGGTACATTGTTTATATATCAGATCACCAGTAGCATTGTTCCAGTGAGTTACAGGAGGTACATTGTTTATATATCAGATCACCAGTAGCATTGTTCCAGTGAGTTACAGGAGGTACATTGTTTATATATCAGATCACCAGTAGCATTGTTCCAGTGAGTTACAGGAGGTACATTGTTTATATATCAGATCACCAGTATCATTGTTCCAGTGAGTTACAGGAGGTACATTGTTTATATATCAGATCACCAGTAGCATTGTTCCAGTGAGTTACAGGAGGTACATTGTTAAATATCAGATTACCAGTATCATTGTTCCAGTGAGTTACAGGAGGTACATTGTTTATATATCAGATCACCAGTAGCATTGTTCCAGTGAGTTACAGGAGGTACATTGTTTATATATCAGATCACCAGTAGCATTGTTCCAGTGAGTTACAGGAGGTACATTGTTTATATATCAGATCACCAGGAGCATTGTTCCAGTGAGGTACAGGAGGTACATTGTTTATATATCAGATCACCAGTAGCATTGTTCCAGTGAGTTACAGGAGGTACATTGTTTATATATCAGATCACCAGTAGCATTGTTCCAGTGAGTTACACGAGGTACATTGTTTATATATCAGATCACCAGTAGCATTGTTCCAGTGAGTTACTGGAGGTACATTGTTTATATATCAGATTACCAGTAGCATTGTTCCAGTGAGGTACAGGAGGTACAATGTTAATATATCAGATCACCAGGAGCATTGTTCCAGTGAGGTACAGGAGGTACATTGTTTATATATCAGATCACCAGTAGCATTGTTCCAGTGAGTTACAGGAGGTACATTGTTTATATATCAGATCACCAGTAGCATTGTTCCAGTGAGTTACAGGAGGCACATTGTTTATATATCAGATTACCAGTAGCATTGTTCCAGTGAGTTACAGGAGGTACATTGTTTATATATCAGATCACCAGTAGCATTGTTCCAGTGAGTTACAGGAGGTACATTGTTTATATATCAGATTACCAGTAGCATTGTTCCAGTGAGTTACAGGAGGTACATTGTTTATATATCAGATCACCAGTAGCATTGTTCCAGTGAGTTACAGGAGGTACATTGTTTATATATCAGATCACCAGTAGCATTGTTCCAGTGAGGTACAGGAGGTACATTGTTAAATATCAGATTACCAGTATCATTGTTCCAGTGAGTGACAGGAGGTACATTGTTTATATATCAGATCACCAGGAGCATTGTTCCAGTGAGTTACAGGAGGTACATTGTTTATATATCAGTTCACCAGTAGCATTGTTCCAGTGAGGTACAGGAGGTACATTGTTTATATATCAGATTACCAGTATCATTGTTCCAGTGAGTTACAGGAGGTACATTGTTTATATATCAGATTACCAGTAGCATTGTTCCAGTGAGTTACAGGAGGTACATTGTTTATATATCAGATTATCAGCAGCATTGTTCCAGTGAGGTACAGGAGGTACATTGTTTATATATCAGATCACCAGGAGCATTGTACCAGTGAGGTACACGAGGTACATTGTTTATATATCAGATCACCAGGAGCATTGTTCCAGTGAGTTACAGGAGGTACATTGTTTATATATCAGATCACCAGGAGCATTGTACCAGTGAGGTACAGGAGGTACATTGTTTATATATCAGATCAACAGGAGCATTGTTCCAGTGAGGTACAGGAGGTACATTGTTTATACATCAGATCAACAGGAGCATTGTTCCAGTGAGTTACAGGAGGTACATTGTTTATATATCAGATTACCAGCAGCATTGTTCCAGTGAGGTACAGGAGGTACATTGTTTATATATCAGATCACCAGCAGCATTGTTCCAGTGAGGTACAGGAGGTACATTGTTTATCTATCAGATCACCAGTAGCATTGTTCCAGTGAGTTACAGGAGGTACATTGTTTATATATCAGATCACCAGTAGCATTGTTCCAGTGAGTTACAGGAGGTACATTGTTTATATATCAGATCACCAGTATCATTGTTCCAGTGAGTTACAGGAGGTACATTGTTTATATATCAGATCACCAGTAGCATTGTTCCAGTGAGTTACAGGAGGTACATTGTTAAATATCAGATTACCAGTATCATTGTTCCAGTGAGTTACAGGAGGTACATTGTTTATATATCAGATCACCAGTAGCATTGTTCCAGTGAGTTACAGGAGGTACATTGTTTATATATCAGATCACCAGTAGCATTGTTCCAGTGAGTTACAGGAGGTACATTGTTTAGATATCAGATCACCAGGAGCATTGTTCCAGTGAGTTACAGGAGGTACATTGTTTATATATCAGATCACCAGTAGCATTGTTCCAGTGAGTTACAGGAGGTACATTGTTTATATATCAGATCACCAGTAGCATTGTTCCAGTGAGTTACACGAGGTACATTGTTTATATATCAGATCACCAGTAGCATTGTTCCAGTGAGTTACTGGAGGTACATTGTTTATATATCAGATTACCAGTAGCATTGTTCCAGTGAGGTACAGGAGGTACAATGTTAATATATCAGATCACCAGGAGCATTGTTCCAGTGAGTTACAGGAGGTACATTGTTTATATATCAGATCACCAGTAGCATTGTTCCAGTGAGTTACAGGAGGTACATTGTTTATATATCAGATCACCAGTAGCATTGTTCCAGTGAGTTACAGGAGGCACATTGTTTATATATCAGATCACCAGTAGCATTGTTCCAGTGAGTTACAGGAGGTACATTGTTTATATATCAGATTACCAGTATCATTGTTCCAGTGAGTTACAGGAGGTACATTGTTTATATATCAGATCACCAGTAGCATTGTTCCAGTGAGTTACAGGAGGTACATTGTTTATATATCAAATCACCAGTAGCACTGTTCCAGTGAGGTACAGGAGGTACATTGTTTATATATCAGATTACCAGTATCATTGTTCCAGTGAGTTACAGGAGGTACATTGTTTATATATCAGATTACCAGTAGCATTGTTCCAGTGAGTTACAGGAGGTACATTGTTTATATATCAGATTATCAGCAGCATTGTTCCAGTGAGGTACAGGAGGTACATTGTTTATATATCAGATCACCAGGAGCATTGTTCCAGTGAGGTACACGAGGTACATTGTTTATATATCAGATCACCAGAAGCATTGTTCCAGTGAGTTACAGGAGGTACATTGTTTATACATCAGATCAACAGGAGCATTGTTCCAGTGAGTTGCAGGAGGTACATTGTTTATATATCAGATCACCAGGAGCATTGTTCCAGTGAGTTACAGGAGGTACATTGTTTATATATCAGATCAACAGGAGCATTGTTCCAGTGAGGTACACGAGGTACATTGTTTATATATCAGATCACCAGAAGCATTGTTCCAGTGAGTTACAGGAGGTACATTGTTTATACATCAGATCAACAGGAGCATTGTTCCAGTGAGTTGCAGGAGGTACATTGTTTATATATCAGATCACCAGGAGCATTGTTCCAGTGAGTTACAGGAGGTACATTGTTTATATATCAGATCACCAGGAGCATTGTTCCAGTGAGTTACAGGAGGTACATTGTTTATACATCAGATCAACAGGAGCATTGTTCCAGTGAGTTGCAGGAGGTACATTGTTTATATATCAGATCACCAGGAGCATTGTTCCAGTGAGTTACAGGAGGTACATTGTTTATACATCAGATCAACAGGAGCATTGTTCCAGTGAGTTACAGGAGGTACATTGTTTATATATCAGATTAGCAGTAGCATTGTTCCAGTGAGTTACAGGAGGTACATTGTTTATATATCAGATTACCAGTAGCATTGTTCCAGTGAGTTACAGGAGGTACATTGTTTATATATCAGATTACCAGTAGCATTGTTCCAGTGAGTTACAGGAGGTACATTGTTTATATATCAGATCACCAGTAGCATTGTTCCAGTGAGTTACAGGAGGTACATTGTTTATATATCAGATCACCAGTAGCATTGTTCCAGTGAGTTACAGGAGGTACATTGTTTATATATCAGATCACCAGGAGCATTGTTCCAGTGAGTTACAGGAGGTACATTGTTTATATATCAGATCACCAGCAGCATTGTTCCAATGAGTTACAGGAGGTACATTGTTTATATATCAGATCACCAGTAGCATTGTTCCAGTGAGTTACAGGAGGTACATTGTTTATATATCAGATCACCAGTAGCATTGTTCCAGTGAGTTACAGGAGGTACATTGTTTATATATCAGATCACCAGTAGCATTGTTCCAGTGAGTTACAGGAGGTACATTGTTTATATATCAGATCACCAGGAGCATTGTTCCAGTGAGTTACAGGAGGTACATTGTTTATATATCAGATCACCAGTAGCATTGTTCCAGTGAGTTACAGGAGGTACATTGTTTATATATCAGATCACCAGTAGCATTGTTCCAGTGAGTTACAGGAGGTACATTGTTTATATATCAGATCACCAGTAGCATTGTTCCAGTGAGTTACAGGAGGTACATTGTTTATATATCAGATTACCAGTAGCATTGTTCCAGTGAGTTACAGGAGGTACATTGTTTATATATCAGATCACCAGTAGCATTGTTCCAGTGAGTTACAGGAGGTACATTGTTTATATATCAGATCACCAGTAGCATTGTTCCAGTGAGTTACAGGAGGTACATTGTTTATATATCAGATTACCAGTATCATTGTTCCAGTGAGTTACAGGAGGTACATTGTTTATATATCAGATCACCAGTAGCATTGTTCCAGTGAGTTACAGGAGGTACATTGTTTATATATCAGATCACCAGTAGCATTGTTCCAGTGAGTTACAGGAGGTACATTGTTTATATATCAGATTACCAGTATCATTGTTCCAGTGAGTTACAGGAGGTACATTGTTTATATATCAGATTACCAGTATCATTGTTCCAGTGAGTTACAGGAGGTACATTGTTTATATATCAGATCACCAGTAGCATTGTTCTAGTGAGGTACAGGAGGTACATTGTTTATATATCAGATTACCAGTATCATTGTTCCAGTGAGTTACAGGAGGTACATTGTTTATATATCAGATCACCAGTAGCATTGTTCCAGTGAGTTACAGTAGGTACATTGTTTATATATCAGATTACCAGTATCATTGTTCCAGTGAGTTACAGGAGGTACATTGTTTATATATCAGATTACCAGTATCATTGTTCCAGTGAGTTACAGGAGGTACATTGTTTATATATCAGATCACCAGGAGCATTGTTCCAGTGAGTTACAGGAGGTACATTGTTTATATATCAGATCACCAGGAGCATTGTTCCAGTGAGATACAGGAGGTACATTGTTTATATATCAGATCACCAGTAGCATTGTTCCAGTGAGTTACAGGAGGTACATTGTTTATATATCAGATCACCAGGAGCATTGTTCCAGTGAGTTACACGAGGTACATTGTTTATATATCAGATCACCAGTAGCATTGTTCCAGTGAGTTACAGGAGGTACATTGTTTATATATCAGATTACCAGTAGCATTGTTCCAGTGAGTTACAGGAGGTACATTGTTTATATATCAGATTACCAGGAGCATTGTTCCAGTGAGGTACAGGAGGTACATTGTTTATATATCAGATCACCAGTGGCATTGTTCCAGTGAGTTACAGGAGGTACATTGTTTATATATCAGATCACCAGTAGCATTGTTCCAGTGAGTTACAGGAGGCACATTGTTTATATATCAGATTACCAGTAGCATTGTTCCAGTGAGTTACAGGAGGTACATTGTTTATATATCAGATCACCAGTAGCATTGTTCCAGTGAGTTACAGGAGGTACATTGTTTATATATCAGATCACCAGTAGCATTGTTCCAGTGAGTTACAGGAGGTACATTGTTTATATATCAGATTACCAGGAGCATTGTTCCAGTGAGTTACAGGAGGTACGTTGTTTATATATCAGATCACCAGTAGCATTGTTCCAGTGAGTTACAGGAGGTACATTGTTTATATATCAGATTACCAGGAGCATTGTTCCAGTGAGTTACAGGAGGTACATTGTTTATATATCAGATCATCAGGAGCATTGTTCCAGTGAGTTACAGGAGGTACATTGTTTATATATCAGATCACCAGGAGCATTGTTCCAGTGAGGTACAGGAGGTACATTGTTTATATATCAGATCAACAGGAGCGTTGTTCCAGTGAGTTACAGGAGGTACATTGTTTATATATCAGATCACCAGTAGCATTGTTCCAGTGAGGTACAGGAGGTACATTGTTTATATATCAGATTACCAGTAGCATTGTTCCAGTGAGTTACAGGAGGTACATTGTTTATATATCAGATCACCAGGAGCATTGTTCCAGTGAGGTACAGGAGGTACATTGTTTATATATCAGATCAACAGGAGCGTTGTTCCAGTGAGTTACAGGAGGTACATTGTTTATATATCAGATCACCAGTAGCATTGTTCCAGTGAGTTACAGGAGGTACATTGTTTATATATCAGATCATCAGGAGCATTGTTCCAGTGAGTTACAGGAGGTACATTGTTTATATATCAGATCACCAGGAGCATTGTTCCAGTGAGGTACAGGAGGTACATTGTTTATATATCAGATCAACAGGAGCGTTGTTCCAGTGAGTTACAGGAGGTACATTGTTTATATATCAGATCACCAGTAGCATTGTTCCAGTGAGGTACAGGAGGTACATTGTTTATATATCAGATCAACAGGAGCGTTGTTCCAGTGAGTTACAGGAGGTACATTGTTTATATATCAGATCAACAGGAGCGTTGTTCCAGTGAGGTACAGGAGGTACATTGTTTATATATCAGATTACCAGGAGCATTGTTCCAGTGAGTTACAGGAGGTACATTGTTTATATATCAGATCACCAGTAGCATTGTTCCAGTGAGTTACAGGAGGTACATTGTTTATATATCAGATTACCAGGAGCATTGTTCCAGTGAGTTACAGGAGGTACATGGTTTATATATCAGATCACCAGTAGCATTGTTCCAGTGAGGTACAGGAGGTACATTGTTCATATATCAGATTATCAGCAGCATTGTTCCAGTGAGGTACAGGAGGTACATTGTTTATATATCAGATCACCAGGAGCATTGTTCCAGTGAGGTACACGAGGTACATTGTTTATATATCAGATCACCAGGAGCATTGTTCCAGTGAGTTACAGGAGGTACATTGTTTATACATCAGATCAACAGGAGCATTGTTCCAGTGAGTTACAGGAGGTACATTGTTTATATATCAGATCACCAGGAGCATTGTTCCAGTGAGTTACAGGAGGTACATTGTTTATACATCAGATCAACAGGAGCATTGTTCCAGTGAGTTACAGGAGGTACATTGTTTATATATCAGATCACCAGTAACATTGTTCCAGTGAGGTACAGGAGGTACATTGTTTATATATCAGATCACCAGGAGCATTGTTCCAGTGATTTACAGGAGGTTCACTTTTTATATATCAGATCACCAGTAGCATTTATCCATTGATGTACAGGAGGTACATTGTTTATATGTCAGATCAACAGTAGCATTGTTCCAGTGAGGTGCAGAAGGTACATTGTCTTTTATCAGATCACCTGTAGCATTGTTCCAGTGAGGTACAGGAGGTACATTGTTTATATATCAGATTACCAGGAGCATTGTTCCAGTGAGGTACAGGAGGTACATTGTTTATATATCAGATCACCAGTAGCATTGTTCCAGTGAGTTACAGGAGGTACATTGTTTATATATCAGATTACCAGGAGCATTGTTCCAGTGAGTTACAGGAGGTACATTGTTTATATATCAGATCACCAGTAGCATTGTTCCAGTGAGTTACAGGAGGCACATTGTTTATATATCAGATTACCAGTAGCATTGTTCCAGTGAGTTACAGGAGGTACATTGTTTATATATAAGATCACCAGTAGCATTGTTCCAGTGAGTTACAGGAGGTACATTGTTTATATATCAGATCACCAGTAGCATTGTTCCAGTGAGTTACAGGAGGTACATTGTTTATATATCAGATTACCAGTATCATTGTTCCAGTGAGTTACAGGAGGTACATTGTTTATATATCAGATTACCAGGAGCATTGTTCCAGTGAGTTACAGGAGGTACATTGTTTATATATCAGATCACCAGTAGCACTGTTCCAGTGAGTTACAGGAGGTACATTGTTTATATATCAGATCACCAGTAGCATTGTTCCAGTGAGGTACAGGAGGTACATTGTTTATATATCAGATTACCAGTATCATTGTTCCAGTGAGTTACAGGAGGTACATTGTTTATATATCAGATCACCAGTAGCATTGTTCCAGTGAGTTACAGGAGGTACATTGTCCATATATCAGATTATCAGCAGCATTGTTCCAGTGAGGTACAGGAGGTACATTGTTTATATATCAGATCACCAGGAGCATTGTTCCAGTGAGGTACACGAGGTACATTGTTTATATATCAGATCACCAGGAGCATTGTTCCAGTGAGTTACAGGAGGTACATTGTTTATACATCAGATCAACAGGAGCATTGTTCCAGTGAGTTACAGGAGGTACATTGTTTATATATCAGATCACCAGGAGCATTGTTCCAGTGAGTTACAGGAGGTACATTGTTTATATATCAGATCACCAGTAACATTGTTCCAGTGAGGTACAGGAGGTACATTGTTTATATATCAGATCACCAGGAGCATTGTTCCAGTGATTTACAGGAGGTTCACTTTTTATATATCAGATCACCAGTAACATTGTTCCATTGATGTACAGGCGTTACATTGTTTATATGTCAGATCAACAGTAGCATTGTTCCAGTGAGGTGCAGAAGGTACATTGTCTTTTATCAGATCACCTGTAGCATTGTTCCAATGAGGTACAGGAGGTACATTGTTTATATATCAGATCACCAGTAGCATTGTTCCAGTGAGATACAGGAGGTACATTGTTTATATATCAGATTACCAGTAGCATTGTTCCAGTGAGATACAGGAGGTACATTGTTTATACATCAGATCACCAGTAGTATTGATCCATTGAGGTACAGGAGGTACATTGTTTATATATCAGATCACCAGTAACATTGTTCCAGTGAGGTGCAGCACTACATTGTTTATATATCAGATCACCAGTAGCATTGTTCCAGTGAGGTACAGGAGGTACATTGTTTATATGGCAGATCACCAATGGCATTATTGCAGTGAGGTACAGCAGGTACATTGTTTATATATCAGATTACCAGTAGCATTGTTCCAGTCAGTTACAGGAGGTACATTGTTTATATGTCAGATTACCAGTAGCATTGTTCCAGTGAGTTACAGGCGGTACATTGTTTATATATCAGATCACCAGTAGCATTGTTCCAGTGAGTTACAGGAGGTACATTGTTTATATATCAGATCACCAGTAGCATTGTTCCAGTGAGGTACAGGAGGTACATGGTTTTTATATCAGATCACCAGTAGCATTGTTCCAGTGAGTTACAGGAGGTACATTGTTTATATATCAGATCACCAGTGGCATTTTACCAGTGAGGGACATGAGTTGCTTTGTTTATATATCAGATCACCAGTAGCATTGTTCCAGTGAGGTACTGGCGGTGCAATGTTTTTATATCAGATCACCAGTAGCATTGTTCCAGTGAGGTACAGGCGATACAATGTTTATATCGCAGATCACAAGTAGCATGTTCCAGTGATTTACAGGAGGTTCACTGTTTATATATCAGATCACCAGTAGCATTTTTCCAATGATGTACAGGTGGTGCATTGTTTATATGTCAGATCAACAGTAGCATTGTTCCAGTGAGGTACAGCAGGTACATTGTTTATATATCAGATCACCAGTAGCATTGTTCCAGTGAGGTACAGAAGGTACATTGTCTTTTATCAGATCACCAGTAGCATTGTTCCAGTGAGGTACAGGAGGTACATTGTTTTTATATCAGATCACCAGTAGCATTGTTCCAGTGAGATACAGGAGGTACATTGTTTATACATCAGATCACCAATGGCATTATTCCAGTGAGGTACAGGAGGTACATTGTTTATTTATCAGATCGCCAGTAGCATTGTTCCAGTGAGGTACAGGAGGTACATTGTTTATATATCAGATCACCAGTAGTATTGATCCAGTGAGGTTCAGGAGGTACATTGTTTATACATCAGATCACCAATGGCATTATTCCAGTGAGGTACAGGAGGTACATTGTTTATTTATCAGATCGCCAGTAGCATTGTTCCAGTGAGGTACAGGAGGTACATTGTTTATCTAGCAGATCACTAGTAGCATTGTTCCAGTGAGGTGCAGCACTACATTGTTTATATAGCAGATCACTAGTCGTATTGTTCCAGTGAGGTACATTGTTTATATATCAGATCACGAGGAGCATTGTTCCAGTGAGTTACAGGAGGTACATTGTTTATATATCAGATCACCAGTAGCATTGTTCCAGTGAGGTACAGGAGGTGCATTGTTTCTATCGCAGATCACGAGTAGCATTGCTCCAGTGAGGTACAGGATGTACATTGTTAATATATCAGATCACCAGTAGCCTTGTTCCAGCGAGGTACAGGAGGTACATTGTTTATATATCAGATCATCAGTCGCATTGTTCCAGTGAGTTACAGGCGGTACAATGTTTATATATCAGATCACCAGTAGCATTGTTCCAGTGAGTTACAGGAGGTACAATGTTTTTATATCAGATCACCAGGAACATTGTTCCAGTGAGATACAGGAGGTACCTTCTTTATTTATCAGATCACCAGTAGCATTGTTCCAGTGAGTTACAGGAGGTACATTGTTTATATATCAGATTACCAGCAGTATTGATCCAGTGAGGTACAGGAGGTACATTGTTTTTTTGCAGATCACCAGTAGCATTGTTCCAGTGAGATACAGGAGGTACATTGTTTATATATCAGATTACCAGCAGTATTGATCCAGTGAGGTACAGGAGGTACATTGTTTTTTTGCAGATCACCAGTCGCATTGTTCCAGTGAGATACAGGAGGTACATTGTTTTTATATCAGATCACCAGGAGCATTGTTCCAGTGAGTTACAGGAGGTACATTGTTTATATATCAGATCACCAGTAGCATTGTTCCAGTGAGTTACAGGAGGTACATTGTTTATATATCAGATTACCAGTATCATTGTTCCAGTGAGTTACAGGAGGTACATTGTTTATATATCAGATTACCAGGAGCATTGTTCCAGTGAGTTACAGGAGGTACATTGTTTATATATCAGATCACCAGTAGCATTGTTCCAGTGAGTTACAGGAGGTACATTGTTTATATATCAGATTACCAGTATCATTGTTCCAGTGAGTTACAGGAGGTACATTGTTTATATATCAGATTACCAGTAGCATGGTTCCAGTGAGTTACAGGAGGTACATTGTTTATATATCAGATTATCAGCAGCATTGTTCCAGTGAGGTACAGGAGGTACATTGTTTATATATCAGATCACCAGGAGCATTGTTCCAGTGAGGTACACGAGGTACAT
This sequence comes from Heterodontus francisci, assembly GCF_036365525.1. Taxonomy (NCBI): domain Eukaryota; kingdom Metazoa; phylum Chordata; class Chondrichthyes; order Heterodontiformes; family Heterodontidae; genus Heterodontus; species Heterodontus francisci. The sequence goes on along the minus strand of NC_090373.1, from coordinate 207,274,749 downwards.
TGTTTATATATCAGATCACCAGTAGCATTGTTCCAGTGAGTTACAGGAGGTACATTGTTTATATATCAGATCACCAGGAGCATTGTTCCAGTGAGGTACACGAGGTACATTGTTTATATATCAGATCACCAGGAGCATTGTTCCAGTGAGGTACACGAGGTACATTGTTTATATATCAGATCACCAGTAGCATTGTTCCAGTGAGGTACAGGAGGTACAATGTTTATATATCAGATCACCAGTAGCATTGTTCCAGTGAGTTACAGGAGGTACAATGTTTTTATATCAGATCACCAGGAACATTGTTCCAGTGAGATACAGGAGGTACCTTCTTTATTTATCAGATCACCAGTAGCATTGTTCCAGTGAGTTACAGGAGGTACATTGTTTATATATCAGATTACCAGCAGTATTGATCCAGTGAGGTACAGGAGGTACATTGTTTTTTTGCAGATCACCAGTAGCATTGTTCCAGTGAGATACAGGAGGTACATTGTTTATATATCAGATTACCAGCAGTATTGATCCAGTGAGGTACAGCAGGTACATTGTTTTTATATCAGATCACCAGGAGCATTGTTCCAGTGAGTTACAGGAGGTACATTGTTTATATATCAGATCACCAGTAGCATTGTTCCAGTGAGTTACAGGAGGTACATTGTTTATATATCAGATTACCAGTATCATTGTTCCAGTGAGTTACAGGAGGTACATTGTTTATATATCAGATTACCAGGAGCATTGTTCCAGTGAGTTACAGGAGGTACATTGTTTATATATCAGATCACCAGTAGCATTGTTCCAGTGAGTTACAGGAGGTACATTGTTTATATATCAGATTACCAGTATCATTGTTCCAGTGAGTTACAGGAGGTACATTGTTTATATATCAGATTACCAGTAGCATGGTTCCAGTGAGTTACAGGAGGTACATTGTTTATATATCAGATTATCAGCAGCATTGTTCCAGTGAGGTACAGGAGGTACATTGTTTATATATCAGATCACCAGGAGCATTGTTCCAGTGAGGTACACGAGGTACATTGTTTATATATCAGATCACCAGGAGCATTGTTCCAGTGAGTTACAGGAGGTACATTGTTTATACATCAGATCAACAGGAGCATTGTTCCAGTGAGTTACAGGAGGTACATTGTTTATATATCAGATCACCAGGAGCATTGTTCCAGTGAGTTACAGGAGGTACATTGTTTATATATCAGATCACCAGTAACATTGTTCCAGTGAGGTACAGGAGGTACATTGTTTATATATCAGATCACCAGGAGCATTGTTCCAGTGATTTACAGGAGGTTCACTTTTTATATATCAGATCACCAGTAGCATTTATCCATTGATGTACAGGCGGTACATTGTTTATATGTCAGATCAACAGTAGCATTGTTCCAGTGAGGTGCAGAAGGTACATTGTCTTTTATCAGATCACCTGTAGCATTGTTCCAGTGAGGTACAGGAGGTACATTGTTTTTAGATCAGATCACCAGTAGCATTGTTCCAGTGAGATACAGGAGGTACATTGTTTATATATCAGATTACCAGTAGCATTGTTCCAGTGAGTTACAGGAGGTACATTGTTTATATATCAGATTACCAGTAGCATTGTTCCAGTGAGATACAGGAGGTACATTGTTTATACATCAGATCACCAGTAGTATTGATCCATTGAGGTACAGGAGGTACATTGTTTATATATCAGATCACCAGGAGCATTGTTCCAGTGATTTACAGGAGGTTCACTTTTTATATATCAGATCACCAGTAGCATTTATCCATTGATGTACAGGCGGTACATTGTTTATATGTCAGATCAACAGTAGCATTGTTCCAGTGAGGTGCAGAAGGTACATTGTCTTTTATCAGATCACCTGTAGCATTGTTCCAGTGAGATACAGGAGGTACATTGTTTATATATCAGATTACCAGTAGCATGGTTCCAGTGAGTTACAGGAGGTACATTGTTTATATATCAGATTATCAGCAGCATTGTTCCAGTGAGGTACAGGAGGTACATTGTTTATATATCAGATCACCAGGAGCATTGTTCCAGTGAGGTACACGAGGTACATTGTTTATATATCAGATCACCAGGAGCATTGTTCCAGTGAGTTACAGGAGGTACATTGTTTATATATCAGATCAACAGGAGCATTGTTCCAGTGAGTTACAGGAGGTACATTGTTTATACATCAGATCAACAGGAGCATTGTTCCAGTGAGTTACAGGAGGTACATTGTTTATATATCAGATCACCAGGAGCATTGTTCCAGTGAGTTACAGGAGGTACATTGTTTATATATCAGATCACCAGTAACATTGTTCCAGTGAGGTACAGGAGGTACATTGTTTATATATCAGATCACCAGGAGCATTGTTCCAGTGATTTACAGGAGGTTCACTTTTTATATATCAGATCACCAGTAGCATTTATCCATTGATGTACAGGCGGTACATTGTTTATATGTCAGATCAACAGTAGCATTGTTCCAGTGAGGTGCAGAAGGTACATTGTCTTTTATCAGATCACCTGTAGCATTGTTCCAGTGAGGTACAGGAGGTACATTGTTTTTAGATCAGATCACCAGTAGCATTGTTCCAGTGAGATACAGGAGGTACATTGTTTATATATCAGATTACCAGTAGCATTGTTCCAGTGAGGTACAGGAGGTACATTGTTTATATATCAGATCACCAGTAGCATTGTTCCAGTGAGTTACAGGAGGTACATTGTTTATATATCAGATTACCAGTAGCATTGTTCCAGTGAGTTACAGGAGGTACATTGTTTATATATCAGATTACCAGTAGCATTGTTCCAGTGAGATACAGGAGGTACATTGTTTATACATCAGATCACCAGTAGTATTGATCCATTGAGGTACAGGAGGTACATTGTTTATATATCAGATCACCAGGAGCATTGTTCCAGTGATTTACAGGAGGTTCACTTTTTATATATCAGATCACCAGTAGCATTTATCCATTGATGTACAGGCGGTACATTGTTTATATGTCAGATCAACAGTAGCATTGTTCCAGTGAGGTGCAGAAGGTACATTGTCTTTTATCAGATCACCTGTAGCATTGTTCCAGTGAGATACAGGAGGTACATTGTTTATATATCAGATTACCAGTAGCATTGTTCCAGTGAGTTACAGGAGGTACATTGTTTATATATCAGATCACCAGTAGCATTGTTCCAGTGAGATACAGGAGGTACATTGTTTATACATCAGATCACCAGTAGTATTGATCCATTGAGGTACAGGATGTACATTGTTTATATAGCAGATCACCAATGGCATTATTGCAGTGAGGTACAGCAGGTACATTGTTTATATATCAGATTCCCAGTAGCATTGTTCCAGTGAGTAACAGGAGGTACATTGTTTATATATCAGATCACCAGGAGCATTGTTCCAGTGAGTTACAGGAGGTACATTGTTTATATATCAGATCACCAGTAACATTGTTCCAGTGAGGTACAGGAGGTACATTGTTTATATATCAGATCACCAGTAACATTGTTCCAGTGAGGTACAGGAGGTACATTGTTTTTAGATCAGATCACCAGTAGCATTGTTCCAGTGAGATACAGGAGGTACATTGTTTATATATCAGATCACCAGTAACATTGTTCCAGTGAGTTACCGGAGGTACATTGTTTATATATCAGATCACCAGTAACATTGTTCCAGTGAGGTACAGGAGGTACATTGTTTTTAGATCAGATCACCAGTAGCATTGTTCCAGTGAGATACAGGAGGTACATTGTTTATATATCAGATTACCAGTAGCATTGTTCCAGTGAGTTACAGGAGGTACATTGTTTATATATCAGATTACCAGTAGCATTGTTCCAGTGAGATACAGGAGGTACATTGTTTATACATCAGATCACCAGTAGTATTGATCCATTGAGGTACAGGAGGTACATTGTTTATATATCAGATCACCAGGAGCATTGTTCCAGTGATTTACAGGAGGTTCACTTTTTATATATCAGATCACCAGTAGCATTTATCCATTGATGTACAGGCGGTACATTGTTTATATGTCAGATCAACAGTAGCATTGTTCCAGTGAGGTACAGGAGGTACATTGTTTATAGATCAGATCACCAGTAGCATTGTTCCAGTGAGTTACAGGAGGTACATTGTTTATATATCAGATCACCAGTAGCATTGTTCCAGTGAGTTACAGGAGGTACATTGTTTATATATCAGATCACCAGTAGCATTGTTCCAGTGAGTTACAGGAGGTACATTGTTTATATATCAGACTACCAGTAGCATTGTTCCAGTGAGTTACAGGAGGTACATTGTTTATATATCAGATCACCAGTAGCATTTATCCATTGATGTACAGGCGGTACATTGTTTATATAGCAGATCACCAATGGCATTATTGCAGTGAGGTACAGCAGGTACATTGTTTATATATCAGATTCCCAGTAGCATTGTTCCAGTGAGTTACAGGAGGTACATTGTTTATATATCAGATTACCAGTAGCATTGTTCCAGTGAGTTACAGGAGGTACATTCTTTATATATCAGATTACCAGTAGCATTGTTCCAGTGAGTTACAGGAGGTACATTGTTTATATATCAGATCACCAGTAGCATTTATCCATTGATGTACAGGCGGTACATTGTTTATATGTCAGATCAACAGTAGCATTGTTCCAGTGAGGTGCAGAAGGTACATTGTCTTTTATCAGATCACCTGTAGCATTGTTCCAGTGAGGTACAGGAGGTACATTGTTTATATATCAGATTACCAGTAGCATTGTTCCAGTGAGGTACAGGAGGTACATTGTTTATAGATCAGATCACCAGTAGCATTGTTCCAGTGAGATACAGGAGGTACATTGTTTATATATCAGATTACCAGTAGCATTGTTCCAGTGAGTTACAGGAGGTACATTGTTTATATATCAGATCACCAGTAACATTGTTCCAGTGAGGTGCAGCACTACATTGTTTATATATCAGATCACCAGCAGCATTGTTCCAGTGAGGTACAGGAGGTACCTTGTTTATATAGCAGATCACCAATGGCATTATTGCAGTGAGGTACAGCAGGTACATTGTTTATATATGAGATTCCCAGTAGCATTGTTCCAGTGAGTTACAGGAGGTACATTGTTTATATATCAGATTACCAGTAGCATTGTTCCAGTGAGTTACAGGAGGTACATTGTTTATATATCAGATCACCAGTAGCATTGTTCCAGTGAGTTACAGGAGGTACATTGTTTATATATCAGATTCCCAGTAGCATTGTTCCAGTGAGTTACAGGAGGTACATTGTTTATATATCAGATCACCAGGAGCATTGTTCCAGTGAGTTACAGGAGGTACATTGTTTATATATCAGATCACCAGTAGCATTGTTCCAGTGAGTTACAGGAGGTACCTTGTTTATATATCAGATCACCAGTAGCATTGTTCCAGTGAGTTACAGGAGGTACCTTGTTTATATATCAGATCACCAGTAGCATTGTTCCAGTGAGTTACAGGAGGTACATTGTTTATATATCAGATTCCCAGTAGCATTGTTCCAGTGAGTTACAGGAGGTACATTGTTTATATATCAGATTCCCAGTAGCATTGTTCCAGTGAGGTACAGGAGGTACATTGTTTATATATCAGATCACCAGTAGCATTGTTCCAGTGAGTTACAGGAGGTACATTGTTTATATATCAGATCACCAGTAGCATTGTTCCAGTGAGGTACAGGCGGTACACTGTTTATATATCAGATCACCAGTAGCATTTTTCCACTGATGTACAGGAGGTACATTGATTATATATCAGATCACCAGTAGCATTGTTCCAGTGAGGTACGGGAGGTACATTGTTTACATATCAGATTACCAGTAGCATTGTTCCAGTGAGGTACAGGAGTTACATTGTTTAAATATTTGATAACCAGTAGCATTGTTCCAGTGAGGTACAGTGGGTACATTTTTTTTTTTCAGATCACCAGTAGCATTGCTCCAGTGAGGTACTGGCGGTGCAATGTTTTTATATCAGATCACCAGTAGCATTGTTCCAGTGAGGTACAGGCGATACAATGTTTATATCGCAGATCACAAGTAGCATGTTCCAGTGATTTACAGGAGGTTCACTGTTTATATATCAGATCACCAGTAGCATTTTTCCAATGATGTACAGGCGGTACATTGTTTATATGTCAGATCAACAGTAGCATTGTTCCAGTGAGGTACAGCAGGTACATTGTTTATATATCAGATCACCAGTAGCATTGTTCCAGTGAGGTACAGAAGGTACATTGTCTTTTATCAGATCACCAGTAGCATTGTTCCAGTGAGGTACAGGAGGTACATTGTTTTTATATCAGATCACCAGTAGCATTGTTCCAGTGAGATACAGGAGGTACATTGTTTATACATCAGATCACCAATGGCATTATTCCAGTGAGGTACAGGAGGTACATTGTTTATTTATCAGATCGCCAGTAGCATTGTTCCAGTGAGGTACAGGAGGTACATTGTTTATAGATCAGATCACCAGTAGCATTGTTCCAGTGAGGTACAGGAGGTACATTGTTTATATATCAGATCACCAGTAGTATTGATCCAGTGAGGTTCAGGAGGTATATTGTTTATATATCAGATCACTAGTAGCATTGTTCCAGTGAGGTGCAGCACTACATTGTTTATATAGCAGATCACTAGTCGTATTGTTCCAGTGAGGTACATTGTTTATATATCAGATCACGAGGAGCATTGTTCCAGTGAGTTACAGGAGGTACATTGTTTATATATCAGATCACCAGTAGCATTGTTCCAGTGAGGTACAGGAGGTACATTGTTTTTATGTCAGATCACCAGTCGCATTGCTCCTGGTGAGGTACAGGAGGTGCATTGTTTCTATCGCAGATCACGAGTAGCATTGCTCCAGTGAGGTACAGGATGTACATTGTTTATATATCAGATCACCAGTAGCCTTGTTCCAGCGAGGTACAGGAGGTACATTGTTTATATATCAGATCACCAGTAGCATTGTTCCAGTGAGTTACAGGAGGTACATTGTTTATATATCAGATCACCAGTAGCATTGTTCCAGTGAGTTACAGGAGGTACATTGTTTATATATCAGATCACCAGTAGCATTGTTCCAGTGAGGTACAGGATGTACATTGTTTATATATCAGATCACCAGTAGCCTTGTTCCAGCGAGGTACAGGAGGTACATTGTTTATATATCAGATCACCAGTATCATTGTTCCAGTGAGTTACAGGAGGTACATTGTTAAATATCAGATTACCAGTATCATTGTTCCAGTGAGTTACAGGATGTACATTGTTTATATATCAGATCACCAGTAGCCTTGTTCCAGCGAGGTACAGGAGGTACATTGTTTATATATCAGATCACCAGTATCATTGTTCCAGTGAGTTACAGGAGGTACATTGTTTATATATCAGATCATCATTCGCATTGTTCCAGTGAGTTACAGGCGGTACAATGTTTATATATCAGATCACCAGTAGCATTGTTCCAGTGAGTTACAGGAGGTACAATGTTTTTATATCAGATCACCAGGAACATTGTTCCAGTGAGATACAGGAGGTACCTTCTTTATTTATCAGATCACCAGTAGCATTGTTCCAGTCAGGTACAGGAGGTACATTGTTTATATATCAGATTACCAGCAGTATTGATCCAGTGAGGTACAGGAGGTACATTGTTTTTTTGCAGATCACCAGTAGCATTGTTCCAGTGAGATACAGGAGGTACATTGTTTATATATCAGATTACCAGCAGTATTGATCCAGTGAGGTACAGGAGGTACATTGTTTTTTTGCAGATCACCAGTAGCATTGTTCCAGTGAGATACAGGAGGTACATTGTTTATATATCAGATCACCAGGAGCATTGTTCCAGTGAGGTACAGGAGGTACATTGTTTCTATATCAGATCACCAGTATCATTGATCCAGTGAGTTACAGGCGGTACATTGTTTTTTTGCAGATCACCAGTAGCATTGTTCCAGTGAGATACAGGAGGTACATTGTTTCTATATCAGATCACCAGTATCATTGATCCAGTGAGGTACAGGAGGTACATTGTTTTTTTGCAGATCACCAGTAGCATTGTTCCAGTGAGGTACAGGAGGTACATTGTTTATATATCAGATCACCAGTATCATTGCTCCAGTGAGGTACAGGAGGTACATTGTTTATATATCAGATCACCAGTATCGTTGCTCCAGTGAGGTACAGCAGGTGCATTGTTTATATCGCAGATCACCAGTAGCATTGTTCCTTGTGAGGTACAGGAGGCGCATTGTTTATATAGCAGTTCACCAGTAGCATTGCTCCTGGTGAGGTACAGGAGGTGCATTGTTTATATCGCAGATCTCCAGTATCATTGCTCCTGGTGAGGTACAGGAGGTACCTTCTTTCTATAGCAGATCACCAGTAGCATTGCTCCTGGTGAGGTACAGGAGGTGAATTATTTATATCGCTGATCAGCAGTATCATTGCTCCTGGTGAGGTACAGGAGGTACCTTCTTTCTATAGCAGATCACCAGTCGCATTGCTCCTGGTGAGGTACAGGAGGTGCATTGTTTATATCGCAGATCACCAGTATCATTGCTCCTGGTGAGGTACAGGAGGTGCATTGTTTATATCGCAGATCACCAGTATCATTGCTCCTGGTGAGGTACAGGAGGTACCTTCTTTCTATAGCAGATCACCAGTAGCATTGCTCCTGGTGAGGCACAGGAGGTGCATTGTTTATATCGCAGATCACGAGTAGCATTGCTCCTGGTGAGGTACAGGAGGTACCTTCTTTCTATAGCAGATCACCAGTAGCATTGCTCCTGGTGAGGCACAGGAGGTACCTTCTTTCTATAGCAGATCAGCAGTGGCATTGCTTCTGGTGAGGTACAGGAGGTGCATTGTTTATATAGCAGTTCACCAGTAGCATTGCTCCTGGTGAGGTACAGGAGGTGCATTTTTTCTGTAGCAGATCAGCAGTGGCATTGCTCCTGGTGAGGTACAGGAGGTGCATTGTTTATATAGCAGTTCACCAGTAGCATTGCTCCTGGTGAGGTACAGGAGGTGCATTTTTTCTATTGCAAATCAGCAGTGGCATTGCTCCAGGTGACGTGCATTCGAACCTATGAATTCGGAGCAGGACTGGACCACTTGACCCCTCGAGCCTGCTCTGCCGTTCAACAATATTGTGCCTGTTCTTATTTTCCCCTGAACTCCCCATTCCTGCCTACCCCCGATAACCTGTCACCCCCTTGGTTATCAAGAATTTATCTACCTCTGCCATTAAAGTATTTGAAGACTCTGCTTCCACCTCTGCTTTTGAGGAATAGAGTTGCAAAGGCTCACGGCCCTCTGAAAGAATAATCTTCTCCTCGTCACAGTCTTTCATGGGCGACACTGTATTTTTAAACAGTGAGCCCGAGTTCTAGATCCTCCCACAAGGGGAAACATCCTTCCCACATCCACCCTGTCAAGACCCCTCAGGATCCTATATGTTTCAATCAAGTCACCTCTTACTCTTCTAAACTCTAGTGGATACAAGCCTAGCCTGTCCAACCTTCCCTCATAAGACAACCCGCCCATTCCAGATATTAGTCTCGTAAACCTTCTCTGAACTGCTTCCAATGCATTTCCATCCTTCCTTAAATCAGGAGACCAATAATGTACACAGTACTCCAGATGTAGTCTCACCAATGCCCTGAAAAACTGAAGCATAACCTCCCTACTTTTGTATTCACTTCCTCCTCGCAATAAACAATAACATTCTATTAGCTTTCCTAATGACCTGCTGTACTTGCATACTAACCTTTTGATTTTCATGCACTGGGACACCCAGATCCCTCTGTCTCACAGAGCTCTGCAATCTCTCACCATTTCGATAATATGCTTTTATATTCTTCCTGCCAAAATGGATAATTTCACATTTTCCTACATTATACTCCATTTGTCAGATCTTTGCCCATTCAATTAACCTATCTATATCCCTTTGTCGCCTCCTTATGTCCTCTTCACAACTTACTTTCCTACCTATCTTTGTGTCAGCGGCAAATTTAGTAACCATACCTTTGGTCCCTTCATCCTAGTCATTTATATAAATTGTAATTAGTTGAGGCCCCAGCACTAATCCCTGTGGCACACGACTTTTGATATCTTGCCAACTAGAAAATGACCCATTTATGTGACTCTGTTTCCTGTTAGCTAGCCAATCTTCCATCCATGCCAATATGTTCCCCCCTACACCGCGTGCTTTTATTTTCCGCTATATCCCTTGATGTGGCACCTTATCAAATGCCTTCTGGAAATCTAAGTACAGTACATCCACCGGTTTCCCTTTATATACAGCACATGTTACTTCTTCAAAGACCTCCAATAAATTTCCCTTTCACAAAACCATGTTGATTCTGCTTGATTACTTTGAATTTTTCTCAGTGCTCTGCTATAGCATCTTTAATAATAGTTTCTAACATTTTCCCTATGACAGATGTTAAACTAACTGGCCTATAGTTTCCTGCTTTCCGTCTCCCTCCCTTTTTGAATAAAGGAGTTACATTGGCTATTTTCCAATCTAATGGAACCTTCCCCGAATCTCGGAAATTTTTAAAACTTTAAACCAACACAGGGTCACTGACCTGAAACGTTAACTCTGCTTCTCTTTCCACAGATGCTGCCAGACCTGCTGAGTGGTTCCAGCATTTCTTGTTTTTATTTCAGATTTCCAGCATCCGCAGTATTTTGCTTTTATTACATCAACTAATCTCATGAGCCACTTCTTTTAAGACCCTAGGATGAAGTCCATCAGGATCCGGGGACTTGTCAGCCCGCAGTTCCAACTGTTTGCTCAGTACTATCTCCCTGGTGATTGTAATTTTCTTGAGTTTCTTCCTCCCTTCCATTTCCTGATCTAAAGCTATTTATGTTCAATTCATCTGCCATCTACTTATTTTCCATTATTAATTCCCCAGACTCGCTTTCTACAGGACCAACGCTCACTTTGTCAGCTCTTTCCTTTTTTAAATATCTGTAGAATCTCTTACTATCTGTTTTTTTATATTTCTAGCTAGCTTTCTCTCGTACTCTAATTTTCCCCCCTTATTAATCTTGTTGTCATTTTTTGCTGTTTTTTATATTCTTTCCAGTCTCTGACCTGCCACCCATCGTTGCACAATTATATGCTTTTTCTTGAATCTCAATACTATCTTTAACCTTTTTAGTTAACCATGGATGATGGGTCCTCCCCGTGGAATGTATCTATTGTGTGTATTGTGAAATATCCCCTTAAATGTCTGCCGCTGCATCTCTTTTGACCTATCCCTTAACCTACTTTTCCAGTTCACTTTTTCTCGCTCTGCTTTCATGCCCTCATAATTGCCCTAAAATACTATTCTTAGACCTACTCTTCTCTCCCTCAAACTGAATGTAAAATTCAATCATAGTGTGATCGCTGCTGCCTAGGGGCACCTTTACAATGAGGTCATGAATTAATCTTATCTCACTGCACAGTCGCAGGTTCAGCATCTGCAATATTTTGCTTTTATTTTACCAGGTGTAGTATAGCTGCTCTCTGGTTGGCTCTAGAATGTGCTGTTCTACATGACTATCCCAAAAACATTCTATGAACTCATCTAGGCTATCTTTGCCCATCTGATTTTTCCAGTCTATGTAGATTAAAATCCCCCATGATTATCGCCGTACCTTTCTGACAAGCTCGCATTATTTCTTACTTTATACCCCATCCTCCTGTGGTTATTGTTAAGGGGCCTGTACACCACACCCACAAGTGACTTCTTGCCTTTGTCATTTCTCATCTCCACCCAAACCGCTTCTGCATCCTGGTTTCCTGAACTTTGATCATCTCTGTTGTGCTAATACCACCATTAATTAACAGAGCCACCCCTACACCTTTTCCGAGATTCCTGTCCTTCCTAAATGCCACATACCCTTCAAAATTCAAGTTCAAATCTCTGTCATCCTGCAGCCATGTCTCTGTAATGCCTATCAGATCATACTTATTTATTTCTATTTGCACTATCAGTTCATCTGTTTTGTTTTTAATGCTACCTGCATTCAGATACAGAGCCTTTAGTCTGGTCATTTTATTATTTTTGTAACATCTAGCCTTATCTGCTGATTTATTTTTAGATTTGTACTCTCTGTCCCTTCCTGTCACAGTCTGTTTATCATTTCCCATGTCAATACTTTTCTCCCTTGCCTTGTCTCTACTCTTTGATTTACCACATCCCTTATCTTCACTACTTCGCTTAAAACCCTCTCTACTTCCCTAGTTATGCGACTTGCTAGAACACCGGTCCCAGCACGGTTCAGGTGTAGACTGTTCCAACAGTACAGCCCCCACTCTTTGCAGTACTACTGCCAGTGCCCCACGAACCAGAACTCACTTCTACTACACCAGTTTTTGAGCCACGCATTCATTTCTCTAATCTTATTTGCCCTATGCCAACTTGCACATGACTCAGGTAATATCCAGAGATTAATACCTTTGAGGCTCTGTTTCTTAATTTGATGCCTAACTCCTCATACTGACTCTGCAGAACCTCTTTTCTTGTCCTGCCTACGTAGTGGATTCCTACATGGACCACGACGACTGGATCCTTCTCCTCCCACTGCAAGTTCCTCTCCAGCCCTGAGCAGATGTTCTGAACCCTGACACCGGGCAGGCAACACAGCCTTCTGGACTCTTGCTGTTTGCTGGAGAGAACAGTGTCAATCCCCCGAACTATACTGTCCCCAACTACCACTACTTTCCTTTTTGCACCCCCAACCTGAACAGCTTCCTATACCTTGGTGCCATGGACAGTCAGCTCATCCACCCTGCAGAGCTCACTCTCGTTAACACAGGTTGCAAGCATCTCAAACCTGTTTGACAACTGGCCTTTTTGCTCGGAGCATGAATGGGAGGGAGAAAGAAATCAAAAATTATTCCCACTCCTGATTCCCAATGATGCTGAGCAAATTTGAAAGGCTTGTCAGCACTCCAAGTATTCTCTGATCAACAGAATTCTACCACTGACAGTAACCCCATTAACACCAGTATTGAAATAATAATGATTCGAAAATCTAGGCTTTTCTGTGCATATTCACACATGAAGACTGACCCCTGCGTGGAGAATCAAAGTCCTTGAGCAGAGGACACGACATAAACAGGAGTACTTGTGACAAGCCTGTCACAGGTGATGCATGTGTAGAGGTGGTGGCATAGTGGTATTGTCACGATACTCATAACCCAGAAACTCTGTGGACGTGGGTTCGAATCCCGCTACGGCAGAAGGTGGAATTGGAATTCAATTAATAAATCTGGAATTAAAAGATGGTCTAATGATGGCCATGAAACCATTGTTGATTGTTGTGAAAACCCATCTGCTTCACCTTGCAAGTCCTTTAGGGAAGGAAATCTGCCATCCTTACCTGGCCTGGCCTCCAAACCCACAGCCCTCCGAAATGGCCTAGCAAGCCACTCAGTTGTATCTATCCACTACAAAGTCAATAAGGAATGAAACCATACGGACCACCCGGCATTGACCTAGACACTGGAAACAACAACGGCAAACCCAGCCCTGTCGACCCTGCAAAGTGCTCCTCACTGAAATCTGAGGACTTCTGCCAAAGTTGGGAGAGCTGTCCCACAGATGAGTCAAGCAGCAACCTGACATAGTCATCCTCACAGAATCATACCTTACAGACAATGTCCCAGACATCGCCATCACCATCCCCGGGTATGTCCTGTCCCACCGGCAGGACAGATCCAGCAGAGGTGACGGCACAGTGGTATACAGTCAGCACAGAGTTGCCCTGGGAGTCCTCAAGGTTGACTCTGGTCTCATGGTATCAGGTCAAACATGGGAAAGTGAAACCTCCTGATTACCACCGACTGCACTCCTCAGCTGATGAATCAGTACTCCTCCATGTTGAACACCACTAGGAGGAAGCACTGAGGGGGGCAAGAGCACAAAATGTACTCTGGACTACAATGTCTATTACCAAGAATGGCTCGGTAGCAACATTGCTGGCCGAGTCCAAAAGGACGGAGCTGCTAGACTGGGTCTGCGGCAGGTGGTGAGGAAAAACCAACAAGAGGGAAAAAGGTACATAACCTTGTCCTCACCAGTCTGCCTGTCGCAGATGCATCTGTCCATAACAGTATTGTTATGAGTGACCACCGCACAGTCCTTGTAGAGACAAAGTCGCGTCTTCACATGAGGATCCCCTCCATCGTGTGGTGTGGTACTACCACCGTGCTAAATGGGATAAATTTTGAACAGATCTAGCAACCCAAAACTGGGCATCCATGAGGCACTGTGGGCCATCAGCAGCAGCAGAATTGTACTCAACCAGAATCTTTTTTTTAAATTCATTCATGGGAGGTGGGCGTCACTGGCCAGGCCAGCATTTATTACCCATCCCGAATTGCCCTTGAGAAGGTGGTGGTGAGCTGCCTTCTTGAACCGCTGCAGTTCATTTGGGGTAGGTATACCCACAGTGCTGTTAGGAAGGGAGTTCCAGGATTTTGACCCAGCGACAGTGAAGGAACGGCGATATAGTTCCAAATCAGGATGGTGTGTGACTTGGAGGGGAACTTGCAGGTGGTGGTGTTCCCATGTATTTGCTGCCCTTGTCCTTCTAGTTGATAGAGGTCGCCGGTTTGGAAGGTGCTGTCTGAGGAGCCTTGGTGCATTGCTGCAGTGCATCTTGTAGATGGTACACACTGCTGCCACTGTGCGTCGGTGGTGGAGGGAGTGAATGTTTGGAGATGGGGTGCCAATCAAGCGGGCTGCTTTGTCCTGGATGGTGTCAAGCTTCTTGAGTGTTGTTGGAACTGCACCCATCCAGGCAAGTGGAGAGTATTCCATCACACTCCTGACTTGTGCCTTGTAGATGGTGGACAGGCTTTGGGGAGTCAGGAGGTGAGTTACTCGCCTCAGGATTCCTAGCCTAGTGTTCCAGTGAACATCAACGCAAGCTCGAGGAACAGCATCTCATCTACCGATTAGGCACACTACAGCCTGCCGGACTGAACATTGAGTTCAATAATTTCAGAGCATGACAGCCCCCCACTTTACTTTCATTTTTAGTCATTTTTAGTTATTTTTTCTTCCTTTTTTTTTGCATTCCTTTTTACATTTTTTACAATCTTTTTTTGCATTTATTTCATTTCATCTTAGTTTGTTCAGTTTGCTTACCCACTGTTTTTTTCAGGTTGTTTTTCTTCAGGTTTGCACTTGCTGATGTTCAATATTCAGTATATTCACACCTAATCTGTACTAATGCTTTGTCTTTCAACACACCATTAACATATTGTTTGCCTTTGCTCCGTGACCTTTTGGTCAGCTATGTGGCCTGGTCCAATCTGCACCTTCTCCTTTGTTATCTCTTGCCCAACCCCCACCTCACTTGTTTATAATCTGAGACTTTTCTAATATTTGTCAGTTCCGAAGAAGGGTCACTGACCCGAAACGTTAACTCTGCTTCTCTTTCCACAGATGCTGCCAGACCTGCTGAGTGAATCCAGCATTTCTTGTTTTTGTTCCTAGCCTCTAACCTGCTCTTGTAGCCAGGGTATTTATATGGCTACTCCAGTTCAGTTTCTGGTCAATGGTAACCCCTAGGATGTTGATAGTGGGGGATTCAGCGATGGTAATGTTGAATGTCAAAGGGAGATGGTTAGATTCTCTCTTGGTGGAGATGGTCATTGCCTGGCACTTGTGTGGCGCGAATGTTACTTGCCACTTATCAGCCCAAGCCTGGATATTGTCCAGGTCTTGCTGCAATTCTACACGGACTGCTTCAGTATCTGAGGAGTCACGAATGGTGCTGAACATTGTGCAATCATCAGCGAACATCCCCACTTCTGACCTTATGATTGAAGGAAGGTCTTTGATGAAGCAGCTGAAGATGATTGGGCCTAGGACACTACCCTGAGGAACTCCTGCAGTGATATCCTGGAGCTCAGATGATTGACCTCCAACAACCGCAACCATCTTCCTATGCGCTAGGTGTGACTCCAGCCAGCGGAGGGTTTTCCCCCTGATTCCCATTGACCTCAGTTTTGCGAGGGCTCCTTGATGCCATACTCGGTCAACTGCTGCCTTGATGTCAAGGGCAGTCACTCTCACCTGACCTCTTGAGTTCAGCTCTTTTGTCCATGTTTGAACCAAGGCTGGAATGAGGTCAGGAGCTGAGTGGCCCTGGCGGAACCCAAACTGAGCGACACTGAGCAGGTTATTGCTAAGCAAGTGCCGTTTGATGGCACTGTTAATGACACTTTACTGATGATTGAGAGTAGGCTGATGGGGCGGTAATTGGCTGGGTTGAACTTGTCCTGCTTTTTGTGTACAGGACATACCTGGGCAATTTTCCACATTGCAGGGTAGATGCCAGTGTTGTAGCTGTAATGGAACAGCTTGGCTAGGGGCGCGGCAAGTTCTAGAGCACAGGTCTTCAGTACTGTTGCCGGAATATTGTCAGTGCCCACAGCTTTTGCAGTATCCAGTGCCTTCAGTCGTTTCTTGATATCACGCGGAGTGAATCGAATTGGCAGAAGTCTGGCATCTGTGATGCTGGGGACCTCAGGAGGAGGCGGAGATGGATCATCAACTCGGCATTTCTGCCTGAAGATTGTTGTAAATGCTTCAGCCTTATCTTTCGCACTGATGTGCTGGGCTCCCTCATTATTGAGGATGGGGATATTTGTGGAGCCACCTCCTCCAGTTAGTTGTTTAATTGTCCACCACCATTCACGGCTGGATGTGGCTGGACTGCAGAGCTTCGATCTGATCCGTTGGTTATGGGATCGCTTAGCTCTGTCTATCGCATGCTGCTTACGCAGTTTGGCATGGGAGTAGTCCTGTGTTGTAGATTTACCAGGTTGACACCTCATTTTGAGGTATGCCTGGTGCTGCTCCTGGCATGCCCTCCTGCACTCTTCATTGAACCAGGGTTGGTCTCCTGGCTTGATGGTAATGGTCGAGTGGGGGATATGCCGGGCCATGAGGTTACAGATTGTGGTTTAGTACAATTCTGTTGCTGATGATGACCCACAGCGCCTCATGGATGCCCAGTTTTGCCTTGCTAGATCTGTTCGAAATCTATCCCATTTAGCATGGTGATAGTGCCACACAACACGACGCACGGTATCCTCAATGTGAAGGCGGGACTTCGTCTCGACAAGGACTGTGCAGTGGTCACTCCTACCAATACAGTCATGGACAGATGCATCTGCAGCAGGCAGATTGGTGAGGACGAGGTCAAGTATGTTTTTCCCTTGTGTTGGTTCCCCCACCACCTGCCGCAGACCCAGTCTAGCAGCTATGTCCTTTAGGACTCGGCCATAGTGGTGCTACCGAGCCACTCTTGGTGATGGATATTGAAGTCCCCCACTCAGAGTACACTTTGTGCCCTTGCCACCCTCAGTGCTTCCTCCAAGTGCTGTTCAACATGGAGGAGTACTGAATCATCAGCTGAGGGAGGGCGGTAGGTGGTAATCAATAAGAGGTTACCTTGCCCATGTTTGACCTGATGCCATGAGACTTCATGGGGTCCAGAGTCGATGTTGAGGACTCCCAGGGCAACTCCCCCCCTACAGTATACCACTGTCCCACCACCTCTGGTGGATCTGTCCTGCCGGTGGGACAGGACATACCCGGGGATGGTGATGGCAGTGTCTGGGACATTGTCAGGTGTGATTCCGTGAGTATGACTATGTCAGGCTGTTGCTTAACTAGTCTGTGGGATAGCTCTCCCAACTTTGGCACAAGCCCCCAGATATTAGTCAGGAGGACTTTGCAGGGTCGACAGGGCTGGGTTTGCCGTTGTCGTTTCTGGTGCCTAGGTCGATGCCGGGTGGTCCGTCAGGTTTCATTCCTTTTTATTGACTTCGTAGTGGTTAGGTACAACTGAGTGGCTGCTAGGCCATTTCAGAGGGCATGTAAGAGTTAACCACATTGTTGTGGGTCTGGAGTCACCTGTCGGCCAGACCAGGTAAGGACGGCAGATTTCCTTCCCTAAAGGACATTAACGAACCAGATGTGTTTTTACAACAATTGACAATGGTTTCATGGCCATCATTAGACCAGCTTTTAATTCCAAATTTATTAATTAAATTCTCATTCCACCTTCTCTGTGGTGGGATTCGAACCCATGTCCCCAGAGAAATACCCTGGGTCTCTGGGTTACTAGTCCACTGATAATACCACTACGCCACCGCCTACCTCATAACCTCTATAACCTCATGGCCTGGCATATCCCCCACTCAACCATTAACATCAAGCCGTAGGGATCAACCCTGGTTCAATGAAGAGTGCAGGAGGGCATGCCAGGAGCAGCACCAGGCAAACCTCAAAATGAGGTGTCAGCCTGATGAAGCTACAACCCAGGACTACTTGCATGCCAAACAGCATAAGCACCATGCAATAGACAGAGTAAAGCGATCCCATAACCAACGGATCAGATCTAAGCTCTGCAGTCCTGCCACATCTAGTCGGGAAGGGTGGTGGACAATTAAACAACTAACTGGAGGAGGTGGCTCCACAAGTATCCACAAAAGTCAGTCAGGGGAATAAGAAAAGTGATAGGCAGAGAAATCAAGGGCCAGAATCAAACAAGGCCACAGTGAAAAATAGTGGGAAGGGGACAAGTAATGTCAAAAAGACAAGTCTTAAGGCATTGTGCCTTCACGCGCGGAGCATTCACAATAAAGTGGATGAATTAATCGTGCAAATAGATGTAAACGGGTGTGATATAGTCGAGATTACGGAGACATGGCTGCAAGGTGACCAGGGATGGGAAATTAACTTCCAGGGATATTCAGTATTTAGGAAGGACAGACAAAAAGCAAAAGGCGGTGGAATTGCATTGCTGGTTAAAGAGGAAATTAACGCAATAGTGAGGAAAGATATTAGCTCTGACGATGTGAAATCTGTATGGGTAGAGCTGAGAAACACTAAGGGGCAAAAAACGTTAGTGGGGGTTGTATATAGACACCCAAACTGTAGTGATGTTGGGAATGGCATTAAACAGGAAATTAGAGATGCATGCGATAAAGGAACATCTGTAATTATGGGTGACATTAATCTGCATATAGATTGGGCAAATCAAATTAATCACAATACCGTCGAGGAGGAATTCTTGGAGTGTATACAGAATGGTTTTCTGGACCAATACGTTGAGGAACCAACTAGAGAACAGGCCATCCTAGACTGGGTATTGTGTAATGAGAGAGAAATAATTGACAATCTAGTGGCGCGAGACCCCTTGGGGACGAGCGACCATAATATGATAGAATTCTTCATCAAGATGGAGAGTGACGTAGTTGATTCTGAGACAAGGGTCCTGAATTTTAGTAAAGGAAACTATGAAGGTATGAGGCGCGAGTTGGCCATGACGGATTGGGAAACGTTACTTAAAGGGATGACGGTGGATAGGCAATGACAAATATTTAAAGAGCGCGTGGATGAACTGCAATAATTGCTTATCCCTGTCTGGTGCAAAAGTAAAATGGGAAAGGTAGACAAACCATGGCTTACAAGGGAAATTAGAGATAGCATTAGCTCCTGGGAAGAGGCATATAAATTTACCAGAAAAAACAACAGACCTGAGGATTGGGAGCAGTTTAGAATTCAGCAAAGGAGAACCAAGGGATTGATTAAGAAGGGGAAAATAGAGTACGAGAGCAAGCTTGCGGGGAACATAAAAACTGACTGTAAAGGTTTCTATAGGTATGTGAAGAGAAAAAGATTGGTGAAAACAAATGCAGGTCTCTTACAGACAGAAACAGGGGAATTTATTGTGGGGAATAAAGAAATGGCTGACCAATTAAATGCATACTTTGGATCTGTCTTCACAAAGGAGGACACAAGTATCATACCAGAAATGTTGGGGAACACAGGGCTTAGTGAGAAAGAGGAACTGAAGGAAATCAGTATTAGTAGAGAAATGGTGTCAGGGAAATTGATGGGATTGAAGGCGGATGAATCCCCAGGGCCTGATGATATGCATCCCAGAGTACTTAAGGAACTGGCCCTAGAAATAGTGGATGCATTGGTGGTCATCTTCCAAGATTCTATAGACTCTGGAACAGTTCCTACAGATTGGAGGGTAGCTAATGTAACCTCACTATTTAAAAAGGGAAGTAGAGAGAAAGCAGGGAATTATAGACCAGTCAGCCTGACGTTGGTAGTGGGGAAAATTCTAGAGTCCATTATCAAAGATTTTATAGCAGAGCACTTGGAGAACAATGGTAGAATCGGGCAGTGTCAGCATGGATTTACGAGAGGGAAATCATGCTTGACCAATCTACTAGAATTCTTCGAGGATGTGACTAGTAGAGTTGATGAGGGGGAGCCAGTGGATGTGGTTTATTTGGACTTTCAGAAGGCTTTCGACAATGTCCCACATAAGAGATTAGCGTGTAAAATTAAAGCGTATGGGGTTGGGGGTAGTGTATTGCGATGGATAGAAAATTGGTTGGCGGACAGGAAACAAAGAGTAGGGATAAATGGGTCTTTTGTCTGAATGGCAGGCAGTGACTCGTGGGATACAGGACCCCAGCTATTCACAATATACATTAATAATTTAGATGAGGGAACTAAATGTGGCGGCACAGTGGCGCAAGGGCGGCACAGTGGCGCAGTGGTTAGCACCGCAGCCTCACAGCTCCAGCGACCCGGGTTCAATTCTGGGCACTGCCTGTGTGGAGTTTGCAAGTTCTCCCTGTGTCTGCGTGGGTTTCCTCCGGGTGCTCCGGTTTCCTCCCACATGCCAAAGACTTGCAGGTTGATAGGTTAATTGGCCATTGTAAATTGCCCCTAGTATAGGTAGGTGGTAGGCAAATATAGGGACAGGTGGGGATGTGGTAGGGATATGGGATTAGTGTAGGATTAGTATAAATGGGTGGTTGATGGTCGGCACAGACTCGGTGGGCCGAAAGGCCTGTTTCAGTGCTGTATCTCTGTCCCCTGACGGGGGGAGTGAGAGCTCTCACAACTCTGATCCCTGACGGGGAGAGAGAGAGCTCTCACAACTCTGTCCCCTGGCGGGGGTGAGAGAGAGAGCTCTCACAACTCTGATCCCTGACGGGGAGAGAGAGAGCTCTCACAACTCTGTCCCCTGGCGGGGGGGGACGGGGGGGAGAGAGCTCTCACAACTCTGTCCCCTGACGGGGGAGAGAGAGAGAGCTCTCACAACTCTGTCCCCTGACGGGGGAGAGAGAGAGAGCTCTCACAACTCTGTCCCCTGACGGGGGAGAGAGAGAGAGCTCTCACAACTCTGTCCCCTGACGGGGGAGAGAGAGAGAGCTCTCACAACTCTGTCCCCTGACGGGGGAGAGAGAGAGAGCTCTCACAACTCTGTCCCCTGACGGGGGAGAGAGAGAGAGCTCTCACAACTCTGTCCCCTGACGGGGGAGAGAGGGAGAGCTCTCACAACTCTGTCCCCTGACGGGGGAGAGAGAGAGAGCTCTCACAACTCTGTCCCCTGACGGGGGAGAGAGAGAGAGCTCTCACAACTCTGTCCCCTGACGGGGGAGAGAGAGAGAGCTCTCACAACTCTGTCCCCTGACGGGGGAGAGAGAGAGAGCTCTCAAAACTCTGTCCCCTGACGGGGGAGAGAGAGAGAGCTCTCACAACTCTGTCCCCTGACGGGGGAGAGAGAGAGAGAGCTCTCAAAACTCTGAACTCTGTCCCCTGACGGGGGAGAGAGAGAGAGAGCTCTCACAACTCTGTCCCCTGACGGGGAGAGAGAGAGCTCTCACAACTCTGTCCCCTGACGGGGAGAGAGAGAGCTCTCACAACTCTGTCCCCTGACGGGGGAGAGAGAGAGAGCTCTCACAACTCTGTCCCCTGACGGGGGAGAGAGAGAGCTCTCACAACTCTGTCCCCTGACGGGGGAGAGAGAGAGCTCTCACAACTCTGTCCCCTGACGGGGGAGAGACAGAGCTCTCACAACTCTGTCCCCTGGCGGGGGAGAGAGACAGAGCTCTCACAACTCTGTCCCCTGGCGGGGGAGAGAGACAGAGCTCTCACAACTCTGTCCCCTGGCGGGGGAGAGAGACAGAGCTCTCACAACTCTGTCCCCTGACGGCGGTGAGAGACAGAGCTCTCACAACTCTGTCCCCTGACGGTGAGAGACAGAAGTCTCACAACTCTGTCCCCTGACGGGGGAGAGAGAGCGAGCTCTCACAACTCTGTCCCCTGACGGGGGAGAGAGAGAGAGCTCTCACAACTCTGTCCCCTGACGGGGGAGAGAGAGAGAGCTCTCACAACTCTGCTCTCACAACTCTGTCCCCTGACGGGGGGAGAGAGACAGAGCACTCACAACTCTGTCCCCTGACGGGGAGAGAGAGAGAGCTCGCACAACTCTGTCCCCTGACGGGGGAGAGAGACAGAGCTCTCACAACTCTGTCCCCTGACGGGGGAGAGAGACAGAGCTCTCACAACTCTGTCCCCTGACGGGGGAGAGAGACAGAGCTCTCACAACTCTGTCCCCTGACGGGGGAGAGAGACAGAGCTCTCACAACTCTGTCCCCTGACGGGGGAGAGAGACAGAGCTCTCACAACTCTGTCCCCTGACGGGGGAGAGAGACAGAGCTCTCACAACTCTGTCCCCTGACGGGGGAGAGAGACAGAGCTCTCACAACTCTGTCCCCTGACGGGGGAGAGAGACAGAGCTCTCACAACTCTGTCCCCTGACGGGGGAGAGAGACAGAGCTCTCACAACTCTGTCCCCTGACGGGGGAGAGAGACAGAGCTCTCACAACTCTGTCCCCTGACGGGGGAGAGAGACAGAGCTCTCACAACTCTGTCCCCTGACGGGGGAGAGAGACAGAGCTCTCACAACTCTGTCCCCTGACGGGGGAGAGAGACAGAGCTCTCACAACTCTGTCCCCTGGCGGGGGAGAGAGACAGAGCTCTCACAACTCTGTCCCCTGGCGGGGGAGAGAGACAGAGCTCTCACAACTCTGTCCCCTGGCGGGGGAGAGAGACAGAGCTCTCACAACTCTGTCCCCTGACGGCGGTGAGAGACAGAGCTCTCACAACTCTGTCCCCTGACGGTGAGAGACAGAACTCTCACAACTCTGTCCCCTGACGGGGGAGAGAGAGCGAGCTCTCACAACTCTGTCCCCTGACGGGGGAGAGAGAGAGAGCTCTCACATCTCTGTCCCCTGACGGGGGAGAGAGACAGAGCTCTCACAACTCTGTCCCCTGACGGGGGAGAGAGAGAGAGCTCTCACAACTCTGTCCCCTGACGGGGGAGAGAGAGAGAGCTCTCACAACTCTGTCCCCTGACGGGGGAGAGAGAGAGAGCTCTCACAACTCTGTCCCCTGACGGGGGAGAGAGAGAGAGCTCTCACAACTCTGCTCTCACAACTCTGTCCCCTGACGGGGGGAGAGAGACAGAGCACTCACAACTCTGTCCCCTGACGGGGAGAGAGAGAGAGCTCGCACAACTCTGTCCCCTGACGGGGGAGAGAGAGAGAGCTCGCACAACTCTGTCCCCTGACGGGGGAGAGAGACAGAGCTCTCACAACTCTGTCCCCTGACGGGGGAGAGAGACAGAGCTCTCACAACTCTGTCCCCTGACGGGGGAGAGAGACAGAGCTCTCACAACTCTGTCCCCTGACGGGGGAGAGAGACAGAGCTCTCACAACTCTGTCCCCTGACGGGGGAGAGAGACAGAGCTCTCACAACTCTGTCCCCTGACGGGGGAGAGAGACAGAGCTCTCACAACTCTGTCCCCTGACGGGGGAGAGAGACAGAGCTCTCACAACTCTGTCCCCTGACGGGGGAGAGAGACAGAGCTCTCACAACTCTGTCCCCTGGCGGGGGAGAGAGACAGAGCTCTCACAACTCTGTCCCCTGGCGGGGGAGAGAGACAGAGCTCTCACAACTCTGTCCCCTGGCGGGGGAGAGAGACAGAGCTCTCACAACTCTGTCCCCTGGCGGGGGAGAGAGACAGAGCTCTCACAACTCTGTCCCCTGGCGGGGGAGAGAGACAGAGCTCTCACAACTCTGTCCCCTGGCGGGGGAGAGAGACAGAGCTCTCACAACTCTGTCCCCTGACGGGGGAGAGAGACAGAGCTCTCACAACTCTGTCCCCTGACGGGGTAGAGAGACAGAGCTCTCACAACTCTGTCCCCTGACGGGGGAGAGAGACAGAGCTCTCACAACTCTGTCCCCTGACGGGGGAGAGAGACAGAGCTCTCACAACTCTGTCCCCTGACGGGGGAGAGAGACAGAGCTCTCACAACTCTGTCCCCTGACGGGGGAGAGAGAAAGAGCTCTCACAACTCTGTCCCCTGACGGGGGAGAGAGACAGAGCTCTCACAACTCTGTCCCCTGACGGGGGAGAGAGACAGAGCTCTCACAACTCTGTCCCCTGACGGGGGAGAGAGACAGAGCTCTCACAACTCTGTCCCCTGACGGGGGAGAGAGACAGAGCTCTCACAACTCTGTCCCCTGACGGGGGAGAGAGACAGAGCTCTCACAACTCTGTCCCCTGACGGGGGAGAGAGACAGAGCTCTCACAACTCTGTCCCCTGACGGGGGAGAGAGACAGAGCTCTCACAACTCTGTCCCCTGACGGGGGAGAGAGACAGAGCTCTCACAACTCTGTCCCCTGACGGGGGAGAGAGACAGAGCTCTCACAACTCTGTCCCCTGACGGGAGAGAGAGACAGAGCTCTCACAACTCTGTCCCCTGACGGGGGAGAGAGACAGAGCTCTCACAACTCTGTCCCCTGACGGGGGAGAGAGACAGAGCTCTCACAACTCTGTCCCCTGACGGGGGAGAGAGACAGAGCTCTCACAACTCTGTCCCCTGACGGGGGAGAGAGACAGAGCTCTCACAACTCTGTCCCCTGACGGGGGAGAGAGACAGAGCTCTCACAACTCTGTCCCCTGACGGGGGAGAGAGACAGAGCTCTCACAACTCTGTCCCCTGACGGGGGAGAGAGACAGAGCTCTCACAACTCTGTCCCCTGACGGGGGAGAGAGACAGAGCTCTCACAACTCTGTCCCCTGACGGGGGAGAGAGACAGAGCTCTCACAACTCTGTCCCCTGACGGGGGAGAGAGACAGAGCTCTCACAACTCTGTCCCCTGGCGGGGGAGAGAGACAGAGCTCTCACAACTCTGTCCCCTGGCGGGGGAGAGAGACAGAGCTCTCACAACTCTGTCCCCTGACGGCGGTGAGAGACAGAGCTCTCACAACTCTGTCCCCTGACGGTGAGAGACAGAACTCTCACAACTCTGTCCCCTAACGGGGGAGAGAGAGCGAGCTCTCA
This sequence comes from Heterodontus francisci, assembly GCF_036365525.1. Taxonomy (NCBI): domain Eukaryota; kingdom Metazoa; phylum Chordata; class Chondrichthyes; order Heterodontiformes; family Heterodontidae; genus Heterodontus; species Heterodontus francisci. The sequence continues at coordinate 207,249,408 of NC_090373.1, read as the reverse complement.
CAACTCTGTCCCCTGACGGGGGAGAGAGAGAGAGCTCTCACATCTCTGTCCCCTGACGGGGGAGAGAGACAGAGCTCTCACAACTCTGTCCCCTGACGGGGGAGAGAGAGAGAGCTCTCACAACTCTGTCCCCTGACGGGGGAGAGAGAGAGAGCTCTCACAACTCTGTCCCCTGACGGGGGAGAGAGAGAGAGCTCTCACAACTCTGTCCCCTGACGGGGGAGAGAGAGAGAGCTCTCACAACTCTGCTCTCACAACTCTGTCCCCTGACGGGGGGAGAGAGACAGAGCACTCACAACTCTGTCCCCTGACGGGGAGAGAGAGAGAGCTCGCACAACTCTGTCCCCTGACGGGGGAGAGAGAGAGAGCTCGCACAACTCTGTCCCCTGACGGGGGAGAGAGACAGAGCTCTCACAACTCTGTCCCCTGACGGGGGAGAGAGACAGAGCTCTCACAACTCTGTCCCCTGACGGGGGAGAGAGACAGAGCTCTCACAACTCTGTCCCCTGACGGGGGAGAGAGACAGAGCTCTCACAACTCTGTCCCCTGACGGGGGAGAGAGACAGAGCTCTCACAACTCTGTCCCCTGACGGGGGAGAGAGACAGAGCTCTCACAACTCTGTCCCCTGGCGGGGGAGAGAGACAGAGCTCTCACAACTCTGTCCCCTGGCGGGGGAGAGAGACAGAGCTCTCACAACTCTGTCCCCTGACGGCGGTGAGAGACAGAGCTCTCACAACTCTGTCCCCAGACGGTGAGAGACAGAACTCTCACAACTCTGTCCCCTGACGGGGGAGAGAGAGAGAGCTCTCACAACTCTGTCCCCTGACGGGGGAGAGAGAGAGAGCTCTCACAACTCTGTCCCCTGACGGGGGAGAGAGAGAGAGCTCTCACAACTCTGCTCTCACAACTCTGTCCCCTGACGGGGGGAGAGAGACAGAGCACTCACAACTCTGTCCCCTGACGGGGGAGAGAGAGAGAGAGCTCTCACAACTCTGTCCCCTGACGGGGGAGAGAGAGAGAGAGCTCTCACAACTCTGTCCCCTGACGGGGGAGAGAGAGAGAGAGCTCTCACAACTCTGTCCCCTGACGGGGGAGAGAGAGAGAGCTCTCACAACTCTGCTCTCACAACTCTGTCCCCTGACGGGGGGAGAGAGACAGAGCACTCACAACTCTGTCCCCTGACGGGGGAGAGAGAGAGAACTCGCACAACTCTGTCCCCTGACGGGGAGAGAGAGAGAGCTCGCACAACTCTGTCCCCTGACGGCGGTGAGAGACAGAGCTCTCACAACTCTGTCCCCAGACGGTGAGAGACAGAACTCTCACAACTCTGTCCCCTGACGGGGAGAGAGAGACAGAGCTCTCACAACTCTGTCCCCTGACGGCGGTGAGAGACAGAGCTCTCACAACTCTGTCCCCAGACGGTGAGAGACAGAACTCTCACAACTCTGTCCCCTGACGGGGGAGAGAGAGAGAGCTCTCACAACTCTGTCCCCTGACGGGGGAGAGAGAGAGAGCTCTCACAACTCTGCTCTCACAACTCTGTCCCCTGACGGGGGGAGAGAGACAGAGCACTCACAACTCTGTCCCCTGACGGGGGAGAGAGAGAGAGAGCTCTCACAACTCTGTCCCCTGACGGGGGAGAGAGAGAGAGAGCTCTCACAACTCTGTCCCCTGACGGGGGAGAGAGAGAGAGAGCTCTCACAACTCTGTCCCCTGACGGGGGAGAGAGAGAGAGCTCTCACAACTCTGCTCTCACAACTCTGTCCCCTGACGGGGGGAGAGAGACAGAGCACTCACAACTCTGTCCCCTGACGGGGGAGAGAGAGAGAACTCGCACAACTCTGTCCCCTGACGGGGAGAGAGAGAGAGCTCGCACAACTCTGTCCCCTGACGGGGGAGAGAGAGAGAGAGCTCTCACAACACTGTCCCCTGACGGGGGAGAGAGAGAGAGAGCTCTCACAACTCTGTCCCCTGACGGGGGAGAGAGAGAGAGAGCTCTCACAACTCTGTCCCCTGACGGGGGAGAGAGAGAGAGAGCTCTCACAACTCTGTCCCCTGACGGGGGAGAGAGAGAGAGAGCTCTCACAACTCTGTCCCCTGACGGGGGAGAGAGAGAGAGAGCTCTCACAACTCTGTCCCCTGACGGGGGAGAGAGAGAGAGAGCTCTCACAACTCTGTCCCCTGACGGGGGAGAGAGAGAGAGAGCTCTCACAACTCTGTCCCCTGACGGGGGAGAGAGAGAGAGAGCTCTCACAACTCTGTCCCCTGACGGGGGAGAGAGAGAGAGAGCTCTCACAACTCTGTCCCCTGACGGGGGAGAGAGAGAGAGAGCTCTCACAACTCTGTCCCCTGACGGGGGAGAGAGAGAGAGAGCTCTCACAACTCTGTCCCCTGACGGGGGAGAGAGAGAGAGAGCTCTCACAACTCTGTCCCCTGACGGGGGAGAGAGAGAGAGAGCTCTCACAACTCTGTCCCCTGACGGGGGAGAGAGAGAGAGAGCTCTCACAACTCTGTCCCCTGACGGGGGAGAGAGAGAGAGAGCTCTCACAACTCTGTCCCCTGACGGGGGAGAGAGAGAGAGAGCTCTCACAACTCTGTCCCCTGACGGGGGAGAGAGAGAGAGAGCTCTCACAACTCTGTCCCCTGACGGGGGAGAGAGAGAGAGAGCTCTCACAACTCTGTCCCCTGACGGGGGAGAGAGAGAGAGAGCTCTCACAACTCTGTCCCCTGACGGGGGAGAGAGAGAGAGAGCTCTCACAACTCTGTCCCCTGACGGGGGAGAGAGAGAGAGAGCTCTCACAACTCTGTCCCCTGACGGGGGAGAGAGAGAGAGAGCTCTCACAACTCTGTCCCCTGACGGGGGAGAGAGAGAGAGAGCTCTCACAACTCTGTCCCCTGACGGGGGAGAGAGAGAGAGAGCTCTCACAACTCTGTCCCCTGACGGGGGAGAGAGAGAGAGAGCTCTCACAACTCTGTCCCCTGACGGGGGAGAGAGAGAGAGAGCTCTCACAACTCTGTCCCCTGACGGGGGAGAGAGAGAGAGAGCTCTCACAACTCTGTCCCCTGACGGGGGAGAGAGAGAGAGCTCTCACAACTCTGCTCTCACAACTCTGTCCCCTGACGGGGGGAGAGAGACAGAGCACTCACAACTCTGTCCCCTGACGGGGGAGAGAGAGCAAACTCGCACAACTCTGTCCCCTGACGGGGAGAGAGAGAGAGCTCGCACAACTCTGTCCCCTGACGGCGGTGAGAGACAGAGCTCTCACAACTCTGTCCCCAGACGGTGAGAGACAGAACTCTCACAACTCTGTCCCCTGACGGGGAGAGAGAGACAGAGCTCTCACAACTCTGTCCCCTGACGGCGGTGAGAGACAGAGCTCTCACAACTCTGTCCCCAGACGGTGAGAGACAGAACTCTCACAACTCTGTCCCCTGACGGGGGAGAGAGAGAGAGCTCTCACAACTCTGTCCCCTGACGGGGGAGAGAGAGAGAGCTCTCACAACTCTGCTCTCACAACTCTGTCCCCTGACGGGGGGAGAGAGACAGAGCACTCACAACTCTGTCCCCTGACGGGGGAGAGAGAGAGAGAGCTCTCACAACTCTGTCCCCTGACGGGGGAGAGAGAGAGAGAGCTCTCACAACTCTGTCCCCTGACGGGGGAGAGAGAGAGAGAGCTCTCACAACTCTGTCCCCTGACGGGGGAGAGAGAGAGAGCTCTCACAACTCTGCTCTCACAACTCTGTCCCCTGACGGGGGGAGAGAGACAGAGCACTCACAACTCTGTCCCCTGACGGGGGAGAGAGAGAGAACTCGCACAACTCTGTCCCCTGACGGGGAGAGAGAGAGAGCTCGCACAACTCTGTCCCCTGACGGGGGAGAGAGAGAGAGAGCTCTCACAACACTGTCCCCTGACGGGGGAGAGAGAGAGAGAGCTCTCACAACTCTGTCCCCTGACGGGGGAGAGAGAGAGAGAGCTCTCACAACTCTGTCCCCTGACGGGGGAGAGAGAGAGAGAGCTCTCACAACTCTGTCCCCTGACGGGGGAGAGAGAGAGAGAGCTCTCACAACTCTGTCCCCTGACGGGGGAGAGAGAGAGAGAGCTCTCACAACTCTGTCCCCTGACGGGGGAGAGAGAGAGAGAGCTCTCACAACTCTGTCCCCTGACGGGGGAGAGAGAGAGAGAGCTCTCACAACTCTGTCCCCTGACGGGGGAGAGAGAGAGAGAGCTCTCACAACTCTGTCCCCTGACGGGGGAGAGAGAGAGAGAGAGAGCTCTCACAACTCTGTCCCCTGACGGGGGAGAGAGAGAGAGAGCTCTCACAACTCTGTCCCCTGACGGGGGAGAGAGAGAGAGAGAGAGCTCTGACAACTCTGTCCCCTGACGGGGGAGAGAGAGAGAGAGCTCTCACAACTCTGTCCCCTGACGGGGGAGAGAGAGAGAGAGAGAGCTCTGACAACTCTGTCCCCTGACGGGGGAGAGAGAGAGCTCTCACAACTCTGTCCCCTGACGGGGGAGAGAGAGAGAGAGAGAGCTCTGACAACTCTGTCCCCTGACGGGGGAGAGAGAGAGAGAGCTCTCACAACTCTGTCCCCTGACGGGGGAGAGAGAGAGAGAGAGAGCTCTGACAACTCTGTCCCCTGACGGGGGAGAGAGAGAGAGAGCTCTCACAACTCTGTCCCCTGACGGGGGAGAGAGAGAGAGAGAGAGCTCTGACAACTCTGTCCCCTGACGGGGGAGAGAGAGAGAGAGCTCTCACAACTCTGTCCCCTGACGGGGGAGAGAGAGAGAGAGAGAGCTCTGACAACTCTGTCCCCTGACGGGGGAGAGAGAGAGAGAGCTCTCACAACTCTGTCCCCTGACGGGGGAGAGAGAGAGAGAGAGAGCTCTGACAACTCTGTCCCCTGACGGGGGAGAGAGAGAGAGAGCTCTCACAACTCTGTCCCCTGACGGGGGAGAGAGAGAGAGAGAGAGCTCTGACAACTCTGTCCCCTGACGGGGGAGAGAGAGAGAGAGCTCTCACAACTCTGTCCCCTGACGGGGGAGAGAGAGAGAGAGAGAGCTCTGACAACTCTGTCCCCTGACGGGGGAGAGAGAGAGAGAGCTCTCACAACTCTGTCCCCTGACGGGGGAGAGAGAGAGAGAGAGAGCTCTGACAACTCTGTCCCCTGACGGGGGAGAGAGAGAGAGAGCTCTCACAACTCTGTCCCCTGACGGGGGAGAGAGAGAGAGAGAGAGCTCTGACAACTCTGTCCCCTGACGGGGGAGAGAGAGAGAGAGCTCTCACAACTCTGTCCCCTGACGGGGGAGAGAGAGAGAGAGAGAGCTCTGACAACTCTGTCCCCTGACGGGGGAGAGAGAGAGAGAGCTCTCACAACTCTGTCCCCTGACGGGGGAGAGAGAGAGAGAGAGAGCTCTGACAACTCTGTCCCCTGACGGGGGAGAGAGAGAGAGAGCTCTCACAACTCTGTCCCCTGACGGGGGAGAGAGAGAGAGAGAGAGCTCTGACAACTCTGTCCCCTGACGGGGGAGAGAGAGAGAGAGCTCTCACAACTCTGTCCCCTGACGGGGGAGAGAGAGAGAGAGAGAGCTCTGACAACTCTGTCCCCTGACGGGGGAGAGAGAGAGAGAGCTCTCACAACTCTGTCCCCTGACGGGGGAGAGAGAGAGAGAGAGAGCTCTGACAACTCTGTCCCCTGACGGGGGAGAGAGAGAGAGAGCTCTCACAACTCTGTCCCCTGACGGGGGAGAGAGAGAGAGAGAGAGCTCTGACAACTCTGTCCCCTGACGGGGGAGAGAGAGAGAGAGCTCTCACAACTCTGTCCCCTGACGGGGGAGAGAGAGAGAGAGAGAGCTCTGACAACTCTGTCCCCTGACGGGGGAGAGAGAGAGAGAGCTCTCACAACTCTGTCCCCTGACGGGGGAGAGAGAGAGAGAGAGAGCTCTGACAACTCTGTCCCCTGACGGGGGAGAGAGAGAGAGAGCTCTCACAACTCTGTCCCCTGACGGGGGAGAGAGAGAGAGAGAGAGCTCTGACAACTCTGTCCCCTGACGGGGGAGAGAGAGAGAGAGCTCTCACAACTCTGTCCCCTGACGGGGGAGAGAGAGAGAGAGAGAGCTCTGACAACTCTGTCCCCTGACGGGGGAGAGAGAGAGAGAGCTCTCACAACTCTGTCCCCTGACGGGGGAGAGAGAGAGAGAGAGAGCTCTGACAACTCTGTCCCCTGACGGGGGAGAGAGAGAGAGAGCTCTCACAACTCTGTCCCCTGACGGGGGAGAGAGAGAGAGAGAGAGCTCTGACAACTCTGTCCCCTGACGGGGGAGAGAGAGAGAGAGCTCTCACAACTCTGTCCCCTGACGGGGGAGAGAGAGAGAGAGAGAGCTCTGACAACTCTGTCCCCTGACGGGGGAGAGAGAGAGAGAGCTCTCACAACTCTGTCCCCTGACGGGGGAGAGAGAGAGAGAGAGAGCTCTGACAACTCTGTCCCCTGACGGGGGAGAGAGAGAGAGAGCTCTCACAACTCTGTCCCCTGACGGGGGAGAGAGAGAGAGAGAGAGCTCTGACAACTCTGTCCCCTGACGGGGGAGAGAGAGAGAGAGCTCTCACAACTCTGTCCCCTGACGGGGGAGAGAGAGAGAGAGAGAGCTCTGACAACTCTGTCCCCTGACGGGGGAGAGAGAGAGAGAGAGAGCTCTCACAACTCTGTCCCCTGACGGGGGAGAGAGAGAGAGAGAGAGAGCTCTCACAACGCTGTCCCCTGACGGGGGAGAGAGAGAGAGAGAGAGCTCTCACAACTCTGTCCCCTGACGGGGGAGAGAGAGAGAGAGAGAGAGCTCTCACAACGCTGTCCCCTGACGGGGGAGAGAGAGAGAGAGAGAGCTCTCACAACTCTGTCCCCTGACGGGGGAGAGAGAGAGAGAGAGAGAGCTCTCACAACTCTGTCCCCTGACGGGGGAGAGAGAGAGAGAGAGAGCTCTCACAACTCTGTCCCCTGACGGGGGAGAGAGAGAGAGAGAGAGAGCTCTCACAACTCTGTCCCCTGACGGGGGAGAGAGAGAGAGAGAGAGCTCTCACAACTCTGTCCCCTGACGGGGGAGAGAGAGAGAGAGAGAGAGCTCTCACAACTCTGTCCCCTGACGGGGGAGAGAGAGAGAGAGAGAGCTCTCACAACTCTGTCCCCTGACGGGGGAGAGAGAGAGAGAGAGAGAGCTCTCACAACTCTGTCCCCTGACGGGGGAGAGAGAGAGAGAGAGAGCTCTCACAACTCTGTCCCCTGACGGGGGAGAGAGAGAGAGAGAGAGAGCTCTCACAACTCTGTCCCCTGACGGGGGAGAGAGAGAGAGAGAGAGCTCTCACAACTCTGTCCCCTGACGGGGGAGAGAGAGAGAGAGAGAGAGCTCTCACAACTCTGTCCCCTGACGGGGGAGAGAGAGAGAGAGAGAGCTCTCACAACTCTGTCCCCTGACGGGGGAGAGAGAGAGAGAGAGAGCTCTCACAACTCTGTCCCCTGACGGGGGAGAGAGAGAGAGAGAGAGCTCTCACAACTCTGTCCCCTGACGGGGGAGAGAGAGAGAGAGAGAGCTCTCACAACTCTGTCCCCTGACGGGGGAGAGAGAGAGAGAGAGAGCTCTCACAACTCTGTCCCCTGACGGGGGAGAGAGAGAGAGAGAGAGCTCTCACAACTCTGTCCCCTGACGGGGGAGAGAGAGAGAGAGCTCTCACAACTCTGTCCCCTGACGGGGGAGAGAGAGAGAGAGAGAGCTCTCACAACTCTGTCCCCTGACGGGGGAGAGAGAGAGAGAGCTCTCACAACTCTGTCCCCTGACGGGGGAGAGAGAGAGAGAGAGAGCTCTCACAACTCTGTCCCCTGACGGGGGAGAGAGAGAGAGAGCTCTCACAACTCTGTCCCCTGACGGGGGAGAGAGAGAGAGAGAGAGCTCTCACAACTCTGTCCCCTGACGGGGGAGAGAGAGAGAGAGCTCTCACAACTCTGTCCCCTGACGGGGGAGAGAGAGAGAGAGCTCTCACAACTCTGTCCCCTGACGGGGGAGAGAGAGAGAGAGAGAGCTCTCACAACTCTGTCCCCTGACGGGGGAGAGAGAGAGAGAGCTCTGACAACTCTGTCCCCTGACGGGGGAGAGAGAGAGAGCTCTCACAACTCTGTCCCCTGACGGGGGAGAGAGAGAGAGCTCTCACAACTCTGTCCCCTGACGGGGGAGAGAGAGAGAGCTCTCACAACTCTGTCCCCTGACGGGGGAGAGAGAGAGAGGTCTCACAACTCTGTCCCCTGACGGGGGAGAGAGAGAGAGCTCTCACAACTCTGCTCTCACAACTCTGTCCCCTGACGGGGGGAGAGAGACAGAGCACTCACAACTCTGTCCCCTGACGGGGGAGAGAGAGAGCTCTCACAACTCTGTCCCCTGACGGGCAGAGAGAGAGAGCTCGCACAACTCTGTCCCCTGACGGGGAGAGAGAGAGAGCTCTCACAACTCTGTCCCCTGACGGGGGAGAGAGACAGAGCTCTCACAACTCTGTCCCCTGACGGGGGAGAGAGAGAGAGAGCTCTCACAACTCTGTCCCCTGACGGGGGAGAGAGAGAGAGCTCTCACAACTCTGTCCCCTGACGGGGAGAGAGAGAGAGCTCTCACGACTCTGTCCCCTGACGGGGAGAGAGAGAGAGCTCTCACAACTCTGTCCCCTGACGGGGAGAGAGAGAGAGCTCTCACAACTCTGTCCCCTGACGGGGGAGAGAGACAGAGCTCTCACAACTCTGTCCCCTGACGGGGAGAGAGAGAGAGCGAGCTCTCACAACTCTGTCCCCTGACGGTGAGAGAGAGAGAGCGAGCTCTCACAACTCTGTCCCCTGACGGTGAGAGAGAGAGCTCTCACAACTCTGTCCCCTGACAGGGGGAGAGAGAGAGCTCTCACAACTCTGTCCCCTGACAGGGGGAGAGAGAGAGCTCTCACAACTCTGTCCCCTGACGGGGGAGAGAGAGAGAGCTCTCACAACTCTGTCCCCTGACGGGGAGAGAGAGAGCGAGCTCTCACAACTCTGTCCCCTGACGGGGGAGAGAGACAGAGCTCTCACAACTCTGTCCCCTGACGGGGGAGAGAGAGAGAGCTCTCACAACTCTGCTCTCACAACTCTGTCCCCTGACGGGGGGAGAGAGACAGAGCACTCACAACTCTGTCCCCTGACGGGGAGAGAGAGAGCGAGCTCTCACAACTCTGTCCCCTGACGGGGAGAGAGAGAGCGAGCTCTCACAACTCTGTCCCCTGACGGGGGAGAGAGACAGAGCTCTCACAACTCTGTCCCCTGACGGGGGAGAGAGACAGAGCTCTCACAACTCTGTCCCCTGACGGGGGAGAGAGACAGAGCTCTCACAACTCTGTCCCCTGACGGGGGAGAGAGAGCGAGCTCTCACAACTCTGTCCCCTGACGGGGGAGAGAGACAGAGCTCTCACAACTCTGTCCCCTGACGGGGGAGAGAGAGAGAGCTCTCACAACTCTGCTCTCACAACTCTGTCCCCTGACGGGGGGAGAGAGACAGAGCACTCACAACTCTGTCCCCTGACGGGGAGAGAGAGAGCGAGCTCTCACAACTCTGTCCCCTGACGGGGAGAGAGAGAGCGAGCTCTCACAACTCTGTCCCCTGACGGGGGAGAGAGACAGAGCTCTCACAACTCTGTCCCCTGACGGGGGAGAGAGACAGAGCTCTCACAACTCTGTCCCCTGACGGGGGAGAGAGACAGAGCTCTCACAACTCTGTCCCCTGACGGGGGAGAGAGACAGAGCTCTCACAACTCTGTCCCCTGACGGGGGAGAGAGACAGAGCTCTCACAACTCTGTCCCCTGACGGGGGAGAGAGACAGAGCTCTCACAACTCTGTCCCCTGACGGGGGAGAGAGACAGAGCTCTCACAATTCTGTCCCCTGACGGGGGAGAGAGACAGAGCTCTCACAACTCTGTCCCCTGACGGTGAGAGAGAGAGCTCTCACAACTCTGTCCCCTGACGGGGGAGAGAGAGAGAGCTCTCACAACTCTGTCCCCTGACGGGGGAGAGAGAGAGAACTCTCACAACTCTGTCCCCTGACGGGGGAGAGAGAGAGAGCACTCACAACTCTGTCCCCTGACGGGGGAGAGAGAGAGAGCTCTCACAACTCTGTCCCCTGACGGGGGAGAGAGAGAGAGCTCTCACAACTCTGTCCCCTGACGGGGGAGAGAGAGAGAGCTCTCACAACTCTGTCCCCTGACGGGGGAGAGAGAGAGAGCTCTCACAACTCTGTCCCCTGACGGGGGAGAGAGAGAGAGCTCTCACAACTCTGTCCCCTGACGGGGGAGAGAGAGAGAGCTCTCACAACTCTGTCCCCTGACGGGGGAGAGAGAGAGAGCTCTCACAACTCTGTCCCCTGACGGGGGAGAGAGAGAGAGCTCTCACAACTCTGTCCCCTGACGGGGGAGAGAGAGAGAGCTCTCACAACTCTGTACCCTGACGGGGGAGAGAGAGAGAGCTCTCACAACTCTGTCCCCTGACGGGGGAGAGAGAGAGAGCTCTCACAACTCTGTCCCCTGACGGGGGAGAGAGAGAGAGCTCTCACAACTCTGTACCCTGACGGGGGAGAGAGAGAGAGCTCTCACAACTCTGTCCCCTGACGGGGGAGAGAGAGAGAGCTCTCACAACTCTGTCCCCTGACGGGGGAGAGAGAGAGAGCTCTCACAACTCTGTCCCCTGACGGGGGAGAGAGAGAGAGCTCTCACAACTCTGTCCCCTGACGGGGGAGAGAGACAGAGCTCTCACAACTCTGTCCCCTGACGGTGAGAGAGAGAGAGAGAGCTCTCACAACTCTGTCCCCTGACGGTGAGAGAGAGAGAGAGAGCTCTCACAACTCTGTCCCCTGACAGGGGGAGAGAGAGCGAGCTCTCACAACTCTGTCCCCTGACGGTGAGAGAGAGAGAGAGAGCTCTCACAACTCTGTCCCCTGACAGGGGGAGAGAGAGAGAGCTCTCACAACTCTGTCCCCTGACGGGGGAGAGAGAGCTCTCACAACTCTGTCCCCTGACGGGGAGAGAGAGAGAGCGAGCTCTCACAACTCTGTCCCCTGACGGGGGAGAGAGAGCTCTCACAACTCTGTCCCCTGACGGTGAGAGAGAGAGAGAGAGCTCTCACAACTCTGTCCCCTGACAGGGGGAGAGAGAGAGAGCTCTCACAACTCTGTCCCCTGACGGTGAGAGAGAGAGAGAGAGCTCTCACAACTCTGTCCCCTGACGGGGAGAGAGAGAGAGCTCTCACAACTCTGTCCCCTGACGGGGGAGAGAGAGAGAGCTCTCACAACTCTGTCCCCTGACGGGGAGAGAGAGAGAGAGAGAGCTCTCACAACTCTGTCCCCTGACGGGGGAGAGAGAGCTCTCACAACTCTGTCCCCTGACGGGGGAGAGAGAGAGAGCTCTCACAACTCTGTCCCCTGACGGGGAGAGAGAGAGAGAGAGAGCTCTCACAACTCTGTCCCCTGACGGGGGAGAGAGAGCTCTCACAACTCTGTCCCCTGACGGTGAGAGAGAGAGAGCTCTCACAACTCTGTCCCCTGACAGGGGGAGAGAGAGAGAGCTCTCACAACTCTGTCCCCTGACGGTGAGAGAGAGAGCTCTCACAACTCTGTCCCCTGACGGGGAGAGAGAGAGAGCTCTCACAACTCTGTCCCCTGACGGGGGAGAGAGAGAGAGCTCTCACAACTCTGTCCCCTGACGGGGAGAGAGAGAGAGCTCTCACAACTCTGTCCCCTGACGGGGAGAGACAGAGCTCTCACAACTCTGTCCCCTGACGGGGGAGAGAGAGAGAGAGAGCTCTCACAACTCTGTCCCCTGACGGGGGAGAGAGAGAGAGCTCTCACAACTCTGTCCCCTGACGGGGAGAGAGAGAGAGCTCTCACAACTCTGTCCCCTGACGGGGGAGAGAGAGAGAGCTCTCACAACTCTGTCCACTGACGGGGGGAGAGAGAGAGAGAGCTCTCACAACTCTGTCCCCTGACGGGGGAGAGAGAGAGAGCTCTCACAACTCTGTCCCCTGACGGGGGAGAGAGAGAGAGAGCTCTCACAACTCTGTCCCCTGACGGGGGGAGAGAGAGAGAGCTCTCACAACTCTGTCCCCTGACGGGGGAGAGACAGAGCTCTCACAACTCTGTCCCCTGACGGGGGAGAGACAGAGCTCTCACAACTCTGTCCCCTGACGGGGGGAGAGAGAACTCTCATCATTCTCTGTCACGGCCACAGTTTGAACCATCTTTTCCAACTGTGTTTCGTTGTCACCGGAAGGCCGGAATTACACCGGTTGCTCACTTCCTGCTTTTGAACCTGGTGTCTGTTTTTTTACAATTTTCTGTTTGAAGGTGTTCATTTCCTGTTTTGCGGCCTGGTGTAAGGTTGATTTTATTTCCTGAGTGAAGTTAAATGTTGCAAGGAGTAATTCGTAAGTTTCCTAAAAGTTTGGCGGTGGCAGTAAGTTGTGGCAGTGCGGTTGATTCCCTGGAACCTGGATGATTCATTCCCAGTTACAAATCAGCTGCAAACCATTTCTGGAGAAATGTAACCGCTGGAATCCAAATGTCGCTCGAGTCGGAGAAACCGAACTTTCACTCCTTCATATTTCTGGCTGTTTATATATATGTATATATATATATATACACACACACACATAGATAACATCTTTTGTTGTGCAGGGTTCACTTTCCAAAGTGATTGAGACCCGTGCACCAGAACTTCGAGATTTGAGTCACATTCTGTGTCAAGAAAAATGGAGGGAAAAAAGCATGTTTTGTCCATTCTGTATTGCTATTAATATATTCTCTCCCACTGAATGTGACATAACTGTTCTAGGCCTTAGTTATTCTTAGCACACTCATAACACAATGTTTAACATTAGATGTGATTCCACAATTGGACAGCATTTACTGAACAATCCCGAATGTGTTTCGAATTACGCTAAGAACCAATTTAAGATTATCAGTCGGGCTTGCAATGTTGTTCACTTAAACTTGCTAGAAGCTAAATATATTCATACACAGGGATCTGTCCTCTGCTGGCAAAAGGAACATGTTCAGGAGTTGTACCAGTTTTGAATTAAACAAAATTGTGGGGGCAGTGGTTCCCTGGAGTATTTCCCATGGTAATACCTTGACCAGTCAAGAGTCAACTTGCCAACCAATCAGCATCCTTTTCTCATGTCGTCTAAATTGTTGCTCCCTTTGAAATTTGGCATTCTTCTGTCTGTCCTGATGAGTGCAAGACAAAAAGTTTCGATAGCATGTCTTTTTTTTCAGCAATAAAATATTAATTCAAATATTGCTGATTTTTGAGGGAAGATAATACCTTTATCAAATTGTTGGTGCTGCTATACTTGTGTCTACTTTGTGAGGCTGATCTGATGCTGTGCTTGCTGCTTTATTTATCTAAAATACTGTCTCTCCTTTCCCAGGTTTTCCCTGATGCTGTGGTTTCTACCCTGGCATGGCTGACTTCCTGGCTGAATTGTGTGACACTGATCGTTCAAACCCATTTCCAGTGTGGGACAATGGTAGTGTTGGGTATTGCTTCACTCAGCTGGTTCTTAACGTGCTGCCACACACTGCTCTGGCTTTTGCCAGTGCCTGCTACCTTAACACCCCTCGGTATGTAGATTCCACACCTGTGCTATTATATCAAGTTACAATCTCCAAGTGGGGAGTTTAATGTGCTGGTCTGATTAGCATTTTCATGTTCGGAGGATTTCGGGGTTGATTCAGGGGTGGGGCTGCCTGGTTCTGAAATTTTGTAGTTGCACAGTGAAACAGTATGAAATAGTTGCCTGGAACAGGTTAGTACAGTGTGGAGATTGAGATTATAATGAGGTAAATGTTACATTGAGATCCTTTTCTTTGTTCTTTGCCAGAGAGTTTTCCTACAATGCTCTCGAAGGCTGGGGTGAAGAGTGCAGACACCTCACTGGGCTTCATGGGCACTGTATTCCCTCTCTCTCTCTGGTACCTCATTTAAGTGGGCATTATTCATGTGTGAAACTTGGCAGTGTGCCAACAGGGTATTCCCATGTGGGAGGACAGCTGAGTCCCATCTTTTCCTCACTTGCTGTTCACAATGTACTTTCTGGTGTGCCAATTGTCGTTCATTGATCAGGAGCAAGAACTGTAGATGATTTCCGATTGGCTCTGCATTACAACATGCGGTGTATTTATCTTTTAAGGGCCATTGATACAAGATGAAATCGAAGAGGCAGGAGAAACCTCTTCACACAGAGTTGTGTAGCTGTAGAATTCCCTTCCAGGGTTAGTGGTCGAGGCAGGAACTATGTTAACATTCAAGATTGGATAATTAGATGAAGGAAAAGGGGAATAGGTTTGAAAAATGTGAGTTTTCTGATGTGTCTAAATGCTGAGATGGCTGGTTGGGCCAAGTGGCCTGTTTCCTGTTGTAACTGTTATGAAGTACAACAATTTTTAAAGCCAAAACTTTGCAACTTATTATTTGGTTTATATATTCTAGATTTTTAAAAACTATCCCCTGAATGGTGGAATGAAATTATCACCCCCAAACGCTGGTTGTTAGGGTCCTAAGTGAAGTGAGATCGAGAAGTAGTAACCCACTACCTGGTGGACATGGTACAAAGCAAAAAACTATCTCTAGTTTGGTTCTAAATCAACAATTTCATCAAGAAAGGCCACAGGTTGGCTGGTGTCCACAAAAAAATGCCAGCTGGTGCAGTCAGGTTGCTGTTCTGAGGTTTGGGCTGAGTTGCATTTTAGGGGTAGTGTAGAGCAAGCTTCACAGCCTCGAAATACTGTTCCTGAACTGGGAGTACTCATTGCTGATACTGATGGCCAAAATTAAAAGTACCAACATCTCTCAGCTTGATCACAAAAAGAAAGTCATTTAAAATGTCCTAAATTTGACTTTTTCTTGCAGATCCCGCTGGCAGATTTTCACATGGAGCTGGGAATGCAGGATTATCATCTCTTTCATTCAGGTGGCTCTTTTCCTTATTGATGTGGTGGCAGTCATCTTTTTTCCGAACTTGCGTACTCTGTGGCTGGAGGTGTTGGTGGACTCTGTTGCTGTGATAGCCTGGCTTGTTCATGGACTGGCAGTGGGTGCTCTCAGCAAATCACAGTATGGACGCTCCCTGGGTCCAGTAATACTGCCTTTCTTTGCGGTCCTTCCTGCCCCTGCCTTAATTATCATTCTGATAGCTGATTGCCAGACTGGACAGGTCACGTGTTCAGATTACCTTACGAGCTGGCTGAGATTCATTTTGACCTGTGCAGAATTAACTTTGCTTCTTGCTTATGTGGTTGTGCTTGTCGCCTCCCAACCTGGAAGAGATGAATTGAGCTCTGAGCAGGAGCCGTTGTTGCAGGGTGGTGCTGCTGGACCTGAGGGAGAGATTGTGGCTGAAGATGGGGCAAGCTGGATCTCTCGCATCTTCTACTTCTGGATGAACCCCCTCATGAAGCGTGGCTACAATCTACAGATTTCCCAGCCCAACAATATCTACCAGCTACCACCGAAACTTAGGACCCACAACATTGAAGAACATTTTCATAAATGCTGGCAGAAGTGTGAGTTGGAGAAGGCATCAAGAAAGGAAACCAAACCAAAATCTGATAGTAATCAGCCTATCGACAGCAGTCAAAGCATCCAACAGAGATCTGAGGGGACCCAGAAAGAGGCCACATCTACAAACATGGACATGGAAGTGCAGTTGCTCTCTGTGTTGCATAAAGCCTTTGGCTGTCGTTATTACTGCCTTGGGCTACTGAAATTTGTAGGCAGCATGTTGGGCTTTGCAGGACCTCTGCTTTTAAACTCACTGCTCTCTTTCATGGAGTCCGGCACTGAGCAATTGACCAAGGGCATCTGGTACACTCTGGGTCTATTTCTCAGCACTTTTGTGGGTGCCATCCTCCTCAACCAGTTCAACTACCAAGTCATGATTGTCAGTATGTTGGTCCGGTCAGCTATAATCTCTGCCATCTACCGTAAAGCCCTACGTGTCAGCACTACCACTCTGTCCACATTCTCCGTGGGTGAGATTGTCAACTTCATGAGCACTGACACAGACCGGATAGTGAATTTCTTTCCCAGCTTCCATGAGGTGTGGAGCCTACCCTTTCAGTTTAGTATCGCACTCTACCTTCTGTACCAGCAGGTTGGTGTGACGTTCTTAGCTGGCCTTGTGCTGGGGTTACTGCTGGTGCCATTAAACAAGATCATCGCCAACATAATCATGGAGGATAGCAAGAAAATGCTAGGGCACAAGGACTCCCGAGTCAGGGTAAGCGTTCTGTAGAATTTACAGCACAGAAATAGCCCATTCTGTCTAACTGGTCCATGCCAGTATTTATGCTATATTTGAGCCTCTGCCCACCCCACTTCATCTTACTCTATTCCATTCTCCTTTATATGTTTATTTCGCTTCTCTTTACCTGCATCTATGCTCTTTGCCTCAACTACTCTCTGTGGTAGTGAGTTGCACATTCTAACCATTCTCTGGGTAAAGAAGTTTGTCCTGAATTCCCTATTGACTATCTTATGTTCGTTAGTGAACTCTTCCACAAGTGGAAACATTTTCTCTACATCTACCCTATCAAACTCTTTAATGATTTTAAAGACCTCTGTTGGTAACCCTTCAGTCCTCTCTTTTCTGGAGAAGAGAGAGCCAATCTGTTCAATCTTTCCAACCTCTTAGCTTTGGCATCATCCTTGTAAATTTGTTTTGCACCTTCTCCAGTGCCTCAATCTCCTTTTTGTAATGTGGAAACCAGAACTCTGCATAGTAGTCCCAAGTGCAGTCTAACCAAGGTTCTATACAAGTTTCACATACCTCTTTTCGCTTTTCAATTCTATTCCTGTAGAAATGAACTCCATTACTTTGTTGCATTTTTAATGCCTTGTTAGCTTGCATTGCTACTTTAAATGATTTGTGAATCTATACCCCTAGATCCCTTTGCTCCTCTACCTCATTGAGATTTTTGCTTTGTAAAGAGTCTGTGACCTTCTCATTCCACCTGCCAAAATGCACCACCTTACACTTATCTATGTTGAAGTTTTTTAATGTCTTGTGATTTGTTGCATTCTTCCTCAGTATTAAATATACCCCTCAATTTGGTGTCTTCTTCAAAAATTGAAATGGTATTCCAGAGTCATAGATTTATACAGCACAGACACAGGCCCTTCGGCCCAAAGCATCTGCACTGACCATCAAGCACCCATCCAATCTAATCCCAGCACTCGGCCCGTCGCCTTGGATGCTATGATGTTTCAAGTGCTCATCTAAATACTTCTTAAATGTTGTGAGGGTTCCTGCCTCCACACCCCTTCAGGCAGTGTGTTCTCTGGGTGAAATATTTTACCTCAAATCCCCTCTAAACCTGCTGTCCCTTACCTAAAATCTATGTGCCCTGGTTGTTGACCACTCCGCTAAAGGAAAAAGTTTCCTCCTATCTATCCTATCAATGCCCCTCATAATTTTGTATACCTCAATCAGGTCCCCCCTCAGCCTTCTCTGCTCGAAGGAAAACAACTCCTATCCAGTCTCTCTTCATAGCTGAAATGCTCCACCCCAGGCAACATCCTGGTGAATCTCCTCTGCACCCTCTCCAGTGCAATCACATCCTTCCTATAGTGGCGCCCAGAACTGTACACAGTACTCCAGCTGTGGCCTAACTAGCGTTTTATACAGCTCCATCATAACCTCCCTGCTCTTATATTCTATATATTGTATTATATCATTATATTATGCCTCAGCTAATAAAGGCAAGTATCCCATATGCCTTCCTAACCTTATCTACATGTGCTGCTGCCTTCAGTGATCTATGGACAGGTACACCCATATCCCTCTGACCCTCTGTACTTCCTAGGGTCCTACCATCCATTGGATATTCCCTTGCTTTGTTAGTCCTCCCAAAATGCATCACATCACACTTCTCAGCATTAAATTCCATTTGCCACTGCTCTGCCCATCTTACCAACCCAACTATATCGTCCTGTAATCTAAGGCTTTCCTCCTCACTATTTACGACACCACCAATTTTCGTGTTATCTGCAAACTTAATGATCATACCTCCTATATTCATGTCTAAATCATTAATGTACACTACAAACAACAAGGGTCCCACCACCGATCCCTGTGGTACACCACTGGTCACAGGCTTCCAATCGCAAAAACAACCCTCGACCATCACCCTCTGCCTCCTGCTACTAAGCCAATTTTGGATCCAATTTGCCAAATCCCATGGGCTCTTGACTTCTTAACCAATCTCCCATGTGGGACCTTATCAAAAGCCTTACTGAAGTCCATGTAGACTACATAAACTGCTTTACCCTCATCTACACATCTGGTCACCTCCTTGAAAAATTTAGTCAAATTTGTTAGACACGATCTCCCCCTGACAAAGCCATGCTGACTATCCCTGATTAATCCCTGCCTCTCCAAGTTGAAATTAATCCTGTCTCTCAGAATCTTTTCCAATCGCTTCCCAAACATTGACGTTAGACTCACGGGCCTGTAATCACCTGGTTTATCCCTGCTACCCTTCTTAAATATTGGTACCACATTCGCTGTCCTCCAATCCTCTGGTACCTCCTCTGTGGCCAGAGAGGATTTGAAAATTTATGTCAGAGCCTCTGCTATCTCCTCCCTTACTTCACATAACAGCCTGGGATACATCTCATCTGGGACAGGGGATTTATCCACCTTTAAGCCTGCTAAAACAGCTAATACTCCCTCCTTTTCAATGTTAATTTGATTAAGTATATGACAATCCCCCTCCCTGATCTCTACACCTACATTGTCCTTCTCCATAGTGAACGCAGATGAAAAGTAATCATTCAAAACCTCACCTATGTCCTCCACACACAGATTGGCACTTTGATCCCTAATGGGCCCTACTTTTTCCTTGGTTATCCTCTTGCCCTTAATATACTTATAAAACGCCTTGGGATTTTCCTTTATCTTGCCCGCCAGTGTTTTTTCATGCCCCCTCTTCGCTCTCCTAATTACTTTTTAAAGTACCTCCTTACACTTTCTATACTCCTCTAATGCCTCTGCTGTTTTCAGCGCTCTGAATCTGCCATAAGCCTCCTTTTTTTTTCATTATTCAATCCTCTACATCCCTTGACATCCATGGTTCCCTGGACTTGTTGGTCCTATTCTTCACCTTTACAGGAACATGTTGGACCTGAACTCTCACTAATTCCTTTCTGAATGACTCCCACTGGTTTGATGTCGACTTTTCTCCAAGTAGCTGCTCCCAGTCCACTTTGGCCAGATCTTGTTGTATCATATTGAAATCGGCCTTCCCCCAATTCAGTACCTTTATTTCCGGTCCCTCTATGTTCTTTTCCATAATTACATTAAATCTTAGAGTTATGGTCATTATCCCCGAAATGTTCCCCCACTGACACTTCTACCACTTCTCCGGCTTCATTCCCTAGGATTAGGTCCAGTACTGCCCCTTCTCTTGTAGGACTCTCTATGTACTGGCTCAAAAAGCTCTCCTGAATGCATTTTAAGAATTCCACCCGTTTAAGCCTTTTGCGCTAATACTATTCCCTCGAATATGGGGGAAGTTGAAATCCCCTACTATTATTGCCCTATTATTTTTACACCTTTCTGAGATTTGCCTACATATCTGCTCCTCTATCTCTCCCTGACTGTTTGGAGGCCTGTAGTACACTCCCAACCAAGTGAATGCCCCCTTTTTGTTTTTAAGTTCTACCCATATGGCCTCATTTGAGGAACATTCTAAGATATCATCCCTCCTTACTGCAGTAATTGACTCCTTAATGAACATTGTAATGCCACCTCCTCTTTTACCCCCTCCCCAATCACGTCTGAAGATTCTATACCCTGGAATATTGAGCTGCCAGTCCTGCCCCTCCCTCAACCATGTCTCAGAAATAGCACTAATATCATATTCCCATGCGTTAATCAACGCCCTCAATTCATCTGCCTTACTAGTAAGACTCCTAGCGTTAAAATAGATACAATCCAGTCTTGCATTATTCACTTGTGCCTTAACAGGTCTGTATTTACTCTGCCCTCCAGACTGACTTAGTTTCTCTTTTATATTTGATTGTACATCACCCCCTACTGTACCTCCACTCTGTAACCCACCCCCCCTTGCCAAATTAGTTTAAACCTCCCCCCCCCCCCCCCCCCCTCCCCCCACCTTCCGCCAACAGCACTAGCAAACCTCCCAGCAACGATGTTGGTCCTGTTCCAGTTCAGGTGCAACCCGTCCAACTTGTACAGATCTCACCTTCGCCAGAAACAGACCCAGTGATCCAAGAAGCCTAAGCCCTCCCTCCTACACCATCTCTTTAGCCATGCATTCATCTGCTTTAACTTCCTATTCCTGTACTCACTAGCCCATGGCACTGGGAGAAACCCAGATATTACAACCTTTGAGGTCCTACTTTTTAATCTGCTACCTAGCTCCCTAAATTCTTGTTGCAGGACTTCATCCCTCTTTCTGCCTATGTCATTGGTACCAATGTGGATCATGACCTCCGGCTGTGCATCCTCACCCCCCAGAATACTCTGTAGCCGCTCGGTGATATCCATGACCCTTGCACCAGGGAGGCAACATACCATCCTGGAATCACGTCTGCGACCACAAAAACGCCTATCTGTTCCTCTAACCATAGAATCCCCTACCACTATTGCCATCTTGTCCCTTTTTCTCCATCCCAGCACAGCTGAGTCACCCATGATGTTCCGGTCATGACTCTCTGTGCACTCTCCACTCAGAACTGAATACCGGTTAGAAAGTGGGATGTCCTCTGGGAACTCCTGAACTACCTGCCCTGACTTCTTTGTCTGTCCGGCAGCCATCCAGTCCCCCTCCCCGACTGTGCTTGCCGAGGTTGACCACCTGAAAAGTGCCATCCACTTAAGTCCTCCACCTCGTGGATGTGCCACAGTGACTGCAGATGCCGTTCGAGCTCCGACACCCGAAGCTGAAGCTTCTGCAACTGGAAACACTTCCTGCAGACATATTCGACAAGGTCACGTGGCACGTCCACGACTTCCCACATTGCACAGGAGGCACATTCCACTTGGCCGAGCTGCCCTACCATTACTTAACTTTACAGTGAAATTTTGCTCATGTAATAACTTACCAGCTATTTACAATCAGCTTTTGAAGCTGAGAAGGCAGAAAAGAAAGAGACCAAAGAGCACCTTCCACTGCCCCCAGCCAACGAAAAAACCCACACTCAACTCACAGCCTCACTCTGTGCAAACAACACTAGTACAGCTAGTCATTACTAATCATTTACAGGTAGCTATCCTAGGGCTTGATTTTAAAAGGAACCTTTTTTTTAAAACTCTAATCTGTCTCAGTTATCCACATGCAATAACATTCCCATTCTGATTCCCAAGTCCAAATCATTCACGTAAATGGTGAACATTAGTGGTCCCAGCATTGATCCATGTGTAACACTACTTTCCACCTTCCTCCAGTCTGAGTTGTCACCCTTAACCCCAACTCTCTGATTTCTGTTTTGTAGCCAGCTTGCTATCCAGAGGCATGTGCCCTGACCTCACATGTTCTGACCTTAATCATGAGTCTACTATTTGCCGCCTTGTCGGAGGCCTTTTGAAAATCCGAATATGTAACATAACTGAATCACCCTTATCTTCTGTTCCTCAAAGTACTTCAACTATTGCATCATTAGCAACTGCTACATGATTCATTTTTCTGTGGTGCCCTCTTGAAGGTGCTGACTCCTGCTGGTGTCACAAATATTGGATACTCTTCAGGTGGCAATCTTTCATGTGTCCATTTTGAACAGTGATTTTAAACTGAAAATGCAGTTACTCGCTCGTGGAGATGCTCATAGATGCTGAAGCACACTCCTGGAGCCCCCCCCCCCCCCCCATCCTGTAAATTCAGATAGACCCTCCTGGACATAAGCACATAAGAAATAGGAGCAGGAGTAAGCCATTCGGCTCTTTAATCCTGCTCTGCCATGAAGTAAGATCATGGCTGATCTTATACTTAACCTCCACCTTCCATCCCAATATTCCTTAGTATTCAAAAATCTATCAACCTCTCTCTTGGATATACTTAAATCTGAGCATCCACAGCCCCCTGGAGAAGAGAGTTCGAAAGGTTCATAACTCTGATTGAAGAAATTTCTCCTCATTTCAGTCCTAATTGGCTGACACCTTATTTTGAAACTGTGACCAGCTAGTTCTAGACTCCCCAGCCAGGGGAAACATCCTTCCACCATGTCAAACTCCTCAAGAATTTTATATGCTTCGATGAGACCATCTTTAATACTTCTAAATTCTAGAGAATATGGGCCTGGTCATAGAGAGATACAGCACCAAAACAGGTCCTTCGGCCCACCGAGTCTGTGCTGACCATCAACCACCCATTTATACTAATCCTACATTAATCCCATTTTCCTTCTCACATCCCCACCTTCCCTCAATTCTCCTACCACCTACCTACACTAGTGTAATTTTTACAATGGCCAATTTTCCTATCAACCCGCAAGTGTTTGGCTGTGGGAGGAAACTGGAGTACCCAGAGAAAACCCACATGGTCACAGGGAGAACTTGCAAACTCCGCACAGGCAGCACCCAGAACTGAACCTGTGTTGCTGGAGCTGTGAGGCTGTGGTGCTAACCACTGCACCACTGTGCCGTCCTACTCAATCTCTCCTCATAGGACAATCCCTTCATCCCAGCAACCAGTCTAGTGAATGTTCATTGTGCTGCCTCTAAGGCAAGTATATCCTTCCTTAGGTAGGCCACCAAAACTGTACACAGTACTCCAGTGTGGCCTTACCAAGGCCCTGCAACTGTAGCAAGACTTATTTACTCTTGTATTCTAATCCTTTTGTATTAAAGGCTAACATACTATTTGCTTTCCTAATTGCTTGCTGTATCTACGTGTTAACTTGCTTTGTCTTGTGCACAAGGACACCCAGGTCCCTCTGCACACCAACATTTCTATTCACACCATTTAAAAATATTCTGTTTTGATATTTTTAATACCAAAGGGGATAACTTCACACTTCTCCATATCATATTATATCGGCCATTTTCTTGCCCACTCACTTAACCTATCTAATATCCCTTTGCAACCTATTTGCGTCCTCCACACAGGTTACTTTCACCTAACTTGATGTTGTCAGCAACCTCAGATACATTACACTCGGTCTTCTTACTGAAGTCATTACTATAGTGGTATCCCACTGGTTAAGGCCTGCCAATCTGAAAAAAGACCTGTTTATTCCTGCTCTGTTTTCTGTCTGTTGACCAATCTACAATCCATGCTAATATATTACCCTCAATTCCATGAACCCTAATTTTTGTTTAATAATCTCTTGTGTGGCGCATTATTAAATGCTTTTTGAAAATCTGATTACACAGCATCCATTGAATCCCCCTTATCTACCCTGCTAGTTACAATAGATATCAAACACACTTTTCTTTCCTATATTCAAGTTGATTGCAAATCACATTATGATCTTCTAAGTGCCCTGTTAACACATCCCTCATGTTGGATTTACTACTTATGTCACGCTATAACTGGCCTATAGTTCCCTATTTTCTCTCTCCCTCTTTTATTGAATAATGGGATTATACTTATTACCTTCCAATCTGCAGGCATCATTCTAGAATCGAGGGAGTCCTGGAAGAGCAAAACCAATGCTTGCACTATCTCTATAGTGACCGCTTTTAAAACTCTAGGATGTAGACCAATAGGGTCCAGGGGATTTGTTGACTTTTAGTCCCATTAATTTCTTAGTAACTTTCTTTACGAATACTAATTTCTTTAAGTTCCTCATTAGACCCTATGTAATTGGACCCTGTTTTTGGGGCCTTCTAAATTGAAGACAGATACAAAGTATTTGTTTAATGTTTCTGCCATTTCCTTATATGAACATACATAAGAACATATGAATTAGGAGCAGAAGTAGGCCATTCGGCCCCTCGAGCCTGCTGCACCATTCAATAAGATCATGGCTGATCTGTTTGTGTCTCGAATTCCACACTCTCATCTACCCCCGTAACCCTTGATTCCCTTGCCTAACAAGAATCTATCTACCTCCACCTTAAAAATATTAAATGACCCTGCCTCCACCACCTTCTGAGGCAGAGTTCCAAAGTGGCACAACCCTCAGAGAAAAGAATTTTCCTCATCACTGTCCTAATCTTAAAACTGCACCCCCTAGTTCTGGTCTCAGCCACAAGAGGAAACATCCTCTCCACATCCACCTTGTCAAGACTGTTCAGGATCTTATAAACTTCAATCAAGTCTCCCCTCACTCTTCTAAACTCCAGTGAAAACAAGCTCAGTCTGTTCAACCTTTCCTCCTAATATTACCTGCTCATTCCAGGTAACCATCTAGTAAACCTCCACTGAACTGCCTCCAATGCATTTATATCCTTCCTTAAATAAGGAGACCAAAACTGCACATAGTTTTCGAGATGTAATCTCCCCAATACCCTGTGTAACTGAAGCATAACATCCTTGCTTTTATTTTCAATTCTTCTCGAAATAAAGGATAGCATTCCATTAACCTTCTTTATGACTTGCTCTACCTGCATACCAACTTTTTGTGACTCCTGCACTAGAACACCTAGATCCCTCTGCACCTTGGAATTCTGCAGTCGTTCTCCGTTTAAGTAATACTCTGCTTTTTTATTCTTCCTCCCAAAGTTAACAACTTCACGTTTTCCCACATTATACTCCATCTGCCAGATTTTTGTCCACTCACTCAACGTATCTGTATCGGTCTGCAACCTCCTTATGTCCTCTTCACAACTTAATTTCCTACCTATCTTTGTGTCATCTGCAAATTTAACTACTGTGCCATCGCTCTCCTTATCCAAGTCATTGATATAAATAGTAAAAAGTTGAGGCCCCAGCACATACCCCTGCGGGACTCCTCTGGTCACATCTGCCAATCAGAAAAGGACCCATTTATCCATACTCTCTGTTTTCTGTCAGCCAGCCAATCTTCTGTCCATGCTAATATGTTACCCCCTACACCATGAGCTCCTACTTTGTGCAATAACTTTTTATGTGACACCTTGTCAAATGCCTTCCAGAAATTCAAGTACAGTAGGTCAACAGGCTTCCCTTTATCCACAGCACATGTTACTCCTTCAAAGAACTCCAATAAATTGATGAAACATGATTTCCCTTGCACAAAACCATGCTGGCTATTCCTGATTACCTTGAGTTTTTCTAAGTGCCTCGCTACAGACCCCTTAATGATCAATTGTAACACCTTCCCTACGACAGATATCAAGCTAACTGGCCTATAGTTACCTGTTTTCTGCCTTGTACCCCCCCCACCCCCCAACCTATATTTGCTACTTTCCAGTCTGATGGAACTTTTCCAGAATCTAGTGGATTTTGAAAAATTAATACCAACGCATCTACTATCTCTTTAGCCACCTCTTTTAAGACCCTAGGATGAAGTCCATCAGGACCCAGGGACTTGTCAGTCCGCAGCTCCATCAGTTTGGTCAGTACCAATACCCTGGTGATTGTAATTTCACCCAGTTCCTCTCTTCCTTCTACCTCCTGTTTTACAGCTATTACTGGAATGTTTTTTGTATCCTCTATGGTGAAGACAGAAGCAAAATTTTGTTCATTTCATCTGCCATTTCCTTATTATCTACTATTAACTCCCCATTCTCACTCTTTAGAGGACCAACACTCAATTTACTTACTATTTTCCTTTTTAAATACCTGTAGAAACTCTTGCTATCCATTTTTACATTTCTAGCTAGCTTCCTCTCATACCCTAATTTCTTTCTCCTGATTAACCTTTTAGTCATTCTCTGCCGTTCTTAATATTCTGACCAATCATCTGACCTGCCACTCATCTTTGCACTATGATGTGCTTTTTCCTTAAGTTTGATGCTTGCCTTAACTTCTTGAGTTAAACATGGATCATGGGTCCTCCCCTTAGAATTTTTCTTTATAGTAGGTATATACTTATCCTGAGTATTCTGAAATATCCCCTTAAATGTCTGCCACTGCTTCTCTATTGATCTGTCTCCTAGCTTAGTAACCCAGTTCACTTCAGCTAGCTCAGCTTTCATGCCCACATAGTTGCCCTTATTTAAGTTTAAAATACTGGTCTTAGACCCACTTTTCTCTTTCAAACTGGATGTAAAATTCAATCATATTATGGTCGCTGCTGTCTAGAAGTGCCTTTACTCTGAGGTCATTAATTAATCCTGTCACATTATGCAATACCAAGTCTAATATAACCTCCTCCCTGGTTGGTTCCAGAATTATAAGCCTCTTCCTTTGATATAAACTTCTCTTGTTAGTCTCAGTTGGATCACTTTTCCCATGGGGTGTTTATTCCTTAAGGGAATGTATAATTCTTTAAATGCTTTAAACTGCTACCATCATATCTTTTAATCTGTCTTCCCTCTGTACCTTAGCAAACTCTCCGTTCAAACCTATATAGTTTGCTTTCTTCAGGTTAAGACCCTGGTTTTGAGTTTAACTAAATCACGTTCAAATTATATATAAAGTCTATCATATTAGGATCACTCTTCTCTGAGGCTAATTTACTACAGGCTTATTAATTGACCCTTTACAATACTAGATCTAAAATAGTCTGTTCCCTAGTTGGTTCCTTGACATGTTGATCTAGAAAACTATCTTGAATACATTCCATGAACTTGACCTCAAGACTATTACTGTGAATTTGGTTTACTCACTCTGTATCAAGATTAAATGTTCTGTATGTTACATGCACCTTTAATTTCCTAATTTATGCTTTGCCGTACACTACAGCTACTGTTGGTGGCCTACAAACATCTCCCACCAATTTTTCTGATCGTTGTTTCTTAGCTCCATCCAAACTAATTCTGCATCTTAACTTTCTCTCTACTGTCTTTATCCATCCTTTATTATCAAGGTTACCTCAACCTACTTTTCCATTTTGCCTGTCTCTTCCTGAAATATTTAGTTCCCAATCTTGGTCACTCTGCAACCACATCTCTATAATGGCTATGAATCAAGCCCATTAATTTGTATCTGTGTTGGTAATTCATCTATTTTGTTTCAATAGTATGTGTACAGACAGAAGAATAATACAGGGCTCATCACAGGGGGTCCCCTCCCCTCTTCTGGCAACACCGAGGGTGAGGAGGCAGAGCCCCTGTGTTAAGTTCTGTGCTCTTCATACAAAGGTGGAGGGGAGACCCTGTGAAGAGCCCTGTGTTATTCTGCTGTCTGTACACTGGGGAAAGAGAATCTCTGTGATTTATGCTGTTGACTACACGTGATGGGTCCTATTCCTTGATTTACTTGGTAAATGTTCCCTGGGACTAAGTCCCGTTCCCTGGTTTACCTGCTAACCTCCTGTCTTTTATTGATTTCCCAGCTGATGTCTGAGATCCTTTTTGGAATGCGAGTAATAAAGTTCTATACCTGGGAGAAACATTTCAGCGATAAGGTTGCTACCTACAGGGAGAAGGAGCTGGGCCATCTCAGAATCATCAAGTATCTTGACGCAGTTTGTGTTTACATGTGGGCTGCACTTCCTGTCGTGATCTCCATCCTTACCTTTGTCACCTATGTCTTGCTGGGACACCAGCTAACTGCTGCCAAGGTCAGTAATTTATCATTTGAGAATTACTTTGTGTTTCCTGATTTTATTTGACACTTTTTTCTCAGTTCTCCGCTCCCAGTTTTTTTTATTTGTTCGTGGGATGTGGGTGTCTCTGGCTAGGCCAGCATTTATTGCCCATCCCTAATTGCCCTTGACAAAGTGGTGGTGAGCTGTCTTCTTGAACCACTGCAGTCATTGGGGTGTAGGTACACCAACAGTGCTGTTAGGAAGGGAGTTCCAGGATTTTGATCTAGCGACAATGAAGGAACGGTGATATAGTTCCAAGTCAGGATGATGTGTGGCTTGGAGGGGAACTTGCAGGTGGTGGTGTTCCCATGTATCTGCTGCCCTTGTCCTTCTAGTTGGTAGAGGTCACAGGTTTGGAAGATGCTGTTGAAGGAGCCTTGGTGAGTTGCTGCAGTACATCTTGTAGATGGTACACACTGCTGCTGCTGTGCGTTGGTGCTGAAGGGAGTGAATGTTGAAGGTGGTGGATGGCATGCCAATCAAGCAGTTTGCTTTTTCCTGGATGGTGTCAAGTTTCTTGAGTGTTGTTGAAGCCGTACTCATCCAGGCAAGTGGAGAGTATTCCATCACACTCCTGACCTGTGCCTTGTAGATAGTGGGCAGGCACTGGGGAGACAGGAGGTGAGTTACTTGCCACAGAATTCCCAGCCTCTGACCTGCTCTTGTAGCTACAGCATTTACGTGACTGGTCCAGTTTAGTTTCTGGTCACTGGTGACCCCCCCAGGATGTTAATAGTGGGGGATTCAGGGATGCTAATGATATTGAACATCAGTGGGAGATACGGGAACACGAGAAGTAGGAGCAGAAGTAGACCATATGGTCCATCGAGCATGCTCTGCCATTTAATACTTCAATTCATGGCTTCAATTCCACTTTTCTGCCTGTTCCCCATATCCCTTGATTCCCTGTGAGACCAAAAATCTGTCTATCCCAGCCTTAAATGTATTCAATGACGGAGCATCCACAACCCCCTGGGGTGGAGAATTCCAAAGATTCACAATACTTTGAGTGTAGTAATTTCTCTTCATCTCAGTTCTGAATGATTGGCCGCTTATCCTAAAACTATGCCCCACGTTCTGGATTCCCCGACCAGCGGATACAATCTCATAGCTTCTATGCTATCAAGCCCTTTCAGAATCTTGTATGTCTCAATTAGATCACCCCTCATTCTTCTAAACTCCAGAGAATATAGGCCCAATTTACCAAGCCTCTCATCATAGGACAACCCCTTCATCCCAGGAACCAATTTAGTAAATCTTTGCTGCATCGCCTCCAGTGCAAGTATATCCTTTCTGGTAGAAGTGGGTTCCGGTTCGTGGGGCACTGGCACCAGTACTGGGGAAAGTGGTGGCTGTACCGTTGGGACGGTTGACACCCGAACCATGCTGGGGCTGGTGTTTTAGAGAGCCACAGAACAAGGGAAGTAGAGAGGATTTTAAACTGAATAGTGGGGGCAAGGGATCAAATTTGGGAATAAAAGCAAAATACTGCGGATGCTGGAAATCTGAAATAAAAACAAGAAATGCTGGAACCACTCAGTAGGTCTGGCAGCATCTGTGGAAAGAGAAGCAGAGTTAACGTTTCGGGTCAGTGACCCTTCTTCGGAACAGAAGGGAATTTGGGAAGGTATGGTAAATCAAGGAGCAGAGACAAGGCAAGAGAGAAAGCTATTCATATGGGAAATGATAAACAGACTGTGACAGGAAGGGACAGAGCATACAAATCTAAGAGTAAATCAACAGATAAGGCTAGAGGTTCCAAAAATATTAAAATTACACAACTAAAGGCGCTGTGGCTGAATGCACGTAGCATTCGAAATAAAACAGATGAATTGAGAGTGCAAATAGAAATAAATAAGTACAATCTGATAGCCTTTACAGAGACATGGCTGCAGGACAACATAGATTGGGACCTGAATATTGAAGGATACATGGCATTTAGGAAGGACAGGAAGCGAGGAAAAGGTGGAGGGGTATCTCTGTTAATTAAGGATGGTATTAGCGCAATGGAGAGGGATGACCCAAGTTCACTGGAGTGCTGACTTGGGTTGCATTAGAGTGCTATAGTGCAAGTTTGGTAACTGAGGATAATTAAGGGTTAATTTTATCTTAAATCTAATCTGTCTTTTATTTAGCAGATTAATTTAACAGTTGCTGTTAGCGTTGGAGAAGGTGAGTTTTAGACCAGCTCTAAACAGGGTTCACTCAGGCTCTGCTTGCAGCTGCACCTTGTTAATTAGAGAGGTGGCTTGAACCAGTTTTCAGGGGCTAGAGTCAGTCAGTATAAAAGTGAGCCATCTTACAGTACTGACTTTGTTTGTACTGGAATGCTGACTTGGGTTGCATTAGAGTGCTAGAGTGGAAGTTTGGTAACTGAGGACGTTCGGTGAGGAGGGAGTGAGGAACTGCTTTCATTTCCGACCTGTCCTCAGAGTGAGAGGAGCCGAGAGCTTCCAAAGAGGACAGCTGACTGGGAGAAGACTCGGAGGGCGGAGTTCCAGACCGGTAAGTATAAAAAAATTACCTCTGGTTAAAAAAAAAACCTGAAAGTGACGTCACAGGAAAGCTGTGACCTGATTGGCTGGTAGGGAATTTTTACTGAGTTTGGAAATAAAACATTGATAAAAATTGATTAAAACCCTAATTAACTAATTAATAAGTAGAGTAACTAAACCAGAGGGAGGAGATTACTGTATTTACTTAACATTTAATATTTATAGTAGGAATCTAGCACTAGGGACCATATAGTTAATTATAACTATTTAGTAATGATTTAATAAGTATTTATTTTAAATTAATTAATTAATTAGTGCTAGAAATGTCAGTTAGAGGGGTGAAGTGCTTCACCTGTGAGATGTGGGAGGTCCGTGACGCTTCCAGCGTTCCGGACAACTACATCTGCAGGAAGTGTACCCAGTTGCAGCTCCTCACAGACCGCATGGATCGGTTGGAGCGGCAACTGGATGGACTTAGGAGCATGCAGGTGGCAGAAAGTGTCATAGACAGGAGTTTTAGAGAAGTGGTTACACCCAAGGTGCAGGCAGATAGATGGGTGACCGCGAGAAGGGGCAGGCAGTCAGTGCAGGAATCCCCTGTGGCTATCCCCCTCTCTAACAAGTATACCGTTTTGGATACTGTTGGGGGGGGATGGCCTATCAGGGGAAAACAGCAGCAGCCAGAGCAGTGGCACCACGGCTGGCACTGTTGTTCAGCAGGGAGGGACAAAGCGCAGAAGAGCAATAGTTATAGGGGACTCTATAGTCAGTGGCACAGATAGGCGCTTCTGTGGTCGTGAAAGAGACTCCAGGATGGTATGTTGCCTCCCTGGTGCCAGGGTCAAGGATGTCTCTGAACGGACAGGGGGCATTCTGAAGGGGGAAGGTGAATAGCCAGAAGATGTGGTACACATTGGGACCGACATAGGCAGGATGAGTGACGAGGTCCTGCAGGGGGAGTTTAGGGAGTTAGGTAGAAAGTTAAAAGACAGGACCTCTAGAGTTGTAATCTCGGGATTACTCCCTGTGCCACGTGCCAGTGAGGATAGAAATAGGAAGATAGTGCAGCTAGACACGTGGCTGAACAGCTGGTGTAGAAGGGAGGGTTTCAGATATCTGGACCATTGGGATCTCTACAGGGACAGATGGGACCTGTACAAGAAGGACGGGTTGCATAGAAACTGGAGGGGCACTAATATCCTGGCTGTGAGGTTTGCTAGCGTCACTCGGGAGGGTTGAAACTAGTGTGGCAGGGGGGTGGGAACCAGAGCAGTAGGACAGCAAGTGCAATAAATGAGGGGGAACTAGTAAATAAGGCCAGTAAGACTAAGAGGAAGAGCAGGCAGGGAGATGTTGTGGAGAACAGTGGGACTGGTGGTCTGAAGTGCATTTGTTTCAATGCGAGAAGTATAACAGGTAAGGCCGATGAACTGAGAACTTGGATTAGTACTTGGAACTATGGTGTTGTTGCCATTACAGAGACTTGGTTGAGGGAAGGACAGGATTGGCAGCTAAAGGTTCCAGGATTCAGAAGCTTCAGGCGGGATAGAGGGGGATGTAAAAGGGGTGGGGGAATTGCATTACTGGTTAAGGAGAATATCTCAGCTGTACTGCGGGAGGACACCTCGGAGGGGTCGGGCATCGAGGCAATATGGGTGGAGCTCAGGAATAGGAAGGGGGCAGTCACGATGTTGGGGGTTTACTACAGGCCTCCCAACAGCTAGCGGGAGGTACAGGAGCAGATATGTAGACAGATTTTGGAAAGATGTAAAGGTAACAGGGTTGTAGTGGTGGGTGATTTTAACTTCCCCTATATTGACTGGGACTCACTTAGTGCTAGGGGCTTGGATGGGGCAGAATTTGTAAGGAGCATCCAGGAGGGCTTCTTGAAACAGTATGTAGATAGTCCAACTAGGGAAGGGGCCATACTGGACCTGGTATTGGGGAATGAGCCCGGCCAGGTGGTTGAAGTCTCAGTAGGGTAGCATTTCGGGAACAGAGACCATAATTCCATAAGTTTTAAGGTTCTTGTGGATAAGGATAAGAGTAGTCCTCGGGTGAAGGTGCTAAATTGGGGGAAGGCTAATTATAACAATATTAGGCAGGAACTGAAGAATTTAGATTGGGGGGTGGCTGTTTGAGGGTAAATCAACATCTGACATGTGGGAGTCTTTCAAACGTCAGTTGATTAGAATTCAGGACCAGCATGTTACTGTGAGGAAGAAGGATAAGTTTGGTAAGTTTCGGGAACCTTGGATAACGCGGGATATTGTGAGCCTCGTCAAAAAGAAAAAGGAAGCATTCGTAAGGGCTGGAAGGCGAGGAATCCCTTGAGGAATATAAAGACAGTAGGAAGGAACTTAAGCAAGGAGTCACGAGGGCTAAAAGGGGTCATGAAAAGTCATTGGCAAACAGGATTAAGGAAAATCCCAAGGCTTTTTATACGTATAGAAAGAGGAAGAGGGTAACTAGAGAAAGGGTTGGCCCATTCAAGGACAGAGAAGGGAATCTATGTGTGGAGCCAGAGGAAATGGGCGAGGTACTAAATGAGTACTTTGCATCAGTATTCACCAATGAGAAGGACTTGGTGGATGATGAGCCTCGGGAAGGGAGTGCAGATAGTCTCAGTCATCTCATTATCAAAAAGGAGGAGGTGTTGGGTGTCTTGCAATGCATTAAGGTAGATAAGTCCCCAGGGCCTGATGGGATCGACCCCAGAATACTGATGGAGGCAAGGGAAGAAATTGCTGGGGCCTTGACAGAAATCTTTGTATCCTCATTGGCTGCAGGTGAGGTCCCAGAGGACTGGAGAATAGCCAATGTTGTTCCTTTGTTTAAGAAGGGTAGCAAGGATAATCCAGGAAATTACAGGCCGGTGAGCCTTACGTCAGTGGTAGGGAAATTATTAGAGAGGATTCTTCGGGACAGGATTTACTCCCATTTGGAAACAAACAAACTTATTAGCGAGAGGCAGCATGGTTTTGTGAAGGGGAGGTCGTGTCTCACTAATTTGATTGAGTTTTTTGAGGAAGTGACGAAGATGATTGATGAAGGAAGGGCAGTGGATGTTATCTATATGGACTCCATAAAGCCTTTGACAAGGCCCCTCATGGCAGACTGGAACAAAAGGTGAAGTCACACTGGATCAGAGGTGAGCTGGCAAGATGGATACAGAACTGGCTCAGTCATAGAAGACAGAGGGTAGCAGTGGAAGGGTGCTTTTCTGAATGGAGGGATGTGATTAGTGGTGTTCCGCAGGGATCAGTGCTGGGACCTTTGCTGTTTGCAGTATATATAAATAATTTGGAGGAAAATATAGCTGGTCTCATTGGTAAGTTTGCGGACGACACAAAGGTTGGTGGAGTTGCGGATAGTGATGAGGATTGTCAGAGGATACAGCAGGATATAGATCGGTTGGAGACTTGGGCGGAGAAATGGCAGATGGAGATTAATCCGGACAAATGTGAGGTAATGCATTTTGGAAGGTCTAATCCAGGTGGGAAGCATACAGTAAATGGCAGAACCCTTTGGAGTATTGACAGGCAGAGAGATCTGAGTGTACAGGTCCACAGGTCACGGAAAGTGGCAACGCAGGTGGATAAGGTAGTCAAGAAGGCATACGGCATGCTTGCCTTCGTCGGTCGGGGCTTAGAGTATAAAAATTGGCAAGTCATGCTGCAGCTGTACAGAACTTTAGTTAGGCCACACTTAGAATATTGCGTGCAATTCTGGTCGCCACACTACCAGAAGGTTTAAGGTGAGAGGGGCAAAGTTTAGAGGGGATGTGCGTGGCAAGTTCTTTACACAGAGGGTGGTGAGTGCCTGGAACTTGCTGCCGGGGGAGGTGGTGGAAGCAGGTACGATAGCGACGTTTAAGAGGCATCTTGACAAATACATGAATATTATGGGAATAGAGGGATACGGTCCCCGGAAGTGCAGAAGGTTTTAGTTTAGGCAGGCATCAAGATCGGCGCAGGCTTGAAGGACCGAATGGCCTGTTCCTGTGCTGTACTGTTCTTTGTTCAGGAGACCAGATGTAGAAGCACTTTGGGTAGAGATGCAAGATCATAAAGGCAAGAAGTCACTGTGGGAATGGTGTACAGGCCACCTAACGTTAAACACATTCTGGGACGGGGTATAAAGGAAGAAATAATGGCAGCTTGTCAGAAAGGTACAGCGATAATTATGGGGGATTTTAACCTACATATGGACTGAAAAAATCAGATGGGCAGAGGTAGCTAAGATGAGGAGTACATAGAATGTTTTGGAGCCAACCAGAGAGCAGGCTGTACTCAAACTGGTATTGTGCAACAAAATAGGAATAATTGATGACTTCATAGCTAAGGTAGTTGGCAGCAGCGATCATAATATGATTGAATTTTACATTCAGTTTGAGGGAGAGAAGAGTGGGTCCAAGACTTTTAAACTTAAATAAGGGCAATTATGAGGGCATTAAAGCAGAGCTAGCTGAAGTGAACTGGCAAATTAGGTTAAGGGATAGGTTAATAGAGATGCAGTGGCAGACATTTAAGGGGATATTTCAGAATACGCAGAATAGATACATTCCAACAAGAAAGAAAAATTTCAAGGGTGGGACCCGCCATCCTTGGTGAACTAAAATAGTTCAAGATAGTATCAAACTTAAAGAAAAAGCTTATAATTGTGCAAAGATGGGAGGCAGGTCAGAAGATTGGACAGACTATAAAAAACAGCAAAGAAAGACGAAAAGATTGATAAGGAAGGTGAAATTCGAGTACGAGAGAAAGATAGCTAGAAATATAAAGACAGATAGTAAGAGTTTCTATAGATTTAAAAAAAATAAAATAAAATGTTTAAAGAAAAGAGTTAACAAAGTGAGCATTGGTCCTAAAGAAAGTGAGTCTGGGGAATTAGTAATGGATAATACGGAGATTGCAGATGAATTGAACAGATATTTTGCATCGGTCTTCATTGGTGAGAGTGGTGGTGTTCCCATGTATTTGCTGCCCTTGTCCTTCTAGTTGGTTGAGATTGCGGGTTTGGAAGGTGCTGTCCACGGAGCCTTGGTGCATTGCTGCAGTGCACCTTGTAGATGGTACACACTGCTGCCACTGTGCGTTGGTGGTGGAGGGAGTGAATGTTGAAGGCGGTGGATGAGGTGCCAATCAAGCGGGCTGCTTTGTCCTGGATGGTGTTGAGCTTCTTGAGTGTTGTTGGAGCTGCACCCATCCAGGCAAGTAAAGACTATTCCATCACACTCCTGACTTGTGCCTTGTAGATGGTGGACAGGCTTTGGGGAGTCAGGAGGTGAGTTCCTCGCCTCAGGATTCCGAGCCTCTGACCTGCTGTTGTAGCCAGGGTATTTATATGGCTACTCCAGTTCAGTTTCTGGTCAATGGTAACCCCTAGGATGTTGATAGTGGGGGATTCCGCGATGGTAATGCTGTTGAATGTCAAGGGGCGATGGTTAGATTCTGTCTTGTTGGAGATGGTCATTGCCTGGCATTTGTGTGGCGCGAATGTTACTTGCCACTTATCAGCCCAAGCCTGGATATTGTCCAAGTCTTGCTGCATTTCTACACGGACTGCTTCAGTATCTGAGGAGTCACGAATGGTGCTGAACATTGTGCAATCATCAGCGATCATCCCCACTTCTGACCTTATGATTGAAGGAAGGTCATTGATGAAGCAGTTCAAGATGGTTGGGCCGAGGACACTACCCTGAGGAACTCCTGCAGTGATGCCCTGGAGCTCAGATGATTGATCTCCAACAACCGCAACCATCTTCCTTTGCTCTAGGTATGATTCCAGCCAGCGGGCGGTTTTCCCCCTGATTCCCATTGACCTCAGTTTTGCGAGGGCTCCTTGATGCCATACTCGGTCAAATGCTGCCTTGATGTCAAGGGCAGTCAGTCTCACCTCACCTCTTGAGTTTAGCCCTTTTGTCCATGTTTGAACCAAGGCTGTAATGAGGTCAGGAGCTGAGTGGCCCTGGTGGAACCCAAACTGAGCGACACTGAGCAGGTTATTGCTAAGCAAGTGCCACTTGATGGCACTGTTGATGACACCTTCCATCACTTTACTGATGATTGAGAGTAGGCTGATGGGGCGGTAATTGGCCGGGTTGGATTTGTCCTGCTTTTTGTGTACAGGACATACCTGGGCAATTTTCCACATTGCAGGGTAGATGCCAGTGTTATAGCTGTACTGGAACAGCTTGGCTTGGGGCGCGGCAAGTTCTGGAGCACAGGTCTTCAGAACTATTGCCGGAATGTTGTCAGGGCCCATCGCTTTTGCAGTATCCAGTGCCTTCAGTCGTTTCTTGATATCACGCGGAGTGAATCGAATTGGCTGAAGTCTGGCATCTGTGATGCTGGGGACTTCAGGAGGAGGCCGAGATGGATCATCAACTTGGCATTTCTGGCTGAAGATTGATGCAAATGCTTCAGCCTTATCTTTCGCACTGATGTGCTGGGCTCCCCCATCATTGAGGATGGGGATATTTGTGGAGCCACCTCCTCCAGTTAGTTAATTGTCCACCACCCTTCACGGCTGGATGTGGCAGGACTGCAGAGCTTAGATCTGATCTGTTGGTTATGGGATCGCTTAGCGCTGTCTATCGCATGCTGCTTACGCAGTTTGGCATGCAGATAGTCCTGTGTTGTAGCTTCACCAGGTTGACACCTCATTTTGAGGTATGCCTGGTGCTGCTCCTGGCATGCCCTCCTGCACTCTTCATTGAACCAAGGTTGGTCTCCTGGCTTGATGGTAATGGTAGAGTGGGGGATATGCCGGGCTATGAGGTTGCAGATTGTGGTTGAGTACAATTCTGCTGCTGCTGATGACCCACAGCGCCTCATGGATGCCCAGTTTTGCATTGCTAGATCTGTTCGAAATTTATCCCATTTAGCATGGTGATAGTGCCACACAACACGATGGATGGTATCCTCAATGTGAAGGAGGGACTTCGTCTCCACAAGGACTGTGCAGTGGTCACTCCCACCAATACAGTCATGGACAGAAGCTTCTGCAGCAGGCAGATTGGTGAGGACGAGGTCAAGTATGTTTTTCCCTCTTGTTGGTTCCCCCACCACCTGACGCAGACCCAGTCTAGCAGCTATGTCCTTTAGGACTCGGCCAGCTCGGTCAGTAGTGGTGCTACCGAGACACTCTTGGTGATGGATATTGAAGTCCCCCACCCAGAGTACACTTTGTGCCCTTGCCACCCTCAGTGCTTCCTCCAAGAGCTGTTCAACATGGAGGAGTACTGAATCATCAGCTGAGGGAGGGCGGTAGGTGGTAATCAGTAGGAGGTTACCTTGCCCATGTTTGACCTGATGCCATGAGACTTCATGGGGTCTGGAGTCGATGTTGAGGACTCCCAGGGCAACTCCCTTCCTACTGTGCCACCACCTCTGCTGGGTCAGGACAGACCCGGGGATAGTGATTGCGGTGTCTGGGACATTGTAAGGTATGATTCCGTGAGTATGACTATGTCAGGCTGTTGCTTGACTAGTCTGTGGGACAGCTCTCCCAACTTTGGCACAAGCCCCCAGATGTTAGTAAGGAGGACTTTGCAGGGTCGACAGGGCTGGGTTTGTCGTTTCCGGTGACTAGGTCGATGCTGGGTGGTCCGTCCTGTTTCATTCCTTTTTATTGACTTTGTAGCGGTTAGGTACAACTGAGCGGCTTGCTAGGCCATTTCAGAGGGCATGTAAGAGTTAACCACATTGTTGTGGGTCTGGAGTCTAATGTAGGCCAGACCAGGTAAAGACAGCAGATTTCCTTCCCGAAAGGACGTTAGTGAACCAGATGTGTTTTTACAACAATCAAGAATGGTTTCATGGCCATCATTAGACTAGTTTTTAATTCCATATTTATTAATTAAATTCAAATTCCACCTTCTGCTGTGGTGGGATTCGAACCCATGTCCCTATAGAAATACCCTGGGTCTCCGGGTTACTAGTCCAGTGACAATACCACTACGCCACCGCCTACCCTCATGTCTTCCTGTCTTTAAACCAATCCTCTATCCACGCTAATATATTACCCCCAACACTATGAGCCCTGATCTTGCCTATTAATCTTTTATGTGGCACCTTTTTGAATGCCTTTTGGAAATCCAGGTATACTAGATCTGCTGGTTCCCCTTTATCTGCCCTACTTGTTCTATCCTCAAAAATCTCCAGTAAATTTGTCAGGCAGGATCTCCCTTTAGTAAACCATGCTGATTTTTTCCAATCATGCTATGCTTTTTCAAGTGCAATGTTAAGACTTCTTTAATAATAGTTTCCAGCATCTTCCGAATGATTGACGTTAGGCTAACTGGCCTGTAGTTCCTGTTTCTCTCATCGAGTCATAGAGTCATACGGCACAGAAACAGGCCCTTCGGCACACCGCGTCCATGCCGACCATAATGCCTATCTATACTAGTCCCACCTGCCTGCATTAATTCCATATTGCTCATTCAAGTACCTGTCCAGATGCCTCTTAAATGTCGCTACTGTTCTTGCCTCCACCACCTCCTCAGGCAGTTCATTCCAGATACCCACTATTCTTTGTGTGAAAAATTTACCCCTTTGATCCCCTTTAAACCTCCTCCATCTCACCTCAAATTAATGCCCTCTAGTTTTAGTCACCCCTACCATGGGAAACAGACTCTGGCTATCCACCCTATTTATGCCTCTCATAATTTTATATACCTCTATCATGTCCCCTCTCAGCCTCCTTTGCTCCTAGGATGTAGGCCATCTGGTCCAGGGGACTTGTCAGATTTTAGTCCCTCAAGTTTCTCCAATACTTTTTCTCAACTGATATCAATTTCCTTAATTTCCTCACTCTTTCTAGCCCCGAGGTTATTGCCTATTTCTGGTATGGAACTTGTGTCTTCTACTGTGAAGACAGACACAAAATATTTGTTGAATGCCTCTGCCATTTCCTCATTTCCCAAAATGATTTCTCATGTCTCTGTCTTTAAGGGAACAATGTCTACTTCAGTTACTCTTTTTTTATGTACTGATATAAGTTCTTGCAATATGTTTTTATATTGCTAGTTTACTCTCATTCTATTTTTTCCCTTTTTGTCAACTTTTTGATGGCCCTTTGCTAGTTTCTAAAACACTCCCAAATGCTCAGACGTGTTACTATTGTTTTACAACATTGTAAGCCTCTTCTTTTAGTCTAATACTCCCCTTAACTTCCTGAGTGTGCAACAGAGGGGTCTTTCTTGACGAGTTTTTGTTTTTGAACAGAATGTACTTTTGTTGAACCCTTTGTATTGCTTCTTTAAATGCTTCCTTCTGTTCATT
This sequence comes from Heterodontus francisci, assembly GCF_036365525.1. Taxonomy (NCBI): domain Eukaryota; kingdom Metazoa; phylum Chordata; class Chondrichthyes; order Heterodontiformes; family Heterodontidae; genus Heterodontus; species Heterodontus francisci. Next base: position 207,209,943 of record NC_090373.1, on the reverse strand, counting down.
TACTACCTTACCTTCCAGTCTATTTACCCAATTAACCTTAGCCAGTTCGCCCCTCATACCTTCGTAATTGGCTATGTTTAAGTTTAGGATTCCTGTTTGTGATTGAAATGTGTAACTTTCAAACTCAACATGAAATTCAGTGGTATTATGATCACTATTTCCCAGTGGATATTTTACAATTACATTGCTTATTAACCCTGCTTCATTACACAATACGAGATACAGCACTGAAACAGGCCCTTCGGCTGTGCCAACCATCAACCACCCATTTATACTAATCCTACGTTAACCCCATTACCCTCTCACGTCCCCACCTTCCCTCAATTCCCCTCCCACCTACCTATACTAGGGGCAATTTATAATAGCCAATTTACCTATCAACCTTCAAGTCTTTGGCTGTGGGAGGAAACAGGAGCACCCGGCGAAAACCCACGCGGTCACAGGGAGAACTTGCAAACTCCGCACAGGCAGTGCCCAGAATCGAACCCGGGTCGCTGGAGCTGTGAGGCTGTGGTGCGAACCACTGCGCCACTGTGCCGCCCCACGGCTATTGAAGATAGCTTTATGCCTGGTCGGATCGACAATGTATTGCTGCAAGAAACTGTCGCGAAAACATTTTATTAACTTATCTTTTGGACCACTGTTGCCAATTTGATTGCCCCAGTCTATATGCAGATTAAAGTTCCCCACAATTAATACATTACCTTCTTAACATGCACCAATAATTTCCCATTTAATGGTCTGTCCAATAATATAACTACTGTTAGGGGGCCTGTAAACTACTCACACCAGACGGTTAGATTCTCTCTTGTTTGAGATGATCATTGTCTAGCACTTGTGTGGCGCGAATGTGAATTGCCACTTATCAACCCAAGCCTGGATGTTGTCCAGGTCTTGCTGCATATGGACATGGGCTACTTCAGTGTCTGAAGAGTCACGAATGGTGCTGAACATTGTGCAGTCATCAGCGAACATCCCCACTTCGAACCTCAGATGCAGGGAAGGTCATTGATGAAGCAGCTGTAGATGGTTGGGCCTAAGACACTGCCCTGAGGAACTCCTATCGTGATGTACTAGGACTGAGATGATTGACCTCCAACAACCACAACTATATTCTTTTGCACTCGGTATGACTCCACCCAACCAAGAGTTTTCCCCCTGCTTCCCATTGACTGTAGTTTTGCTAGGGCTGCTTGATGGCATACTCGGTCAAATGCTACCTTGAATCACCTCACCTCTTGAGTTGAGCTTTTTTGTCCATGTTTGAACCAAGGCTGTAATGAGGTCAGGAGCTGAGTGGTCCTGGTGGAACCCAAACTGAGCAGGTTATTGCTGAGCCAGTGCCGCCTGATAGCACTGTCGACGACCCCTTCCATCACTTTGCTGATGGTCGAGAGTAGACTGATGGAGCAGTAATTGGCCGGGTCAGATTTGTCCTGCTTTTTGTGCACAGGACGCACCTGGGCAATTTTCCATATTGTCAGGTAGATGCCAGTGTTGTAGCTGTACTGGAACAGCTTGGCTAGGGATCAGGCTAGTTCTGGAACACAAGTCTTCAGTACTATTGCCGGATAATAAAGGTATTGACAGGAAAAGACAGGGTAGATAAAGATAAACTATTTCCACTGATTGTCAGGGCCCATAGCCTTTCCTGTATCCAGTGCCATCAGCCGTTCCTTGATATCACATGGAATGAATTGAATTGGCTGCAGACTGGTGTCTTTGATGCTGGAGACTGCAGGAGGAGGCCGAGATGGATCATCCACGCAGCACTTCTGGCTGAAACTGGATGCAAATGCTTCAGCCTTGTCTTTTGCACCAATGTGCTGGGCACCCCTATCATTGTGCAGCCTCCTCCTCCTGTCAGTTGTTTAATTGTCCACCACCATTCATGGCAGGACTGCAGAGCTTCGATCTGATCCATTGGTTGTGGGTTTGCTTAATCTTGTCTATCGCATGCTGCTTCTGCTGTTTGGCATGCAAGAAGTCTGTATTGTAGCTTCATCAGGCTGATACCTCATTGTTCGGTAAGCCTGGTGCTTCTCCTGGCATGCTCTCCTGCACTCTTCATTGAACCAGGGTTGGTCTCCTGGCTTGATGGTAATGGTAGAGTGGGGGATATACCGGGCCATGAGGTCACAGATTGTGGTTGAGTACAATTCTGCTGCTGCTGATGGCCCACAGCATCTCATGGATGCCCAGTTTTGCATTGCCAGATCTGTTCGAAATCTATCCCATTTAGCACGGTGGTCGTGCCACACAACACGATGGAGGGTATCCTCAATGTGAAGATGGGACTTCGCCTCCACAAGGATTGTGCAGTGGTCACGCCTACCAAATACTGTCATGGACAGATGCATTTGCGGCAGGCAGATTGGTGAGGACAATGTCAAGTACATTTTTCCCTCTTGTTACCCTCACCACCGGCCACAATCCCAGTCGAGTAGCATTTCCTGTTTCACACATGATTTTATATCTGTTAGCCATGTGGCGATGGGCATGGGAGACATGTGGGATCATGTGGAGGTGGGGGGAGACAGCCTTTCATTGGTGGAGCCAGCCGTCACAGACCATAGCACTGTGCCGCCACAGATATAAAACATTCTCAGCTTCCAGTCTCAAGAATCATCAGCCTTCCTTTCATGTGACCTAAATTGAAGCTTTTGCTTAATTCAAAATGTGTTTGCCACCTATTTTTTGGGAAAGTCACCACCAACTTCACATCGTTTATTTTCGCTGCATCAAAAGTGCGTCAGATGTCAGCCAGTACCCTGCATTTACTCCACAGCTCCCTGATGTTGACACCGCTCATCCCTCCTTATAGGCCCTTGCCAAATATCCTCACACCGCAGTGCTATAATCCACCCATCACCCCTGCAGCTGATAATATGCAGCTTCTGCATCAACAGCAACCAATCAACACCCTGGATGCTCCACTCCACCCTCCCCTGCTCCTCCATGCACCCAATCAACTCCACTCCACCCTCCCCTGCTCCTCCATGCACCCAATCAACTCCACTCCACCCTCCCCTGCTCCTCCATGCACCCAATCAACTCCACTCCACCCTCCCCTGCTCCTCCATGCACCCAATCAACTCCACTCCACCCTCCCCTGCTCCTCCATGCACCCAATCAACTCCACTCCACCCTCCCCTGCTCCTCCATGCACCCAATCAACTCCACTCCACCCTCCCCTGCTCCTCCATGCACCCAATCAACTCCACTCCACCCTCCCCTGCTCCTCCATGCACCCAATCAACTCCACTCCACCCTCCCCTGCTCCTCCATGCACCCAATCAAATCCACTCCACCCTCCCCTGCTCCTCCATGCACCCAATCAACTCCACTCCACCCTCCCCTGCTCCTCCATGCACCCAATCAACTCCACTCCACCCTCCCCTGCTCCTCCATGCACCCAATCAACTCCACTCCACCCTCCCCTGCTCCTCCATGCACCCAATCAACTCCACTCCACCCTCCCCTGCTCCTCCATGCACCCAATCAACTCCACTCCACCCTCCCCTGCTCCTCCATGCACCCAATCAACTCCACTCCACCCTCCCCTGCTCCTCCATGCACCCAATCAACTCCACTCCACCCTCCCCTGCTCCTCCATGCACCCAATCAACTCCACTCCACCCTCCCCTGCTCCTCCATGCACCCAATCAACTCCACTCCACCCTCCCCTGCTACTCCATGCACCCAATCAACTCCACTCCACCCTCCCCTGCTCCTCCATGCACCCAATCAACTCCACTCCACCCTCCCCTGCTCCTCCATGCACCCAATCAACTCCACTCCACCCTCCCCTGCTCCTCCATGCACCCAATCAACTCCACTCCACCCTCCCTTGCTACTCCATGCACCCAATCAACTCCACTCCACCCTCCCCTGCTCCTCCATGCACCCAATCAACTCCACTCCACCCTCCCCTGCTCCTCCATGCACCCAATCAACTCCACTCCACCCTCCAGTGGTCCCAGCACGGATCCCTGTGGAACACCACTGGTCACACGTCTCCATTATGTGAAACTCCCTTCCACTGCTACTCTCTGTCTCCTGTTGCCCAGCCAGTTCTTTATCCATCTAGCTAGTACACCTTGGACCCCATGCGCCTTCACTTTCTCCATCAGCCTACCATGGGGAACCTTATCAAACGCCTTACTGAAGTCCATGTATACGACATCTACAGCCCTTCCCTCATCAATCAACTTTGTCACTTCCTTAAAGAATTCTATTAAGTTGGTAAGACATGACCTTCCCTGCACAAAACCATGTTGCCGATCACTGATAAGCCCATTTTCTTCCAAATGGGAATAGATCCTATCCCTCAGTATCTTCTCCAGCAGCTTCCCTACCACTGACGTCAGGCTCACCGGTCTATAATTACCTGGATTATCCCTGCTACCCTTCTTAAACAAGGGGACAACATTAGCAATTCTCCAGTCCTCCGGGACTTCACCTGTGTTTAAGGATGTTGCAAAGATATCTGTTAAGGCCCCAGCCATTTCCTCTCTCGCTTCCCACAGTAACCTGGGATAGATCCCATCCGGACCTGGGGACTTGTCCACCTTAATGCCTTTTAGAATACCCAACACTTCCTCCCTCCTTATGCCGACTTGACCTAGAGTAATCAAACATCTGTCCCTAACCTCAACATCCGTCATGTCCCTCTCCTCGGTGAATACCGATGCAAAGTACTCGTTTAGAATCTCACCCATTTTCTCTGACTCCACGCATAACTTTCCTCCTTTGTCCTTAAGTGGGCCAATCCTTTCTCTAGTTACCCTCTTGCTCCTTATATATGAATAAAAGGCTTTGGGATTTTCTTTAACCCTGTTTGCCAAAGATATTTCATGACCCCTTTCAGCCCTCTTAATTCCTTGTTTCAGATTGGTCCTACATTCCCGATATTCTTTCAAAGCTTCGTCTTTCATCAGCCGCCTAGACCTTATGTATGCTTCCTTTTTCCTCTTAGCTAGTCTCACAATTTCACCTGTTATCCATGGTTCCCTAATCTTGCCATTTCTACCCCTCATTTTCACAGGAACATGTCTCTCCTGCACGCTAATCAACCTCTCTTTAAAAGCCTCCCACATATCAAATGTGGATTTACCTTCAAACGGCTGCTCAAAATCTACATTCACCAGCTCCTGCCGAATTTTGGTATAGTTGGCCTTCCCCCTATTTAGCACTCTTCCTTCAGGACCACTCTCGTCTTTGTCCATGAGTATTCTAAAACTTACGGAATTGTGATCACAATTCCCAAAGTAGTCCCCTAATGAAACTTCAAACACCTGGCCGGGCTCATTCCCCAACACCAGGTCCAGTATGGCCCCTTCCCAAGTTGGACTATTTACATACTGCTCTAGAAAACCCTCCTGGATGCTCCTTACAAATTCTGCTCCATCCAGACCTCTAACACGAAGTGAATCCCAGTCAATGTTGGGAAAATTAAAATCTCCTATCACCACCACCCTGTTGCTCCTACAGCTTTCCATAATCTGTTTACATATTTGTACCTCTATCTCACGCTCGCTGTTGGGAGGCCTGTAGTACAGCCCCAACATTGTTACCGCACCCTTCCTATTTCTGAGTTCTGCACATATGACCTCACAGCTCGAGTCCTCCACAGTGCCTTCCTTCAGCACAGCTGTGATATCCTCTTTGACCATTAATGCAACTCCTCCACCCCTTTTACCTCCCTCTCTATCCCGCCTGAAACAATACCTCACTGGAACAATGCTACTGCTGATCTGATACATAAACAATGTACCTCCTGTACCTCACTGGAACAATGCTCCTGGTGATCTGATATATAAACAATGTACTTCCTGTACCTCACTGGAACAATGCTCCTGTTGATCTGATATATAAACAATGTACCTCCTGTACCTCACTGGAACAATGCTCCTGGTGATCTGATATATAAACAATGTACCTCCTGCACCTCACTGGAACAATGCTCCTGGTGATCTGATATATAAACAATGTACCTCCTGGACCTCACTGGAACAATGCTCCTGGTGATCTGATATTTAAACAATGTACCTCCTGTACCTCACTGGAACAATGCTCCTGGTGATCTGATATATAAACAATATACCTCGTGTACCTCACTGGAACAATGCTCCTGGTGATCTGATATATAAACAATGTACCTCCTGTACCTCACTGGAACAATGCTCCTGGTGATCTGATATATAAACAATGTACCTCCTGTACCTCGCTGGAACAATGCTCCTGGTGATCTGATATATAAACAATGTACCTCCTGTACCTCGCTGGAACAATGCTCCTGGTGATCTGATATATAAACAATGTACCTCCTGTACCTCACTGGAACAATGCTCCTGGTGATCTGATATATAAACAATGTACCTCCTGTACCTCACTGGAACAATGCTCCTGATGATCTGCTTTGTAAACAATGTACCTCCTGTACCTCACTGGAACAATGCTCCTGGTGATCTGATACATAAACAATGTACCTCCTGTAACTCACTGGAACAATGATACTGGTGATCTGCTATATAAACAATGTACCTCCTGTACCTCACTGGAACAATGCTCCTGGTGATCTGATATATAAACAATGTACCTCCTGCACCTCACTGGAACAATGCTCCTGGTGATCTGATATATAAACAATGTACCTCCTGTACCTCACTGGAACAATGCTCCTGATGATCTGCTTTGTAAACAATGTACCTCCTGTACCTCACTGGAACAATGATACTGGTGATCTGATATATAAAGAAGGTACCTCCTGTACCTCACTGGAACATTGATACTGGTGATCTGATATATAAACAATGTACTTCCTGTACCTCACTGGAACAATGCTCCTGTTGATCTGATATATAAACAATGTACCTCCTGTAACTCACTGGAACAATGCTCCTGGTGATCTGATATATAAAGAAGGTACCTCCTGTACCTCACTGGAACATTGATACTGGTGATCTGATATATAAACAATGTACCTCCTGCACCTCACTGGAACAATGCTCCTGGTGATCTGATATATAAACAATGTACCTCCTGCACCTCACTGGAACAATGCTCCTCGTGATCTGATATATAAACAATGTACCTCCTGTAACTCACTGGAACAATGCTCCTGGTGATCTGATATATAAACAATGTACCTCCTGGACCTCACTGGAACAATGCTCCTGGTGATCTGATATTTAAACAATGTACCTCCTGTACCTCACTGGAACAATGCTCCTGGTGATCTGATATGTAAACATTATACCTCGTGTACCTCACTGGAACAATGCTCCTGGTGATCTGATATATAAACAATGTACCTCCTGTACCTCACTGGAACAATGCTCCTGGTGATCTGATATATAAACAATGTACCTCCTGTACCTCACTGGAACAATGCTCCTGGTGATCTGACATATAAACAATGTACCTCCTGTACCTCGCTGGAACAATGCTCCTGGTGATCTGATATATAAACAATGTACCTCCTGTACCTCACTGGAACAATGCTCCTGGTGATCTGATATATAAACAATGTACCTCCTGTACCTCACTGGAACAATGCTCCTGGTGATCTGATATATAAACAATGTACCTCCTGTACCTCGCTGGAACAATGCTCCTGGTAATCTGATATATAAACAATGTACCTCCTGTACCTCACTGGAACAATGCTCCTGGTGATCTGATATATAAACAATGTACCTCCTGTACCTCACTGGAACAATGCTCCTGGTGATCTGATATATAAACAATGTACCTCCTGTAACTCACTGGAACAATGCTGCTGGTGATCTGACATATAAACAATGTACCTCCTGTAACTCACTGGAACAATGCTCCTGGTGATCTGATATATAAACAATGTACCTCCTGTACCTCACTGGAACAATGCTCCTGGTAATCTGATATATAAACAATGTACCTCCTGTAACTCACTATAACAATGCTCCTGGTGATCTGATATATAAACAATGTACCTCCTGTACCTCACTGGAACATTGATACTGGTGATCTGATATATAAACAATGTACCTCGTGTACCTCACTGGAACAATGCTCCTGGTGATCTGATATATAAACAATGTACCTCCTGTACCTCACTGGAACAATGCTCCTGGTGATCTGATATATAAACAATGTACCTCCTGTACCTCACTGGAACAATGCTCCTGGTGATCTGATATATAAACAATGTACCTCCTGTACCTCACTGGAACAATGCTCCTGGTGATCTGATATATAAACAATGTACCTCCTGTACCTCACTGGAACAATGCTACTGGTGATCTGATATATAAACATTGTACCTCCTGTACCTCACTGGAACATTGATACTGGTGATCTGATATATAAACAATGTACCTCGTGTACCTCACTGGAACAATGCTCCTGGTGATCTGATATATAAACAATGTACCTCCTGTAACTCACTGGAACAATGCTCCTGTTGATCTGACATATAAACAATGTACCTCCTGTACCTCACTGGAACAATGCTCCTGTTGATCTGATATATAAACAATGTTCCTCCTGTACCTCACTGGAACAATGCTCCTGTTGATCTGATATATAAACAATGTACCTCCTGTACCTCACTGGAACAATGTTCCTGGTGATCTGATATATAAACAATGTACCTCCTGTAACTCACTGGAACAATGCTCCTGGTGATCTGATATATAAACAATGTACCTCCTGTACCTCGCTGGAACAATGCTCCTGGTGATCTGATATATAAACAATGTACCTCCTGTACCTCGCTGGAACAATGCTCCTGGTGATCTGATATATAAACAATGTACCTCCTGTACCTCACTGGAGCATTGATACTGGTGATCTGATATATAAACAATGTACCTCGTGTACCTCACTGGAACAATGCTCCTGGTAATCTGATATATAAACAATGTACCTCCTGTAACTCACTGGAACAATGCTCCTGGTGATCTGATATATAAACAATGTACCTCCTGTACCTCGCTGGAACAATGCTCCTGGTGATCTGATATATAAACAATGTACCTCCTGTACCTCACTGGAACATTGATACTGGTGATCTGATATATAAACAATGTACCTCGTGTACCTCACTGGAACAATGCTCCTGGTGATCTGATATATAAACAATGTACCTCCTGTAACTCACTGGAACAATGCTCCTGGTGATCTGATATATAAACAATGTACCTCCTGTAACTCACTGGAACAATGCTCCTGGTGATCTGACATATAAACAATGTACCTCCTGTACCTCACTGGAACAATGCTACTGGTGATCTGATATATAAACAATGTACCTCCTGTAACTCACTGGAACAATGCTCCTGTTGATCTGATATATAAACAATGTACCTCCTGTACCTCACTGGAACAATGCTCCTGGTGATCTGATATATAAACAACGTACCTCCTGTACCTCACTGGAACAATGATACTGGTGATCTGATATATAAACAATGTACCTCCTGTCCCTCACTGGAACAATGCTCCTGGTGATCTGATATATAAACAACGTACCTCCTGTACCTCACTGGAACAATGCTCCTGGTGATCTGATATATAAACAACGTACCTCCTGTACCTCACTGGAACAATGCTCCTGGTGATCTGATATATAAACAACGTACCTCCTGTACCTCACTGGAACAATGCTCCTGGTGATCTGATATATAAACATTGTACCTCCTGTACCTCACTGGAACAATGCTCCTGGTGATCTGATATATAAACAATGTACCTCCTGTACCTCACTGGAACAATGCTCCTGGTGATCTGATATATAAACATTGTACCTCCTGTACCTCACTGGAACAAAGCTCCTGGTGATCTGATATATAAACAATGTACCTCCTGTAACTCACTGGAACAATGCTCCTGTTGATCTGATATATAAACAATGTACCTCCTGTAACTCACTGGAACAATGCTCCTGGTGATCTGATATATAAACCATGTACCTCCTGTACCTCACTGGAACAATGCTCCTGTTGATCTGATATATAAACAATGTACCTCCTGTAACTCACTGGAACAATGCTCCTGGTGATCTGATATATAAACAATGTACCTCCTGTACCTCACTGGAACAATGCTCCTGTTGATCTGATATATAAACAATGTACCTCCTGTACCTCACTGGAACAATGCTCCTGTTGATCTGATATTTAACAATGTACCTCCTGTACCTCACTGGAACAATGCTCCTGGTGATCTGATATATAAACAATGTACCTCCTGTACCTCACTGGAACAATGCTCCTGGTGATCTGATATATAAACAATGTACCTCCTGTAACTCACTGGAACAATGCTCCTGGTGATCTGATATATAAACATTGTACCTCCTGTACCTCACTGGAACAATGCTCCTGGTGATCTGATATATAAACATTGTACCTCCTGTACCTCACTGGAACAATGCTCCTGGTGATCTGATATATAAACATTGTACCTCCTGTACCTCACTGGAACAATGCTCCTGGTGATCTGATATATAAACAATGTACCTCCTGTCCCTCACTGGAACAATGCTCCTGGTGATCTGATATATAAACATTGTACCTCCTGTACCTCACTGGAACAATGCTCCTGGTGATCTGATATATAAACAATGTACCTCCTGTACCTCACTGGAACAATGCTCCTGGTGATCTGATATATAAACAATGTACCTCCTGTACCTCACTGGAACAATGCTCCTGGTGATCTGATATATAAACAATGTACCTCCTGTACCTCACTGGAACAATGCTCCTGGTGATCTGATATATAAACATTGTACCTCCTGTACCTCACTGGAACAATGCTCCTGGTGATCTGATATATAAACATTGTACCTCCTGTACCTCACTGGAACAATGCTCCTGGTGATCTGATATATAAACAATGTACCTCCTGTACCTCACTGGAACAATGCTCCTGGTGATCTGATATATAAACAATGTACCTCCTGTCCCTCACTGGAACAATGCTCCTGGTGATCTGATATATAAACAATGTACCTCCTGTAACTCACTGGAACAATGCTCCTGTTGATCTGATGTATAAACAATGTACCTCCTGTCCCTCACTGGACCAAAGACACCTAACTCTGAATTATCACTATTTTTGACATTTTTTTGCAATAATTTTGTCAGTAAAGTCATCTTTAAAACAAATGTTAACAGATGTGTAGAATTAAGACAATTTTTTTGGCTAATGTTTCTTGTGATTAAATAAATCTTATAGCATTTTCTGAATAAGTTATCATTTCAGCTTCATTAGGAACAATAATGGTCACAACCATAAAACCTGTACATTGAACCAAAGGCTTTATCTATCACCATGGTGCATCTATACACTCAAACAGCTTTAATTAGAGAACAGTGATGTTTTTTCATTCAAATAATCATTTGAAACCGTAAAGTCTCGCATAATGATTAGCCTTTTATCCCAACAATAAAAACACGGCTCTTATTTTGCTTGACTTAATTTTTTTAAAAGACTTTTTTCATGTTAATGCAATCCAACTGTAAAAGGTTGATGTTAAAGACCTGCAACTTACAGAACCCTGGTTTATGAGAATGGATCCAGGGATGAGAAACTTCAGTTATGTGAATAAATTGGAGAAGCTGGGTCTGTTCTCCTTAGAAAAGAGAAGATTAAGAGGAGATTTGATAGCAGTGTTCAAAATCATGACGGGTCCAGACAGAGTAGATAGGGAGAAACTGTTCCCATTGGCAGAAGGGTCGAGAACTAGAGAACACCAATCTAAAATAAAAGCAAATTACTGCAGATGCTGGAAATCTGAAATTAAAACAAGAAATGCTGGAACCACTCAGCAGGTCTGGCAGCATCTGTGGAAAGAGAAGCAGAGTTAACGTTTCGGGTCAGTGACCCTTCATCGGAACTGACAAATATTAAAAATGTCACAGGTTATAAGCAAGTGAGGTGGGGGTGGAGCAAGAGATAAGAAAGGAGAAGGTGTGGATTGGACAAGGCCACATAGCTGACCAAAAGGTCATGGAACAAAGGCAAACAATATGTTAATGGTGTGTTGAAAGACAAAGCATTAGTACAGAAAAGGTGTTAATGGACTAAATAAACCCCCACCATCTCGTCCCCGTCCCATGGCACTTTCCCCTGCAATCGCAGGAGGTGTAATACCTGCCCATTTACCTCCTCTCTCCTCACTATCCCAGGCCCCAAACACTCCTTTCAGGTGAAACAGCGATTTACTTGTACTTCTTTCAATGTAGTATACTGTATTCGCTGCTCACAATGTGGTCTCTACATTGGGGAGACCAAGCGCAGACTGGGGGACCGCTTTGCGGAACACCTCCGCTCAGTCCGCAAGCAGGACCCTGAGCTTCCGGTTGCTTGCCATTTCAACACTCCCCCCTGCTCTCATACTCACATCTCTGTCCTGGGATTGCTGCAGTGTTCCAGTGAACATCAACGCAAGCTCGAGGAACAGCATCTCATCTGCCGATTAGGCACACTACAGCCTGCTGGACTGAACATTGAGTTCAATAATTTCAGAGCATGACGGACCCCATTTTACTTTCATTTTTAGTTGCTTTTTCTTTTTTACAACTCTTTTTTTTGCATTTATTTCATTTCATCTTAGTTTGTTCAGTTTGCTTACCGACTGTTTTTTTTCATGTTTGCACTTGCTGCTGTTCAATATTTAGTCCATTAACACCTTTTCTGTACTAATGCTTTGTCTTTCAACACATCATTAACATATTGTTTGCCTTTGCTCCGTGACCTTTTGGTCAGCTATGTGGCCTGGTCCAATCTAGACCTCCTTTGTTATCTCTTGCCCCACCCCCACCTCACTTGCTTATAACCTGTGACTTTTCTAATATTTGTCAGTTCCGAAGAAGGGTCACTGACCTGAAACGTTAACTCTGCTTCTCTTTCCACAGATGCTGCCAGACCTGCTGAGTGGTTCCAGCATTTCTTGTTTTTATTATCACCAATCTAAGATTGTCGGCAGAGGAACCAATGGGGAAAAACTTTTTTACGCAGCAAGTGGTTAGGATCTGGAATACACTGCTTGAAAGAGTGGTGGAGCAGATTCAATTGTGGCTTTTTAAAGGGAATTGGATAAGAAAAAAGTTGCAGGTCTATGGGGAAAAGATGGGGGAGTGGGACTAGCCACAAAGAGATATAGACAGGTTAAGTGAATGGGCAACAAGGTGGCAGATGGAATATAATGTGGAGAAGAGGAAGGTTATTCACTTTGGTCTTAAGAATAGAAAATCAGACTTTTTTTAAAGGGTGTGAAACTTGTAAGTGTTGATGTTCAAAGAGTCTTGGGTGTGCTTGTTCAAGGAACGCAAAGTTAGCATGCAGGTGCAGCAAGCAATTAGGAAGGCAAATGGCATGTTGGCCTTTATTGCAAGGGGATTTGGAGTACAGGAATAGGGAAGTCTTGCTACAATTGTACAGGGTTTTAGTGAGATCACATCTGGAGTACTGTGTGCAGTTTTGGTCTCCGCATTTAAGTAAGGATGTACTTGCATTGGAGGCAGTACAGTGAAGGTTCACTAGACTGGTCCCTGGAATGAGGTTGACCTATGGTAGGCTGAGTAAATTGAGCCTATATTCTCTCGGGTTTAGTAGAATGAGACATGATCTCATTGAAACATACAAGATTCGGCTGGGGCTTGACAGGGTAGACACTGAGAGGTTGTTTCTCTATCCCAGGGGATTGTGGATGCTCCATCTTTGAATATATTTAAGGCTGTAATAGACATAATTTTGGTCTCTAAGGGAATCAAAAACATGGGGAGCGGGTGGGAAAGTAAAGATCAGCCATGATCGTATTGAATGGTGGAGCAGGCTTGAGGGGCTGTATGGTGTACTCCTGCTCCTATCTCTTATGTTCTAATGTTCTTAGTTGCTCTTGCAGAGAGCCAGCATGGACATGACGGGGTGAATGGCCTCTTTCTGTGTTGTAACCATTCTATGATTGTAAAATCTCACTCCCCTTTTTGCTCAATCTGTAAGGATGACTATTTCATTGACTTTGAGTTTGCAGGTACCACTTTTTTTTTTATAACGGGCATGAACATTTAACTGTAAATTAAACCAGATTTAAAGCAAACTTATCAAATAAAAATTTTGTTTCAGATGTCGATGATACTCTCCCCTCCGGTGCTCATAGGTCACGGAAGGCCTCAAGCATACCAGTGGACACTGTATCGTCCTTCTCCAAGGACACTTGGGAGCAAACATAGGAAGGTCTTTGGGCCGTGCGATTTCCTCCTCCCTCACTCTTACTCCCTCTCTCACTTGCTCGCTGTCTCACTGCCGCTCTCCCCTTTTTGCAAACGCAGGTATTCACGACCCTGGCTTTGGTGGGAATACTGATTCAGCCCCTCAATAACTTCCCTTGGGTGCTGAATGGGATACTACAATCAAAGGTCTCTTTGGACAGAATCCAGCGCTTCCTAGAGCTCTCTGACCAGGATCTCAACACCTACTATATGGCACGTAAGTCACTAAGATAAATCATGCTTCAATCTGTGAATATACAAGAAAATTGCAGACGAGGAAGGCATCATAGTTTAATATGCAGAATGTCTAAATTAAATGCGGCATCCAGTTGGTTATAAAATGATCTCCATGTCTTTGCCTTCCGTATGTAGAAGGCCATTACCTGTGTGATCACTCTGTCACCAAGAACCTTTTGATATCAGTTTTGAATTGATTTCATTGGTGGTAAAGCACTTTGAGACATTTGGTGGTTGTAAAAAGCGCGATATAAATGCAAGTCTTTTTTCTTTTTTTTTACCTTTTAAATCTGTTTTCTTGTCCTACTCTAATTTATCTCCAAGTAATTTTTCAGATTTACTTTTTCCATTCAGTTTACTATCTTATATACCTGTAAGAACTTTCCAGGTTCAAAAGCCCAAGTCACTCCAGTCTTTCCTCAGAATTCAGAGCTCTGACACTAGGAGTAGTGGCCCCTCTCTGCAGTGTTTGCCTTGGTGACTAGAATTGGACACAGTGCTGAAGGTGCAGTCTCACCAGACACTGTTGATCACAACTTCTTCTGATTTGTGTTCAACTCTTCTGGATATGTGTGGTTGAATAAACTATTGGCTTTGTTGTTTTCTGCCCTTCATTAGTTGGATATGTTGAGCATTGCATCTACGAAGATTCCAGATCTCCTCCTTAGCTATTTTAATATCTTTCTTGCAATTTGTGTGTTGCCCATATTTCTTGCTGTGTATTTTTCCTGTCCATTTTTTTTGCTGTGCAGTAGTTCACGTTTATTCAGTACTTCACATTTGTCTGTATGGACTGACTTGCCAGCCATGTCCATCTCCCATGAATGAATAAAAAACAAGACTGATATTGGCAGGAAGGATATGGACCATCTGAGATGGGAAGAAGGGCTGTCCAAGTCAGAATTCCCTCTGAGCCAGGGAAAGAAGGGACAAAATTAAAGCCTTTAATTGTGCACCTAATGTAATCATAAACACTGACTAGGAGAAAGTGAGTGAGATCCTTGGAAAAAAGGGCCAGGATTATTCACCGGGAGATTAAGTGTAATACTGCACTTTTGTCTCTTTGTCCCACTGTTGATGGGAACTGCTACCTTAAGATGACATTTGGAACACTTAGAACTTGAATCATTGGTAAGGAGTTTGAAATTAAGTTTTCCATTGAGAAAACTTTGAAGGGCTCAATCACTCATTGTAACTTTGTGTACAGGGGAACCTGATGATCCTGACTCAGCAGTTGAGCTGCATGATGCTTCCTTCTCTTGGACCCCTAGTGGAACTTCTGGTAGTTACCCCAGTAATGATCAAAATGACACCATGTTTGACAGCAGCCTTGAGCTCTTGAATCTGAATCTACTGATAAAGCAGGTAAGCTCACTGCTAAAATTATTAGTTACATTCTTCATATACTTGTAAGGAAATGATTAATCAGACTGTCTTGAATTATACTAATGTAATATTCTATTCTCTGTCCATTATGGTAATGTTCATCTTTACCCTTTGATTGTTAAGAAGAAACATTTCAGTCAATTTGAAAAACCATTGGATTAAGGTCAGTTGCAGGGTTTAATTAAAGACTGCTATTGAATTATTTGATTATAGCATGGGAGAACAGTTAGTTTGCCAAAGGAAAACTTCTGGGCATACATCATCCTTTTCAATGGTACAAAAGATACAGAAACAAAAAACAGACTTATAATTAAAGGTTTCACTTGGTAGAATAGCAATAATATGTTACCTTAGTTTCACTCGTGTTCCAAAGTAACGCTTCTTATACTTGTCAGCTCAACAGATACGAGCTAGTTAAGTTAGGAAAACTAATGTTATTAGTAAGGGATAAGGCTATTAAATTCTTATTTGCTGTTATATAATTATGTAATACATAATTGTGTGGATTGTCGCATAGAGGGATTAAGAGAAATGTATAAAAGCTGGCTGTTAGTAGTGAGTAATTGCTTTTGTAAAGGCCCAAGATACTGAGCTCAGCTGTAACACATTTGAATTCCTCAACTAAACCAACAGGTTCAGTTGTAAGTCGCTTCACGAGTATGGCTTAAGTGCATGTACTGGGCACTTGATAGATCTATGACACCTGATTTTCAGTGTGTTAAAACCTATTGATTTGAGGAGTAAATCATCAGTAAAAGCCACTGTTCTAACATTCTAGCAGGTCTCTTATGGCATTGCTCAGCATGAGTCAGAGTGTACGCTGTTTAATAAGAAAAGAGGTATTGTCATAAAAGTATAATGGCAAAGTGTGTGTGGGGAAAGCGTGTCAGATATGATATAAGAAGTAAATATGATCTCACTTTCAGGAAGTGTACATTATATACAAAACTTTTAAATATATTACTATTAGATTCCCATGGTATCGCTGACAGACAGAGATTTACTATTTTATAATCGTAAATGTGTTTGTCATTTAAGAATAACACAACTGATTTACAGTAATAAAAAGTGCTGTAAATACTCAGCAAGTCAGGCAACATCTGTGGAGAGAGAAATAGAGTTAATCTTTCAGGTCGATAGCCTTTCGTCAGAACTGGAAAAGATGTAACAGATTTCAAACAAGTACAAAAGGAAGGTCTGACATAAGGTAGAAGACAGGAGAGATTAAATGACAAAAAGGATTATGGTGCAAGGCAAAAGGAAGTGGAGATAGCAAAAGGAGATGGCAATGGGACAATTAAACACACAAAAGATGGGTCTAGAGGGGGTTGTAAATGGGAACAACAGAATCATTAATAGCTGCCTCCTGAAAAAAATGGGCCAGAGATTATGATCTGAAACAAAAACAAGAAATGCTGGAATCACTCAGCAGGTCTGGCAGCATCTGTGGAAAGAGAAGCAGAGTTAACGTTTCGGGTCAGTGACCCTTCTTCGGAACTCAGATTATGATCTGAAATTGTTGAACTCTATTGTTCCATTACCATCTCCTTTTGCCTTCCACCATCATCCATGTTTAATACCAGAAAGCTTGTTATGTAAGGATAATGCTGGAGCCTATCTTTACTCCGTTTCACATTTATTGTACAGAGTAAAAGGATTACAAACATGAAGCTCCTCACTCAAAAACCTGTCTGCTTATAAATGCTCAAGTAAGACCCCAAGTAACACCCTCCACCTGCATATAATTGAACAAATTGGTACACAATTGACAGGTTCCCTTCCTTCTTTTATAATAAAACTTAGATTAACATGCTCAAACAACATTTCAAAATAAATTCCATATTATGTCCAAAGTATTAACACGTTCAAAGAACGTTTCAAAATAAATCAAAATAAATTCCATTTTGGGTACAGAGTATTACTTTGTGAGATGCACCTCCTCCAGCACCCCAACAATTTCTTTGTTTCACCAAAAGAAATACTAATACTATCAGACAGCTGATGACTTGCATCTACCCATTTAAGTTTGGAGATTTCCTTTCCCTCCAGCATGTTTCAATCAAGCAAGGTCAAACATTGTCTTTTCTCACTCACATTTTTTGTAGAGTGTACATTGTTCCACAAAGAATGACTATCCACAAAACATTCAATGGGTATCCTATCTTCAGTATGTCCCTTGTTCAAAATTTCACTCAAAATATTTGACAAATAGAACCCCATATCCATTGCCTCCACAAGACCCAGTGTTTCCGCAGCTAAGGTGCTTTTAATGACCCATTTTATTTTCTTTGCTCCCCAAGCTTAAAGGACGACATTTACCATTTTCACCCATCAGAAATATTATGAATAAAAGCAAAATACAAGATGCTGGAAATCTGACATAAAAACAAAAAGTGCTGGCAATACTCAGCATCTCTGAAGAGAGGAGCAGAGTTAACTCTGCTGCTTTCTCCACAGAAATATTATGAAACCAGCTGCACTCGAATACCCATCAGGAAGCAGCACTAAAAACTCCTAGCTTCATGTTCTTTGGATCACCGAAGGATGGGAACTTCAGTACACATTTCTCCAGGCTCAATTTTGTTAATGCTTTATTTACCATTAAAACATTCTCAACTTTTGGATGTTTCATTGTGCTGAACTCCAACAAATCAAAACTAGCATCAGGTCTAGTCTGAGTGCATAACCAGTTTAATTGGTCTATCAAGCTTAGCAATTGCTCAGTCTCTGCTTTACAATTAACCGGATAACTACTGTCTAGCCATCATGACCTATTACCTTACCAGTGCCTTTCCATTCCCTCTGACCCTCTTTTATGATACATTAAATCTCCTGAATTAAATTCCACCTCAGATGCTCTTATATGATGCCTCAGAGCTCTGTGAATTTTCTCAGAGACCTCAGCCTTGATGAAAGCCCATCTCCCTGCATGTGAAGCATTCAAATGTGCAGAAAAAATGGAACTAATTGTAGTACCTTCTAGAGCAGGAGGACTGTCACACAGTACTGAAAGCAATTTGAGATTCTGCCCATAGACCAATTGATAGGGACTATATCCTCCAACCCTCTGAAGTGAATTCTTTGGCATGGTCAGTTGTCAACTTGCAGTTTGGTTGGTCAGCTGAGATTTTATGTAGTATTTCATCAGTCACTGAGTGATTCCTTTCACAAAGCCCATTGTTGAAAGAACTTTCAGCTGCAGTATTTAATGATCATGTTTTCACACACATCTCTCAATTCGTCATTGGCACATTCCCCTCCATTATCAGTCAGAAACTTAGATGGTGCCCCAAGTCCAGTCTCTATCCAATTCTCCATGATTTTGTCTATAATCACCCTTTTGTGCTTGCTATTTACTAATGTAGAAAGGCTAAATCTAGCTGCAAGGTCCACAAAATGTAGACTGAAAATAGTCTTCTATTTTTCCCATACCTTTAAATCCATGGCAACTACCTCGTTAAAGTCATGTGCCATTGGAAGGCTGATAATAGGACGTGATGTTGTCTTGCGAAACTTGACAGATTTCACACTTTTCATTAATCTCTTCCTCATACTGAATCATACCTGCCTCATTTAGCAGGGTTTTAATCTCTGACTAGAAGGGTGAGCAAATTGTCTGTGTAGTTTTAAGACAATTTGCCTTTTATCTCTCTGATTCTTAATACCTGATGCCATCAATACTTCTCTAACACTCTGACTAGAAACATCAGGTTTTGTTAAGGGAATACAATACTGCCCTGACTGGGTAAACTGCAAATTCACTGACTTCCCAAAAACAATTGCCTTATCATGCTCCATATCAAGTTTTATTTGTGCCTTTATCATTGAAGGTTTACTCAATAGTAAAGGTATCTCACTGGAGACTCCATCAGTACTGATAGAGTGACTTACTCCAGCTATTTTACATGGAATCACTACTCTCTTCAGTGACTTCAATGTGTTGTCATCAACAAACCTAAAGCTGGTAGTACTTTTATACTCCTTAACCTTGCGTCGATCCTCAGTACTGAGTGAATCCAGATAACACTGTAACCAATCTGCTCCACGTACTATTGACATACAAGCACTGTCCAATACAGCACAGTTGAACGTGTCCGCAACTAACACATTTATCACAGGACTAAAACACCTTGTGACTCGTACAGTTCGTTCAGCTTCATCAGTATCTTCCTCTTCTGCCTCAGAATTCTCTGCATCATGTTATTTCGAGGACTCTGCCTCTCCACTTTGGGCAGTTCATTGCATACTGATTGCATAATGGTAATGAGTCACATCTGAAGCACATATTAACTGTTCCTTGGGAATTCCTGGGATTCATTCGCCTATGATTGCTGACCCAATTCTGTCTTCCATTGTAATAGTCAAACCTGCTAAAGGTGCTTTCATCCTCATTCCTCCTGTCTTTAACTCTTCCATTGTACAAATGCCTGCGTCCAGTATCTGGACCATTTCGAGATCCAGTAAACATTGAGTCCTCCATTCATTGTGTTACCATTGAATGTCCTGTTTGTTCTACTAGGGCTGCAGGAAATGACTGTTTCCCCAGAATTTTCTTTCAGGCAGTAGACATCTGATCTAACAGGGAGTCTTTGTCCAAGAACTGAAGCCCAGTTAGAACCAGGAGCCTGTCCATATACGATGCCCTAGCACAATCTGGCAATTTAAATGCTAGCATTGAACCAGGGAACTCCAAATTGAATTCCCTCTACCTTCCATACAGTCTGTTAAAGTCTATGATATATTCCTCCATTGAATAACCATCTGTTATCTGAAATCTATCAATGTCTGACCATGCCTCATACACATTCAATAGGTCATCTTTCTTGTAAATTTCATCCAAGAATTCTACAGCAGACCCAACCCTTCATCAGTATCTGGTTCAGAAAACACTTTAATTCTGATTTTACTTTTGGTCGGAAGTGACAACGCCAAGGCCATACCTTGTTTCCTCTTTGGTAGAGATGTAACCCGTGTCCACATATCCACTTCATTCTTCCACTGCTCATACGTTTCAGACTGTGAGAACGTCGGAAAGTAATCATATCGTGACAATTTACACTTGCTTTCTGCCATATTTTCCACAAAAGCCAGTGAGATTTTAGTTTACTGTGTTTAAAAAAAATTCCAGTTTCCAACCTTCAGCTTTAGGCATCTGCTACCATGTTAAATTCCACCAAGCTTGTTGAGGAAGGATGATGCTGGGGCCTATCTTTACTTAGTTTCACATTTATTGTACAGAGTGAAAGGTGTAGCTCTTCACTCAAAAACTTCCATCAGCAAGTGGCTGCTTATAAGTGCTCAAGTAAGACCCCAATTAACACCCTGCACTGCAGATAATTAAACAATTGACACACAATTAACAGATTAACAATCCCTTTTGTCATTTAATCTCCTGCCTGCCATCATATCACAGATTTTCCCTTATGATCTTCTTCACCCCAGCTCTTTCCCTGCCTCTGTATGTGCTTAAAATCTGTTATATCTCCAGTGCTGTCCAGTTCTGATGAAAGGTCATATATCTGAAACATGAGCACTATTTCGCACTCCAGGGATGCTGCTTGACTTGTTGAGTACTTACACAATTTTCCATTTTAATCTGAGTTCCAGTATCTTCAGTAATTTGCATTTGTATTACTGATTACGGATGAGAGACAGAGAGAGAGAACTCAAGATGTGACATCACTGGAAAGTGGTAAGTGTTTGGCTGGTGAGTATTGCTGCTTTGAGGGGAGTGGTCCGAGAGAGCTTCAAAACAGCACGAGAGGGGAGGAGACACATCTGTCCTTGATAGTATTGGTAGGAGTGACCACCGCACAGTCCTTTTGGAGACGGAGTCCCACCTTCACATTGAGGATACCCTCCATTGTGTTGTGTGGCACTATCACCATGCTAAATGGGATAGATTTTGAACAAATCTAGCAATGCAAAACTGGGCATCCATGAGGCACTGTGGGCCATCAGCAGCAGCAGAATTGTACTCAACCACAATCTGTAACCTCATGGCCCAGCATATCCCCCACTCTACCATTACAATCAAGCTGAGGGACCAACACTGGTTCAATGAAGAGTGCAGGAGGGCATGCCAAGAGCAGCACCAGGCATGCCTAAAAATGAGGTGTCAACCTGGTGAAGCTACAACCCAGGACTACTTGCATGCCAAACAGCGGAAACAGCATGCGATAGACAGAGCTAAGAAATCCCATAACCATCGGATCATTTCTAAGCTCTGCAGTCCTGCCTCATCGAGTCATGAATGGTGGTGGACAATTAAACAACGAACAGGATGAGGAGGCTCCATAAACATCCCCATCCTCAATGATGGGGGACACCAGCACATTACTGCAAAAGACAAGGCTGAAGCATTTTCATCCACTTCAGCCAGACATGCCGAGTGAATGATCCATCTCGGCTTCCCCCTGAGGTTCCCAGTATCACAGATACCAGTATTCAGCCAGTTCAATTCACTCCACATGATATCAAGAAACAGCTGATGGCACTGGATACTGCAAAGCCAATGGGCTCTGACAACATTCCGGCAATAGTCCTGAAGACTTCTGCTCCAGAACTAGCCACGCCCCTAGCCAACTCCAGTACAGCTACAACTCTGGCATCTACCCGGCAATGTGGAAAATTGTCCCGGTATGTACTGAGCACAGAAAACAGGACAAATCCAACTGGACCAGTTACCGCCCCTTCAGTCTACTCTAGATCATCAGTAAAGTGATGGAAGGTGTCATCGACAGTGCCATCAAGCGGCACTTGCTCAGCAATAGCCTGCTCGCTGACCCTCAGTTTGGGTTCCACCAGGGCCACTCGGCTCCTGACCTCATTACAGCCTTGGTTCAAACATGGACAAAAGAGACGAACTGAAGAGGTGAGGTGAGAGTGACTGCCCTTGACATCAAGGCAGCATTTGATCAAGTGTGACTTCAAGGAGCCCTAGCAAAACTGGAGTCAATGGGAATCCGGGGGAAAACCTCTCCACTGGCTGGAGTCGCGCCGAGTGCAAAGGAAGATGGTTGTGGTTGTTGGAGGTCAATCATCTCAATGCCAGGACATCACTGCAGGAGTTCCTCAGGATAGTGTCCTAGGCCCGACCATCTTCAGCTGCTTCATCAATGACCTTCCCTACATTGTAAGATTAGAAGTGGGGATGTTCGCTGATTGCACAATGTTCAGCACCATTCGCGACTCCTCAGATACTGAAGTAGTCTGTGTAGAAATGCAGCAACACCTGCTTGGGCTGACGAGCAGCAAGTAACATTTATGCTGCACAAGTGCGAGGCAAGGACCATCTCCAACAAGAGAGAATCTAACCATCTCCCCTTGATGTTCAATGGCATTACTGTTGCTGAACCCCCAATAATCAACTTGCTTGGTTTTACCATTGTCCAGAAACTGAACTGGGTCAGCCATATAAATACAATGACGACAAGAGCAGGTCAGTGGCTGGGAATTCTGCGACGAGTAACCCACCTCCTGACTCCCCAGAACCTGTCCACCATCTACAAGGCACAAGTTAGGAGTGTGATGGAATACTCTCCACTTGCCTGGATGGGTGCAGCTCCAACAACACTCAAGATGCTCAACACCATCCAGGACAAAGCAGTCCGCTTGATTGGCAACCCATCCATTACTTCAACATTCACTCCCTCCACTATCGATGCACAGTAGCAGCAGTGAGTACCATCTACAAGATGCACTGCAGCGACTCACCACAGCTCCTTCGACAGCACCTTACAAACCCATGACGTCTACCAGCTAGAAGGACAAGAGCAGCAGACACATGGGGACATCACCACCTGCAAGTTTTCCTCCAAGCCACACGCCATTCTTGTTCAGTGGATCCAAGCCTAACAGTGAAGAATGAAATTAGATGCAGATCCTTATCTGGCTGGTCATTTTATTCACAGAATGCAGCATTACATATCTTTGCCTTCTGTTCACCAACCACCCTTGTGTCCAGCAAGCTGTCATATTCCACTTCATATCCTTAATGGAGCAATGCCTTTTAGCTGTTTACCTTTAACATAATTAACAATTAAGAATCCTGACTTGGAAATATATTACTATTCCTTTACTGTCGCTAACAGCACTCTGCGTGTACCCGCATCAGATGGACTGCAGCGGTTCAGGAAGGCAGCTCACCACTGCCTTCAAGGGCAATTAGGGATGGGCAAAAAATGCTGGCCTTGCCAGTGATGCCCACATCCCATGAAACAAATTTAAAAAGGGTTAACATGAGACAACCAGCATGGATTTATTGAAGGCAAATTGTGTCTGAGTCACCTGATTTAGTTATTCAATGAAGTAATGGGGAGGACTGATGACGGTGGGACAGTAGATGTTTATATATGGGTTTTCTAAAGTGCCACATAACAAACGTATTCAGAAAATAGAAGCACATGGAATTAAAGGGACAGTATGCGAACTTGGATACGAAATTGACCAAGCAATAGGAGGCAGAGTGTAATAAATAGATGGTTTTTTTTCTGACCAGAGAGAGATATGCATTGGACCATTGTTTTTCTTGTTTTATATAAATAACCTGGACTTGGATGCAGGGAGCACAGTTTCAAAGTTTGCAGATGATACAAAACTTGGAAAGTAATAAATCGTGAGGAGGATAGTAGCAGACTTCAGGAGGACATAGACTGGTGAAATGGGCAGACACATGGCAGATACAGTTTAATGTGGATAAGTGTGAAATGATGCACTTTGGGAGAAATAATGTGGAGAGGCGGTATGATCTAAATTTGCTCCTAATTCATGTATGTTCGTATGAATATTTTAAGGAGGGTGCAAGAGCAGAGGAACATGGAGGTGCATATTAACAAATCTTTTAAGGTGGAAGGGTAGTAAAGTAGTTAAGAAAGAGTTAAGAAAGTGTATGGAATACTTGGCTTTGTAAATAAGGTTGTTCAATACAAAAACATGAAAATCATGCTAATACACAAGGGACATGGGTTCAAATTCCACCATGGCAGCTGATGGAATTTAAATTCAATTAATTAATTAATGAAAATCTGCAATTGAAAGCTAATCTCAGTAATGGTACCATGAAACTATCATCGATTGTTGTAAAAACCCATCTTCAGTAATATCCTTGAGAGAAGGGAATCTGCTGTTCGTACCTGGCCTGGCCGACATGTGACTCCAGACCCACAGCAACGTGGTTGGCTTTTAACTGCCATCTGAAATGGCCAAGCAAGCCACTCAGTTGTCAATGGCAATTAGGGATGGGATGGGCATCAATTGCTGTCCTTGCCAGTGATGCTCACATCCCATGAAACAATAAAAGAAGAGATTTATCAGGATACCAAGGCGGAGGGAGTTCAGTTACGTGGAGACTAGAGAAGCCAGAACTGTTTTCCTTAGAGCACACATGTTTAAGGGGAAACCTATTGGAGATTGAAATGGGCGGCACACTGGCGTTGGGCGGCACAGTGGCGCAGTGTTTAACACCGCAGCCTCACAGCTCCAGGGACCTGGGTTCGATTCTGGGTACTGCCTGTGCGGAGTTTGCAAGTTCTCCCTGTGTCTGCGTGGGTTTTCACCGGGTGCTCCGGTTTCCTCCCACATCCAAAGACTTGCAGGTGATAGGTAAATTGGCTGTTGTAAATTGCCCCTAGTATAGGGAGGTGATAGGGAATATGGGATTACTGTAGGGTTTGTATAAATGGGTGGTTGTTGGTCGGCACAGACTCGGTGGGCCGAATGGCCTGTTTCAGTGCTGTATCTCTAAATAAATAAAAAAAAAATATTCAAAATTAACGAGGGGTTTTTATAGAGCAAGTAGAGAGAAACTGTTTCCTTTCGCAAGTGGGTCAGTAGCCAGATACCATAGATTTTAAAATAATTGCCTAAAGAAGTAGAGGGGAAAGGAAATGTGTTTCCACAGAGAGAGGCACAGGTACAACAGGCTGAATAGCCTCCTTCTGTGCTGTAAGATTCTATGATTCTGAGTCATTTATGTGATTGACAATGTTTTGTAACATCTGACGTTAAAACTCCTATCATACTGCCACCTATAGGGTCACACAGGTAATTGCTAGAAGTGCAGACCCACAATATTTTTCGTAAGAGCTGGTTTACATAGGCGTTTGCAACAGAGAAATACTAAATTTAAGAGATATATATATATGTGAAATATTTTAAATATTTTCCATTTATTTCTGTTGTCCAGCTATTGAGCAGTATTCATGGAAATCCTTCTATTTTCCTCTCATCTCCAGTTGGGGTACAGCCCCATGGGTGCTGGCATCCTTTGGTCCCTCTCGCAATTGGCCATTATTAATTCATAGACAGTGAGTGTTGACAGGTTGTTTTACTTTAGAGGACACCACACTTGCTAGTAGAGAAATCTGACTAATATTCCCCTGCTCTCCTTTGCTGATTGTAATGTCCTGTTCCCATCTTGGCATAGGCCAGGAACTGACTGATTCAGACAAGAAATGTACCAACTGGGCCTTCTACACAGCTCTTTCCCTTCTCTCTTGAGATGATGTTAAATGGATGCAGTCATCACACTGACAGAATTTGCTTTAATCTATCTCCAGGGGGAGCTGATAGGAGTTATTGGCAAGGTCGGCTGTGGCAAGAGCTCCCTGTTAGCAGCGATAATGGGAGAACTCAACAGGTAATTTAGAAATACACTGTAATTATAGCATGGAAACATGTCATTCAGCCCACTGTGTCGGTTTTTACCCCTCACACGAGTGCATTTACCCAGCCTGTTCCCATATGATAATATCCCCAGCCTCAAAGATTGGGGAAGCCCAGAACATCAGTGCAAAAGATAAGGCTGAAAAACTTGCAACCACCTTCAGCCAGAAGTGCCGAGCAGATGATCCATCTTGGCCTCTTCCTGAGGGACTTGGCATCACAGATGCCAGTCTTCAGTCAATTTGATTCACTCCTAGTGATGTCAAGAAATGTCTGCACACACAGGATACTGCTAAAGCTATGGGCCCTGACAGTATTCCAGAAATCGTACTGAAGACCTGTGCTCCACAACTTGCCGTGCCCCTTGCCAAGCTGTTCCAGTATAGCTACAACACTGTCATCTACCCTGCAATGTGGAAAATTGCCCAGGGATGTCCTGTACACAAAAATCAGGACAAATCTAACCCAGCCAATTACAGCTCCATCAGTCTTCTGTCAATCATCAGTAAAGTAATCGAATGGGTCGTCGACAGGACTATCAAGCGACATTTACTCAGTAATAACCTGCTCAGTGACGCTCAGTTTGGGTTCTGCCAGGGCGACTCCTGACCTCATTTCAGCCTTGGTTCAAACATGGAGAAAAGAGCTGAACTCAAGAGGTGAGGTGAGGGTGACTGCCCTTGACATCAAGGCAGCATTTGACTGAGTATGGAATCAAGGAGCCCTAGCAAAACTGGAGTCAATGGGAATCGGGGAAAACCCTCCGCTGGCTGGAGTCATATCTAGCACAAAGGAAGATGGTTGTGGTTGTTGGAGGTCAATCATCTGAGCTCCAGGACATCACTGCAGGAGTTCCTCAGGGTAGTGTCCTCGGCCCAACCATCTTCAGCTGCTTCATCAGTGACCTTCCCTCCATCATAAGGTCAGAAGTGGGAATGTTCACTGATGATTGCACAATGTTCAGTACCATTCGCAACTCCTCAGATACTGAAGCAGACCGTGCCTGTATGCAGGAAGACCTGGATAACATTCTGGTTTGGGCTGATAAGTGGGAAGTAACATGTATGCCACACAAGGGCCAGGCAATGACCATCTCCAACAAGAGAGAGATTTAATGTAATTACCATTGCTAAATCCCCCACTGTGAACATTTTGGGGGTTGCCATTGATCAGAAATTTAACTGGATCAACACTCAGGAAGCCCGACACCATCCAGCACAAAGCAGCCCACTTGATTGGCTTCCCCTTCAACATTCACTCTCTCCACCACTGACGCACAGTGGCAACAGTGTGTACCATCTGCAAGATGCACTACAGCAACTCACCAAGGCTCCTTAGACAGCACATTCCAAACCCGTGACCTCTACCAGGACTAGAAGGACAAGAGCAGCAAATACATGGGAACACCACCACCTGCAAGTTCCCCTCCAAGCCACACACCATCCTGACTTGGAACTATATCGCCGTTCCTTCACTGTCGCTGGGTCAAAATCCTGGAACTCCCTTCCTAACAGCACTGTGGGTGCACCTACCTCACATGGACTGCAGCAGTTCTAGAAGGCAGCTTGCCACCACCTTCGCAAGGGCAATTAGGGATGGGCAATAAATGCTGCTCTTGGCATATCCCATAAACGAATAAAAAAACTTTTCAACCCCTTTTACTTCATCCTCCTTTCCAATCTATTCTTGAGTGTTGATAGAGTTTCTGCCTCAAAACTAACGCTGAAATGAATTCCATGGCATCATGATTGTACATTTGCCCTGCCCTCTGTTTTAAATCTCTCACATTTAATCTTGCATCCATGACCCTTGTTCTTCACCCCACAACATTGTAGATAAGAGTTTGCTTTAGTGAGTTACATATGAACATATGAATTAGGAGTAGGCCACTCGGCCCCTCGAGCCTGCTCCGCCATTCAACAAGATCTGATTGTAACTTCAACTCCACAGTCCCGCTTACCCGCAAAAACCTTTCACCCCCTTATCAAGACTACCTCTGCCTTAAAAATATTCAAAGACTCTGCTTCCACCATCTTTTGAGGAAGAGAGTTCCAAAGACTCAAGGATGTCTCTGAACGGACAGGGGGCATTCTGAAGGGGAAGGGTGAACAGCCAGAGGTTGTGATACACATTGGTACTGACGACATAGGCAGGAAGAGTGACGAGGTCCTGCAGAGGGAGTTAGGTAGGAAGTTTAAAAAAAACAGAACCTCTAGGGTTGTAATCTCGGGATTACTCCCTGTGCCACGTATCAGTGAGGCTAGAAATAGGAAGATAGTGCAGTTAAACACGTGGCTAAACAGATGGTGTAGGAGGGAGGGTTTCAGATATCTGGACCATTGGGCTCTCTTCAGGGACAGATGAGACCTGTACAAGAAGGACGGGTTGCATCTAAACTGGAGGGGTACAAATATCCTGGCTGCGAGGTTTGCTAGCGTCGCTCGGGAGGGTTTAAACTAGTGTGGCAGGGGGGTGGGAACCAGAATAATAGGTCATCAGGTGAAATAACTGAGGGGGAACTCGTGAATAGGGCCAGTAAGACTAAGAGGAAGAGCAGGCAGGGAGATGTTGCTGAGCACAGAGTGACTGGTGGTCTGAAGTGCATTTGTTTCAATGCGAGAAGTATAACAGGTAAGGCAGATGAACTTAGAACTTGGATTAGTACTTGGAAATATGATGTTGTTGCTATTACAGAGACTTGGTTGAGGGAAGGACAGGATTGGCAGATAAATGTTCCAGGATTTAGAAGCTTCAGGCGGGATAGAGGGGGATGTAAAAGGGGTAGGGGAGTTACATTACTGGTTAAGGAGAATATCACAGCAGTACTGCGGGAGGACACCTCGGAGGAGTCATGCAGCGAGGCAATATGGGTGGAGCTCAGGAATAGGAAGGATGCAGTCACGATGTTGGGGGTTTACTACAGGCCTCCCAACAGCCAGCGGGAGATAGAGGAGCAGATATGTAGACAGATTTTGGAATGATGTGAAGGTAACAGGGTTGTAATGGTGGGTGATTTTAACTTCCCCTATATTGACTGGGACTCACTTAGTGCTAGGGGCTTGGATGGGGCAGAATTTGTAAGGAGCATCCAGGAGGGCTTCTTGAAACAATATGCAGATAGTCCAACTAGGGAAGGGGCCGTGCTGGACCTGGTATTGGGGAATGAGCCCGGCCAGGTGGTCGAAGTGTCAGTAGGGGAGCATTTCGGGAACAGTGACCATAATTCCGTAAGTTTTAAGGTACTTGTGGAGAAGGATAAGAGTAGGAGCTGGGGAATGTAGATTGGGAGCAGCTGTTTGAAGGTAACTCCACATTTGATATGTGGGAGGCTTTTAAAGAGAGGTTGATAAGCGTGCAGGAGAGACATGTTCCTGTGAAAATGAGGGCTAGAAATGGCAAGATTAGGGAACCATGGATGACAGGTGAAATTGTGAGACTAGCTAAGAGGAAAAAGGAAGCATACATAAGGTCTAGGAGGCTGAAGAAAGACGAAGCTTTGAAAGAATATCGGGAATGTAGGACCAATCTGAAACGAGGAATTGAGGGCTAAAAGGGGTCATGAAATATCTTTAGCAAACAGGGTTAAGGAAAATCCCAAAGCCTTTTATTCATATATAAGGAGCAAGAGGGTAACTAGAGAAAGGATTGGCCCACTCAAGGACAAAGGAGGAAAGTTATGCGTGGAGTCAGAGAAAATGGGTGAGATTCTAAACGAGTACTTTGCATCGGTATTCACCGAGGAGAGGGACATGAAGGATGTTGAGGTTAGGGACAGATGTTTGATTACTCTAGGTCAAGTCGGCATAAGGATGGAGGAAATGTTGGGTATTCTAAAAGGCATTAAGGTGGACAAGTCCCCAGGTCCAGATGGGATCAATCCCAGGTTCCTGTGGGAAGCGAGAGAGGAAATAGCTGGGGCCTCAACAGATATCTTTGCAGCATCCTTAAACACGGGTGAGGTCCCGGAGGACTGGAGAATTGCTAATGTTGTCCCCTTGTTTAAGAAGGGTAGCAGGGATAATCCAGGTAATTATAGACCGGTGAGCCTGACGTCAGTGGTAGGGAAGCTGCTGGAGAAGTTACTGAGGGATAGGATCTATTCCCATTTGGAAGAAAATGGGCTTATCAGTGATAGGCAACATGGTTTTGTGCAGGAAAGGTCATGTCTTACCAACTTAATAGAATTCTTTGAGGAAGTGACAAAGTTGATTGATGAGGGAAGGGCTGTAGATGTCATATACATGGACTTCAGTAAGGCATTTGATAAGGTTCCCCATGGTAGGCTGATGGAGAAAGTGAAGGCACATGGGGTCCAAGGTGTACTAGCTAGATGGATAAAGAACTGGCTGGGCAACAGGAGACAGAGAGTAGCAGTGGAAGGGAGTTTCTCAAAATGGAGACGTGTGACCAGTGGTGTTCCACAGGGATCCGTGCTGGGACCACTGTTGTTTGTGATATACATAAATGATTTGGAGGAAAGTATAGGTGGTCTGATTAGCAAGTTTGCAGACGACACTAAGATTGGTGGAGTAGCAGATAATGAAGGGGACTGTCAGAGAATACAGCAGAATATAGATAGACTGGAGAGTTGGGCAGAGAAATGGCAGATGGAGTTCAATCAGGGCAAATGCGAGGTGATGCATTTTGGAAGATCCAATTCAAGAGTGAAGTAAAAATTAAATGGAAAAGTCCTAGGGAAAATTGATGAACAGAGAGATTTGGGTGTTCAGGTCCATTGTTCCCTGAAGGTGGCAACGCAGGTCAATAGAGTGGTCAAGAAGGCATACGGCATGCTTTCCTTCATCGGACGGGGTATTGAGTACAAGAGTTGGCAGGTCATGTTACATTTGTATAGGACTTTGGTTCGGCCACATTTGGAATACTGCGTGCAGTTCTGGTCGCCACATTACCAAAAGGATGTGGATGCTTTGGAGAGGGTGCAGAGGAGGTTCACCAGGATGTTGCCTGGTATGGAGGGCGCTAGCTATGAAGAGAGGTTGAGTAGATTAGGATTATTTTCATTAGAAAGACGGAGGTTGAGGGGGGACCTGATTGAGGTGTACAAAATCATGAGAGGTATAGACAGGGTGGATAGCAAGAAGCTTTTTCCCAGAGTGGGGGATTCAATTACTAGGGGTCACGAGTTCAAAGTGAGAGGGGAAAAGTTTAGGGGGGATATGCATGGAAAGTTCTTAACGCAGAGGGTGGTGGGTGCCTGGAACGCGTTGCCAGCGGAGGTGGTAGACGCGGGCACGATAGCGTCTTTTAAGATGTATCTAGACAGATACATGAATGGGCAGGAAGTAAAGAGATACAGACCCTTAGAAAATAGGCGTCATGTTTAGATAGAGGATCTGGATCGGCGCAGGCTTGGAGGGCCGTAGGGCCTGTTCCTGTGCTGTAATTTTCTTTGTTCTTTGTTCTCTTTGTTCTAGTCCTCAGGTGAAGGTGCTAAACTGGGGGAAGGCTAATTAAAGCAATTCTACACTTAAGAAGGAAATTAGGAGGGCGAAAAAGGGCCATGAGATTTCCCTGGCAGATAAGACAAAGGAGAATCCTAAAAGATTCTATAAGTATATTAAGAGTAAAGGGGTAGCTTGGGAGAGAGTAGGTCCCCTTAAGGATCAGTGTGGCAATCTACGTGTGGAGCCACGGGAAATGGGCGAGGTCTTAAATGAATATTTCTCGTCTGTATTTACCGTGGAGAAGGTCATGGAAGCTAGTGAGTTCAAGGGAGGGAACAACAATATCCTGGAGCATATTAACATTACAAAGGAGGAGGTGTTGGAGGTTTTGAAGCACAGTAAGGTGGATAAATCCCCAGGGCCTGACCAGGTGTATCCTAGGATGCTATGGGAAGCAAGGGAGGAGATTGCTGGGGCCCTGGCAGAGATTTTTGTATCATCGTTAGCCACGGGTGAGGTACCGGAAGACTGGAGGATAGCTAATGTTATGCCTTTATTTAAGAAGGGCAGCAGGGATAAGCCAGGGAACTACAGGCCAGTGAGCCTTACATCTTACATCAGTGGTGGGAAAGTTATTGGAAGGGATTCTGAAAGACAGGATTTGTATGCATCTGGAAAGGCATGGTCTGATTAGGGATAGTCAGCTTGGCTTTGTGCGTGGGAAATCATGTCTCACGAATTTGATTGAGTCTTTTGAGGAGGTGACCAAGAGGATTGACGAGGGCAGGGCGATGGACGTTGTCTACATGGACTTCAGTAAGACCTTTGACAAGGTCCCGCATGGTAGGCTGGTCCAGAAGGTTCGAACACATGGGATCCAGGGTGAGCTAGCAAATTGGATATAAAATTGACTTGGTGATAGGACGCAGAGGGTGGTAGTGGAGGGTTGTTTTTCAGATTGGAGGCCGGTGACCAGTGGTGTGCCGCAGGGATCGGTGCTGGGCCCTCTGTTGTTTGTCATATATATTAATGACTTGGATGTGAATGTAAGGGGCATGATTAGTAAGTTTGCAGATGACACCAAAATTGGTGGTATAGTGGACAGTGAAGGTTACAACAGGATATAGATCAACTGGGAAAGTGGGCAAGGGATTGGAAAATGGAATTTAACGCAGACAAGTGTGAAGTGATGCATTTTGGGAAGTTAAACTAGGGCAGGACATATACAGTGAATGGCAGGGCCCTGGGGAGTGTTGTTGAGCAGAGAGACATTGGGGTGCAAGTACATAGTTCACTGAAAGTGGCAACACAGGTAGACAGGGTGGTGAAGAAGGCGTATGGCATGCCTGCCTTCATCGGCCGAGGCATTGAGTGCAAGAGTTGGGACGTCATGTTACAGTTGTACATAAAGATGGTTAGGCCGCATTTGGAGTAGTGTGTGCAATTCTGGTCTCCGCACTGCAGGAAAGATGTGATTAAGCTAGAGAGGGTGCAGAAAAGATTCACAAGGATGTTGCCTGATTTGGAGGGCTTGAGTTATAAAGAGAGATTGGATAGGCTGGGTCTGTTTTCCCTGGAGCGAAGGAGGCTGAGAGGGGACATGATAGAGGTATGTAAAATTATGAGAGGCATAGATAGGGTAGATAGCCAGAGTCTGTTTCCCATGGTAGGGGTGACTAAAACTAGGGGGCATAGATTTAAGTTGAGAGCGAGGAGGTTTAAAGGGGATCAAAGGAGTACACAAGGTACAAAGTATGACATTGTGAGACGTCCCTCCTCTAGCACCCTTAACAATTTCTTTGTACTCTCATTTCTTTTTGTGAAACAATCAGATAGCTGATGACTTGCATCTAGCCATTTAAGTTTGGTGAATTCCTTTCTCTCCAGCAGTTGTTTCAATCCAGCAATGTTAATACGTGGTCTTTTCTCGTTCTCACTTTTTGTAGAGTGTACATTGTCCCTCAAAGAATGATTATCCACAGAACTTTCAATGGGTATCCTATCTTCAGTTTGTCCCTTGTTCAGAATTTCATCCAAAATATTTGACAAATAAACCCCATATCCACTGCCTCCACAGGACCCAGTGTTTCCGCAGCTAAAGTGCTTTTAACGACCCATTTATCCTCCAAGCTAAAGACATTTTCTATTTTCACCCATTGGAACGATTATGAAACCAGATGCACTCGAATACCCATCAGCAAGATCAGCATGTGAAGCATCACTAAAAATTATTAGCTTCATGTTTTTTGGGTCACCTAAGGACGGGAACTTCAGTTTTGGATACTGTTGTGGGGGACGACTTACCAGGGGTAAGCAATGGGGTACAGTTATCTGGCCCAGAGTCTGTCCCTGTTGCTCAGAAGGGAAGAGGGAAGAGGAGCAGAGCATTAGTCATTGGGGACTCCATAGTTAGGGGAACAGATAGGAGGTTCTGTGGGAACGAGAGAGACTCACGGTTGGTATGTTGCCTCCCAGGTGCCAGGGTTCGTGATGTCTCGGATCGTGTTTTTGGGATCCTTAAGGGGGAGGGGGAGCAGCCCCAAGTCGTGGTCCACATAGGCACCAACGACATAGGTAGGAAGAGAGATGGGGATTTAAGACAGAAATTCAGGGAGCTAGGGTGGAAGCTTAGAGCGAGAACAAACAGAGTTGTTATCTCTGGGTTGTTGCCCGTGCCACGTGATAGCGAAGCGAGGAATAGGGAGAGAGAGGAGTTGAACACGTGGCTGCAGGGATGGTGCAGGAGGGAGGGGTTTGGTTTCCTGGATAATTGGGGCTCTTTCTGGGGTAGGTGGGACCTCTACAAACAGGATGGTCTTCACCTGAACCAGAGGGGTACCAATATCCTGGGGGGGAGATTTGCTAGTGCTCTTCCGGGGGGTTTAAACTAATTCAGCAGGGGAATGGGAACCTAAAATGTAGTGCCAGTGTACAGGATGTTGAGAGTAGTGAGGTCAGGGATAAGGTTACAAGGACGCAAGAGGGCACTGGCAAGCAAGAACCTGGTTTAAAGTGTGTCTACTTCAACGCCAGGAGCATCCGGAATAAGGTGGGTGAGCTTGCAGCATGGGTTGGTACCTGGGATCTCGATGTAGTGGCCATTTCGGAGACATGGGTAGAGCAGGGGCAGGAATGGATGTTGCAGGTTCCGGGATTTAGATGTTTCAGTAAGAACAGAGAAGATGGTAAAAGAGGGGGGGCTGTGGCATTGTTAATCAAGGAGAGTATTACAGCGACAGAAAGGACGTTTGAGGACTCGTCTACTGAGGTAGTATGGGCCGAGGTCAGAAACAGGAGAGGTGAGGTCACCCTGTTGGGAGTCTTTTATAGACCTCCGAATAGTTCCAGAGATGTAGAGGAAAGGATAGCGAAGATGATTCTCGACAGGGGCGAGAGTAACAGGGTAGTTGTTATGGGGGACTTTAACTTTCCAAATATCGACTGGAAATACTATAGTTCGAGTACTTTAGATGGGTCAGTTTTTGTCCAGTGTGTGCAGGAGGGTTTTCTGACACAGTATGTAGACAGACCAACCAGGGGCGATGCCACATTGGATTTGGTACTGGGTAATGAACCCGGCCAGGTGTTAGATTTAGATGTAGGTGAGCACTTTGGTGATAGTGATCACAATTCGGTTAGGTTTACCTTAGCGATGGGCAGGGACAGGTATATACCGCAGGGCAAGAATTATAGCTGGGGGAAAGGAAATTATGATGCGATTAGGCAAGATTTAGGATGCGTAGGATGGGGAAGGAAACTGCAGGGGATGGGCACAATCGAAATGTGGACCTTATTCAAGGAGCAGCTACTGCGTGTCCTTGATAAGTATGTACCTGTGAGGCAGGGAGGAAGTTGTCGAGCGAGGGAGCCGTGATTTACTAAAGAAGTTGAAGCGCTTGTCAAGAGGAAGAAGAAGGCTTATGTTAGGATGAGACGTGAAGGCTCAGTTAGGGCGCTTGAGAGTTACAAGCTAGCCAGGAAGGATCTAAAGGGAGAGCTAAGAAGAGCAAGGAGAGGACACGAGAAGTCATTGGCGGATAGGATCAGGGAAAACCCTAAAGCTTTCTATAGGTATATCAGGAATAAAAGAATGACTAGAGTTAGATTAGGGCCAATCAAGGATAGTAGTGGGAAGTTGTGTGTGGAATCAGAGGAGGTAGGGGAAGTGTTAAATGACTATTTTGCGTCAGTATTTACAGTAGAGAAAGAAAATGTTGTCGAGGAGAATACTGAGATTCAGGCTACTAGGCTAGATGGGATTGAGGTTCACAAGGAGGAGGTGTTATCAATTTTGGAAAGTGTGAAAATAGATAAGTCCCCTGGGCCAGATGGGATTTATCCTAGGATTCTCTGGGAAGCCAGGGAGGAGATTGCAGAGCCTTTGTCCTTGATCTTTATGTCGTCATTGTCGACAGGAATAGTGCCGGAAGACTGGAGGATAGCAAATGTTGTCCCCTTGTTCAAGAAGGGGAGTAGAGACAGCCCTGGTAATTATAGACCTGTGAGTCTTACTTCGGTTGTGGGTAAAATGTTGGAAAAGGTTATAAGAGATAGGATTTATAATCATCTTGAAAAGAATAAGTCCATTAGAGATAGTCAGCACGGTTTTGTGAAGGGTAGGTCGTGCCTCACAAACCTTATTGAGTTTTTCGAGAAGGTGACCAAACAGGTGGATGAGGGTAAAGCAGTGGATGTGGTGTATATGGATTTCAGTAAGGCGTTTGATAAGGTTCCCCACGGTAGGCTATTGCAGAAAATACGGAAGTATGGGGTTGAAGGTGATTTAGAGCTTTGGATCAGAAATTGGCTAGCTGAAAGAAGACAGAGGGTGGTGGTTGATGGCAAATGTTCATCCTGGAGTTTAGTTACTAGTGGTGTACCGCAAGGATCTGTTTTGGGGCCACTGCTGTTTGTCATTTTTATAAATGACCTGGATGAGGGTGTAGAAGGGTGGGTTAGTAAATTTGCGGATGACACTAAGGTCGGTGGAGTTGTGGATAGTGCCGAAGGATGTTGTAGGTTACAGAGGGACATAGATAGGCTGCAGAGCTGGGCTGAGAGATGGCAAATGGAGTTTAATGCGGAAAAGTGTGAGGTGATTCACTTTGGAAGGAGTAACAGGAATGCAGAGTACTGGGCTAATGGGAAGATTCTTGGTAGTGTAGATGAGCAGAGAGATCTTGGTGTCCAGGTACATAAATCCCTGAAAGTTGCTACCCAGGTTAATAAGGCTGTTAAGAAGGCATATGGTGTGTTAGCTTTTATTAGTAGGGGGATCGAGTTTCGGAGCCACGAGGTCATGCTGCGGCTGTACAAAACTCTGGTGAGACCGCACCTGGAGTATTGCGTGCAGTTCTGGTCACCGCATTATAGGAAGGATGTGGAAGCTTTGGAAAGGGTGCAGACGAGATTTACTAGGATGTTGCCTGGTATGGAGGGAAGGTCTTACGAGGAAAGGCTGAGGGACTTGAGGTTGTTTTCATTGGAGAGGAGGAGGAGGAGAGGTGACTTAATAGAGACATATAAGATAATCAGAGGGTTAGATAGGGTGGATAGTGAGAGTCTTTTTCCTCGGATGGTGATGGCAAACACGAGGGGACATAGCTTTAAGTTGAGGGGTGATGGATATAGGACAGATGTTAGAGGTAGTTTCTTTACTCAGAGAGTAGTAGGGGCGTGGAGCGCCCTGCCTGCAACAGTAGTAGACTTGCCAACTTTGAGGGCATTTAAGTGGTCATTGGATAGACATATGGATGAAAATGGAATAGTGTAGGTCAGATGGTTTCACAGGTCGGCGCAACATCGAGGGCCGAAGGGCCTGTACTGCGCTGTAATGTTCTAATTCTAATTCTACACATTTCTCCAGATTTAGTTTTTTTAATGTTTTGTTTGCCCTTGAAAC
The DNA here is from genome assembly GCF_036365525.1 of Heterodontus francisci. Lineage (NCBI taxonomy): Eukaryota > Metazoa > Chordata > Chondrichthyes > Heterodontiformes > Heterodontidae > Heterodontus > Heterodontus francisci. The sequence continues at coordinate 207,172,084 of NC_090373.1, read as the reverse complement.
ATTCTCAACTTTTCGAAGTTTCATTATCGTGCTTAACTCCAGCACATCAAAACTAACATCAGGCCCAATCTGAGAGCACAACCAGTGTCATTGACCAATCAAGCTTCAGAATTGCTCAGTCTCTGCTTTCGATATATCATCATCTCCCTGTGATGACCTAACATGATTAACCAGGATGGGAATAGCACTCTCTGAATAGGATTGTTGATTCTAACTTATTCCAGACTGCGTGTGCTTAATATCTAAACCAATATATTTTCAGGCCCCACAAACCTGACTCCCAATCTTAAATTCTGCCCTAATCTTATTCATAACATATTTCTTAAAATCCACAGTACCACCCCCATAGGAAATCATCAACATGCATCATGAAGATGCCTGAAAGTTTCCCTTTATGATACCAATAAAACATTGCAGGATCTGCTTTTACTTAAACTCAACCAATTTTCAGCAAAACAGATGTCACCGAGAAATACCACACCCTGGAAGCATCATTAAGGCCGGAGACACATTTGTTCAGTTTCCATAGTTTTATTTCTGCATCTGCTGCCTCTTTAGGTGGTTTCAGAAACACCTCGCTCTGAAAAGTATTACCTTACAGAAATGCAGCTTTTATGTCAATGGATCTGCACTCCCATGTTTTTCTGGCCAAAAGAGCCAAAAATACTTTCAAGATTACTTTTCCAGCTGTGGGAGAGTCCACTCTAACATTGGTATCACCCAGTCACTCTTCAAAACCCCTCGCAGTGAGCCTCGATTTAGCCTTATACATCCCATTGTGAAGGGCTTTTTGAATACAAATCCATCTATGTGACAAGGCTGGCTGTCCCCTATCAGGTACCTCAGAATAAACTCCAAACTCTCATCAATTCTCTAATTCCTTATGTTTTGCTTCTCTTATTAGTTTATCTTCAAGTTTATTGGCAGCCACTAAAACTTGACGGTCATGAGGACTTCTGCTTCTAGTTCTATTCAGAGACTGTCCTCTAGCCTTCATTTCATTGTGGAATCTGTTCAAACTACTTTCTCTATTAGTACTTTGATGTCTTTTGGGACGACTGCTAGAAGTTCTCCCTCGCACTTTATCGGAGGCTCTTCCGCCAGTATGTGATCACTTCCTTATCCAAAAGTCACTGCCAGACCCGCTATTAGATCTTGCACTGCGCTTTCTTACCCTCCACTCTTTCACCCCATTCTGCCAGTCCATGGACCCTGCTTCTTGGCCATTATCTTGAACATTTAACCAATATTTAATAAAAGCAAGATACTGCAGATGCTGGAAATCTGAAATCAAAACAAGAAAGTGCTGGAAATACTCAGGTCTGGTAGTATCTGTGGAGAGAGAAGCAGAGTTAATGTTTCAGGTCAGTGACCTTTCATCAGAACAGAAGTGCATATAAACCGTTCAAATGTGCAGAAAAAATGGAACTAATTGTCGTACCTTCTGGAGCAGGAGGACTGTCACACAGTACAGAAAGCAATTTGAGATTCTGCCCACAGACCAATTGATAGGGACTATATCCTCCAACCATCTGAAGCAAATTCTTCACATGAAATGTCCATGCCAGGGCAATGGTCAACTCACAGTTTGGCTGGTCAGCTAAACTTTTATGCAGCATTTCATCAATCACTGTCAAGTTTTAGTGGCTGCCAATAAACTTGAAGATAAACTAATAAGAGAAGCAAAACATAAGGAATTAGAGAATTGATGAGAGTTTGGAGTTTATTCTGAGGTACCTGATAGGGGACAGCCAGCCTTGTCACATAGATGGATTTGTATTCAAAAAGCCCTTCACAATGGGATGTATAAGGCTAAATCACAAAGCCCATTGTTGAAATGACTTTCAGTTGCAGTATTTATAACCAGAATGTTCATGTTCTCACACATGTCTCTGAACCAAAGACTTGCAGGTTGCTCGGTAAATTGGCCATTATAAATTGCCCCTAGTGTAGGTAGGTGGTAGGAGAACGGTGGGGATGTGGTAGGGAATATGGGGTTAATGTTGGATTAGTATAAATGGGTGGTTGTTGGTCGGCACAGACTCGGTGGGCCGAAGGGCCTGTTTCAGTGCTGTATCTCTAAATAAAATAAATAAATAAAAATAAAGAATAGTGGGTATCTGGAATGATCTACCTGAGGAGGTGGTGGAGGCAGGAACAGTAGCAACATTTAAGAGGCATCGGACAGGTACTTGAATCAGCAAGGCAAAGAGGGATATGGAATTAATGCAGGCAGGTGGGATGGGCATAGATAGGCATTATGGTCAGCATGGACACGGTGGGCCGAAGGGTCTGTTTCTGTGCTGTACGACTCTATGACAATATTAGGCAGGAACTGAAGAATTTAGATTGGGGGCAGCTGTTAGAGGGTAAATCAACATCTGACATGTGGGAGTCTTTTAAACGTCAGTTGATTAGAATCCAGGACCAGCATGTTCCTGTGAGGAAGAAGGATAAGTTTGGCAAGTTTCGGGAACGTTGGATAACGAAGGATATTGTGAGCCTAGTCAAAAAGAAAAAGGAAGCATTCGTAAGGGTTAGAAGGCTGGGAACAGACGAAGCCCTTGAGGAATATAAAGAAAGTATATAAAGAGCAAGAGGGTAGCCAGGGAAAGGGTTAGCCCACTCAAGGACAGAGGAAGGAATCTATGCGTGGAGCCGGAGGAGTGAATCTATGCTTGGAGCCAGAGGAAATGGGAGAGGTACTAAATGAGTACTTTGCATCAGTATTCACCAAAGAGAAGGACTTGGTGGATGATGAGTCTAGCGAAGGGTGTGTAGATAGTCTGGGTCATGTCGATATCAAAAAGGAGGAGGTGTTGGGCGTCTTGATAAACATTAAGGTAGAGAAGTCCCCAGGGCCTGATGGGATCTACCCCAGAATACTGAGGGAGGCAAGGGAGGAAATTGCTGCGGCCTTGACAGAAATCTTTGTATCCTACAGCTACAGGTGAGGTCCCAGAGGACTGGAGAATAGCTAGTGTTGTTCCTTTGTTTAAGAAGGGTAGCAAGGATAATCCAGGAAATTACAGGCCGGTGAGCCTTACGTCAGTGGTAGGGAAATTATTAGAGAGGATTCTTCGGGACAGGATTTACTCCCATTTGGAAACAAATGGGCTTATTAGCGAGAGGCAGCATGGTTTTGTGAAGGGGAGGTCGTGTCTCACTAACTTGATCGAATTTTTTGAGGAAGTGACGAAGATGATTGATGAAGGAAGGGCAGTGGATGTTGTCTACATGGACTTCAGTAAAGCCTTTGACAAGGTCCGTCATGGCAGACTGGTACAAAAGGTGAAGTCACACGGGATCAGAGGTGAGCTGGCAAGATGGATACAGAACTGGCTCTGTCATAGAAGACAGAGGGTAGCAGTGGAAGAGTGCTTTTCTGAATGGAGGGATGTGACTAGTGGTGTTTTGCAGGGATCAGTGCTGGGACCTTTGCTCTTTGTAGTGCATATAAATAATTTGGCGGAAAATGTAGCTGGTCTCATTAGTAAGTTTGCGGACGACACAAAGGTTGGTGGAGTTGCGGATAGTGATGAGGATTGTCAGAGGAGACAGCAGGATATAGATCGGTTGGAGACTTGGGCGGAGAAATGGCAGATGGAGTTTAATTCGGACAAATGTGAGGTAATGCATTTTGAAAGATCTAATACAGGTGGGAAGTATACAGTAAATGGCAGAACCGTTAGGAGTATTGACAGGCAGAGAGATCTGGGCGTACAGGTCCACAGGTCACTGAAAGTAGCAATGCAGGTGGATAAGGTAGTCAAGAAGGCATACGGCATGCTTGCCTTCATCGGTTGGGGCATAGAGTATAAAAATTGGCAAGTCATGCTGCAGCTGTACAGAACCTTAGTTAGGCCACACTTGGAATATTGCGTACAATTCTGGTCGCCACACTACCAGAAGGATGTGGAGGCTTTGGAGAGGGTACAGAAGATGTTTACCAGGATGTTGCCTGGTCTGGAGGGTGTTAGCTCTCAGGAGAGGTTGGATAAACTCAGATTGTTTTCACTGGAACGACGGAGGTGGAGGGGCGACATGATAGAGGTTTACAAAGTTATAAGCGGCATGGACAGAGTGGATAGTCAAAAGCTTTTTCGCAGGGTGGAAGAGTCAGTTACTAGGGGACATAGGTTTAAGGTGAGAGGGGCAAAGTTTAGAGGGGATGTGCGAGGCAAGTTCTTTACACAGAGGGTGGTGAGTGCCTGGAACTTGCTGCCGGGGGAGGTGGTGGAAGCAGGTACGATAGCGACGTTTAAGAGGCATCTTGACAAATACATGAATAGGATGGGAATAGAGGGATACGGTCCCCGGAAGTGCAGAAGGTTTTAGTTTAGACAGGCATCAAGATTGGCGCAGGCTTGGTGGGCCAAATGTTCCTGTGCTGTACTGTTCTTTGTTCTTTCACTCACGACATTCAGAGAGAAAACATTTCTCCTCATCTTTATTAAATGGATGACCCCTTATTTTTAAACAGTGACCCCTAGTTCTAGATCAGAGTTGTTCATTCTCTTTGAACAGAAGTCCGAATTACGATTTTTGCTCGGACTGTGAGAAAATTTCAAACGATAAAGGCAGTAAAAATTTAACTTACTGATAAAAACAACAAATATGCAATGTTGTGAAGAAGCTTTAAATGAGAAGACTAATTTATTGACTTACTTTCTCATCACTATATTGAAAACTGATTTAGGGACATACCTGGCATTGTTTTTGCTTGCATGAGTACTCAGTCTCTGCCTGCACACTTGAGGTAATGATGCAAAGTATTCTGGATTGATATCCATCTGTCAGGAGTGATTTTGATCTCTTTCTCTGTCTTTGTCTCTCTCTTTCTCTCTGTGTTCCCCCTGTCTGTATTGTTCCCCCCTCTCCCTCTGTGTCATCCTCGTTCTCTGTGTTCCCCTCTCTCTTTGTTTCCCCTCTCTTCCCCCCCCATTCCCCCCGCCTTCCCTCTGTTTGGTCAGTTTGTTTAATAACATCGTGCTTACTTTCGCAGCTCTGCTGCTGAAGCAGGAACGCGCTTCCCAACATCAGACAGATTCGGGGTTTTCCGACCGGCTTTTTAAAGAAAGTTGGAAAGCCCCCAATCTGTCAAAGTTGAGAAGCACGTTCCTGCTTCAGTAACTGAGCTGTGAAACTGACAGCGCGATGCTTTTAAAAAGGCCGCACTGCAAGAAGAAGACAATGGGAAATTTCCCATCTCCAGTCATGGCGCCCAACGGAGGATGAGGAACAGCCCCGGGTACAGTTTACACCCATGGGCTGGATGGAAACCTTTGGCGGGCCGTATGTTGGACAACCTTGTTCTAGATTTGCCCACAAGGGGAAATAACTTTTCCACATCCAGCCTGTCAAGACCCCTCAGAATCTTATGATTCAATCAAGTCGCCTCTTACTCTTCTAAGCTCCATTGGATACAAGCCTAGCCTGTAGAACCTTTCCTGATAAGACAACCTGCCCGTTCCAGGTATTAGTCTGGTAAACCTTCTCTGAACTGCTTCCAACACATTTACATGCTTCCTTAAATAAAGAGACTAATACTGTACACAGTACTCTAGATGTAGTCTCACCAATGCCCTGTATAACTGAAGCATAACCTCCCTACTTTTGTATTCAAATCTCCTCGCAGTGATCAATAACGTTCTAATAGCTTTCCTAATTAGTTGCTGTACCTGCATACCTGAATTTTGTGATTCATGCACTAGGACACCCAGACTCCTCCGTATCTCAGAGTTCTGCAATCTCTCACCATTTAGATCATATGTTTTTTTATTCTTCCTGTCAAAATGGCCAATTTCACATTTTTCCACATTATACTCCATTTGCCCACTCACTTAACCTTTCTATATTCCTTTGTAGTCTCCTTATGTCTTCTTCACAACTTACTTTCCTACCTATCTTTGTGTCATCGGCAAATTTAGCAATTATACCTTCGGTCCCTTCATCCAAGTCATTTATATAAATTGTAAAAAGTTGAGGCCCCAGCACTGATCCCTATGGCACACCATTCGTTCCATCTTGTCAACCAGAAAATGACATTTATGCCTACTCTCTGCTGTTAGCTAGCTAATCTTTTTATCCATGTCAAAATGTTCCCCCCTATACCATGAGCTTTTATTTGCCACAATAACCTTTGAAGTGGCACCTTATCAAATGCCTACTGGAAATCTGAGTACAGTACATCTAACAATTCCTCTTTCGCCACAGCACATGTTACTTCTTCAAAGAACTCCAATAAATTGGTTAAACATGATTTCCCAAAACCATGTTGACTCTGCCTGATTACCTTGAATATTTCTAAGTGCCCTGCTTTAATGTCTTTCAGAATAGCTTCTAACATTTTCCCTCAGACAGATGTTAAGCTAACTGGCCTGTATTTTCCTGCTTTCTGTCTCCCTCCATTTTTGAATAATAAGGAGTTTCATTGCTTATTTTCCAATCTAATGGAACCTTCCCCAAATCTGGGGAATTTTGGTAAATTAAAACCAACGCATCAACTATCTCACTAGCCACTTCTTTTAAGACCCTAGGATGAAGTCCATCAGGACCTGAGGACTTGTCAACCCGCAGCTCCAACAATTTGCTCAATACCACCTCCCTGGTGATTGTAATTTTCTTGAGTTCCTCCCTCCCTTCCATTTCCTGATTTACAGCTATTTCAGGGATGTTACTTCTGTCCCCAATAGTGAAGACTGATGCAAAATACCTATTCAATTCATCAAATCTCCTTATTTTCCATTATTTATTACCCAGACTCACTTTCTATCGGGCCAATGCTCACTTTTTTAACTCTTTTCTGTATTAAATATCTATAGAAACTCTTAATGTCTGTTTTTATTTTTCTAGCCAGCTTTTAGTCATTCTTTGCTGCTTTTTATATTCTGTCCAATATTCTGACCTACGTCCCATCTTTGCACAATTATATGCTTTTTCTTTACGTTTGATACTATCTTTAACTATTTTAGTTCACCAAGGATGGCGGGTCCCACCCTTGAAATGTTTCTTTCTCATTGGAATCTATTTATTCTGTGTATTCTGAAATATCTCCTTAAATATCTGCCACTGCATCTCTATTGACTTATCCCTTAACCTACTTTGCCATTTCACTTTTGCTAGCTCTGCTTTCATGCCCTCATAATTGCCCTTATTTAAGTTTAAAATACCAGTCTTGGACCCACTTTTCTCTCCCTCAAACTGAAAGTAAAATTCAATCGTTTTATGATCGCTGCTGCCTAGGGGTGCCTTCACTATGAGGTTACTAATTGATTCTGTCCCGTTGCACAATACCAGGTCCAATGTAGCCTGCTCTCTGGTTGGCTCCAGAACGTGCTGTTCTAAGAAACTATCCCGAAAACATTCTACGAACTCCTCATCAAGGCTGCCTTTGCCCATCTGATTTTTCTTGTCTATATGTAGATTAAAATCCCCCATGATAAAGGCAAGAAGTCACTTGTGGGAGTGATGTACAGGCGCCCTAACAGTAACCACACGGTAGGACATCGTATAAAAGAAGAAATAATGGGAGCTTGTCAGAAAGGTGCCCCCGGACCCTGGCATCGGGCAGGCAACACAGCTTTCTGCACTTTTGCTGTTTGCTGCAGGGAACAATGTCAATCCCCCTTACTATACTGCCCCCTACTATCTCTACGTTCCTTTTTACTCTCCTCACTTGAATGCTTTCCTGTACTATGGTGCCATGGTCAGTCTGCTCATCCACACTACAGCCCTCGCTCTTGTCCATACAAGCTGCAAGAACCTCAAACTTGTTGCTCGGTTCCAAGGACTGAGGCTCCTCCACCCCCGCCTTCTCAATCCCCTTACCTGTCTGACTCGCAGTCATACCTTCCTGTCGCTCACCACTGACCAAAACAGATGATCCTATCCTAAGGGGTGTGACTGCCTTCTGGAACAAAGTGTCCAGGTAACTTTCCCCCCCCCCCCGATGCATCGTAGTGTCTGCAGCTCTGCCTCCAGCTCAATGACTCTGAGCCGAAGCTCCTCAAGCCGTAGACACTTAGTACATACATGATTGCCATGGCATCCAGGAGCTCAACTCTCCTGCAATGTTTATTGTGTTAGTTTAGTTAGATTTATGTTTTTCTTAATTAATTTATACTTCCTCTCCTTACCAAAATCTCTCACTTAACAAACTCCCTTCATCACTCTCTGTGCCCTCCAGCAGCACCAACTGCAACAAGCAGCAGTGAGAGTCCCCTGAATTATTGAACAGCATGTTCCTACTAATCTCATCTGAGAAGGAGAGATATGGCTTGGTTAGGGAAGGTTCCCTCTTTTGAGCTTGGTTCAGTTCCTGATCTTGGTCATATTGCTGTGGAGAGATACGGAATGGCGTTACAGCACATCCTCAAATGGGAAAAGGAGAGTTATTTCCTTGTGACCATCAGCCCTACACTGCTTGTCCACACTACTGAGAGTGGTGCTGACAGAGATCTGAAATGTATCCCAGGCTGTTATGTGAGGCGATAGCAGGGGCTCTGACACAAATTTTCAAATCCTCTCTCGCCACAGGAGAGGTACCAGAGGACTGGAGAACAACGAATGTAGTACCCTTATTCAAGAAGGGTAGCAGAGATAAACCAGGTAATTATAGGCCAGTGAATCTAACATCAGTGGTAGGGAAACTATTGGAAAAAATTCTGAGGGACAGGATTAATCTCCACTTGGAGAGGCAGGGATTAATCAGGAATAGCCAGCATGGCTTTGTCACGGGAAGATCGTGTCTAACAAACTGGATTGAATTTTTCTAGGAGGTTACTAGATGCATAGATGTGGGTAAGGCGGTTGAAGTAGTCTACGTGGACTTCAGTAAGACTTTTGATAAAATCCTGCATGGGAGTTTGGTTAAGAAGGTAAGAGCCCATGGAATCGAGGGCAATTAGGCAAATTGGATCCAAAGTTGGCTTAGTGGCAGGAGGTGATGGTCAAGGGTTGTTTTTGCGAGTGGAAGCCTGTGACCAGTGGTGTACTGCAGGGATCGGTGCTGGGACCCTTGTTGTTTGTAGTGTACACTAATGATTTAGACGCGAATATAGGAGGTATGATCAGTAAGTTCGTTGATGACACGAAAATTGGTGGTGTCGTAAATAGTGAGGACGAAAGCCTTAGATTACAGGACAATATAGATGGGCTGGTAAGATGGGCAGAGCAGTGGCAAATGGAATGTAATGCTGAGAAGTGTGAGGTGATGCATTTTGGGAGGACTAACAAGGCAAGGGAATATACAATGGATGGTAGGACCCAAGGAAGTACAGAAGGTCAGAGGGATATGGGTGTACTTGTCCATAGATCACTGAAGGCAGCAGCACAGGTAGATAAGGTGGTTAGGAAGGCATATGGGATACTTGCCTTTATTAGCCGAGGCATAGAATATAAGAGCAGGGAGGTTATGATGGAGCTGTATGAAACGCGAGTTAGGCCACAGCTGGAGTACTGTATACAGTTCTGGTCACCACACTATAGGAAGGATGTGATTGCACTGAAGAGGGTGCAGAGGAGATTCATCAGGATGCTGCCTGGGCTGGAGCATTTCAGCTATGAAGAGAGACTGAATTAATGATACAGTTATGATTGCTAATGATACCCTGTGGCATTTTAATCTGAGGATTTGTACATTTAGAATCAGTCTATCCAAGCAGATAGACAGGACCAGAGCTCAATAACAACACAAGGCTAGGGTTGTTTTCCTTAGAGCAGAGAAGGCTGAGGGGGGATCTGATTGAGGTATACAAAATTATGAGGGGCATTGATGGGATAAATAGGAAGAAACTTTTTCCCTTAGCGGAGGGGTCAATAACCAGGGGGCATAGATTTAAGGTGAGGGCAAGAGGTTTAGAGGGATTTGAGCAAAAATGTTTTCACCCAGAGCATGGTTGGAATCTGGAACACACTGCCTGAAGTGGTGGTAGAGGCAGGAACTCTTGCAACATTTAAGAAGTTATTAGATGAGCACTTGAAACGCCATAGCATACAAGGCTACGGGCCAAGTGCTGGAAAATGGGATTAGAATAGATAGGTACTTGATGGCCGGCACAGTCACGATGGGCCGAAGGGCCTGTTTCTGTGCTGTATCACTTTATGAGTCTATGACTGTATGATGGGTCGATGCCTCCCCTGTCTCTTGACAGTAGTTGATGCATGGCTTGAAGTGCCTTGGGGGTGAGTTATTGAGTGAGGTCACCAGAATTTCTTTTAATGTAGTAGACAACTCAGAGAGGGTCTCGGGCAGCTTGTGGAGGTATAGGACAGAGTGTGGACCTACTGTACTCCAGTCACTCTTCATTATCCTTGAGAGGGTTGGAGGTTGAGATGCAGGAAATTGAGTCACTGAAGCATTAATGATACAGTTATAATTGCTAATGATACCCTGTGGCATCTTAATCTGAGGATTTGCACATTTAGAGTCAATCTATCCAAGCTGATAGACAGGACCAGAGCTCAATAACAACAACAGTAGCAACTACTTGTATTTATATAGCACCTTTAATGTCATAAAACTTCCCAAGGCACTTTACAGGAGCATTATCAAATAGAATTTGAAACTGAGCCACATAAGAAGATATGACAGAAATGTTTATGTTTTAAGCAATTTTCTCCCCAGCCTCCCTCTCCATCAGGTGCTAATTTTTACTGTGGTACAGTTTCATCGGTACCAGTCTCACTCTGGCATCTCACCAAAGCACCCATTCTTTAAATGTGGGCCTGGACAGGTAGTGTTGTCAGGTTATTCAGCCATAAGGTGCATCACAACCAAGCCCAGCCCTGCCTTTACTGAATATTCAAACACTGAGGTCGCAGTGGGTGTATGAAAAAACCTTCCCTGCTCCTGCTCTGGATTGGCAGCTGAGGCCAATCATTTTCCCACTACTTTCCTGGCTAATAATTCAACCTCAGATCTTCCTTTTCTGTAAGGCTAATTTTGACTAAATCTTTGAGGGAACCTTTATCATGGGATGTTTCCCATTCAAGCTGTAAGTTCTAAGGGACTTTTGGAGCAGTAGAATGGATTTGTGCTTCATTAACGCTTTTGTTTTTCTCTTGTTCTCTACAGGAGTGACGGAGAAGTGTATGTCTCAACACGAGAGGAGGGCTTTGGCCTGGCAGCTCAGGAGCCTTGGATTCAGTTTACTACTGTCCAGGAGAATATACTTTTTGGAAATAAGTTTGATGCCAAGCGCTACCAAGAAGTGATCAAGGCATGCGCACTCTTGGAGGATATTAATGTATGGAATTCCTAATTTATATATGTAGTGTAAACAATGCAAAGAGTCATTCAAAATCTAATAATCTAGGCTTGTCACTGTTGGAATTGGGATGTTTTTACTGCTATTTTTGGACACACTCCCTTCCAAAATCTGCAGTGGAAATATCACAGGTGGATACAATGTGAATAGCAGCACCCACTAGAAAACCCTTACCATCAGAAATAAGTGTGCTTCCCTCTGTGCGCCCCTCAACTTTCCCCCACCACCCAATCAAAATAATTGCAATTTGGCTTGTAACCAAGGTTGCTAAGGGAGATGGGAGTGGAGATAGCGAAAGGGCTTGTCCAAATCTTTAAATCTACCTGATATACAGGGGAGATGTTAGAGGATTGGAGAGTGCCAACTGTGACACCTTATTCAAGGGTGTAAGTACACTCCCAGTAACTACAGGCAGGTCAGTTTAACATCAGTGGTAAATAAGGTTTTAGAAACAATAATCAAGGAAGAATTAACAGGCAGATTTGCCAAAGGCAGATCATATTTGACTAATTTAATTGAGTTTTTCTAATGAAGTAACAGAGAAGGTTGATGAGGGGAAAGCGGTGGATGTTGTCTATATGGACTTTAAGAAAGCACTTGACACAATACCACATAAAAGGCTGGTTAAAGAAATTGAGGCTCATGGAATAGGAGGGTCAGTGTCCAATTGGATAAAAAATTGGCTTAAGGACAGAAAACAGCAAGTCGTGGTAAACAGTTATTTTTCAGACTGGAGGATGGTAGACAGTGGTATTCCCCAAGGATCAGTGCTAGAATCTCTGCTTTTTCTGCTATCTATAAATGACTTGGATATTGGAATACAGAGTAACATTTCAAAATTTGCCAATGATGCCAAACTAGGAGGGGGGGCAAACAGTGAGGATGATACCAATCGATTACAACAAGACATAGATAGGCTGGCAGAATGGGCAGACAAGTGACAGCTGAAATTTAATACAGAGAAAAGTGAGGTGATGAATTTTGGCAGAAGGGATAAGGAGAGGCAATATAGACTTAATGGCACAGTTCTAAAAAGTGTGCAGGAACAGAGGGACCTGGGGGTGCATGTGCATCGATCTTTGGAGGTGACAGTACATATTGAGACAGTAAAATATATGGGATCTTGGGCTTCATAAATAGAGGCATTGAGTACAAAAGGAGAGAAGTTATGCTGAACCTTTATAAAGCTCTGGTTCGGCCCCAACTGGAGTATTGTGTCCATTTCTGGTCACCACACTTTAGGAAGGATGTAAGGGTTCTTGAGAGGGTGTAGAGGAGATTTACCAGAATGGTTCCAGGGATGAGTGATTTTAGCTACATTGTTATAGAATCATACAATTATCTAATTGTTGCAGCTCAGAAAGAGGTCATTCAGCCTTTCTTGTCTGTGCTAGCTCAGGTGTACAAGGTTATGACAAGTTTAGATAAGATAAGCAAGGAAAAGGTGTTCCCATTAACAAGTGGTACAAGGACTAGGGGACACAGATTGAAGGCTTTGGGCAAGACATGCAGGGGGAATGTGAGGAAGAACTTTTTTACGCAGTGTGTGGTAATGACCTGGAACACTCAGCCAACACTGAAGGTGGTGGAAGTGGAGACAATGAATCATTTCAAAAGGAAATTGGATGAGCACGTAAGGGAAATTAACTTGCCAGGGCAACGGGGATAGAGCCGGGGAGTGGGACTGACTGGCCAGCTCTGCAGAGAGCTGGCATGGACTGATAGGCCGAATGGCGTCCTTCTATGCTGTAATGATTTTATAACTCTATAACTAATTGTTTCTTTCCTATGTCAGTGTCCACTGGAATTGAATCAGGATGCACATAATGTAAGCCTCAGGTTATAGATTCTTTTATCTAATCTGCTGAATTGAAAAGCACCCAGCTTTTAAAAACTGTCATTTCTTTCCATGTTCCATACCTCTTAATTAACATTGAAAAAGGACCTTTTATAAGTTAAAAACAAAAAAAGGTCAACAACTTGAAATGTTAACTCTGTTACTGTCTCCACAGATGCTGCCACATGTGCTGAGTGTTTCTAGTATTTTCAGTTTTTGTTTCAGATTTCCAGCCTCCTCAGTATTTTGCTTTTGACTTTTTACAAGTATCTAATACAATGAACAACAGAGAGTAGATCCAGAAGCACTCTTTTTTCATCTGTATTAATCTTCTGATGATACAAGATTACATATAGAAAGAAGGGTGAGAACAGACAATCATGTCCATCAGTGCTCACTTTCTCCATTAAACAGTGCAATCGTCTGCATCATCCTCCCTATTCACTCGTGATACTAACTCTTGTAATAGCCAAAAAAAGTAGATAAGTTCTGGGAAATTCAACCCTCTCTTTCTAAGATTACTTTTGGATACTTGTAGGTGGATACTAGGAAATAGTAATGTTTCATGATATACTTTAAACATGACGTTTACTGATATACTTCAAAGACACTTTACAACTTTACCAGGTTTCTAGATGTTCACAATAAATATGCAGCAGCTAATTCAGCATGCAGGAAATCCTGACGAGTATTTTGAAGCAAATTGGTATAAGCACAAATCTATTCCTGTTCCTAGAATTCCATTGTACCCACATTAAATAATTTTTTAAAAAATTCATTCTTGGGATGTTGTGTCACTGGCAACTCCAGCATTTGTTGCCATTCCTAATTGTCTTTGAGAAGGAGGTGGTGAGCTGTCCACCCACAGTGCTGTTAGGATGTCAGCGTGTTCCAGGATTTTGACTCAGCGATCGTGAAGTAATGATATATTTCCAAGTCAGGATGATGTGCTTGTTTCTCTCACCACAAATGCTACTTGATCTGATGAGTAGTTCCAGCATTTTCTGTTTTTATTTCAGATTTCCAGCATCAGCAGTATTTTGCTTTTGTGTCAGGGTGGTGTGTGACTTGGAGTGGAACTTGCAGGTGATGGTGTTCCCAAGCATCTGCTGCCCTTGTCCTTTTAGGTGGTAGAGGTTATGGGTTTGGAAGGTGCTGTTGAATCCTCAAATGTTGGCTGTATTTAAAGATGTAAATTACAATGATCCAGAACTGCCACAGAAACTTCAATTCTGATTATTACTTTGATGTAGGTTCTGCCGAATGGTGACCAGACGGAAGTTGGTGAGAGTGGAGTGACCCTGAGTGGTGGACAGAAAGCCCGCGTTGCCTTGGCCAGAGCTGTTTACATGGTAATTTTGGTTACTGCATAGGTTTCATGGATTCCTAGCCAAAGGGAGGGGAGATCTGGGACTGTACCCAGGGGTTGCTAATGGGCCAGAATATCTAGGTATTTTATATATGGAACAATGAGGCGAGGGGAAACCTCGCTTGTGCTCCTGTGAAGGGCTGTGAGAAGGGAGGCCTGCTCACAAATTGGTTTGGGGAGGAAAAGACTGGAGGACTTCACATAGACCCATGAGGGGCTGAGATGAAGAATACATGCACAGACCAGAGGAAAAGAGTAGGCCATTCAGCCCTTCGAGCCTGTTGTACCTTTCACATAGATCCTGGCTGACCTGTACCTCAACTCCATTTAGTTTTTTTTTTAGTTTTAGTTTTTAGTTTTAGAGATACAGCACTGAAACGGGCCCTTCGGCCCACCGAGTCTGTGCCGACCATCAACCACCCATTTATACTAATCCTATGTTCCCTACCACATCCCCACCTGTCCCTATATTTCCCAACCACCTACCTGTACTAGGGGCAATTTATAATGGCCAATTTACCTATCAACCTGCAAGTCTTTTGGCTGTGGGAGGAAACCGGAGCACCCGGAGAAAACCCACGCAGACACAGGGAGAACTTGCAAACTCCACAGAGGCAGTACCCAGAATTGAACCCGGGTCGCTGGAGCTGTGAGGCTGCGGTGCTAACCACTGCGCCGCCCCATGTCCATGTCTTACTCCATGTCCCTTAACGCCTTTACCTAACAAAGTTCTTATCTCTCAGTTTTGAGATTTTCAATTGACCTAAACTACACAGTTTTTTGAGAGAGAACGTTGCAGATTTGTACTACCCTTTGTGTAAAGAAATGCTTCCTGACAACACCTTGTACAGGCGAGCTCTAATTTTAAGGTTATGCCATCTTGTTCTTTATTTCCCTCCACTAGAAGAAATAGTTTTGCTCGATCTACCCTATCAAGTCTTTTATCATCTTAAATACTTTAATCAGATCTCCCCTTAATCGTCTATATTCAAGGGAATACAAGTTTAGTCTAAGTATGCTGTCCTCCTAATTTAACCCTTTTAGCCCTGGTATCTTTCTGATGAATCTGCTCTGTACTCCTTCTGAGGCCAATATATATTTCCTGAAGTCCTCAGAACTGAACACTGTAGTCTAACCATAGCTTTATGCAACTGTAGTACAATTTCCACCCTATTGTATTCCAGCCTCCTGGAGAAGGCTAACATTCCATTAGCCTTTTTCGTTATTTTTATATTGCATGTAGGAGATAGAGCTTCTGTTTATTTCTCTTCTTCACACTAGTTCACAATGTGACACTGTTAAGGTTTCAAGGTGCTCAGCCACTGCCTAGTTCTCTATCATATACTGAAGTATTGGGCTGCCAGTATGACCCGTTGTAGCTGACTTGTGATGCTGTAGTTGCAGCTTCTATGACTTCTGTGGTCTGGAACGGATGAGCTTATGTGATTGGTGCTGAGTTTTGAAATAAAAGCAACAAATGCTGAAAATACTCAGCAGGTCAAGCAGTATATGTGTTTTGTATTGGTGCTAAATGTTTCCTGTTGCTACTGTATTTACTCAGTTACTACATAATTTTTTTGTTTTCTGACATGTCCTGAACAGGCCAGCAATAGCTTCCAGCTTGCCCACAGTGTTACGACCGAGGCGGGAGCAGTGCATTATTAATTCAGTCCCACTTCTTCACAGGTCACAACATACATTTAAATTTTCCCACTTACCGAAACCATCAATCAGATACTCTACTTTTCCCCAGAATAAAGCACACCAACCAAGTTTCTTTAATAAATAACTAAACTATCTGTTTATTATAAACCAAGTTTTAACCAATAATAAAGTAAAACATACACACAAATGGAAATATTAAAGCCCCTTATTTTATCCTCGCCCTCAAGCACACACAAAATAAAAAAAGCACTTATGCTTAAAAGAAGGTATGGAAGTCCTTTGTTTGGCGAGGTGTCCCAAAGGCAAATAGGTGGCTGCCTCTAGGAATCTTTCCAAGCAGTGTTGATGAATAGTCTGGGTAGGCTTTCAAAGAAATGCAGCTACAGAAGGCGTCACATAGGTCTTACATCAGGTGTGCAGCAACAAAAGTTTCAGTTCTCACACATTCAATGCAAAATTCTTTCAAAGATGCAAGGTTTCTGCAAACCTTCAGGATTTCTTCAAATACAGGAGGCAACAGTACAACTTGATGTAGGATTTGCTTTTCAAGAGAGAAAAATGGGCTGGATCTTCTGTTCTCCTGGCAGGTCAATATTCAAACTCCAACTGCCTGTTTTTAGCCAAACTAACTGGCTTTTTTTAAACAGTTCAAAATGAAACAAAAACTTTTCCAGAGGCAAGTCTTATGACAGCCGTAAATCCTGCCTTGTCAATAAGCAAATAGCTCTTCAGGACAAACCCCCTGCTGCATTCTTTATAAACATGTGCCTTCCAGTAAAAACTTGTTTACTGGTCAACCTTCTGTTGACCTTCCTTTTAAGAAAATACCCACAAAGTTCAGCAATCTCCAGATATTCAATGTCCAAAATTCAACTATAATTTCTTAAAGCATATTTTACAAAGAAAAATAGAAGCACTCATGTAACAACATCCATAATCATAGAATAGAATAGTACAGCACAGAAGGGGCGGCACAGTGGCGCAGTGGTTAGCACCGCAGCCTCACAGCTCCAGCAACCCGGGTTCAATTCTGGGTACAGCCTGTGCGGAGTTTGCAAGTTCTCCCTGTGACCGCGTGGGTTTCTGCCGGGTGCTCCGGTTTCCTCCCACAGCCAAAGACTTGCAGGTTGATAGATAAATTGCCCCTAGTGTAGGTAGGTGGGAGGAGAATGGTGGGGATGTGGTAGGGAATATGGGATTAACGTAGGATTAGTATAAATGGGTGGTTGTTGGTCGGCACAGACTCGGTGGGCCGAAGGGCCTATTTCAGTGCTGTATCTCTCTATGACTCTAAGGAGGCCATTCAGCCCATGGAATCTGCACCGGCTATTTTGAAGAGTAATCCAGTTAGTCCCACTTCCTGAATCTTTCCCCAGATCCCTGCATTTTTTCCTTCAAGAATTTATTTAATTCCCTTTTGAATATTACTATTGAATACATTTTCAGCACCCTATCAAGCAGATGAAGCCAATTGTCAAAGTGGTCTTCTGCTTTGATTGGAGGCACCAAGGGCAACCACCTCCTGAGGAGAACTTTGGTGCCCCAGACAGCAAACATAGTGTTGGGGTAGGTACGAGGGTAGGGCGGGAGGCGCGGTATGGGGTGAGGCGAATCATATTGCTTCATAGTTTTATAAATCTCTAAACACATACACGCAGACCTATGATACTTACCATCCCTCTGCTGGAGCTGTGGAGGGGAGGGATATAATGAAGGAAACTAATTCAAGAACTGCATCTTTGTTTCTCACAGGAAAAAGATCTGTACCTCCTTGATGATCCACTAGCTGCCGTGGATAAAGATGTGGCCATTCATCTCCTGGAAAATTGTATTTTGGGAATTTTGAAAAATAAGACAGTAATCCTTTGTACACATCGGACAGAGTTTTTGGAGAAGGCGGAAATGGTAGTGTTGATGGAAAATGGAAAGATTGTAACTGCAGGTTAGTGAATGGCTTAGTGATAAATGCACCCCCCCTGATACTGAGCTGTAAGGGTCTGTAGGGTTCCAGGTGAATTCCCAATCTGTACTGCTTTAGCTAATCTCATTAGGGGCACTGTCAAGGAGGGGAAAGTTTATGCAGATGGGCTTGGGATAATTCAAGCTTGACCATGATGCACATCCAGAATTCATTAACCTGATGCCCCTCATTGTCCAAATTCATAAAAGGACAACCATTTGGGTAAGGTCATCCATGGAGAGGAAGGGGGAAATTGGGGGAAATAAAGCCAGCATGTGTCTTCCACAACTGGACTAAAACTATTTCAAGTGTCAGTAGAAAGGTCCTGTCCCCAAACAGCAGCCTTTTGGAGTGCCACAACACTGATACAGCATTTAGGAATGCTGACTGGAGGCATTGTGGAAGAAATGTTCAATTCAGAGGTGGGGTAGGGGAAGCTGAGGGGTATCAAAGAACAAAGAACAAAGAAAATTACAGCACTGGAACAGGCCCTTCGGCCCTCCAAGCCTGCGCCGATCCAGATCCTCTATCTAAACATGTCGCCTATTTTCTAAGGGTCTGTATCTCCTTGCTTCCTGCCCATTCATGTATCTGTCTAGATACATCTTAAAAGACGCTATCGTGCCCGCGTCTACCACCTCCGCTGGCAACGCATTCCAGGCACCCACCACCCTCTGCGTAAAGAACTTTACATGCATATCCCCCCTAAACTTTTCCCCTCTCACTTTGAACTCGTGACCCCTAGTAATTGAATCCCCCACTCTGGGGAAAAAGCTTCTTGCTATCCACCCTGTCTATACCTGTCATGATTTTGTACACCTCAATCAGGTCCCCCCTCAACCTCCGTCTTTCTAATGAAAATAATCCTAATCTACTCAACCACTCTTCATAGCTAGCGCCCTCCATACCAGGCAACATCCTGGTGAACCTCCTCTGCACCCTCTCCAAAGCATCTACATCCTTTTGGTAATGTGGCGACCAGAACTGCACGCAGTATTCCAAATGTGGCCGAACCAAAGTCCTATACAACTGTAACATGACCTGCCAACTCTTGTACTCAATACCCCGTCCGATAAAGGAAAGCATGCCGTATGCCTTCTTGACCACTCTATTGACCTGCGTTGCCACCTTCAGGGAACAATGGACCTGAACACCCAAATCTCTCTGTACATCAATTTTCCCCAGGACTTTTCCATTTACTGTATAGTTCACTCTTGAATTGGATCTTCCAAAATGCATCACCTCGCATTTGCCCTGATTGAACTCCATCTGCCATTTCTCTGCCCAACTCTCCAATCTACCTATATTCTGCTGTATTCTCTGACAGTCCCCTTCACTATCTGCTACTCCACCAATCTTAGTGTCGTCTGCAAACTTGCTAATCAGACCACCTATACTTTCCTCCAAATCATTTATGTATATCACAAACAACAGTGGTCCCAGCACGGATCCCTGTGGAACACCACTGGTCACACGTCTCCATTTTGAGAAACTCCCTTCCACTGCTACTCTCTGTCTCCTGTTGCCCAGCCAGTTCTTTATCCATCTAGGTAGTACACCCTGGACCCCATGCGACTTCACTTTCTCCATCAGCCTACCATGGGGAACCTTATCAAACGCCTTACTGAAGTTCACGTATATGACATCTACAGCCCTTCCCTCATCAATCAACTTTGTCACTTCCTCAAAGAATTCTATTAAGTTGGTAAGACATGACCTTCCCTGCACAAAACCATGTTGCCTATCACTGATAAGCCCATTTTCTTCCAAATGGGAATAGATCCTATCCCTCAGTATCCTCTCCAGCAGCTTCCCCACCACTGACGTCAGGCTCACCGGTCTATAATTACCTGGATTTTCCCTGCTACCCTTCTTAAACAAGGGGACAACATTAGCAATTCTCCAGTCCTCCGGGACCTCACCCGTGTTTAAGGATGCTGCAAAGATATCTGTTAAGGCCCCAGCTATTTCCTCTCTCGCTTCCCTCAGTAACCTGGGATAGATCATTGGACTACATTTGCTTACATCATATTGATGGGCTCAGACTGACAGAAAGATGGCTCCAAGGCACTCTGGTTTCCCTCACCAGCCCAGGTTTCCCTTGTTGACCTCTTTTCCTTTTTATGCAGGTAACCCTGCTCAAGTCCTGCCTATGGTGGAAGCTTACCCGAGTACAAAAATAAAGACTGTAACAAAGAAAGCTGAAGGTAAGTGTACCCAACTGCCAAGTGTTATGAAAGCTAGACCTTGTAACATGATTATGTTTTAAAAATTGTGATTTTTAAAAGTTCAAGATGGAGTCTGGAAGGTCAGGTGACCTCATCTCCACTCTACAAAAGATTGTCAGGACAACAGAGAACACAGCTCAAAGACTGTCTTCTGAAACACAGAGACAACAGCCATTAACACCCAAACAAAAATAGGTTTCGCTCTCCCAGACTTTCAGGTCAGAAGACAAGCAGTCAGTAATTGGGAAAATGTAAATGTACCAGGCAGGTGGTAACACCTGGGAACAATGGAAAGGCCCAAGTGGCTTTGTGGAACTAGATTTCTGGAATCTGCATTTTGGAACTATACAATAAGCTATTGAGTTCTGAGTCCAGATAAAGTTAACAGACTTTCTGAAGGCCAAGAGGCTGTAAGAGAAGAAATCAACAGTTGTGGCTGCAAGGCAGACTGGAAGAAGGAAGTTCAGCAGTTGTAGCCTCACAGAAAAGGTACCAGCAGTGGCAACTCGAGAGAGAGAGAGAGAGGAGATACCTACTCTCTGAAGCATGTTAGAGTAAAAAGCTGCAAAGACCTGAACCTGTTTTGAGACTCGAAGCTTCCGAAGGAGTAGAAAACCAGCAGGATTGATTGAAAATGCCTTAATCATGGACATCCAGGTTGGAAGTGCTCGGAGAAGTGAGCGAAGAGGACATTGATTTTTGATAAGGTCTGGGAGATCCAACCCATTGCAACCGGGAGGAGTTTGGGACTTTTAACCACCAAGATTTTGTCATCAAAAAGGACTGTGTAATGTATAAGAGTGGTGTGAGGTTTACAAGTGTTTTAATAAGTAAAGAAAATACCTTCCTTTGCAATCTGAGGTGTCAGCTACTTACAAATTACTATCCAGTTAATGGGGATTTCGTTTAGTTTAGTTTAGTTATAATGGAAGTCTTAAAACGTGAAATCTTGTGTAATTCATCAAATTGGTCGGGGGTTCATGTCTCGTATTTTTTACGTGAACACAAGTATACAAGAAATGGGAGCAGAAGGAGACCATAGAGCCCATCGAGCCTGCTCCGCCATTCAATACCATCATGGCTGATCTTAGGCTTCAGTTCTATTTTCCTGCCCACTCCCCATATCCCTTGATTCCCTGTGAGACCAAAAATCTATCTATCCCAGCCTTAAATGTATTCAACGATGGAGCATCCACAACCCTCTGGGATAGAGAATTCCAAAGATTCACAACCCTTTGAGTGTAATACTTTCTCCTCATCTCAGTCTTGAATGATTGACCCCTTATCCTGAGACTGTGCCCCCACATTCTAGATTCCCCGATCAGTCAAAACTATCTCTCAGCTTCTACCCTATCAAGCCCTTTCAGAATCCTGTATATCTCAATGAGATTTCCTCTCATTCTTATAAACTCCAGAGAATATAGGCCCAATTTACTCAGTCTCTCATCATAGGTCAACCCCCTCATCCCAGGGACCAATTTAGTAAATCTTCACTGCACTGCCTCCAGTGCAAGTATATCCTTTCTTAAATGTGGAGACCAAAACTGCACACAGATTCCAGGTGTGGTCTCACCAAAGCCTGTACATTTTATTAAGACTTCTTTATTCCTGTACTCCAATCCCCTTGCAATAAAGGCCAACATGCCATTTGCTTTCCTAACAGCCTGCTGCACCTCCATGTGTAACTTTGTGTGTTCCTTGTACGTGTACCCCCAAGTCTGTCTGAATATCAACACAATCTTCAGCCAGAAGTGTCGAGTTGATGATCCATCTCCGCCTCCTCCTGAAGTCCCCAGCATCACAGATGCCAGACTTCAGCCAATTCGATTCACTCCGCGTGATATCAAGAAATGACTGAAGGCACGAGATACTGCAAAGGCTATGGGCCCTGACAGTATTCCAGCAATAGTACTGAAGACCTGTACTCCAGATCTTGCCACGCCCCTAGCCAAGCTGTTTCAGTACAGCTACAACACTGGCATCTACCCTGCAATGTGGAAAATTGCCCAGGTATGTCCTGTACACAAAAAGCAGGACAAATCCAACCTGGCCAATTACCGCCCCATCAGTCTACTCTCAATCATCAGTAAAGTGATGGAAGGTGTCATCAACAGTGCCATCAAGCGGCACTTGCTGAGCAATAACCTGCTCAGTGACGCTCAGTTTGGGTTCCGCCAGGGCCACTCAGCTCCTTTCCTCACTACAGCCTTGGTTCAAACATGGACAAAAGAGGTGAGGTGAGAGTGACTGCTCTTGACATCAAGGCAGCATTTGACCGAGCATGGCATCAAGGAGCCCTAGCAAAACTGAGGTCAATGGGAATCAGGGGGAAAACCCTCCGCTGGCTGGAATCATACCTAGTGCAAAGGAAGATGGTTGTGGTTGTTGGAGGTCAAATATCTGAGCTCCAGGACATCACTGCAGGAGTTCCTCAGGGTAGTGTCCTAGGCCCAACCATCTTCAGCTGCTTTATCAATGACCTTCCTTCAATCAAAAGGTCAGAAGTGGGGATGTTCGCTGATGATTGCACAATGTTCAGCACCATTCGTGACTCCTCAGATACTGAAGCAGTCCGTGTAGAATTGCAGCAAGACCTGGACAATATCCAGGCTTGGGCTGATAAGTGGCAAGTAACATTTGTGCCACACAAGTGCCAGGCAATGACCATCTCCAACAAGAGAGAATCTAACCATTTCCCCTTGACATTCAATGGCATTACCATCGCTGAATCCCCCACTATCAACATCCTAGGGGCTACCATTGACCAGAAACTGAACTGGAGTAGCCATATAAATACCGTGGCTACAACAGCAGGACAGAGACTAGGAATCCTGAGGCGAGTAACTCACCTCCTGACTCCCCAAAGCCTGTCCATCGTCTGCAAGGCACAAGTCAGGAGTGTGATGGAATACTCTCCAGTTGTCTGGATGGGTGCAGCTCCAACAACACTCAAGAAGCTCGATACCACCCAGGACAAAGCAGCCCGCTTGATTGGCACCCCATCTACAAACATTCACTCCCTCCACCATTGACACACAGTAGCAGCAGTGTGTACCATCTACAAGATGCACTGCAGCAATGCACCAAGGCTCCTTAGCAGCTTCCAAATCCGCAACCTCTACCAACTAGAAGGACAAGGGCGGCAAATACATGGGAACACCACCACCTGCAAGTTCCCCACCAAGTCACACACCATCCTGACTTGGAACTATATCGTCGTTCCTTCATTGTCACTGGGTCAAAATCCTGGAACTCCCTTCCTAACAGCACTGTGGGTGTACCTACCCCAAGTGGACTGCTGTGGTTCAAGAAGGCAGCTCACCACCACCACCCCATCAGTCACCACCACCTCAAGGGCAATTAGGGATGGGCAATAAATGCTGGCCTGGCCAGTGACGCCCACATCCCATGAATGAATTTAAAAAAAAGTTTCACACTTCCCTACATTATTCTCCATTTGGCATCTTGTTGCTCACTCAGTCTGTCTATATCTTTTTGCAGCCTCTCTGCATCCTCCCCGCAGCTTACCTTTCCACCGAGCTTTGTATCATCAGCAAACTTAGATGCATTACTGTCTGTCTCTTCATCCAAGTTATTAAGATAGAGTGTAAATAGCTGAGGCCCCAGCACTGATCCTTGCGGCACACCATTATTCACTGCCTGTCTGTTAACCAATCCTCTATCCACGCTAATATATTCCCCCCAACAGCATGATCCCTTACCTTGCCTATTAATCTTTTATGTGGCATTTTTCTAATGCCTTTTGAAAATCCAGGTGTACTACATCTATTGGTTTCCATTTGCCCTACTAGTTACATCCTCAAAAACTCTAATAAATTTGTCAAACAGGATTCCCTTTTCTAATCATACTATGCTTTTCCAAGTTCAATGTTAAGACTTCTTTAATAATAGTTTCCAGCATCTTACTAATGACTGATGTTAGGCTAACTGGCCTGTAGTTCCCTGTTTTCTCTCTACCTCCTTTCTTGAAAAGTGGTGTAACATTTGCCAATTTCCAATCTGACGGGACCATTCCTGAATCTAAGGAATTCTGGAAGATCATAGTTAGCACATCCACTATCTCTGCAGCTATCTCTTTTAGAACCCTAGGATGTAGGCCATCTGGTCCTGGGGACTTGGCAGATTTTAGTCCCTCAAGTTTCTCCAATACTTTTTCTCGGCTGATATCAATATCCTAAATTTCATCACTTATCGATCTCATTGAGGTCATAACACTGGCAGTAGAGAGTATGAACCTTGTTAACCAAAGAAATCAACCTGGGGAGATCCCTGCGGACACAGAGATAAAGGGACTTAACAGAATTTGAATGACACTCTGTGCATTTGCAACTTACACTGTAGTGTGGATTGATAGGCATATATTCTACACTGTAATTCCTTTTGTATTAAGAGCTTGAAAGAATCATACCACAGTTACAACACAGAAGGGGGCTATTCGGCCCATCGTTGCCCATGCCAGCTCTCTGTGAGAGCAACTCAGCTGGTCCCACTCCCTTGCCTTTTCTCTGTAGTCCTGCAAATCTTTTCTCTTCAGATAATTATCTAATTCCCTTTTGAAAGCTATGATTGAATCTGCCTCCCACACTCTCAGACACTGCATTTCAGATCCTAACCACTCACTGCATAATAAAGTTGTTCCTCATGTCGCCTTTGGTTGTTGTGCCAGTCACTTTAAATTGGTGTTGTTTACTCATCACCCCTGTGCTTACTGACTACACTGGCTCCCACTTGAACAACGCATCGATTTTAAAATTCTCATCTTTTCAAATCCCTCTATGGCATGGTGAATCCCAATCTCTAATATCCTCCAACCCTACATCTCTGAGATATCTGCCCTTGTCTAATTACGAACATCCCTGATTTTCATCGCTCCACCATTGGTGCCTGAACCTTCAGCTGCCTAGGCCTTAAGCTCTGAAATACACTCCCTAAACCTCTCCACCTTGCTTTCCTCCTTTAAGACACTCCTTAAAACCTACCTATTTGACCAGGCTTTGGTCATCTGGCCTAATATTTCCCTTTGTGGCTCAATGTCATATTTTGTTTTATAATCCCTCTGTGAAGCGCCTTGGGACGTTTTATTACGTTAAAGGACATTCCATAAATATAAGTTTTTGTTTACATTTCAGGTCAATGACCTTTCATCGGAACTGGAAAAACTTAGAGCCATAACAGGTTTTAAGCAAGTACAGAGGAGGGGAAAGGGAGGAGAAGAGGAAAGAACTTTAGAAATCAAAGAAATTTACAGCACAGAAGGAGGCCATTTGCCGACCAACAAGGAGCCATCCAGCCTAATCCCACTTTCTGGCTCTTGGTCCATAACCTTCTCAGTTCTGATGAAAGGTCATTGATCTGAAACGTTAACTCTGTTTCTCCCTCTACTGATGCTACCAGACCTGCTGAGTGTCTCCAGCATTTTCTGTTTCTGTTTCAGATTTCCAGTAACTGCAGTATTTTGCTTATTGCTCTCTCCTTCCACTCCCCCAGGCACAGGTTAGGCTGGGCTCAAAACTGACCAATGAAATTGAAATGACAAGAACAAAGTTGCAACAGAGAACATGTATCATTGTAACGAGAGAAGAATGTGACTTTCTTGGATTTTATCTTTGATTAGCATTTGAGATGTAGTCTATGTTTTCACTGCTTAAACTCACCATGTCTGTCCTCTTCAAACTCAGCTGAGGTAGAGAGCCCTAAGAAGGAGGAGGAGCCAGTTGATCAAGTCAACATGGAGGTCAATCTTCAGGCCGAGGAGGGGAAGAAGACGGGAGCAGTGTCGCTGCAAGTGTACCGGTCATACTGGCTGTCGGTTGGCAAATGGCTCGCACTTTCTGTGCTCCTCTGTCTGTTGCTGATGCAAGGTAAAGGAATTGGTGGAATAGAAACAGAAAGTGCTGGAAATACTCAGCAGGTCTGGCAGCACCTGTGGAGAGAGAAACAGAGTTAATGTTTCAGGTCTGTGACTTTTCATCAGAAAGGATTTAGTGGAGTCGGCTGAGGAAAGTGGAAAAGGAAAAGTGCATTGGTACAGGTGATGTTCATTCCGAGAATTCCCCACACAAGTATTGTCTGATCTTGGCTCTGTCCTGAGTGGTAGATTCAGACTCGGTGGGCAAATGAGGTACACAAGCAAGATGCAAAGCCTTTTACCTCCTCCCTTCCCAGTGTCCAGGGCCCCAAACACTCCTTCCAGGTGGTCAGCAACTTTCCAGTTCTGATGAAAGGTCATTGACTGGAAACACTACTTCTCTCTCCACAGATGCTGCCTGACCAGCTGAGTATTTCCAGCATTTTCAGCTTTTATTTGAAACACTAACTTCTTTCCATTTAGTCTACTGTATACCAGAAATAGAGGATAACCAAGCGGTTAATAAGAGTGAGAAACGTAAGGTAATTAATATCAGAAACTTAAGAGACTAAATTTCAACAAATCTCCAGGAGCTGATGGCCTACATTCTCGGGTTCTAAAAGAGATAGCTGCAGAGATAGTGGATGCACTGGTTATGATTTGCCAAAATTCCCTCACTTCTGGAACAGTTCGAGCAGATTGTAAGTTAGCAAATGTAACAGTGCTATTCAAGAAAGGAGGGAGAGAGAAAACAGGGAACTACAGGCCAGTTAGCCTGTCGTCAGACATCAGGAAAATGCTAGAATCTGTTATTAAGGAAGTCTTAACGATGCAGTCAGAAAATCATAATATAATCAGACAAGGTCAGTATAGTTTTACGAAAGGGAAATTGTGTTTTTTGAGGATGTAACTGGTAGGGTACATAAAGGGGAACCAGCAAATATAATGGACTTGGAGTCCAAAAGGCATTTGATAAAATGCCACACGGTTAATACGCAAGCTAAGGGCTTGTCGAGTTGGGGGTAATATATTAGCATGGATAGAGGATTGGTTAACGGACAGGAAGCAGAGAGTCGGGATAAATGGCGCATTTTCAAGTTGGCAGGCTGTGACTAGTGGAGTGCCTCAAACTATTTGTAATCTATAATCGTTTGATAGTACAGAACTTGAGAATTGCTGATAATAGAGACATGTTGTCAAAGTTTTGTTTGAAATTTAAGCCAGGCAGCTTGACTCTGATTGGTCAGACATTGCACTGAGGAATGAAAACAAAGCTTGCAGTTAACTGTCAGTCACCATAAACTGGTGCATTCTCCATGGCAACACCTCTACCAATTGGAGTTCACTTGTCAACCAATCAACACTCTCGTCTCATGCAGTATAAGTTGTTGTTTTCCCTTACATTGGTTATTCTTGCGATTGTCCTGATGAGTGCAAGACGAAAAGCTTCGACAACATGTCTCTATTTGTAATCTCTATTAATAACTCAGACAAAGAGACTGAGAGTATTGTGTCAAAGTTTGCTGACAATACAAAGCTAGGTTGGAATGCAAGCTGTGAGGAGGACACAGTTCTGGTCACCACACTTTAGGAAGGATGTGAGGGTCCTTGTGAGGATGGAGAGGAGATTTACTAGACTGTTTCCAGGGTTAGGGGATTTTGGTTACAAGGTTAAGTTGGAAAAGCTGGAGTTTTTCTCCCTGGAGCAAAGGATGTTGAGGGAAGATTTGATAGAGGTGTACAAGATTATGACAGGTTTAGATAAGGTAGACAAAGAAAAGCTGTTCCCATTAGCTAATGGTACAAGGACTAAGGAACACAGATTGAAGGTTTTGGGCAAGAGATGCAGGGGGAATATGAGGAAGAACTTTTTTACGCAGCAAGTGGTAATGATCTGGAACTCATTGCCTATGAGGGTGGTGGAAGTGGAGATGAATGATTTCAAAAGGAAATTGGATGGGCTTGAAGGAAATAAACTTGCAGGGCTATGGGGATTGAGCGGGGTCGTGGGACTGACTGGATTGCTCTGCGGAGAGCTGACATGGACTCAATGAGCCAAATGGCCTCCTTGTCTGCCGTAAATGAGTCCATAGCTATTCTGAAGGGCTTGTTAGGGTAGACACTGAGAGGTTGTTCCCCCGGTAGGGAATCTAGAATACGGGGGCACAGTCTCAGGATAAGGGGCCGATCATTTAGAACTGAGATGGGGAGAAATTTCTTCACTCAAACTGTTGTGAATCTTTGGAATTCTCGACCTCAGAGGGTTGTGGATGCTCCATCTTTGAATAGATTTGAAGCTGGGACAGACTGATTTTTGGTCCCTCAGGGAATCGAGGGATATGGCGAGTGGGTGGGAAAGTGGAGTCGAAGCCCAAGACTAGCCATAATTGTTTTGAATGGTGGAGCAGGCTCAATGGGCCATCTGGTCAACTCCTGCTCCGATTATAGAGTCATAACAGCACAGAAGGAGGCCATTCGGCTCCTTGAGTCCATGCCAGCTCTCTGTAGGGCAATCCAATCATTCCCATTCCATGGCGATATCCCCATAGCCCTGGAAGTTTATTTCCCTCAAGTTCCCATCCAATTTCCTTTTGTAATCATTCATTGCCTCCGCTTCCACCACACTCGTTGTGTAAAAAATTTCTCCCTCATATTACCTGTGCATCTCTCGCCCAAAACCTTCAATTTGTGTCCCTTAGTCCTTGTACCATCAGCTAATGGGAACAGCTTTTTTTAGTCTGCCCTACTCAAAGCAGTCATAATCTTGTATAGCTCTATCAAATCTCCTCTCAATCTCCTTAGCTCCAAGAAGAACAACCCCAGCTTCTCCAACCTAACCTCATAACTAAAATCCTTCATCCCTGGAACCATTCTGGTAAATCTGCTCTGCACCATCTCCAGTATCCTCACATCCTTGATGTTGTTAGTATTCAGAAATTTATTGATTTCTGTCTTGAACATGCTCAATGACTGAGCTTCCACAGCCCTCTGGGGTAGAGAATTCCACAGATTCACCACCCTCTGAGTATAGAAATTCCTCTTCATGTCAGTCTTAAATGGCCTGCCCCTTATTCTGACACTGTGTCCCCTCATTTTAGACTGACCAGCCAGTGAATAACTTTACACTTATTCACATTATATTCCATCTACCATGTTCTTGCCCATTCACTTAGCCTGTCCAAGTCTGCTTTCGATTCTTGATAAGCAAGGGAGTGAAAGGTTATTGGGGGTAAGCGAGAAGGTGGAGTTGAGGTTACAAACAGATAAGCCATGGCAGAGAAGGCCGAAGGGCCAAGTGTCCTGTTCGTGCTCCTAATTTGTATGTTCGTAATAAGCCTCTTTACATCTTCCTCACAACTTACATTCCCACCTAGTTTTGTGTCATCAGCAAATTTGGAAATATTACAATTGGTCCCCACATCCAAATCATTTATATAGATTGTGAACAGCTGTGGCCCAAGCACTGATCCTTGCTGTATCCCAGTAGTAACAGCCTGCCATCCTGAGAATGACCTATTCAATGACCCATCTATTCCATTTATGTATGCTTTCTGTCTGTTAACCAATTCTCAATCAATACAAGTATGTTACCCTCAATCCCATGCAGTTCAATTTTGTTTACTAACCTCCAGTGTGGGACTTTGTCAAAAGACTTCTGAAAATCCAAATACCCTACATCCACTGGTTCTCCTTTATCTATGCTGCAAGTAATATCCTCAAAAAACTCCAACAGGTTTGTAAAACATTTGACTGAGTATGACATCAAGGAGCCCGAGGAAAAATGGAGTCAGTGGGAATCGGGGAAATCCCTCCGCTGGTTGGAGTAATTTCTAGCATAAAGGAAGATGGTTGTGGTTGTTGCAGGTGAATCATCTCAGTCCCAGGACATCACTGCAGGAATTCCTCAGGATAGTATCCTAGGCCCAACCATCTTCAGCTGCTTCATCAATGACCTTCCCTGCATCGTAAGTTCAGAAGTGGGAATGTTCGCTGATGATGGCACAATGTTTAGCACCATACACGACTCCTCAGATACTGAAGCAGCCCATGTCCATATGCAGCAAGACCTGGACAACATCCAGGCTTGGGCTGATAAGTGGCAATTAACATTCGTGCCACACAAGTGCCAGGCAATGATCATCTCAAACAAGAGAGAATCTAACCATCTCCCAAAGAACAAAGAACAAAGATAATTACAGCACAGGAACAGGCCCTTCGGCCCTCCAAGCCTGCACCGATCCAGATCCTCTCTCTAAACATGTCGCCTATTTTCTAAGGTTCTGTATCTCTTTTCTTCCTGCCCATTCATGTATCTGTCTAGATACATCTTAAAAGACTCCATCGTGCCCGCATCTACCACCTCCGCTGGCAATGCGTTCCAGGTGCCCACCACCCTCTGCGTAAAGAACTTTCCACGCATATCCCCCCTAAACTTTTCCCCTTTCACTTTGAACTCGTGTCCTCTAGTAATTGAAACCCCCACTCTGGGAAAAAGCCTCTTGCTATCCACCCTGTCTATACCTCTCATGATTTTGTACACCTCAATCAGGTCCCCCCTCAACCTCCGTCTTTCTAATGAACATAATCCTAATCTGCTCAACCTCTCTTCATAGCTAGCGCCCTCCATACCAGGCAACATCCTGGTGAACCTCCTCTGCACCCTCTCCAAAGCATCCACATCCTTTTGATAATGTGGCGACCAGAACTGTACGCAGTATTCCAAATGTGGCCAAACCAAAGTCCTATACAACTGTAACATGACCTGCCAACTCTTGTACTCAATGCCCCGTCCGATGAAGGAAAGCATGCCGTATGCCTTCTTGACCACTCTATTTACCTGCGTTGCCACCTTCAGGGAACAGTGGACCTGAACACCCAAATCTCTCTGGACATCAATTTTCCCCAGGACTTTTCCATTTACTGTATAGTTCACTCTTGAATTGGATCTTCCAAAATGCCTCACCTCGCATTTGCCCTGATTGAACTCCATCTGCCATTTCTCTGCCCAACTCTCCAATCTATCTATATTCTGCTGTATTCTCTGACAGTCCCCTTCACTATCTGCTACTCCACCAATCCCCTTGATCTTCAATGGCATTACCATCGCCGAATCCCCCACTATCAACCTCCTTGGAGTCACCATTGACCAGAAACTGATCTGGACCAGCCACATAAATGCTGTGGCTACAAGAGCAGGTCAGAGGCTGGGAATTCTGCGGGGAGTAACTCACATCCTGTCTCCCCAAAGCCTGTCCACCATCTACAAGGCACAAGTCAGGAGTGTGATAGAATACTCTCCACATGCCTGAATGGGTGCAGCTCCAACAACACTCAAGAAGCTCAACACCATCCAGGACAAAGCAGTCCACTTGATTGTCACCCCATCCACCACCTTCAACATTCACTCCCTCCACGACTGATGCACAGTGGCAGCAGTGTGTACCATCTACAAGATGCACTGCAACAACTCACCAAAGCTACTTTGACTGCACCTTCCAAACCCATGATCTCTACCACCTAAAAGGACAAGGGCAGCAGCTGCATGGGAACACCAACACCTGCAAGTTCCCCTCCAAGCCACACACCATTCTGACTTGGAACTATATTGCCGTTCCTTCACTGTCGCTGGGCCAAAATCCTGGAGCTCCCTTCTTAACAGAACTGTTGGTGTACCTACTCCCCAAGGTCTGCAGTGGTTCAAGAAGGCAGCTCACCACCACCACCTTCCCAAGGATAATTAGGGATGGGCAATAAATGCTGGCCTGGCCAGCAATGCCGACATCCCCCGAGTGAATTAAAAAAAAACCATGATTTCCCTTTCATAAATCCATGTTGACTCTGTCCAATTTTACCATTATTTTCTACGTGTCCAGTTATCACTTCCTTTGTAATAGATTCTAACATTTTCCCGACTACTGATGTCAAACTAACAGGTCGGTAGTTCTCCATTTTCCCTCTCCGTCCCTTCTTAAATAGTGCGGTTACATTTGCTACTTTCCAGTCTGCAGGATCCTTTCCCGAATCTATAGAATTTTGAAAGATAACCACCAATACATCACCTATGTCTATAGCCACCTCCTTCAATACTCTGGAATCTAGCTCATCTGGTCCAGGGGATTTATTAACCTTCAATTCAGATAACTTTTCAAGTACTGCTTCTTTACTGATACTAATTTCTTTCAGTTCCTCGTTTTCACAAATCCCTTGGTTCCCTAGTATTTCTGGGAGATTTTCTGCATCTTCCTCCATGAAGGCAGACACAAAGTAATTGTTTAGTTTCTCTGCCATCTCCCTGCTCTGCATTATAAATTCTCCAGCCTCCACCTGTAATGAACCCACATTTTTCCTTGCTAATCTTTTCCTTTTCATATACCTAAAGAAGCTTTTACAGTCTGCCTTTATGTTTCCTGCTTGCTTGCATTCATATTCTCTTTTCCCTTTTTTTATTCAGTTTCTTGGTTCGTCTTTGCTGGATTCTAAATTGCTCCGAATCCTCGGGCTTACTACTTTTTCTCGTGACCTTGTAAGCCACTTCCTTTGATCTATTGCAATTTTTAAACTTTTGTTAGCCACAGTTTATTCACCTTTCGAATTGGGTGTATGTGCCTGAGATGAATATGTATCTGTTGTAGACCATGTAGTACTTCTTTAAATACTAGTCATTGCCTGTCTACCATCAAAACATTTAGTGTATTTTCCCAATTCACATAGCCAACCTTTCCCTCATACCCTCATAGTTTCCCTTGTTCAGATTTAAGACGCTCGTTTCAGAATGATTTATATCGCGTTCAAAATTAATGTGAAATTCTATCATATTATGATCACTATTTCCCAAAGTCTCCTTTACAGCAAGGTTATTAATTAGCCCTTTCTCATTCCATAATTTTAAATCTGAAATAGCCCGATTCCAAGTTGGTTCTTCAACGTACTGCTCCAGAAACCCATCTTGTACACACTCCAGCAATTCATCCTCCACAGCATTAGTGCTGATTAGGTTTACCCAGTCTATATGTAAATTGAATGCGCCCATTATTACTGTATTACCCACGTGTCCTACATTACCACTACAGTTTGGTGGCCTATAAACAGCTCCCACCAATGTTTTCTGCCCCTTGCTGTTTCTTAGCTCCACCCAAACTGATTCTACAGCTTTATCCTTCAATCTAAGATCCTCTGTCACTAATGTACTGATCTTGTCCCTTATGAAGAGAGCAACCCCACCTCTTTTTCCTTTTTGCCTATCCCTCCTAAATGATAAATATCCTTGGATATTCATTTCCCAATCTTGGTCACCCTGTAGCCACGTCTCTGTAATGGCAATTAAATCATACCCATTTACCTTCAAATCATCAACCTTATTGTGAATGCTGCATGCATTCAGATAGACTGCCTTTAATTCGGCCTTTTTAACATTATTCTGCATTCTGATCCTATTTGATGCTTGCTTTTGTCTGTCTTCTAATTTCGCTTACTACATTTCTACTTCCGGTTGCCAGTTTTGCCTCCCTCCAATCTGAGCTCTCTCTCAGGTTCTCATCCCCCTGCCAATCTAGTATAAATCCTCCCTAACAGCAGTAGCATATCTCCCTGTGAGGATATTAGTCCCGGTCCTGCTAAGATGCAACCTGTCCATTTTGTACAGGTCTCACCTGCCCCAGAACCCGGTCCCAATGTCTCAGAAATCTGATGCCCTCCCTCCTACACCAATTCTCCAGCCATGTGTTCAATTGATCAATCCTGTTATTCTTATGCTGTCTAGCACATGGGACTGGGAGTAATCCTGAGAGTACTGATTTTGAGTTCCTGCTTTTTTAATCTCCTCCCTGACTCCATAAAATCTGCTTTCAGGACCTCATCCCGCTTCCTGCCTATGTCATTGGTACCAATGTGGACCACAACCTCTGGCTGCTCATCCTCCCCCAGAAGAATGCCCTTCAGCCACTCCGTGACATCCTTGACCCTGGCGCCAGGGAGACAAAATACTATCCTGGAGTCACGTCTATGGCCACAGAATGCCTGTCTGTTCCCCTAACTAACAAATCCCCTATCACGACTGCTCTTCCATTCTTCTTCCTCTCCTTTTGTGCAGCTGAGCCACCTGTGGTGCCACGGACTTGGATCTTGCTGCACTCTCCTGAGGAATCATTACCCTCACCAGTATCCAAAATGGAAAACAGATTAGTGAGCGAGATAGACTCAGGGGACTCCTGCACTGCCTACCTGGTTTTCTTAGACTGCCTGGCGGTCACCCATTCTCTATCTGCCTGCATGCTCCTAACCTGTGGTGTGATCACCTCCCTAAACATGCTATCCACGTAGGGCTCTGCCTCACAGATGCACAACAGTGACTCCAGCCACTGCTCAAGTTCCGAAACTCAGAGCGCAAGCTTGTGCAGCCAGCGGCACATCCTGCAGATGTGTTGTCTAGGTGCGTCTATGACTTCCCACTTGCCACAGGCTGTACATTCCACTCGGCCGAGCTGCCCTGCCATACCTTAAATTTACAGACTATTTATTACAAGTAGAATAGCTTACCAGTTACTCACTAACGAGTTCCTTCTGCTGCACTGATTTAGAGCCAAATATTGGGAGATGAAAAAAGGTAGAAAAAAGGAGCATCCCCTCCCAACTTCACTGAACTCCCCACTCACCAAACTCATAACTGCACACTCTTCTTACAATCTGGCACCTCCTTCAGTATGTAAGGAAGATTGGAAGATTACGGCAAGCCCTTCCACTATCTCCACTCCCATTTCCTTTCGCAATCTAGGATGCAAGTCATCCGAACGAGGTGGCGTATCTACGCTAAGCATAGCCAGCTTTTCCATTACGTCCTACCTATCAATTTTCACCTCATCCATTACCTCTACTATCTCTGTTTCTAACAATATTTTGTCAGCATCCCCTTCCTTAGTAAACACCGATAGGAATTACTGATTAAGTATTCTAGTCTTGCCCTGTGTCTCTCAGCATATATCATCCTATTTGTCCCCAATAGGTCCCATTCCACCTCTTACTACCCATTTACTATTTACATGCCAGTAGAAGATCTTTGGGTTCCCTTTTATGTTGACTGCCATTCTATTCTCATGTTCTATCTTTGCCAGTTACATTTTCCTCTTCACCTCTCAACTTATTGTATTTGGCCAGGTTCTCATTTGAAGAATTCATCTCACATGCATCATACACCCTCTTTTTTTTTGTTCCATCATATTCTTTATCTTAATAAAAGCAAAATACTGCAGATGCTGGAATTCTGAAATAAAAACAGAAAGTGCTGGAAATACTCAACAGGTCTGGCAGCGTCTGTGGAGAGAGAAGAACAGTTAATGTTTCAGGTCTATGACCTTTCATCAGAACTGGCAAAGGTTAGAAAAGAATTAGGTTTTAATCAAGTGAAGCAGGGGGCGTGGGGAGTTGGTGGGGAAGAAAACAAAAGGAAAGGTGTTCGATAGGACAGAGGGCAGGAAAGATTAAATAACAAAGCCGACCTAGAACAAAGGCAAAGAGATGTTAATGCTTGTGTTGAAAGACAAAACATTAGTCCAGAGAGAGTGTTAATAGCAGAATAATGAGCAGCTCCATCCAAAATCGCATGAAAAACAGGCACATGGTTAAAAAACAAAATGAAAAAAATAGAAAAGGTGCCGTGGATAGGGGACAAGGTGTCAGAGGTGATGGAGGAGTGGACCGGGGTGTCGCGGAGGGAATGATCCCTTCGGAATGCTGACGGGGAAGGGAAGAGACGGGAAGATGTGTTTGGTAGTGGCATCACACTGGAGGTGGTGGAAATGGCGGAGGATGATCCTTTGGATGTGGAAGCTGGTGGGGTGGAAAGTGAGAACACGGAGAACGTTGTCGTGGTTCTGGGAGGTAAGGGAAGGGGTGAGGGCAGATGTGCGGGAAATGGGTTGGACATAGTTGAGGGCCCTGTCAACCACAGTGAGGGGGGGGTGGTGGAATCCTTTGTTGAAGAAAAAGCAAGACATATCAGAAGCGCTGTTGTGGAAGGTTGCATCATCCGAACAGATGCGTTGGGAGACACTGGGAGAATGGGATGGAGTCCTTACAGGAAACAGGGTGTGAGGAATTGTAGTCAAGGTAGCTGTGGGAGTCAGTGGGCTTATAGTGGATATTAGTAGGCAGCCTATCCCCAGAGATGGAGACAGAGAAGTCAAGGAAGGGAAGGGAAGTATCAGAGATAGACCATGTAAAGGTGAGAGAAGAGTGGAAGTTGATGAAGTTTTCCAGTTCGGGCTGATGGCAGGAATCGGCACCAATACAGTCATCTTATTTATCTTCCTCATCATCCAAGGAGTACTGTTTTTGCTTCCCCTAACTTCCACCCTTGTTGGAATGTGCATAGCCTCAACCTGAAACATCTCCTTAATGATCACCCATTGCTCCTTTAGCATTTTTCCTGTCAGTCTTTGGTTCTATTTTGTCCTGGCTAGATTCCCCCCTCATCCCATTGAAGTTAACCCTCTTCCATTTAGAGGTTTTGCTTTAGATTGTTCCTTGCTCTCCTCCATTGCTAATCTAAACCTTATGATACAATGATCACGCTTACCCAAATGTTCCCCCACAGATACTTGGTTCTCTTGGCCCTACCTTGACTGGGAGACGATGGTGTAGTGGTAATGTCATTGAACTAGTAATGCAGAGGACCAGGCTAATGGCCTGGGAACCCTGTTCAAATCCTACCATGGTAATTGGTGAAATTTAAATTCAAATAATTAATAAATTAAATTAATTAATCAAAAAAAGTCTGGAATTCAAAGCTAGTCTCAGTAATGATGCCATGAACCCATCTGGTTCACTAAGATCCTTTCGGAAAGGAAATCTGCTGTTCTTACTTGGTCTGGCCTACACGTGACTCCAGACCCACAGCAATGTGGTTGACTCTCAACTGCCCTCTGAAATGGCCTAGCAAGGCACTCTGATGTCAAGGGCAATTCGGGGTGGGCAACAAAAACTGGCCTTGCCAGCGCCGCCCACGTTCTACAACAGAATTTTAAAAACCTCATTCCCCAGCACCAGATGCCTCCTTCCAAATTGGACCGAGAACTGGTCAAGGAATTTCTCCTGAACACATTTCAGAAATTCTTCCACCTCCTTACTCTTTACTCGAAAATTATCCCAATCTGTAGTTATGGGTAATTAAAGTCCCCCAACATCACCACCCTATAGTTCTTGCACACCTCTGCCCTTTCCCTACAGATTTGCTCCTCCTATCTCTCACTATTTGGAGACCTATAGAATAGCCCCAGTAGCGTGATCAGACCCTTTCTGCTTCTCAACTCTAACCAAATGGATGACAGCCCCCCACTTTACTTTCATTTTTAGTCATTTTTAGTTATTTTTTCTTCCTTTTTTTTGCATTCCTTTTTACATTTTTTACAATCTTTTTTTGTATTTATTTCAGTTCATCTTAGTTTGTTCAGTTTGCTCACCCACTTTTTTTCAGGTTGTTTTTCTTCAGGTTTGCACTTGCTGATGTTCTATATTCAGTATATTCACACCTAATCTGTACTAATGCTTTGTCTTTCAACACACCATTAACATATTGTTTGCCTTTGCTCCGTGACCTTTTGGTCAGCTATGTGGCCTGGTCCAATCTGCACCTTCTCCTTTGTTATCTCTTGCCCAACCCCCACCTCACTTGTTTATAATCTGTGACTTTTCTAATATTTGTCAGTTCCGAAGAAGGGTCACTGACCCGAAACGTTAACTCTGCTTCTCTTTCCACAGATGCTGCCAGACCTGCTGAGTGAATCCAGCATTTCTTGTTTTTGTTTCAGATTTCCAGCATCCGCAGTATTTTGCTTTTATTATATTGGATTCTGTCTTTGTCTGCCTCAAAGACATCCACTCTTTGGAACACTACAATGTCTTCCCAGCTCCCTTTTTTCCTTCCCTATCTTTTCTGAATATTGAGCGCCCAGTCCTCACCATTTTTAAGCCACGGTTGCATTATTGCCGCTGCATCATATTCCCACATGGCTATTTGTGCTTGTAGCTCACCGACACTGTTGACCACACTTTGTGCGTTTACAGACATGCGTTCTAAACCCATCTTTTTATTTCTCGTAGTCCTTCTTAGTCTGCTGCTATATATTCCTTCTCTAGTACTGTCCACTGCTCCCACTTCTTTCTGCACCTTATTCCTCTTTTCTACTTCTGTGCTGGTGCCCATCCCCCTGCCCATTTCGTTTAAACCCCATATGCTGGTCACAATTTGGTGGTCTCTACATTGGGAAGACTCAACACAGGTTGAATGACTACTTTGTGGAGCACCTCCATTCAGTCTGCAAGTGTGACTCCAAGCTCCTAGTCGCCTGTCATTTTAATTCTCCATCTTGCTCCCACTGTGACCTCTCTATCCTTGGCCTCTGACAGTGTTGCAATGGAGCTTGAGGAACAGCACCTCATCTTTCAGTTAGGCACTTTACAGCTTTCTAGACTCGACACTGAGTTGAACAATTTCAGCTCCTAAATTCTGCCCCATTATTTTTTGCTTTTTTGTTTGTTTTTGGATGGGAGCTGTGGTAATAATTCTAACTTTTTCCAGTTCTGATGAAAGGTCATCAACCTGAAACATTAACCCTGTTTCTTTCTCCACAGCAGCTGCCAGACCTGCTGGGCAATTCCAGTACTTTCTGCTTTTATTGTTGAATGTGGTGCCAAGTCATACAAAATTCAAGGCCCTGGCTTTCATTCTGGGCTCATACTGAGTTAGCTGATTTCAGTCTGGTAGCATTTGGGGCACAATAATTGGCCTCAGTATTCCTGGGCTTGGAAGGGAAAAATCAATTTGGTTCCCTGTGCTGATCCTTATCCAGTAACTCCCTGCTGAAATATACATGTGTTAAGTGAGGATCAGACTGGACTTGGCTGTGATGCCTCACACTGTTGAATAAAGTGCTGACATGACTGCGCATGGAGGTTTACACATGATGAGTAGCCACTGGGGAGAGAGAGCCATGAGCTATCAATAGTCAGCGCTCTCAGGAGAGAGAACCTTATGTCATCGATTGTTCGCCTCTTTTTATGTTATGTGCTGGCACATTGGGTTGGGGAGAATTCAACTCATAGGCAGCTTGTTTAAACGGGTATGTCCATAGGAAGAGATTAGTGAAAATAAACGTGGGTCCATTAGAGGGAGAGACAGGTGACATTATAATGGGGAATAAGGAAATGACAGAGACATTAAACCAATACTTTGTACATTTCTTCTCAGTAGAATACATCAAAAACAGTCTAGAAATAACCAAGGGTCACACAAGAATAAGGAACTGTAAAAAATCAGTATTGGTAATGAAATAGGATTGGAGAGATTAATGGAACTAAGTGGCAACAAATCCCCTGGACTTGACAACCTGCATACTAGGATTTTAGAAGAGGTAGCTGCAGAGATAGTGGATGCATTGGTTTTGCTCTTCCAGAATTCCTTAGATTCTAGAGCAGGTCCCAAGGATTGGAAGGTAGCAAACATAACCCTGCTATTTAAGAAAGGAGGAAGAGAAAACAGGGAACTATAAGTCAGTTAGCCTAACATCAGTAGAAGGCAAAATGCTAGAATCTATTAGGGACGTGGTAGAAATAAAGATTAAGCAGAGTCAAGATGGATTTATGAAAGGGAAATTATAGAATCATAGGAAATAGGAGCAGGAGTAGGCCATTCGGCCCCTCGAGCCTGCTCCGCCATTCAACTAGATCATGGCTGATCTTCTACCTCAATGCCATTTTCCTGCACTATCCCCATATCCCTTCTGCAAGAGGATTTGAGTACAGGAGTAAAGAAGTTTTGCTACAATTATATAGAGCCTTGGTGAGAATTGTGTACAGTTTTGGTCTCCTTACCTAAGGAAAGATGTACCTGCAATAGAGGGAGTGCAACAAAGGTTCACCAGACTGATTCCTGGGATAGTGGGATTGTCTTATAAGGAGAGACTGAGGAAACTGGACCTGTTTTCTCTAATGTTTAGAAGAATGAGAGGTGATCTCATTGCAGCATACAAAATTCTTACAGGGCTCGACAGGGTTGATGCAGGAAGGATGTTTCCCCTGGCTGGGCGGGGTCCAGAACCAGGGAGACAGTCTCAGAATAAGGGACAGGCCATTTAGGACAGAGAAGAGGAGGAATGTCTTCACTCAGAGGGTGGTAAATCTTTGGAATTCTCTACCCCAGAGGGCTGTGGAGGCTCAGTCATTGAGTATATTCAAGACAGAGATCAATAGATTTCTGGATAGTAAAGATATCAAAGGATATGGGGATAGTGTGGCAGAATGGCATTGAGGTAGAAGATCAGCCCATGATCTAGTTGAAACTGATATAGTTCATTCTGAAACTACGGTCTTAAATCTGAACGAAGGAAACTATGGAGATATGAAGGGCAAATTGGCTATGGTGGATCAGGAAAATACACTAAAAGATTTGATGGTAGACAGTCAATGGCTAGTTAAAATAGTATTACATGGTCTACAACAGATATACATTCCTCTAAGACACAAAAACCGAACAGGAAAGGTGAATCAACTGTGGTTATCAAAAGAAGTGAAAGATTTCATGAGATCAGAGGAAGTGGCTTATAAGGCCGCCAGAAAACGTGGTGAGCCCGAGGATTGGAAGCAATTTAGAATCCAGCAAAGGAGGACCAAGAAACTGATGAAGGGAAAAGAGAATATGAATGCAAGCTAGTGAGAAACATAAAGGCAGACTGGAAAAGCTTCTTCAGGTATGTGGAAAGGAAACGATTAACAAGGACAAATGTGGGTTCATTACAGGTGGAGGCTGGAGAATTTATAATGGAGAACAGGGAAATGGCGGAGAAACTAAACAATTACTTTGTGTCTGTCTTCATGGAGGAAGTTGCAGAAAATGTCCCAGAAATACTAGGGAACCAAGGGACTTGTGAAAATGAGGAATTGAAAGAAATTAGTATCAGTAAAGAGGTAGTACTTGAAAAGTTATCTGGATTGAAGGTTAATAAATCCCCTGGACCAGATGAGCTAGATTCCAGAGTATTGAAGGAGGTGGCTATAGACATAGGTGATGTATTGGTGGTTATCTTTCAAGATTCTATAGATTTGGGAAAGGATCCCGCAGAGTGGGAAGTAGCAAAGGTAACCGCACTATTTAAGAAGGGAGGGAGAGAGAAAACGGGGAACTACAGACCTGTTAAGTTTGATGTCAGCAGTAGGGAAAATGTTGGAATCTATTGGAAAGGATGTGATAACTGGAGAATAATTATATGATTGGGCAGAGCCAACATGGATTTATGAAAGGGAAATCATGCTTGACAAACCAGTTTAAGTTTTTTGAGGATGTTACTTGCAGCATAGATAAAGGATCAGTGCTGGGGCCACAGCTGTTCACAATCTATATAAATGATTTGGATGTGGGGACCAATTGTAATATTTCCATATTCACTGATGTCACAAAACTAGGTGGCAACGTGAGTTGTAAGGAGGCTTCAAGGGGATTTGGACAGGCTAAGTGAATGGGCAAGAACATGACAAATGGAATATAATGTGAATAAGTGTGAAATTATCCACTTTGGTGGAAAATAACAGAAAGACAGAGTATTTCTTAAATGTTGAGGGGTTGGGAAGTGTTGATGTCCAGAGGTACCTGGGTGTCCTTACAACCATACATACGAACATACATACAAACATACATACGAACATACATACAAACATACATACAAACGAGGAGCAGCAGTAGGCCACTCGGCCACTCGAGCTTGCTCCGCCATTCAATAATATCATAGCTGATCTGATTGTAACCTCAGCTCCATGGTCCCGTTTACCCCAATAACCTTGTTCATGAGTCACTAAAAGGTAGCATGCAGGTGCAACAAACAATTAAGAAGGCAAATGGTATGTTGGCCTTCGTTGCAAGGGGATTTGAGTACAGAAGTATAGATGTCTTGCTTCAATTGTATAAAGCTTTGGTGAGACCACACCTGGAGTATTCTGTACAGTTTTGGTTTCCTCATCCAAGGAAGGATATACTTGCCATAGAGGGAGTGCAAAGGAGGTTCACCACACTGATTCCTGGGATGGCAGGATTGTCTTATGAGGAGAGATTGCAGAAACTAGGCCTGTATTCTCTAGAGTTTCAAAGAATGAGAGGTGATCTCATTGAAATTACAAAATTCTTACAGGGTGTGACAGGATGGATTTGGTTAGGATGTTTGGTCGAGCTGGTGAGTCTAGAATAAGGGGACACAGTCGCAGAATAAGGGGCAGGCCATTTAAGACTGAGATGAAGAGGAATTTCTTTACTCAGAATTTGTGGAATTCTCTACCCCAGAGGGCTGTGGAAACTAAATCATTGAGCATGTTCAAGACAGAAATCAATAGATATCTGGATACGAATGACATCAAGAGATATGGAGATAACCCGGGAAAGTGGCATTGAAGTGGATCATCAGCCATGATCTGTTTGAATGGCAGAGAGCAGGCTCAATGGACGGAATAGCCTACTCCTGCTCCTATGTTCCTAAGTCTTAATACAATTATGCAGGGCATTGGTGAGGCCGCACTTGGAGTATAGTCTGCAGTTTTGGTCACATTAACAAGGAATGACATACTTGCCCGCGAAGTTTGCTAGATGTTTACTGGGATGAGAGGATTGTCTTAAGAGGGGAGATTGAGTAGATTAGGCCTATATTCCTTGGAGTTTACAAGAGTGAGAGGTGATCTAATTGAAATATATAAAATTCTTAAGGGTTTGAATGATAGGCTTCCTCTCCTATTGCCCCTAGTTGGCCGGTCGATGCCACATATGCTGACTGAGGGTAGATGGGGAATCTTTCCACAGACCCTGCCAGGTTTACTCTGATCCAAGTCTCCAACTTATGCATTAGTGGCTTGGGGACAGTTGTCATGTATTGATAATCCATACTAAGTTTCCAGATTCTCTTCCTATCTTCCTACATACGGCACTGCAGCCAAGCTCAGCAGCTCGGCACATAAAGGTTGGTATCATCTTCCAAGTAATGTACAGCACACCCAGTCTCTAATAGTCCGATGGACTTGCAGGTTTAATGTCTCAGATATCCTACCTCCACAGCGTCCCGTAATTTGTCCGACTGGTGGCTCTCTCACTGGATTACCAACGTGCAACACAACGAGAATGGGTCCACAACAAGAAACCATTCTGGATCTCTCCATACACATCAATTAATGCGGTTCATTCGGTAAGCACCTTTGTGAGTAATGCGGTATGAGTATGAGCACCGTTAAACATATTGTTTGATGCGGTATCTCTATCAGATTTCGGGTGGAAAGAATGTACCCGAGTGTGTGAACTGATGTAGAACGAATATATCCTCTATGCAGATTAATACAGAATGGGGAATATATCCTCCTGCTGCTCTATATCTGCAACCCTTGGAGTCACGGATGCAGCAATTGGAGCCTTCCATGCTATCCAGGCTGTTAGTGGGGAAAACACAGTGCACCTTATGAACAACATAAGCTCAAGGAGCAGAACCTCATCTTTTGATTGGACACTTTACTGCCTTCCAGACTCAACATTTGATTTCAATTTCAACCTCTGACCGCACCTTTTTATTCATCATGGGATGCGGGTATCACTGGCATGGCTGTATTCATTGCCCATCCCTAAGTGCCCTTGAAAAAGTGGTGGTGAGTCACCTTGAAGTGCTGCAGTTCATGTGGTGTGGGTTGACTCGGTGCTGTTGGACAGGGAGTTCAATGATTTTGACCCAGAAACTATGAAGGAACAATGATTTCCAAGTCTGAATAGTGTGTGACTTGAAGAGGAGCTTGGAGATGGTGGTGTTCCAATGCACCTGATGCCCTTGTTCTTCTGTGTGGTAGAGGTCACTGGTTCAGATGATGCTGCTGAAGAATCCTTGATGTGTTTCCTCAGTGTTTCTTGTAGATAGTACACACGGCTACCATGGTCCGCCAGTGGTGGAAGAAGTGAATGATTAAGGTGATGAATGGGGTGACAATAAAGTGGGCTGCTTTGCCTTGGATGGCATCAA
Source organism: Heterodontus francisci (assembly GCF_036365525.1). Lineage (NCBI taxonomy): Eukaryota > Metazoa > Chordata > Chondrichthyes > Heterodontiformes > Heterodontidae > Heterodontus > Heterodontus francisci. The sequence goes on along the minus strand of NC_090373.1, from coordinate 207,127,863 downwards.
GCTTCGAGTGTTGTTGGAGCTGTACTCATCCAGGCAAGTGGAGAGTATTCCATTACTCCTGATCTGTGATGTTTAGATGATGGAAAGGCTTTGGGGAGTCAGAAGATGAGTTACTTGCCACAGAATGATCAGTCTGTATCTGCTCTTGTAGCCACAGCCCTTATGGCTGATCCAGTTAAATTTCTGGTGAGGGGGGACCCCCAGGATGTTACTGGGAGATTCAGCAATGGTAATGTCATTGAACGTCATGGGGAGATGGTTAGATTCTCTCTTGTTGGAGGTGGTCTTTGCCTGGCACTTGTGTACATAGTGTATTTGGGACAATTTCTTAGAGCAGTATGTTCTAATGCCAACCAGGGACCAGGCTATTTTAGACCTGGTAATGTGCAATGAGACTTCATAGTAAAAGGCAACAATGATCATAACATGATAGAATTTCACATTCAGTTTCAAGGTGAGAAGTCTTGGGTCTAAGACTAAAACTTAAATAAAGGGTATGAGGGCAGAGCTGGCTAAAGTGAACTGGGAAAATAGATAAAGGTAGGACAGTAGAAAAATAGTTGAAGATATTTAAGGAGTTATTTCATAACTTACAGCAAAAATGTATTCCTTCGAGAGAGACTGAGAAGGATGCACTATCTGTGGCTACCTAAGGAAGTTAAGGATAATACCAGACTGAAAGAAAAAGTGTACAGTACTGCGAAGATTAGTGGCAGGTCCGAAGATTGGACAGATTTCAGCAAAGAATGACCAAAACAAAGAAATTAGAGTATAAGAGAAAGCTAGCTAAAATCTGAAAACAGTAAGAGTTTCTACAAGTATTTAAAAAGGAAAAGAGTAACTAAAGTTACTAAAGGGCCAATCAAGGATAGTAGTGGGAAGTTGTGTGTGGAATCAGAGGAGATAGGGGAAGCGTTAAATGAATATTTTGCGTCAGTATTTACAGTAGAGAAAGAAAATGTCGAGGAGAATACTGAGATTCAGGCTACTAGGCTAGATGGGATTGAGGTTCACAAGGAGGAGGTGTTATCAATTTTGGAAAGTGTGAAAATAGATAAGTCCCCTGGGCCAGATGGGATTTATCCTAGGATTCTCTGGGAAGCTAGGGAGGAGATTGCAGAGCCTTTGTCCTTGATCTTTATGTCGTCATTGTCGACAGGAATAGTGCCGGAAGACTGGAGGATAGGAAATGTTGTCCCCTTGTTCAAGAATGGGAGTAGAGACAGCCCTGGTAATTATAGACCTGTGAGCCTTACTTCGGTTGTGGGTAAAATGTTGGAAAAGGTTATAAGAGATAGGATTTATAATCATCTTGAAAAGAATAAGTCCATTAGAGATAGTCAGCATGGTTTTGTGAAGGGTAGGTCGTGCCTCACAAACCTTATTGAGTTTTTCGAGAAGGTGACCAAACAGGTGGATGAGGGTAAAGCAGTGGATGTGGTGTATATGGATTTCAGTAAGGCGTTTGATAAGGTTCCCCACGGTAGGCTATTGCAGAAAATACGGAAGTATGGGGTTGAAGGTGATTTAGAGCTTTGGATCAGAAATTGGCTAGCTGAAAGAAGACAGAGGGTGGTGGTTGATGGCAAATGTTCATCCTGGAGTTTAGTTACTAGTGGTGTACCGCAAGGACCTGTTTTGGGGCCACTGCTGTTTGTCATTTTTATAAATGACCTGGATGAGGGTGTAGAAGGGTGGGTTAGTAAATTTGCGGATGACACGAAGGTCGGTGGAGTTGTGGATAGTGCCGAAGGATGTTGTAGGGTACAGAGGGACATGGATAGGCTGCAGAGCTGGGCTGAGAGATGGCAAATGGAGTTTAATGCGGAAAAGTGCGAGGTGATTCACTTTGGAAGGAGTAACAGGAATGCAGAGTACTGGGCTAATGGGAAGATTCTTGGTAGTGAAGATGAGCAGAGAGATCTTGGTGTCCAGGTGCATAAATCCCTGAAGGTTGCTACCCAGGTTAATAGGGCTGTTAAGAAGGCATATGGTGTGTTAGCTTTCATTAGTAGGGGGATCGAGTTTAGGAGCCACGAGGTCATGCTGCAGCTGTACAGCTGGAGTATTGCGTGCAGTTCTGGTCACCGCATTATAGGAAGGATGTGGAAGCTATGGAAAGGGTGCAGAGGAGATTTACTAGGATGTTGCCTGGTATGGAGGGAAGTTCTTACGAGGAAAGGCTGAGGGACTTGAGGTTGTTTTCGTTGGAGAGAAGGAGGAGGAGAGGTGACTTAATAGAGACATATAAGATAATCAGAGGGTTAGATAGGGTGGATAGTGAGAGTCTTTTTCCTCGGATGGTGATGGCAAACACGAGGGGACATAGCTTTAAGTTGAGGGGTGATAGATATAGGACAGATGTCAGAAGTAGTTTCTTTACTCAGAGAGTAGTAGGGGCGTGGAACGCCCTGCCTGCAACAGTAGTAGACTCGCCAACTTTAAGGGCATTTAAGTGGTCATTGGATAGACATATGGATGAAAATGGAATAGTGTAGGTCAGATGGTTTCACAGGTTGGCGCAACATCGAGGGCTGAAGGGCCTGTACTGCGCTGTAATGTTCTAATTCTAATTCTAATACAGAATGGGGAATGTATCCTCAGTGTGTGGATTAATACAGAGTGGGGAATGTATCCTCAGAGTGTGGATTAATACAGAATGGGGAATGTATCCTCACTGTGTGGATTAATACAGAGTGGGGAATGTATCCTCAGAGTGTGGATTAATACAGAGTGGGGAATGTATCCTCAGAGAGTGGATTAATACAGAATGGGGAATGTATCCTCACTGTGTGGATTAATACAGAGTGGGGAATGTATCCTCACTGTGTGGATTAATACAGAGTGGGGAATGTATCCTCACTGTGTGGATTAATACAGAGTGGGGAATGTGTCCTCAGTGTGTGGATTAATACAGAGTGGGGAATGTATCCTCACTCTGTGGATTAATACAGAATGGGGAATGTATCCTCAGAGTGTGGATTAATACAGAGTGGGGAATGTATCCTCACTGTGTGGATTAATACAGAATGGGGAATGTATCCTCACTGTGTGGATTAATACAGAATGGGGAATGTATCCTCACTCTGTGGATTAATACAGAATGGGGAATGTATCCTCAGAGTGTGGATTAATACAGAGTGGGGAATGTATCCTCACTGTGTGGATTAATACAGAGTGGGGAATGTATCCTCACTGTGTGGATTAATACAGAGTGGGGAATGTATCCTCAGAGTGTGGATTAATACAGAGTGGGGAATGTATCCTCACTGTGTGGATTAATACAGAGTGGGGAATGTATCCTCACTGTGTGGATTAATACAGAGTGGGGAATGTATCCTCACTGTGTGGATTAATACAGAGTGGGGAATGTATCCTCACTGTGTGGATTAATACAGAATGGGGAATGTATCCTCAGAGTGTGGATTAATACAGAGTGGGGAATGTATCCTCACTGTGTGGATTAATACAGAATGGGGAATGTATCCTCACTGTGTGGATTAATACAGAGTGGGGAATGTATCCTCACTGTGTGGATTAATACAGAGTGGGGAATGTATCCTGACTGTGTGGATTAATACAGAGTGGGGAATGTATCCTCAGTGTGTGGATTAATACAGAGTGGGGAATGTATCCTCACTGTGTGGATTAATACAGAGTGGGGAATGTATCCTCAGAGTGTGGATTAATACAGAATGGGGAATGTATCCTCACTGTGTGGATTAATACAGAGTGGGGAATGTATCCTCAGAGTGTGGATTAATACAGAGTGGGGAATGTATCCTCAGAGAGTGGATTAATACAGAATGGGGAATGTATCCTCACTGTGTGGATTAATACAGAGTGGGGAATGTATCCTTAGAGTGTGGATTAATACAGAGTGGGGAATGTATCCTGACTGTGTGGATTAATACAGAGTGGGGAATGTATCCTCAGTGTGTGGATTAATACAGAGTGGGGAATGTATCCTCACTGTGTGGATTAATACAGAGTGGGGAATGTATCCTCAGAGTGTGGATTAATACAGAATGGGGAATGTATCCTCACTGTGTGGATTAATACAGAATGGGGAATGTATCCTCACTGTGTGGATTAATACAGAGTGGGGAATGTATCCTCACTGTGTGGATTAATACAGAGTGGGGAATGTATCCTCAGAGTGTGGATTAATACAGAATGGGGAATGTATCCTCACTGTGTGGATTAATACAGAATGGGGAATGTATCCTCACTGTGTGGATTAATACAGAGTGGGGAATGTATCCTCAGAGTGTGGATTAATACAGAATGGGGAATGTATCCTCAGAGTGTGGATTAATACAGAGTGGGGAATGTATCCTCACTGTGTGGATTAATACAGAGTGGGGAATGTATCCTCAGAGTGTGGATTAATACAGAGTGGGGAATGTATCCTCAGAGTGTGGATTAATACAGAATGGGGAATGTATCCTGACTGTGTGGATTAATACAGAGTGGGGAATGTATCCTCAGTGTGTGGATTAATACAGAGTGGGGAATGTATCCTCACTGTGTGGATTAATACAGAGTGGGGAATGTATCCTCAGAGTGTGGATTAATACAGAATGGGGAATGTATCCTCACTGTGTGGATTAATACAGAGTGGGGAATGTATCCTCAGAGTGTGGATTAATACAGAATGGGGAATGTATCCTCAGAGTGTGGATTAATACAGAGTGGGGAATGTATCCTCACTGTGTGGATTAATACAGAGTGGGGAATGTATCCTCAGAGTGTGGATTAATACAGAGTGGGGAATGTATCCTCAGAGTGTGGATTAATACAGAATGGGGAATGTATCCTGACTGTGTGGATTAATACAGAGTGGGGAATGTATCCTCAGTGTGTGGATTAATACAGAGTGGGGAATGTATCCTCACTGTGTGGATTAATACAGAGTGGGGAATGTATCCTCAGAGTGTGGATTAATACAGAGTGGGGAATGTATCCTCAGAGTGTGGATTAATACAGAGTGGGGAATGTATCCTCACTGTGTGGATTAATACAGAGTGGGAAATGTATCCTCACTGTGTGGATTAATACAGAGTGGGGAATGTATCCTCAGAGTGTGGATTAATACAGAATGGGGAATGTATCCTCAGAGTGTGGATTAATACAGAGTGGGGAATATATCCTCACTGTCTGGATTAATACAGAATGGGGAATGTATCCTCAGAGTGTGGATTAATACAGAGTGGGGAATGTATCCTCAGAGTGTGGATTAATACAGAATGGGGAATGTATCCTCACTGTGTGGATTAATACAGAATGGGGAATGTATCCTCACTGTGTGGATTAATACAGAGTGGGGAATGTATCCTCAGAGTGTGGATTAATACAGAGTGGGGAATGTATCCTCACTGTGTGGATTAATACAGAGTGGGGAATGTATCCTCACTGTGTGGATTAATACAGAGTGGGGAATGTATCCTCAGTGTGTGGATTAATACAGAGTGGGGAATGTATCCTCAGTGTGTGGATTAATACAGAGTGGGGAATGTATCCTCACTGTGTGGATTAATACAGAGTGGGAAATGTATCCTCACTGTGTGGATTAATACAGAGTGGGGAATGTATCCTCAGAGTGTGGATTAATACAGAATGGGGAATGTATCCTCAGAGTGTGGATTAATACAGAGTGGGGAATGTATCCTCAGAGTGTGGATTAATACAGAGTGGGGAATGTATCCTCAGAGTGTGGATTAATACAGAGTGGGGAATGTATCCTCAGAGTGTGGATTAATACAGAGTGGGGAATGTATCCTCAGAGTGTGGATTAATACAGAGTGGGGAATGTATCCTCAGTGTGTGGATTAATACAGAGTGGGGAATGTATCCTCACTGTGTGGATTAATACAGAGTGGGGAATGTATCCTCAGAGTGTGGATTAATACAGAATGGGGAATGTATCCTCACTGTGTGGATTAATACAGAATGGGGAATGTATCCTCACTGTGTGGATTAATACAGAGTGGGGAATGTATCCTCACTGTGTGGATTAATACAGAGTGGGGAATGTATCCTCAGAGTGTGGATTAATACAGAATGGGGAATGTATCCTCACTGTGTGGATTAATACAGAATGGGGAATGTATCCTCACTGTGTGGATTAATACAGAGTGGGGAATGTATCCTCAGAGTGTGGATTAATACAGAATGGGGAATGTATCCTCAGAGTGTGGATTAATACAGAGTGGGGAATGTATCCTCACTGTGTGGATTAATACAGAGTGGGGAATGTATCCTCAGAGTGTGGATTAATACAGAGTGGGGAATGTATCCTCACTGTGTGGATTAATACAGAGTGGGGAATGTATCCTCAGAGTGTGGATTAATACAGAGTGGGGAATGTATCCTCACTGTGTGGATTAATACAGAGTGGGGAATGTATCCTCAGAGTGTGGATTAATACAGAGTGGGGAATGTATCCTCACTGTGTGGATTAATACAGAGTGGGGAATGTATCCTCAGAGTGTGGATTAATACAGAATGGGGAATGTATCCTCAGAGTGTGGATTAATACAGAGTGGGGAATGTATCCTCACTGTGTGGATTAATACAGAGTGGGGAATGTATCCTCAGAGTGTGGATTAATACAGAGTGGGGAATGTATCCTCAGAGTGTGGATTAATACAGAATGGGGAATGTATCCTGACTGTGTGGATTAATACAGAGTGGGGAATGTATCCTCAGTGTGTGGATTAATACAGAGTGGGGAATGTATCCTCACTGTGTGGATTAATACTGAGTGGGGAATGTATCCTCAGAGTGTGGATTAATACAGAGTGGGGAATGTATCCTCACTGTGTGGATTAATACAGAGTGGGGAATGTATCCTCAGAGTGTGGATTAATACAGAGTGGGGAATGTATCCTCACTGTGTGGATTAATACAGAGTGGGGAATGTATCCTCACTGTGTGGATTAATACAGAGTGGGGAATGTATCCTCAGTGTGTGGATTAATACAGAGTGGGGAATGTATCCTCAGTGTGTGGATTAATACAGAGTGGGGAATGTATCCTCACTGTGTGGATTAATACAGAGTGGGAAATGTATCCTCACTGTGTGGATTAATACAGAGTGGGGAATGTATCCTCAGAGTGTGGATTAATACAGAATGGGGAATGTATCCTCAGAGTGTGGATTAATACAGAGTGGGGAATGTATCCTCAGAGTGTGGATTAATACAGAGTGGGGAATGTATCCTCAGAGTGTGGATTAATACAGAATGGGGAATGTATCCTCACTGTGTGGATTAATACAGAATGGGGAATGTATCCTCAGAGTGTGGATTAATACAGAGTGGGGAATGTATCCTCACTGTGTGGATTAATACAGAATGGGGAATGTATCCTCACTGTGTGGATTAATACAGAGTGGGGAATGTATCCTCACTGTGTGGATTAATACAGAGTGGGGAATGTATCCTGACTGTGTGGATTAATACAGAGTGGGGAATGTATCCTCAGTGTGTGGATTAATACAGAGTGGGGAATGTATCCTCACTGTGTGGATTAATACAGAGTGGGGAATGTATCCTCAGAGTGTGGATTAATACAGAATGGGGAATGTATCCTCACTGTGTGGATTAATACAGAGTGGGGAATGTATCCTCAGAGTGTGGATTAATACAGAGTGGGGAATGTATCCTCAGAGAGTGGATTAATACAGAATGGGGAATGTATCCTCACTGTGTGGATTAATACAGAGTGGGGAATGTATCCTTAGAGTGTGGATTAATACAGAGTGGGGAATGTATCCTGACTGTGTGGATTAATACAGAGTGGGGAATGTATCCTCAGTGTGTGGATTAATACAGAGTGGGGAATGTATCCTCACTGTGTGGATTAATACAGAGTGGGGAATGTATCCTCAGAGTGTGGATTAATACAGAATGGGGAATGTATCCTCACTGTGTGGATTAATACAGAATGGGGAATGTATCCTCACTGTGTGGATTAATACAGAGTGGGGAATGTATCCTCAGAGTGTGGATTAATACAGAATGGGGAATGTATCCTCAGAGTGTGGATTAATACAGAGTGGGGAATGTATCCTCACTGTGTGGATTAATACAGAGTGGGGAATGTATCCTCAGAGTGTGGATTAATACAGAGTGGGGAATGTATCCTCAGAGTGTGGATTAATACAGAATGGGGAATGTATCCTGACTGTGTGGATTAATACAGAGTGGGGAATGTATCCTCAGTGTGTGGATTAATACAGAGTGGGGAATGTATCCTCACTGTGTGGATTAATACAGAGTGGGGAATGTATCCTCAGAGTGTGGATTAATACAGAATGGGGAATGTATCCTCACTGTGTGGATTAATACAGAGTGGGGAATGTATCCTCAGAGTGTGGATTAATACAGAGTGGGGAATGTATCCTCAGTGTGTGGATTAATACAGAGTGGGGAATGTATCCTCACTGTGTGGATTAATACAGAGTGGGGAATGTATCCTCAGAGTGTGGATTAATACAGAATGGGGAATGTATCCTCACTGTGTGGATTAATACAGAGTGGGGAATGTATCCTCAGAGTGTGGATTAATACAGAATGGGGAATGTATCCTCAGAGTGTGGATTAATACAGAGTGGGGAATGTATCCTCACTGTGTGGATTAATACAGAGTGGGGAATGTATCCTCAGAGTGTGGATTAATACAGAGTGGGGAATGTATCCTCAGAGTGTGGATTAATACAGAATGGGGAATGTATCCTGACTGTGTGGATTAATACAGAGTGGGGAATGTATCCTCAGTGTGTGGATTAATACAGAGTGGGGAATGTATCCTCACTGTGTGGATTAATACAGAGTGGGGAATGTATCCTCAGAGTGTGGATTAATACAGAGTGGGGAATGTATCCTCAGAGTGTGGATTAATACAGAGTGGGGAATGTATCCTCACTGTGTGGATTAATACAGAGTGGGAAATGTATCCTCACTGTGTGGATTAATACAGAGTGGGGAATGTATCCTCAGAGTGTGGATTAATACAGAATGGGGAATGTATCCTCAGAGTGTGGATTAATACAGAGTGGGGAATGTATCCTCAGAGTGTGGATTAATACAGAGTGGGGAATGTATCCTCACTGTCTGGATTAATACAGAATGGGGAATGTATCCTCAGAGTGTGGATTAATACAGAGTGGGGAATGTATCCTCAGAGTGTGGATTAATACAGAATGGGGAATGTATCCTCACTGTGTGGATTAATACAGAATGGGGAATGTATCCTCACTGTGTGGATTAATACAGAGTGGGGAATGTATCCTCAGAGTGTGGATTAATACAGAGTGGGGAATGTATCCTCACTGTGTGGATTAATACAGAGTGGGGAATGTATCCTCACTGTGTGGATTAATACAGAGTGGGGAATGTATCCTCAGTGTGTGGATTAATACAGAGTGGGGAATGTATCCTCAGTGTGTGGATTAATACAGAGTGGGGAATGTATCCTCACTGTGTGGATTAATACAGAGTGGGAAATGTATCCTCACTGTGTGGATTAATACAGAGTGGGGAATGTATCCTCAGAGTGTGGATTAATACAGAATGGGGAATGTATCCTCAGAGTGTGGATTAATACAGAGTGGGGAATGTATCCTCAGAGTGTGGATTAATACAGAGTGGGGAATGTATCCTCAGAGTGTGGATTAATACAGAATGGGGAATGTATCCTCACTGTGTGGATTAATACAGAATGGGGAATGTATCCTCAGAGTGTGGATTAATACAGAATGGGGAATGTATCCTCACTGTGTGGATTAATACAGAGTGGGGAATGTATCCTCAGAGTGTGGATTAATACAGAATGGGGAATGTATCCTCACTGTGTGGATTAATACAGAGTGGGGAATGTATCCTCAGTGTGTGGATTAATACAGAATGGGGAATGTATCCTCACTGTGTGGATTAATACAGAGTGGGGAATGTATCCTCAGAGTGTGGATTAATACAGAGTGGGGAATGTATCCTCACTGTGTGGATTAATACAGAGTGGGGAATGTATCCTCACTGTGTGGATTAATACAGAGTGGGGAATGTATCCTCAGAGTGTGGATTAATACAGAATGGGGAATGTATCCTCACTGTGTGGATTAATACAGAGTGGGGAATGTATCCTCACTGTGTGGATTAATACAGAATGGGGAATGTATCCTCAGAGTGTGGATTAATACAGAATGGGGAATGTATCCTCACTGTGTGGATTAATACAGAATGGGGAATGTATCCTCACTGTGTGGATTAATACAGAGTGGGGAATGTATCCTCAGAGTGTGGATTAATACAGAGTGGGGAATGTATCCTCACTGTGTGGATTAATACAGAGTGGGGAATGTATCCTCACTGTGTGGATTAATACAGAGTGGGGAATGTATCCTCAGAGTGTGGATTAATACAGAATGGGGAATGTATCCTCAGTGTGTGGATTAATACAGAGTGGGGAATGTATCCTCACTGTGTGGATTAATACAGAGTGGGGAATGTATCCTCAGAGTGTGGATTAATACAGAATGGGGAATGTATCCTCACTGTGTGGATTAATACAGAGTGGGGAATGTATCCTCAGTGTGTGGATTAATACAGAGTGGGGAATGTATCCTCAGAGTGTGGATTAATACAGAATGGGGAATGTATCCTCAGAGTGTGGATTAATACAGAATGGGGAATGTATCCTCAGTGTGTGGATTAATACAGAGTGGGGAATGTATCCTCAGAGTGTGGATTAATACAGAATGGGGAATGTATCCTCAGAGTGTGGATTAATACAGAATGGGGAATGTATCCTCACTGTGTGGATTAATACAGAGTGGGGAATGTATCCTCACTGTGTGGATTAATACAGAATGGGGAATGTATCCTCACTGTGTGGATTAATACAGAATGGGGAATGTATCCTCACTGTGTGGATTAATACAGAATGGGGAATGTATCCTCACTGTGTGGATTAATACAGAATGGGGAATGTATCCTCACTGTGTGGATTAATACAGAATGGGGAATGTATCCTCACTGTGTGGATTAATACAGAGTGGGGAATGTATCCTCAGAGTGTGGATTAATACAGAATGGGGAATGTATCCTCACTGTGTGGATTAATACAGAATGGGGAATGTATCCTCACTGTGTGGATTAATACAGAGTGGGGAATGTATCCTCAGAGTGTGGATTAATACAGAGTGGGGAATGTATCCTCAGAGTGTGGATTAATACAGAATGGGGAATGTATCCTCAGTGTGTGGATTAATACAGAGTGGGGAATGTATCCTCAGTGTGTGGATTAATACAGAATGGGGAATGTATCCTCAGAGTGTGGATTAATACAGAATGGGGAATGTATCCTCAGTGTGTGGATTAATACAGAGTGGGGAATGTATCCTCACTGTGTGGATTAATACAGAATGGGGAATGTATCCTCAGAGTGTGGATTAATACAGAATGGGGAATGTATCCTCAGTGTGTGGATTAATACAGAGTGGGGAATGTATCCTCAGTGTGTGGATTAATACAGAGTGGGGAATGTATCCTCACTGTGTGGATTAATACAGAGTGGGGAATGTATCCTCAGAGTGTGGATTAATACAGAATGGGGAATGTATCCTCAGTGTGTGGATTAATACAGAGTGGGGAATGTATCCTCACTGTGTGGATTAATACAGAGTGGGGAATGTATCCTCAGAGTGTGGATTAATACAGAATGGGGAATGTATCCTCACTGTGTGGATTAATACAGAGTGGGGAATGTATCCTCAGAGTGTGGATTAATACAGAATGGGGAATGTATCCTCACTGTGTGGATTAATACAGAGTGGGGAATGTATCCTCAGAGTGTGGATTAATACAGAGTGGGGAATGTATCCTGACTCTACGGATTAATACAGAATGGGGAATGTATCCTCACTGTGTGGATTAATACAGAGTGGGGAATGTATCCTCAGTGTGTGGATTAATACAGAGTGGGGAATGTATCCTCAGTGTGTGGATTAATACAGAGTGGGGAATGTATCCTCACTGTGTGGATTAATACAGAATGGGGAATGTATCCTCACTGTGTGGATTAATACAGAGTGGGGAATGTATCCTCACTGTGTGGATTAATACAGAGTGGGGAATGTATCCTCACTGTGTGGATTAATACAGAATGGGGAATGTATCCTCAGTGTGTGGATTAATACAGAATGGGGAATGTATCCTCAGAGTGTGGATTAATACAGAGTGGGGAATGTATCCTCACTGTGTGGATTAATACAGAGTGGGGAATGTATCCTCACTGTGTGGATTAATACAGAGTGGGGAATGTATCCTCACTGTGTGGATTAATACAGAATGGGGAATGTATCCTCAGTGTGTGGATTAATACAGAATGGGGAATGTATCCTCAGAGTGTGGATTAATACAGAGTGGGGAATGTATCCTCACTGTGTGGATTAATACAGAGTGGGGAATGTATCCTCAGTGTGTGGATTAATACAGAGTGGGGAATGTATCCTCACTGTGTGGATTAATACAGAATGGGGAATGTATCCTCAGAGTGTAGATTAATACAGAATGGGGAATGTATCCTCAGTGTGTGGATTAATACAGAGTGGGGAATGTATCCTCACTGTGTGGATTAATACAGAGTGGGGAATGTATCCTCACTGTGTGGATTAATACAGAATGGGGAATGTATCCTCACTGTGTGGATTAATACAGAGTGGGGAATGTATCCTCAGTGTGTGGATTAATACAGAGTGGGGAATGTATCCTCACTGTGTGGATTAATACAGAGTGGGGAATGTATCCTCACTGTGTGGATTAATACAGAGTGGGGAATGTATCCTCACTGTGTGGATTAATACAGAGTGGGAAATGTATCCTCACTGTGTGGATTAATACAGAGTGGGGAATGTATCCTCAGAGTGTGGATTAATACAGAATGGGGAATGTATCCTCAGAGTGTGGATTAATACAGAGTGGGGAATGTATCCTCAGAGTGTGGATTAATACAGAGTGGGGAATGTATCCTCAGAGTGTGGATTAATACAGAATGGGGAATGTATCCTCACTGTGTGGATTAATACAGAATGGGGAATGTATCCTCAGAGTGTGGATTAATACAGAATGGGGAATGTATCCTCACTGTGTGGATTAATACAGAGTGGGGAATGTATCCTCAGAGTGTGGATTAATACAGAATGGGGAATGTATCCTCACTGTGTGGATTAATACAGAGTGGGGAATGTATCCTCAGTGTGTGGATTAATACAGAATGGGGAATGTATCCTCACTGTGTGGATTAATACAGAGTGGGGAATGTATCCTCAGAGTGTGGATTAATACAGAGTGGGGAATGTATCCTCACTGTGTGGATTAATACAGAGTGGGGAATGTATCCTCACTGTGTGGATTAATACAGAGTGGGGAATGTATCCTCAGAGTGTGGATTAATACAGAATGGGGAATGTATCCTCACTGTGTGGATTAATACAGAGTGGGGAATGTATCCTCACTGTGTGGATTAATACAGAATGGGGAATGTATCCTCAGAGTGTGGATTAATACAGAATGGGGAATGTATCCTCACTGTGTGGATTAATACAGAATGGGGAATGTATCCTCACTGTGTGGATTAATACAGAGTGGGGAATGTATCCTCAGAGTGTGGATTAATACAGAGTGGGGAATGTATCCTCACTGTGTGGATTAATACAGAGTGGGGAATGTATCCTCACTGTGTGGATTAATACAGAGTGGGGAATGTATCCTCAGAGTGTGGATTAATACAGAATGGGGAATGTATCCTCAGTGTGTGGATTAATACAGAGTGGGGAATGTATCCTCACTGTGTGGATTAATACAGAGTGGGGAATGTATCCTCAGAGTGTGGATTAATACAGAATGGGGAATGTATCCTCACTGTGTGGATTAATACAGAGTGGGGAATGTATCCTCAGTGTGTGGATTAATACAGAGTGGGGAATGTATCCTCAGAGTGTGGATTAATACAGAATGGGGAATGTATCCTCAGAGTGTGGATTAATACAGAATGGGGAATGTATCCTCAGTGTGTGGATTAATACAGAGTGGGGAATGTATCCTCAGAGTGTGGATTAATACAGAATGGGGAATGTATCCTCAGAGTGTGGATTAATACAGAATGGGGAATGTATCCTCACTGTGTGGATTAATACAGAGTGGGGAATGTATCCTCACTGTGTGGATTAATACAGAATGGGGAATGTATCCTCACTGTGTGGATTAATACAGAATGGGGAATGTATCCTCACTGTGTGGATTAATACAGAATGGGGAATGTATCCTCACTGTGTGGATTAATACAGAATGGGGAATGTATCCTCACTGTGTGGATTAATACAGAATGGGGAATGTATCCTCACTGTGTGGATTAATACAGAGTGGGGAATGTATCCTCAGAGTGTGGATTAATACAGAATGGGGAATGTATCCTCACTGTGTGGATTAATACAGAATGGGGAATGTATCCTCACTGTGTGGATTAATACAGAGTGGGGAATGTATCCTCAGAGTGTGGATTAATACAGAGTGGGGAATGTATCCTCAGAGTGTGGATTAATACAGAATGGGGAATGTATCCTCAGTGTGTGGATTAATACAGAGTGGGGAATGTATCCTCAGTGTGTGGATTAATACAGAATGGGGAATGTATCCTCAGAGTGTGGATTAATACAGAATGGGGAATGTATCCTCAGTGTGTGGATTAATACAGAGTGGGGAATGTATCCTCACTGTGTGGATTAATACAGAATGGGGAATGTATCCTCAGAGTGTGGATTAATACAGAATGGGGAATGTATCCTCAGTGTGTGGATTAATACAGAGTGGGGAATGTATCCTCAGTGTGTGGATTAATACAGAGTGGGGAATGTATCCTCACTGTGTGGATTAATACAGAGTGGGGAATGTATCCTCAGAGTGTGGATTAATACAGAATGGGGAATGTATCCTCAGTGTGTGGATTAATACAGAGTGGGGAATGTATCCTCACTGTGTGGATTAATACAGAGTGGGGAATGTATCCTCAGAGTGTGGATTAATACAGAATGGGGAATGTATCCTCACTGTGTGGATTAATACAGAGTGGGGAATGTATCCTCAGAGTGTGGATTAATACAGAATGGGGAATGTATCCTCACTGTGTGGATTAATACAGAGTGGGGAATGTATCCTCAGAGTGTGGATTAATACAGAGTGGGGAATGTATCCTGACTCTACGGATTAATACAGAATGGGGAATGTATCCTCACTGTGTGGATTAATACAGAGTGGGGAATGTATCCTCAGTGTGTGGATTAATACAGAGTGGGGAATGTATCCTCAGTGTGTGGATTAATACAGAGTGGGGAATGTATCCTCACTGTGTGGATTAATACAGAATGGGGAATGTATCCTCACTGTGTGGATTAATACAGAGTGGGGAATGTATCCTCACTGTGTGGATTAATACAGAGTGGGGAATGTATCCTCACTGTGTGGATTAATACAGAATGGGGAATGTATCCTCAGTGTGTGGATTAATACAGAATGGGGAATGTATCCTCAGAGTGTGGATTAATACAGAGTGGGGAATGTATCCTCACTGTGTGGATTAATACAGAGTGGGGAATGTATCCTCACTGTGTGGATTAATACAGAGTGGGGAATGTATCCTCACTGTGTGGATTAATACAGAATGGGGAATGTATCCTCAGTGTGTGGATTAATACAGAATGGGGAATGTATCCTCAGAGTGTGGATTAATACAGAGTGGGGAATGTATCCTCACTGTGTGGATTAATACAGAGTGGGGAATGTATCCTCAGTGTGTGGATTAATACAGAGTGGGGAATGTATCCTCACTGTGTGGATTAATACAGAATGGGGAATGTATCCTCAGAGTGTAGATTAATACAGAATGGGGAATGTATCCTCAGTGTGTGGATTAATACAGAGTGGGGAATGTATCCTCACTGTGTGGATTAATACAGAGTGGGGAATGTATCCTCACTGTGTGGATTAATACAGAATGGGGAATGTATCCTCACTGTGTGGATTAATACAGAGTGGGGAATGTATCCTCAGTGTGTGGATTAATACAGAGTGGGGAATGTATCCTCACTGTGTGGATTAATACAGAGTGGGGAATGTATCCTCACTGTGTGGATTAATACAGAGTGGGGAATGTATCCTCACTGTGTGGATTAATACAGAGTGGGGAATGTATCCTCACTGTGTGGATTAATACAGAATGGGGAATGTATCCTCACTGTGTGGATTAATACAGAGTGGGGAATGTATCCTCAGTGTGTGGATTAATACAGAGTGGGGAATGTATCCTCACTGTGTGGATTAATACAGAATGGGGAATGTATCCTCACTGTGTGGATTAATACAGAATGGGGAATGTATCCTCACTGTGTGGATTAATACAGAGTGGGGAATGTATCCTCACTGTGTGGATTAATACAGAATGGGGAATGTATCCTCACTGTGTGGATTAATACAGAGTGGGGAATGTATCCTCAGTGTGTGGATTCATACAGAGTGGGGAATGTATCCTCAGTGTGTGGATTAATACAGAGTGGGGAATGTATCCTCAGAGTGTGGATTAATACAGAATGGGGAATGTATCCTCACTGTGTGGATTAATACAGAGTGGGGAATGTATCCTCACTGTGTGGATTAATACAGAATGGGGAATGTATCCTCACTGTGTGGATTAATACAGAGTGGGGAATGTATCCTCAGAGTGTGGATTCATACAGAGTGGGGAATGTATCCTCATTGTGTGGATTAATACAGAATGGGGAATGTATCCTCAGAGTGTGGATTCATACAGAGTGGGGAATGTATCCTCAGTGTGTGGATTAATACAGAGTGGGGCATGTATCCTTACTGTGTGGATTAATACAGAATGGGGAATGTATCCTCAGAGTGTGGATTAATACAGAGTGGGGAATGTATCCTCACTGTGTGGATTAATACAGAATGGGGAATGTATCCTCACTGTGTGGATTAATACAAAGTGGGGAATGTATCCTCTGAGTGTGGATTAATACAGAGTGGGGAATGTATCCTCACTGTGTGGATTAATACAGAATGGGGAATGTATCCTCACTGTGTGGATTAATACAGAGTGGGAAATGTATCCTCACTGTGTGGATTAATACAGAGTGGGGAATGTATCCTCAGTGTGTGGATTAATACAGAGTGGGGCATGTATCCTCACTGTGTGGATTAATACAGAGTGGGGAATGTGTCCTCACTGTGTGGATTAATACAGAGTGGGGAATGTATCCTCAGAGTGTGGATTAATACAGAGTGGGGAATGTATCCTCACTGTGTGGATTAATACAGAGTGGGGAATGTATCCTCAGAGTGTGGATTAATACAGAGTGGGGAATGTATCCTCACTGTGTGGATTAATACAGAGTGGGGAATGTATCCTCAGAGTGTGGATTAATACAGAATGGGGAATGTATCCTCACTGTGTGGATTAATACAGAGTGGGGAATGTATCCTCACTGTGTGGATTAATACAGAGTGGGGAATGTATCCTCAGAGTGTGGATTAATACAGAGTGGGGAATGTATCCTCACTGTGTGGATTAATACAGAGTGGGGAATGTATCCTCACTGTGTGGATTAATACAGAGTGGGGAATGTATCCTCACTGTGTGGATTAATACAGAGTGGGGAATGTATCCTCACTGTGTGGATTAATACAGAGTGGGGAATGTATCCTCACTGTGTGGATTAATACAGAGTGGGGAATGTATCCTCAGAGTGTGGATTAATACAGAGTGGGGAATGTATCCTCACTGTGTGAATTAATACAGAGTGGGGAATGTATCCTCACTGTGTGGATTAATACAGAGTGGGGAATGTATCCTCACTGTGTGGATTAATACAGAGTGGGCAATGTATCCTCACTGTGTGGATTAATACAGAATGGGGAATGTATCCTCACTGTGTGGATTAATACAGAATGGGGAATGTATCCTCAGAGTGTGGATTAATACAGAGTGGGGAATGTATCCTCACTGTGTGGATTAATACAGAGTGGGGAATGTATCCTCACTGTGTGGATTAATACAGAGTGGGGAATGTATCCTCACTGTGTGGATTAATACAGAGTGGGAAATGTATCCTCAGAGTGTGGATTAATACAGAGTGGGGAATGTATCCTGACTCTACGGATTAATACAGAATGGGGAATGTATCCTCACTGTGTGGATTAATACAGAGTGGGGAATGTATCCTCAGAGTGTGGATTAATACAGAGTGGGGAATGTATCCTCACTGTGTGGATTAATACAGAGTGGGGAATGTATCCTCAGTGTGTGGATTAATACAGAGTGGGGAATGTATCCTCAGAGTGTGGATTAATACAGAGTGGGGAATGTATCCTCACTGTGTGGATTAATACAGAGTGGGGAATGTATCCTCAGAGTGTGGATTAATACAGAGTGGGGAATGTATCCTCACTGTGTGGATTAATACAGAGTGGGGAATGTATCCTCACTGTGTGGATTAATACAGAGTGGGGAATGTATCCTCACTGTGTGGATTAATACAGAGTGGGGAATGTATCCTCACTGTGTGGATTAATACAGAGTGGGGAATGTATCCTCACTGTGTGGATTAATACAGAGTGGGGAATGTATCCTCAGAGTGTGGATTAATACAGAGTGGGGAATGTATCCTCACTGTGTGGATTAATACAGAGTGGGGAATGTATCCTCACTGTGTGGATTAATACAGAGTGGGGAATGTATCCTCACTGTGTGGATTAATACAGAGTGGGCAATGTATCCTCACTGTGTGGATTAATACAGAATGGGGAATGTATCCTCACTGTGTGGATTAATACAGAATGGGGAATGTATCCTCAGAGTGTGGATTAATACAGAGTGGGGAATGTATCCTCACTGTGTGGATTAATACAGAGTGGGGAATGTATCCTCACTGTGTGGATTAATACAGAGTGGGGAATGTATCCTCACTGTGTGGATTAATACAGAGTGGGAAATGTATCCTCAGAGTGTGGATTAATACAGAGTGGGGAATGTATCCTGACTCTACGGATTAATACAGAATGGGGAATGTATCCTCACTGTGTGGATTAATACAGAGTGGGGAATGTATCCTCAGAGTGTGGATTAATACAGAGTGGGGAATGTATCCTCACTGTGTGGATTAATACAGAGTGGGGAATGTATCCTCAGTGTGTGGATTAATACAGAGTGGGGAATGTATCCTCAGAGTGTGGATTAATACAGAGTGGGGAATGTATCCTCACTGTGTGGATTAATACAGAGTGGGGAATGTATCCTCAGAGTGTGGATTAATACAGAGTGGGGAATGTATCCTCACTGTGTGGATTAATACAGAATGGGGAATGTATCCTCACTGTGTGGATTAATACAGAGTGGGGAATGTATCCTCACTGTGTGGATTAATACAGAGTGGGGAATGTATCCTCACTGTGTGGATTAATACAGAATGGGGAATGTATCCTCAGAGTGTGGATTAATACAGAGTGGGGAATGTATCCTCACTGTGTGGATTAATACAGAATGGGGAATGTATCCTCACTGTGTGGATTAATACAGAGTGGGGAATGTATCCTCAGAGTGTGGATTAATACAGAATGGGGAATGTATCCTCAGAGTGTGGATTAATACAGAATGGGGAATGTATCCTCACTGTGTGGATTAATACAGAGTGTGGAATGTATCCTCACTGTGTGGATTAATACAGAGTGGGGAATGTATCCTCACTGTGTGGATTAATACAGAGTGGGGAATGTATCCTCACTGTGTGGATTAATACAGAGTGGGGAATGTATCCTCAGAGTGTGGATTAATACAGAGTGGGGAATGTATCCTCACTGTGTGGATTAATACAGAGTGGGGAATGTATCCTCACTGTGTGGATTAATACAGAGTGGGGAATGTATCCTCACTGTGTGGATTAATACAGAGTGGGCAATGTATCCTCACTGTGTGGATTAATACAGAATGGGGAATGTATCCTCACTGTGTGGATTAATACAGAATGGGGAATGTATCCTCACTGTGTGGATTAATACAGAGTGGGGAATGTATCCTCACTGTGTGGATTAATACAGAGTGGGGAATGTATCCTCAGTGTGTGGATTAATACAGAGTGGGAAATGTATCCTCAGAGTGTGGATTAATACAGAATGGGGAATGTATCCTCACTGTGTGGATTAATACAGAGTGGGGAATGTATCCTCAGTGTGTGGATTAATACAGAGTGGGAAATGTATCCTCAGTGTGTGGATTAATACAGAATGGGGAATGTATCCTCACTGTGTGGATTAATACAGAATGGGGAATGTATCCTCACTGTGTGGATTAATACAGAATGGGGAATGTATCCTCAGAGTGTGGATTCATACAGAGTGGGGAATGTATCCTGACTCTACGGATTAATACAGAATGGGGAATGTATCCTCACTGTGTGGATTAATACAGAGTGGGGAATGTATCCTCAGTGTGTGGATTAATACAGAGTGGGGAATGTATCCTCAGAGTGTGGATTAATACAGAGTGGGGAATGTATCCTCACTGTGTGGATTAATACAGAATGGGGAATGTATCCTCACTGTGTGGATTAATACAGAATGGGGAATGTATCCTCACTGTGTGGATTAATACAGAGTGGGGAATGTATCCTCACTGTGTGGATTAATACAGAGTGGGGAATGTATCCTCACTGTGTGGATTAATACAGAGTGGGGAATGTATCCTCACTGTGTGGATTAATACAGAGTGGGGAATGTATCCTCAGAGTGTGGATTAATACAGAGTGGGGAATGTATCCTCACTGTGTGGATTAATACAGAGTGGGGAATGTATCCTCACTGTGTGGATTAATACAGAGTGGGGAATGTATCCTCACTGTGTGGATTAATACAGAGTGGGCAATGTATCCTCACTGTGTGGATTAATACAGAATGGGGAATGTATCCTCACTGTGTGGATTAATACAGAGTGGGGAATGTATCCTCACTGTGTGGATTAATACAGAGTGGGGAATGTATCCTCAGTGTGTGGATTAATACAGAGTGGGAAATGTATCCTCAGAGTGTGGATTAATACAGAATGGGGAATGTATCCTCACTGTGTGGATTAATACAGAGTGGGGAATGTATCCTCACTGTGTGGATTAATACAGAATGGGGAATGTATCCTCACTGTGTGGATTAATACAGAGTGGGAAATGTATCCTCAGAGTGTGGATTAATACAGAGTGGGGAATGTATCCTCAGTGTGTGGATTAATACAGAGTGGGAAATGTATCCTCAGAGTGTGGATTAATACAGAGTGGGGAATGTATCCTCACTGTGTGGATTAATACAGAATGGGGAATGTATCCTCACTGTGTGGATTAATACAGAATGGGGAATGTATCCTCAGAGTGTGGATTAATACAGAGTGGGGAATGTATCCTCACTGTGTGGATTAATACAGAATGGGGAATGTATCCTCAGAGTGTGGATTAATACAGAGTGGGGAATGTATCCTCAGAGTGTGGATTAATACAGAGTGGGGAATGTATCCTCACTGTGTGGATTAATACAGAGTGGGGAATGTATCCTCAGTGTGTGGATTAATACAGAGTGGGGAATGTATCCTCACTGTGTGGATTAATACAGAATGGGGAATGTATCCTCAGTGTGTGGATTAATACAGAGTGGGGAATGTATCCTCACTGTGTGGATTAATACAGAGTGGGGAATGTATCCTCAGTGTGTGGATTAATACAGAATGGGGAATGTATCCTTACTGTGTGGATTAATACAGAGTGGGGAATGTATCCTCACTGTGTGGATTAATACAGAATGGGGAATGTATCCTCACTGTGTGGATTAATACAGAGTGGGGAATGTATCCTCACTGTGTGGATTAATACAGAATGGGGAATGTATCCTCACTGTGTGGATTAATACAGAGTGGGGAATGTATCCTCAGAGTGTGGATTAATACAGAGTGGGGAATGTATCCTCAGTGTGTGGATTAATACAGAATGGGGAATGTATCCTCAGAGTGTGGATTAATACAGAGTGGGGAATGTATCCTCAGAGTGTGGATTAATACAGAATGGGGAATGTATCCTCACTGTGTGGATTAATACAGAATGGGGAATGTATCCTCACTGTGTGGATTAATACAGAATGGGGAATGTATCCTCACTGTGTGGATTAATACAGAGTGGGGAATGTATCCTCAGAGTGTGGATTAATACAGAGTGGGGAATGTATCCTCACTGTGTGGATTAATACAGAATGGGGAATGTATCCTCACTGTGTGGATTAATACAGAGTGGGGAATGTATCCTCAGAGTGTGGATTAATACAGAGTGGGGAATGTCTCCTCAGAGTGTGGATTAATACAGAGTGGGGAATGTATCCTCAGAGTGTGGATTAATACAGAATGGGGAATGTATCCTCACTGTGTGGATTAATACAGAATGGGGAATGTATCCTCAGAGTGTGGATTAATACAGAGTGGGGAATGTATCCTCAGAGTGTGGATTAATACAGAATGGGGAATGTATCCTCACTGTGTGGATTAATACAGAATGGGGAATGTATCCTCACTGTGTGGATTAATACAGAATGGGGAATGTATCCTCACTGTGTGGATTAATACAGAATGGGGAATGTATCCTCACTGTGTGGATTAATACAGAATGGGGAATGTATCCTCACTGTGTGGATTAATACAGAATGGGGAATGTATCCTCACTGTGTGGATTAATACAGAATGGGGAATGTATCCTCACTGTGTGGATTAATACAGAATGGGGAATGTATCCTCACTGTGTGGATTAATACAGAGTGGGGAATGTATCCTCACTGTGTGGATTAATACAGAGTGGGGAATGTATCCTCAGTGTGTGGATTAATACAGAATGGGGAATGTATCCTCACTGTGTGGATTAATACAGAGTGGGGAATGTATCCTCAGTGTGTGGATTAATACAGAGTGGGGAATGTATCCTCACTGTGTGGATTAATACAGAATGGGGAATGTATCCTCAGTGTGTGGATTAATACAGAATGGGGAATGTATCCTCAGAGTGTGGATTAATACAGAGTGGGGAATGTATCCTCAGAGTGTGGATTAATACAGAATGGGGAATGTATCCTCACTGTGTGGATTAATACAGAATGGGGAATGTATCCTCACTGTGTGGATTAATACAGAGTGGGGAATGTATCCTCAGTGTGTGGATTAATACAGAATGGGGAATGTATCCTCACTGTGTGGATTAATACAGAGTGGGGAATGTATCCTCAGTGTGTGGATTAATACAGAGTGGGGAATGTATCCTCACTGTGTGGATTAATACAGAATGGGGAATGTATCCTCACTGTGTGGATTAATACAGAATGGGGAATGTATCCTCACTGTGTGGATTAATACAGAGTGGGAAATGTATCCTCAGAGTGTGGATTAATACAGAGTGGGGAATGTATCCTCAGTGTGTGGATTAATACAGAGTGGGAAATGTATCCTCAGAGTGTGGATTAATACAGAGTGGGGAATGTATCCTCACTGTGTGGATTAATACAGAGTGGGGAATGTATCCTCACTGTGTGGATTAATACAGAATGGGGAATGTATCCTCACTGTGTGGATTAATACAGAATGGGGAATGTATCCTCACTGTGTGGATTAATACAGAGTGGGCAATGTATCCTCACTGTGTGGATTAATACAGAGTGGGGAATGTATCCTCACTGTGTGGATTAATACAGAGTGGGGAATGTATCCTCACTGTGTGGATTAATACAGAGTGGGGAATGTATCCTCAGAGTGTGGATTAATACAGAGTGGGGAATATATCCTCAGTGTGTGGATTAATACAGAGTGGGGAATGTATCCTCAGAGTGTGGTTTAATACAGAGTGGGGAATGTATCCTCAGAGTGTGGATTAATACAGAGTGGGGAATGTATCCTCAGTGTGTGGATTAATACAGAGTGGGGAATGTATCCTCAGAGTGTGGATTAATACAGAGTGGGGAATGTATCCTCACTGTGTGGATTAATACAGAGTGGGGAATGTATCCTCACTGTGTGGATTAATACAGAGTGGGGAATGTATCCTCAGAGTGTGGATTAATACAGAGTGGGGAATGTATCCTCAGTGTGTGGATTAATACAGAGTGGGGAATGTATCCTCAGAGTGTGGATTAATACAGAGTGGGGAATGTATCCTCACTGTGTGGATTAATACAGAGTGGGGAATGTATCCTCACTGTGTGGATTAATACAGAGTGGGGAATGTATCCTCAGAGTGTGGATTAATACAGAGTGGGGCATGTATCCTCAGTGTGTGGATTAATACAGAGTGGGGAATGTATCCTTACTGTGTGGATTAATACAGAGTGGGGAATATATCCTCAGTGTGTGGATTAATACAGAGTGGGGAATGTATCCTCAGAGTGTGGATTAATACAGAGTGGGAAATGTATCCTCAGTGTGTGGATTAATACAGAGTGGGGCATGTATCCTCAGTGTGTGGATTAATAAAGTGTGGGGAATGTATCCTCAGTGTGTGGATTAATACAGAGTGGGGAATGTATCCTTACTGTGTGGATTAATACAGAGTGGGGAATATATCCTCAGTGTGTGGATTAATACAGAGTGGGGAATGTATCCTCAGTGTGTGGATTAATACAGAGTGGGGCATGTATCCTCAGTGTGTGGATTAATACAGAATGGGGAATGTATCCTCAGTGTGTGGATTAATAAAGTGTGGGGAATGTATCCTCAGTGTGTGGATTAATACAGAGTGGGGAATGTATCCTCACTGTCTGGATTAATACAGTATGGGGAATGTATCCTCACTGTATGGATTAATACAGAGTGGGGAATGTATCCTCAGAGTGTGGATTAATACAGAGTGGGGAATGTATCCTCAGTGTGTGGATTAATACAGAGTGGGGCATGTATCCTCAGTGTGTGGATTAATACAGAGTGGGGAATGTATCCTCACTGTGTGGATTAATACAGAGTGGGGAATGTATCCTCAGAGTGTGGATTAATACAGAGTGGGGAATGTATCCTCAGTGTGTGGATTAATACAGAGTGGGGCATGTATCCTCAGTGTGTGGATTAATACAGAGTGGGGAATGTATCCTTACTGTGTGGATTAATACAGAATGGCGAATGTATCCTCAGTGTGTGGATTAATACAGAGTGGGGAATGTATCCTCAGTGTGTGGATTAATACAGAGTGGGGCATGTATCCTCAGTGTGTGGATTAATACAGAGTGGGGAATGTATCCTTACTGTGTGGATTAATACAGAATGGCGAATGTATCCTCAGTGTGTGGATTAATACAGAGTGGGGAATGTATCCTCACTGTGTGGCTAAATACAGAATGGGGAATGTATCATCACTGTGTGGATTAATACAGAATGGGGAATGTATCCTCAGTGTGTGGATTAGTACAGAGTGGGGAATGTATCCTCAGTGTGTGGATTAGTACAGAGTGGGGAATGTATCCTCACTGTGTGGCTAAATACAGAATGGGGAATGTATCATCACTGTGTGGATTAATACAGAGTGGGGAATGTATCCTCACTGTGTGGATTAATACAGAATGGGGAATGTATCCTCACTGTGTGGATTAATACAGAGTGGGGAATGTATCCTCACTGTGTGGATTAATACAGAGTGGGGAATGTATCCTCACTGTGTGGATTAATACAGAATGGGGAATGTATCCTCACTGTGTGGCTAAATACAGAATGGGGAATGTATCATCACTGTGTGGATTAATACAGAATGGGGAATGTATCCTCACTGTGTGGATTAATACAGAGTGGGGAATGTATCCTCACTGTGTGGATTAATACAGAGTGGGGAATGTATCCTCACTGTGTGGATTAATACAGAATGGGGAATGTATCCTCACTGTGTGGCTAAATACAGAATGGGGAATGTATCCTCACTGTGTGGATTAATACAGAATGGGGAATGTATCCTCACTGTGTGGATTAATACAGAGTGGGGAATGTATCCTCACTGTGTGGATTAATACAGAGTGGGGAATGTATCCTCACTGTGTGGATTAATACAGAGTGGGGAATGTATCCTCAGAGTGTGGATTAATACAGAGTGGGGAATGTATCCTCACTGTGTGGATTAATACAGAGTGGGGAATGTATCCTCACTGTGTGGATTAATACAGAGTGGGGAATGTATCCTCACTGTGTGGATTAATACAGAGTGGGCAATGTATCCTCACTGTGTGGATTAATACAGAATGGGGAATGTATCCTCACTGTGTGGATTAATACAGAATGGGGAATGTATCCTCAGAGTGTGGATTAATACAGAGTGGGGAATGTATCCTCACTGTGTGGATTAATACAGAGTGGGGAATGTATCCTCACTGTGTGGATTAATACAGAGTGGGGAATGTATCCTCACTGTGTGGATTAATACAGAGTGGGAAATGTATCCTCAGAGTGTGGATTAATACAGAGTGGGGAATGTATCCTGACTCTACGGATTAATACAGAATGGGGAATGTATCCTCACTGTGTGGATTAATACAGAGTGGGGAATGTATCCTCAGAGTGTGGATTAATACAGAGTGGGGAATGTATCCTCACTGTGTGGATTAATACAGAGTGGGGAATGTATCCTCAGTGTGTGGATTAATACAGAGTGGGGAATGTATCCTCAGAGTGTGGATTAATACAGAGTGGGGAATGTATCCTCACTGTGTGGATTAATACAGAGTGGGGAATGTATCCTCAGAGTGTGGATTAATACAGAGTGGGGAATGTATCCTCACTGTGTGGATTAATACAGAATGGGGAATGTATCCTCACTGTGTGGATTAATACAGAGTGGGGAATGTATCCTCACTGTGTGGATTAATACAGAGTGGGGAATGTATCCTCACTGTGTGGATTAATACAGAATGGGGAATGTATCCTCAGAGTGTGGATTAATACAGAGTGGGGAATGTATCCTCACTGTGTGGATTAATACAGAATGGGGAATGTATCCTCACTGTGTGGATTAATACAGAGTGGGGAATGTATCCTCAGAGTGTGGATTAATACAGAATGGGGAATGTATCCTCAGAGTGTGGATTAATACAGAATGGGGAATGTATCCTCACTGTGTGGATTAATACAGAGTGTGGAATGTATCCTCACTGTGTGGATTAATACAGAGTGGGGAATGTATCCTCACTGTGTGGATTAATACAGAGTGGGGAATGTATCCTCACTGTGTGGATTAATACAGAGTGGGGAATGTATCCTCAGAGTGTGGATTAATACAGAGTGGGGAATGTATCCTCACTGTGTGGATTAATACAGAGTGGGGAATGTATCCTCACTGTGTGGATTAATACAGAGTGGGGAATGTATCCTCACTGTGTGGATTAATACAGAGTGGGCAATGTATCCTCACTGTGTGGATTAATACAGAATGGGGAATGTATCCTCACTGTGTGGATTAATACAGAATGGGGAATGTATCCTCACTGTGTGGATTAATACAGAGTGGGGAATGTATCCTCACTGTGTGGATTAATACAGAGTGGGGAATGTATCCTCAGTGTGTGGATTAATACAGAGTGGGAAATGTATCCTCAGAGTGTGGATTAATACAGAATGGGGAATGTATCCTCACTGTGTGGATTAATACAGAGTGGGGAATGTATCCTCAGTGTGTGGATTAATACAGAGTGGG
The DNA here is from genome assembly GCF_036365525.1 of Heterodontus francisci. Classification (NCBI taxonomy): domain Eukaryota; kingdom Metazoa; phylum Chordata; class Chondrichthyes; order Heterodontiformes; family Heterodontidae; genus Heterodontus; species Heterodontus francisci. The sequence goes on along the minus strand of NC_090373.1, from coordinate 207,100,076 downwards.
AAATGTATCCTCAGTGTGTGGATTAATACAGAATGGGGAATGTATCCTCACTGTGTGGATTAATACAGAATGGGGAATGTATCCTCACTGTGTGGATTAATACAGAATGGGGAATGTATCCTCAGAGTGTGGATTCATACAGAGTGGGGAATGTATCCTGACTCTACGGATTAATACAGAATGGGGAATGTATCCTCACTGTGTGGATTAATACAGAGTGGGGAATGTATCCTCAGTGTGTGGATTAATACAGAGTGGGGAATGTATCCTCAGAGTGTGGATTAATACAGAGTGGGGAATGTATCCTCACTGTGTGGATTAATACAGAATGGGGAATGTATCCTCACTGTGTGGATTAATACAGAATGGGGAATGTATCCTCACTGTGTGGATTAATACAGAGTGGGGAATGTATCCTCACTGTGTGGATTAATACAGAGTGGGGAATGTATCCTCACTGTGTGGATTAATACAGAGTGGGGAATGTATCCTCACTGTGTGGATTAATACAGAGTGGGGAATGTATCCTCAGAGTGTGGATTAATACAGAGTGGGGAATGTATCCTCACTGTGTGGATTAATACAGAGTGGGGAATGTATCCTCACTGTGTGGATTAATACAGAGTGGGGAATGTATCCTCACTGTGTGGATTAATACAGAGTGGGCAATGTATCCTCACTGTGTGGATTAATACAGAATGGGGAATGTATCCTCACTGTGTGGATTAATACAGAGTGGGGAATGTATCCTCACTGTGTGGATTAATACAGAGTGGGGAATGTATCCTCAGTGTGTGGATTAATACAGAGTGGGAAATGTATCCTCAGAGTGTGGATTAATACAGAATGGGGAATGTATCCTCACTGTGTGGATTAATACAGAGTGGGGAATGTATCCTCACTGTGTGGATTAATACAGAATGGGGAATGTATCCTCACTGTGTGGATTAATACAGAGTGGGAAATGTATCCTCAGAGTGTGGATTAATACAGAGTGGGGAATGTATCCTCAGTGTGTGGATTAATACAGAGTGGGAAATGTATCCTCAGAGTGTGGATTAATACAGAGTGGGGAATGTATCCTCACTGTGTGGATTAATACAGAATGGGGAATGTATCCTCACTGTGTGGATTAATACAGAATGGGGAATGTATCCTCAGAGTGTGGATTAATACAGAGTGGGGAATGTATCCTCACTGTGTGGATTAATACAGAATGGGGAATGTATCCTCAGAGTGTGGATTAATACAGAGTGGGGAATGTATCCTCAGAGTGTGGATTAATACAGAGTGGGGAATGTATCCTCACTGTGTGGATTAATACAGAGTGGGGAATGTATCCTCAGTGTGTGGATTAATACAGAGTGGGGAATGTATCCTCACTGTGTGGATTAATACAGAATGGGGAATGTATCCTCAGTGTGTGGATTAATACAGAGTGGGGAATGTATCCTCACTGTGTGGATTAATACAGAGTGGGGAATGTATCCTCAGTGTGTGGATTAATACAGAATGGGGAATGTATCCTTACTGTGTGGATTAATACAGAGTGGGGAATGTATCCTCACTGTGTGGATTAATACAGAATGGGGAATGTATCCTCACTGTGTGGATTAATACAGAGTGGGGAATGTATCCTCACTGTGTGGATTAATACAGAATGGGGAATGTATCCTCACTGTGTGGATTAATACAGAGTGGGGAATGTATCCTCAGAGTGTGGATTAATACAGAGTGGGGAATGTATCCTCAGTGTGTGGATTAATACAGAATGGGGAATGTATCCTCAGAGTGTGGATTAATACAGAGTGGGGAATGTATCCTCAGAGTGTGGATTAATACAGAATGGGGAATGTATCCTCACTGTGTGGATTAATACAGAATGGGGAATGTATCCTCACTGTGTGGATTAATACAGAATGGGGAATGTATCCTCACTGTGTGGATTAATACAGAGTGGGGAATGTATCCTCAGAGTGTGGATTAATACAGAGTGGGGAATGTATCCTCACTGTGTGGATTAATACAGAATGGGGAATGTATCCTCACTGTGTGGATTAATACAGAGTGGGGAATGTATCCTCAGAGTGTGGATTAATACAGAGTGGGGAATGTCTCCTCAGAGTGTGGATTAATACAGAGTGGGGAATGTATCCTCAGAGTGTGGATTAATACAGAATGGGGAATGTATCCTCACTGTGTGGATTAATACAGAATGGGGAATGTATCCTCAGAGTGTGGATTAATACAGAGTGGGGAATGTATCCTCAGAGTGTGGATTAATACAGAATGGGGAATGTATCCTCACTGTGTGGATTAATACAGAATGGGGAATGTATCCTCACTGTGTGGATTAATACAGAATGGGGAATGTATCCTCACTGTGTGGATTAATACAGAATGGGGAATGTATCCTCACTGTGTGGATTAATACAGAATGGGGAATGTATCCTCACTGTGTGGATTAATACAGAATGGGGAATGTATCCTCACTGTGTGGATTAATACAGAATGGGGAATGTATCCTCACTGTGTGGATTAATACAGAATGGGGAATGTATCCTCACTGTGTGGATTAATACAGAGTGGGGAATGTATCCTCACTGTGTGGATTAATACAGAGTGGGGAATGTATCCTCAGTGTGTGGATTAATACAGAATGGGGAATGTATCCTCACTGTGTGGATTAATACAGAGTGGGGAATGTATCCTCAGTGTGTGGATTAATACAGAGTGGGGAATGTATCCTCACTGTGTGGATTAATACAGAATGGGGAATGTATCCTCAGTGTGTGGATTAATACAGAATGGGGAATGTATCCTCAGAGTGTGGATTAATACAGAGTGGGGAATGTATCCTCAGAGTGTGGATTAATACAGAATGGGGAATGTATCCTCACTGTGTGGATTAATACAGAATGGGGAATGTATCCTCACTGTGTGGATTAATACAGAGTGGGGAATGTATCCTCAGTGTGTGGATTAATACAGAATGGGGAATGTATCCTCACTGTGTGGATTAATACAGAGTGGGGAATGTATCCTCAGTGTGTGGATTAATACAGAGTGGGGAATGTATCCTCACTGTGTGGATTAATACAGAATGGGGAATGTATCCTCACTGTGTGGATTAATACAGAATGGGGAATGTATCCTCACTGTGTGGATTAATACAGAGTGGGAAATGTATCCTCAGAGTGTGGATTAATACAGAGTGGGGAATGTATCCTCAGTGTGTGGATTAATACAGAGTGGGAAATGTATCCTCAGAGTGTGGATTAATACAGAGTGGGGAATGTATCCTCACTGTGTGGATTAATACAGAGTGGGGAATGTATCCTCACTGTGTGGATTAATACAGAATGGGGAATGTATCCTCACTGTGTGGATTAATACAGAATGGGGAATGTATCCTCACTGTGTGGATTAATACAGAGTGGGCAATGTATCCTCACTGTGTGGATTAATACAGAGTGGGGAATGTATCCTCACTGTGTGGATTAATACAGAGTGGGGAATGTATCCTCACTGTGTGGATTAATACAGAGTGGGGAATGTATCCTCAGAGTGTGGATTAATACAGAGTGGGGAATGTATCCTCAGTGTGTGGATTAATACAGAGTGGGGAATGTATCCTCAGAGTGTGGTTTAATACAGAGTGGGGAATGTATCCTCAGAGTGTGGATTAATACAGAGTGGGGAATGTATCCTCAGTGTGTGGATTAATACAGAGTGGGGAATGTATCCTCAGAGTGTGGATTAATACAGAGTGGGGAATGTATCCTCACTGTGTGGATTAATACAGAGTGGGGAATGTATCCTCACTGTGTGGATTAATACAGAGTGGGGAATGTATCCTCAGAGTGTGGATTAATACAGAGTGGGGAATGTATCCTCAGTGTGTGGATTAATACAGAGTGGGGAATGTATCCTCAGAGTGTGGATTAATACAGAGTGGGGAATGTATCCTCACTGTGTGGATTAATACAGAGTGGGGAATGTATCCTCACTGTGTGGATTAATACAGAGTGGGGAATGTATCCTCAGAGTGTGGATTAATACAGAGTGGGGCATGTATCCTCAGTGTGTGGATTAATACAGAGTGGGGAATGTATCCTTACTGTGTGGATTAATACAGAGTGGGGAATATATCCTCAGTGTGTGGATTAATACAGAGTGGGGAATGTATCCTCAGAGTGTGGATTAATACAGAGTGGGAAATGTATCCTCAGTGTGTGGATTAATACAGAGTGGGGCATGTATCCTCAGTGTGTGGATTAATAAAGTGTGGGGAATGTATCCTCAGTGTGTGGATTAATACAGAGTGGGGAATGTATCCTTACTGTGTGGATTAATACAGAGTGGGGAATATATCCTCAGTGTGTGGATTAATACAGAGTGGGGAATGTATCCTCAGTGTGTGGATTAATACAGAGTGGGGCATGTATCCTCAGTGTGTGGATTAATACAGAATGGGGAATGTATCCTCAGTGTGTGGATTAATAAAGTGTGGGGAATGTATCATCAGTGTGTGGATTAATACAGAGTGGGGAATGTATCCTCACTGTCTGGATTAATACAGTATGGGGAATGTATCCTCACTGTATGGATTAATACAGAGTGGGGAATGTATCCTCAGAGTGTGGATTAATACAGAGTGGGGAATGTATCCTCAGTGTGTGGATTAATACAGAGTGGGGCATGTATCCTCAGTGTGTGGATTAATACAGAGTGGGGAATGTATCCTCACTGTGTGGATTAATACAGAGTGGGGAATGTATCCTCAGAGTGTGGATTAATACAGAGTGGGGAATGTATCCTCAGTGTGTGGATTAATACAGAGTGGGGCATGTATCCTCAGTGTGTGGATTAATACAGAGTGGGGAATGTATCCTTACTGTGTGGATTAATACAGAATGGCGAATGTATCCTCAGTGTGTGGATTAATACAGAGTGGGGAATGTATCCTCAGTGTGTGGATTAATACAGAGTGGGGCATGTATCCTCAGTGTGTGGATTAATACAGAGTGGGGAATGTATCCTTACTGTGTGGATTAATACAGAATGGCGAATGTATCCTCAGTGTGTGGATTAATACAGAGTGGGGAATGTATCCTCACTGTGTGGCTAAATACAGAATGGGGAATGTATCATCACTGTGTGGATTAATACAGAATGGGGAATGTATCCTCAGTGTGTGGATTAGTACAGAGTGGGGAATGTATCCTCAGTGTGTGGATTAGTACAGAGTGGGGAATGTATCCTCACTGTGTGGCTAAATACAGAATGGGGAATGTATCATCACTGTGTGGATTAATACAGAGTGGGGAATGTATCCTCACTGTGTGGATTAATACAGAATGGGGAATGTATCCTCACTGTGTGGATTAATACAGAGTGGGGAATGTATCCTCACTGTGTGGATTAATACAGAGTGGGGAATGTATCCTCACTGTGTGGATTAATACAGAATGGGGAATGTATCCTCACTGTGTGGCTAAATACAGAATGGGGAATGTATCATCACTGTGTGGATTAATACAGAATGGGGAATGTATCCTCACTGTGTGGATTAATACAGAGTGGGGAATGTATCCTCACTGTGTGGATTAATACAGAGTGGCGAATGTATCCTCAGAGTCTGGATTAATACAGAATGGGGAATGTATCCACACTGTGTGGATTAATACAGAGTGGGGAATGTATCCTCAGAGTGTGGATTAATACAGAATGGGGAATGTATCCTCACTGTGTGGATTAATACAGAGTGTGGAATAATACTGAGTGGGGAATGTATCCTCACTGTGTGAATTAATACAGTGTGGGAAATGTATCCTGACTCTGGATTAATACAGAGTGGGGAATGTACCCCTCAGTGTGTGGATTGTTACTGGGGTGGTGTGAAATATACCCTCAGTGTGTGGATTGTTACTGGGGTGGGGTTGAATGTACCCTCAGTGTGTGGACTATTACTGGGGTGAGGTTAAATGTCCCCTCAGTGTGTGGATTGTTACTGGGGTGAGGTTAAATGTACCCTCAGTGTGTGGATTGTTACTGGGGTGAGGTTAAATGTCCCCTCAGTGTGTGGACTATTACTGGGGTGAGGTTAAATGTCCCCTCAGTGTGTGGATTGTTACTGGGGTGAGGTTAAATGTCCCCTCAGTGTGTGGATTGTTACTGGGGTGAGGTTAAATGTACCCTCAGTGTGTGGATTGTTACTGGGGTGGGGTTAAATGTACCCTCACTGTGTGGATTGTTACTGGGGTGGGGTTAAATGTCCCCTCAGTGTGTGGATTGTTACTGGGGTGAGGTTAAATGTACCCTCAGTGTGTGGATTGTTACTGGGGTGGGGTTAAATGTACCCTCAGTGTGTGGATTGTTACTGGGTTGGGGTTAAATGTACCTTCAGTGTGTGGATTGTTACTGGGGTGGGGTTAAATGTCGCCTCACTGTGTGGATTGTTACTGGGTTGGGGTTAAATGTACCCTCAGTGTGTGGATTGTTACTGGGGTGGGGTTAAATGTACCCTCAGTGTGTGGATTGTTACTGGGGTGGGGTTAAATGTACCCTCAGTGTGTGGATTGTTACTGGGGTGGGGTTAAATGTCGCCTCAGTGTGTGGATTGTTACTGGGGTGGGGTTAAATGTCGCCTCACTGTGTGGATTGTTACTGGGTTGGGGTTAAATGTACCCTCAGTGTGTGGATTGTTACTGGGGTGGGGTTAAATGTACCCTCAGTGTGTGGATTGTTACTGGGGTGGGGTTAAATGTACCCTCAGTGTGTGGATTGTTACTGGGGTGAGGTTAAATGTATCCTCAGTGTGTGGATTGTTACTGGGGTGGGGTTAAATGTACCCTCAGTGTGTGGATTGTTACTGGGTTGGGGTTAAATGTACCCTCAGTGTGTGGATTGTTACTGGGTTGGGGTTAAATTTACCTTCAGTGTGTGGATTGTTACTGGGGTGGGGTTAAATGTACCTTCAGTGTGTGGATTGTTACTGGGGTGAGGTTAAATGTCCCCTCACTGTGTGGATTGTTACTGGGGTGAGGTTAAATGTACCCTCAGTGTGTGGATTGTTACTGGGTTGGGGTTAAATGTACCCTCAGTGTGTGGATTGTTACTGGGTTGGGGTTAAATGTACCCTCACTGTGTGGATTGTTACTGGGGTGGGGTTAAATGTATCCTCAGTGTGTGGATTGTTACTGGGGTGAGGTTAAATGTACCTTCAGTGTGTGGATTGTTACTGGGGTGAGGTTAAATGTATCCTCAGTGTGTGGATTGTTACTGGGGTGAGGTTAAATGTACCTTCAGTGTGTGGATTGTTACTGGGGTGAGGTTAAATGTACCCTCAGTGTGTGGATTGTTACTGGGTTGGGGTTAAATGTACCTTCAGTGTGTGGATTGTTACTGGGTTGGGGTTAAAGGTACCTTCAGTGTGTGGATTGTTACTGGGGTGGGGTTGAATGTACCCTCACTGTGTGGATTGTTACTGGGGTGGGGTTAAATGTATCCTCAGTGTGTGGATTGTTACTGGGGTGAGGTTAAATGTATCCTCAGTGTGTGGATTGTTACTGGGGTGAGGTTAAATGTACCCTCAGTGTGTGGATTGTTACTGGGTTGGGGTTAAATGTACCTTCAGTGTGTGGATTGTTACTGGGGTGAGGTTAAATGTACCTTCAGTGTGTGGATTGTTACTGGGGTGGGGTTAAATGTACCTTCAGTGTGTGGATTGTTACTGGGGTGAGGTTAAATGTACCCTCAGTGTGTGGATTGTTACTGGGGTGAGGTTAAATGTACCTTCAGTGTGTGGATTGTTACTGGGGTGAGGTTAAATGTACCCTCAGTGTGTGGATTGTTACTGGGGTGGGGTTGAATGTACCCTCAGTGTGTGGACTATTACTGGGGTGGGGTTAAATGTCCCCTCGCTGTGTGGATTGTTACTGGGGTGAGGTTAAATGTACCCTCAGTGTGTGGATTGTTACTGGGGTGGGGTTAAATGTACCCTCAGTGTGTGGATTGTACCTGGGGTGGGGTTAAATGTCCCCTCACTGTGTGGATTGTTACTGGGGTGAGGTTAAATGTACCCTCAGTGTGTGGATTGTTACTGGGGTGGGGTTAAATGTACCTTCAGTGTGTGGATTGTTACTGGGGTGGGGTTAAATGTACCCTCAGTGTGTGGATTGTTACTGGGGTGAGGTTAAATGTACCCTCAGTGTGTGGATTGTTACTGGGTTGGGGTTAAATGTACCCTCAGTGTGTGGATTGTTACTGGGTTGGGGTTAAATGTACCCTCAGTGTGTGGATTGTTACTGGGTTGGGGTTAAATGTACCTTCAGTGTGTGGATTGATCCAGGGTGAATGTACCCCACAATCTCTGGATTGTCATGGCTTCTCGCTAGGGTTGGCAATGAAATGTTAACAGTTGATGTTGTAATGGACGTTTGGATAATGAATTCTTTCTTAAATGGCAGCCCTCATGCCAAGGCAAGTAGTGCATTCCATGTTCACGACAGCAGTGTGTTTCTGAGAGATTTGATAAGGCTGTCATGACATGCCATACTTTCTGCAGAACAAATAGATCTTAATAGTCGTTTGGTAGTACAGAACTTTATTATTGCTGAAAAAAGAGACATGTTGTCGAAGCTTTTTGTCTTGCACTCTTCTGGACAATTTGCAAGAATACCAATGTAAGGGAAAGCAACAAAGAGAGCGCTGATTGGTTGGCAAGTGGACTCTGATTGGTAGAGGCGTTAGCATGGAGAATGCACCAGTTTATGGTGACTGCCAGTTAACTGGCAAGCTTTGTTTGAAATTTGAACCAGGCAGCTTGACTCTGATTTGTCAAGGCATTGCCCTGAGGAGTGAACCAGCAAATGGCTGTCACTTATTTTGTTAAGCTGAAACAGGCACACTGTGTGTACATGTTCTTTCTGTCTGCTATCTAACACATTTATGTTGACAGATCTCCCTCCAAAGGAGAACTTTCGCCACAAATCAAGTTCTACCTCACTGTCTATTGCTGCATTGCCATAGTAAACACTATATTCACTGCAGCCCGAGCAGTTCTCTTCGCCTATGGAGCACTTCGTGCCGCCGTGATTATTCACAACAAACTTTTACTTCAGGTGATAAAGGTTAGTGGCTCATCCTTGTTCCTCAGGGTTCCAGATCTTGCAAAGTTTGATTTTATGCATTGATTCATATCCATCTATCAACTTTCCACTACATTGTACCTGAATGGGACCAGCAATCCTCCCAGGGATGACTCTCACTCCATTTACTTCTTGATCTGCATGTTATTGAAGGTCGATGTTTTTAGTTTGGGGATCTACCGTGGGCAGTATCCTGGCTGGGCATTTGTTGCCTCACCCTGCTGTCTGGTTCCAGAAGCCATGCTCTGACCCTCTCAGCTTCAGGCATCAGAGGAGAATAAAATAGGTACAATAAAAAGGGTAACCAGGAACAGGAGTAGGCCATTTAGCCCTTTGAGCCTGTTCTGCCATTGAATAAGATCATGGCTGATCTGCGACCTATCTCCTCATCCCTTACTGTCTTTGGTCTTAACAAAAATCTATCAAGCTCAGATTTTAAATTAACAATTGATCTAACATCAATTGCCATTTGCGGAAGAGTTCCAAACTTGTACCACCCTTTGTGCCTTGAGTTGTTTCCTAATTTCATTCCTGGAAGGTCTGGCTCTAATTTTTAGACTATGCCCCGAGTCTTAAACACCCCAACTAGCAGAAATGGTTTCTCTCTACCTACCCCTTAATATCATGAATTGGAAGGTTGCAAATGTAACGCCATATTCAAGAAAGGAGGAAGAGAAAAAGCAGGGCACTACAGGCCAGATAGCCTGACATCAGTCATTAGGAAAAGTCCGGAATCCATTAATAAGGAGATGTTAACAAGGCACTTAGAAAATCATATTACAATTAGGTGGAGTCAACATGGTTTTCTGAAAGGGAAATTGTGTCTGCCAAATTTACTCAGAGTTTTGTGACGCAACAGTCCTCTCAAAGGCAGAGCTCCCAAGTGTGTTGGCACTAATCAAACAGTGGCAGCTTCGGTGGATTGGATGCCTCCGCAGGACCCAAGGACCGTCTGTATGGTGAGGTCGCGCTGGGGCCAGACGACTGGTGGGATGCCCGAAATCTGCTTCAAGGATATTTGCAAGCATGACATGAAAGCCCTAAATGTCGACTATTGCACCTGGGATTCACTCGCTGGCCAAAAAGGGAAATGGCGACACATCCTGTGGACTGGTGTGCATTACCATGACAGCCTGTTGCTAACAGCAGCTCGCCAAAGGCGCCAACATCAAAAACAACAACTCAAAGTGTCACTTGGCAGCTTCACGTGCAGCCCTCATGGCCGAACCTACCTCTCAAGAATTGGCCTTCACAGCCATCAGCAAAGGTGCACCAAGAGAAGACAGCCCACCTGAATGAATTGTTTGCTGCCCGTCCATTATCTGTCGTAGATGGAAGGATACCAACCAACTCATAGGGTAGATAAAGGGGAGCCAGTGGATGTGGTACGTCTGGATTTTCAAAAGACATCCGATAAGGTGCCATATAAAAAGTTATTACGCAGGATGAGGGCTCATGGGGTTGGGGGTAATATATTAGCACGGATAGAGGATTGGTTAACGGACAGAAAGCCGAGAGTAGGAATAAATAGGGCATTTTCAAATTGGCAGACTGTAACTAGTGGGGTGCCACAAGGATAAGTGCTTGGGCCTCAACTATTTACAATCCAAATGAATGACTGATACGAAGAAACTGAGAATAAGTCTCCAGCTTTGCTGTTGATACAAAGTTAGGTGAGAATGCAAGCTGTGAGGACACAGAGTCTGTAAAGAGATAGACAGGTTAAGTGAATGGACAATAAGTTGGCAGATGGACTATAATGTGAGGAAATGTGAAATTATTCACTTTGATAGGAAGAATAGAAAAGCAATAATTTTAAATGGCGAGACCTTTAAATGTTGATTTTCAGAGAGATTTGGGTGTCCTCATGCAAGAAACACAGAAAATTAATATAAAAGCAAAATACTGCGGATGCTGGAAATCTGAAATAAAAACAAGAAATGCTGGAAATACTCAGCAGGTCTGGCAGCATCTGTAGAGAGAAAAGCAGAGTTAACGTTTTGGGTCAGTGACCCTTCATCAGAACTGGCAAATATTAGAAATGTCACATAAAACTAATATGCAGGTACAACAAATAATTAGGAAGGTAAATGGCATGTTGACTTCTATTGCAAGGGGATGGGAGTACAAGAATAAGAAAGTCTTGCTACAACTGTACAGGGCTTTGGTGAGACTACACCTGGAGTACTGCGTGCAGTTTTGGTCTAAGTACCTGAGGAAGGATGGAAGGATATACTTGCATTGGAGGCGGTACAGTGTAGGTTCACTAGATTGGTTCCTGGATGAGAGGGATGTCCTCTAATGAAAGGTGAAGTAGATTGTGCTTATACTCTGTGTAGTTTAGAAGAATGAGAGGTGTTCTCATTGAAACATACCAGATTCTGAGGGGGCTGGACAGGGTAGACACTGAGAAGTTGTTACCACAGGCCGGAGTGTCCAGAACTAGGTGGCATAGTCTCCGGAAAAGGGTTTGATCATTTTAAATTGATGTTACGACTGCTCAGGACAAAGCCCCTATTCAAAATCTATGATTCTGATTGTGGTGGGAGCAACGCACTTTCAATTCAGTCCTGTCACTCCACAGGTCACATTATATTTCTTTAAGCTTTCCAAATCAAAGAAATCAGCAGCCGAATTGAAACAATCTAGTATCCCCCAAATGAAGCGAACCAAACCAGGTATCTTTAGATATCAACAAATTAACTATTTATTAAAAAAAACCAAAAAAAAAATAAACACTGCTGAGATAAACCAATATCTAAAGACCTTATAACTTCTTTTTATAAAAACTAACTCCCGCATTCATATACTCAAATTATTAGCAGTTTGGTTTTTAATTAGCTGCCCGAAAAAATAGAAAAGAACAATAAAGTCTTTGCAGATTACACTTCTGCCGAACGGTCTTCTAATTCAACACAGTCCGAGTTCACTTGCAGTCTTCCAAGGTCTGATGAGAAAAGGGTCCTTCCAGAGATAGGGGTTCAAAAGTTCAGTTCGGGAGTTTGTAGTATTAAACTCTTTGTTTTCCAGCAATGAACGCAGCAGATCAATAATTTGTTATTTCTTTAAGGAATTAATTTGGCTTGAAGTTTTTGGAAGTTTGAGCGAGAAACTACCCAGGGTCTAAATTGACTTAGAGCTCCTATTTCCTTCACGTGCTGGATCAGTCTGACAACTAAGTTTCAAAGTCAAAATGGATACATTGAAGCCCTGTTCTCCCTCTCTGTATGGTTGTTGCCGGGCAACCAGAATGCACTTTCGCGCACTCACTCCGGAGCTTGCTGCCTTAAAGATGTACTGATCTTTTACAGCCTTAAAACCTCATTGTTTCCCATTTAGATTTATGGATAGGGAACCCCATTAAGGCTTATACCGTTGCCATTTTTGGCAATACCTGACCTTGCCCTACTATGTATCCAAGGTAAATTAATCTTGCCTTTTCAAATTCACTTTTTTCCAAATTTATCACTAAGCCCACAGCTTGTAATCTTTTAAACAGAATTTTTAGCTGGTTTAATCAGGTGGAATCAGCTACCACCTGATTCATTAATCTTTGAAAAGTGGCTGTGGCATTTTTTAGCCCGGATGGCATCACCCGGTGCTGATGAAGACCGTTCGAGGAGTCAAAGTCAAAGGAACTTGCCAGTATCCCTTGATAAGAAACTTAGCACTGCCCACTCTGTCGATACAATCTTCGAAATGTGGAATTGGTTAGGAGTCTGCCTTCCTAACTGCATTGACTTTTTTATAATCTACACAAAATCGGGTTGACCCTTCAGGTTTAGGTACTCGAACTACTGGTAAACTCCAGCTACTTTGACTAGGTTCAATCAAATTGTTTTCCAGCATATACTGGATCTCTGCTTTCACTTGGGCCTGTTTGTCTGGACTCCAGCGTTAAGGATATTGTTTGAAAGGAACAGTTCCCCTTATATCCACACCATGTGTGGCTAAAGTTGTACATCCTGGCTTGTTCCTACAAACTCTTTTAAATGTTGTGAAAAGCTTGATTAGGTCTTCACGCTGTTATGCCTCTAAGTGCAACCACATGTGGTCTAATTTTCCTAGCCATTCTGTATTCATCTACAACACTGGCATCTACCCTGCAATATGGAAAATTGCCCAGGTATGTCCGGTACACAAAAAGGACAAGTCCAACCCGGCTAATTACCACATCAACCTACTCTCAATCATCAGTAAAGTGATGGAAGGTGTTATCAACAGTGCCATCAAGCAGCACTTGCTTAGCAATAATCTGCTCAGTGACGCTCAGTTTGGGATCTGCCAGGGCCACTCAGCTCCTGACCTTATTACAGCCTTGGTTCAAACATGGACAAAAGAGCTGAACTCGAGAGGTGAGGTGAGAGTGACTGCCCTTGACATCAAGGCAGCATCTGACCGAGTATGGCATCAAGGAACCCTAGCAAAACTGAAATCAATGGGAATCGGGGAAAACCCTCCGCTGGTTGGAGTCATACCTAGCGCAAAGGAAGGTGGCAGTGGTTGTTGGAGGTCAATCATCTCAGCTCCAGGACATCACTGCAGGAGTTCCTCAGGGTAGTGTCCTAGGCCCGACCATCTTCAGCTGCTTCATCAATGACCTTCCGTTCATCATAAGGTCAGAAGTGGGGATCTTCTCTGATGATTGCACAATGTTCAGCAACTTTCATGACTCCTCAGATACTGAAGCAGCCCATGTCCATATACAGGAAGACTTGGACAGCAGTCAGCCTTGGGCTGATAAGTGGCAAGTAACATTTGTGCCACAATAGCGCCAGGCAATGACCAGCTCAAACAAGAGAGAATCTAACCATCTCCCCTTTATGTTCAGTCACTGAATCCCCCACTATCAACATCCTAGGGGGTTACCACTGACCAGGAACTGGTCACATCAATGCTGTGGCCACAAGAGCATGTCAGAGGCTGGGAATTCTTCGGCGAGTAACTCGCCTCCTGTCTCCTCAGTGCCTGTCCACCATCTACAAGGCACAAGTCAGAAGTGTGATGGAATACTCTCCATTTGCCTGGATGGGTGCAGCTCCAACAACACTCGAGAAACTCGACAACATCCAGGACAAAGCAGCCCGCTTGATTGGCACCCCAACATTCACTCAACATTCACTCCCTCCACCACCAATGCGCAGTGGCAGCAGTGTGTACCATCTATAAGATGCACTGCAGCAACTCACCAAGGCTCCTTCGACAGCACCTTCCAAACCCGTGACTTCTACCACCTGGAGGTTCCCCTCAAGCCACACACCATCCTGACTTGGAACTATATCGTTGTTCCTTCACTGTCGTTGGGTCACACACCATCCTGACTTGGAACTATATTATCGTTCCTTCACTGTCGCTGGGTCAAAATCCTGGAACTCCCTCCCTAATAGCACTGTGGGTGTACGTTGAAGACGGCAGATCACCACCACATTCTCAAGCACAATTAGGGATGGGCAACAAATGCTAGCATTGCTAGTGATACTCTCATCCCATGAAAGAATCAAAAATGGTCCTTATCGGATGTCTTTTGGAAATCCAAGTTTACTACATCTACTGGTACCCCTTTGTCCACCCTACTACTTATATCCTTAAAAAACTCCTATCTTTGTCAAGCAGATTTCACTTTCATTAAACCATGTTGACTCTGTCTGATCATACTATGATTTTCTAAGTGCATTGTTAAGACTCCCTTGATAATAGATTCCAGCATTTTTCTGACGCCTGATGTCAGGCTAACTGGCCTGTAATTTCTAGTTTTTTTCGCTCCCTCCCTCCTTCATTGAATAGCAGTGTTACATTTGCTAACTTCCAATCTTCTGGAATTGTTCAAGAATCCAGGGAATTTTAGAATATTGTAACCAGTGAATTCACTATTTCTGCAGCTACCTCCAATAGAACCCTGGGATGAGGGCCATCAGGTCCTGGTGATTTATCGGCTTTCAGTCCCTTAAATTTCTCCAATACCTTTTCTCTGCTGATCTTAATTACTTTAAGTTTCTCACTCTCATTAGCCCCTTGGTTACCTCTATTTCTGCTGTATAATTTGTGTCCTTACTGTGAAGACAGACCCAAAATAGATGCGTTGCTGCAGTGCATTTTGTAGATGGTACACACTGCTGCCTCTGTGCGCCAATCGTGGAGGAAATGAACGTTTAAGATGGTGGATGGGGTGCCCATCAAACAGGCTGCTTTGTGCTGGATGGTGTCGAGCTTCCTGAGTGTTGTTGGAGCTGCACCCATCCACTCGGGAGAGTATTCTATCACACTCTTGACTTGTGCCTTGTGGACAGGCTTTGGGGAATCAAGAGGTGAGTTACTTGCCACAGAATTCCCAGCTTCTAACCTGCTCTTGTGGCCACACTATTTATATGGCAGGTCCAGTTAAGTTTCTGGTCAATGGTAACCCCCAGGATATTGATTCCCATCTCCACCCATCTTCTGAGTCAAGATCCTTTCTTACTTATGTCCTTATCTCATCCTTTACTGTCAGGACTCCTTTTCTGTTCTGTTATCTCTTGCCCCACCACCCCCCACTTTACTTGCTTAAAATCTTTTACATTTCTAATATTTGTCAGTTTCGAAGAAGGGTCACTGACCTGAAACGTTAACTCTGCTTCTCTCTCCACAGATGCTACCAGACCTGCTGAATATTTCCAGCATTTCTTGTTTTTATTTGAGATTTCCAGCATCTGCAGTATTTTGCTTTTATTCCTCCTTTTGTATTCTGCCTATCTTTTTGAAATGTGTCCCCTGCATTATTTATTTCATCATAAGGTTTAGACTGACTATGGAAAAGGACAAAGAGCAATCCAGGGTAAGAATAATTAACTGTGGGAGGCCAACTTCAATGGGGTAAGAATGGAGCCGGGGCGAATAAATTGGGAGTCAAAAGCTGGCAGGAAAACTGGTAGATGAACAGTGGGCTACCTTCAAAGAAGAGAAAGTTCAGGCACAATCAAGGTATGTTCCCTTGAAGGGGAAAAATAGAGCAAACAAATCCAGAGCTCCCTGGATGACAAAAGAGGTAGAGATTAAGATAAAGAAGAAACAGTGTGCTTATGACAGATGCCAGGTAGAAAATACTATTGAGAACCAGGCTGAATATAGAAGGTAGAGGGGAAGTGAAAAAGCAAATAACAGAAGCAAAGAGAGAGCATGAAAAGAGACAGGCAGCTAGCATTATAGGAAATTCCAAAGTTTACTATAGGCATATAAATAGTAAAAAGGTGGTAAAAGGAGGAGTGGGGCCGATTAGGGACCATAAAGGGGATTTACACATGGAGGCAGAGTGTATTAAATGAATACTTTGCATCTGTCTTTACCAAGGAAGATGATGCAACCCAGGCAATGTTGAAAGAGGAAGTAAGTCAGATATGAGAGGGGTTTAAAATTGATAAAGAGGAAGTATTAGATAGGCTGTTTGTACTTAAAGTGAATAAAGCACCAGGACCGATGAGATGCATCCAAGGTTACTGAGGGAAGTGAGGGTGGAAATCGCGGAGGCACTGGCCATAATTTTTCAGTCTTCCTTAGATCTGGGGGTGGTGCCAAGAGGACTGGAAAATTGCAAACATTACACCATTGTTCAAAAAAAGGGTGTAAAGACAAGCCCAGCAACTACAGGCCAGTCAGTTTAACTTCGGTGGTGGGAAAACTTCTAGAAAAAATAATTCAGGACAAAATCAATGGTCACATGGACAAATGCGAGTTAATTAAGGAAAGCCAGCAGGGATCTCTTGAGGGAAAATTAATTTAACTAACTTGCTGGAGTTTTTTGAGGAGGTAACAGAGAGGGTTGATGAGGGCAGTGCTGTTGATGGACTTTCAAAAGGCGTTTGATACAGTGCCACACAACAGACTTGTGAGCAGACTTGTAGCTCATGGAATAAAAGGGATTGTAGCAACATGGATACGAAATTGGCAGAGTGACAGGAAACAAAGAGTAGTGGTTAATGGATGTTTTTCGGGCTGGAGGAAGGTTTGTAGTGGAGTTCCCCAGGATCAGTGTTGGGACTCTTGCTTTTCCTGATATATATTAATGACCTAGACCTTGGTGTACAGGGCACAATTTCAAAGTTTGCAGATGATAGGAAACATGGATGCATTGTGAACTGTGAGGAGGATAGTGTAGAACTTCAAAAGGACATAGACAAGTTGGTGGAATGGGCAGACAATGTTCAATACAGCAAGATGTGAAGTGATTCATTTTGGTAGGAAGAACATGGAGAGACATTATAGAATAAAGGGTACAATTCTAAAGGGGGTGCAGGAGCAGATAGACCTGTGCCTAAGTCATTGAAGGTGGCAGGACAGGTTGAGAGAGTGGTTAATAAAGCATACAGTATCCTGGGCTTTATTAATAGAGGCATAGAGTACAAGAGCAAGGAAGTTATGTTGAACTTGTATAAGACACTAGTTCGGCCTCAGCTGGAGTATTGCGTCCATTTCTGGGTGCTGCACTTGAGGAAAGACGTGAGGGCATTGGCGAGAGTACAGAAAAGATTCACGAGAATGGTTCCAGGGATGAGGAACCTCAGTTATGCAGATAGATTGAAGAAGTTAGGACTGTTTTCCTTGGAGAAGGGAAGGCTGAGAGGTGATCTGATAGAGGTATTCAAAATCATGAGGGGTCTGGACAGAGTAGATGGAGAGAAACTGTTCCCACTCATGAAAGGATCAAGGACGAGAGGGCACAGATTTAAAGTATTAGGTAAGAGAAGCAAAAGCTACATGAGGAAAAACTTTTTCACGCAGCGAGTGGTTAAGGTCTGGAATGCGCTGCCTGAGAATGTGGTGGAGGCAGGTTCAATTAAAGCATTCAAAAGGGAATTAGACAGTTGTATGAAACGGAAGAATATGCAGGGTTATGGGGAGAAGGCAGGGGAATGGAACTGAGGGAGTTGCTCTTTCAGAGAGCTGGTGCGGACATGATGGGCCGAATGGCCTCCTTCAGCGCTGTAAAAATTCTATGATTCTGTGATTTCCCAACCTTGGTCACCTTGTAACCATGTCTCTGTAAATTGTAATTAGATCGAAGCTATTTATCGTTATTTGTGCCACTAGTTCATCTATCTTATTACGAATGCTTCACGCATTCAGATAAAGAGTCTTTGATTTAATTTTTTCACTGCTATTTTTTGCATGGACCTTATTTGCTGACGCATTATTACTGTTAAATTCTTTGCCCCTTCCTGTCCCAGACTGCCTGTCTTTACCCACACTGCTCTTTTTCTTCTTTAGATTTTTAAATTTCCCTTCACCTCATCCTTCCCTGCTTTTAGTTTAAAGCCCCATCCATAGCCCTAGTTATACAATTCTCCATGACACTGATTTAAGTTGCGCCCATCCCAACAGAAAAGCGTCCTCTTTCCCCATTACTGATGCCAGTGCCCCATAAATTGATTCTTCCCACACCACTAGTTGAGCCATGCATTTAATTCTCTAATCTGCTTGATCCTATGCCAATTGGCACATAACTCAGATAACAATCTAGAAATTATTACCTTTGAGGTTCTGCATTTCAATTTGGACCCTAACTCCTCAACTCTCAGCAGAGCATCATTCCTAGTTCTACCTGTGTCGTTGGTTCCGACGTGGAGCACGACAACTGGAACCACCGCCCCCACTCCCAAGTTTTTCTCCAGCTGTGAGATGTCTTTAACCCTGGCACACAAGTATACAAGAAATAGGAGCAGGAGTGGACCATGTGGCCCATCGAGCCTGCTCTGCCATTCAGCATGATCATGGCTGATCTTGGGTTTAAATTCCACTTTCCCGCCCACTTGCCATATCCCTTGATTCCCTGAGAGACCAAAAATCAGTCTGTCCCAGCCTTAAATGTGTTCAATAATGGAGCATCCACAACTCTCTGAGGTAGAGAATTCCAAAGCTTCACAACCCTTTGAGTGAGGCAATTTCTACTCATCTCAGTCTATATCTATCTATCTATTCCTAAATGATTGGCCCTTTATCCTGAGACTGTGCCTCCGTGTTATAGATTCCCCGACCAGCGGAAACAATCTCTCGGTGTCTACCCTTTCAAGCCCTTTCAGAATCCTGTATGTTTCAATGAGATCGCCTATCATTCTTCTAAACTCTTGAGAATACAGGCCTAATTTACACTGTCTTTCATCATCGGACAAACCCCTCATCCCCGGCACCAATCTAGTGAACCTTCGCTGTACTGCCTCCAATGCAAGTATATCCTTTCTTAAATGTGGAGACCAAAACTGCACAAAGCGCTCCAGGTGTGATCTCACTAAAACCCTGTACAATTGTAGCAAGAGTTCTTTATTCATGTACTGCAATCCCCTTGCAATAAAGGCCAACATGCCATTTGCCTTCCTAATTGCTTGCTGTATCTGCATGTTAACTTTCAGCATTCCTTGTAGGAGCACACCCAAGTCTATTTGAACATCAACACTTATAAGTTTCAGACCTTTGAAAAAATATTCTGTTCTTTTATTCTTACGATCAAAGTGAATAACTTCACACTTCCCTACATTATACTCCATCTGTCATCTTGTTGCGCACTCACTTCACCTGTCTATATCTCTTTGCAGCCTCTCTACGTCCTCCTCACAGCTTACTTTTCCACCGAGCTTTGCATCATCAGCAAACCTACATACATTACTGTCTGTCTCTTCATCCAGGTCATTAATATAGTGTAAATAGCTGAGGCCCCAGCACTGATCCTTGCAGCACTCCACGAGTTAGAGCCTGGAAACTTGAAAATAACCCATTTATGCCCACTCTTTGCCTCATGTCTATTAACAAATCCTCTATCCATGCTAATATATTACCCCCATGGAATGAGGTGATGATACTTAGTAGCTTTGTTGGACATCCGAGCTTTGCTAGTCGTCTTAAGAGACCACGTCTGCTGACGAGGTCAAAGGCTTTGGTGAGATCTATGAAAGCAACGTAGAGGGGCATCTGTTGTTCACGGCATTTCTCCTGTAGCTGGCGAAGGGAGAACAGCATGTCAATAGTGGAATAAAAACAAGAAATGCTGGAACCACTCAGCAGGTCTGGCAGCATCTGTGGAAAGAGAAGCAGAGTTAACGTTTCAGGTCAGTGACCCTTCATCGGAACTGGTGTCAATGGTGGATCTCTCTGCTCGAAAGCTGCACTGTGCCTCAGGGTAGACTCGCCTGCTCAGTCAGCGGGCGTGGTCTCTTCAGACTACGAGCAAAGATCGGATGTCCACCAAAGCTACTAAGTGTCATCACCTCATTCCATGACAATATGAAAGGCACAATTCAGCATAGCGGCGCCTCATCAGACCCCTTTCCTAACCTGAGTGGCGTGAAACAGGGCTGTGTTCTCACACCTACACTGTTTGGGATCTTCTTCTCACTGCTGCTCTCACATGCGTTCAAGTCTTCAGAAGAAGGAATTTTCCTCCACACAAGATCAGATGGCAGGTTGTTCAATCTTGCCTGTCTTAGAGCGAAGACCAAAGTACGGAAAGTCCTCATCAGGGAACTCCTCTTTGCTGACGAGGCTGCTTTAACATCCCACACTGAAGAGCGTCTGCAGAGACTCATGGACAGGATTGTGGCTGCCTGCAATGAATTTGGCCTAACCATCAGCCTCAAGAAAACAAACATCAAGGGACAGGACGTCGGAAATGCTCCATCCATCAATATCGGCGACCACACTCTGGAAGTGGTTCAAGAGTTCACCTACCTAGGCTCAGCTATCACCAGCAACCTGTATCTCGATGCAGAAATCAACAAGCGCATGGGTAAGGCTTCCACTGCTATGTCCAGACTGACCAAGAGGGTGTGGGAAAATGGCGCACTGACACGGAACACAAAAGTCCGAGTGTTTCAAGCCTGTGTCCTCAGTACCTTGCTCTACGGCAGCGAGGCCTGGACAACGTATGTCAGCCAAGAGTGACTTCTCAACTCATTCCATCTTTGCTGCCTCCCGAGAATCCTTGGCATTAGGTGGCAGGACTGTATCTCCAACGCAGAAGTCCTTGAGGCGGCCAACATCCCCAGCATATACACCCTACTGAGCCAACGGCGCTTGAGATGGCTTGGCCATGTGAGCCGCATGGAAGATGGCAGGATCCCCAGGGACACATTGTACAGCGAGCTCGCCACTGGTATCAGACCCACCGGCCGTCCATGTCTCCTCTTTAAAGACGTCTGCAAACGCGACATGAAGTCCTGTGACATTGACCACAAGTCGTGGGAGTCAGTTGCCAGTGATAGCCAAAGCTGGCAGGCAGCCATAAAGGCGGGGCTAAAGAGTGGCACGTCAAAGAGACTTAGCAGTTGGCAGGAAAAAAGACAGAAGAGCAAGGAGAGAGCCAACTGTGTAACAGCCCCGACAACCAATTTTATTTGCAGCGCCCGTGGAAGAGTCTGTCACTCGAGAATTGGCCTTTATAGCCACACCAGGCACTGCTGCACAAACCACTGACCACCTCTAGCCGCTTACCCATTGTCTCTCGAGACGAGGAGACCAAAGAAGAAGAAGATATTACCCCCAACTCCATGAGCCCTTATCTTTCTTGTTAACCTTTTGTGTGTGGCACCTCATCGAATACCTTTTGGGAAATCCAGGTGTACGACATCTACTGGTTCCCCTTTATCTGCCCTACTATCCTCAGAAAACTCTAATAAATTTGCTAAACAGGATTTCCCTTTAGTAAAACCATGTTGACTTGTTCATTCTGTGCTTTTCTAAGTGCATTGTTAAGACTTCCTTAATAACAGATTCCAGCATTTTCTGGACTGATGTTAGGCTAACTGGCCTATGGTTTTCCCTGTTTTCTCTCTCCCTCCTTTCTTGAAAAGCAGTGTAAAATTTGCCAACTTCCAATCCGTGGGACCGTTCTAGAATCCACAGAATTTTGGAAAATCATAGCTAGCGCATCCACTATCTCTGTAGCTATCTCTGTTAGAACCCTAGGGGTTTGTCGGATTTTAGTCCCTTATGTTTCTCCAATAATTTTTCTCTGCTGATATTAATTTCCTGAATTTCCTCATTCTATTTAGCTCCTAGGTTGCCATCTATTTCTGGTATGGAACTTGTGTCTTCTACTGTGAAGACAGACACAAAATATTTGTTCAGTGCCTCTGCCATTTCCTCATTCCTCAAGATAATTTTTCCTGTCTCTGCTTTTAAGGGAGCAACTTTAACTTTAGCTCCTCCCTTTCTTTACATATACCAATAACAGCTCTTACAATCTGTTTTTATATAACTGACTAGTTTACTGTCATATTTTATTTTTTCCTTTTTTATCAACTTTTTGGTGGCCTTTTGCTGGTTTCTAAAACATTGCCAATCCTCAGACTTGCTACTCTTTTGCAACCTTGTAAACCTCTTCCTGAGTGAGCCAAGAATGGATCTTTCTTGCTCAGTTTTTGTTTTTCAACAGAATGTATTTTTCTTGAACATTTTGAATTGTTTCTTTAACGATTTCCCACTGTTCATTTACCGTAATACCTTTTAGTCTATTACCCAATTTACCTTAGCTAGTTCTCCCCTCATACGTATGTCGTTGGCTTTGTTTAAGATTCTTGTTTGTGATTGGAATATGTCACTTTCAAACTGAACATGGAACTCAATGGTATTGTGATCACTGTTTCCCAGTGGATCTTTTACTATAACATTACTAATTAACCCTGCTTCATTACACAATACTAGGTCTCTGGCACAGAGTCTGTCCCTGTTGCTCAGAAGGGAAGGGGGAAGAGGAGCAGAGTCATTGGGGACTCCATAGTTAGGGGAACAGATAGGAGGTTCTGTGGGAACGACAGAGACTCACGGTTGGTGTGTTGCTTCCCAGGTGCCAGGGTTTGTGATGTCTCGGATCGTGTTTTTGGGATCCTTAAGGGGGAGGGGGAGCAGCCCCAAGTCGTGGTCCACATAGGCACCAACGACATAGGTAGGAAGAGAGATGGGGATTTAAGGCAGAAATTCAGGGAGCTAGGGTGGAAGCTTAGAGCGAGAACAAACAGAGTTGTTATCTCTGGGTTGTTGCCCGTGCCACGTGCTAGCGAAGCAAGGAATAGGGAGAGAGAGGAGTTGAACACGTGGCTGCAGGGATGGTGTAGGAGGGAGGGTTTTGGTTTCCTGGATAATTGGGGCTCTTTCTGGGGTAGGTGGGACCTCTACAAACAGGATGGTCTTCACCTGAACCAGAGGGGTACCAATATCCTGGGGGGGAGATTTGCTAGTGCTCTTCGGGGGGGTTTAAACTAATTCAGCAGGGAAATGGGAACCTAAATTGTAGTTCCAGTGTACAGGATGCTGAGAGTAGTGAGGTCAGGGATAAGGTTACAAGGACGCAAGAGGGCACTGGCAAGCAAGAACTTGGTAGAAAGTGTGTCTACTTCAACGCCAGGAGCATCTGGAATAAGGTGGGTGAGCTTGCAGCATGGGTTGGTACCTGGGATCTCGATGTTGTGGCCATTTCGGAGACATGGGTAGAGCAGGGACAGGAATGGATGTTGCAGGTTCCGGGATTCAGATGTTTCAGTAAGAACAGAGAAGATGGTAAAAGAGGGGGGGGTGTGGCATTGTTAATCAAGGAGAGTATTACAGCAGCAGAAAGGACGTTTGAGGACTCGTCTACTGAGGTAGTATGGGCCGAGGTTAGAAACAGGAGAGGAGAGGTCACCCTGTTGGGAGTTTTCTATAGACCTCCGAATAGTTCCAGAGATGTAGAGGAAAGGATAGCGAAGATGATTCTCAACAGGAGCGAGAGTAACAGGGTAGTTGTTATGAGGGACTTTAACTTTCCAAATATTGACTGGAAATACTATAGTTCGAGTACTTTAGATGGGTCAGTTTTTGTCCAGTGTGTGCAGGAGGGTTTTCTGACACAGTATGTAGACAGGCCAACCAGGGGCGATGCCACATTGGATTTGGTACTGGGTAATGAACCCGGCCAGGTGTTAGATTTAGATGTAGGTGAGCACTTTGGTGATAGTGATCACAATTCGGTTAGGTTTACCTTAGCGATGGGCAGGGACAGGTATATACCGCAGGGCAAGAATTATAGCTGGGGAAAAGGAAATTATGATGCGATTAGGCAAGATTTAGGATACGTAGGATGGGGAAGGAAACTGCAGGGGATGGGCACAATCGAAATGTGGAGCTTATTCAAGGAGCAGCTACTGCGTGTCCTTGATAAGTATGTACCTGTGAGGCAGGGAGGAAGTTGTCGAGCGAGGGAGCCGTGGTTTACTAAAGAAGTTGAAGCGCTTGTCAAGAGGAAGAAGAAGGCTTATGTTAGGATGAGACGTGAAGGCTCAGTTAGGGCGCTTGAGAGTTACAAGCTAGCCAGGAAGGATCTAAAGGGAGAGCTAAGAAGAGCAAGGAGAGGACACGAGAAGTCATTGGCGGATAGGATCAAGGGAAACCCTAAGGGTTTCTATAGGTATATCAGGAATAAAAGAATGACTAGAGTTAGATTAGGGCCAATCAAGGATAGTAGTGGGAAATTGTGTGTGGAATCAGAGGAGATAGGGGAAGCGTTAAATGAATATTTTTCGTCAGTATTTACAGTAGAGAAAGAAAATGTTGTCGAGGAGAATACTGAGATTCAGACTACCAGGCTAGATGGGATTGAGGTTCACAAGGAGGAGGTGTTAGCAATTTTGGAAAGTGTGAAAATAGATAAGTCCCCTGGGCCAGATGGGATTTATCCTAGGATTCTCTGGGAAGCCAGGGAGGAGATTACAGAGCCTTTGTCAAACAAAGAACAAAGATAATTACAGCACAGGAACAGGCCCTTCGGCCCTCCAAGCCTGCGCCGATCCAGATCCTCTCTCTAAACATATCGCCTATTTTCTAAGGTTCTGTATCTCTTTTCTTCCTGCCCATTCATGTATCTGTCTAGATACATCTTAAAAGACTCCATCGTGCCCGCATCTACCACCTCCGCTGGCAATGCGTTCCAGGTGCCCACCACCCTCTGCGTAAAGAACTTTCCACGCATATCCCCCCGAAACTTTTCCCCTTTCACTTTGAACTCGTGTCCTCTAGTAATTGAAACCCCCACTCTGGGAAAAAGCCTCTTGCTATCCACCCTGTCTATACCTCTCATGATTTTGTACACCTCAATCAGGTCCCCCCTCAACCTCCGTCTTTCTAATGAAAATAATCCTAATCTGCTCAACCTCTCTTCATAGCTAGCGCCCTCCATACCAGGCAACATCCTGGTGAACCTCCTCTGCACCCTCTCCAAAGCATCCACATCCTTTTGATAATGTGGCGACCAGAACTGTACGCAGTATTCCAAATGTGGCCGAACCAAAGTCCTATACAACTGTAACATGACCTGCCAACTCTTGTACTCAATGCCCCGTCCGATGAAGGAAAGCATGCCGTATGCCTTCTTCACCACTCTATTTACCTGCGTTGCCACCTTCAGGGAACAGTGGACCTGAACACCCAAATCTCTCTGGACATCAATTTTCCCCAGGACTTTTCCATTTACTGTATAGTTCACTCTTGAATTGGATCTTCCAAAATGCATCACCTCGCATTTGCCCTGATTGAACTCCATCTGCCATTTCTCTGCCCAACTCTCCAATCTATCTATATTCTGCTGTATTCTCTGACAGTCCCCTTCACTATCTGCTACTCCACCAATCTTAGTGTCGTCTGCAAATTTGCTAATCAGTCCACCTATACTTTCCTCCAAATCATTAATGTATATCACAAACAACAGTGGTCCCAGCACGGATCCCTGTGGAACACCACTGGTCACACGTCTCCATTTTGAGAAACTCCCTTCTACTGCTACTCTCTGTCTCCTGTTGCCCAGCCAGTTCTTTATCCATCTAGCTAGTACACCTTGGACCCCAAGCGCCTTCACTTTCTCCATCAGCCTGCCATGGGGAACCTTATCAAACGCCTTACTGAAGTCCATGTATATGACATCGACAGCCCTTCCCTCATCAATCAACTTTGTCACTTCCTCAAAGAATTCTATTAAGTTGGTAAGACATGACCTTCCCTGCACAAAACCATGTTGCCTATCACTGATGAGCCCATTTTCTTCCAAATGGGAATAGATCCTATCCCTCAGTATCTTCTCCAGCAGCTTCCTGTCCTTGATCTTTATGTCGTCATTGTCGACAGGAATAGTGCCAGAAGACTGGAGGATAGCAAATGTTGTCCCCTTGTTCAAGAAGGGGAGTAGAGACAGCCCTGATAATTATAGACCTGTGAGCCTTACTTCGGTTGTGGGTAAAATGTTGGAAAAGGTTATAAGAGATAGGAAAGAATAAGTTCATTAGCGATAGTCAGCACGGTTTTGTGAAGGGTAGGTCGTGCCTCACAAACCTTATTGAGTTTTTCGAGAAGGTGACCAAACAGGTGGATGAGGGTAAAGCAGTGGATGTGGTGTATATGGATTTCAGTAAGGCGTTTGATAAGGTTCCCCACGGTAGGCTATTGCAGAAAATACGGAAGTATGGGGTTGAAGGTGATTTAGAGCTTTGGATCAGAAATTGGCTAGCTGAAAGAAGACAGAGGGTGGTGGTTGATGGCAAATGTTCATCCTGGAGTTTAGTTACTAGTGGTGTACCGCAAGGATCTGTTTTGGGGCCACTGCTGTTTGTCATTTTCATAAATGACCTGGATGAGGGTGTAGAAGGGTGGGTTAGTAAATTTGCGGATGACACTAAGGTCGGTGGAGTTGTGGATAGTGCCGAAGGATGTTGTAGGTTACAGAGGGACATAGATAGGCTGCAGAGCTGGGCTGAGAAATGGCAAATGGAGTTTAATGCGGAAAAGTGTGAGGTGATTCACTTTGGAAGGAGTAACAGGAATGCAGAGTACTGGGCTAATGGGAAGATTCTTGGTAGTGTAGATGAGCAGAGAGATCTTGGTGTCCAGGTACATAAATCCCTGAAGGTTGTTACCCAGGTTAATAGGGCTGTTAAGAAGGCATATGGTGTGTTAGCTTTTATTAGTAGGGGGATCGAGTTTTGGAGCCACGAGGTCATGCTGCATCTGTACAAAACTCTGGTGAGGCCGCACCTGGAGTATTGCGTGCAGTTCTGGTCACCGTATTATCGGAAGGATGTGGAAGCTTTGGAAAGGGTGCAGAGGAGATTTACTAGGATGTTGCCTGGTATGGAGGGAAGGTCTTACGAGGAAAGGCTGAGGGACTTGAGGTTGTTTTCGTTGGAGAGAAGGAGGAGGAGAGGTGACTTAATAGAGACATATAAGATAATCAGAGGGTTAGATAGGGTGGATAGTGAGAGTCTTTTTCCTCGGATGATGATGGCAAACACGAGGGGACATAGCTTTAAGTTGAGGGGTGATAGATATAGGACAGATGTTAGAGGTAGTTTCTTTACTCAGAGAGTAGTAGGGGCGTGGAACGCCCTGCCTGCAACAGTAGTAGACTCGCCAACTTTAAGGGCATTTAAGTGGTCATTGGATAGACATATGGATGAAAATGGAATCGTGTAGGTCAGATGGTTTCACAGGTCGGCGCAACATCGAGGGCCGAAGGGCCTGTACTGCGCTGTAATGTTCTAATGTTCTAATCTAAGAAAACTTTATCTCTAGTCAGCTCCACAATGTTTTACTCCAAGAAACTGTCCGGAAAACATTATACAAACTCATCATCTCGACCACTGTTGCCAGTTTCATTCTGCCAGTTTATATGAAGATTAAAGTCCACCACAATTGTTACAAGCTCCAATAATTTTTTGTTTAATGCTTTGTCCAATGGTATAATTACTGTTAGGGGGCCGATAAACTACTCCCACCAGTGTTTTCTGATTCTTGCTATTCCTAATTTTTATCCATACTGATTCTATTTCATGATCTTTCGAGGCCAGGTCCTTTCTCACTAATGTCCTTATGCTATCCTTTACTATCAGGGCTACCCCTCCTCCTTTGTCATTCTGTCTGTCTTTCCTCAATATTGTGTACCCTGGAATATTTATTTCCCAACCTTGGTCACCATGTAATTATGTCTCTGCAGTGGTGATTAGATCGAAATCATGTACCTCTATTTGTGCCACTAGTTCATCTATCTTATTGCAGATGTTTCACGCATTCATTATTTTTATTTCTATTCGTTGCAATGACCTTATTTGCTGATGTACAATTTTTGTCAAACTCTCTGTTCCTTCCTGTCCCATTCTTCTTGTCTTTACCCACAACCCAATTTTGTTCCAATGCCTTGGCCGTTTTCTTTGGATTTCTAAATCTCCCTTCCCCCTCTTCACCCCACCCCACCCCGCATCTCTGTTAGTTCACAACCTCTAGCCTTATCTGCTGGCACACTCTTATGTTTGTACACTCTGTCCCATTCTGCCACACTCTCATTATCGTTACCCTTATTGCTATCTTGCTCTTTTGCCTTCTCCTGTTTAAATTATCACATCTTCCCTCACCTCCACTATTTAGTTTAAAGACCTCTCTACCGTCCTAGTTATATGACTTGCCAGAACGCTGGTCTCAGCAAGGTTCAGATGTAGACCTTCCCAACGGTACAGCTCCCACTTTCTCCAGTACTGGTGTCAGTGCCCCATGAATCGAAACCCATTTCTCCCACACCAATCTTTGAGCCATGTATTTAACTCTATTCTTATTTACCATATGCCAATTTGCTCAGGCTCAGGTAAGAACCCAAAGGTTATTACCTTTGAGGTTCTGCTTTTTAATTTAGCCCCCACCTGCTCATACTCCCTATGCAGAATCTCTTTCCTAGTCCTATCTATATCGTTGGTACTGGGCAGGCAACACAATTTTTGGAAATCCTGGTTGTGGGTGCGGAGAACAGTATCTATTCCCCTGACTATACCGTCCCCTATCACTACAATATTCTTTTTCACTCCCCCCACTTGAATGGCTTCCAGGTGCTATGATCAGTTTACTCACCCACCATGCAATACCTGTTCTCATCCATACAGGGAACAGTACCTTGTACCTGTTGGTCAAAGTCAAGGGACGAGGCTTCTCCAATACTGCATGCTTGATCCCCTTACCAGTCTGACTCGCAGTCACACCCTCCTGTCCCTGACCACTGA
Source organism: Heterodontus francisci (assembly GCF_036365525.1). Classification (NCBI taxonomy): domain Eukaryota; kingdom Metazoa; phylum Chordata; class Chondrichthyes; order Heterodontiformes; family Heterodontidae; genus Heterodontus; species Heterodontus francisci. Next base: position 207,070,903 of record NC_090373.1, on the reverse strand, counting down.
CCAATTTTTAAAGTTCTACTTAACCTAAGGGGTGTTACTGCCTCCTGTATCATAGTGTCCAGATAACCTCCCCCCTTCCCCCTCCCCCGAAGTTCCTTGATCTGCAGACACTTTGGAGTTTCCAGGACCACAAACTCCCTTTTGTTGTGGTCACAGCACACCACCTGCCCAGCCATGTCTGTCTAACCTTATTAATAGCCAGTTACAGTTTCCTAGCCTTGAGACAAAAGAAGAACACTCACCTAGCTACTAGGGATAAAAGAAAAAGAATAAAAAGCAGCACCTCCTTCCCCCTCTGCACCAAATTCCCACTAACTTTAGCACTCAGTTAGCGAAGCACGCTGTTCGCTGATCACTCTGTGCTCCACATTTTCCTTTACATATTTCAGTTTTCTCTTTACCTGTAGTGCCTAAAGCACAGTTTCTGACTGTTACTCTACTCTCTTCCTTTTCGTTTCTTTGCAAACTGTTATTTACACTACCTCTTCCATCTGAGTCCTCTCACACCCCTGGAACTGTCCCTCCCCCTGCCCCCCATCCCCCTGCACTGCAATTACTAGTTTAAGTCATTGTGACTGCCCTATTTGCTAGGACCGTGCTCCTAGCCCGGTTCAGGTGGAGCACGTTTCACTGGTGCAGTTACTTCCTGTCCCAGTACTGATGCCCTGAAATGGAACCACTCTTTTCTATATCACTCCTTCAACCTAATGCTCACCTCCCTAATGTGCTTATTTCTGTTCCAATTTGCACATGCTCAGGTAATTATCTAAAGTTTGTGAAGTGAGGTCCTGTTCTTTCATTTAGGTTATGTTAGGAGAGTATCAGGAACTATTACTTACTCTTTCCCATGTTGGTCCCTAGATGGATCACACTGACTGGATCCTCCCCTCACTGTCCACTATCCTTTCATGCTGGTTTGAAATGTCTCTCACCCTGCCACCAGCCAGCGAACATACCATGTGAGACTCTTGATCCTGCTTACAGAGGATGGTATCTGTCCCCCTAATTGAATCTACAACTAGCACATTACATATCCTCTGCTCCTGCTCCTAGGTGCCATGGTCAGCATTCTGCCTTGTCCTTCCGAAAGTCTTTATCCTTATTCTCACAGGTAGCAATTACATTGCACCTGTTGGTAGTATCAGTTGTTGGAGATCCTGGTTCTCTATCTCATCTGGGTCCCCTCTGACTCTGTACACTGTGGGTCAGACCAACCCCATTCTGATCCTGCATCTCGCTGAGGTGTGACCGAGGTCTGGAGCAAGCTATCCCGCTCCCATATGTGCCAGAGTGTCTGCAACTCACACTCCAGCTCAATGACTCTGAGCCAGAGAGATTTGAGATGGAGACGTCTATTGTAGATGTGTTCACTCGGGACAATCTCACAAACTGCCATATACTGCAGACAGACACATAACCTGCTCTGCCATACCTCACTCTGGATTATTTATATTAATTAGATCTACATTTTAGTTTGTACGTTTTTTTTCTTTTTCTATACAATAACTTGCACTATAACACTGAACAAAAATGTTAAATACTTAACTGTCTCAAGCTTACACAAACCTTCACAAGAATTGAAGGTACAAAGCAAAGAAGGTACAAAGAGATATAAGGGCTGCGCAGTGGCGTAGTGGTTAGCACTGCAGCCTCACAGCTCCAGCAACCCAGGTTTGGTTCTGGGTACTGCCTGTGTAGAGTTTGCAAGTTCTCCCTGCGACTGCGTGGGTTTCCGCCGGGTGCTCCAGTTTCCTTCCACAGTCAAAGACTGTGATAGGTAAATTGGTCATTGAAAATTGCCCCTAGTGTAGGTAGGTGGTAGGAGAATTGAGGGAAGGTGGGGATGTGGTAGAGAATATGGGATTAATGTAGGATTAGTATAAATGGATGGTTGATGGTCAGCATAGACTCAGTGGGCCAAAGGGCCTGTTTCAGTGCTGTATCTCTCTATGACCTCCTTTTCCCTCCCCTTTCCTGAATTCCCACTCTCACCAAATTCCCAACTTTTACACTCAGTTTACAATGCACTCCGTTTACTGGCCCAAATACCCCACAAAGATAAAATGTAAAATCAGTGCACAAATGGAGTGCATGGGACAGTGCAGTGTATCGCAGGTTTGAACCCTGCGATGTGCAAAGTTCTTGAAACTCTGCTGCAGTGGTGATATGGTGAGGCAAAACCAGATCCCTGTTTCTGATTGCTGTGCAGTAACTTCCTTCTACAAAGTATACTACACATGTAGATGAGGGCAGTTTGGAGCTGGCTGTGATTTACTCCATGATCGAATAGCATACCCAACTCACTGTTCAGCCATCAGGGAAGGAAACTGGAACAAAAACGAAAATGATCTTCATTGCTTTTCATTTTATTTTCAGGCAACCGTGACGTTCTTCGACATCACACCTATTGGACGCATTGTGAACCGTTTCTCGTCTGATATCTACAGTGTAGACGACACGCTACCCTTCATCCTCAATATATTCCTGGCATCTGTGTATGGTCTGATCGGTACGATGATGATGATTAGCTACAGTATTCCCTGGATCATGCTGGTTCTAGTGCCATTGGTTATCCTCTACTTCTACATGCAGCGCTACTACCGCTTCACCTCAAGGGAGCTCAAACGTCTTGCGGCTATCACACTGTCACCGATCTATTCACAGTTCTCCGAGACACTGACTGGCCTCACCACCATCAGGGCATCGCGAGCAGTTCCTAGGTGAGCTGTTTGTGAAATGGTGAGAAAATATGACTCAATTTTCCAGGAGAGTTCCTTCTTCGCAAGTTTTGAAAAAGTGTCCATAATTAATTTTAATATCTATAAGTCAACATAATTTTCCTTCCCATCCTGCCTAAAGGCACTGAGTCTTGTTGGTGTACCAGTTGTACCTCACTCACATGGCTACTCTTTATACCTGAGTGTTAGCAGCTAATTTGACTGTTGCAGAGTCACAGGGGTCACCTGGGCAGCCACCAGGACTGCTTTTCCTGCCAAATTTGCACCACCCTCACCCAGACATGCTTAGGCCAGTTGTAACATCTCTCCTGTCATCCTGTGAATTGCACACAGTCAAAATCTGAGACCTTCTTGGTCTGCATGGCTGAGTTCCAGTTCACTCTGGGTATTTACCACGAACCCAGAGTGGAGTGGGGAGTGATTTTTTCTTAATTCGTTCATGGGATGGCAGACAGTGAATAGTGGTGTGCCGCAAGCAAGGATCAGTGCTGGGGCCTCAGCTATTTACACTATATTAATGACTTGGATGAAGAGACTGAGAGTCATGTATCTACGTTTGCTGATGGTACAAAGCTCGGTGGAAAGGTAAGCTGCGGGGAGTATGTAGAGAGGCTGCAAAGGTTAAGTGAGTGGGAAGCAAGATGGCAGATGGAGTATAATGTAGGGAAGTGTGAAGTTGTTCACTTTGGTCAAAAGATAGAAAAGCAGAATATTTTTTACAAGGTGTGAAACTGGTAAGTGTTGATGTTCAAAGAGACTTGGGTGTACTCGTACAAGGAACGCACAAAGTTAACATGTAGGTACAGCAGGCTATTAGGAAGGTAAATGGCAGGTTGGCCTTTATTGCAAAGGGATTGGAGTACAGGAATAAAGAAGTCTTACTAAAATTGTACAGGGCTTTGGTGACACCGCACCTGGAATACTGTGTGCTGTTTTGGTCTCCACATTTAGAGTCATAGAGTCATTGAGTGGTACAGCATAGAAACAGGCCCTTCAGCCCACCGCGTCCATGCCGACCATAATGCCTATCTATACTAATCCCACCTGCCTGCATTAATTCCATATCCCTCTGTGCCTTGCTCATTCAAGTACCTGTCCAGAGGCCTCTTAAATGTCACTACTGTTCCTGCCTCCACCACCTCCTCAGGCAGCTCATTCCAGATACCCACTATTCTTTGTGTGAAAAATTTACCCCTTTGATCCCCTTTAAACCTCCTCCCTCTCACCTTAAATCTATGCCCTCTAGTTTTAGTCACCCCTACCATGGGAAACAGACTCTGGCTATCTACACTATCTATGCCTCTCATAATTTTATATACCTCTATCATGTCCCCTCTCAGCCTCCTTCGCTCCAGGGAAAACAGACCCAGCCTATCCAATCTCTTTATAACTCAAGCCCTCCAAACCAGGCAATATCCTTGTGAATCTTTGCTGCACCCTCTCTAGCTTAATCACATCTTTCCTGTAGTGTGGAGACCAGAACTGCACACAGTACTCCAAATGCGGCCTAACCAACGTTACGTACAACTGTAACATGACGTCCCAACTCTTGCACTCAATGCCTCGGCCGATGAAGACAAGCATGCCACACGCCTTCTTCACCACCCTGTTTACCTGTGTTGCCACTTTCAGGGAACTATGTACTTGCACCCCAAGGTCTCTCTGCTCAAGAACACTCCCCAGGGCCCTGCCATTCACTGTATATGTCCTGCCCTGGTTTAACTTCCCAAAATGCATCACTTCACACTTGTCTGCATTAAATTCCATTTGCCAATCCCTTGCCCACTTTCCCAATTGATCTATATCCTGTTGTAACCTTAGACAACCTTCTTCATTGTCCACTATACCACCAATTTTGGTGTCATCTGCAAACTTACTAATCATGCCCCCTACATTCTCATCCAAGTCATTAATATATATGACAAACAACAGAGGGCCCAGCACCGATCCCTGTGGCACACCACTGGTCACCGGCCTCCAATCTGAAAAACAACCCTCTGCCTCCTATCACCAAAGCAATTTTGTATCCAATTTGCTAGCTCACCCTGGATCCCATGTGTTCGAACCTTCTGGACCAGCCTACCATGCGGGACCTTGTCAAAGGCCTTGCTAAAGTCCATGTAGACAACGTCCATCGCCCTGCCCTCATCAATCCTCTTGGTCACCTCCTCGAAAAACTCAATCAAATTCATGAGACATGATTTCCCACGCACAAAGCCATGCTGACTATCCCTAATCAGACCATGCCTTTCCAAATGCATATAAATCCTGTCTCTCAGAATCCCTTCCAATAACTTTCCCACCACTGATGTAAGGCTCACCGGCCTGTAGTTCCCTGGCTTATCCCTGCTGCCCTTCTTAAATAAAGGCACATTAGCTATCCTCCAGTCTTCCGGTACCTCACCCGTGGCTAACGATGATACAAAAATCTCTGCCAGGGCCCCAGAAATCTCCTCCCTTGCTTCCCATAGCATCCAAGGATACACCTGGTCAGACCCTGGGGATTTATCCACCTTAATGCGCTTCAAAACCTCCAACACCTCCTCCTTTGTAATGTTAATATGCTCCAGGATATCGCTATTCCCTCCCTTGAGCTCACTAGTTTCCATGACCTTCTCCACGGTAAATACAGACGAGAAGTATTCATTTACGACCTCGCCCATTTCCTTTGGCTTCACACATAGATTACCACACAGATCCTTAAGGGGACCTACTCTCTCCCAAGCTACCCTTTTACTCTGAATATACTTATAGAATCTTTTAGGATTCTCCTTTATCTTATCTGCCAGGGAAATCTCTTGGCCCCTTTTCGCCCTCCTAATTTCCTACTTAAGTGTAGTCCTGCATCCCTTATGCTCCTCGAGGGACTCGCTTGATCCCAGCTGCCTATACCTGACATATGCCTCCTTCTTCGTCCTGACCAGACCCTCAATATCCCTCGTCAACCAAGGTTCCCTAAACTTGCCAGCCTTGCCCTTCAATCTAACAGGAACATGCCGGCCCTGAACTCTTCCTATCTCACTTTTAAGGCACTATTACTAGTAATGCTAAATACTAATTCATACCAATTACTAAGACTAACTTTTTTAAATACAAATTTTTAATTAATAGAATTGAAATTCCACCAGCAGCTGAGGTGGGATTTGAACCTGTCCCCAGGGAATTAGCCTGGGACTTTGGATTACTAGTCTAGTGACATTACCACAACACCACCATCTCCCCACAACTTTGGGTAATCAAATTTTCAGACTGGAAATGGCACTGATCCGTTGCCCACCATATGTGATCCAACAAAATTTTGCAGCTTGTACCAACATTGGCCTGCAGAATTTGTCTTCCAAATTCTTTCACTCAATGTGCTGCAGTAATGCTTGTGACCATTTCTGATTTGCTCATTCCGGCATTTTCACTTGTTAGCTAACACTTGAGACTGTGACTCTCAAAGCTGCACTGGAAGCCCTCCCTCATCCACCAATCAGCGAGTTTAACCTTGTTTCAATCAGTATAACATATGCAAAGTTCACAAAATGGTTGATTTCACAGAGGACCCGAGATTTCACAGTCTGTGATGCATTTTTCATGGCTATGAATTTGGTAGCTAGTTATAAGCTAGTTATATCATTTGGTTCAATAATTTTTTTAAGTTTTTGTAAATGAATTTTGGAGTAACAATGTGGTGAATTCACTGTCAGGACCTTCCAGCTCAGGTACAAGATGGGTAAGGTACAGAATATCTTTGGGAGTCAGGGTGAAGAGAGTGTGCACGGTTGGGTAGAAGGGAACTGAGGGTCAGTGAAGCGGATGACCGGTACTGGGTTTCAGGGGATGGGGCCTCGTAGAAAGGGAGACAGGCAAAAAAGGTTTGGAAGATGGCTCAGAGTGGGTCAGAGATTGGGAAATGGGGGTTAGGAATGAAGGCTCAGGCAGGGGGAGAGAGGGCTGTGGAATAAGGTGGTGTGTGCTAAAGGCCCAGTACTTCCTGCAAACCTGGGAGCTTTACCATTTGTCCAGCAGCCTCCAGAGGTCCCTTTAAGTACCCGTGTTTTAGCTGCTGTAGAGTTGACGAAACTAGCTGTAAGCTGCACACCCAGTTCTTGACAGTTTTTTATGTGTTTTGGAAAGGGGCCCTTCTTTGAATATTTAAATTGAATTGTTGCTGATTATAAGCAGCCTCAAGGGACTCCTTAAATCAGCAAGGGACAGTGTGGTACAGGCCGTGTTGATGATGCAGTTTTGGTTTTGAACCCCAAGCCCTGAAATTTGTATACTTTGAGCTTGTTTCATGCCCAAATTCTACCCTAGTGTGTCCACATATCTTCTGCTGAATCTGCCCATGCCATGTTGCACCAGGCCCACCATGTAAATTGAGTTTGACCCCCTGCCCCGGTTTATACTGTCCATTGAAACACTCCAAGGAGTCAGGGCAGTACAGGCTCTACAGGCAAGTCTTTATCCCAGAGGCCTCCTTCAACATTTACCCCATCCTTCCAGTATTGTTGCCAGGATGCTATTGGTATGAGGCCCCTAGTTGCTGTCATTTAAATCCAGTTCATTTCTTTATAATGTTAGGGTTGTTGTCCAATCAGTTGGTATGGTTTTTGCTAAATTTGCTCTTGGTGGTATGTTCAGGTTTGAGGAGGAGAATAGTCGTCGCCTTGAGGTGAACCAGCGCTGTGTTTACGCTGGCAATACCGCCGTGCAGTGGCTCGACATCAGGCTACAGATGATAGGCGTTACCGTGGTGACTTCCATTGCTGTTATTGCTGTCATTGAGCACAGCCTGAAACGTGGGAATCCTGGTAAGTTGGAATGGTTTTATTCCCACAGCTCTTGGAGATATACAGCATGATTAAACCTTGGGCTCAAGAGCACTACTGTCCGACCTTATCCCCACAGTACTTCCTCTCGAACCTGGATGGGTGCAGCTCCAACAAAACTCAAGAAGCTGGACGCCATTCAGGACAGAGCTTGAGCAGTGTCCCATCCGGCACTGGCACACAGTGGCAGCCATGTATACCATCTACATGATGCATTGCAGCAGCTGACCAAGGCTCCTTCAACAGCACCTCCCAACCGTAACCTCTACCACCTAGAAGGACAAGGGCACCACCACCTGCAAGTTCCCTTCCAAGTCACACACCATCCTGACTTGGAACTATATCACCATTCCTTCATTGTTGCTGGGTCAAAACCCTGGAACTCTGTCCCTAACAGCACTGTGGGTATACTATCATCAGCACATGGACTGCAGCAGTTGAAGAAGGAGGCTCACCACCACCAAGGGCAACTAGGGATGGGCAGTGACAATCACATCTCGTGAATGAATAAAAAAACCTCAATCAAATCATCCCTTAACCTTCTATGTTCCAGGAAATAGAAGCCTAGTTTATGTAATCACTCTTCATAATCTAACCCTTGGAGTCCCTGGTAACATTCTGGTGAATCTGTGCTGCATTCTTTCGACACTGCATTGCCTAGAATTATGCACATTACTCCAGATGTGGTCTAATCAGGGCTTTGTTTAGCTGTAGCAAACCTTCCTTCCACTTTATTTTCTAGTTCTCTAGTTATCAAGGGTAATATTCCTTTAGTTTTTTTGATCATGCATTTGTCAAAGTGAGGTGCTGTTCCGGTATTTTACAAAACAAGGAACATTCTGAGAGAGGGAGCAGGAGACAATGAGACCTGAGAGCTGAAGTCCAGAGGAATTAATTAGGTGAGCAGGTAGATGATTGGTTGGTGAGTTTTAAGGTTTTTTTCTCTGAACTAAGACAGGGAAAATATAAGAGCAAAACACTGCAGCTGCTGGAAATATGAAATAAAAACAAAGTGCTGGGAATACACAGATCTGTCAGCATCTGTGAAAAGAAAAATCCAGTTCACCTTTCATCAGGACTGGTACATAGCTATCACATGCCTTCGCTTTTGTTGTTCTTCCCTCCTGCCCCTCTTCCCTTGCTCAAAGCCTATTACATTTCTGAGCTTTGCCAGTTTTGAAGAAAGGTCACAGACCTGAAACGTTGGGGGCAATTTTATGCTGGTGGCGGGGGTCTTGATGTTGGGGGAAACTGACGCCGAGATTCCCATGTCGCCTCTTTTCCGGAAGGCTTGCCAAATTTAGTGCCAATTACGCGGTGGGCCTTCCAAAGAATTTAGTTCCCCATCGCCGGAGGTTTTGCCCTAGGGCAATCAGAGGCTGGCAGCGGCAGCTCCACCACGGAGGCGATGGCTGCTGTTGTAGTTGCAGCGACCAGACACCGAGGCGCAGCATTACAACCAGGCTTCAGGTAGGTCAGGGTGGGAGGGGCCTTGTGGGGTGGGGGTTGCGGGGGTTCGGAGGGTTGTCAGCAGCAAGGACAGCAGAGTGGTCCTCTGTGGGGCCAGCCCCCTTCCCAACGCAGAGTCCCTCGTTCAAGCATAAGTGCCTTTGAACAAGGGACCACCCCCCCCCCCCACCCCCCGCCCACAGAGCCGGGAAGCAGCCCATACGGTTTTTGTGCCATACTTCCCATGTGGCAACAGGGCCACCCGTCGCACGGGTAATTATGACTGTGGCAGGAAGTGACCCTTAATTAGGGGTAATTACCCAATCATTAAAGATAGTCAGGTAATAAAACAGCTGATGAAATGTTTTATTACCTGCACCCCCTTCCTCCACCCCCTCCCCCCCGCTCCACCTTCCCAGCATCCCCCTCGCGCCCCCCCTCCCAGCTCATCACCCTCGCACCCCCTTCCCCCCACCCCCTTTGCAGCTCCCCCGTCGCACCATCTTCCCCTCGCACCCCCTTCCCCTGCATCCTTTCCCCTGCAGCCCCCTTCCCAGCTCCCCCTCGCACCCCCTTCCCTCCACCCCTTCCCACCGCACCCCTCCCCCTTGCTGCCCCTCCCCCCCCCTTTCCCCCTACCTCCTCCCACTGGCATTCACCTATCCCTGAGCAGGGGCCCTAACAACCCCACTGCCTTGTGGTCATCTCGGGAGAGACCAAGGCTAAGGGAGTAAACCCGAACAGAAAATCCGGAGCAGAACCCCAAAGGCAGTCATGTGTCACCTTTGGCAGTTTCCGGCAGTTCCTCCAACCATACCCATCATGCTCTACACTCCTTTGGACCCCACTAGGAAGGCTGAGAGTGGGGTTTTGACGCTTGGGCAACTCACAACCTGCATACATCTGCCCAGGCATGCGCCTTGGAGAGGTCACTCCATAGTCACCTCACAGCGACCAAAACAACATGGAAGGCAGCGTTACAGGTTATAAGTCCAGCTCAATTGGCGTAGAGATTGGGCGCCACGGGTTGCCTTTGTCAGTGGGAGAGGTCATCGCATCTCACTGGACAGCTACCGCCCGCCTCAAACCGGGCAACCCCCCGGTCAGTAAGGTTCTGTCCTGCCACAGTCCACCTACTTCAATGGGTGCTTGGAGCTCAAGGTCATTGCCCGAAAAGTGGACTGTAACACCGCACCAAACAGAACGACAAAAAAAGGAAAGAAGGTACCAGCCCTTCGCTTTGCAAGCTGGAACGTCAGAACTATGTGTCCTGGCCTGTCGGAAGACCTTACGCAAATCAACGATTCTCGGAAGACCGCCATCATTAACAACGAGCTCAGTAGACTCAATGTGGACATTGCAGCACTTCAGGAGACACGCCTCCCTGTGAGCGGATCTCTAAAAGAGCAAGACTGCACCACCTTCTGGCAGGGTAGGGATCCTGAAGAACCAAGACAGCATGGAGTGGGCTTCGCCATCAGAAACTCTTTGCTCAGCATGATAGAGCCACCTTCAAATGGCTCGGAACACATACTGTCCATCCGATTGTTCACCGCCTCTGGTCCAGTACATCTACTCAGCATCTATGCTCCAACACTCTGCTCCCCACCTGAAGTTAAAGACCAGTTCTACGAGGAACTCCATAATATCATTAGTAGCATCCCCAGTGCCGAACACCTGTTCCTGCTGGGGGACTTTAATGCCAGGGTTGGGGCCGATCATGACTCATGGCCCTCCTGCCTTGGGCGCTATGGCATTGGAAGGATGAATGAGAATGGACAGAGACTGCTTGAGTTGTGTACCTATCATAACCTCTGCATCACCAACCGTTCTTTCATACTAAACTCTGTCACCAGGTTTCTTGGAGGCACCCAAGATCACGTCATTGGTACCAGCTGGACCTCATCGTCACAAGGCGAGCCTCTTTAAATAGTGTTCAAATCACACGCAGCTTCCACAGTGCAGACTGCGACACCGACCACTCCCTGGTGTGCAGCAAGGTTAGACTCAGACCAAAGAAGCTACATCACTCCAAGCAGAAGGGCCGCCCGCGCATCAACACTAACAGAATTTCTTATCCACAGCTGTTAAATAAGTTTCTAAATTCACTTGAAAAAGCCCTTCAAAACACTCCCAAAGGGGATGCAGAGACCAAGTGGGCCCACATCAGAGACGCCATCTATGACTCAGCAATGACCACCTATGGCAAACGTGTGAAGCAGAATGCAGACTGGTTTCAAACTCACTTTGAAGAGCTGGAACCTGTCATAGCCGCTAAGCGCACTGCACTGTTGAACTACAAGAAATCCCCCCGTGAGCTAACATCCGTAGCACTTACAGCAGCCATAAGCGCTGCACAAAGAACAGCCAGGCGCTGTGCAGATGACTACTGACAACACCTATGCAGTCGTATTCAGCTGGCCTCCGACACCGGAAACATCAGAGGAATGTATGATGGCATTAAGAGAGCTTTTGGGCCAACCATCAAGAAGATCGCCCCCCCCCTCAAATCTAAATCGGGGTCAAAATCACTAACCAACGCAAGCAAATGGACCGCTGGGTTGAGCACTACCTAGAACTGTACTCCAGGGAAAATGACACTGATACAGCTCTCAATGCAGCCCAGTCTCTGCCAGTCACGGATGAGCTGGACGTACAGACAACAAAATCAGAACTCAGTGCTGCCATTGATTCTCTAGCCAGCGGAAAAGCCCCTGGGAAGGACGGCATTACCCCTGAAATAATCAAGCGTGTCAAGCCTGCTATACTTTCAGCACTGTACAAACTGCTTTGCCTGTGCTGGGACGAGGGAGCAGTACCACAGGACATGCGCAATGCCAATATCATCACCCTCTATAAGAACTAGGGTGACTGCGGTGACTGCAACAACTACCGTGGAATCTCCCTGCTCAGCACAGTGAGGAAAGTCTTCGCTCGAGTCATTTTAAACAGGCTCCAGAAGCTGGTTGAGCGTGTCTACCCTGAGCCACAGTGTGGCTTTCGAGCAGAGAGATACACCATTGACATGCTGTTCTCCCTTCGCCAGCTACAGGAGAAATGCCGCGAACAACAGATGCCCCTCTACATTGCTTTCATTGATGTCACCAAAGCATTTGACCTCGTCAGCAGACATGGTCTCTTCAGACTACTAGAAAAGATCGGATGTCCACCAAAGCTACTACGTATCATCACCTCATTCCATGACAATATGAAAGACACAATTCAGCCTCATCAGACCCCTTTCCTATCCTGAGTGGCGTGAAACAGGGCTGTGTTCTCGCACCCACACTTTTTGGGATCTTCTTCTCCCTGCTGCTCTCACATGCGTTCAAGTCTTCAGAAGAAGGAATTTTCCTCCACACAAGATCAGGTGGCAGGTTGTTCAACCTTGCCTATCTTAGAGCGAAGACCAAAGTACAGAAAGTCCTCATCAGGGAACTCCTCTTTGCTGACGATGCTGCATTAACATCTCACACTGAAGAGTGTCCACAGAGACTCATCAACAGGATTGCGGCTGCCTGCAACAAATTTGGCCTAACCATCAGCCTCAAGAAAACGAACATCAAGGGACAGGACGTCAGAAATGCTCCATCCATCAATATCGGCGACCACACTCTGGAAGTGGTTCAAGAGTTCACCTACCTCGGCTCAACATTCACCAGGAACCTGTCTCTCGATGCAGAAATCAACAAGCGCATGGGAAAGGCGTCCGCTGCTATGTCCAGACTGGCCAAGAGAGTGTGGGAAAATGGCGCACTGACACGGAACACAAAAGTCCGAGTGTATCAAGCCTGTGTCCTCAGTACCTTGCTCTACGGCAGCGAGGCCTGGACAAAGTATGTCAGCCAAGAGCGACGTCTCAATTCATTCCATCTTCGCTGCCTCCGGAGAATTCTTGGCATCAGGTGGCAGGACCGCATCTCCAACACAGAAGTCCTCGAGGCGGCCAACATCCCCAGCTTAAACACACTACTGAGTCAGCGGCGCTTGAGATGGCTTGGCCATGTGAACTGCATGGAAGAAGGCAGGATCCCCAAAGACACATTGTACAGCGAGCTCATCATTGGTATCAGACCCACCGGCCGTCCATGTCTCCGTTTTAAAGACGTCTGCAAACGTGACATGAAGTCCTGTGACATTGATCACAAGTCGTGGGAGTCAGTTGCCAGTGATCGCCAGAGCTGGCGGGCAGCCATAAAGGTGGGGCTAAAGTGTGGCGAGTCGAAGAGACTTAGCAGTTTGCAGGAAAAAAGACAGAGGCGCAAGGGGAGAGCCAACTGTGTAACAGCCTCGACAACCAATTTTATCTGCAGCACCTGTGGAAGAGTCTGTCACTCTAGAATTGGCCTTTATAGCCACTCCAGGTGCTGCTTCACAAACCACTGACCACCTCCAGGCACTTACCCATTGTCTCCCGAGACAAGGAGGCCAACGAAGTGAAGAAAGATAGCCAGCATGGATTTGTAAAAGGCAGATCATGCTTGACTAATATAATTGAATTTTTTGATGAAGCAGGTTGATGACAGATGAGATGGATTTTAAGAAAGCATTTGTTAAGGTACCACGTAAAAGGCTGGTTAACAAAATTGAAGGTTATGGAATAGGAGGGTTAGTGTTCAATTGGATAAAAAATTGGCTTAAGGATAGAAAACAGCGAGTCATAGTAAAGGGTTGTTTTTCAGACAGAGGATGGTCGACAGTGGTGTTCTCCAAGGATCAGTGCTGGGACCACTGCTTTTTTTCCTGTATATAAATAACTTGGATCTTGGAATACAGAATAGTATCTCAAAATTTGCTGACGACACCAAACTCGGATGTGTGGCAAACAGTGAGGATGATATGAACAGCCTGCAACAGGACATACTGGACCTGGTGTTGGGGAATGAGCCCGGCCAGGTGGTTGAAGTTTCAGTAGGGGACTACTTTGGGAATAGTGATCACAATTCCGTAAGTTTTAGAATACTCATGGACAAAGACGAGAGTGGTCCTAAAGGAAGAGTGCTAAATTGGGGGAAGGCCAACTATACCAAAATTCGGCAGGAGCTGGGGAATGTAGATTGGGAGCAGCTGTTTGAAGGTAAATCCACATTTGATATGTGGGAGGCTTTTAAAGAGAGGTTGATTAGTGTGCAGGAGAGACATGTTCCTGTGAAAATGAGGGATAGAAATGGCAAGAATAGGGAACCATGGATGACAGGTGAAATTGTGAGACTAGCTAAGAGGAAAAAGGAAGCATACATAAGGTCTAGGCGGCTGAAGAAAGATGAAGATTTGGAAGAATATCGGGAATGTAGGACCAATCTGAAACGAGGAATTAAGAGGGCTAAAAGGGGTCATGAAATATCTTTAGCAAACAGGGTTAAGGAAAATCCCAAAGCCTTTTATTCATATATAAGGAGCAAGAGGGTAACTAGAGAAAGGATTGGCCCACTCAAGGACAAAGGAGGAAAGTTATGCGTGGAGTCAGAGAAAATGGGTGAGATTCTAAACGAGTACTTTGCATCGGTATTCACCGAGGAGAGGGACATGACGGATGTTGAGGTTAGGGACAGATGTTTGATTACTCTAGGTCAAGTCCGCATAAGGAGGGAGGAAGTGTTGGGTATTCTCAAAGGCATTAAGGTGGACAAGTCCCCAGGTCCGGATGGGATCTATCCCAGGTTACTGAGGGAAGCGAGAGAGGAAATGGCTGGGGCCTTAACAGATATCTTTGCAACATCCTTAAACACGGGTGAGGTCCCGGAGGACTGGAGAATTGCTAATGTTGTCCCCTTGTTTAAGAAGGGTAGCAGGGATAATCCAGGTAATTATAGACCGGTGAGCCTGACGTCCGTGGTAGGGAAGCTGCTGGAGAAGATACGGAGGGATGGGATCTATTCCCATTTGGAAGAAAATGGGCTTATCAGTGATAGGCAACATGGTTTTGTGCAGGGAAGGTCATGTCTTACCAACTTAATAGAATTCTTTGAGGAAGTGACAAAGTTGATTGATGAGGGAAGGGCTGTAGATGTCATATACATGGACTTCAGTAAGGCGTTTGATAAGGTCCCCATGGTAGGCTGATGGAGAAAGTGAAGTTGCAGGGTGTACTAGCTAGATGGATGAAGAACTGGCTGGGCAACAGGAGACAGAGAGTAGCAGTGGAAGGGAGTTTCTCAAAATGGAGACGTGTGACCAGTGGTGTTCCACAGGGATCCGTGCTGGGACCACTGTTGTTTGTGATATACATAAATGATTTGGAGGAAAGTATAGGTGGTCTGATTAGCAAGTTTGCAGACGACACTAAGATTGGTGGAGTAGCAGATAGTGAAGGGGACTGTCAGAGAATACAGCAGAATATAGATAGATTGGAGAGTTGGGCAGAGAAATGGCAGATGGAGTTCAATCAGGGTAAATGCGAGGTGATGCATTTTGGCAGATCCAATTCAAGAGTGAACTTTACAGTAAATGGAAAAGTCCTGGGGAAAATTGATGTACAGAGAGATTTGGGTGTTCAGGTCCTAAGGCTTTCTATCGGTATATCAGGAATAAAAGAATGACTAGAGTTAGATTAGGGCCAATCAAGGATAGTAGTGGGAAGTTGTGTGTGGAATCAGAGGAGATAGGGGAAGCGTTAAATGAATATTTTTCGTCAGTATTTACAGTAGAGAAAGAAAATGTTGTCGAGGAGAATACTGAGATTCAGACTACTAGGCTAGATGGGATTGAGGTTCACAAGGAGGAGGTGTTAGCAATTTTGGAAAGTGTGAAAATAGATAAATCCCCTGGGCCAGATGGGATTTATCCTAGGATTCTCTGGGAAGCTAGGGAGGAGATTGCAGAGCCTTTGTCCTTGATCTTTATGTCGTCATTGTCGACAGGAATAGTGCCGGAAGACTGGAGGATAGCAAATGTTGCCCCCTTGTTCAAGAAGGGGAGTAGAGACAGCCCTGGTAATTATAGACCTGTGAGCCTTACTTCGGTTGTGGGTAAAATGTTGGAAACGGTTATAAGAGATAGGATTTATAATCATCTTGAAAAGAATAAGTTCATTCGCGATAGTCAGCACGGTTTTGTGAAGGGTAGGTCGTGCCTCACAAACCTTATTGAGTTTTTCGAGAAGGTGACCAAACAGGTGGATGAGGGTAAAGCAGTGGATGTGGTGTATATGGATTTCAGTAAGGCGTTTGATAAGGTTCCCCACGGTAGGCTATTGCAGAAAATACGGAAGTATGGGGTTGAAGGTGATTTAGAGCTTTGGATCAGAAATTGGCTAGCTGAAAGAAGACAGAGGGTGGTGGTTGATGGCAAATGTTCATCCTGGAGTTTAGTTACTAGTGGTGTACCGCAAGGATCTGTTTTGGGGCCACTGCTGTTTGTCATTTTTATAAATGACCTGGAAGAGGGTGTAGAAGGGTGGGTTAGTAAATTTGCGGATGACACTAAGGTTGGTGGAGTTGTGGATAGTGCCGAAGGATGTTGTAGGGTACAGAGGGACATAGTTAGGCTGCAGAGCTGGGCTGAGAGATGGCAAATGGAGTTTAATGCGGAAAAGTGTGAGGTGATTCACTTTGGAAGGAGTAACAGGAATGCAGAGTACTGGGCTAATGGGAAGATTCTTGGTAGTGTGGATGAACAGAGAGATCTTGGTGTCCAGGTACATAAATCCCTGAAAGTTGCTACCCAGGTTAATAGGGCTGTTAAGAAGGCATATGGTGTGTTAGCTTTTATTAGTAGGGGGATTGAGTTTCGGAGCCACGAGGTCATGCTGCAGCTGTGCAAAACTCTGGTGAGACCGCACCTGGAGTATTGCGTGCAGTTCTGGTCACCGCATTATAGGAAGGATGTGGAAGCTTTGGCAAGGGTGCAGAGGAGATTTACTAGGATGTTGCCTGGTATGGAGGGAAGGTCTTACGAGGAAAGGCTGAGGGACTTGAGGTTGTTTTCGTTGGAGAGAAGGAGGAGGAGAGGTGACTTAATAGAGACATATAAGATAATCAGAGGGTTAGATAGGGTGGATAGTGAGAGTCTTTTTCCTCAGATGGTGATGGCAAACACGAGGGGACATAGCTTTAAGTTGAGGGGTGATAGATATAGGACAGATGTTAGAGGTAGTTTCTTTACTCAGAGAGTAGTAGGGGCGTGGAACGCCCTGCCTGCAACAGAAGTAGACTCGCCAACTTTAAGGGCATTTAAGTGGTCATTGGATAGACATATGGATGAAAATGGAATAGTGTAGGTCAGATGGTTTCACAGGTCGGCGCAACATCGAGGGCCGAAGGGCCTGTACTGCGCTGTAATGTTCTCATGTTCTAAAAAGGTCCATTGTTCCCTGAAGGTGGCAACGCAGGTAAATAGAGTGGTGAAGAAGGCATACAGCATGCTTTCCTTCATCGGACGGGGTATTGAGTACAAGAGTTGGCAGGTCATGTTACAGTTGTATAGGACTTTGGTTCGGCCACATTTGGAATAATGCGTGCAGTTCTGGTCGCCACATTACCAAAAGGATGTGGATGCTTTGGAGAGGGTGCAGAGGAGGTTCACCAGGATGTTGCCTGGTATGGAGGGCGCTAGCTATGAAGAGAGGTTGAGTAGATTAGGATTATTTTCATTAGAAAGACGGAGGTTGAGGGGGGACCTGATTGAGATGTACAAAATCATGAGAGGTATAGACAGGGTGGATAGCAAGAAGCTTTTTCCCAGAGTGGGGGATTCAAATACTAGGGGTCACGAGTTCAAAGTGAGAGGGGAAAAGTTTAGGGGGGATATGCGTGGAAAGTTCTTTACGCATAGGGTGGTGGGTTCCTGGAACGCGTTGCCAGCGGAGGTGGTAGATGCGAACACGATAGCGTCTTTTAAGATGTATCTAGACAGATGCATGAATGGGCAGGAAGCAAAGAGATACAGACCCTTAGAAAATAGGCGAAATGTTTAGGTTGAGGATCTGGATCGGCACAGGCTTGGAGGGCCGAAGGGCCTGTTCCTGTGCTGTAATTTTCTTCTTTGTTCTAGGACAAAGATAGGCAAGCAGAATGGGCAGAGAGGTGGCAGAAGGAATTTAATACTGACAAATGTGAGATGATGCATTTTGGCAGAAGGATTATGCAGAGGTAAAATATACTTAATAACACGATTCTAAAGAGTGTACAGGAACAGAGGGACCTGGGAGTTCAAGTGCATCAATCTCTGAAGTGGCATGATAGATTGAGAGTGCTTCTATTGTTTGTAAAATATGTTGAAAAGGACTTATAGTTGAATTATGGACATTTGACGAGCTGCTGAAGTTGTGTTTTTTAAAGACGTCACCAGAAGGCTTCCTGTGCTTGTCTTGTAAACAAACCTTTACTGGAAGGCACCTGTTTTCAGATTAAAAACCAGTAGGGAGCTTGTTGTTTTGACGTGGGGAGATGTTGACAAAGAAGTAACAGGTCATGGTTAGGAGGCTTCACTTCTGGAATGTTTTTGATTTCACTTTGAATAGTTACAAAAGGTTGTTGCCTGCCAAAAAAACCAAGATCCTCTCTCTCGCTCTCCCTCTCCCTCTCGCTCCCGCTCTCCCTCTCCCTCTCCCTCTCGCTCTCCCTCTCGCTCTCGCTCTCCCTCTTGCTCTCCCTCTCCCTCTCGCTCTCCCTCTTGCTCTCCCTCTCCCTCTCCCTATCGCTCTCCCTCTCCCTCTCCCTCTCCCTCTCCCTCTCGCTCTGTCTCGCTCTCTCGCTCTCGCTCACTCTCATTCTCTCTTTCTCACTCGCTCTCATTCTCTCTTTCTCACTCCCTCTCTCGCTCTGTCTTGGAAAGAAACCCTGCATTTCCAGTGTGCCAGTCTCCTCTTACCTTGTATATTTGAAGAAACCCTGCGTATCGAATGTATGGGAACTGAAACCCCTGTTGTCGCATTTCTGCTGTCAGGCCTATCGGAATCCTATGTCGCAGCATTTCTTGGAAAGCCAACCCAAACTGATCTTCGTCACCTGGAAAGATCTGTTCTTGGAAGATCCCAGTGGCAGCCATCTCTAGACCCGTTTGGGACACCAAACCAAAACGAACGACATCTTTCCATATCTTCTCTTTTCTTTTCTTCAAGAATGAGCAAGTATGCAAGTATTCAGCCTAAGTGTATTTTTTTCATCTTTTTTTTGTAACAGAGCTCTAAACAAAAATCCCTTCTATTTTTTCGGTTAACCTCTGTGTGTGGGTGTGTGTGGGCATTTTACACTTCATTACTGGTTAAGACTTGTTTTATAATAAACTGATAATTCTCATCTTTATTAAAGAAAACTGGTTAGTGTGTTTTATTCTGGGAGAAGTAGAGTATATGATTGACTGTATTGGTTAGTGGGAAAATTTAAATAGATGTTGTGACCTGTGATGAAGTGGAACTGGAATAAACAGTGCACTCCTCCCACCTCAATCATAAGATATAATTGGGGGCTAGTCCGGGATAAACCCAACGCCGGCAACGTACAATTCTAAGTGCAGTAATAATAATTGAAAAAGAAACATGAAAAGAACGAGGTTTTTTCTGTAATAGAGTAATGTCTACTCTACCGGAATGCCTTTAACAGTTGCTGTGACTTTTCTGGGGACGGAGCTTGTATCCCTGAGTGATTTGAGGAACATAACCAAGGTTAAGCCAATAGCATTGGCAAAAAAATTGTGGTTAGAGTTAAAACTAGGAGCTAAGAAAGCAGACATAATTGAAGTAATAGCACAACATTTGCAATTGGAAGAAGAAGAAAGCAAACCAGAGGGTAGAGCAGTTGAATTAGCTAAAATTCAGTTCCAGATGAACTTGACAAAGAAAAAGCAATAGAAATGAGACAACGTGAACAGGAAAATGAATTGAAAAAACTTGAGCTTGTAGAAGAATTGACAATGAAAAAACTTGAACGAGAATTTCAAAGAGAAAGAGAAGGAAGAGAATTCAAAGTTAAAAAGATGGAACTAAGATCGTAGGGTGGTCTTGACTCCAGTGAAAGTTCTGGTGAGGAAAGATTTGGCTCCAGCCAGGACCCAGCAGAGAGCTATTTAAATTTGTACAAGCCCTCCTGAAGTTTGAGAAAAGGGATGTGGAGGCATTTTGCATTTCTTTTGAAAGGATAGCCTGAACACTGGTTATGCAAAGCAGGTTGATGGACAGAGTTCATGAAGTTTATGCCATGCTTTCTGAGGAGGCTTCTGCAGATTGAGATGTCAAAAAAGGCTATTCTCACTGTGTTTGAGTTAGTCCCTGAATCCTACAAGCAGAAGTTTCAGAACCTTCCCAGATTGTCTGTGCAGACTTATGTAGAATTTGAGGGAGTAAAACAAATTAATTTTGAACGTTAGATATGGTCACTAAAGATGGAAGCCACGTATGAGAACCTTAGGGAGCTAATTCTCTTGGAAGAATTAAAAAAATTCAGTCTGTCCTGTTATGACCAAGGCGGGAATAATGCACTGTTAATCCAGTCCCACTATTCCACAGGTCACAACATACGAGTAAAGTTTCCCACCTACTAGAAAATAGCCAAATTAAATACTATTTGTCCCCCAGAATAAAGCACACCAAACCAGGTTTCTTTAAGCAACAAAATTAACTATTTATTAATAAACTAAGTCTTAAACAATCATGAAATAACTCCAAATGTGAAAGGATTCTTTTCAAACTTCTTATTCTTCCTAATCCTCATGCACACACACATGCATTAAAAAAAAAACGGTTAACCGGTTTTAAAAGAATGTTTTCAGATTACAGCTGTTTCTTAGGAATAATAAAATAACTGAGTTGTAACATTTTGGTAGGATATTTCCAGGTCGGCGAGGTGTCCCAGAGTTGAATAGTCAGATGCCACTCAACGTCTCTCTAGGCGAGGTTGATGAACAGTCTGTGATGGGTAGGCAGTCACGGCACTTTGCAGCAGGCATCACACAGATCTTTCAGCAAATGGTGTAGCAACCGGTCTATTTGGCCAAACCAAAACAAACTATATCTTTCCATATCTTTTCTTCAAGAATGAGCAAGTATTCAGCCTAAGTGTTTTTGTCTTTTTTTGGTAACAGAGCTCTAAACAAAATTCCTTTTATTTTTCCAGTTAATGTGCGTGTGTGTGTGCGTGTAATGTAAAAATTGAACTATAATATTTCTGTCTGTGTATTTATGCTTTACTTCATTCCTGGTTAAGACTTGTTCTCTAATAAACTGATAAATTTGCGTTTTATTAAAGTAACCTGGTTTGTGTGTTTTATTCTGGGAAAAATAGAGTATATGATTGACCGTATTGGTAAGTGGGAAAATGTAAATATATGTTGTGACCTTCTTAAATAGAGACATAAAGTGCAAAAGTAGGAAAGTTACACTGAACCTTTTTAAAGGTCTGGTTCGGCCCCAACTGGAATATTGCATCCAGTTTTGGACACCACACTGCACAAAGGATGTGAGGGTCCTTGAGAGGATGCAGAGATGATTTACCAGAATGGTTCCAGAATGGAGGATTTTAGTTACTTGATTAGGATGGAAAAGCTGGGTTTGTTCTCCTCAGAACAAAGGAGATTGAGGCAGATCATGTGTACAAGATTATGACAGGCTTAAATAAGTTATACCAGGGTTGTCCAACATACGGCCCGTGGGCCAGGATCCAGCCTGCCAAAAGTTTTCATCTGGCCTGTGGGTGTAAACTGTTCCCGGGACCATTTCTCATCCTCACCGTGACTACAGATGATAAATTTCCCTTTGTCTTCTTGCAGAGCAACCTTTTTAAAAACATCATGCCGTCAGTTTCCCAGGTATCAGCTGCTGATATCGGGAACAGCCGTTTGCCAACAGACTTAGGGGTTTCTGCAGTCAGAACCTGCCGATAAACCCCAGGTTTTTAAAACCATCTGCTGAGCGTCTCGCTCTCTGCAACTGAGAGAGGGGAGAGCGGGGAACAGAGAGAGGGGGAGGGGTGAGAGGGGGGAAGAGAGAGGGGGAACAGGGAGAGGGGGGGAAGGGGGAAGAGAACCGAGAGGGGGAACAGGGATAGAGGGGGAACACAGAGAGGGAGGGGGGGAAAGAGAGGGAGGGAATAGAGAGAGAGAGAGAGGGAGGGAACAGAGAGAGAGGTGGGGGAACAGGGATACAGGGTAACTTGATAAGGTGGATTCAAAATTGGCTTACCTGTAGGAGACAGAGAGTGATGACAGATGGCTGTTTTAATGACTGGAAGCCAGTGTCCAGTGGCGTACCACAGGGATCTGTGCTGGGTCCCCTATTCTTTGTCATTTATATAAACGATATAGATGACTATGTGGGAGGTAGGATCAGTAAGTTCGCGGATGACACAAAGATTGGCCGAGTAGTTAATAGTGAGGTTGAGTGTCTTGGGTTACAGGAAGATATAGACAGGATGGTCAAATGGGCAAAAAAGTGGCAGATGGAATTTAACCCTGAAAAGTGTGAGGTGATACACTTTGGAAGGAGTAATGTGACACCGAAGTATTCAATGAATGGCCTGACACTGGGAAGTTCCGAGGAACAAAGGGACCTTGGCGTGTTTGTCCATAGATCTCTGAAGGCAGAAGGGCAGGTTAATAGGGTGGTGAAAAAGGCATATGGGACACTTGCCTTTATCAATCGAGGCATAGATTGCAAAAGCAGGGAGATCATGTTGGAGTTGTACAGAACTTTAGTAAGGCCACAGCTGGAGTACTGTGTGCAATTCTGGTCGCCGCATTATAGGAAGGATGTGATTGCACTGGAGTGGGTGCAGAGGCGATTCACCAGGATGTTGCCTGGGATGGAACATTTAAGCTTTGAAGAGAGGTTGGATAGGCTTGGGTTGTTTTCGCTGGAGCAGAGAAGACTGAGGGGTGACCTGATCGAGGTGTACAAGGTTATGAGGGGCCTGGACAGGGTGGATAGGGAGCAGCTGTTCCCCTTAGTTGAAGGGTCAGTTACGAGGGGTCACAAGTTTAGGGTGAGGGGCAGGAGGTTTAAGGGGGATTTGAGGAAGGACTTTTTTACCCAGAGGGTGGTGACAGTCTGGAATGCCCTGCCTGGGAGGGTGGTAGAGGCGGGTTGCCTCACATCCTTTAAAAAGTACCTGGATGAGCACTTGGCACGTCATAACATTCAAGGCTATGGGCCAAGTGCTGGCAAATGGGATTAGGTAGACAGGTCAGATGTTTTAATGCATCGGTGCAGACTCGATGGGCCGAAGGGCCTATTCTGCGCAGTATTATTCTGTGATTCTGTGAACAGCGAGAGAGAGGGGGGCACAGAGAGAGGAAGAGGTGGGCAACAAAGGAAGGGGGGGACCAAGAGAGAGGGAGAGGGGGCTACAGAGAGAAAGAGAGGGAGGGGGGAACAGAGAGAGACAGGGAGGGGAGGGGAAACGGAGAGAGAGGGGAACTGAGAGAGAGAGCGCGATGGGGAAGAGAGAGGGGGGGAACAGAGAGAGTGGGAGGGGGGAAACAGAGAGGGGGAGAACAGAGAGAGAGAGGAGGAGCAGAGAGAAAGGGCGGCACAGAGCAAAAACGGGAGAGGGGTGAGAGAGAAAGGGAGGACAGAGAGAGTGGGGAACATGGAGTGGGGACACCTTGAGACATGGGAGTGGAGACAGATAGAGGGGGGGAAAGATACAGAGAGAGGGTGGGTGGAGAGGGACAGAGAGAGGGGGGTGACGGAGACAGGGAGAAGGGAGACAGAGGGGGGAGAAAGAGTCAAAGAGTCATTGACTTACGGCACAGAAGGAGACCATTCTGTCCATCGAGCCCATGCCGGTTCTCCACAGAGCTGTGTACTCAGTCCCGTTCCCTGGCTCGATCCCCGTACCCCTACAAGTCAATTTCTCTCAGGTGGGGGCCATCCAACCTCCTCTTGATGTCAATGATCATCTCTGCTTCCACCACCCTTGTGGGCAGTGGGTTCCAGGTCATTATCACCCGCTGCGTTAAAAAATTGCTTCCTCAGTCCCCCTGCATCTTTTGCACAAAACTTACAATCTGGTGGGGGGGAGTGGGTGGAGGGGAGAGAGAATGAGACACACACACACATAGAGGCTTGGGAGGGTGGGGGGAGAGATCAAGATCGCTCCTGAATGATGGACATCTATCCAGAATATTCTGCGTCGTTACATCAAGTATGCGGGCAGAGATTGACTACTTATATTTCATTTTATTCATTTTTTTTAAATACTGAGAACCAAATTAATTGATTAAATAGAATAGAGATGGCTGGCCAGGCGACGTGTTGCAGCTGTCGTATGTGGGAGCTAGTGGACGCCGGTGCGATCTACGGTGACCACATCTGCAGCAAATGTTGTCTACTCGTGGCCCTTCAGTTCAGAGTTGATGAGCTGGAGTCCGAGCTGTGGACACTATGACACTTCAGGGGGGGGGAGAGTTACCTGGATACTGTGTTTCAGGAGACAGTCACACCCCTTAAATTAATTACATCAAATTTGGACTGTGGTCAGGGACAGGAGGGTCTGACTGCAAGTGAGGCAGGTATGGGGATCCAGAATTTAGCTTTGGAGGAGCCTCAGTCAGTGACCTTATCCAGTAGGTTCGAGGTTCTTGCTCCCAGTGTGGGCAAGGGCACAGAGTGTAGGGAGGATGAGCAAACTGACCACAGCACCATGGTTTGGAGAGCCATTCAAGTGGGGGAAGAAAAGAGAAATGTAGTAGTAAATAGGGGATAGCATAGTTAGAGGAATAGATACTGTTCTCTGCAGCAACGATAGAGAGTCCTGAAGGCTGTGTTGCCTACCTGGTGCCAAGGTTAAGGACATCTCTTCTGGGCTGGAGAGGAACTTGGAGTGGGAGGGGAAGGATCCAGTTGTCGTAGTCCACATAGGTACCAACGACATAGATAGGACTAGGAAAGAGGTTCTTTTGAGGGACTATGAGCAGCTCGGGGCTAAATTAAAAAGCAGAACCACAAAGGTAATAATCTCCAGATTACTACCTGAGCCACGTGCAAATTGGTATAGGGTAAATAAGATTAGAGAGGTAAATGTGTGGCTCAAAGATTGGTGTGGGAGAAATGGGTTCTGATTCCTGGGACACTGGCACCAGTACTGGGTAAAGAGAGAGCTGTTCCGTTTGGATGGGCTTCACTTGAACCATGCTAGGACCAGTGTCTTGGCAAATCATATAACTAGGGTTGTAGATAAGGCTTTAAACTAAATAGTTGGGGGGGAGGGTTCAAATAAAGGGTAGAGGTGCAGGGTAGTGAAGGGGCATGCATTAATCAGAGTGTGACAGGAAGGGACAGAGAATACAAGCACAAGAGTACAATTAGAACCAGAGTAGGTAAAAATGGTAAAAAGTCAAAGCTTAAGGCTCTTTATCTGAATGCATGTAGTATTTGTAACAAGCTGACAGCACAGATAGAAATAAAAGAATATGATTTGATAGCTATCACAAAGACGTGGTTGCAGGATGACCAGGACTGGAAACTCAATGTTCAAGGATATTCGACGTTCCGGAAGAATAGGCAGAAAGGAAAAGATGTAATAGATCGTGATGTAGAATCAGTTTGGGTGGAAATAAGAATAGCAAGGGAAAGAAATCACTGGTGGGAGTCATCTACAGGCCCCCGAGGAGTTGCCTCTCTGTAGGACAAAGTATTAATCAGGAAATAATGGAGGTGTGTAAGAAGGGCACGACAATTATCATGGGTGATTTTAATCTGCATATAGACTGGACAAATCAAATTGGCAAGGGTAACATGGAAGTCGAATTTGTAGAGTGCATCAGGGATTGTTTCTTAGAACAATACGTTGCAGAACCTACCCGGAACAGGCTATTTTAGATTTGGTAATGTGTAATGAGGTAGGATTAATAAGAGATCTCGTAGTTAAGGATCCTCCGGGAGAAGCGATCATAACATGGTAGAATTTCAAATTCAGTTTGAGGGTGAGCAACTCGGGTCTCAAACCAGTGTCTTCAACTTAAACAAGGACAATTAGAGAGGTATGAAGAAAGAGTTGTCTAAAGCGGGCTGGGAAAATAGACTAAAGGATAAGTCAGCAGATGAGCAGTGGCAGACTTTTAAACAGATATTTCATAACACTCAGCAAACATTTATTCCGGTCAGAAGGAAGGACTCATTGAGAACTTTGAACCACCCGTGGATAACAAAGGAAGTTAAGGAGAGTATCAAATCAAAAACAAAGGTGTACAAATCGACGAAAGCTAGCGGTAGGCCAGAGGATTGGGAACTTTTTGAAAATCAGCAGCGGATGAATAAAGAACTAATAAACGGGGAGAAAATTGATTGAGAGTAAATTGGCAAGAAATATAAAAACAAACAGTAAGAGCCTCAATGTAAAAAAGAAGAGAGTAGCTAAAGCAAGTGTGGGACCCTTAGAGGATGAGTCGGGGGAATTAATAACAGGGAGATGGCAGAAAAATTAAACGAATATTTTGCATCGGTCTTCACAGTGGAGGACACTATAAATATCCCAACAATAATAGATGAGCAAGGTGTAAATGGGAGGGAGGAACTTGTAACAATCTCCATCACGAGGGAAAAGGTGCTGGACAAACTGATGTGACTAAAGGTGGACAAGTCGCCAGGACCTGATGGCCTGCATCCAAAGGTTTTTAAAGAACTGGCTGCAGAGATAGTGGAGGCATTGGTCATAATATACTAAAACTCACTGGATTCCGGTAGGGTACCAGCGGATTAAAAAACCGCTAATGTTATGTCCCTATTCAAGAAAGGAGGGAGGCAGAAAGCAGGAAACTATAGACCAGTTAACTTAACATCTATCATTGGGAAAATGCTAGAGACCATTATTAAGGAAGAAACAGCAGGACATTTTGAAGAATATAATGCAATCAAACAGAGTCAACATGGTTTTCTGAAGGGGAAATCATGCTTGACAAATTTGTTAGAGTTCTTTGAGGATATAACAAGCAGAGTGGATAAAGGGGAACTGGTAGATGTAGTGTATTTGGATTTTCAGAAGGCTTTCAATAAGGTGCCACATAAAAGGTTATTGCACAAAATAAGAGCTCAGGGTATTGGGGGTAATGTGTTGTCATGGATTGAGGACTGGCTAACACAGAAGGCAGGGAGTTGGGATTAATGGGTCTATTTCAGGTTGGAAAGCCATAACTAGTGGAGTGCCACAAAGATTGGTCCTAGGGCCTCAACTATTTACTATCTACATTAATGACGGAGGAGGGCACAGCGTGTAGTGTATCCAAATTTGCAGACGATACAAACATAGGCGGGAAAGTATGTTGTGATGAGGACATAAAGAATCTGCAAAGGGATATAGATATGTTAAGGGAGTGGGCAAAAACGTGGCAGATGGAGCTCAATGTGGGAAAGTGTGAGGTCATCCACTTTGGTAGGAAGAATAAAAAGACAGATTATTATTGAGATGGAGAAAGACTAGAAAATACTGCAGTACAGATGGATCTGGGTGTTCTTGTACATGAAACACAAAAAGTTAGCATACAGGTGCAGCAAGTAATTAGGAAGGCAAATTAAATTTTGGCCTTCATTGCTGGAGGGTTTGAGTTTAAAAATAGGGAAGTCTTGTTACAACTGGACAGGGTGGTGGTGAGGCCACACCTGGAGTACTGCATACAGTTTTGGTCCCCGTATTTAAGGAAGGTTATACCAGCACTGGAGGCAGTTCAGAAAAGGTTCACTGGGCTGATTCCTGGGATGAAGGGGTTGTCTTATGAAGAATGGCTAAACAAGTTAGGCCTTTATTCACTGGAGTTTAGAAGAATGAGAGGTGATCTGATTGAAACATAAAAGATTCTAAGGGGCCTTGACAGGGTAGATGTTGAGAAGATGGTGGGGGAATCTCGA
This sequence comes from Heterodontus francisci, assembly GCF_036365525.1. Taxonomy (NCBI): domain Eukaryota; kingdom Metazoa; phylum Chordata; class Chondrichthyes; order Heterodontiformes; family Heterodontidae; genus Heterodontus; species Heterodontus francisci. The sequence continues at coordinate 207,043,124 of NC_090373.1, read as the reverse complement.
ACTAAGGGACATAGTTACAGAATAAGGGGTCACACATTTAAAACTGAGATGCAAAGGAATTTCTTCTCTCAAAGGGTGGTGAATCTCTGGAATTCTCTACCTCAGAGAGTTGTGGAGGCTAGGTCACTAAATGTATTTAAGGAGGAGGCAGATAGATTTTTGAAATCTCGGAGAGTCGAGGGTTATGCGGAAGCAGGCCCGAAAGAGGAGTTGAGGCCTGGGACAGATCAGCCATGATCTTATTGAATGGCGGGGCAGGTTTGAGGGTCTGAATGGCCTACTCCTGCTCCTATTTCTAACGTTCTTATACAAGCAAAAACAGTGCCAGGTATGTCACTAAATCAGTTTTCAATATAGTGACAAGAAAGTAAGTCAATAATTAGTCTTCTCATTTAAAACTTCTTTGCAAAAATGCAAATTTGTTGTTTTTATTAGTAAGATAAATTTTTAATGCCTTTATCTTTCAAAATTTGCTCACTGGCTCCCTAGTCCCAGCAAAAATCATAATGCAGCCCTCCACCCGAAAAGGTTGGACAACCCTGAGTTAGACAAAGAAAACTTCATGGTACAAGGACTAGAGGACACAGATTGAAATTTTTGGTCAAGAGATGCAGGGGCAATATGAGAAAGAATGTGTTTACACAGCGGGTGGTAATGACCTGGAACTCGCTGCCCACATGGGTGGTGGAAGTGGAGATGATCAATGACTTCAAGAGGAAGTTGGATGGCCACCTGAGAGACATAGACTTCCAGGGCTACGGGGATTGAGCTGGGGAGTGGAACCGATAGCGTAGCTCCATGGAGAGCCAGCTTGGACTTGATGGACTGAATGGCCTCCTTCTGTGCCATAAATGACTCTGACTCTATGCCATTTGTTTATTAAGAAGGGAGAGATGGAGTTTTGTAATGTTTTGAAATTGCAATTGCATTTTGCATTGTGTACTCTAGAGGCTGCTGTAAAAACACACATGCTAGCAAAGGAAAGTGAAACTAAAAAAGAGTAAAGAAGCCTTTGTGTTTAGCAGCTTGCTGCCGTCTCTGTCTCACATATCTTATACTAAACTCAGTCAGACCTCACTCAAGTCCCGAGAGAGATCACAGCGTAAGCCCCGCATGGACTGGTTGGGGCCAAATGGCCTGTTTCTGTGCCATGTACCCTATGCACCTGGCTACTGCATTTTAGTCAACTGTGTCCATGGACCTCTAAATCTCTTTGGACCTCCACTGTTCCTAGCTCTTCACCATTTAAAAAATACACGGATCCAATGTTCCTTCTAAACTGCATGGGTGCGTGGCCACACTGCAATCCGATACATACCGCGCAGTGCAACAAACAGGCCGCATGCAACAAAGAAAAGTTTGAACAAACATTGCTTGCATCTATCCTCCTTTCATCCAAATGAATGACCTCACACTTACCTGTGTTGAAATCCATCTGCTACAATTTCACCCATTCACTTTATCAGTAATTTGATGCTCCTGTCTATACTACTTATGCTGAAATCTCTGGCACACAGCTTGAACCCACAACCTTCTGACTCAGAAGGTTAATGCTACTTTGTAACCCTACTTGTTTGTGTAAGTTTTGCTATGATTACTCAGCCCTCGAGTAAACACTCCTATGTTTCACACTCAGATCTTGTGTAACTGCTACTGTCTTTTTCTGTTCATCCAGGCCTAGTGGGTCTCGCTATGTCATATGCACTGTCGATCACAAACCTACTCTCTGGTGTAGTTTCAAGCTTCACACAAACTGAAATGCAGATGGTGAGTGTGGAGCGTTTGGATGAGTATATCAACGAGATTCCCATTGAGCCTCAGGAGGGCAAGATTAAGGTAAGAGGGAATTTGGGCGGGGGAGAGTTTGTGTGTATGAGAGACAGACAAGAGGGATGCAAGGGTATTGATCTGATAATGAACGAAGCAGGGAGAGACCACAACTAAGATGGAAATGGCTGAGCAACAAGAAAGGGTAAACAACAAATGGACAAGATAGAGAAAATGAGAGAAACAAAATGAAGATGAAGGAACTGGAAGTAGAGGAAATCTACAAGATTGAGAGGGAATGGGAGAGTGAAACAAATCAGAGGGGAACCGAAGGACTGTTTGAAGTCTCCATGTCCAAAGGCTCGATGTTATGTTGGTACAGTACTGCATTATGTGGGTTGAAGAAGGTCTCAAAAACAAATGTTGGGCTCAGAGAGCCTGGAATTTCCCTGGACCTAGTGGACCCAACATAGTAGGGGTTACCGTTGATCAGAAACTGAACTGGACCAACCATATAAATACCCTGGCTACAAGAGCAGGTCAGAGACTAGGAATCCTGAGGTGAGTAACTCACCTCCTGACTCCCCAAAGCCTGTCCACCATCTACAAGACACAAGTCAGGAGTGTGATGGAATACTCTCCACTTGCCTGGATGAGTGCAGCTCCAACAACATTCAAGAAGCTCCACACCATTCAGGACAAAGCAGCCCGTTTGATTGGCACCTCATCCACCGCCTTCAACATTCACTCCCTCATCCACCAACGCACAGTGGCAGCAGTGTGTACCATCTACAAGATTAACTGTAGCAACTCACCAAGGCTCCTTTGACAGCACCTTCCAAACCCGTGACCTCTCCCACCCATAAGGACAAGGGCAGCAGACACATGGGAACACCAACACCTGCAGGTTCCCCTCCAAGCCACACACCATTCTGACGTGGGTCTGTATCTCTGTTCCTTCACTGTCGCTGGGTCAAAATCCTAGAACTCCCTCCCTAACAGCAACTGTGGGTGTGCCTGCACCAGATGGACTGCAGCGGTTCAAGAAGGCGGTTCACCATCACCTTCTGAAGGGCAATTAGGGATGGGCAATAAATGCTGGTGTTGGCAGTGCTGCTCACATCCTCTGAACAAGTAAGAAAAAATTGTAATCTGACTAAAGCATTGCCCCATTTGACAATGACCTTATCAGACTTGGCAACATCTGCAGCAAAAGGAAAAATTGATGCTGCAGGTCGTTTTACCCTTTGGGAGAACATCTATAACTTCTGATAAAGTGTCACACAGACCTGAAATGTGACTTTTTTGAACATTTCTCCATTCTGCACAGATGCTTTCAGCATTTTCTAGATTAATTTCACATTTCCAGCCAGCATTTTGCTGGAAACATTGAAAGATTTACAAATCAAAGAGGCTATTTGGCCTATCGTGTCTGTTCTCGCTGAGAAAGGCATCTCCGACCTCATCTAACCTTCTTGCTTTTGATCCGTAGCCCTGTAGGTTATGGCATTTCAAGTGCATATCCTGGTAATTTTTAAATGCAGAGGAATTCTGTCTCTTTCACCCTTTCAGGCAGTGAGTTTCAGATCCCCACCGCTCATTGGAAAAAAAAATCCTCAACTCCTTCCTAATCCTACAATAAATTACTTCAAGTCTGTGCTCCCTGGTTATTTTGACCGACCTATGCACTATATTTAAGCCTTTATAAATTGATACACCAAATTAAATCTCACTTCAGCCTCCTTTGTTACAAAGAAAACAACCCTTGTCTGTTCAATCTTCCCTCATAGCTAAAATCGTACATTCTTGACATCACCCGAGTATGATCACATCCTTCCTGTTACGTAGTAAACAAAACAGTATGTAGTTTTCTAACTAGAGTCTAATACAGGTCCAGCAAAATCTCCCTGATCATCTGCTCTATGCCTCAGCTAATCAGGGAAAGTATCCTGTATGCCTTACTAGTCATTTATCGACCTCTCTTGCTACCTTCAAGGATCTGTGAACATACACTCCAAGGTCCCTCTGCTCCTCCACACTTCTCACTAAAAAAACATTTATGCACTATTCACTTGCCTGGTTTGCCATCCTCAAATGCATTACCTTACACTCCTATGGATTGAATTCCATTGGCCAACTTTCTGGCAAACTGACCACATGTTATACAACATTATCAGTAGATGCAGTGCATTGTTTTGGTTATTGACCTTACCTGTCTCTGTGGATGTGGTGAGGGTGTGGGGTCATTGACCTTACCCGTGTCTGTGGATCTGGTGACGGTGTGAGGTCATTGACCTTACCCGTGTCTGTGGATGTGGTGAGGGTGTGCGGTCATTTACCTTACCAGTGCCTGTGGGCGAGCTGAGGGTGTGGGGTCATTGACCTTACCCATGTCTGTGGAAGTGGTGAGGGTGTGGGGTCACTGACCTTACCCGTGTCTGTGGATGTGGTGAGGGTATTCGGTCACTGACCTTGCCCGTGTCTGTGTCTGTGGATGTGGTGAGGGTGTTCGGTCACTGACCTTACCCATGTCTGTGGATGTGGTGAGGGTGTTTGGTCACTGACTTTACCCATGTCTGTGGATGTGGTGAGGGTGTTGGGTCACTGACCTTACCCGTGTCTGTGGATGTGGTGAGGGTGTTGGGTCACTGATCTCACCTGTGTCTGTGAATGTGGTGAGGGTGTGGGGTCATTGAACTTACCCGTGTCTGTGGATGTGGTGAGGGTATGGGGTCATTGACCTTACCTGTGTCTGTGGATGTGGTGAGGGTGTGGGGTCATTGACCTTACCCTTGTCTGTGGATGTGGTGAGGGTGTTGGGTCACTGACCTTACCCGTGTCTGTTTGTGGTGAGGGTGTTGGGTCACTGACCTTACCCTTGTCTGTGGATGTGGTGAGGGTTTGGGGTCATTGACCTTACCCCTGTCTGTGGATGTGGTGAGGGTGTTTGGTCATTGACCTTACACTTGTCTGTGGATGTGGTGAGGGTTTGGGGTCATTGACCTTACCCGTGTCTGTAGATGTGGTGAGGGTTTGGGGTCATTGACCTTACCTGTGTCTGTGGATGTGGTGAGGGTGTTTGGTCACTGACCTTACCCGTGTCTGTGGATGTGGTGAGGGTGTTGGGTCACTGACCTTACCCATGTCTTTGGATGTGGTGAGGGTGTGGGGTCATTGACCTTACCTGTGTCTGTGGATGTGGTGAGGATGTTGGGTCACTGACCTTACCCATGTCTTTGGATGTGGTGAGGGTGTTGGGTCATTGACCTTACCCCTGTCTGTGAATGTGGTGAGGGTGTTTGGTCATTGACCTTACCCTTGTCTGTGGATGTGGTGAGGGTTTGGGGTCATTGACCTTAGCCCTGTCTGTGGATGTGGTGAGGGTGTTTGGTCATTGACCTTACCCTTGTCTGTGGATGTGGTGAGGGTTTGGGGTCATTGACCTTACCCTTGTCTGTGGATGTGGTGAGGGTGTTTGGTCATTGACCTTACCCGTGTCTGTAGATGTGGTGAGGGTTTGGGGTCATTGACCTTACCTGTGTCTGTGGATGTGGTGAGGGTGTTTGGTCACTGACCTTACCCGTGTCTGTGGATGTGGTGAGGGTGTTGGGTCACTGACCTTACCCATGTCTTTGGATGTGGTGAGGGTGTGGGGTCATTGACCTTACCTGTGTCTGTGTATGTGGTGAGGGTGTTTGGTCACTGACCTTACCCGTGTCTGTGGATGTGGTGAGGGTGTTGGGTCACTGACCTTACCCATGTCTTTGGATGTGGTGAGGGTGTTGGGTCACTGACCTTACCCATGTCTTTGGATGTGGTGAGGGTGTGGGGTCATTGACCTTACCTGTGTCTGTGTATGTGGTGAGGGTGTTGGGTCACTGACCCTACCTGTGTCTGTGGATGTGATGATGGTGTTCGGCCATTGACCTTACCCGTGTCAGGATGTAGTGAGGGTGTTGGGTCACTGACCTCACCCGTATCTGTGGATGTGCTGAGGGTGTTGGGTCACTGACCTCACCCGTGTCAGTGGATGTGGTGAGCGTGTTCGGTCACTGACCTCACCTGTGCCTCTGGATGTGGTGAGGGTGTGGGGTCACTGACCTTACCTGTGGATGTGGTGAGGGTGTGTGGTCACTGACCTTACCCGTGTCTGTGGATGTGGTGAGGGTGTGGGGTCATTGACCTTACCCGTGTCTGTGGATGTGGTGAGGGTGTTGGGTCACTGACCTCACCAGTGTCTGTGAATGTGGCGAGGGTGTTGGGTCATTGACCTTACCCGTGTCTGTGGATGTGGTGAGGGTGTTGGGTCGTTGACCTTACCCTTGTCTGTGGATATGGTGAGGGTGTTGGGTCGTTGACCTTACCCTTGTCTGTGGATGTGGTGAGAGTGTTGGGTCACTGACCTTACCCATGTCTGTGGATGTGGTGAGGGTGTTTGGTCATTGACCTTACCCGTGTCTGTGGATGTGGTGAGGGTGTTTGGTCACTGACCTTACCCTTGTCTGTGGATGTGGTGAGAGTGTTGGGTCATTGACCTTACCCGTGTCTGTGGATGTGGTGAGGGTGTTGGGTCACTGACCTTACCCTTGTCTGTGGATGTGGTGAGAGTGTTAGGTCATTGACCTTACCCGTGTCTGTGGATGTGGTGAGGGTGTTGGGTCACTGACCTTACCCTTGTCTGTGGATGTGGTGAGGGTGTTGGGTCACTGACCTTACCCTTGTCTGTGGATGTGGTGAGAGTGTTGGGTCATTGACCTTACCCGTGTCTGTGGATGTGGTGAGGGTGTTGGGTCACTGACCTTACCCTTGTCTGTGGATGTGGTGAGAGTGTTGGGTCATTGACCTTACCCGTGTCTGTGGATGTGGTGAGGGTGTTGGGTCATTGACCTTACCCGTGTCTGTGGATGTGGTGAGGGTGTTGGGTCACTGACCTTACCCTTGTCTGTGGATGTGGTGAGAGTGTTGGGTCATTGACCTTACCCTTGTCTGTGGATGTGGTGAGGGTGTTGGGTCATTGACCTTACCCGTGTCTGTGGATGTGGTGAGAGTGTTGGGTCATTGACCTTACCCGTGTCTGTGGATGTGGTGAGGGTGTTGGGTCACTGACCTTACCCATGTCTGTGGATGTGGTGAGGGTGTTTGGTCACTGACCTTACCCGTGTCTGTGGATGTGGTGAGGGTGTTGGGTCATTGACCTTACCCGTGTCTGTGGATGTGGTGAGGGTGTTGGGTCACTGACCTTACCCGTGTCTGTGGATGTGGTGAGGGTGTTTGGTCATTGACCTTACCTGTGTCTGTGGATGTGGTGAGGGTGTTGGGTCACTGACCTTACCCGTGTCTGTGGATGTGGTGAGGGTGTTGGGTCATTGACCTTACCTGTGTCTGTGGATGCGGTGAGGGTGTGGGGTCACTGACCTCACCCGTGTCTGTGGATGTGGTGAGGGTGTTTGGTCATTGACCTGACCCGTGTCTGTGGATGTGGTGAGGGTGTTGGTTCACTGACCTTACCCGTGTCTGTGGATGCGGTGAGGGTGTTGGTTCACTGACCTTACCTGTGTCTGTGGATGCGGTGAGGGTGTGGGGTCACTGACCTCACCCGTGTCTGTGGATCTGGTGAGGGTGTTTGGTCATTGACCTTACCCGTGTCTGTGGATGTGGTGAGGGTGTTTGGTCATTGACCTGACCCGTGTCTGTGGATGTGGTGAGGGTGTTGGTTCACTGACCTTACCTGTGTCTGTGGATGCGGTGAGGGTGTGGGGTCACTGACCTCACCCGTGTCTGTGGATGTGGTGAGGGTGTTTGGTCATTGACCTGACCCGTGTCTGTGGATGTGGTGAGGGTGTTGGGTCACTGACCTTACCCGTGTCTGTGGATGTGGTGAGGGTATGGGGTCACTGACCTTACCCTTGTCTGTGGATGTGGTGAGGGTATGGGGTCACTGACCTTACCCATGTCTGTGGATGTGGTGAGGGTGTTGGGTCATTGACCTTACCCGTGTCTGTGGATGTGGTGAGAGTGTTGGGTCACTGACCTTACCCGTGTCTGTGGATGTGGTGAGGGTGTTGGGTCGTTGACCTTACCCTTGTCTGTGGATATGGTGAGGGTGTTGGGTCGTTGACCTTACCCTTGTCTGTGGATGTGGTGAGAGTGTTGGGTCACTGACCTTACCCATGTCTGTGGATGTGGTGAGGGTGTTTGGTCATTGACCTTACCCGTGTCTGTGGATGTGGTGAGGGTGTTTGGTCACTGACCTTACCCGTGTCTGTGGATGTGGTGAGAGTGTTGGGTCATTGACCTTACCCGTGTCTGTGGATGTGGTGAGGGTGTTGGGTCACTGACCTTACCCTTGTCTGTGGATGTGGTGAGAGTGTTAGGTCATTGACCTTACCCGTGTCTGTGGATGTGGTGAGGGTGTTGGGTCACTGACCTTACCCTTGTCTGTGGATGTGGTGAGGGTGTTGGGTCACTGACCTTACCCTTGTCTGTGGATGTGGTGAGAGTGTTGGGTCATTGACCTTACCCGTGTCTGTGGATGTGGTGAGGGTGTTGGGTCACTGACCTTACCCTTGTCTGTGGATGTGGTGAGAGTGTTGGGTCATTGACCTTACCCGTGTCTGTGGATGTGGTGAGGGTGTTGGGTCATTGACCTTACCCGTGTCTGTGGATGTGGTGAGGGTGTTGGGTCACTGACCTTACCCTTGTCTGTGGATGTGGTGAGAGTGTTGGGTCATTGACCTTACCCTTGTCTGTGGATGTGGTGAGGGTGTTGGGTCATTGACCTTACCCGTGTCTGTGGATGTGGTGAGAGTGTTGGGTCATTGACCTTACCCGTGTCTGTGGATGTGGTGAGGGTGTTGGGTCACTGACCTTACCCATGTCTGTGGATGTGGTGAGGGTGTTTGGTCACTGACCTTACCCGTGTCTGTGGATGTGGTGAGGGTGTTGGGTCATTGACCTTACCCGTGTCTGTGGATGTGGTGAGGGTGTTGGGTCACTGACCTTACCCGTGTCTGTGGATGTGGTGAGGGTGTTTGGTCATTGACCTTACCTGTGTCTGTGGATGTGGTGAGGGTGTTGGGTCACTGACCTTACCCGTGTCTGTGGATGTGGTGAGGGTGTTGGGTCATTGACCTTACCTGTGTCTGTGGATGCGGTGAGGGTGTGGGGTCACTGACCTCACCCGTGTCTGTGGATGTGGTGAGGGTGTTTGGTCATTGACCTGACCCGTGTCTGTGGATGTGGTGAGGGTGTTGGTTCACTGACCTTACCCGTGTCTGTGGATGCGGTGAGGGTGTTGGTTCACTGACCTTACCTGTGTCTGTGGATGCGGTGAGGGTGTGGGGTCACTGACCTCACCCGTGTCTGTGGATGTGGTGAGGGTGTTTGGTCATTGACCTTACCCGTGTCTGTGGATGTGGTGAGGGTGTTTGGTCATTGACCTGACCCGTGTCTGTGGATGTGGTGAGGGTGTTGGTTCACTGACCTTACCTGTGTCTGTGGATGCGGTGAGGGTGTGGGGTCACTGACCTCACCCGTGTCTGTGGATGTGGTGAGGGTGTTTGGTCATTGACCTGACCCGTGTCTGTGGATGTGGTGAGGGTGTTGGGTCACTGACCTTACCCGTGTCTGTGGATGTGGTGAGGGTATGGGGTCACTGACCTTACCCTTGTCTGTGGATGTGGTGAGGGTATGGGGTCACTGACCTTACCCTTGTCTGTGGATGTGGTGAGGGTGTTGGGTCATTGACCTTACCCTTGTCTGTGAATGTGGTGAGAGTGTTGGGTCACTGACCTTACCCTTGTCTGTGGATGTGGTGAGGGTGTTGGGTCATTGACCTTACCCGTGTCTGTGGATGTGGGGAGTGTGGCGGGTCATTGACCTGACCCGTGTCTGTGGATGTGGTGAGGGTGTTTGGTCACTGACCTTACCCGTGCTTGTGGATGTGGTGAGGGTGTTGGTCATTGACCTTACCTGTGTCTATGAATGTGGTGAGGGTGTTGGGTCACTGACCTTACCCGTGTCTGTGGATGTGGTGAGGGTATGGGGTCACTGACCTTACCCTTGTCTGTGGATGTGGTGAGGGTGTTGGGTCATTGACCTTACCCGTGTCTGTGAATGTGGCGAGGGTGTTTGGTCATTGACCTTACCCGTGTCTGTGGATGTGGTGAGGGTATGGGGTCACTGACCTGACCCGTGTCTGTGGATGTGGTGAGGGTATGGGGTCACTGACCTTACCCGTGTCTGTGGATGTGGTGAGGCTGTTGGGTCATTGACCTTACCCCTGTCTGTGGATGTGGTGAGGGTGTTGGGTCATTGACCTTACCCTTGTCTGTGAATGTGGTGAGGGTGTTTGGTCATTGACCTTACCCGTGTCTGTGGATGTGGTGAGGGTATGGGGTCACTGACCTTACCCTTGTCTGTGAATGTGGTGAGAGTGTTGGGTCACTGACCTTCCCCTTGTCTGTGGATGTGGTGAGGGTGTTGGGTCATTGACCTTACCCGTGTCTGTGGATGTGGTGAGTGTGGCGGGTCATTGACCTGACCCGTGTCTGTGGATGTGGTGAGGGTGTTGGGGCACTGACCTTACCTGTGTCTATGAATGTGGTGAGGGTGTTGGGTCACTGACCTTACCCGTGTCTGTAAATGTGGTGAGGGTGTTGGGTCACTGACCTTACCCGTGTCTGTGGATGTGGTGAGGGTGTTGGTCATTGACCTTACCCGTGTCTGTGGATGTGGTGAGGGTGTGGGGTCACTGACCTTACCTGTGTCTGTGGATGTGGTGAGGGTGTGGGGTCACTGACCTTACCCGTGTCTGTGGATGTGGTGAGGGTGTTGGGTCACTGACCTTACCTGTGTCTATGAATGTGGTGAGGGTGTTGGGTCACTGACCTTACCCGTGTCTGTGGATGTGGTGAGGGTGTTGGGTCATTGACCTTACCCTTGTCTGTGAATGTGGTGAGGGTGTTTGGTCATTGACCTTACCCGTGTCTGTGGATGTGGTGAGGGTATGGGGTCACTGACCTTACCCTTGTCTGTGGATGTGGTGAGGGTGTTGGGTCATTGACCTTACCCTTGTCTGTGGATGTGGTGAGGGTGTTGGGTCACTGACCTTACCCGTGTCTGTGGATGTGGTGAGGGTGTTGGTCATTGACCTTACCCGTGTCTGTGGATGTGGTGAGGGTGTTGGTTCACTGACCTTACCTGTGTCTGTGGATGTGTTGAGGGTGTTGGGTCATTTACCTTACCCGTGTCTGTGGATGTGGTGAGGCTGTTGGGTCACTGACCTTACCCTTGTCTGTGGATGTGGTGAGGGTATGGGGTCACTGACCTTACCCGTGTCCGTGGATGTGGTGAGGGTGTTGGGTCACTGACCTTACCCGTGTCTGTGGATGTGGTGAGGGTATGGGGTCACTGACCTTACCCGTGTCTGTGGATGTGGTGAGGGTGTTTGGTAATTGACCTTACCCGTGTCTGTGGATGTGGTGAGGGTGTTTGGTCACTGACCTTCCCCTTGTCTGTGGATGTGGTGAGGGTGTTTGGTCACTGACCTTCCCCTTGTCTGTGGATGTGGTGAGGGTATGGGGTCACTGACCTTACCCGTGTCTGTGGATGTGGTGAGGGTATGGGGTCACTGACCTAACCCGTGTCTGTGGATGTGGTGAGGGTATGGGGTCACTGACCTTACCCGTGTCTGTGGATGTGGTGAGGGTATGGGGTCACTGACCTTACCCGTGTCTGTGGATGTGGTGAGGGTGTTGGGTCATTGACCTTACCCGTGTCTGTGGATGTGGTGAGGGTGTTGGGTCATTGACCTTACCCGTGTCTGTGGATGTGGTGAGGGTGTGGGGTCACTGACCTTACCCTTGTCTGTGGATGTGGTGAGGGTATGGGGTCACTGACCTTATCCGTGTCTGTGGATGTGGTGAGGGTGTTGGGTCATTGACCTTACCCGTGTCTGTGGATGTGGTGAGGGTATGGGGTCACTGACCTTACCCGTGTCTGTGGATGTGGTGAGGGTATGGGGTCACTGACCTTACCCGTGTCTGTGGATGTGGTGAGGGTGTTGGGTCATTGACCTTACCCGTGTCTGTGGATGTGGTGAGGGTATGGGGTCACTGACCTTACCCGTGTCTGTGGATGTGGTGAGAGTGTTGGGTCATTGACCTTACCCGTGTCTGTGGATGTGGTGAGGGTATGGGGTCACTGACCTTACCCGTGTCTGTGGATGTGGTGAGAGTGTTGGGTCATTGACCTTACCCGTGTCTGTGGATGTGGTGAGTGTGTTGGGTCACTGACCTTACCCGTGTCTGTGGATGTGGTGAGAGTGTTGGGTCATTGACCTTACCCGTGTCTGTGGATGTGGTGAGAGTGTTGGGTCACTGACCTTACCCGTGTCTGTGGATGTGGTGAGAGTGTTGGGTCACTGACCTTACCCGTGTCTGTGGATGTGGTGAGAGTGTTGGGTCACTGACCTTACCCGTGTCTGTGGATGTGGTGAGAGTGTTGGGTCACTGACCTTACCCGTGTCTGTGGATGTGGTGAGGGTGTTGGGTCACTGACCTTACCCGTGTCTGTGGATGTGGTAAGGGTATGGGGTCACTGACCTTACCCGTGTCTGTGGATGCGGTGAGAGTGTTGGGTCACTGACCTTACCCGTGTCTGTGGATGTGGTGAGGGTGTTGGGTCACTGACCTTCCCCGTGTCTGTGGATGTGGTGAGAGTGTTGGGTCATTGACCTTACCCGTGTCTGTGGATGTGGTGAGAGTGTTGGGTCACTGACCTTACCCGTGTCTGTGGATGTGGTGAGAGTGTTGGGTCACTGACCTTACCCATGTCTGTGGATGTGGTGAGAGTGTTGGGTCACTGACCTTACCCGTGTCTGTGGATGTGGTGAGGGTGTTGGGTCACTGACCTTACCCGTGTCTGTGGATGTGGTGAGGGTGTTTGGTCACTGACCTTACCCGTGTCTGTGGATGTGGTGAGGGTGTTGGGTCATTGACCTTACCCGTGTCTGTGGATGTGGTGAGGGTGTTTGGTCACTGACCTTACCCGTGTCTGTGGATGTGGTGAGGGTTTAGGGTCACTGACCTTACCCGTGTCTGTGGATGTGGTGAGAGTGTTGGGTCATTGACCTTACCCGTGTCTGTGGATGTGGTGAGAGTGTTGGGTCACTGACCTTACCCGTGTCTGTGGATGTGGTGAGGGTGTTGGGTCATTGACCTTACCCGTGTCTGTGGATGTGGTGAGGGTATGGGGTCACTGACCTTACCCGTGTCTGTGGATGTGGTGAGGGTATGGGGTCACTGACCTTACCCGTGTCTGTGGATGTGGTGAGGGTATGGGGTCACTGACCTTACCCGTGTCTGTGGATGTGGTGAGGGTGTTGGGTCACTGACCTTACCCGTGTCTGTGGATGTGGTGAGGGTGTTGGGTCACTGACCTTACCCGTGTCTGTGGATGTGGTGAGGGTGTTGGGTCACTGACCTTACCCGTGTCTGTGGATGTGGTGAGGGTATGGGGTCACTGACCTTACCCGTGTCTGTGGATGTGGTGAGGGTGTTGGGTCACTGACCTTACCCGTGTCTGTGGATGTGGTGAGAGTGTTGGGTCACTGACCTTACCCGTGTCTGTGGATGTGGTGAGGGTGTTGGGTCACTGACCTTACCCGTGTCTGTGGATGTGGTGAGGGTGTTGGGTCATTGACCTTACCTGTGTCTGTGGATGCGGTGAGGGTGTGGGGTCACTGACCTCACCCGTGTCTGTGGATGTGGTGAGGGTGTTTGGTCATTGACCTGACCCGTCTCTGTGGATGTGGTGAGGGTGTTGGTTCACTGACCTTACCCGTGTCTGTGGATGCGGTGAGGGTGTTGGTTCACTGACCTTACCTGTGTCTGTGGATGCGGTGAGGGTGTGGGGTCACTGACCTCACCCGTGTCTGTGGATGTGGTGAGGGTGTTTGGTCATTGACCTTACCCGTGTCTGTGGATGTGGTGAGGGTGTTTGGTCATTGACCTGACCCGTGTCTGTGGATGTGGTGAGGGTGTTGGTTCACTGACCTTACCTGTGTCTGTGGATGCGGTGAGGGTGTGGGGTCACTGACCTCACCCGTGTCTGTGGATGTGGTGAGGGTGTTTGGTCATTGACCTGACCCGTGTCTGTGGATGTGGTGAGGGTGTTGGGTCACTGACCTTACCCGTGTCTGTGGATGTGGTGAGGGTATGGGGTCACTGACCTTACCCTTGTCTGTGGATGTGGTGAGGGTATGGGGTCACTGACCTTACCCTTGTCTGTGGATGTGGTGAGGGTGTTGGGTCATTGACCTTACCCTTGTCTGTGAATGTGGTGAGAGTGTTGGGTCACTGACCTTACCCTTGTCTGTGGATGTGGTGAGGGTGTTGGGTCACTGACCTTACCCGTGTCTGTGGATGTGGGGAGTGTGGTGGGTCATTGACCTGACCCGTGTCTGTGGATGTGGTGAGGGTGTTTGGTCACTGACCTTACCCGTGTTTGTGGATGTGGTGAGGGTGTTGGTCATTGACCTTACCTGTGTCTATGAATGTGGTGAGGGTGTTGGGTCACTGACCTTACCCGTGTCTGTGGATGTGGTGAGGGTATGGGGTCACTGACCTTACCCTTGTCTGTGGATGTGGTGAGGGTGTTGGGTCATTGACCTTACCCGTGTCTGTGAATGTGGCGAGGGTGTTTGGTCATTGACCTTACCCGTGTCTGTGGATGTGGTGAGGGTGTTTGGTCACTGACCTTACCCGTGTCTGTGGATGTGGTGAGGGTTTGGGGTCACTGACCTTACCCGTGTCTGTGGATGTGGTGAGAGTGTTGGGTCATTGACCTTACCCGTGTCTGTGGATGTGGTGAGAGTGTTGGGTCACTGACCTTACCCGTGTCTGTGGATGTGGTGAGGGTGTTGGGTCATTGACCTTACCCGTGTCTGTGGATGTGGTGAGGGTATGGGGTCACTGACCTTACCCGTGTCTGTGGATGTGGTGAGGGTATGGGGTCACTGACCTTACCCGTGTCTGTGGATGTGGTGAGGGTATGGGGTCACTGACCTTACCCGTGTCTGTGGATGTGGTGAGGGTGTTGGGTCACTGACCTTACCCGTGTCTGTGGATGTGGTGAGGGTGTTGGGTCACTGACCTTACCCGTGTCTGTGGATGTGGTGAGGGTGTTGGGTCACTGACCTTACCCGTGTCTGTGGATGTGGTGAGGGTATGGGGTCACTGACCTTACCCGTGTCTGTGGATGTGGTGAGGGTGTTGGGTCACTGACCTTACCCGTGTCTGTGGATGTGGTGAGAGTGTTGGGTCACTGACCTTACCCGTGTCTGTGGATGTGGTGAGGGTGTTGGGTCACTGACCTTACCCGTGTCTGTGGATGTGGTGAGGGTGTTGGGTCATTGACCTTACCTGTGTCTGTGGATGCGGTGAGGGTGTGGGGTCACTGACCTCACCCGTGTCTGTGGATGTGGTGAGGGTGTTTGGTCATTGACCTGACCCGTGTCTGTGGATGTGGTGAGGGTGTTGGTTCACTGACCTTACCCGTGTCTGTGGATGCGGTGAGGGTGTTGGTTCACTGACCTTACCTGTGTCTGTGGATGCGGTGAGGGTGTGGGGTCACTGACCTCACCCGTGTCTGTGGATGTGGTGAGGGTGTTTGGTCATTGACCTTACCCGTGTCTGTGGATGTGGTGAGGGTGTTTGGTCATTGACCTGACCCGTGTCTGTGGATGTGGTGAGGGTGTTGGTTCACTGACCTTACCTGTGTCTGTGGATGCGGTGAGGGTGTGGGGTCACTGACCTCACCCGTGTCTGTGGATGTGGTGAGGGTGTTTGGTCATTGACCTGACCCGTGTCTGTGGATGTGGTGAGGGTGTTGGGTCACTGACCTTACCCGTGTCTGTGGATGTGGTGAGGGTATGGGGTCACTGACCTTACCCTTGTCTGTGGATGTGGTGAGGGTATGGGGTCACTGACCTTACCCTTGTCTGTGGATGTGGTGAGGGTGTTGGGTCATTGACCTTACCCTTGTCTGTGAATGTGGTGAGAGTGTTGGGTCACTGACCTTACCCTTGTCTGTGGATGTGGTGAGGGTGTTGTGTCATTGACCTTACCCGTGTCTGTGGATGTGGGGAGTGTGGCGGGTCATTGACCTGACCCGTGTCTGTGGATGTGGTGAGGGTGTTTGGTCACTGACCTTACCCGTGTTTGTGGATGTGGTGAGGGTGTTGGTCATTGACCTTACCTGTGTCTATGAATGTGGTGAGGGTGTTGGGTCACTGACCTTACCCGTGTCTGTGGATGTGGTGAGGGTATGGGGTCACTGACCTTACCCTTGTCTGTGGATGTGGTGAGGGTGTTGGGTCATTGACCTTACCCGTGTCTGTGAATGTGGCGAGGGTGTTTGGTCATTGACCTTACCCGTGTCTGTGGATGTGATGAGGGTATGGGGTCACTGACCTGACCCGTGTCTGTGGATGTGGTGAGGGTATGGGGTCACGGACCTTACCCGTGTCTGTGGATGTGGTGAGGCTGTTGGGTCATTGACCTTACCCCTGTCTGTGGATGTGGTGAGGGTGTTGGGTCATTGACCTTACCCTTGTCTGTGAATGTGGTGAGGGTGTTTGGTCATTGACCTTACCCGTGTCTGTGGATGTGGTGAGGGTATGGGGTCACTGACCTTACCCTTGTCTGTGAATGTGGTGAGAGTGTTGGGTCACTGACCTTCCCCTTGTCTGTGGATGTGGTGAGGGTGTTGGGTCATTGACCTTACCCGTGTCTGTGGATGTGGTGAGTGTGGCGGGTCATTGACCTGACCCGTGTCTGTGGATGTGGTGAGGGTGTTGGGGCACTGACCTTACCTGTGTCTATGAATGTGGTGAGGGTGTTGGGTCACTGACCTTACCCGTGTCTGTAAATGTGGTGAGGGTGTTGGGTCACTGACCTTACCCGTGTCTGTGGATGTGGTGAGGGTGTTGGTCATTGACCTTACCCGTGTCTGTGGATGTGGTGAGGGTGTGGGGTCACTGACCTTACCTGTGTCTGTGGATGTGGTGAGGGTGTGGGGTCACTGACCTTACCCGTGTCTGTGGATGTGGTGAGGGTGTTGGGTCACTGACCTTACCTGTGTCTATGAATGTGGTGAGGGTGTTGGGTCACTGACCTTACCCGTGTCTGTGGATGTGGTGAGGGTGTTGGGTCATTGACCTTACCCTTGTCTGTGAATGTGGTGAGGGTGTTTGGTCATTGACCTTACCCGTGTCTGTGGATGTGGTGAGGGTATGGGGTCACTGACCTTACCCTTGTCTGTGGATGTGGTGAGGGTGTTGGGTCATTGACCTTACCCTTGTCTGTGGATGTGGTGAGGGTGTTGGGTCACTGACCTTACCCGTGTCTGTGGATGTGGTGAGGGTGTTGGTCATTGACCTTACCCGTGTCTGTGGATGTGGTGAGGGTGTTGGTTCACTGACCTTACCTGTGTCTGTGGATGTGTTGAGGGTGTTGGGTCATTTACCTTACCCGTGTCTGTGGATGTGGTGAGGCTGTTGGGTCACTGACCTTACCCTTGTCTGTGGATGTGGTGAGGGTATGGGGTCACTGACCTTACCCGTGTCTGTGGATGTGGTGAGGGTGTTGGGTCACTGACCTTACCCGTGTCTGTGGATGTGGTGAGGGTATGGGGTCACTGACCTTACCCGTGTCTGTGGATGTGGTGAGGGTGTTTGGTAATTGACCTTACCCGTGTCTGTGGATGTGGTGAGGGTGTTTGGTCACTGACCTTCCCTTTGTCTGTGGATGTGGTGAGGGTGTTTGGTCACTGACCTTCCCCTTGTCTGTGGATGTGGTGAGGGTATGGGGTCACTGACCTTACCCGTGTCTGTGGATGTGGTGAGGGTATGGGGTCACTGACCTAACCCGTGTCTGTGGATGTGGTGAGGGTATGGGGTCACTGACCTTACCCGTGTCTGTGGATGTGGTGAGGGTATGGGGTCACTGACCTTACCCGTGTCTGTGGATGTGGTGAGGGTGTTGGGTCACTGACCTTACCCGTGTCTGTGGATGTGGTGAGGGTGTTGGGTCACTGACCTTACCCGTGTCTGTGGATGTGGTGAGGGTATGGGGTCACTGACCTTACCCGTGTCTGTGGATGTGGTGAGGGTGTTGGGTCACTGACCTTACCCGTGTCTGTGGATGTGGTGAGAGTGTTGGGTCACTGACCTTACCCGTGTCTGTGGATGTGGTGAGGGTATGGGGTCACTGACCTTACCCGTGTCTGTGGATGTGGTGAGGGTGTTGGGTCACTGACCTTACCCGTGTCTGTGGATGTGGTGAGAGTGTTGGGTCACTGACCTTATGCAATCCATATTCTGTATTTTGTGAAAACCAGTGCATGGGTACAGCAAATAATCAAAAGGCAAATGGAATATTGGCCTTTTTCTCAATGTGGCTAGTTTTCAAAAGGGTGGAAGCTCTGCTTCAGTTGTGTAGATCCCTGGTCACACTCCATCGGTGATTAATTTGGGCACTGCATTTCAGGAAGGATATAGTCGCCTTGGATTGTGTGCAGATCAGGTGTAGCAGAATAATTCTGAGGCTGAAAGGCTTTAACATGAGTCCAGGTGATTTAAACTTTGCTTGTATTCCTTTTAGTATGGAAGATTGAGGCATGATCTGATCAAGGGGTTTAACATATTCAAAAGATTTGATTGGGTTGATACAAGGAAACTATTTACCCTGATCGGAGAATCAAGAGCATAATAATTCGAGCTCAGTCTTTCAGAAGTGAAGTTAAGAAGCACTTTTTCACCTGAAGTGTAGTAAAAACTTTAAACTCTGCCTCTCGCCCCCAGCCCACTCCAATGGCAGTGAATACACGGTCAGTTGCAGCTTTCAAAGTTGAAGGATAGATTTTTGTTCGGTAATGGTATCAAGGGATATGAATCAAAAGCAGGAAAATACATTTGAGGCGCAGTTGAGCCATGATCTAAGTGGTTAGGATCTGCAATTCACTGCCTGAGTGTGTTGTGGATACAGGTTCAATTGAGGCTTTCAAGAGGGAGTTGGATTGTTATCTGAAAATGAATACGGTGCAGGGCCAAGTGGAGAAGGTGGGGTAGTGGTACTAGGTAAATTGGTCTTTCGGAAAACCGGCACAGACACGACAGGCCGTATGGCCTCCACCTGGGCTGTAACAATTCTGTGATTTTATGCTGAATCAAAGACCGAATGGCCTACTTCTCCTATTTCTTATGAAGGGCAGAGCAGACTTGTTGGCTGACTGGCCCTCATCTGTTACTATGTTCATGTGTGGTGTTCACCACTAACAGGATGTTGTCGTCGAGCCAAAAAGACATCCTGCCTATCATACAAATGAGTAATGTGATATATAAATTTCAATGTCAGCATGGTGCTAGGTACATGGGCCATAAGTCTCAAAGACTGGTGGATCGTATCAAACAACATGTCCCTTCCGCTATTCGCAACGGGCAAGGTACAGGCTGTACCCAACCAGCCCTTGCTTGCAAAACTCAAAACACAGTGTCCAACATTAGATGTCATTCTGCAATTGGCCAACATTTGCTAAATAATCCACAGTGTGCGAAGAATTACACTGACAACCAATTTAAGATTGTCAGTAGGGCTCGCAGTTTAGTGCATTTGGACGTATTGGAAGCTACATTTATTAATACACACGGCCCTGTTGTTTGCAGACAGAAAGAACATGTACACACATTGCACCTGTTTGAGCTGAACAAAATAAGTGACATTCCTCAGGGCAATGCCTTGACCAATCAGAGTCAAGCTGCCTGGTTTAAATTTCAAACAAAGCTGTCAGTCACCATAAACTGATGCATTCTTCATAGCAATGCCTCTACCAGAGTTCACTTGCCACCCAATCAGCGCACTCTTCTCATGCAGTATAACTTGTTGTTTTCCCCTACGTTGGTTAATCTTGCGATTTGTCCTGATGAGTGCAAGACAAATAGCTTAGACAACATGTCTCTCTTTTCAGTAATTCACATGTTCCGATGTTCCGAAACACAAACTTGGGTCAGAGATAATTTGTCAGGAAAGGTTGGGGAATAGAAGATACTTGCAAATAACACAAAAAAAAAGCCTCACATTTAATCTCCTTTTCTAAGATTGTGCTGAAAGTGGATGTTTGTAGTATGACGTCAGGGACATAAAATGTACTCTGTTCAAGTATCTAAAATTAGATATAGCTGTATAATGTAGGGCACACTAAAAATCTTAATCTGCATGCATCTTCTGTCTGCTCAACCTTACTTCTTCCTGTCAAGTTTTTCCGCTTAGAAATTCCAATGTTGATATCTAAAATAAAACTGGCTCTATAAACCTGACAGTAACTGCAGCTACCACCTGAACACCTCCCTTTTCAACAGATGGTGCAATGGGAAGACACATGGGGATTAAAATTTAATGCAGAAATGTGTGAGGTGATACATTTTGTTACGATGAATGAGAAGAGCGAGTGTTTGTACACAAATTTTTGAAAGTGGTAGGATAGGTTAACAAAACATCGAATATGCATATGGGATCTTGGGCTTTCGAAGTAGAGGCATGGCGTATAAAAGCCAAGAAGTAATGCTAAACCTATATAAAACACAAGGCCAGCCCCTGCTGCGATATTGTATCCAATTCTGGGCACCGCACTTTACAAAGGATGTACATTTTGGAGATGGTATAGAATAGATTTACTGGAATGGTTCCAGGGATGAGGAATTATAATTATGTGTTAGATTGGAGAAGCTGGGTTGTTCTCCTGAGAGCCAAGAAGGCTAAGAGGAGATTTGGTAAGAGGTGTTCATTATTTTAAAATCCTGAGGGTTTAGAAAGAATAATGAAAGAAAAAGTGATTCCAGTGGCTTAAGGGTCAATAATTCGGGGGTACAGACTAACAAAAGAAAGAGGATATGTAATGAACGGTTAGGATTTGGAAGACATTACCGGATAGGGTGCAGAACACAGATTTGATAGTGACTTTCAAAAAGGGAATTGCAGTACCATCCTCCCAAAAGTCAACTCCCATTTTCCCTCCTGCTGCTCAGCCTGCACCTTAACTGCAATCCCCACTACTGTTGCTCCCAATGCAGAACCTTCCCATCCTCCTTCTCCCAATGCAGTACCTTCCCCTCCTCTCCTCCTCCTCCCAATGCAGTACCTTCCCCCCCTCCTCCTCCTCCCAATGCAGTACCTCAGTACCTATCCCTCCTCCTCCTCCCAATGCAGTACCTTCCCCTCCCCTCCTCCTCCTCCCAATGCGGTACCTGCTGCTCCCATCCTCCTTCTCCCAATGCAGTACCTTCCCCTCCCCTCATCCTCCTCCCAATGCAGTACCTTCCCCTCCCCTCCTCCTCCTCCCAATGCAGAACCATCCCCTCCTCCTCCTCCCAATGCAGTACCTTCCCCTCCCCTCCCCTCCTCCTCCTCCCAATGCAGAACCTTCCCCTCCTCCTCCTCCCAATGCAGTACCTTCCCCTCCCCTCCCCTCCTCCTCCTCCCAATGCAGAACCTTCCCCTCCTCCTCCTCCCAATGCAGTACCTTCCCCTCCCCTCCTCCTCCTCCCAATGCAGAACCTTCCCCTCCTCCTTCTCCCAATGCAGTACCTTCCCATCCCCCTCCTCCCAATGCAGTACCCTCCCCTCCTCCTCCTCCCAATGCAGAACCTTCCCCTCCTCCTCCTCCCAATGCAGTACCTTCCCCTCCCCTCCTCCTCCTCCCAATGCAGTACCTTCCCCTCCTCCTTCTCCCAATGCAGTACCTTCCCATCCCCCTCCTCCCAATGCAGTACCCTCCCCTCCTCCTCCTCCCAATGCAGAACCTTCCCCTCCTCCTCCTCCCAATGCAGTACCTTCCCCTCCCCTCCTCCTCCCAATGCAGTACCTTCCCCTCCCCTCCTCCTCCTCCCAATGCAGTACCTTCCCCTCCCCTCCTCCTCCCAATGCAGTACCTTCCCCTCCCCCACTCCTCCTCCCAATGCAGTACCTTCCCCTCCCCTCCTCCTCCTCCCAATGCAGAACCTTCCCCTCCTTCTCCTCCCAATGCAGTACCTTCCCCTCCTCCTCCTCCCAATGCGGTACCTGCCCCTCCCCTCCTCCTCCTCCCAATGCAGATCCTTCCCCTCCTCCTCCTCCCAATGCGGTACCTGCCCCTCCCCTCCTCCTCCTCCCAATGCAGTACCTTCCCATCCCCTCCTCCTCCTCCCAATGCAGAACCTTCCCCTCCTCCTCCTCCCAATGCAGTACCTTCCCCTCCCATCCTGCTCCTCCCAATGCAGTACCTTCCCCTCCCATCCTGCTCCTCCCAATGCAGTACCTTCCCCTCCCCGCATCCTTCTCCCAGTGCAGTACCTTCCCCGCCCCTCCTCCTTCTCCCAATGCAGTACCTTCCCATCCCCTCCTCCTCCTCCCAATGCAGTACCTTCCCATCCCCTCCTCCTTCTCCCAATGCAGTACCTTCCCATCCCCTCCTCCACCTCCCAATGCAGAACCTTCCCATCCTCCTTCTCCCAATGCAGTACCTTCCCCTCCTCTCCTCCTCCTCCCAATGCAGTACCTTCCCCCCCTCCTCCTCCTCCCAATGCAGTACCTCAGTACCTATCCCTCCTCCTCCTCCCAATGCAGTACCTTCCCCTCCCCTCCTCCTCCTCCCAATGCGGTACCTGCTGCTCCCATCCTCCTTCTCCCAATGCAGTACCTTCCCCTCCCCTCATCCTCCTCCCAATGCAGTACCTTCCCCTCCCCTCCTCCTCCTCCCAATGCAGAACCATCCCCTCCTCCTCCTCCCAATGCAGTACCTTCCCCTCCCCTCCCCTCCTCCTCCTCCCAATGCAGAACCTTCCCCTCCTCCTCCTCCCAATGCAGTACCTTCCCCTCCCCTCCCCTCCTCCTCCTCCCAATGCAGAACCTTCCCCTCCTCCTCCTCCTCCTCCCAATGCAGTACCTTCCCCTCCCCTCCTCCTCCTCCCAATGCAGAACCTTCCCCTCCTCCTTCTCCCAATGCAGTACCTTCCCATCCCCCTCCTCCCAATGCAGTACCCTCCCCTCCTCCTCCTCCCAATGCAGAACCTTCCCCTCCTCCTCCTCCCAATGCAGTACCTTCCCCTCCCCTCCTCCTCCTCCCAATGCAGAACCTTCCCCTCCTCCTTCTCCCAATGCAGTACCTTCCCATCCCCCTCCTCCCAATGCAGTACCCTCCCCTCCTCCTCCTCCCAATGCAGAACCTTCCCCTCCTCCTCCTCCCAATGCAGTACCTTCGCCTCCCCTCCTCCTCCCAATGCAGTACCTTCCCCTCCCCTCCTCCTCCTCCCAATGCAGTACCTTCCCCTCCCCGCATCCTTCTCCCAGTGCAGTACCTTCCCCGCCCCTCCTCCTTCTCCCAATGCAGTACCTTCCCATCCCCTCCTCCTCCTCCCAATGCAGTACCTTCCCATCCCCTCCTCCTCCTCCCAATGCAGTACCTTCCCCGCCCCTCCTCCTTCTCCCAATGCAGTACCTTCCCATCCCCTCCTCCTCCTCCAAATGGAGTACCTCCCCTCCCCTCATCCTCCTCCCAATGCAGAACCTTCCCCTCCTCCTCCTCCCAATGCAGTACCTTCCCCTCCCCTCCTCCTTCTCCCAATGCAGTACCTTCCCCTCCCCTCGTCCTTCTCCCAATGGAGTACCTTCCCCTCCCCTCCTCTTTCTCCCAATGCAGTACCTTCCCCTCCCCTCCTCCTCCTCCCAATGCAGTACCTTCCCCTCCCCTCGTCCTTCTCCCAATGGAGTACCTTCCCCTCCCCTCGTCCTTCTCCCAATGGAGTACCTTCCCCTCCCCTCCTCCTCCTCCCAATGCAGTACCTTCCCCTCCCCTCCTCCTTCTCCCAATGCAGTACCTTCCCCTCCCCTCCTCCTCCTCTTCCCAATGCAGACCCTTCCCCTCCCCTCCTCCTCCTCCCAATGCAGAACCTTCCCCTCCTCCTCCTCCCAATGCAGTACCTTCCCCTCCCCTCCTCCTCCTTCCAATGCAGTACCTTCCCCTCCCCTCCTCCTCCCAATGCAGTACCTTCCCCTCCCCTCCTCTTTCTCACAATGCACTACCTTCCCCTCCCCTCCTCTTTCTCACAATGCACTACCTTCCCCTTCCCTATTCTTTCTCACAATGCACTACCTTCCCCTCCCCTCCTCTTTCTCACAATGCACTACCTTCCCCTAACCTCCTCTTTCTCACAATGCACTACCTTCCCCTAACCTCCTCTTTCTCACAATGCACTACCTTCCCCTCCCCTCCTCCTCCCAATGCAGTACCTTCCCCTCCGCTCCTCTTTCTCACAATGCACTACCTTCCCCTCCCCTCCTCTTTCTCACAATGCACTACCTTCCCCTCCCCTATTCTTTCTCACAATGCACTACCTTCCCCTCCCCTCCTCTTTCTCACAATGCACTACCTTCCCCTAACCTCCTCTTTCTCACAATGCACTACCTTCCCCTCCCCTCCTCTTTCTCACAATGCACTACCTTCCCCTCCCTTCCTCTTTCTCACAATGCACTACCTTCCCCTCCCCTCCTCTTTCTCACAATGCACTACCTTCCCCTAATCTCCTCTTTCTCACAATGCACTACCTTCCCCTCCGCTCCTCTTTCTCACAATGCACTACCTTCCCCTAACCTCCTCTTTCTCACAATCCTCTACCTTCCCCTCCCTTCCTCTTTCTCCCAATGCAGTACCTTCCCTTCCCCTCCTCTTTCTCACAATGCACTACCTTCCCCTAACCTCCTGTTTCTCACAATGCACTACCTTCCCCTCCCCTCCTCTTTCTCACAATGCACTACCTTCCCCTCCCTTCCTCTTTCTCACAATGCACTACCTTCCCCTCCCCTCCTCTTTCTCACAATGCACTACCTTCCCCTAACCTCCTCTTTCTCACAATGCACTACCTTCCCCTCCCCTCCTCTTTCTCACAATGCACTACCTTCCCCTAACCTCCTATTTCTCACAATGCTCTACCTTCCCCTCCCCTCCTCTTTCTCACAATGCACTACCTTCCCCTAACCTCCTCTTTCTCACAATGCACTACCTTCCCCTAACCTCCTCTTTCTCACAATGCACTACCTTCCCCTAACCTCCTCTTTCTCACAATGCACTACCTTCCCCTCCCTTCCTCTTTCTCACAATGCACTACCTTCCCCTCCCCTCCTCTTTCTCACAATGCACTACCTTCCCCTCCCCTCCTCTTTCTCGCAATGCACTACCTTCCCCTCCCCTCCTCTTTCTCACAATGCACTACCTTCCCCTAACCTCCTCTTTCTCACAATGCACTACCTTCCCCTCCCTTCCTCTTTCGCACAATGCACTACCTTCCCCTCCCCTCCTCTTTCTCACAATGCACTACCTTCCCCTAACCTCCTCTTTCTCACAATGCACTACCTTCCCCTCCGCTCCTCTTTCTCACAATGCACTACCTTCCCCTAACCTCCTCTTTCTCACAATGCACTACCTTCCCCTCCGCTCCTCTTTCTCACAATGCACTACCTTCCCCTAACCTCCTCTTTCTCACAATGCACTACCTTCCCCTCCCTTCCTCTTTCTCCCAATGCACTACCTTCCCCTAACCTCCTCTTTCTCACAATGCACTACCTTCCCCTAACCTCCTCTTTCTCACAATGCACTACCTTCCCCTCCCCTCCTCTTTCTCACAATGCACTACCTTCCCCTAACCTCCTCTTTCTCACAATGCTTTACCTTCCCCTCCCTTCCTCTTTCTCCCAATGCACTACCTTCCCCTCCCCTCCTCTTTCTCACAATGCACTACCTTCCCCTAACCTCCTCTTTCTCCCAATGCACTACCTTCCCCTAACCTCCTCTTTCTCACAATGCTCTACCTTCCCCTCCCTTCCGCTTTCTCCCAATGCACTACCTTCCCCTCCCCTATTCTTTCTCACAATGCACTACCTTCCCCTCCCCTCCTCTTTCTCACAATGCACTACCTTCCCCTCCGCTCCTCTTTCTCACAATGCACTACCTTCCCCTCCCCTCCTCTTTCTCACAATGCACTACCTTCCCCTCCCCTCCTCTTTCTCACAATGCACTACCTTCCCCTCCCCTATTCTTTCTCACAATGCACTACCTTCCCCTCCCCTATTCTTTCTCACAATGCACTACCTTCCCCTCCCCTCCTCTTTCTCACAATGCACTACCTTCCCCTAACCTCCTCTTTCTCACAATGCTCTACCTTCCCCTCCCTTCCTCTTTCTCCCAATGCACTACCTTCCCCTCCTCTTCTCCTTCTCCCAATGCACTACCTTTCCCTCCTCTTCTCCTTCACCCAATGCAGTGCCTTCCCCTCCCCTCCTCCATCCCCCAATGCACCACCTTCCCCTCCTCTGCTCTTTCGTCCAATGCAGCACCTTCCCCTCCTCTCCAGTTTCTCCCAATGCAGTACCTTTCCCTCCCCTCCTACTTCCCCCAGTGCAGCACCTTCCTCTCCACCCCTCTTTCTCCCAATGCAACACCATCCCCTCCCCTCCTTTCTCCCAGTGCACAACCTTCCCCTCCTCCTCTTTCTCTCAATGTAGTACCTTCCCCATCTCCTTTCTCCCAATGCACTACCTTCCACTCCTCTCCTCTTTCTCCCAATGCACTACCTTCCCCTCCTCTCCTCTTTCTCCCAATGGACTACATTCCCCTCCCCTCCTTTTTCCCAATGCACTGCCTTCCCCTCCTCTCCTACTTTTTCCCATTCAGTACCTTCCCCTCCTTTGCAGTTTCTCCCAATGTAGCAGATTCTCCTCCTGTCCAGTTCCTCCCAATGCAGTTCTTTCCCCTCCGCTCCTTTTTCTCCCAATGCAGCACTCTCCCCTCCCCCTTCACTTTCTCCCAATGCATTACCTTCCCCTCCCCTTCTCTTTCTCCCAATGCAGCACCTTCCCCTCTCCTCCTCTTTCTCCCAATGCAGTACCTTCCCCTCTCCTCCTCTTTCTCCCAATGCAGTACCTCCCCCTCCCCTTCTCTTTCTCCCAATGCAGCACCTTCCCCTCCCCTTCTCTTTCTCCCAATGCAGCACCTTCCGCTCTCCTCCTCTTTCTCCCAATACAGCACCTTCCCCTCTCCTTCTCTCTCCCAATGCAGTACCTTCCCTTCTCCTCCTCTTTCTCCCAATGCAGCACCTTCCCCTCTCCTCCTCTTTCTCCCAATGCAGCACCTTCCCCTCCCCTTCTCTTTCTCCTAATGCAGTGCCTTCCCCTCCCCTCCTTTCTCCCTATGCAGTACCTTCCCTTCTCCTCCTCTTTCTCCCAATGCAGTACCTTCCCCTCCCCTCCTCCTTCTCCCAATGCAGTAACTTCCCCTCCCCTCCTTTCTCCCAGTGCAGTACCTTCCCCTCCTCTCCTCCTTCTCCCAATGCTGTACCTTCCCCCCTCTCCTCTTTCTCCCAGTGTACTACTTTCCCCTCCTTTCCTCCTTCTCCCAATGCTGTACCTTCCCCCCTCTCCTCTTTCTCCCAATGTACTACTTTATCCTCCTTTCCTCCTTCTCCCGATGCATTACCTTCCCCTCCCCTCCTCATTCTCCCAATGCAGTACCTTCCCCTCCCCTCCTCTTTCTCCCAATGCAGTACCTTCCCCTCCCCTTCTCTTTCTCCCAATGCAGTACCTTCCCTTCCCTTCACTTTCTCCCAATGCAGTACCTTCCCCTCCCCTTCTCTTTCTCCCAATGCAGTACCTTCCCCTCCCCTTCTCTTTCTCCCAATGCAGTACCTTCCCTTCCCTTTCTCCCAATGCAGTACCTTCCCCTCCCCTTCTCTTTCTCCCAATGCAGTACCTTCCCCTCCGCTCCTCCTTCTCCCAATGTAGTTCCTACCCCTTCCCTCCTCCTTCTCCCAGTGCAGCACCTTCCCCTCCTCTCCAGTTTCTCCCAATGCACAACTTTCCCCTGCTCTCCTCTCTCTCACAATACAGGACCATCCCCTCCCCTCCATTCTCCTAATGCACTACCATCCCCTCCTCCTCTTCCTCCCAATGCAGTACCTTCCCCTCCTCCTCTTTCTCCCAATGCACTACTTTCCCCTCCTCTCCTCTTTCTCCCAATGCAGGACCATCCCCTTCCCTTCATTCTCCTAATGCACTACCATCCCCTCCTCCTCTTCATCCCAATGCAGTACCTTCCCCTCCTCCTCTTTCTCCCAATGCAGTACCTTACCCTCCTCTCCTCCATTCTCCCAATGCAGTTCTTAACACTCCTCTCCTCCTTCTCCCAAATGCAGTACCTTCCCCTTCTCTGCAGTTCCTCCCAAATGCAGCACCTTCCCCTCCCCTCCTCCCTTTCCCAATGCATTCCCTTCCCCTCCTATCCTCCTTCTCCCAATGCAATACCTTCTTCCCCACTCCTCTTTCTTCCAATGCACTACATTCCCCTCCCCTCCTTTTACCCAACGCACTACCTTCCCCTCCTCTCCTCTTTCTCCCAATGGAGCACCTTCCCCTCCCCTGCTGTTTGTCCCAATACAGCACCTTTGCCTCGCCTTCTCTTTCTCTCAATGCAGTACCTTCCCCTCCACATCTCTTTCTCCCAATGCAGTACGTTCCCCCCCCTCCTTTATCCCAATGCAGTACCTTCACCTCCTCCTCTTTATCCCAATGCACTACCTTCCCCTCCTCCTCTTTCTCCCAATGCACTGCCTTCCCCTCCTCTCCTCCTTTTTCCCATGCAGTACCTTCCCCTCCTTTGCAGTTTCTACCAATGTAGCAGATTCCCCTCCTGTCCAGTTCCTCCCAATGCAGTTCCTTACCCTCGTCTCCGCTTTCTCCCAATGCAGCACTCTCCCCTCCCCTTCACTTTCTCCCAATGCAGTACCTTCCCCTCCTCTCCTCTTTCTCCCAATGCACTACATTCCCCTCCCCTCCTTTTTCCCAATGCACTGCCTTCCCCTCCTCTCCTCCTTTTTCCCATTCAGTACCTTCCCCTCCTTTGCAGTTTCTCCCAATGTAGCAGATGCTCCTCCTGTCCAGTTCCTCCAAATGCAGTTCCTTCCCCTCGTCTCCGCTTTCTCCCAATGCAGCACTCTCCCCTCCACTTCACTTTCTCCCAATGCAGTACCTTCCCCTCCTCTCCTCTTTCTCCCAATGCACTACATTCCCCTCCCCTCCTTTTTCCCATTGCACAGCCTTCCCCTCCTCTCCTCCTTTTTCCCATTCAGTACCTTCCCCTCCTTTGCAGTTTCTCCCAATGAAGCAGATTCCCCTCCTGTCCAGTTCCTCCCAATGCAGTTCCTTCCCCTCCGCTCCTTTTTCTTCCAATGCAGCACCCTCCCCTCCCCTTCTATTACTCCCAATGCAGTACCTTCCCCTCGTCTCCGCTTTCTCCCAATGCAGCACTCTCCCCTCCCCCTTCACTTTCTCCCAATGCAGTACCTTCCCCTCTCCTCCTCTTTTTCCCAATGCAATACCTTCCCCTCCCCTTCTCATTCTCCCAATGCAGTACCTTCCCCTCCTTTCCAGTTTCTCCCAGTGCAGTACCTTCCCCTCTCCTCATTCTCCCAATGCACTACCTTCCCCTCCCCACCTCCTTCTCCCAATGCAGTACCTTCCCCTCCTCCTCCTCCTCCCAATGCACTACCTTCCCCTCCCCTCCTCCTTCTACCAATGAAGTACCTTCCCCTCCCCTCCTCCTTCTCCCAATAAAGTACCTTCCCCTCCACTCCTCCTTCTCCCAATGCAATAACTTTCCCTCCCGCCCACTGAGAGGGTATTTATACAATACAGGCGGAGGATTTGCACCCACAGACAGGGTATTTATACAATACAGGCGGACGGTTTGCACCCACAGACAGGGTATTTATACAATACAGGCGGAGGATTTGCACCCACAGACAGGGTATTTATACAATACAGATGGAAGTATTGCACCCACAGACAGGGTATTTATACAATACAGACAGAAGTATTGCAGCCACAGACAGGGTATTTATACAATACAGAAAGAAGCATTGCACCCACAGACAGGGTATTTATACAATACTGACAGGAGCATTGCTCCTACAGACAGGGATTTATACAATACAGGCGGAAGGTTTGCACCCACAGACAGGGTATTTATGCAATACAGACGAAAGTATTGCACCCACAGACAGGGTATTTACACAATACAGACAGAAGCATTGCTCCTACAGACAGGGTTTTTATACAATACAGACAGAAGCATTGCACCCACAGACAGGTATTTATACAATACAGACAGAAGCATTGCACCTCCAGACAGGGTTTTTATACAATACAGACAGAAGCATTGCACCCACAGACAGGTATTTATGCAATAGAGACAGAAGCATTGCACCCACAGACAGGTATTTATACAATACAGACAGAAGCATTGCTCCGACAGACAGGGTTTTTAGACAATACAGACGGAAGCATTGCTCCTACAGACAGGTATTTATAGAATACAGACAGAAGCATTGCTCCTGCAGACAGGATATTTATACAATACAGACAGAAGCATTGCACCTACAGACAGGGTTTTTATACAATACAGACGGAAGCATTGCTCCTACAGACAGGTATTTATACAATACAGACAGAAGCATTGCACCCACAGACAGGGTAATTATACAATACAGACAGAAGCATTGCACCCACAGACAGGGTATTTATACAATACAGACAGAAGCATTGCACCCACAGACAGGGTATTTATACAATACAGACAGAAGCATTGCACCTACAGACAGGGTTTTTATACAATACAGACAGAAGCATTGCACCCACAGACAGGTATTTATGCAATACAGACAGAAGCATTTCACCCACAGTCAGGTATTTATACAATACAGACAGAAGCATTGCTCCTACAGACAGGGTTTTTATGCAATACAGACGGAAGCATTGCTCCTACAGACAGGTATTTATACAATACAGACAGAAGCATTGCACCCACAGACAGGGTATTTATACAATACAGACAGAAGCATTGCACCTACAGACAGGGTTTTTATTCAATACAGACGGAAGCATTGCTCCTGCAGACAGGTATTTATACAATACAGACAGAAGCATTGCACCCACAGACAGGTATTTATGTAATACAGACAGAAGCATTGCACCCACAGACAGGTATTTATACAATACAGGCAGAAGCATTGCTCCTACAGACAGGGTTTTTATACAATACAGACGGAAGCATTGCACCCACAGACAGGTATTTATACAGTACAGACAGAAGCATTGCTCCTCCAGACAGGGTTTTTATACAATACAGACGGAAGCATTGCTCCTAAAGACAGGTATTTATACAATACAGACAGAAGCATTGCACCTACATACAGGGTTTTTATACAATACAGACGGAAGCATTGGTCCTACAGACAGGGTTTTTTATACAATACAGACAGAAGCATTGCACCCACAGACAGGTATTTATACAATACAGACAGAAGCATTGCACCTACAGACAGGGTTTTTATACAATACAGACAGAAGCATTGCACCCACAGACAGGGTATTTATACAATACAGACAGTAGCATTGCACCCACAGACAGGTATTTATACAATACAGACAGAAGCATTGCACCCACAGACAGGTATTTATACAATCCAGACAGTAGCATTGCACCCACAGACAAGGTATTTATACAATACAGACAGTAGCATTGCACCCACAGACAGGTATTTATACAATACAGACAGTAGCATTGCACCCACAGACAGGTATTTATACAATACAGACAGAAGTATTGCACCCACAGACAGGGTATTTATACAATACAGACAGGAGCATTGCACCCACAGACAGGGATTTTATGCAATACAGACAGAAGCATTGCTCCGACAGACAGGGTATTTATACAATACAGACAGAAGCATTGCACCCACAGACAGGTATTTATACAATACAGACAGAAGCATTGCTCCTGCAGACAGGTATTTATACAATACAGACAGAAGCATTGCACCCACAGACAGGGTATTTATACAATACAGACAGAAGCATTGCACCCACAGACAGGGTATTTATACAATACAGACAGAAGCATTGCACCTACAGACAGGGTTTTTATACAATACAGACAGAAGCATTGCACCCACAGACAGGTATTTATGCAATACAGACAGAAGCATTTCACCCACAGTCAGGTATTTATACAATACAGACAGAAGCATTGCTCCTACAGACAGGGTTTTTATACAATACAGACAGAAGCATTGCACCCACAGACAGGTATTTATGCAATACAGACAGAAGCATTTCACCCACAGTCAGGTATTTATACAATACAGACAGAAGCATTGCTCCTACAGACAGGGTTTTTATGCAATACAGACGGAAGCATTGCTCCTACAGACAGGTATTTATACAATACAGACAGAAGCATTGCACCCACAGACAGGGTATTTATACAATACAGACAGAAGCATTGCACCTACAGACAGGGTTTTTATTCAATACAGACGGAAGCATTGCTCCTGCAGACAGGTATTTATACAATACAGACAGAAGCATTGCACCCACAGACAGGTATTTATGCAATACAGACAGAAGCATTGCACCCACAGACAGGTATTTATACAATACAGGCAGAAGCATTGCTCCTACAGACAGGGTTTTTATACAATACAGACGGAAGCATTGCACCCACAGACAGGTATTTATACAGTACAGACAGAAGCATTGCTCCTCCAGACAGGGTTTTTATACAATACAGACGGAAGCATTGCTCCTAAAGACAGGTATTTATACAATACAGACAGAAGCATTGCACCTACATACAGGGTTTTTATACAATACAGACGGAAGCATTGGTCCTACAGACAGGGTTTTTATACAATACAGACAGAAGCATTGCACCCACAGACAGGTATTTATACAATACAGACAGAAGCATTGCACCTACAGACAGGGTTTTTATACAATACAGACAGAAGCATTGCACCCACAGACAGGGTATTTATACAACACAGACAGTAGCATTGCACCCACAGACAGGTATTTATACAATACAGACAGAAGCATTGCACCCACAGACAGGTATTTATACAATCCAGACAGTAGCATTGCACCCACAGACAGGGTATTTATACAATACAGACAGAAGCATTGCACCTACAGACAGGGTTTTTATACAATACAGACAGAAGCATTGCACCCACAGACAGGTATTTATGCAATACAGACAGAAGCATTTCACCCACAGTCAGGTATTTATACAATACAGACAGAAGCATTGCTCCTACAGACAGGGTTTTTATACAATACAGACAGATGCATTGCACCCACAGACAGGTATTTATACAATACAGACAGTAGCATTGCACCCACAGACAGGTATTTATACAATACAGACATAAGTATTGCACCCACAGACAGGGTATTTATACAATACAGACAGGAGCATTGCACCCACAGACAGGAATTTTATGCAATACAGACAGAAGCATTGCTCCTACAGACAGGGTATTTAAACAATACAGACAGAAGCATTGCACCCACATACAGGTATTTATACAATACAGACAGAAGCATTGCTCCCACAGACAGGTATTTATACAATCCAGACAGGAGCATTGCACCCACAGACAGGGTATTTATACAATACAGACAGTAGCATTGCAGCCACAGACAGGTATTTATACAATACAGACAGAAGCAATGCACCCACAGACAGGTATTTATACAATCCAGACAGGAGCATTGCACCCACAGACAGGGTATTTATACAATACAGACAGTAGCATTGCACCCACAGACAGGGTATTTATACAATACAGACAGTAGCATTGCACCCACAGACAGGTATTTATACAATACAGACATAAGTATTGCACCCACAGACAGGGTATTTATACAATACAGACAGAAGCATTGCACCCACAGACAGGGTATTTATACAATACAGACAGAAGCATTGCACCCACAGACAGGGTATTTATGCAATACAGACAGAAGCATTGCATCCACAGACAGGGTATTTATACAATACAGACAGGAGCATTGCACCCACAGACAGGGTTTTTATACAATACAGACAGAAGCATTGCTCCTACAGACAGGGTATTTATACAGTACAGACAGAAGCATTGCACCCACAGACAGGTATTTATACAATACAGACAGAAGCATTGCACCCACAGACAGGTATTTATACAATCCAGACAGGAGCATTGCACCCACAGACAGGGTACTTATACAATACAGACAGTAGCATTGCACCCACAGACAGGTATTTATACAATACAGACAGAAGCATTGCACCCACAGACAGGGTATTTATACAATACAGACAGAAGCATTGCACCCACAGACAGGGTTTTTATACAATACAGACAGAAGCATTGCTCCTACAGACAGGGTATTTATACAATACAGACAGAAGCATTGCACCCACAGACAGGTATTTATGCAATACAGACAGAAGCATTTCACCCACAGTCAGGTATTTATACAATACAGACAGAAGAATTGCTCCGACAGACAGGGTTTTTATACAATACAGACGGAAGCATTGCTCCTACAGACAGGTATTTATACAATACAGACAGAAGCATTGCACCCACAGACAGGGTATTTATACAATACAGACAGAAGCATTGCACCTACAGACAGGGTTTTTATTCAATACAGACGGAAGCATTGCTCCTGCAGACAGGTATTTATACAATACAGAGAGAAGCATTGCACCCACAGACAGGTATTTATGCAATACAGACAGAAGCATTGCACCCACAGACAGGTATTTATACAATACAGGCAGAAGCATTGCTCCTACAGACAGGGTTTTTATACAATACAGACGGAAGCATTGCTCCTACAGACAGGTATTTATACAATACAGACAGAAGCATTGCACCTACATACAGGGTTTTTATACAATACAGACCGAAGCATTGGTCCTACAGACAGGGTTTTTATACAATACGGACAGAAGCATTGCACCCACAGACAGGGTATGTATACAATACAGACGGAAGCATTGCACCCACTGACAGGGTATTTATACAATACAGACAGAAGCATTGCTCCTGCAGACAGGTATTTATACAATACAGACAGAAGCATTGCACCCACAGACAGGGTATTTATACAATACAGACAGAAGCATTGCACCCACAGACAGGGTATTTATACAATACAGACAGAAGCATTGCACCCACAGACAGGGTATTTATACAATACAGACAAAAGCATTGCACCCACAGACAGGGTATTTATACAATACAGACAGGAGCATTGCACCCACAGACAGGGTTTTTATACAATACAGACAGAAGCATTGCTCCTACAGACAGTGTATTTATACAATACAGACAGAAGCATTGCACCCACAGACAGGTATTTAAACAATACAGACAGAAGCATTGCACCCACAGACAGGTATTTATGCAATACAGACAGAAGCATTGCACCCACAGACAGGTATTTATACAATACAGGCAGAAGCATTGCTCCTACAGACAGGGTTTTTATACAATACAGACGGAAGCATTGCTCCTACAGACAGGTATTTATACAATACAGACAGAAGCATTGTTCCTGCAGACAGGATATTTATACAACACAGATAGAGGCATTGCACCCACAGACAGGTATTTATACAATACAGACAGTAGCATTGCACCCACAGACAGGTATTTATACAATACAGACAGAAGCATTGCACCCACAGACAGGGTATTTATACAATACAGACAGGAGCATTGCACCCACAGACAGGGTTTTTATACAATACAGACAGAAGCATTGCTCCTACAGACAGTGTATTTATACAATACAGACAGAAGCATTGCACCCACAGACAGGTATTTATACAATACAGAGAGAAGCATTGCACCCACAGACAGGTATTTATGCAATACAGACAGAAGCATTGCACCCACAGACAGGTATTTATACAATACAGGCAGAAGCATTGCTCCTACAGACAGGGTTTTTATACAATACAGACGGAAGCATTGCTCCTACAGACAGGTATTTATACAATACAGACAGAAGCATTGCACCTACATACAGGGTTTTTATACAATACAGACCGAAGCATTGGTCCTACAGACAGGGTTTTTATACAATACAGACAGAAGCATTGCACCCACAGACAGGGTATTTATACAATACGGACAGAAGCATTGCACCCACAGACAGGGTATGTATACAATACAGACGGAAGCATTGCACCCACTGACAGGGTATTTATACAATACAGACAGAAGCATTGCTCCTGCAGACAGGTATTTATACAATACAGACAGAAGCATTGCACCCACAGACAGGGTATTTATACAATACAGACAGAAGCATTGCACCCACAGACAGGGTATTTATACAATACAGACAGAAGCATTGCACCCACAGACAGGGTATTTATACAATACAGACAAAAGCATTGCACCCACAGACAGGGTATTTATACAATACAGACAGGAGCATTGCACCCACAGACAGGGTTTTTATACAATACAGACAGAAGCATTGCTCCTACAGACAGTGTATTTATACAATACAGACAGAAGCATTGCACCCACAGACAGGAATTTAAACAATACAGACAGAAGCATTGCACCCACAGACAGGTATTTATGCAATACAGACAGAAGCATTGCACCCACAGACAGGTATTTATACAATACAGGCAGAAGCATTGCTCCTACAGACAGGGTTTTTATACAATACAGACGGAAGCATTGCTCCTACAGACAGGTATTTATACAATACAGACAGAAGCATTGTTCCTGCAGACAGGATATTTATACAACACAGATAGAGGCATTGCACCCACAGACAGGTATTTATACAATACAGACAGTAGCATTGCACCCACAGACAGGTATTTATACAATACAGACAGAAGCATTGCACCCACAGACAGGGTTTTTATACAATACAGACAGAAGCATTGCTCCTACAGACAGGGTATTTATACAATACAGACAGAAGCATTGCACCCACAGACAGGTATTTATGCAATACAGACAGAAGCATTTCACCCACAGTCAGGTATTTATACAATACAGACAGAAGCATTGCTCCTACAGACAGGGTTTTTATACAATACAGACGGAAGCATTGCTCCTACAGACAGGTATTTATACAATACAGACAGAAGCATTGCACCCACAGACAGGGTATTTATACAATACAGACAGAAGCATTGCACCTACAGACAGGGTTTTTATTCAATACAGACGGAAGCATTGCTCCTGCAGACAGGTATTTATACAATACAGACAGAAGCATTGCACCCACAGACAGGTATTTATGCAATACAGACAGAAGCATTGCACCCACAGACAGGTATTTATACAATACAGGCAGAAGCATTGCTCCTACAGACAGGGTTTTTATACAATACAGACGGAAGCATTGCTCCTACAGACAGGTATTTATACAATACAGACAGAAGCATTGCACCTACATACAGGGTTTTTATACAATACAGACCGAAGCATTGGTCCTACAGACAGGGTTTTTATACAATACAGACAGAAGCATTGCACCCACAGACAGGTATTTATACAATACAGACAGAAGCATTGCACCTACAGACAGGGATTTTATACAATACAGACAGAAGCATTGCACCCACAGACAGGGTATTTATACAATACGGACAGAAGCATTGCACCCACAGACAGGGTATGTATACAATACAGACGGAAGCATTGCACCCACTGACAGGGTATTTATACAATACAGACAGAAGCATTGCACCCACAGAATGGGTATTTATAC
This sequence comes from Heterodontus francisci, assembly GCF_036365525.1. Lineage (NCBI taxonomy): Eukaryota > Metazoa > Chordata > Chondrichthyes > Heterodontiformes > Heterodontidae > Heterodontus > Heterodontus francisci. Next base: position 207,005,628 of record NC_090373.1, on the reverse strand, counting down.
AATACAGACGGAAGCATTGCACCCACAGACAGGGTATGTATACAATACAGACGGAAGCATTGCACCCACTGACAGGGTATTTATACAATACAGACAGATGCATTGCACCCACAGACAGGGTATTTATACAATACAGACGGAGGAATTGCACCCACAGACAGGATATGTATACAATACAGACAGAAGCATTGCACCCACAGACAGGGTAATTATACAAGACAGACAGGAGCATTGCACCCACAGACAGGGTTTTTATACAATACAGACAGAAGCATTGCTCCTACAGACAGGGTATTTATACAATACAGACAGAAGCATTGCACCCACAGACTGGTATTTATACAATACAGACAGTAGCATTGCACCCACAGACAGGTATTTATACAATACAGACATAACAAAGAACAAAGAACAAAGATAATTACAGCACAGGAACAGGCCCTTCGGCCCTCCAAGCCTGCGCCGATCCAGATCCTCTCTCTAAACATGTCGCCTATTTTCTAAGCTTCTGTATCTCTTTTCTTCCTCCCCATTCATGTATCTGTCTAGATACATCTTAAAAGACTCCATCGTGCCCGCATCTACCACCTCCGCTGGCAATGCATTCCAGGTGCCCACCACCCTCTGCGTAAAGAACTTTCCACGCATATCCCCCCTAAACTTTTCCCCTTTCACTTTGAACTCGTGTCCTCTAGTAATTGAAACCCCCACTCTGGGAAAAAGCTTCTTGCTATCCACCCTGTCTATACCTCTCATGATTTTGTACACCTCAATCAGGTCCCCCCTCAACCTCCGTCTTTCTAATGAAAATAATCCTAATCTACTCAACCTCTCTTCATAGCTAGCGCCCTCCATACCAGGCAACATCCTGGTGAACCTCCTCTGCACCCTTTCCAAAGCATCCACATCCTTTTGATAATGTGGCGACCAGAACTGTACGCAGTATTCCAAATGTGGCCGAACCAAAGTCCTATACAACTGTAACATGACCTGCCAACTCTTGTTCTCAATGCCCCGTCCGATGAAGGAAAGCATGCCGTATGCCTTCTTGACCACTCTATTTACCTGCGTTGCCACCTTCAGGGAACAGTGGACCTGAACACCCAAATCTCTCTGGACATCAATTTTCCCCAGGACTTTTCCATTTACTGTATAGTTCACTCTTGAATTGGATCTTCCAAAATGCATCACCTCGCATTTGCCCTGATTGAACTCCATCTGCCATTTCTCTGCCCAACTCTCCAATCTATCTATATTCTGCTGTATTCTCTGACAGTCCCCTTCACTATCTGCTACTCCACCAATCTTAGTGTCGTCTGCAAATTTGCTAATCAGTCCACCTATACTTTCCTCCAAATCATTAATGTATATCACAAACAACAGTGGTCCCAGCACGGATCCCTGTGGAACACCACTGGTCACACGTCTCCATTTTGAGAAACTCCCTTCTACTGCTACTCTCTGTCTCCTGTTGCCCAGCCAGTTCTTTATCCATCTAGCTCGTACACCTTGGACCCCAAGCGCCTTCACTTTCTCCATCAGCCTGCCATGGGGAACCTTATCAAACGCCTTACTGAAGTCCATGTATATGACATCGACAGCCCTTCCGTCATCAATCAACTTTGTCACTTCCTCAAAGAATTCTATTAAGTTGGTTAGACATGACCTTCCCTGCACAAAACCATGTTGCCTATCACTGATGAGCCCATTTTCTTCCAAATGGGAATAGATCCTATCCCTCAGTATCTTCTCCAGCAGCTTCCCTACCACTGACGTCAGACTCACCGGTCTATAATTTCCTGGATTATCCCTGCTACCCTTCTTAAACAAGGGGACAACATTAGCAATTCTCCAGTCCTCCGGGACCTCACCCGTGTTTAAGGATGCTGCAAAGATATCTGTTAAGGCCCCAGCTATTTCCTCTCTCGCTTCCCTCAGTAACCTGGGATAGATCCCATCCGGACCTGGGGACTTGTCCACCTTAATGCCCTTTAGAATACCCAACACTTCCTCCCTCCTTATGCCGACTTGACCTAGAGTAATCAAACATCTGTTACTAACCTCAACATCCGTCATGTCCCTCTCCTCGGTGAATACCGATGCAAAGTACTCGTTTAGAATCTCACCCATTTTCTCTGAGTCCAAGCATAACATTCCTCCTTTGTCCTTTAGTGGGCCAATCCTTTCTCTAGTTACCCTCTTTCTCCTTATATATGAATAAAAGGCTTTGGGATTTTCCTTAACCCTGTTTGCTAAAGATATTTCATGACCCCTTTTAGCCCTCTTAATTCCTCGTTTCAGATTGGTCCTACATTCCCGATATTCTTTCAAAGCTTCGTCTTTCATCAGCCGCCTAGACCTTATGTATGCTTCCTTTTTCCTCTTAGCTAGTCTCACAATTTCACCTGTCATCCATGGTTCCCTAATCTTGCCATTTCTATCCCTCATTTTCACAGGAACATGTCTCTCCTGAACGCTAATCAACCTCTCTTTAAAAGCCTCCCACATATCACATGTGGATTTACCTTCAAACAGCTGCTCCCAATCTACATTTCCCAGCTCCTGCCGAATTTTGGTATGGTTGGCCTTCCCCCAATTTAGCACTCTTCCTTTAGGACCACTCTCGTCTTTGTCCATGAGTATTTTAAAGCTTACGGAATTGTGATCACTATTCCCAAAGTAGTCCCCTACTGAAACTTCAACAACCTGGCCGGGCTCATTCCCCAACACCAGGTCCAGTATGGCCCCTTCCCGAGTTGGACTATTTACATACTGCTCTAGAAAACCCTCCTGGATGCTCCTTACAAATTCTGCTCCATCTGGACCTCTAACATTAAGCGAATCCCAGTCAATGTTGGGAAAATTAAAATCTCCTATCACCACCACCCTGTTGCTCCTACATCTTTCCATAATCTGTTTACATATTTGTACCTCTATCTCACGCTCGCTGTTGGGAGGCCTGTAGTACAGCCCCAACATTGTTACCGCACCCTTCCTATTTCTGAGTTCTGTCCATATTGCCTCACTGCTCGAGTCCTCCATAGTGCCCTCCTTCAGCACAGCTGTGATATCCTCTTTGACCAGTAATGCAACTCCTCCACCCCTTTTACCTCCCTCTCTATCCCGCCTGAAGCATCGATATCCTGGGATATTTAGTTGCCAATCATGCCCTTCCCTCAACCAAGTCTCAGTAATAGCAATAACATCATACTCCCAGGTACTAATCCAAGCCCTAAGTTCATCTGCCTTACCAACTACACTTCTTGCATTAAAGCAAATGCACCTCAGACCACCAGTCCCTTTATATTCATCATCTGCTCCCTGCCTGCTCTTCCCCTTAGTCACACTGACTTTATGATCTAGTTTCTTACAGGCTTTTGTTACTACCTCCTCACTGTCAACTGACCTCAATTGGTTCCCATCCCCCTGCCACATTAGTTTAAACCCTCCCCAACAGCGTTAGCAAAAGCACCTCCAAGGACATTGGTTCCAGTCCGGCCCAGGTGTAGACCGTCCAATTTGTAATAGTCCCACCTCCCCCAGAACCGGTCCCAATGTCCCAAAAATCTGAACCCCTCCTTCCTGCACCATCTCTCAAGCCACGCATTCATCCTGACTATTCTTTCATTTTTACTCTGACTATCACGTGGCACTGGTAGTAATCCTGAGATTACTACCTCTGAGGTCCTACTTTTTAACTTGGCTCCTAACTCCCTAAACTCTGCTTGTAGGACCTCATCCCGTTTTTTACCTATATCATTAGTGCCTATGTGCACAATGACAACTGGCTGTTCACCCTCCCCCTTTAGAATGTTCTGCAGCCGATCTGAGACATCCCTGACCCGTGCACCTGGGAGGCAACATACCATTCGGGAGCCTCGTTTTCGACCACAGAACCGCCTGTCTACTCCCCTTACAATCGAATCCCCTACGACTATAGCCCTTCCACTCTTTTTCCCGCCCTTCTGAGCAGCAGAGCCAGCCACGGTGCCATGGACCTGGCTACTGCTGCCTTCCCCTGGTGAGCCATCTCCCTCAACAGTATCCAAAACGGTATACTTGTTTTGGAGGGAGATGACCGCAGGGGACTCCTGCGCTGCCTTCCTGCTCTTTCTCTGCCTTTTGGTCACCCATTCCCTTTCTCCCTCAGCAATCCTAATCTGCGGTGTGACCAATTCACTAAACGTGCTATCCACGACCTCCTCAGCATCGCGCATGCTCCAAAGTGAGTCCATCCGCAGCTCGAGAGCCGTCATGCGGTCTAACAAGAGCTGCAGCTGGACACACTTCCTGCACGTGAAGGAGACAGGGTCATCAGCCATGTCCCTGAGCTCCCACATTGAGCAAGAGGAGCCTGATACGGGTCTGAGATCTCCTGCCATTTTTAATCTTAAGTTTAAACTTAGTTAAATGAAAAAGGAACGAAATGTTTTTACCAATCACAATAAAACCTGAGAAATCGAAAAAGCCTTACCTTATAAACACCCCACCGAGTCCTTTTTTTTTTGGTTAGAGGAGGAGGGCGGGTGGGAGACACTACAAGTGTGGTGTCTCGGGTTCAGAAACCGCCCAAATATATAGTGTTTTACTTACCCAGCAGCGCCCTGGCCTCCGCCGAAAAACAAAAGGAAATTACATTTACTTTCAAACTGACTTTCCCAGCTGCTCACACGCTGCTCCCGAAAAAGCTGCTGCACTGAAAGGAAAGTTATTTTAAACCGCCCAAATATATAGTGTTTTACTTACCCAGCAGCCCCCTGGCCTCCGCCGAAAAACAAAAGGAAATTAAATTTACTTTCAAACTGACTTTCCCAGCTGCTCACACGCTGCTCCCGAAAAAGCTGCTGCACTGAAAGGAAAGTTATTTTAAACCGCCCAAATATATAGTGTTTTACTTACCCAGCAGCCCCCTGGCCTCCGCCGAAAAACAAAAGGAAATTAAATTTACTTTCAAACTGACTTTCCCAGCTGCTCACACGCTGCTCCCGAAAAAGCTGCTGCACTGAAAGGAAAGTTATTTTAAACCGCCCAAATATATCGTGTTTTACTTACCCAGCAGCCCCCTGGCCTCCGCCGAAAAACAAAAGGAAATTAAATTTACTTTCAAACTGACTTTCCCAGCTGCTCACACGCTGCTCCCGAAAAAGCTGCTGCACTGAAAGGAAAGTTATTTTAAACCGCCCAAATATACAGTGTTTTACTTACCCAGCAGCCCCCTGGCCTCCGCCGAAAAACAAAAGGAAATTAAATTTACTTTCAAACTGACTTTCCCAGCTGCTCACACGCTGCTCCCGAAAAAGCTGCTGCACTGAAAGGAAAGTTATTTTAAACCGCCCAAATATATCGTGTTTTACTTACCCAGCAGCCCCCTGGCCTCCGCCGAAAAACAAAAGGAAATTAAATTTACTTTCAAACTGACTTTCCCAGCTGCTCACACGCTGCTCCCGAAAAAGCTGCTGCACTGAAAGGAAAGTTATTTTAAACCGCCCAAATATATAGTGTTTTACTTACCCAGCAGCCCCCTGGCCTCCGCCGAAAAACAAAAGGAAATTACATTTACTTTCAAACTGACTTTCCCAGCTGCTCACACGCTGCTCCCGCAGACAGGTATTTATACAATACAGACAGAAGCATTGCACCCACAGACAGGGTATTTATACAATACAGACATAACAAAGAACAAAGAACAAAGATAATTACAGCACAGGAACAGGCCCTTCGGCCCTCCAAGCCTGCGCCGATCCAGATCCTCTCTCTAAACATGTCGCCTATTTTCTAAGCTTCTGTATCTCTTTTCTTCCTCCCCATTCATGTATCTGTCTAGATACATCTTAAAAGACTCCATCGTGCCCGCATCTACCACCTCCGCTGGCAAAGCATTCCAGGTGCCCACCACCCTCTGCGTAAAGAACTTTCCACGCATATCCCCCCTAAACTTTTCCCCTTTCACTTTGAACTCGTGTCCTCTAGTAATTGAAACCCCCACTCTGGGAAAAAGCTTCTTGCTATCCACCCTGTCTATACCTCTCATGATTTTGTACACCTCAATCAGGTCCCCCCTCAACCTCCGTCTTTCTAATGAAAATAATCCTAATCTACTCAACCTCTCTTCATAGCTAGCGCCCTCCATACCAGGCAACATCCTGGTGAACCTCCTCTGCACCCTTTCCAAAGCATCCACATCCTTTTGATAATGTGGCGACCAGAACTGTACGCAGTATTCCAAATGTGGCCGAACCAAAGTCCTATACAACTGTAACATGACCTGCCAACTCTTGTTCTCAATGCCCCGTCCGATGAAGGAAAGCATGCCGTATGCCTTCTTGACCACTCTATTTACCTGCGTTGCCACCTTCAGGGAACAGTGGACCTGAACACCCAAATCTCTCTGGACATCAATTTTCCCCAGGACTTTTCCATTTACTGTATAGTTCACTCTTGAATTGGATCTTCCAAAATGCATCACCTCGCATTTGCCCTGATTGAACTCCATCTGCCATTTCTCTGCCCAACTCTCCAATCTATCTATATTCTGCTGTATTCTCTGACAGTCCCCTTCACTATCTGCTACTCCACCAATCTTAGTGTCGTCTGCAAATTTGCTAATCAGTCCACCTATACTTTCCTCCAAATCATTAATGTATATCACAAACAACAGTGGTCCCAGCACGGATCCCTGTGGAACACCACTGGTCACACGTCTCCATTTTGAGAAACTCCCTTCTACTGCTACTCTCTGTCTCCTGTTGCCCAGCCAGTTCTTTATCCATCTAGCTCGTACACCTTGGACCCCAAGCGCCTTCACTTTCTCCATCAGCCTGCCATGGGGAACCTTATCAAACGCCTTACTGAAGTCCATGTATATGACATCGACAGCCCTTCCGTCATCAATCAACTTTGTCACTTCCTCAAAGAATTCTATTAAGTTGGTTAGACATGACCTTCCCTGCACAAAACCATGTTGCCTATCACTGATGAGCCCATTTTCTTCCAAATGGGAATAGATCCTATCCCTCAGTATCTTCTCCAGCAGCTTCCCTACCACTGACGTCAGACTCACCGGTCTATAATTTCCTGGATTATCCCTGCTACCCTTCTTAAACAAGGGGACAACATTAGCAATTCTCCAGTCCTCCGGGACCTCACCCGTGTTTAAGGATGCTGCAAAGATATCTGTTAAGGCCCCAGCTATTTCCTCTCTCGCTTCCCTCAGTAACCTGGGATAGATCCCATCCGGACCTGGGGACTTGTCCACCTTAATGCCCTTTAGAATACCCAACACTTCCTCCCTCCTTATGCCGACTTGACCTAGAGTAATCAAACATCTGTTACTAACCTCAACATCCGTCATGTCCCTCTCCTCGGTGAATACCGATGCAAAGTACTCATTTAGAATCTCACCCATTTTCTCTGAGTCCAAGCATAACATTCCTCCTTTGTCCTTTAGTGGGCCAATCCTTTCTCTAGTTACCCTCTTTCTCCTTATATATGAATAAAAGGCTTTGGGATTTTCCTTAACCCTGTTTGCTAAAGATATTTCATGACCCCTTTTAGCCCTCTTAATTCCTCGTTTCAGATTGGTCCTACATTCCCGATATTCTTTCAAAGCTTCGTCTTTCATCAGCCGCCTAGACCTTATGTATGCTTCCTTTTTCCTCTTAGCTAGTCTCACAATTTCACCTGTCATCCATGGTTCCCTAATCTTGCCATTTCTATCCCTCATTTTCACAGGAACATGTCTCTCCTGAACGCTAATCAACCTCTCTTTAAAAGCCTCCCACATATCACATGTGGATTTACCTTCAAACAGCTGCTCCCAATCTACATTTCCCAGCTCCTGCCGAATTTTGGTATGGTTGGCCTTCCCCCAATTTAGCACTCTTCCTTTAGGACCACTCTCGTCTTTGTCCATGAGTATTTTAAAGCTTACGGAATTGTGATCACTATTCCCAAAGTAGTCCCCTACTGAAACTTCAACAACCTGGCCGGGCTCATTCCCCAACACCAGGTCCAGTATGGCCCCTTCCCGAGTTGGACTATTTACATACTGCTCTAGAAAACCCTCCTGGATGCTCCTTACAAATTCTGCTCCATCTGGACCTCTAACATTAAGCGAATCCCAGTCAATGTTGGGAAAATTAAAATCTCCTATCACCACCACCCTGTTGCTCCTACATCTTTCCATAATCTGTTTACATATTTGTACCTCTATCTCACGCTCGCTGTTGGGAGGCCTGTAGTACAGCCCCAACATTGTTACCGCACCCTTCCTATTTCTGAGTTCTGTCCATATTGCCTCACTGCTCGAGTCCTCCATAGTGCCCTCCTTCAGCACAGCTGTGATATCCTCTTTGACCAGTAATGCAACTCCTCCACCCCTTTTACCTCCCTCTCTATCCCGCCTGAAGCATCGATATCCTGGGATATTTAGTTGCCAATCATGCCCTTCCCTCAACCAAGTCTCAGTAATAGCAATAACATCATACTCCCAGGTACTAATCCAAGCCCTAAGTTCATCTGCCTTACCAACTACACTTCTTGCATTAAAGCAAATGCACCTCAGACCACCAGTCCCTTTATATTCATCATCTGCTCCCTGCCTGCTCTTCCCCTTAGTCACACTGACTTTATGATCTAGTTTCTTACAGGCTTTTGTTACTACCTCCTCACTGTCAACTGACCTCAATTGGTTCCCATCCCCCTGCCACATTAGTTTAAACCCTCCCCAACAGCGTTAGCAAAAGCACCTCCAAGGACATTGGTTCCAGTCCGGCCCAGGTGTAGACCGTCCAATTTGTAATAGTCCCACCTCCCCCAGAACCGGTCCCAATGTCCCAAAAATCTGAACCCCTCCTTCCTGCACCATCTCTCAAGCCACGCATTCATCCTGACTATTCTTTCATTTTTACTCTGACTATCACGTGGCACTGGTAGTAATCCTGAGATTACTACCTCTGAGGTCCTACTTTTTAACTTGGCTCCTAACTCCCTAAACTCTGCTTGTAGGACCTCATCCCGTTTTTTACCTATATCATTAGTGCCTATGTGCACAATGACAACTGGCTGTTTACCCTCCCCCTTTAGAATGTTCTGCAGCCGATCTGAGACATCCCTGACCCGTGCACCTGGGAGGCAACATACCATTCGGGAGCCTCGTTTTCGACCACAGAACCGCCTGTCTACTCCCCTTACAATCGAATCCCCTACGACTATAGCCCTTCCACTCTTTTTCCCGCCCTTCTGAGCAGCAGAGCCAGCCACGGTGCCATGGACCTGGCTACTGCTGCCTTCCCCTGGTGAGCCATCTCCCTCAACAGTATCCAAAACGGTATACTTGTTTTGGAGGGAGATGACCGCAGGGGACTCCTGCGCTGCCTTCCTGCTCTTTCTCTGCCTTTTGGTCACCCATTCCCTTTCTCCCTCAGCAATCCTAATCTGCGGTGTGACCAATTCACTAAACGTGCTATCCACGACCTCCTCAGCATCGCGCATGCTCCAAAGTGAGTCCATCCGCAGCTCGAGAGCCGTCATGCGGTCTAACAAGAGCTGCAGCTGGACACACTTCCTGCACGTGAAGGAGACAGGGTCATCAGCCATGTCCCTGAGCTCCCACATTGAGCAAGAGGAGCCTGATACGGGTCTGAGATCTCCTGCCATTTTTAATCTTAAGTTTAAACTTAGTTAAATGAAAAAGGAACGAAATGTTTTTACCAATCACAATAAAACCAGAGAAATCGAAAAAGCCTTACCTTATAAACACCCCACCGAGTCCTTTTTTTTTTGGTTAGAGGAGGAGGGCGGGTGGGAGACACTACAAGTGTGGTGTCTCGGGTTCAGAAACCGCCCAAATATATAGTGTTTTACTTACCCAGCAGCCCCCTGGCCTCCGCCGAAAAACAAAAGGAAATTACATTTACTTTCAAACTGACTTTCCCAGCTGCTCACACGCTGCTCCCGAAAAAGCTGCTGCACTGAAAGGAAAGTTATTTTAAACCGCCCAAATATATCGTGTTTTACTTACCCAGCAGCCCCCTGGCCTCCGCCGAAAAACAAAAGGAAATTAAATTTACTTTCAAACTGACTTTCCCAGCTGCTCACACGCTGCTCCCGAAAAAGCTGCTGCACTGAAAGGAAAGTTATTTTAAACCGCCCAAATATATAGTGTTTTACTTACCCAGCAGCCCCCTGGCCTCCGCCGAAAAACAAAAGGAAATTACATTTACTTTCAAACTGACTTTCCCAGCTGCTCACACGCTGCTCCCGAAAAAGCTGCTGCACTGAAAGGAAAGTTATTTTAAACCGCCCAAATATATAGTGTTTTACTTACCCAGCAGCCCCCTGGCCTCCGCCGAAAAACAAAAGGAAATTAAATTTACTTTCAAACTGACTTTCCCAGCTGCTCACACGCTGCTCCCGAAAAAGCTGCTGCACTGAAAGGAAAGTTATTTTAAACCGCCCAAATATATCGTGTTTTACTTACCCAGCAGCCCCCTGGCCTCCGCCGAAAAACAAAAGGAAATTAAATTTACTTTCAAACTGACTTTCCCAGCTGCTCACACGCTGCTCCCGAAAAAGCTGCTGCACTGAAAGGAAAGTTATTTTAAACCGCCCAAATATATAGTGTTTTACTTACCCAGCAGCCCCCTGGCCTCCGCCGAAAAACAAAAGGAAATTACATTTACTTTCAAACTGACTTTCCCAGCTGCTCACACGCTGCTCCCGCAGACAGGTATTTATACAATACAGACAGAAGCATTGCACCCACAGACAGGGTATTTATACAATACAGACAGAAGCATTGCACCCACAGACAGGGTATTTATACAATACAGACAGAAGCATTGCATCCACAGACAGGGTATTTATACAATACAGACAGGAGCATTGCACCCACAGACAGGGTTTTTATACAATACAGACAGAAGCATTGCTCCTACAGACAGGGTATTTATACAATACAGACAGAAGCATTGCACCCACAGACAGGTATTCATACAATCCAGACAGGAGCATTGCACCCACATACAGGGTATTTATACAATACAGACAGTAGCATTGCACCCACAGACAGGTATTTATACAATACAGACAGAAGCATTGCACCCACAGACAGGGTATTTATACAATACAGACAGAAGCATTGCACCCACAGACAGGGTTTTTATACAATACAGACAGAAGCATTGCTCCTCCAGACAGGGTATTTATACAATACAGTCAGAAGCATTGATCCTACAGACAGGGTTTTTATACAATACAGACAGAAGTATTGCACCCACATACAGGGTATTTATACAATACAGACAGAAGTATTGCACCCACAGACAGGGTATTTATACAATACAGACAGAAGCATTGCACCCACAGACAGGGTTTTTATACAATACAGACAGAAGCATTGCACCCACAGACAGGGTTTTTATTCAATCCAGACAGAAGTATTGCACCCACAGACAGGGTATTTATACAATACAGACAGAAGTATTGCACCCACAGACAGGGTATTTATACAATACAGACAGAAGTATTGCACCCACAGACAGGGTATTTATACAATACAGACAGAAGTATTGCACCCACAGACAGGGTATTTATACAATACAGACAGAAGTATTGCACCCACAGACAGGGTATTTATACAATACAGACAGAAGTATTGCACCCACAGACAGGGTATTTATACAATACAGACAGAAGCATTGCATCCACAGACAGGGTATTTATACAATACAGACAGAAGTATTGCACCCACAGACAGGGTATTTATACAATACAGACAGAAGCATTGCACCCACAGACAGGGTATTTATACAATACAGACAGAAGTATTGCACCCACAGACAGGGTATTTATACAATACAGACAGAAGTATTGCACCCACAGACAGGGTATTTATACAATACAGACAGAAGTATTGCACCCACAGACAGGGTATTTATACAATACAGACAGAAGTATTGCACCCACAGACAGGGTATTTATACAATACAGACAGAAGCATTGCATCCACAGACAGGGTATTTATACAATACAGACAGAAGTATTGCACCCACAGACAGGGTATTTATACAATACAGACAGAAGCATTGCACCCACAGACAGGGTATTTATACAATACAGACAGAAGTATTGCACCCACAGACAGGGTATTTATACAATACAGACAGAAGTATTGCACCCACAGACAGGGTATTTATACAATACAGACAGAAGTATTGCACCCACAGACAGGGTATTTATACAATACAGACAGAAGTATTGCACCCACAGACAGGGTATTTATACAATACAGACAGAAGCATTGCATCCACAGACAGGGTATTTATACAATACAGACAGAAGTATTGCACCCACAGACAGGGTATTTATACAATACAGACAGAAGCATTGCACCCACAGACAGGGTATTTATACAATACAGACAGAAGTATTGCACCCACAGACAGGGTATTTATACAATACAGACAGGAGTATTGCACCCACAGACAGGGTATTTATACAATACAGACAGAAGCATTGCACCCACAGACAGGGTATTTATACAATACAGACAGAAGTATTGCACCCACAGACAGGGTATTTATACAATACAGACAGAAGCATTGCACCCACAGACAGGGTATTTATACAATACAGACAGAAGTATTGCACCCACAGACAGGGTATTTATACAATACAGACAGAAGCATTGCACCCACAGACAGGGTATTTATACAATACAGACAGAAGTATTGCACCCACAGACAGGGTATTTATACAATACAGACAGAAGTATTGCACCCACAGACAGGGTATTTATACAATACAGACAGAAGCATTGCACCCACAGACAGGTATTTATACAATACAGACAGAAGTATTTCACCCACAGACAGGGTATTTGTACAATACAGACAGAAGCATTGCACCCACAGACAGGGTATTTATACAATACAGACAGAAGTATTGCACCCACAGACAGGGTATTTATACAATACAGACAGAAGTATTTCACCCACAGACAGGGTTTTTATACAATACAGACAGAAGTATTGCACCCACAGACAGGGTGTTTATACAATACAGACAGAAGTATTGCACCCACAGACAGGGTATTTATACAATACAGACAGAAGCATAGCACCCACAGACAGGGTTTTTATACAATACAGACAGAAGCATTGCACCCACAGACAGGGTTTTTATTCAATCCAGACAGAAGTATTGCACCCACAGACAGGGTATTTATACAATACAGACAGAAGTATTGCACCCACAGACAGGGTATTTATACAATACAGACAGAAGTATTGCACCCACAGACAGGGTATTTATACAATACAGACAGAAGTATTGCACCCACAGACAGGGTATTTATACAATACAGACAGAAGTATTGCACCCACAGACAGGGTTTTTATACAATACAGACAGAAGTATTGCACCCACAGACAGGGTTTTTATACAATACAGACAGAAGCATTGCACCCACAGACAGGGTTTTTATACAATACAGACAGAAGTATTGCACCCACAGACAGGGTATTTATACAATACAGACAGAAGTATTGCACCCACAGACAGGGTATTTATACAATACAGACAGAAGCAATGCACCCACAGACAGGGTTTTTATACAATACAGACAGAAGCATTGCACCCACAGACAGGGTTTTTATTCAATCCAGACAGAAGTATTGCACCCACAGACAGGGTATTTATACAATACAGACAGATGTATTGCACCCACAGACAGGGTATTTATACAATACAGACAGAAGTATTGCACCCACAGACAGGGTATTTATACAATACAGACAGAAGTATTGCACCCACAGACAGGGTTTTTATACAATACAGACAGAAGTATTGCACCCACAGACAGGGTATTTATACAATACAGACAGAAGTATTGCACCCACAGACAGGGTATTTATACAATACAGACAGAAGTATTGCACCCACAGACAGGGTATTTATACAATACAGACAGGAGCAGTCAACTTGGGTACATTGCACTCGGTCTCCTCATCTCTGTCATTGATATGGATAATTAGTATCTTTGTGCCTGCACGGATTCTTGTTGCTTTCTGCTAATTACAGGCTGCCAACCTGAAATTGATCAGTTTATTTCTACTCTCTGTTATCTGTCCATTATCCTGTCCTCAATCCATGCTAATATTGGCCCCAATTCCATGAGCCCTAATTTTGTGTCATAACTTCATGTGTGTTGTTATTCTCTGTTTTTTCATTAGACAGTTTTTGGGTACAATGCTTCTGCCTGTGTTATATAACATACTACATTACTGAGTATTACTCTCTTGCATGTATCGTAGAATAACATCCTGTACTTTTCCATCCTGTATTTGGATGTAAACAGACTGTTTTACATCAGCCCTCTCTGCACTGTGCAATATCACCTGTATTCTTTTGCACCCAGGTTCCTCCCTCTTGGCCACAGTATGGTACGATTGTGTTCCGGGATGCAGTCCTCGTGTACCGGCCGGGGCTCCCTAATGTGCTTGACGGAATTAATCTCAAGATTCATGCTGGTGAGAAAGTGGGAATTGTTGGACGGACAGGCGCAGGAAAGTCCACTTTGTTCCTGGCACTCTTCCGGATGGTGGAGTTAAATGAGGGTCAGATTTTCATCGACAATATTGACATAAAAGCAGTCAGTTTGATGGACCTTCGGTAAGATATTTGTATTTCTTTTATGTACTTCAACTTGTGATGTTGGGGATAGTATCCCTGTGTGCTGTTGAAGAGGGAGTTTGTGTGTTGCATGGTGTTAGGGGAAGGGGATGTCAGAACTCAGAGTCAGGTGGTGAGGAATAGAGTACTGGAGCCTAGTCTTCATTCATTTACAAGATTGTTTTTGGAGACATACATTGTGTACTGTGCACCTCCAACTAAAATTTCTCTTTAGGCCTGTTCCCATATATTAAGCACAGGTGATAGCCCAAATAATTGTATTCAGGTAATGAGTGTTAACACCCAATTGATATACAATTAACAGATTTCCTTTTCGCTCTTTAAATAAAAACGAAACTTCCATGTTTCACTCAAATTTAAAAAAATTAAAGACCAAGGCAGACCTGTGAGGAGACAGGCACCAGCGAGCGGGGGTTCCTGCAGTTTAAAAGAGCCATACTGTCACACACTGTCACAGCGACAGATAGAGAGTTCCACGACTGACCTCACAGTTCAGAAAGTGAGGCGTTACAAGGGGAGGCAGCTGATTGGTGAGTAGGAACAGGTGAGTATTTCTACCCTTTTTTACTACTTTCAATAGCTGAAGTCAAAGTAAAGATAGGGATTTTAGATTGTAGTATGTAGTGTTTGGAGTAGAATAAGGTCCCTAGCGTAATTAGTACTCTAAAGTGAGTAACTCAGGAGCTTAATCTAAGGCTAAGTCATGGCAGGAGAGCTCAGCCCTGTGGCATGCTCCTCCTGCACTATGTGGGAAGTCAGGGACACTTCTAGTGTTCCTGGTGACCATGTGTGCAGGCCGTGTGTCCAGCTGCAGCTACTGGGTGACCGCATTGCGCAGCTGGCGCACTGTGGCGCATCCACGATGCTGAGGACCACATTGCACAGCTGGCGCACTGGTGCATCCACGATGCTGAGGACCACATTGCACAGCTGGCGCACTGTGGCACATCCACGATTCTGAGGACCACATTGCACAGCTGGCGCACTGTGGTGCATCCACGATGCTGAGGACCACATTGCACAGCTGGCGCACTGTGGTGCATCCACGATGCTGAGGACCACATTGCACAGCTGGCGCACTGTGGTGCATCCACGATGCTGAGGACCACATTGCACAGCTGGCGCAGTGTGGTGCATCCACGATTCTGAGGACCACATTGCACAGCTGGTGCACTGTGGCGCATCCACGATGCTGAAGACCACATTGCACAGCTGGCGCACTGTGGTGCATCCACGATGCTGAGGACCACATTGCACAGCTGGCGCACTGGTGCATCCACGATGCTGAGGACCACATTGCACAGCTGGCGCACTGTGGCGCATCCACGATGCTGAGGACCACATTGCACAGCTGGCGCACTGTGGTGCATCCACGATGCTGAGGACCTCATTGCACAGCTGGCGCACTGTGGTGCATCCACGATGCTGAGGACCACATTGCACAGCTGGCGCACTGTGGTGCATCCACGATGCTGAGGACCACATTGCACAGCTGGCGCACTGGTGCATCCACGATGCTGAGGACCTCATTGCACAGCTGGCGCACTGGTGCATCCACGATGCTGAGGACCTCATTGCACAGCTGGCGCACTGGTGCATCCACGATGCTGAGGACCACATTGCACAGCTGGCGCACTGGCGCATCCACGATGCTGAGGACCACATTGCACAGCTGGCGCACTGTGGTGCATCCACGATGCTGAGGACCTCATTGCACAGCTGGCGCACTGTGGTGCATCCACGATGCTGAGGACCACATTGCACAGCTGGCGCACTGTGGTGCATCCACGATGCTGAGGACCACATTGCACAGCTGGCGCACTGTGGTGCATCCACGATGCTGAGGACCACATTGCACAGCTGGCGCACTGGTGCATCCACGATGCTGAGGACCACATTGCACAGCTGGCGCACTGTGGCACATCCACGATGCTGAGGACCACATTGCACAGTTGGCGCCCTGTGGCGCATCCACGATGCTGAGGACCACATTGCACAGCTGGCGCACTGGTGCATCCACGATGCTGAGGACCACATTGCACAGCTGGCGCACTGGTGCATCCACGATGCTGAGGGCCACATTGCACAGCTGGCGCACTGTGGCGCATCCACAATTCTGAGGGCGTCGTGGATAGCACATTTAGCGAGGTGGTCACACCACAGATAATGGCTGCAGAGGCAGAAAAGGGATGGGTGAGCACCAGGAGGAGTGGTGAACACAGGTAGGTAGTGAAAGGGTCCCCTGTGGCCATCCCTCTCTCAAACAGATGTACCACTTTGGATACTGTTGGGGGGGCGAATGGCCTCCCAGGGGAAAGCAGCAAGAGCCAGGTTGGTAGCACCACAGATGGCTCTGCTGCACAGGAGGGGGTGAAAAGGAGTGGGAGAGCCATACTGATCAGGCATTCTATCATAAGGGGAACAGACAGGCGTTTCTGTGGCCGCAAACGAGACTTCAGGATGGTATGTTGCTAGGGTCAAGGATGTCTCGGAGAAGCTGCAGGACATTCTGAAGGGAGAAGGTGGACGGTCAGAGGTCGTGGTATACATTGGCACCAACGACATAGGTAGAAAGAGGGATGAGGTCTTGCAACAAGAATTTAGGGAGCTAGGTAGCAGATTAAAAAGCAGCACCTCAAAGGTTGTAATATCTGATTACTCCTGGTACAACATGCTAGTGATGAGAGGAATAGGAGGATAGAGCAGATGAATGCATGGCTGAGGAGGTGATGCAGGAGGCAGGGCTTTAGTTTCCTGGATCACTGGGTCCTTCTTGTACAGGTCCCACCTGTCCCTGAAGAGATCCCAATGATCCAGTTATCTGAAACCCTCCCTCCTACACCAGCTTTTCAGCCACGTGTTTAGCTGCACTATCTTCCTATTTCTAGCCTCACGTGGCACAGGGAGTAATCCCGAAATTATAACCCTAGAGGTCCTGTCTTTTAACTGTAGTACACGCCCAGCCAAGTGATTGCCCCCTTTTTGTTTTTAGGTTCTACCCAAATGGCCTCATTTGAGGAACCTTCTAAGATATCATCCCTCCTTACTGAAGTAATTGACTTCATGATCAACAGTGCAATGCCACCTCCTCTTTTACCCCCTCCCCTGTCATGCTTGAAGATTCTATACCCTGGAATACTGAGTTGCTAGACCTGCCCTCCCTCAACCATGCCTCTGTGATAGCAATAATATCATAATGCCATGTGCTAATCAATGCCCTCAATTCATCTTCCTTACTAGTAAGACTCCTTGCATTAAAATAGATGCAATCCAGCCTTGCATTTTTCACTTGTGCCTTAACAGGTCTATATTTGCTCTGCCTTCCACACTGACTCCGTTTCGCTTCTGTATTTGACTGTGCATCACCTCCTACTGTACCTCCACTCTGTATCCCATCCCCCTGCCAAATTAGTTTAAACCACCCCCAACAACACTAGCAAACCTCCCAGCAAGGATGCATGTCCCATTCCGGTTCAGGTGCAACCCGTCCAACTTGTACAGGTCCCACCTTTGCCAGAAACAGACCCTGTGATCCAGAAAACTAAAGCCCTCCCTCCTGCACCACCTCCTCAGCCACGCATTCATCTGCTCTATCCTCCTATTCCTATACTCACTAGCACGTGGCACCGGGAGTAATCCAGAGATTACAACCTTTGAGGTGCTGCTTTTTAATCTGCTACCTAGCTCCCTAAATTCTTGTTGCAGGACCTGATCCCTCTTTCTACCTATGTCATTGGTACCAATGTGTACCATGACCTCTGACTGTTCACCCTCCCCCTTCAGAATGTCCTGCCGCGCTCTGTGACATCCTTTACCCTAGCACCAGGGAGGCAACATACCATCCTGGAGTCACGTTTGCGACCACAGAAACGCCTGTCTGTACCCCTTACGATCGAATACTCTATCACTGTAGCTCTTCCACTCCTTTTACGCCCCCCCCCCCCCCCCCCCCCCCGGCCCACTGCTGTGCAGCAGAGCCATCCTTGGTGCCATGGGCCTGGCTGTTGCTGCTTTCCCCCGGGTGGCCATTCCCCCCCAACAGTATCCAAAGCGGTATATCTGTTTGAGAGGGGGATGGCCACAGAGGACTCCTGCACTACCTGCCTGCGCCTACTAACAGGGGACTCCTGCACTACCTGCCTGCGCCTACTAACAGGGGACTCCTGCACTACCTGCCTGCGCCTACTAACAGGGGACTCCTGCACTACCTGCCTGCGCCTACTAACAGGGGACTCCTGCACTACCTGCCTGCGCCTACTACTACGCCTGGTGGTCATCCATCCCTTTTCTGCCTGTGCAGCCATTACCTGCAGTGTGACCACCTCTCTAAATGTGCTATTCACGATGATCTCAGCATTGCGGAAGCTCCACAGTGAATCCACCCGCAGCTCCAGCTGCACAATG
The DNA here is from genome assembly GCF_036365525.1 of Heterodontus francisci. Lineage (NCBI taxonomy): Eukaryota > Metazoa > Chordata > Chondrichthyes > Heterodontiformes > Heterodontidae > Heterodontus > Heterodontus francisci. Next base: position 206,986,530 of record NC_090373.1, on the reverse strand, counting down.
CGGGTAGTCAGTAGCTGCAGATGGATACACTTCCTGCACATGTGGTCGTCAGGGAGTCTGGAAGCATCCCTGATTTCCCACATAGCGCAGGAGGAGCATATCACGGGTGCGAGCTCTCCTGTCATGACTTACCTCTAAATTAATTAGTTACTCCCTTTAAGAAATACTTATTACACTAGGGGCCTTGTCCTACTCCAAACAGTACCCTGTACAATCTAAAGTCCTTCATAAATTACACTAAATTAAAAAAACAAATAATAAAAAAAACACTCTTTAGTACTACTCACCTTATCACTTGAGGTTTTTGAAAAAAACTTTCCCTTTTTTAAGCTATTTAAATGCACTAACAGCTGTTACTTACCCAACCAATCACCTTGCAGAATTTCCGTGATGTTACTGTAAGTTTTATTTCCTCTTTTCGAGTCTCAGTGCGCTCCGAGAGACACTGGAGAGTCTGCCGCCGTTCCGGATCAGCTCCCATGCAGGTCCGCCAGCCACTGCTCCATTCCGCTCCCAGGTAAGTGAATGAGGGCCTTGAGCCCTGCTCTTTATTTACATCCGCCGTTCCGGATCAGCTTCCATGCAGGTCCGCCAGCCACTGCTCTGCTCCCAGGTAAGTGAATGAGGGCCTCAAGCCCTGCTCTTTATTTACATCCGCCGTTCCGGATCAGCTTCCATGCAGGTCCGCCAGCCACTGCTCTGCTCCCAGGTAAGTGAATGAGGGCCTCAAGCCCTGCTCTTTATTTACAGCCGCCGTTCCGGATCAGCTCCCATGCAGGTCCACCAGCCACTGCTCCGTTCCGCTCCCAGGTAAGTGAATGAGGGCCTTGAGCCCTGCTCTTTATTTACAGCCACCGTTCCGGATCAGCTCCCATGCAGGTCCGCCAGCCACTGCTCCGTTCCGCTCCCAGGTAAGTGAATGAGGGCCTCAAGCCCTGCTCTTTATTTACAGCCACCGTTCCGGATCAGCTTCCGTGCAGGTCCGCCAGCCACTGCTCCGTTCCGCTCCCAGGTAAGTGAATGAGGGCCTCAAGCCCTGCTCTTTATTTACAGCCGCCGTTCCGGATCAGCTTCCGTGCAGGTCCGCCAGCCACTGCTCCGTTCCGCTCCCAGGTAAGTGAATGAGGGCCTCAAGCCCTGCTCTTTATTTACAGCCACCGTTCCGGATCAGCTTCCGTGCAGGTCCACCAGCCACTGCTCTGCTCCCAGGTAAGTGAATGAGGGCCTTGAGCCCTGCTCTTTATTTACAGCCGCCGTTCCGGATCAGCTTCCGTGCAGGTCCGCCAGCCACTGCTCTGCTCCCAGGTAAGTGAATGAGGGCCTTGAGCCGTGCTCTTTATTTACAGCCGCCGTTCCGGATCAGCTTCCGTGCAGGTCCGCCAGCCACTGCTCTGCTCCCAGGTAAGTGAATGAGGGCCTTGAGCCCTGCTCTTTATTTACAGCCGCCGTTCTGGATCAGCTTCCATGCAGGTCAGCCAGCCACTGCTCTGCTCCCAGGTAAGTGAATGAGGGCCTCAAGCCCTGCTCTTTATTTACAGCCACCGTTCCGGATCAGCTTCTGTGCAGGTCCGCCAGCCACTGCTCTGCTCCCAGGTAAGTGAATGAGGGCCTCAAGCCCTGCTCTTTATTTACAGCCGCCGTTCCGGATCAGCTTCCATGCAGGTCCGCCAGCCACTGCTCCGTTCCGCTCCCAGGTAAGTGAATGAGGGCCTCAAGCCCTGCTCTTTATTTACAGCCACCGTTCCGGATCAGCTTCCATGCAGGTCCGCCAGCCACTGCTCTGCTCCCAGGTAAGTGAATGAGGGTCTCAAGCCCTGCTCTTTATTTACAGCCGCCGTTCCGGATCAGCTTCCATGCAGGTCCGCCAGCCACTGCTCTGCTCCCAGGTAAGTGAATGAGGGCCTCAAGCCCTGCTCTTTATTTACAGCCGCCATTCCGGATCAGTTCCCATGCAGGTCCGCCAGCCACTGCTCTGCTCCCAGGTAAGTGAATGAGGGCCTCAAGCCCTGCTCTTTATTTACAGCCGCCGTTCCGGATCAGCTTCCATGCAGGTCCGCCAGCCACTGCTCTGCTCCCAGGTAAGTGAATGAGGGCCTCAAGCCCTGCTCTTTATTTACAGCTGCCGTTCCGGATCAGCTTCCATGCAGGTCCGCCAGCCACTGCTCCGTTCCGCTCCTAGGTAAGTGAATGACGGCCTCAAGCCCTGCTCTTTATTTACAGCCACCGTTCCGGATCAGCTTCCGTGCAGGTCCGCCAGCCACTGCTCTGCTCCCAGGTAAGTGAATGAGGGCCTCAAGCCCTGCTCTTTATTTACAGCCGCCGTTCCGGATCAGCTCCCATGCAGGTCCGCCAGCCACTGCTCCGTTCCGCTCCCAGGTAAGTGAATGAGGGCCTTGAGCCCTGCTCTTTATTTACAGCCGCCGTTCCGGATCAACTCCCATGCAGGTCCACCAGCCACTGCTCCATTCCGCTCCCAGATAAGTGAATGAGGGCCTCAAGCCCTGCTCTTTATTTACAGCCGCCGTTCCGGATCAGCTCCCATGCAGGTCCGCCAGCCACTGCTCCGTTCCGCTCCCAGGTAAGTGAATGAGGGCCTTGAGCCCTGCTCTTGATTTACAGCCGCCGTTCCGGATCAGCTCCCGTGCAGGTCCGCCAGCCACTGCTCCGTTCCGCTCCCAGATAAGTGAATGAGGGCCTCAAGCCCTGCTCTTTATTTACAGCCGCCGTTCCGGATCAGCTTCCACGGAGGTCCGCCAGCCACTGCTCTGCTCTGCTCCCAGATAAGTGATTGAGGGCCTCAAGCCCTGCTCTTTATTTACAGCCGCCGTTCCGGATCAGCTCCCATGCAGGTCCGCGAGCCACTGCTCCGCTCTGCTCCCAGGTAAGTGAATGAGGGCCTCAAGCCCTGCTCTTTATTTACAGCCGCCGCTCTGGATCAGCTTCCATGCAGGTCCGCGAGCCACTGCTCCGCTCTGCTCCCAGGTAAGTGAATGAGGGCCTCAAGCCCTGCTCTTTATTTCCAGCCGCCGTTCCGGATCAGCTCCCATGCAGGTCCGCCAGCCACTGCTCTGCTCCCAGGTAAGTGAATGAGGGCCTCAAGCCCTGCTCTTTATTTACAGCCGCCGTTCCGGATCAGCTTCCACGCAGGTCCGCCAGCCACTGCTCCACTCTGCTCCCAGGTAAGTGAATGAGGGCCTCAAGCCCTGCTCTTTATTTACAGCCACTGCTCTGGATCAGCTTCCTCGCAGGTCCGCCAGCCACTGCTCCACTCTGCTCCCAGGTAAGTGTGTCTCTGGGTTCAGAGCGTTTCAAAGAAAATTGACGTGACGTTACAGCAAAGAAGATGAGTGATTGGTTGGTGAACATTTTTTCTTTTTCTCTTATCTAAACTAAGGGATTTTAATTGAGGTTAGTATAACATTAAGTGAAATAACAAGAATAAGAATCTTCTGAGACTCAGGTAATTTATTAGTAAAGAGTTATTAGTAGTAATGTTTACTAGCAGTAGTAAAGCTTATTAGTAGTAGTGGGGTTTATTAATTATAAATTAACTAAGAGAAAAATAAATTAACACATAATAAAGATGGCTGGGCAGGTAATGGGTTATGGCTGCAGTATGTGGAAACTGATGGACACTAGTGTGATCCACAGCAAATACATCTGCAGTAAGTGTCTGAGGCTTGAGTTTCAACTCATAGTTAGTGAGCTGGAGGCTGAGCTACAGACACTGCAATGCATCAGGGAGGGGGAAAGTTACCTGGACACTTCCAGAAGGCAGTCACATCCCTTAGGATAGGGTCTTATGATTTGGTCAGTGGTCAGGGACAGGAGAGTATGACTGCGAGTGAAGCAAGTAAGGGAATCGAGAAGGCAGAAGTGGAGAAGCCTCAGTCCTTGAATTATCCAACAGGTTTGAGGTTCTTTCAGCTTCTATGGATAAGAGTGAGGGCTGCAAGGTAGATGAGCAAACTGACCATGACACCATGGTACAGGAAGCCTTAAAGCGGGGGCAGTAAATAGGCAGATTGAATTCAATTAATAAATCTGGAATTATAAAGCTAGTCTAATGGTGACCATGAAACCATTGTCGATTGTTGTAAAAATCCATCTGGTTCACTAATGTCCTTCAGGGAAGGAAATCTGCTGTCCTTACCTGGTCTGGCCTACATGTGACTCCAGACCCACAGCAATGTGGTTGGCTCTTAAAAATGCCCTCTGAGATGGCCGAGCAAGCCACTCAGTTCAAGGGCAATTAGGGATGGGCAATAAATGCCAGCCTATCCAGCGATACCCACATCCCATGAATGAATAAAAAAAAAAGTAGTGGACAGTATAGTCAGGGGGATAGACACCCGTTCTCTACAGCCAAGAACTAGACTCCAGAAGGCTGTGTTTCCTGCTTGGTGCTAAGGTTTGGAACATCTGCTCAGGGCTGGAGAGGAACTTGCAGTGGGGGGGTGGGGATCCAGTTGTCATGGTCTACATGGATACCAACGACATAGATACGACTGGGAAAGAGGTTCTGCATAGAGACTATGAGCAGCTAGGGGCTAAATTAAAAAGCAGAACCTCAAAGGTAACAATCTCTGATCCAGGAACAAATTGGAGTAGGGTAAATAAGAATAGAGAGTTCAAAGATTGGTGTGGGAGAAATGGGTTTCAATTCATGGGGCACTGGCACTGGGGAAAGTAGGGGCTGTACCATTGGGACAGTCTTCACCTGAACTGTGCTGAGACCGGTGTTCTGGTGAGTAACTAGGGCGGTAGAGAGGGCTTTAAACTAAATTGTGGGGTGAGGGATTAACTGAGGGAAGATGTGATAATTTAAAGAGAGAGGAGAAGGCAAGAGAGCAAGGTAGCAATAATGGAATTGATCATCTGAGTGTGGCAGGAAGGGACAGAGCATACAAACTTAAGAGTGTGCCAGCAGATAAGGCTAGAGGTTGTGAAAATAATAAAAAGACAGAATTAAAGGCACTCTATCTGAATGCACACAGCATTTACAACAAGGTAGATGAATTGACAGCACAAATAGAAGTAAACAAGCATGATCAAATTGCCATTATGGAGACGTGGCTGGGAACTGATGTTCAAGGGTATTCGGCATTTAGGAAGGATAGGTAAAAAGGAAAAGGAGGTGGGGTAGTGCTGTTAATAAAGGATGAGATCAGTTCATTAGTGAGAGAGGATCTTAGATTGAAGGATCAAGCTGTAGAATCTGTTTGGGTGGAGATAAGAAACAGCAAGGGGCAGAAAACATTGGTAGGAGTTGTTTATAGACCACCAAACAGTAGTGGTAATATCGGGCACAGTGTAGGTCAGTAAATTAGAGGTGCATGTAACAAGGGTAATAGAGTAATCATGGGGGACTTGACTCTACATATAGGAACATAAGAGCAGGAATAGGCCATTCGACCCCTCAAGCCTGCTTCGCAATTTAACAAGATCATGGCTGAACTGTTTGTGTCTCAAGTTCCACACTCCCATCTACCTCCGATAACCTTTGATTCCCTTGCCTAACAAGAATCTATCTAGCTCCGCCTTAAAATCATTTAATGACCCTGCTCCCACCTTCTGAGGCAGAGAGTTCCAAAGTCACACAACCCTCTGTGAGAAAAAAATTCTCCTCATCTCTGTCCTAAAAAGGTGACCCCTAATTTTAAAACAGTGCCCCCTAGTTCTAGACTCCCCCACAAGTGGAAACATCCTTTCCACCTCCACCCTGTCAAGATTGTTCAGGATCTTCTAAACCTCAATCTAATCTCCCCTCGCTGTTCTAAACTCCAGTGAAAACAAACCCAGTCTGTCCAACCTTTCCTCATAAGACAACCCGCTCATTCCAGATATCAATCTGGAACCGCTTCCAACTCATTCACATCCTTCCTTTAATAAGGAGACCAAAACTGCACACAGTATTCGAGATGTGGTCTCACCAATAACCTGTAAAACTGAAGCATAACATCCTTACTTTTATTTTCAATTTCTCTCGTAATAAAGGATAGCATTCCATTAGCCTTCTTTATTACTTGCTGTACCTGTATACACTATTTGTGACTCATGCACTAGAACACCTAGATCCCTCTGCACCTCGGAGTTCTGCTATCATTCTCCGTTTAAGTAATACTCTGCTTTGTTATTCTTCCTGCCAAAGTGAAAAACTTCACATTTTCCCATCTGCCAGATTTTTGCCTACCCACTCAACCTATCTATATCAGTCTGCAAGCTGCTTATATCCTCTTCACAACCTATCTTTGTGTCATCTTTAAATTTAGCTACCATGCCATTGCTCCCCTCATCTGTCATGGATATATATTGTAAAAAGTTGAGTTCCCAGCACAGACCCCTGTGGAACTCCACTCGTCACATCCTACCAATCAGAAAAGGACCCATTTATGCATACTTTTTGTTTTCTGCCAGCCAGCCAATCTTCTATCCGAAATAATATGTTACTCCCTACTCCTACTTTGCACAATAACCTTTTATGTGGCACCTTGTCAAATGCCTCTGAAAATCCAAGTACAGTACGTCAACATGTTACTCCTTCAAAGAACTCCAATAAATTGGTTAAACATGATTTCCCATGCTGACTATTCCTGATTACCTTGAGTTTTTCTAAATCCCCAACTCTAGCCTCCTTAATGATTGATTGTAACATCTTCCCCATGATAGACTTCAAGCGAACTGGCCTATAGTTGCCTGTTTTCTGCCTCCCTCTCCACCGCACCCGCTCCCCCCCCCCCCTCACATTCTTGATTGAGGGGTTATATTTGCTACTTTCCAGTCTGATGGAACCTTTCCAGAATCTAGCAAATTTTGAAAAATTAACACCAACGCATCTACTATCTCTTTAGCCACCTCTTTTAAGACCCTAGGATGAAGTCCATCAGGACCCGGGGACTTGTCAGCCCGCAGCTCCATCAATTTGGTCAGTACCGTTTCCCTGGTGATTGTAATTTCACCAAGTTCCTCTCTTCCTTCCACCTCCTGATTTATAGCTATTACTGGAATGTTTTTTGCATCCTTTATAGTGAAGACAGTAGCAAAATATTTGTTCATTTCATCTGCCATTTCCTTATTATCTACTATTATCTCCCCATTCTGACTCTCTAGAAGACCAACACTCACTTTACTTACTCTTTTCGTTTTAAATACCTGTAGAAAATCTTGCTATCCGTTTTTACGTTTCTAGCTACCTTCCTCTCATACTCTAATTTCTTTCTCCTGATTAACCTTTTAGTCATTCTCTGCCGTTCTTTATATTCTGACCAATCATCTGACCTGCCACTTATCTTTGTGCAATTATATGCCTTTTCCTTATGTTTGATGCTTTCCTTAACTTCTTTAGTTAACCATGGATGGTGGGTCCTCCCCTTAGAATTTTTCTTTATAGTAGGAATATACTTATTCTGAGTATTCTAAAATATCCCCTTAAATGTTTGCCACTGCTTCTCTATTGCTCTGTCTCCTAGCCTGGTAACCCAATTCACTTCAGCTAGCTCAGCTTTCATGCCCACAAAGTTTCCCTTATTTAAGTTTAAAATACTAGTCTTAGACCCACTCCTCTCTCTTTCAAACTGGATGTAAAATTCAATCATATTGTCGCTGATACCTAGAAGTGCCTTTACTCTGAAGTCATTAATTAATCCTGTCACATTATGCAATACCAAGTCTAATATAACCTGCTCCCTGGTTTTTTCCAGAACGTGCTGCTCTAAGAAACTATATCAAAACCATTCTATGAATTCCTCATCCAGGCTACGATTGCTAATCTGATTTTTCCAGTTTATATGTAGATTAAAATCACACATTATTACTGCCGTCCCTTTATCATAAATACCCAATATTTTTCTTGTATACTTCATCCTACATTGTGGTTACAGTTAGGGGGCCTGTAGACCACTCCCACTAGTGACTTCTTTCCCCTACTATTCCTCTTCTCCACCCAAACCGATTCTACATCCTGATCTCCTGAACCAAGGTCATCTCTAACTATTGCACCAATGCCATCCTTGATTAACAGTGCTACCCCTTCACCTTCACCTAGCTTTCTAATCTTCTTGAATGTCATGTATCCCTCAATATTCAGGACACAATCCTTGTCATCCTGCAGCCACATCACCGTGATGGCTATCAGATCATATTTGGATCATATCATGTTTGGACCAAGGAACTGAGTGGCCCTGGCTGAACCCAAACTGAGCATCAGTGAGCAGGTTATCTCTGAGCAAATGCCGCTTAATAGCACTGTCGACAACACCTTCCATCACTTTGCTGATGATCGGGAATAGACTGATTGGGCGGTAATTGGCTGGGTTGGATTTGTACTGCCTTTTGTGCACAGGACATACCTAGTCAATTTTCCACATTGCCGGATAGATGCCAGTGTTGTTGCTGTATTGGAACAGCTTGACTAGAGGCGCAGCCAATTCTGGAGCACAAGTCTTCAGTACTATTGCCGGAATGTGGTTGGGGCCCGTAACCTTTGCAGTATCCAGTGCCATCACCTGTTTCTTGATATCAAGTGGAGTGAATTGGATTGGCTGAAGACTGGCACTGAGGACTTCAGGAGGAGGCAGAGATGGATCGTCCACTTGGCACTTCTGGCTGAAGATGGTCGCAAATGCTTCAGCCTTGTCTTTTGCACTGATGTGCTGGGCTCACCCATTGTTTTTGGATGAGGATGTTTGTGGAGCCTCCTCCTCCAGTCAGTTTTTCAATTGTCCGCCACCATTCACGACTGGATGTGGCAGGACTGCAGAGCTTAGATCTGTTCCGTTGGTTGTGGGACCACTTAGCCCTGTCTGTTGCATGCTGCTTCTGCTATTTGACATGCAAGTAGTCCTGTGTTGTAGCTTCACCAGGTTGACACCTCATTTTGAGGTATGCCTGGTGCTGCTCCTGGCATGCCCTCCTGCCCTCTTCATTGAACTAGGGGTGGTCCCCGGCTTGATGGTACTGGTAGATTGGGGGATATGCCGGGCCACGAGGTCACAGGCTGTGGTTGAGTACAATTCTGCTGCTGCTGATGGCCCACAGCACCTCATGGATGCCCAGTTTTGAGTTGCTAGATCTGTTCGAAATCTATCCCATTTAGCACGGTGGTAGTGCTACACAACACGATGATGGGTATCCTCAATGTGAAGGCGGGACTTCGTCTCCACAAGGACTGTGTGGTCGTCACTTCATGGACATCTTCTGCAACAGATAGATTGGTGAGGACGAGGTCAAGTATGTTTTTCCCTCTTGTTGGTTCTCTCACCATCTGCTGCAGACCCAGTCTAACAGCTATGTCCTTTAGGACTCTGCCAACTCGGTCAGTCATGCTGCTGCTGAGCCACTCTTGGTGATGGACATTAAAGTCCCCCACCCAGAGTACATTCTGTGCCCTTGCCATCCTCAGTGCTTCCTCCAATTGGTGTTCAACATGGAGAAGCATTGATTCATCAGCTAAGGGGAGGGCTGTGGTAGGTGTTAATCAGCAGGAGGTTTCCTTGCCCATGTTTGACCTGATGCCATGAGACTTCATGGGGTCTGGAGTCAATGTTGAGGACTCTCAGGGCAACTCCCTCCTGACTGTATACCACTGTGCCGGTGGGACAGGACATACCCAGGGGTGGTGATAATCTTACAGTGATTCTTAGATTCATATCGAAATCATTTATTAACTTCTGTAATTTGTTTGCCCATTGTCACTGTTCCAGTTTTGGCTTCTGCTGTTATAAGCGATTTGCTGTACGTGCTTTCATCGCCATTCTGCCTGCCTTTAATTCTTCCGCTATATTAACGCCTGCGTTTGGTATCTGGGATTTCAAGACCTGGTAACCATTGAATCGTCTATTCTTTGTTTCACAGCGGAATTCCTCATTGGTTCTAGGAAGACTGAGGAGAATAACTGTTACCCCAGAAATGTTTCTAAGGTAGTAGACATCTGATCCAATAGAGTTTCCTTCTCTGAGAATTGGACACCATTTATGACCTGTTACGTGTCATATGTGTTATGACTGAACCGGGAGGAATGCACTGTTTATTCTGGTCCCACTTCTCCACAGGTTACAACATTTATTTAAATTTTCCCACTTATCGATACAGTCAATCATGTGCACAGAATAAACACACCAACCAGGTTTCTTTAATAAACAACAAAATTATTGATTCATTATAAACCAAGTCTTAACCAATAATAAAGTAAAGCGTACTCAAATTGAAATGTTAAAGCCCCTTATTTACCCTAGTCCTGACGCACACACGCACACACACACACTGGGAAAATAAAAGGAATTTTTGTTTACGGCTGTTCTAAAGAAAACAGAAGGAATTTAAAAAAACTTAGGCTGAAAAGGTATGGAACGATGTCCTTTGCTTTGGTTAGGTGTCCCAAATGTGTTGACGGCTGTCACTGGGATCTTCCTAGACCAGTGCTTTCAGGCGAAGTTGAAGATCAGTTTGGGTAGGCTTTCCAAGAGTTGCAGTTACAGATGCTCCAAATAGTCTTACAGCAGGAATGTAGCAACAAGGTTTTAGTTCCCACACATTCGATATGCAAAGGTTTCTGCAAACATGCAGAGTTTCTTCAAATACAGGAGGAAGTAGGAATCTGACACACTGGTTGCAGGATTCCTTTTCAAGAGAGAGCTGAGCTGTTCTTTAGTTGCAGGCAAAACACCACTGTCTGTTGTAACAGTTCAAAATAAAACAAAACATTCCAGAAGCCAAGTCTCCTGACCGCTATAAATCTTGGCTTGACACTCCTTTGTAAACATCTCTCCAAGTCAAAAACAACCCCTGCTGGATTATTTGAAAGCAGGTGCCTTCCAGTAACTGTTTACAGTTCAGACTCAGTCCAAGCCTTCTGGTGACCCCTTTAAAAAAAAAACACCCAAAGTTCCAGCATCTGTGGAATCCTTTTCAGTTTTAAAACACAAATTCACAAAATTTAACAAACAAAATTGGAAACACTCAAAACATTTGAGACACTTTAGCAAAATCTCGCAACTTAAACATTTGTACCAATTCAGACATTCCCAACTTGAGCAAATTATACAAAAACATTGACAAAGTTCAAGTCCATGATAAACATGGAATGACCATCCATTTTGCAAAAGCTATCAAATTCTGGCTAGGCCTCATAGGCATTTAACATAGAGACATATAAGGCATAGAAGGAGCCCATTCAGCCCATCGAGTCATGCCAGCTCTCTGGAGTAATCCAGGCAGTCCACTCCCCCACTCGATCCCCATAGCCGTGCAAGTTTATTTCCTACAATTGGCCATCCAGATTCTTTTTGAAGTCAGTGATTATCTCCACTTCCACCACCCTCGTGGGCAGTGAGTTCCAGATCATTAGCATCGGCTGTGTAAAAAAATTCTTCCTCACATTCTCTTGCCCAAAACCTTCAATCTGTGTCCCCTTGTTCTTGTACTGTCAGTTAGTGAGAACAGTTTTTCTTTGTCTAACTAATCCAAGCCTGTCATAATCTTGTACACATCCATCAAATCTCCCCTGAATCCCCTTTGCTCCAGGGAGAACCCAGCTTTTCCAACCTAACCTTGTCGGTAAAATCCTCCATCCCTGGACACATTCTGGTAAAGCTCCTCTGCACCCTCTCAAGGACCTTCACATCCTTCCTGAAGTGTGGTGACCGGAACAGGACACAATACTCTAGTTGAGGCCTAACCAGAGCTTTATAAAGGTTCAGCATAACTTCCCTGCTTTTGTACTCAATACCTCTATTTATGAAGCCCAAGCTTCAATATGCTTTACTAACCACTCTCTCAATATGTCCTGCCACGTTCAAAGATCAATGCACATGCACCCCAGATCACTCTGTAGCTGCACACTCTTTAGAACTGCAGCATTATTTCTATATTGCTTCTCCCTATTCCTTCTGCCAAAATGCATCACCTCACACTTGCCAGTATTAAATTCCATCTGTCATTTGTCTGCCCATTCTGCCAGCCTATCTTTGTCCTGTTGCAGGTGGTTCATATCATCTTCACTGTTTGCCACTCCAAGTTTGGTATCATTGGCAAATTTTGAAATTATACTATGTATTCAGAATCTAAGTAATTTATATATAGCAAAAAAAGCAGTGGTCCTAGCACTGATCCTTGGGGAACAGCACTGTCTACCATCCTCCAGTCTGAAAAATAACCATTTACCATGACTCGCTGTTTTCTGAACTTGAACTTTTTTTTTCATTCAATTGGAAAGTGACCCTTCTATTCCATGACTCTCAATTTTGTTAAACAGCCTTGTATTTGGTACTTTATCAAATGCTTTCTTAAAATCCATATAAATAACATCCACCGCATTGCCTTCAACAACCTTCTCTGTTACTTCATCAAAAAATTCAATGAGATTAGTCAAGCATGATCTGCCTTTTACAAATCCATGCTGGCTATCCTTAATTAACTCAAATTTCTCCAAGTGCCTGTTGATTTTTTTCTCTGATTGTTTCTGAAACCTTACTCACCACTGATGTTAAACTGTGGTTGCTAGGACTGTCCTTACACCCTTTCGTGAATAAGGGTGTCACATTTGCCAGTCTCTAATGCTCTGGCACCTCCCCTGTATCCAGGGAAGATTGGAAGATTATGGCAAGCCCTTCCGCTAGCTCCATCCCCACTTTCTTTAGCAACTTGGGATGCAAGCCGTAAGGATGAGGTGACTTATCTCCCCTAAGCATAGCCAGCCTTTCCCGTACCTCCTCCCTCAATTTTTACCCCATCCATTACCTCTACTCTCTCCACTTCTATCGATATTTTGTCAAATTCCTCTTCCTTCGTGAACGCCAATATAAAATACTCATTAAGTATGCTAGCCTTGCCCTGTGCGGCTAAACATATACTACCCTCTTTTCTCCCTACTAGGCCTGTTACGACGGAGGCATGAGGAGTGCACTGTTTACTCTAGTCCCACTTCTCCACGGATCACAACATAGATTTAAATTTTCCCATTTACCGATACGGACAATCATAGACTCTATTTATATCCCAGAATAAAACACACTAACCAAGTTTCTTTAAAATTATCAGTTTATTAGAAAAGAAGTCTTAACCAGTAATGAAGTAAAGCATAAACGCACAGATTGAAATATTAAAGTTCCTTTTTTTAACCTCAGCACCCCGCCCCCACCGACCCCATCCCCCCCACCCCACACACATACACACATTTTTCCAGTTAACCAAAAAAAAAGGAAATTCACTTTACAACAAAAACAGACAAAAAACACTTAGGCTGAATACTTGTTCATTCTTGAAGAAAAAAAGAGAATATATGGAAGGATGTTTTATACGGGGATAGACAAGTTCTCAGAGCAGCTGTAGCTAGTTAATTAGGAAGCAAGCTTAAACTGGTTTCTGAGCTGTAGCAGAGCTGACTCACCATTGTTTTTCAGACAGTATAAATATAAGGGTCTCAGTGCTGCTTGAGTGCACAGAGTATAAATATAGGGGTTTGGTGAATGAGGGAGTTCAGTGAAGAGGGGAATGATTAATAAAGAAAAATAAAGTTAATTAATGCAATAATGATGGAAGGCCAGGTGATGTGTCACGGCTGCAGCTTGTGGGAGCTGGTGGACTCCACAGCAATCCATGCAACCACATCTGTTGAGTGAGGGCTTTAAACTAAATATAGGGGAGAAGGGATCATGTCGGGGAAGACTGAGTAAATTAAAGGGGAATGGCAAGGCAATAGATAAAATGTTGTAAGTGAGGAACTTCGGCACAGAGTCAATGAGCTGGAGGCCGAGCTGCAGACATTGCAATCCATCAGGGAGGGGGAAAGTTACCTGCGAATTTTGTTTTAGAAGGCAGTCACACCTCTTAGGATAGGATCGTCTGATTTGGTCAGTGGTCAGGATAGGAGGGTGTGACTGCGAGTCAGGCATGTAAGGGGATCAAGAAGGTGGGAGTGGAGGAGCCTCATCCCTTTCAATTGAGCAACAAGTTTGAGGGTCTTTCAGCTTGTATGGACAAGAGCGAGGGCTGTAGCGTTAATGAGCAGACTGACCATGGCACCATGGTACAGGAAGCCATTCAAGTGGGGGGAGTTAACGGGAATGTAGTGGAAGTCGTGGACAGAATAGTCAGGGGAATAGATACAGTTCTCTGCAGCCAAGACCAAGAATCCAGAAGGCTCTGTTGCCTGCCCAGAGCGGGACATCTGCTCAGGGCTGGAGAGGAACTTGCAGTGGGAGGGGAAGGATCCAGTTGTCGTGGTCCGTGTAGGTACCAACGACTTAGATAGGACTAGGAAAGAGGCTCTGCATAGCGAGTATAAGGAGCTAGACACTAAATTAAAAGGCAGATCCTCAAAGGCAATAATCTCTGGATTATTACCTGAGCCATGTGCAAATTGGCATAGGAGAAATAAGATTAGAGAGATGAATAGGTGGCTCAAAGACTGGTCTGGGAGAAGTGAGTTCCAGTTCATGGGGCACTGGCACCAGTACTGTGGAAAGTGGGGCCCGTACTGATGGGGCAGACTTCACCTGAACTGTGCCAGGACCAGAATGACCTAGCAAGCCATTTAACTGGGAAGTAGAGAGGGCTTTAAACTAAATATAGGGGAGAAGGGAACATGTCGGGGAAGACTGAGTAAATTAAAGGGGAATGGCAAGGCAATAGATCAAGGTAGCAGTAAAAGTAATGAGAATCAGAGCATGGCAGCAAGGGACAGTGATTGAAAACTTAAGAGTGCACCAGCAGAAAGGGCCATGGTAAAAAAAAACGGAATTAAGGGCTCTGTATCTGAATGCCCGTGCATTCACAATAAAACAGATGAATTGTCAGCTCAAATAGAAATTCATATATATGACCTGACAGCCGTTACAGAGAAGTGGATACAAGGAAACCAAAGCTGAGACCTGAATATCCAAGGGTACGTGTCATTCTGGAAGGACAGGAAGCTGGGAAAAGGTGGTGGGATAGCTCTGTTAATTAAAGAGGGCATTAGTACTGTAGAGAGAGATGACCTTAATTCTAAAGATCAAGATGCTGAATCAGTTTGGGTGGAACTAAGAAACAGCAAGGGGCAGAAAACATTGGTGGGGGTTGTTAATAGGCCACGAAACAGCAGTGTTAATGTAAATCACAGTATAAATCTGGAAATTAGAGGTGTTTGTAACAAGGGTAATCCAGTAATCATGGGGGATTTCAATCTACATTGGGTAAACCTAATTAGTACTAATGTTGTGGAGGAAGAATTCTTGGAGTGTGTGCAAAATGGTTTTCTAGAGCAGTACGTTGAGCCAACTAGGGAATGGACTATTTTAAATCTCGTACTGTGCAATGAAAAAGGACTAATTCATAACCTTGTTGTAAAGGAGCCTTTAGGAAAGAGTGACCAGAATATAGCATTTTACATTAAGTTTGAAAGTGATGTAGTTCGATCAGAAACTAGGGTCTTAAATCTAAGCAAAGAAAACTATGAAGGTATGAGGGGCAAATTGGCTCTGTGGATTGGGAAACTGTGTTAAAAGGTGTGATAGTAGACAGGCAATGGCTAACATTTAAAGAACTAATACATAGTTTACAACAAAAATACATTCCTTTAATGCACAAAAAACCAGCAAGGAAACCATTCCAACCATGGCTGATGAAAGAAATCAAGGATTGTATTAGATCAAAAGACAAGGTGTATAAAGTTGCCAAAAAATGGTAAGCCTGAGGATTGGGAGCATTTTAGAATTCAAGCAAAGGAGGATCAAGAAAAAGATGAAGAAAGGGAAAATTGGATATGAGAGTAAACTAGCAAGAAACATAAACGTGGACTCGAAAAGCTTCCATAAAAAGATCAACAAAGACAAATCTGGGTGCATTACAAGCAGAGTCAGGAGAATTTATAATGGGAAATAAGGAAATGGCAGAGAAACTAAACAAATACTTTGTGTCTGTCTTCACAGAGGAAAATACTAAAAAACTCCCAGAAATAATGCAGAATTAAGGGACTAGTGTAAACGAGGAACTGCAAGATATTAATATTAGTAAAAAAAATTACGAGAGAAGTTAATGTCAAGGTTGATAAATCCCCTGGACCTAATGATCGACATCCCAGAATATTACAAGAGGTAGCTGTAGAGATCGTAGATGCATTGATGGTCATCCTAGAAAATAATGGTAGGATTGGGCAGACTGAACATGGATTTATCAAAGGGAAATCACGTTTAACAAACCTGTTGGTGTTTTTTTGAGGATGTAATTAGCTGAATAGGTAAGGGGGAACTGGTGGATGTGGTACATTTAGATTTTCAGAAATCTTTTGATAAGGTACCACACAGGAGGTTAGTAAACAAAATTAGAGCACATGGGATTGGTGGGAGGAATATACTGGCATGGATTGAGAACTGGTTAACAGACAGGAAACAGAGAGTAGGAATAAATGGGTCATTTTCAGGTTGGCAGGCAGTGACGAGTGGGGTACCACAAGGACCAGTGCTGGGGCCCCAACTATTCACAATCTATATCAATGATTTGGATGTGGGGATTAAATGTAATATTTCCAAGTTTGCTGATGACACAAAACTAGGTGGGAAAGTGAGTTGTGAGCAGGATGCAGAGATGCTTCAAAGGAATTTGGAGAGTGGGCAAAAATTTGGCAGATGTAACGCAATGTGGAGAAATGTGAAGTTATCCACTTTGGCGGGGAAAACAGAAATACAGAGTATTTCTTAAATGCTGAGAGGCTGGAAATTGTTGAATTTCAAAGGTACTTGGGTGTCCTTGTTCATGAGTCACTGAAAGCTAACATGCAGGTACAGCAAGCAGTTAAGAAGGAAAGTGGAAGTTGACCTTTACAAGAGTAAGAAATGTCTTGCTGCAATTGTATAAAGCCTCAGTGAGACCACACCTAGAGTATTGTGTACACTTCCTAAGAAAGGATATACTTGCCATAGAGGGAGTGCAATGAAGGTTCACCAAACTGATTCCTGGGATGGTGGATTGTTCTATGAGGAAAAATTAAATAGACTGGGCCTGTATTCTCCAGAGTTTAGAAGAATGAGAGGTGATATCCTTCCAACATATAAAATTCTTACAGGGCTCGACAGGGTGTATGCAGGAAGGTGTTTCCCCAGCCAGGAAGTCTAGTACCGGGGAACAGTCTCAGAATAAGGGGCGGACCATTTAGGACTGAGATGAGGAGGAATTTCTTCACTCAGAGGGTGGTGAGTCTTTGGAATTCTCTACCCCCGAGGGTTGTGGAGGCTCAGTCATTGAATATGTTCAAGACAGAAATCGATAGATTTCTACAGTTTAAAAATATCAAGGGACATGGGGATAATGCAGGAAAATGGTTTGAAGTAGAAGATCAGCCATGAGCTCATTGAATTTCTTATGTTCTTGTGGTGTCGGGGTGTGCGCATGTGGTGTCGGATAGGGGCGTGGTGCGCGTGTGTGTGCGCGTGTGCACTGAGCAGAGACTGGGGATCCAGCCAGGTATCCTTTAGTGACTGGGGCTCTGTGTCGTCTTTTACCCACTCAACAATTGAATTGTTGAATGGAGTTTGAATGGAAACGGATGCTCCGTATAATCAAAATACATAACGAAACTAATCAGTAATTTAAAAGGAATTTCTTTGTGGATTGGTGCTAATGTGCAACTCGCTGCAACATGGAGTTGTTGAAGCAGATTGCATTGGAGCAGTAAAATGGAGGGCTGAGGGAGAAGGCAGTATAGGGAGAGGGGCAGAGTAGGAAGAGATAATGAATGTGAGGAGGCTTGTGTGGACTGCAAGCACCATTGTAGACCACTTGGGCTGAATGTCCACTTTCTCTGTTGAAATGAAAACTGCTAAATGCAGGCTTTACAACAACAATTAAGTCAAACAAAAGGCCAAGGATTGCACATGTTGCAAATTGGAAATAAAAGCAGACAAGTTGTGGCAAACTGTCGACTTGACATGTTAACTGTTTCTTCCTCTACAGATGCAGCCAGACATGCATTTACTACCGTTTTATGTTTTTATTTTACAACAGTGAACGGTTGGACACAGTACTGCAACACACCTTCATAGTGCCCCTTCAGGGGTGTACCTGGCCTCGCGCGAGAGGGAGGAATTCAAACACGAAGCTAACATAGCTGTCCCCGTCCCCATCCCCGGAATTCTGGCACTAAGCTAACATAGCTGTCCCCGTCCCCATCCCCGGAATTCTGGCACTAAGCTAACATAGCTGTCCCCGTCCCCATCCCCGGAATTCTGGCACTAAGCTAACATAGCTGTCCCCGTCCCCATCCCCGGAATTCTGGCACGAAGCGAACATAGCTGTCCCCGTCCCCATCCCCGGAATTCTGGCACTAAGCTAACATAGCTGTCCCCATCCCCATCCCCAGGATTCTGACTCTCAGCTAACATAGTTGTCCCCGTCCCCATCCCCGGAATTCTGGCACTAAGCTAACATAGCTGTCCCCATCCCCATCCCCAGGATTCTGACTCTTGGCTAACATAGTTGTCCCCGTCCCCATCCCCGGAATTCTGGCACTAAGCGAACATAGCTGTCCCCATCCCCATCCCCAGGATTCTGACTCTCAGCTAACATAGTTGTCCCCGTCCCCATCCCCGGAATTCTGGCACTAAGCTAACATAGGTGTCCCCGTCCCCATCCCCGGAATTCTGGCACTAAGCTAACATAGCTGTCCCCGTCCCCATCCCCGGAATTCTGGCACGAAGCGGACATAGCAGTCCCCGTCCCCATCCCCGGAATTCTGGCACTAAGCTAACATAGCTGTCCCCGTCCCCATCCCCGGGATTCTGGCACTAAGCTAACATAGCTGTCCCCATCCCCATCCCCAGGATTCTGACTCTCAGCTAACATAGCTGTCCCCGTCCCCATCCCCGGAATTCTGGCACTAAGCTAACATAGCTATCCCCATCCCTGGAATTCTGGCACTAAGCTAACATAGCTGTCCCCATCCCCATCCCCAGGATTCTGAATCTCACCTAACATCGCTGTCCATGTCCCCAATCCCGGGATTCTGACTCTCACCTAACATCGCTGTCCATGTCCCCAATCCCAGGATTCTGACTCTCAGCTAACATCGCTGTCCATGTCCCCAATCCCGGGATTCTGACTCTCAGCTAACATCGCTGTCCATGTCCCCATCCCCGGGATTCTGACTCTCAGCTAACATCGCTGTCCATGTCCCCAATCCCGGGATTCTGACACTAAGCTAACATCGCTGTCCATGTCCCCATCCCCAGGATTCTGACTCTCAGCTAACATCGCTGTCCATGTCCCCAATCCCGGGATTCTGACTTTCAGCTAACATCGCTGTCCATGTCCCCAATCCCGGGATTCTGACTTTCAGCTAACATCGCTGTCCATGTCCCCAATCCCGGGATTCTGACTCTCAGCTAACATCTCTGTCCATGTCCCCATCTCTGGGATTCTGACACTAAGCTAACATAGCTGTCCATGTCCCCAATCCCGGGATTCTGACTCTCAGCTAACATCTCTGTCCATGTCCACATCTCTGGGATTCTGACACTAAGCTAACTTCGCTGTCCATGTCCCCAATCCCGGGATTCTGACACTAAGCTAACATCGCTGTCCAGGTCCCCAATCCCGGGATTCTGACTTTCAGCTAACATCGCTGTCCATGTCCCCAATCCCGGGATTCTGACACGAAGCTACCTTCGCTGTCCATGTCCCCAATCCCGGTATTCTGACTCTCAGCTAACATCTCTGTCCATGTCCCCATCTCTGGGATTCTGACACTAAGCTAACTTCGCTGTCCATGTCCCCATCCCCGGGATTCTGACACTAAGCTAACATCGCTGTCCATGTCCCCATCCCCAGGATTCTGACTCTCAGCTAACATCTCTGTCCATGTCCCCATCCCAGGGATTCTGACTCTCAGCTCACATCGCTGTCCATGTCCCCAATCCCGGGATTCTGACACTAAGCTAACATCGGTGTCCATGTCCCCAATCCCGGGATTCTGACTCTCAGCTAACATCGCTGTTCATGTCCACAATCCAGGGATTCGGACACGAAGGTAGCGTTGCTGTCCTTATCTCCAATCCCGGGATTCTCACACAAAGCTATTATCACTGTCCATGCCCCCATCTCTGGGATTCTGACTCTCAGCTAACATCTCTGTCCATGTCCCCATCCCCGGGATTCTGACTCTCAGCTAACATCGCTGTCCATGTCCCCAATCCCGGGATTCTGACACTAAGCTAACATCTCTGTCCATGTCCCCAATCCCAGGATTCTGACACTAAGCTAACATCTCTGTCCATGTCCCCATCACCGGGATTCTGACTCTCAGCTGACATCGCTGTCCATGTCCCCATCCCCGGGATTCTGACTCTCAGCTAACATCACTGTCCATGTCCCCATCCCCAGGATTCTGACTCTCAGCTCACATCGCTGTCCATGTCCCCAATCCCGGGATTCTGACACTAAGCTAACATCACTGTCCATGTCCCCATCCCCAGGATTCTGACTCTCAGCTCACATCGCAGTTCATGTCCCCATCCCCAGGATTCTGACACGAAGCTAACATCGCTGTCCATGTCCCCATCCCCGGAATTCTGGCACTAAGCTAACATAGCTGTCCCCGTCCCCATCCCCGGAATTCTGGCACGAAGCGAACATAGCTGTCCCCGTCCCCATCCCCGGAATTCTGGCACTAAGCTAACATAGCTGTCCCCATCCCCATCCCCAGGATTCTGACTCTCAGCTAACATAGTTGTCCCCGTCCCCATCCCCGGAATTCTGGCACTAAGCTAACATAGCTGTCCCCATCCCCATCCCCAGGATTCTGACTCTTGGCTAACATAGTTGTCCCCGTCCCCATCCCCGGAATTCTGGCACTAAGCGAACATAGCTGTCCCCATCCCCATCCCCAGGATTCTGACTCTCAGCTAACATAGTTGTCCCCGTCCCCATCCCCGGAATTCTGGCACTAAGCTAACATAGGTGTCCCCATCCCCATCCCCGGAATTCTGGCACTAAGCTAACATAGCTGTCCCCGTCCCCATCCCCGGAATTCTGGCACTAAGCTAACATAGCTGTCCCCGTCCCCATCCCCGGAATTCTGGCACGAAGCGGACATAGCAGTCCCCGTCCCCATCCCCGGAATTCTGGCACTAAGCTAACATAGCTGTCCCCGTCCCCATCCCCGGGATTCTGGCACTAAGCTAACATAGCTGTCCCCATCCCCATCCCCAGGATTCTGACTCTCAGCTAACATAGCTGTCCCCGTCCCCATCCCCGGAATTCTGGCACTAAGCTAACATAGCTATCCCCATCCCTGGAATTCTGGCACTAAGCTAACATAGCTGTCCCCATCCCCATCCCCAGGATTCTGAATCTCACCTAACATCGCTGTCCATGTCCCCAATCCCGGGATTCTGACTCTCACCTAACATCGCTGTCCATGTCCCCAATCCCAGGATTCTGACTCTCAGCTAACATCGCTGTCCATGTCCCCAATCCCGGGATTCTGACTCTCAGCTAACATCGCTGTCCATGTCCCCATCCCCGGGATTCTGACTCTCAGCTAACATCGCTGTCCATGTCCCCAATCCCGGGATTCTGACACTAAGCTAACATCGCTGTCCATGTCCCCATCCCCAGGATTCTGACTCTCAGCTAACATCGCTGTCCATGTCCCCAATCCCGGGATTCTGACTTTCAGCTAACATCGCTGTCCATGTCCCCAATCCCGGGATTCTGACTTTCAGCTAACATCGCTGTCCATGTCCCCAATCCCGGGATTCTGACTCTCAGCTAACATCTCTGTCCATGTCCCCATCTCTGGGATTCTGACACTAAGCTAACATAGCTGTCCATGTCCCCAATCCCGGGATTCTGACTCTCAGCTAACATCTCTGTCCATGTCCACATCTCTGGGATTCTGACACTAAGCTAACTTCGCTGTCCATGTCCCCAATCCCGGGATTCTGACACTAAGCTAACATCGCTGTCCAGGTCCCCAATCCCGGGATTCTGACTTTCAGCTAACATCGCTGTCCATGTCCCCAATCCCGGGATTCTGACACGAAGCTACCTTCGCTGTCCATGTCCCCAATCCCGGTATTCTGACTCTCAGCTAACATCTCTGTCCATGTCCCCATCTCTGGGATTCTGACACTAAGCTAACTTCGCTGTCCATGTCCCCATCCCCGGGATTCTGACACTAAGCTAACATCGCTGTCCATGTCCCCATCCCCAGGATTCTGACTCTCAGCTAACATCTCTGTCCATGTCCCCATCCCAGGGATTCTGACTCTCAGCTCACATCGCTGTCCATGTCCCCAATCCCGGGATTCTGACACTAAGCTAACATCGGTGTCCATGTCCCCAATCCCGGGATTCTGACTCTCAGCTAACATCGCTGTTCATGTCCACAATCCAGGGATTCGGACACGAAGGTAGCGTTGCTGTCCTTATCTCCAATCCCGGGATTCTCACACAAAGCTATTATCACTGTCCATGCCCCCATCTCTGGGATTCTGACTCTCAGCTAACATCTCTGTCCATGTCCCCATCCCCGGGATTCTGACTCTCAGCTAACATCGCTGTCCATGTCCCCAATCCCGGGATTCTGACACTAAGCTAACATCTCTGTCCATGTCCCCAATCCCAGGATTCTGACACTAAGCTAACATCTCTGTCCATGTCCCCATCACCGGGATTCTGACTCTCAGCTGACATCGCTGTCCATGTCCCCATCCCCGGGATTCTGACTCTCAGCTAACATCACTGTCCATGTCCCCATCCCCAGGATTCTGACTCTCAGCTCACATCGCTGTCCATGTCCCCAATCCCGGGATTCTGACACTAAGCTAACATCACTGTCCATGTCCCCATCCCCAGGATTCTGACTCTCAGCTCACATCGCAGTTCATGTCCCCATCCCCAGGATTCTGACACGAAGCTAACATCGCTGTCCATGTCCCCATCCCCGGGATTCTGACACTAAGCTAACATCTCTGTCCATGTCCCCATCCCCAGGATTCTGATTCTCAGCTAACATCTCTGTCCATGTCCCCATCCCCGGGATTCTGACACTAAGCTAACTTCGCTGTCCATGTCCCCAATCCCGGGATTCTGACTCTCAGCTAACATCTCTGTCCATGTCCCCATCTCTGGGATTCTGACACTAAGCTAACTTCGCTGTCCATGTCCCCATGCCCAGGATTCTGACACGAAGCTAACATCGCTGTCCCCGTCCCCAATCCCGGGATTCTGACTTTCAGCTAACATCGCTGTCCATGTCCCCAATCCCAGGATTCTGACTTTCAGCTAACATCACTGTCCATGTCCCCATCCCCAGGATTCTGACACGAAGCTAACATCGCTGTCCCCGTCCCCAATCCCGGGATTCTGACTTTCAGCTAACATCGCTGTCCATGTCCCCAATCCCAGGATTCTGACTTTCAGCTCACATCTCTGTCCATGTCCCCATCCCCGGGATTCTGACTCTCAGCTAACATCTCTGTCCATGTCCCCATCCCCGGGATTCTGACTCACAGCTCACATCGCTGTCCATGTCCCCATCCCCAGGATTCTGACACTAAGCTAACATCTCTGTCCATGTCCCCATCCCCAGGATTCTGACTCTCAGCACACATCGCTGTCCATGTCCCCATCCCCAGGATTCTGACACTAAGCTAACATCTCTGTCCATGTCCCCATCCCCAGGATTCTGACTCTCAGCACACATCGCTGTCCATGTCCCCATCCCCAGGATTCTGACACTAAGCTAACATCTCTGTCCATGTCCCCATCCCCAGGATTCTGACTCTCAGCTAACATCGCTGTCCATGTCCCCATCCCCGGGATTCTGACTCTCAGCTAACATCGCTGTCCATGTCCCCATCCCCGGGATTCTGACTCTCAGCTAACATCACTGTCCATGTCCCCATCCCCAGGATTCTGACACTAAGCTAACATCTCTGTCCATGTCCCCATCCCCGGGATTCTGACTCTCAGCTAACATCACTGTCCATGTCCCCATCCCCGGGATTCTGACACTAAGCTAACATCACTGTCCATGTCCCCATCCCCAGGATTCTGACACTAAGCTAACATCTCTGTCCATGTCCCCATCCCCAGGATTCTGACTCTCAGCACACATCGCTGTTCATGTCCCCATCCCCAGGATTCTGACACTAAGCTAACATCTCTGTCCATGTCCCCATCCCCAGGATTCTGACTCTCAGCACACATCGCTGTCCATGTCCCCATCCCCGGGATTCTGACACTAAGCTAAATCGCTGTTCATGTCCCCATCCCCAGGATTCTGACACTAAGCTAAATCGCTGTTCATGTCCCCATCCCCAGGATTCTGACTCTCAGCTAACATCTCTGTCCATGTCCCCATCCCCATTATTGTGACACTAAGCTAACATCTCTGTCCATGTCCCCATCCCCGGGATTCTGACTCTCAGCTAACATCGCTGTCCCCGTCCCCAATCCCGGGATTCTGACTTTCAGCTAACATCGCTGTCCATGTCCCCAATCCCGGGATTCTGACACTAAGCTAACATGGCTGTCCATGTTCCCATCCCCAGGATTCTGACTCTCACCTAACATCGCTGTCCATGTCCCCAATCCCGGGATTCTGACTCTCAGCTAACATCGCTGTCCATGTCCCCAATCCCGGGATTCTGACTCTCAGCTAACATCGCTGTCCATGTCCCCATCCCCAGGATTCTGACTCTCAGCTAACATCGCTGTCCATGTCCCCATCCCCGGGATTCTGACACTAAGCTAACATCAGTGTCCATGTCCCCATCCCCAGGATTCTGACACGAAGCTAACATCGCTGTCCATGTCCCCAATCCCGGGATTCTGACTCTCAGCTAACATCGCTGTCCATGTCCCCATCCCCGGGATTCTGACACTAAGCTAACATCTCTGTCCATGTCCCCATCCCCAGGATTCTGATTCTCAGCTAACATCTCTGTCCATGTCCCCATCCCCGGGATTCTGACACTAAGCTAACTTCGCTGTCCATGTCCCCAATCCCGGGATTCTGACACTAAGCTAACATCTCTGTCCATGTCCCCAATCCCGGGATTCTGACTCTCAGCTAACATCGCTGTCCATGTCCCCATCTCTGGGATTCTGACACTAAGCTAACTTCGCTGTCCATGTCCCCATCCCCAGGATTCTGACACGAAGCTAACATCGCTGTCCCCGTCCCCAATCCCGGGATTCTGACTTTCAGCTAACATCGCTGTCCATGTCCCCAATCCCAGGATTCTGACTTTCAGCTAACATCACTGTCCATGTCCCCATCCCCAGGACTCTGACACGAAGCTAACATCGCTGTCCCCGTCCCCAATCCCGGGATTCTGACTTTCAGCCAACATCGCTGTCCATGTCCCCAATCCCAGGATTCTGACTTTCAGCTCACATCTCTGTCCATGTCCCCATCCCCGGGATTCTGACTCTCAGCTAACATCTCTGTCCATGTCCCCATCCCCGGGATTCTGACTCACAGCTCACATCGCTGTCCATGTCCCCATCCCCAGGATTGTGACACTAAGCTAACATCTCTGTCCATGTCCCCATCCCAGGGATTCTGACACTAAGCTAACATCGCTGCTCATGTCCCCATCCCTGGGATTCTGACACTAAGCTAACATCTCTGTCCATGTCCCCATCCCCGGGATTCTGACTCTCAGCTAACATCGCTGTCCATGTCCCCATCCCCGGGATTCTGACACTAAGCTAACATCTCTGTCCATGTCCCCATCCCCGGGATTCTGACACTAAGCTAACATCGCTGCTCATGTCCCCATCCCTGGGATTCTGACACTAAGCTAACATCTCTGTCCATGTCCCCATCCCCGGGATTCTGACTCTCAGCTAACATCGCTGTCCATGTCCCCATCCCCGGGATTCTGGCTCTCAGCTAACATCACTGTCCATGTCCCCATCCCCAGGATTCTGACACTAAGCTAACATCTCTGTCCATGTCCCCATCCCCGGGATTCTGACTCTCAGCTAACATCACTGTCCATGTCCCCATCCCCGGGATTCTGACACTAAGCTAACATCACTGTCCATGTCCCCATCCCCGGGATTCTGACACTAAGCTAACATCTCTGTCCATGTCCCCATCCCCAGGATTCTGACTCTCAGCACACATCTCTGTCCATATCCCCATCCCCAGGATTCTGACTCTCAGCTCACATCGCTGTTCATGTCCCCATCCCCGGGATTCTGACACTAAGCTAACATCTCTGTCCATGTCCCCATCCCCAGGATTCTGACTCTCAGCACACATCGCTGTCCATGTCCCCATCCCCAGGATTCTGACTCTCAGCTAACATCTCTGTCCATATCCCCATCCCCAGGATTCTGACTCTCAGCTGACATCGCTGTTCATGTCCCCATCCCCGGGATTCTGACACTAAGCTAACATCTCTGTCCATATCCCCATCCCCAGGATTCTGACTCTCAGCTCACATCGCTGTCCATGTCCCCAATCCCGGGATTCTGACACTAAGCTAACATCGCGGTCCATGTCCCCAATCCCGGGATTCTGACACTAAGCTAACATCTCTGTCCATGTCCCCATCCCCGGGATTCTGACACTAAGCTAACACCTCTGTCCATGTCCCCATCCCCGGGATTCTGACACTAAGCTAACATCTCTGTCCATGTCCCCATCCCCAGGATTCTGACACTAAGCTAACATCTCTGTCCATGTCCCCATCCCCAGGATTCTGACACTAAGCTAACATCTCTGTCCATGTCCCCAATCCCGGGATTCTGACACTAAGCTAACATCTCTGTCCATGTCCCCAATCCCGGGATTCTGACACTAAGCTAACATAGCTGTCCATGTCCCCAATCCCGGGATTCTGACACGAAGCTAACATCGCGGTCCATGTCCCCAATCTCTGGATTCTGACACGAAGCTAACATCTCTGTCCATGTCCCCATCCCCAGGATTCTGACACTAAGCTAACATCTCTGTCCATGTCCCCATCCCCAGGATTCTGACACTAAGCTAACATCTCTGTCCATGTCCCCAATCCCGGGATTCTGACACTAAGCTAACATAGCTGTCCATGTCCCCAATCCCGGGATTCTGACACGAAGCTAACATCACTGTCCATGTCCCCAATCTCTGGATTCTGACACGAAGCTAACGTAGCTGTCCATGTCCCCATCCCCGGGATTCTGACACTAAGCTAACGTCTCTGTCCATGTCCCCATCCCCAGGATTCTGACACGAAGCTAACATCTCTGTCCATGTCCCCATCCCCAGGATTCTGACACTAAGCTAACATCTCTGTCCATGTCCCCATCCCCAGGATTCTGACACTAAGCTAACATCTCTGTCCATGTCCCCAATCCCGGGATTCTGACACTAAGCTAACATCTCTGTCCATGTCCCCAATCCCGGGATTCTGACACTAAGTTAACATAGCTGTCCATGTCCCCAATCTCTGGATTCTGACACGAAGCTAACGTAGCTGTCCATGTCCCCATCCCCGGGATTCTGACACTAAGCTAGCATCACTGTCCATGTCCCCAATCCCCGGGATTCTGACTCTCAGCTCACATCGCTGTCCATGTCCCCATCTCCAGGATTGTGACACTAAGCTAACATCTCTGTCCATGTCCCCATCCCCAGGATTCTGACACTAAGCTAACATCTCTGTCCATGTCCCCATCCCCAGGATTCTGACTCTCAGCACACATCGCTGTCCATGTCCCCATCCCCAGGATTCTGACACTAAGCTAACATCTCTGTCCATGTCCCCATCCCCAGGATTCTGACTCTCAGCACACATCGCTGTTCATGTCCCCATCCCCGGGATTCTGACTCTAAGCTAACATCTCTGTCCATGTCCCCATCCCCAGGATTCTGACACTAAGCTAACATCACTGTCCATGTCCCCATCCCCAGGATTCTGACACTAAGCTAACATCGCTGTCCATGTCCCCATCCCCAGGATTCTGACACTAAGCTAACATCTCTGTCCATGTCCCCATCCCCAGGATTCTGACACTAAGCTAACATCACTGTCCATGTCCCCATCCCCAGGATTCTGACACTAAGCTAACATCGCTGTCCATGTCCCCATCCCCAGGATTCTGACACTAAGCTAACATCTCTGTCCATGTCCCCATCCCCAGGATTCTGACTCTCAGCTAACATCGCTGTTCATGTCCCCATCCCCAGGATTCTGACACTAAGCTAACATCTCTGTCCATGTCCCCATCCCCATTATTGTGACACTAAGCTAACATCTCTGTCCATGTCCCCATCCCCGGGATTCTGACTCTCAGCTAACATCGCTGTCCCCGTCCCCAATCCCGGGATTCTGACTTTCAGCTAACATCGCTGTCCATGTCCCCAATCCCGGGATTCTGACACTAAGCTAACATGGCTGTCCATGTTCCCATCCCCAGGATTCTGACTCTCACCTAACATCGCTGTCCATGTCCCCAATCCCGGGATTCTGACTCTCAGCTAACATCGCTGTCCATGTCCCCATCCCCGGGATTCTGACACTAAGCTAACATCTCTGTCCATGTCCCCATCCCCGGGATTCTGACACTAAGCTAACATCGCTGCTCATGTCCCCATCCCTGGGATTCTGACACTAAGCTAACATCTCTGTCCATGTCCCCATCCCCGGGATTCTGACTCTCAGCTAACATCGCTGTCCATGTCCCCATCCCCGGGATTCTGACTCTCAGCTAACATCACTGTCCATGTCCCCATCCCCAGGATTCTGACACTAAGCTAACATCTCTGTCCATGTCCCCATCCCCGGGATTCTGACTCTCAGCTAACATCACTGTCCATGTCCCCATCCCCGGGATTCTGACACTAAGCTAACATCACTGTCCATGTCCCCATCCCCGGGATTCTGACACTAAGCTAACATCTCTGTCCATGTCCCCATCCCCAGGATTCTGACTCTCAGCACACATCTCTGTCCATATCCCCATCCCCAGGATTCTGACTCTCAGCTCACATCGCTGTTCATGTCCCCATCCCCGGGATTCTGACACTAAGCTAACATCTCTGTCCATGTCCCCATCCCCAGGATTCTGACTCTCAGCACACATCGCTGTCCATGTCCCCATCCCCAGGATTCTGACTCTCAGCTAACATCTCTGTCCATATCCCCATCCCCAGGATTCTGACTCTCAGCTGACATCGCTGTTCATGTCCCCATCCCCGGGATTCTGACACTAAGCTAACATCTCTGTCCATATCCCCATCCCCAGGATTCTGACTCTCAGCTCACATCGCTGTCCATGTCCCCAATCCCGGGATTCTGACACTAAGCTAACATCGCGGTCCATGTCCCCAATCCCGGGATTCTGACACTAAGCTAACATCTCTGTCCATGTCCCCATCCCCGGGATTCTGACACTAAGCTAACACCTCTGTCCATGTCCCCATCCCCGGGATTCTGACACTAAGCTAACATCTCTGTCCATGTCCCCATCCCCAGGATTCTGACACTAAGCTAACATCTCTGTCCATGTCCCCATCCCCAGGATTCTGACACTAAGCTAACATCTCTGTCCATGTCCCCAATCCCGGGATTCTGACACTAAGCTAACATCTCTGTCCATGTCCCCAATCCCGGGATTCTGACACTAAGCTAACATAGCTGTCCATGTCCCCAATCCCGGGATTCTGACACGAAGCTAACATCGCGGTCCATGTCCCCAATCTCTGGATTCTGACACGAAGCTAACATCTCTGTCCATGTCCCCATCCCCAGGATTCTGACACTAAGCTAACATCTCTGTCCATGTCCCCATCCCCAGGATTCTGACACTAAGCTAACATCTCTGTCCATGTCCCCAATCCCGGGATTCTGACACTAAGCTAACATAGCTGTCCATGTCCCCAATCCCGGGATTCTGACACGAAGCTAACATCACTGTCCATGTCCCCAATCTCTGGATTCTGACACGAAGCTAACGTAGCTGTCCATGTCCCCATCCCCGGGATTCTGACACTAAGCTAACGTCTCTGTCCATGTCCCCATCCCCAGGATTCTGACACGAAGCTAACATCTCTGTCCATGTCCCCATCCCCAGGATTCTGACACGAAGCTAACATCTCTGTCCATGTCCCCATCCCCAGGATTCTGACACTAAGCTAACATCTCTGTCCATGTCCCCATCCCCAGGATTCTGACACTAAGCTAACATCTCTGTCCATGTCCCCAATCCCGGGATTCTGACACTAAGCTAACATCTCTGTCCATGTCCCCAATCCCGGGATTCTGACACTAAGTTAACATAGCTGTCCATGTCCCCAATCTCTGGATTCTGACACGAAGCTAACGTAGCTGTCCATGTCCCCATCCCCGGGATTCTGACACTAAGCTAGCATCACTGTCCATGTCCCCAATCCCCGGGATTCTGACTCTCAGCTCACATCGCTGTCCATGTCCCCATCTCCAGGATTGTGACACTAAGCTAACATCTCTGTCCATGTCCCCATCCCCAGGATTCTGACACTAAGCTAACATCTCTGTCCATGTCCCCATCCCCAGGATTCTGACTCTCAGCACACATCGCTGTTCATGTCCCCATCCCCGGGATTCTGACTCTAAGCTAACATCTCTGTCCATGTCCCTATCCCCAGGATTCTGACACTAAGCTAACATCACTGTCCATGTCCCCATCCCCATGATTCTGACACTAAGCTAACATCGCTGTCCATGTCCCCATCCCCAGGATTCTGACACTAAGCTAACATCTCTGTCCATGTCCCCATCCCCAGGATTCTGACACTAAGCTAACATCACTGTCCATGTCCCCATCCCCAGGATTCTGACACTAAGCTAACATCGCTGTCCATGTCCCCATCCCCAGGATTCTGACACTAAGCTAACATCTCTGTCCATGTCCCCATCCCCAGGATTCTGACTCTCAGCTAACATCGCTGTTCATGTCCCCATCCCCAGGATTCTGACACTAAGCTAACATCTCTGTCCATGTCCCCATCCCCATTATTGTGACACTAAGCTAACATCTCTGTCCATGTCCCCATCCCCGGGATTCTGACTCTCAGCTAACATCGCTGTCCCCGTCCCCAATCCCGGGATTCTGACTTTCAGCTAACATCGCTGTCCATGTCCCCAATCCCGGGATTCTGACACTAAGCTAACATGGCTGTCCATGTTCCCATCCCCAGGATTCTGACTCTCACCTAACATCGCTGTCCATGTCCCCAATCCCGGGATTCTGACTCTCAGCTAACATCGCTGTCCATGTCCCCAATCCCGGGATTCTGACACTAAGCTAACATCTCTGTCCATGTCCCCAATCCCGGGATTCTGACTCTCAGCTAACATCGCTGTCCATGTCCCCATCCCCGTGATTCTGACACTAAGCTAACATCTCTGTCCATGTCCCCATCCCCGGGATTCTGACACTAAGCTAACATCGCTGCTCATGTCCCCATCCCTGGGATTCTGACACTAAGCTAACATCTCTGTCCATGTCCCCATCCCCGGGATTCTGACTCTCAGCTAACATCGCTGTCCATGTCCCCATCCCCGGGATTCTGACTCTCAGCTAACATCACTGTCCATGTCCCCATCCCCAGGATTCTGACACTAAGCTAACATCTCTGTCCATGTCCCCATCCCCGGGATTCTGACTCTCAGCTAACATCACTGTCCATGTCCCCATCCCCGGGATTCTGACACTAAGCTAACATCACTGTCCATGTCCCCATTCCCGGGATTCTGACACTAAGCTAACATCTCTGTCCATGTCCCCATCCCCAGGATTCTGACTCTCAGCACACATCTCTGTCCATATCCCCATCCCCAGGATTCTGACTCTCAGCTCACATCGCTGTTCATGTCCCCATCCCCGGGATTCTGACACTAAGCTAACATCTCTGTCCATGTCCCCATCCCCAGGATTCTGACTCTCAGCACACATCGCTGTCCATGTCCCCATCCCCAGGATTCTGACTCTCAGCTAACATCTCTGTCCATATCCCCATCCCCAGGATTCTGACTCTCAGCTGACATCGCTGTTCATGTCCCCATCCCCGGGATTCTGACACTAAGCTAACATGTCTGTCCATATCCCCATCCCCAGGATTCTGACTCTCAGCTCACATCGCTGTCCATGTCCCCAATCCCGGGATTCTGACACTAAGCTAACATCGCGGTCCATGTCCCCAATCCCGGGATTCTGACACTAAGCTAACATCTCTGTCCATGTCCCCATCCCCGGGATTCTGACACTAAGCTAACACCTCTGTCCATGTCCCCATCCCCGGGATTCTGACACTAAGCTAACATCTCTGTCCATGTCCCCATCCCCAGGATTCTGACACTAAGCTAACATCTCTGTCCATGTCCCCATCCCCAGGATTCTGACACTAAGCTAACATCTCTGTCCATGTCCCCAATCCCGGGATTCTGACACTAAGCTAACATCTCTGTCCATGTCCCCAATCCCGGGATTCTGACACTAAGCTAACATAGCTGTCCATGTCCCCAATCCCGGGATTCTGACACGAAGCTAACATCGCGGTCCATGTCCCCAATCTCTGGATTCTGACACGAAGCTAACATCTCTGTCCATGTCCCCATCCCCAGGATTCTGACACTAAGCTAACATCTCTGTCCATGTCCCCATCCCCAGGATTCTGACACTAAGCTAACATCTCTGTCCATGTCCCCAATCCCGGGATTCTGACACTAAGCTAACATAGCTGTCCATGTCCCCAATCCCGGGATTCTGACACGAAGCTAACATCACTGTCCATGTCCCCAATCTCTGGATTCTGACACGAAGCTAACGTAGCTGTCCATGTCCCCATCCCCAGGATTCTGACACGAAGCTAACATCTCTGTCCATGTCCCCATCCCCAGGATTCTGACACTAAGCTAACATCTCTGTCCATGTCCCCATCCCCAGGATTCTGACACTAAGCTAACATCTCTGTCCATGTCCCCAATCCCGGGATTCTGACACTAAGCTAACATCTCTGTCCATGTCCCCAATCCCGGGATTCTGACACTAAGTTAACATAGCTGTCCATGTCCCCAATCTCTGGATTCTGACACGAAGCTAACGTAGCTGTCCATGTCCCCATCCCCGGGATTCTGACACTAAGCTAGCATCACTGTCCATGTCCCCAATCCCCGGGATTCTGACTCTCAGCTCACATCGCTGTCCATGTCCCCATCTCCAGGATTGTGACACTAAGCTAACATCTCTGTCCATGTCCCCATCCCCAGGATTCTGACACTAAGCTAACATCTCTGTCCATGTCCCCAATCCCGGGATTCTGACACTAAGCTAACATCTCTGTCCATGTCCCCAATCCCGGGATTCTGACACGAAGCTAACATCACTGTCCATGTCCCCAATCTCTGGATTCTGACACGAAGCTAACGTAGCTGTCCATGTCCCCATCCCCGGGATTCTGACACTAAGCTAACGTCTCTGTCCATGTCCCCATCCCCAGGATTCTGACACGAAGCTAACATCTCTGTCCATGTCCCCATCCCCAGGATTCTGACACTAAGCTAACATCTCTGTCCATGTCCCCATCCCCAGGATTCTGACTCTCAGCACACATCTCTGTCCATATCCCCATCCCCAGGATTCTGACTCTCAGCTCACATCGCTGTTCATGTCCCCATCCCCGGGATTCTGACACTAAGCTAACATCTCTGTCCATGTCCCCATCCCCAGGATTCTGACTCTCAGCACACATCGCTGTCCATGTCCCCATCCCCAGGATTCTGACTCTCAGCTAACATCTCTGTCCATGTCCCCATCCCCGGGATTCTGACTCTCAGCTGACATCGCTGTTCATGTCCCCATCCCCGGGATTCTGACACTAAGCTAACATCTCTGTCCATATCCCCATCCCCAGGATTCTGACTCTCAGCTCACATCGCTGTCCATGTCCCCAATCCCGGGATTCTGACACTAAGCTAACATCGCGGTCCATGTCCCCAATCCCGGGATTCTGACACTAAGCTAACATCTCTGTCCATGTCCCCATCCCCGGGATTCTGACACTAAGCTAACACCTCTGTCCATGTCCCCATCCCTGGGATTCTGACACTAAGCTAACATCTCTGTCCATGTCCCCATCCCCAGGATTCTGACACTAAGCTAACATCTCTGTCCATGTCCCCATCCCCAGGATTCTGACACTAAGCTAACATCTCTGTCCATGTCCCCAATCCCGGGATTCTGACACTAAGCTAACATCTCTGTCCATGTCCCCAATCCCGGGATTCTGACACTAAGCTAACATAGCTGTCCATGTCCCCAATCCCGGGATTCTGACACGAAGCTAACATCGCGGTCCATGTCCCCAATCTCTGGATTCTGACACGAAGCTAACATCTCTGTCCATGTCCCCATCCCCAGGATTCTGACACTAAGCTAACATCTCTGTCCATGTCCCCATCCCCAGGATTCTGACACTAAGCTAACATCTCTGTCCATGTCCCCAATCCCGGGATTCTGACACTAAGCTAACATAGCTGTCCATGTCCCCAATCCCGGGATTCTGACACGAAGCTAACATCACTGTCCATGTCCCCAATCTCTGGATTCTGACACGAAGCTAACGTAGCTGTCCATGTCCCCATCCCCGGGATTCTGACACTAAGCTAACGTCTCTGTCCATGTCCCCATCCCCAGGATTCTGACACGAAGCTAACATCTCTGTCCATGTCCCCATCCCCAGGATTCTGACACTAAGCTAACATCTCTGTCCATGTCCCCATCCCCAGGATTCTGACACTAAGCTAACATCTCTGTCCATGTCCCCAATCCCGGGATTCTGACACTAAGCTAACATCTCTGTCCATGTCCCCAATCCCGGGATTCTGACACTAAGTTAACATAGCTGTCCATGTTCCCAATCTCTGGATTCTGACACGAAGCTAACGTAGCTGTCCATGTCCCCATCCCCGGGATTCTGACACTAAGCTAGCATCACTGTCCATGTCCCCAATCCCCGGGATTCTGACTCTCAGCTCACATCGCTGTCCATGTCTCCATCTCCAGGATTGTGACACTAAGCTAACATCTCTGTCCATGTCCCCATCCCCAGGATTCTGACACTAAGCTAACATCTCTGTCCATGTCCCCATCCCCAGGATTCTGACTCTCAGCACACATCGCTGTCCATGTCCCCATCCCCAGGATTCTGACACTAAGCTAACATCTCTGTCCATGTCCCCATCCCCAGGATTCTGACTCTCAGCACACATCGCTGTTCATGTCCCCATCCCCGGGATTCTGACTCTAAGCTAACATCTCTGTCCATGTCCCCATCCCCAGGATTCTGACACTAAGCTAACATCACTGTCCATGTCCCCATCCCCAGGATTCTGACACTAAGCTAACATCGCTGTCCATGTCCCCATCCCCAGGATTCTGACACTAAGCTAACATCTCTGTCCATGTCCCCATCCCCAGGATTCTGACACTAAGCTAACATCACTGTCCATGTCCCCATCCCCAGGATTCTGACACTAAGCTAACATCGCTGTCCATGTCCCCATCCCCAGGATTCTGACACTAAGCTAACATCTCTGTCCATGTCCCCATCCCCAGGATTCTGACTCTCAGCTAACATCGCTGTTCATGTCCCCATCCCCAGGATTCTGACACTAAGCTAACATCTCTGTCCATGTCCCCATCCCCATTATTGTGACACTAAGCTAACATCTCTGTCCATGTCCCCATCCCCGTGATTCTGACTCTCAGCTAACATCGCTGTCCCCGTCCCCAATCCCGGGATTCTGACTTTCAGCTAACATCGCTGTCCATGTCCCCAATCCCGGGATTCTGACACTAAGCTAACATGGCTGTCCATGTTCCCATCCCCAGGATTCTGACTCTCACCTAACATCGCTGTCCATGTCCCCAATCCCGGGATTCTGACTCTCAGCTAACATCGCTGTCCATGTCCCCAATCCCGGGATTCTGACACTAAGCTAACATCTCTGTCCATGTCCCCAATCCCGGGATTCTGACTCTCAGCTAACATCGCTGTCCATGTCCCCATCCCCGGGATTCTGACACTAAGCTAACATCTCTGTCCATGTCCCCATCCCCGGGATTCTGACACTAAGCTAACATCGCTGCTCATGTCCCCATCCCTGGGATTCTGACACTAAGCTAACATCTCTGTCCATGTCCCCATCCCCGGGATTCTGACTCTCAGCTAACATCGCTGTCCATGTCCCCATCCCCGGGATTCTGACTCTCAGCTAACATCACTGTCCATGTCCCCATCCCCAGGATTCTGACACTAAGCTAACATCTCTGTCCATGTCCCCATCCCCGGGATTCTGACTCTCAGCTAACATCACTGTCCATGTCCCCATCCCCGGGATTCTGACACTAAGCTAACATCACTGTCCATGTCCCCATTCCCGGGATTCTGACACTAAGCTAACATCTCTGTCCATGTCCCCATCCCCAGGATTCTGACTCTCAGCACACATCTCTGTCCATATCCCCATCCCCAGGATTCTGACTCTCAGCTCACATCGCTGTTCATGTCCCCATCCCCGGGATTCTGACACTAAGCTAACATCTCTGTCCATGTCCCCATCCCCAGGATTCTGACTCTCAGCACACATCGCTGTCCATGTCCCCATCCCCAGGATTCTGACTCTCAGCTAACATCTCTGTCCATATCCCCATCCCCAGGATTCTGACTCTCAGCTGACATCGCTGTTCATGTCCCCATCCCCGGGATTCTGACACTAAGCTAACATGTCTGTCCATATCCCCATCCCCAGGATTCTGACTCTCAGCTCACATCGCTGTCCATCTCCCCAATCCCGGGATTCTGACACTAAGCTAACATCGCGGTCCATGTCCCCAATCCCGGGATTCTGACACTAAGCTAACATCTCTGTCCATGTCCCCATCCCCGGGATTCTGACACTAAGCTAACACCTCTGTCCATGTCCCCATCCCCGGGATTCTGACACTAAGCTAACATCTCTGTCCATGTCCCCATCCCCGGGATTCTGACACTAAGCTAACATCTCTGTCCATGTCCCCATCCCCAGGATTCTGACACTAAGCTAACATCTCTGTCCATGTCCCCAATCCCGGGATTCTGACACTAAGCTAACATCTCTGTCCATGTCCCCAATCCCGGGATTCTGACACTAAGCTAACATAGCTGTCCATGTCCCCATTCCCGGGATTCTGACACGAAGCTAACATCGCGGTCCATGTCCCCAATCTCTGGATTCTGACACGAAGCTAACATCTCTGTCCATGTCCCCATCCCCAGGATTCTGACACTAAGCTAACATCTCTGTCCATGTCCCCATCCCCAGGATTCTGACACTAAGCTAACATCTCTGTCCATGTCCCCAATCCCGGGATTCTGACACTAAGCTAACATAGCTGTCCATGTCCCCAATCCCGGGATTCTGACACGAAGCTAACATCACTGTCCATGTCCCCAATCTCTGGATTCTGACACGAAGCTAACGTAGCTGTCCATGTCCCCATCCCCGGGATTCTGACACTAAGCTAACGTCTCTGTCCATGTCCCCATCCCCAGGATTCTGACACGAAGCTAACATCTCTGTCCATGTCCCCATCCCCAGGATTCTGACACTAAGCTAACATCTCTGTCCATGTCCCCATCCCCAGGATTCTGACACTAAGCTAACATCTCTGTCCATGTCCCCAATCCCGGGATTCTGACACTAAGCTAACATCTCTGTCCATGTCCCCAATCCCGGGATTCTGACACTAAGTTAACATAGCTGTCCATGTCCCCAATCTCTGGATTCTGACACGAAGCTAACGTAGCTGTCCATGTCCCCATCCCCGGGATTCTGACACTAAGCTAGCATCACTGTCCATGTCCCCAATCCCCGGGATTCTGACTCTCAGCTCACATCGCTGTCCATGTCCCCATCTCCAGGATTGTGACACTAAGCTAACATCTCTGTCCATGTCCCCATCCCCAGGATTCTGACACTAAGCTAACATCTCTGTCCATGTCCCCATCCCCAGGATTCTGACTCTCAGCACACATCGCTGTCCATGTCCCCATCCCCAGGATTCTGACACTAAGCTAACATCTCTGTCCATGTCCCCATCCCCAGGATTCTGACTCTCAGCACACATCGCTGTTCATGTCCCCATCCCCGGGATTCTGACTCTAAGCTAACATCTCTGTCCATGTCCCCATCCCCAGGATTCTGACACTAAGCTAACATCACTGTCCATGTCCCCATCCCCAGGATTCTGACACTAAGCTAACATCGCTGTCCATGTCCCCATCCCCAGGATTCTGACACTAAGCTAACATCTCTGTCCATGTCCCCATCCCCAGGATTCTGACACTAAGCTAACATCACTGTCCATGTCCCCATCCCCAGGATTCTGACACTAAGCTAACATCGCTGTCCATGTCCCCATCCCCAGGATTCTGACACTAAGCTAACATCTCTGTCCATGTCCCCATCCCCAGGATTCTGACTCTCAGCTAACATCGCTGTTCATGTCCCCATCCCCAGGATTCTGACACTAAGCTAACATCTCTGTCCATGTCCCCATCCCCATTATTGTGACACTAAGCTAACATCTCTGTCCATGTTCCCATCCCCAGGATTCTGACTCTCACCTAACATCGCTGTCCATGTCCCCAATCCCGGGATTCTGACTCTCAGCTAACATCGCTGTCCATGTCCCCAATCCCGGGATTCTGACACTAAGCTAACATCTCTGTCCATGTCCCCAATCCCGGGATTCTGACTCTCAGCTAACATCGCTGTCCATGTCCCCATCTCTGGGATTCTGACACTAAGCTAACTTCGCTGTCCATGTCCCCATCCCCAGGATTCTGACACGAAGCTAACATCGCTGTCCCCGTCCCCAATCCCGGGATTCTGACTTTCAGCTAACATCGCTGTCCATGTCCCCAATCTCAGGATTCTGACTTTCAGCTAACATCACTGTCCATGTCCCCATCCCCAGGACTCTGACACGAAGCTAACATCGCTGTCCCCGTCCCCAATCCCGGGATTCTGACTTTCAGCTAACATCGCTGTCCATGTCCCCAATCCCAGGATTCTGACTTTCAGCACACATCTCTGTCCATGTCCCCATCCCCGGGATTCTGACTCTCAGCTAACATCTCTGTCCATGTCCCCATCCCTGGGATTCTGACTCACAGCTCACATCGCTGTCCATGTCCCCATCCCCAGGATTGTGACACTAAGCTAACATCTCTGTCCATGTCCCCATCCCCAGGATTCTGACACTAAGCTAACATCTCTGTCCATGTCCCCATCCCCAGGATTCTGACTCTCAGCACACATCGCTGTTCATGTCCCCATCCCCGGGATTCTGACTCTAAGCTAACATCTCTGTCCATGTCCCCATCCCCAGGATTCTGACACTAAGCTAACATCACTGTCCATGTCCCCATCCCCAGGATTCTGACACTAAGCTAACATCGCTGTCCATGTCCCCATCCCCAGGATTCTGACACTAAGCTAACATCTCTGTCCATGTCCCCATCCCCAGGATTCTGACACTAAGCTAACATCACTGTCCATGTCCCCATCCCCAGGATTCTGACACTAAGCTAACATCGCTGTCCATGTCCCCATCCCCAGGATTCTGACACTAAGCTAACATCTCTGTCCATGTCCCCATCCCCAGGATTCTGACTCTCAGCTAACATCGCTGTTCATGTCCCCATTCCCGGGATTCTGACACGAAGCTAACATCTCTGTCCATGTCCCCATCCCCAGGATTCTGACACTAAGCTAACATCGCTGTTCATGTCCCCATCCCCGGGATTCTGACTCTAAGCTAACATCTCTGTCCATGTCCCCATCCCCAGGATTCTGACACTAAGCTAACATCACTGTCCATGTCCCCATCCCCAGGATTCTGACACTAAGCTAACATCGCTGTCCATGTCCCCATCCCCAGGATTCTGACACTAAGCTAACATCTCTGTCCATGTCCCCATCCCCAGGATTCTGACACTAAGCTAACATAGCTGTCCATGTCCCCATTCCCGGGATTCTGACACGAAGCTAACATCGCGGTCCATGTCCCCAATCTCTGGATTCTGACACGAAGCTAACATCTCTGTCCATGTCCCCATCCCCAGGATTCTGACACTAAGCTAACATCTCTGTCCATGTCCCCATCCCCAGGATTCTGACACTAAGCTAACATCTCTGTCCATGTCCCCAATCCCGGGATTCTGACACTAAGCTAACATAGCTGTCCGTGTCCCCAATCCCGGGATTCTGACACGAAGCTAACATCACTGTCCATGTCCCCAATCTCTGGATTCTGACACGAAGCTAACGTAGCTGTCCATGTCCCCATCCCCGGGATTCTGACACTAAGCTAACGTCTCTGTCCATGTCCCCATCCCCAGGATTCTGACACGAAGCTAACATCTCTGTCCATGTCCCCATCCCCAGGATTCTGACACTAAGCTAACATCTCTGTCCATGTCCCCATCCCCAGGATTCTGACACTAAGCTAA
This sequence comes from Heterodontus francisci, assembly GCF_036365525.1. Classification (NCBI taxonomy): domain Eukaryota; kingdom Metazoa; phylum Chordata; class Chondrichthyes; order Heterodontiformes; family Heterodontidae; genus Heterodontus; species Heterodontus francisci. Next base: position 206,946,017 of record NC_090373.1, on the reverse strand, counting down.
CGTCTCTGTCCATGTCCCCATCCCCAGGATTCTGACACGAAGCTAACATCTCTGTCCATGTCCCCATCCCCAGGATTCTGACACTAAGCTAACATCTCTGTCCATGTCCCCATCCCCAGGATTCTGACACTAAGCTAACATCTCTGTCCATGTCCCCAATCCCGGGATTCTGACACTAAGCTAACATCTCTGTCCATGTCCCCAATCCCGGGATTCTGACACTAAGTTAACATAGCTGTCCATGTCCCCAATCTCTGGATTCTGACACGAAGCTAACGTAGCTGTCCATGTCCCCATCCCCGGGATTCTGACACTAAGCTAGCATCACTGTCCATGTCCCCAATCCCCGGGATTCTGACTCTCAGCTCACATCGCTGTCCATGTCCCCATCTCCAGGATTGTGACACTAAGCTAACATCTCTGTCCATGTCCCCATCCCCAGGATTCTGACACTAAGCTAACATCTCTGTCCATGTCCCCATCCCCAGGATTCTGACTCTCAGCACACATCGCTGTCCATGTCCCCATCCCCAGGATTCTGACACTAAGCTAACATCTCTGTCCATGTCCCCATCCCCAGGATTCTGACTCTCAGCACACATCGCTGTTCATGTCCCCATCCCCGGGATTCTGACGCTAAGCTAACATCTCTGTCCATGTCCCCATCCCCAGGATTCTGACACTAAGCTAACATCACTGTCCATGTCCCCATCCCCAGGATTCTGACACTAAGCTAACATCGCTGTCCATGTCCCCATCCCCAGGATTCTGACACTAAGCTAACATCTCTGTCCATGTCCCCATCCCCAGGATTCTGACACTAAGCTAACATCACTGTCCATGTCCCCATCCCCAGGATTCTGACACTAAGCTAACATCGCTGTCCATGTCCCCATCCCCAGGATTCTGACACTAAGCTAACATCTCTGTCCATGTCCCCATCCCCAGGATTCTGACTCTCAGCTAACATCGCTGTTCATGTCCCCATCCCCAGGATTCTGACACTAAGCTAACATCTCTGTCCATGTCCCCATCCCCATTATTGTGACACTAAGCTAACATCTCTGTCCATGTCCCCATCCCCGGGATTCTGACTCTCAGCTAACATCGCTGTCCCCGTCCCCAATCCCGGGATTCTGACTTTCAGCTAACATCGCTGTCCATGTCCCCAATCCCGGGATTCTGACACTAAGCTAACATGGCTGTCCATGTTCCCATCCCCAGGATTCTGACTCTCACCTAACATCGCTGTCCATGTCCCCAATCCCGGGATTCTGACTCTCAGCTAACATCGCTGTCCATGTCCCCAATCCCGGGATTCTGACACTAAGCTAACATCTCTGTCCATGTCCCCAATCCCGGGATTCTGACTCTCAGCTAACATCGCTGTCCATGTCCCCATCTCTGGGATTCTGACACTAAGCTAACTTCGCTGTCCATGTCCCCATCCCCAGGATTCTGACACGAAGCTAACATCGCTGTCCCCGTCCCCAATCCCGGGATTCTGACTTTCAGCTAACATCGCTGTCCATGTCCCCAATCTCAGGATTCTGACTTTCAGCTAACATCACTGTCCATGTCCCCATCCCCAGGACTCTGACACGAAGCTAACATCGCTGTCCCCGTCCCCAATCCCGGGATTCTGACTTTCAGCTAACATCGCTGTCCATGTCCCCAATCCCAGGATTCTGACTTTCAGCACACATCTCTGTCCATGTCCCCATCCCCGGGATTCTGACTCTCAGCTAACATCTCTGTCCATGTCCCCATCCCCGGGATTCTGACTCACAGCTCACATCGCTGTCCATGTCCCCATCCCCAGGATTGTGACACTAAGCTAACATCTCTGTCCATGTCCCCATCCCCGGGATTCTGACACTAAGCTAACATCGCTGTTCATGTACCCATCCCCGGGATTCTGACACTAAGCTAACATCTCTGTCCATGTCCCCATCCCCGGGATTCTGACACTAAGCTAACATCACTGTCCATGTCCCCATCCCCAGGATTCGGACACTAAGCTAACATCGCTGTTCATGTACCCATCCCCGGGATTCTGACACTAAGCTAACATCTCTGTCCATGTCCCCATCCCCGGGATTCTGACACTAAGCTAACATCTCTGTCCATGTCCCCATCCCCAGGATTCTGACACTAAGCTAACATCTCTGTCCATGTCCCCATCCCCGGGATTCTGACTCTCAGCTAACATCGCTGTCCATGTCCCCATCCCCAGGATTCTGACACTAAGCTAACATCTCTGTCCATGTCCCCATCCCCGGGATTCTGACTCTCAGCTAACATCACTGTCCATGTCCCCATCCCCAGGATTCTGACACTAAGCTAACATCTCTGTCCATGTCCCCATCCCCGGGATTCTGACACTAAGCTAACATCACTGTCCATGTCCCCATCCCCGGGATTCTGACACTAAGCTAACATCTCTGTCCATATCCCCATCCCCAGGATTCTGACACTAAGCTAACATGTCTGTCCATGTCCCCATCCCCGGGATTCTGACTCTCAGCTAACATCACTGTCCATGTCCCCATCCCCGGGATTCTGACACTAAGCTAACATCTCTGTCCATATCCCCATCCCCAGGATTCTGACACTAAGCTAACATCTCTGTCCATGTCCCCATCCCCGGGATTCTGACTCTCAGCTAACATCACTGTCCATATCCCCATCCCCAAGATTCTGACACTAAGCTAACATCTCTGTCCATGTCCCCATCCCCAGGATTCGGACACTAAGCTAACATCTCTGTCCATATCCCCATCCCCAGGATTCTGACTCTCAGCTCACATCGCTGTCCATGTCCCCAATCCCGGGATTCTGACACTAAGCTAACATCGCGGTCCATGTCCCCAATCCCGGGATTCTGACACTAAGCTAACATCTCTGTCCATGTCCCCATCCCCGGGATTCTGACACTAAGCTAACATCTCTGTCCATGTCCCCATCCCCGGGATTCTGACACTAAGCTAACATCTCTGTCCATGTCCCCATCCCCGGGATTCTGACACTAAGCTAACACCTCTGTCCATGTCCCCATCCCCGGGATTCTGACACTAAGCTAACATCTCTGTCCATGTCCCCATCCCCAGGATTCTGACACTAAGCTAGCATCTCTGTCCATGTCCCCATCCCCAGGATTCTGACACTAAGCTAACATCTCTGTCCATGTCCCCATCCCCGGGATTCTGACACGAAGCTAACATCGCTGTCCATGTCCCCATCCCCAGGATTCTGACACGAAGCTAACATCACTGTCCATGTCCCCAATCTCTGGATTCTGACACGAAGCTAACATCTCTGTCCATGTCCCCATCCCCAGGATTCTGACACGAAGCTAACATCACTGTCCATGTCCCCAATCTCTGGATTCTGACACGAAGCTAACATCTCTGTCCATGTCCCCATCCCCAGGATTCTGACACTAAGCTAACATCTCTGTCCATGTCCCCATCCCCAGGATTCTGACACTAAGCTAACATCTCTGTCCATGTCCCCAATCCCGGGATTCTGACACTAAGCTAACATAGCTGTCCATGTCCCCAATCCCGGGATTCTGACACGAAGCGAACATCACTGTCCATGTCCCCAATCTCTGGATTCTGACACGAAGCTAACGTAGCTGTCCATGTCCCCATCCCCGGGATTCTGACACTAAGCTAACGTCTCTGTCCATGTCCCCATCCCCAGGATTCTGACACGAAGCTAACATCTCTGTCCATGTCCCCATCCCCAGGATTCTGACACTAAGCTAACATCTCTGTCCATGTCCCCATCCCCAGGATTCTGACACTAAGCTAACATCTCTGTCCATGTCCCCAATCCCGGGATTCTGACACTAAGCTAACATCTCTGTCCATGTCCCCAATCCCGGGATTCTGACACTAAGTTAACATAGCTGTCCATGTCCCCAATCTCTGGATTCTGACACGAAGCTAACGTAGCTGTCCATGTCCCCATCCCCGGGATTCTGACACTAAGCTAGCATCACTGTCCATGTCCCCAATCCCCGGGATTCTGACTCTCAGCTCACATCGCTGTCCATGTCCCCATCTCCAGGATTGTGACACTAAGCTAACATCTCTGTCCATGTCCCCATCCCCAGGATTCTGACACTAAGCTAACATCTCTGTCCATGTCCCCAATCCCGGGATTCTGACACTAAGCTAACATAGCTGTCCATGTCCCCAATCCCGGGATTCTGACACGAAGCTAACATCACTGTCCATGTCCCCAATCTCTGGATTCTGACACGAAGCTAACGTAGCTGTCCATGTCCCCATCCCCGGGATTCTGACACTAAGCTAACGTCTCTGTCCATGTCCCCATCCCCAGTATTCTGACACGAAGCTAACATCTCTGTCCATGTCCCCATCCCCAGGATTCTGACAGTAAGCTAACATCTCTGTCCATGTCCCCATCCCCAATATTCTGACTCTCAGCACACATCTCTGTCCATATCCCCATCCCCAGGATTCTGACTCTCAGCTGACATCGCTGTTCATGTCCCCATCCCCGGGATTCTGACACTAAGCTAACATCTCTGTCCATATCCCCATCCCCAGGATTCTGACTCTCAGCTCACATCGCTGTCCATGTCCCCAATCCCGGGATTCTGACACTAAGCTAACATCTCTGTCCATGTCCCCATCCCCAGGATTCTGACTCTCAGCACACATCTCTGTCCATATCCCCATCCCCAGGATTCTGACTCTCAGCTGACATCGCTGTTCATGTCCCCATCCCCGGGATTCTGACACTAAGCTAACATCTCTGTCCATATCCCCATCCCCAGGATTCTGACTCTCAGCTCACATCGCTGTCCATGTCCCCAATCCCGGGATTCTGACACTAAGCTAACATCGCGGTCCATGTCCCCAATCCCGGGATTCTGACACTAAGCTAACATCTCTGTCCATGTCCCCATCCCCGGGATTCTGACACTAAGCTAACACCTCTGTCCATGTCCCCATCCCTGGGATTCTGACACTAAGCTAACATCTCTGTCCATGTCCCCATCCCCAGGATTCTGACACTAAGCTAACATCTCTGTCCATGTCCCCATCCCCAGGATTCTGACACTAAGCTAACATCTCTGTCCATGTCCCCAATCCCGGGATTCTGACACTAAGCTAACATCTCTGTCCATGTCCCCAATCCCGGGATTCTGACACTAAGCTAACATAGCTGTCCATGTCCCCAATCCCGGGATTCTGACACGAAGCTAACATCGCGGTCCATGTCCCCAATCTCTGGATTCTGACACGAAGCTAACATCTCTGTCCATGTCCCCATCCCCAGGATTCTGACACTAAGCTAACATCTCTGTCCATGTCCCCATCCCCAGGATTCTGACACTAAGCTAACATCTCTGTCCATGTCCCCAATCCCGGGATTCTGACACTAAGCTAACATAGCTGTCCATGTCCCCAATCCCGGGATTCTGACACGAAGCTAACATCACTGTCCATGTCCCCAATCTCTGGATTCTGACACGAAGCTAACGTAGCTGTCCATGTCCCCATCCCCGGGATTCTGACACTAAGCTAACGTCTCTGTCCATGTCCCCATCCCCAGGATTCTGACACGAAGCTAACATCTCTGTCCATGTCCCCATCCCCAGGATTCTGACACTAAGCTAACATCTCTGTCCATGTCCCCATCCCCAGGATTCTGACACTAAGCTAACATCTCTGTCCATGTCCCCAATCCCGGGATTCTGACACTAAGCTAACATCTCTGTCCATGTCCCCAATCCCGGGATTCTGACACTAAGTTAACATAGCTGTCCATGTTCCCAATCTCTGGATTCTGACACGAAGCTAACGTAGCTGTCCATGTCCCCATCCCCGGGATTCTGACACTAAGCTAGCATCACTGTCCATGTCCCCAATCCCCGGGATTCTGACTCTCAGCTCACATCGCTGTCCATGTCTCCATCTCCAGGATTGTGACACTAAGCTAACATCTCTGTCCATGTCCCCATCCCCAGGATTCTGACACTAAGCTAACATCTCTGTCCATGTCCCCATCCCCAGGATTCTGACTCTCAGCACACATCGCTGTCCATGTCCCCATCCCCAGGATTCTGACACTAAGCTAACATCTCTGTCCATGTCCCCATCCCCAGGATTCTGACTCTCAGCACACATCGCTGTTCATGTCCCCATCCCCGGGATTCTGACTCTAAGCTAACATCTCTGTCCATGTCCCCATCCCCAGGATTCTGACACTAAGCTAACATCACTGTCCATGTCCCCATCCCCAGGATTCTGACACTAAGCTAACATCGCTGTCCATGTCCCCATCCCCAGGATTCTGACACTAAGCTAACATCTCTGTCCATGTCCCCATCCCCAGGATTCTGACACTAAGCTAACATCACTGTCCATGTCCCCATCCCCAGGATTCTGACACTAAGCTAACATCGCTGTCCATGTCCCCATCCCCAGGATTCTGACACTAAGCTAACATCTCTGTCCATGTCCCCATCCCCAGGATTCTGACTCTCAGCTAACATCGCTGTCCATGTCCCCATCCCCAGGATTCTGACACTAAGCTAACATCGCTGTCCATGTCCCCATCCCCAGGATTCTGACACTAAGCTAACATCTCTGTCCATGTCCCCATCCCCAGGATTCTGACTCTCAGCTAACATCGCTGTTCATGTCCCCATCCCCAGGATTCTGACACTAAGCTAACATCTCTGTCCATGTCCCCATCCCCATTATTGTGACACTAAGCTAACATCTCTGTCCATGTCCCCATCCCCGTGATTCTGACTCTCAGCTAACATCGCTGTCCCCGTCCCCAATCCCGGGATTCTGACTTTCAGCTAACATCGCTGTCCATGTCCCCAATCCCGGGATTCTGACACTAAGCTAACATGGCTGTCCATGTTCCCATCCCCAGGATTCTGACTCTCACCTAACATCGCTGTCCATGTCCCCAATCCCGGGATTCTGACTCTCAGCTAACATCGCTGTCCATGTCCCCAATCCCGGGATTCTGACACTAAGCTAACATCTCTGTCCATGTCCCCAATCCCGGGATTCTGACTCTCAGCTAACATCGCTGTCCATGTCCCCATCCCCGGGATTCTGACACTAAGCTAACATCTCTGTCCATGTCCCCATCCCCGGGATTCTGACACTAAGCTAACATCACTGTCCATGTCCCCATTCCCGGGATTCTGACACTAAGCTAACATCTCTGTCCATGTCCCCATCCCCGGGATTCTGACTTTCAGCTAACATCGCTGTCCATGTCCCCAATCCCGGGATTCTGACACTAAGCTAACATGGCTGTCCATGTTCCCATCCCCAGGATTCTGACTCTCACCTAACATCGCTGTCCATGTCCCCAATCCCGGGATTCTGACTCTCAGCTAACATCGCTGTCCATGTCCCCAATCCCGGGATTCTGACACTAAGCTAACATCTCTGTCCATGTCCCCAATCCCGGGATTCTGACTCTCAGCTAACATCGCTGTCCATGTCCCCATCCCCGGGATTCTGACACTAAGCTAACATCTCTGTCCATGTCCCCATCCCCGGGATTCTGACACTAAGCTAACATCACTGTCCATGTCCCCATTCCCGGGATTCTGACACTAAGCTAACATCTCTGTCCATGTCCCCATCCCCAGGATTCTGACTCTCAGCACACATCTCTGTCCATATCCCCATCCCCAGGATTCTGACTCTCAGCTCACATCGCTGTTCAGGTCCCCATCCCCGGGATTCTGACACTAAGCTAACATCTCTGTCCATGTCCCCATCCCCAGGATTCTGACTCTCAGCACACATCGCTGTCCATGTCCCCATCCCCAGGATTCTGACTCTCAGCTAACATCTCTGTCCATATCCCCATCCCCAGGATTCTGACTCTCAGCTGACATCGCTGTTCATGTCCCCATCCCCGGGATTCTGACACTAAGCTAACATGTCTGTCCATATCCCCATCCCCAGGATTCTGACTCTCAGCTCACATCGCTGTCCATGTCCCCAATCCCGGGATTCTGACACTAAGCTAACATCGCGGTCCATGTCCCCAATCCCGGGATTCTGACACTAAGCTAACATCTCTGTCCATGTCCCCATCCCCGGGATTCTGACACTAAGCTAACACCTCTGTCCATGTCCCCATCCCCGGGATTCTGACACTAAGCTAACATCTCTGTCCATGTCCCCATCCCCAGGATTCTGACACTAAGCTAACATCTCTGTCCATGTCCCCATCCCCAGGATTCTGACACTAAGCTAACATCTCTGTCCATGTCCCCAATCCCGGGATTCTGACACTAAGCTAACATCTCTGTCCATGTCCCCAATCCCGGGATTCTGACACTAAGCTAACATAGCTGTCCATGTCCCCATTCCCGGGATTCTGACACGAAGCTAACATCGCGGTCCATGTCCCCAATCTCTGGATTCTGACACGAAGCTAACATCTCTGTCCATGTCCCCATCCCCAGGATTCTGACACTAAGCTAACATCTCTGTCCATGTCCCCATCCCCAGGATTCTGACACTAAGCTAACATCTCTGTCCATGTCCCCAATCCCGGGATTCTGACACTAAGCTAACATAGCTGTCCATGTCCCCAATCCCGGGATTCTGACACGAAGCTAACATCACTGTCCATGTCCCCAATCTCTGGATTCTGACACTAAGCTAACGTAGCTGTCCATGTCCCCATCCCCGGGATTCTGACACTAAGCTAACGTCTCTGTCCATGTCCCCATCCCCAGGATTCTGACACGAAGCTAACATCTCTGTCCATGTCCCCATCCCCAGGATTCTGACACTAAGCTAACATCTCTGTCCATGTCCCCATCCCCAGGATTCTGACACTAAGCTAACATCTCTGTCCATGTCCCCAATCCCGGGATTCTGACACTAAGCTAACATCTCTGTCCATGTCCCCAATCCCGGGATTCTGACACTAAGTTAACATAGCTGTCCATGTCCCCAATCTCTGGATTCTGACACGAAGCTAACGTAGCTGTCCATGTCCCCATCCCCGGGATTCTGACACTAAGCTAGCATCTCTGTCCATGTCCCCATCCCCAGGATTCTGACACTAAGCTAACATAGCTGTCCATGTCCCCAATCCCGGGATTCTGACACTAAGCTAACATGGCTGTCCATGTTCCCATCCCCAGGATTCTGACTCTCACCTAACATCGCTGTCCATGTCCCCAATCCCGGGATTCTGACTCTCACCTAACATCTCTGTCCATGTTCCCATCCCCAGGATTCTGACTCTCACCTAACATCTCTGTCCATGTCCCCATCCCCAGGATTCTGACACTAAGCTAACATCACTGTTCATGTCCCCATCCCCAGGATTCTGACACTAAGCTAACACCTCTGTCCATGTCCCCATCCCCAGGATTCTGACACTAAGCTAACATCTCTGTCCATGTCCCCATCCCCGGGATTCTGACACTAAGCTAACATCTCTGTCCATGTCCCCATCCCCGGGATTCTGACACTAAGCTAACATCTCTGTCCATGTCCCCATCCCCGGGATTCTGACACTAAGCTAACATCTCTGTCCATGTCCCCATCCCCGGGATTCTGACTCTCAGCTAACATCGCTGTCCCCGTCCCCAATCCCGGGATTCTGACTTTCAGCTAACATCGCTGTCCATGTCCCCAATCCCGGGATTGTGACACTAAGCTAACATGGCTGTCCATGTTCCCATCCCCAGGATTCTGACTCTCACCTAACATCGCTGTCCATGTCCCCAATCCCGGGATTCTGACTCTCACCTAACATCGCTGTCCATGTCCCCAATCCCGGGATTCTGACTCTCAGCTAACATCGCTGTCCATGTCCCCAATCCCGGGATTCTGACTCTCACCTAACATCGCTGTCCATGTCCCCAATCCCGGGATTCTGACTCTCACCTAACATCGCTGTCCATGTCCCCAATCCCGGGATTCTGACTCTCACCTAACATCGCTGTCCATGTCCCCAATCCCGGGATTCTGACTCTCACCTAACATCTCTGTCCATGTCCCCATCCCCGGGATTCTGACTCTCAGCGAACATCGCTGTCCATGTCCCCAATCCCGGGATTCTGACACTAAGCTAACGTCGCTGTCCATGTCCCCATCCCCAGGATTCTGACTCTCAGCTCACATCGCTGTCCATGTCCCCATCCCCAGGATTCTGACACGAAGCTAACATCTCTGTCCATGTCCCCATCCCCGGGATTCTGACACTAAGCTAACATAGCTGTCCATGTCCCCAATCCCGGGATTCTGACACTAAGCTAACATGGCTGTCCATGTTCCCATCCCCAGGATTCTGACTCTCACCTAACATCGCTGTCCATGTCCCCAATCCCGGGATTCTGACTCTCACCTAACATCTCTGTCCATGTTCCCATCCCCAGGATTCTGACTCTCACCTAACATCTCTGTCCATGTCCCCATCCCCAGGATTCTGACACTAAGCTAACATCACTGTTCATGTCCCCATCCCCAGGATTCTGACACTAAGCTAACACCTCTGTCCATGTCCCCATCCCCAGGATTCTGACACTAAGCTAACATCTCTGTCCATGTCCCCATCCCCGGGATTCTGACACTAAGCTAACATCTCTGTCCATGTCCCCATCCCCGGGATTCTGACTCTCAGCTAACATCGCTGTCCCCGTCCCCAATCCCGGGATTCTGACTTTCAGCTAACATCGCTGTCCATGTCCCCAATCCCGGGATTCTGACACTAAGCTAACATGGCTGTCCATGTTCCCATCCCCAGGATTCTGACTCTCACCTAACATCGCTGTCCATGTCCCCAATCCCGGGATTCTGACTCTCACCTAACATCGCTGTCCATGTCCCCAATCCCGGGATTCTGACTCTCAGCTAACATCGCTGTCCATGTCCCCAATCCCGGGATTCTGACTCTCACCTAACATCGCTGTCCATGTCCCCAATCCCGGGATTCTGACTCTCACCTAACATCGCTGTCCATGTCCCCAATCCCGGGATTCTGACTCTCACCTAACATCGCTGTCCATGTCCCCAATCCCGGGATTCTGACTCTCACCTAACATCTCTGTCCATGTCCCCATCCCCGGGATTCTGACTCTCAGCGAACATCGCTGTCCATGTCCCCAATCCCGGGATTCTGACACTAAGCTAACGTCGCTGTCCATGTCCCCAATCCCGGGATTCTGACTTTCAGCTAACATCGCTGTCCATGTCCCCAATCCCGGGATTCTGACTCTCAGCTAACATCTCTGTCCATGTCCCCATCTCTGGGATTCTGACACTAAGCTAACATAGCTGTCCATGTCCCCAATCCCGGGATTCTGACACTAAGCTAACTTCGCTGTCCATGTCCCCAATCCCGGTATTCTGACTCTCAGCTAACATCTCTGTCCATGTCCCCATCTCTGGGATTCTGACACTAAGCTAACTTCGCTGTCCATGTCCCCAATCCCGGGATTCTGACACTAAGCTAACATCGCTGTCCATGTCCCCAATCCCGGGATTCTGACTCTCAGCTAACATCGCTGTCCCCGTCCCCAATCCCGGGATTCTGACTTTCAGCTAACATCGCTGTCCATGTCCCCAATCCCGGGATTCTGACACTAAGCTAACATGGCTGTCCATGTTCCCATCCCCAGGATTCTGACTCTCACCTAACATCGCTGTCCATGTCCCCAATCCCGGGATTCTGACTCTCACCTAACATCGCTGTCCATGTCCCCAATCCCGGGATTCTGACTCTCAGCTAACATCGCTGTCCATGTCCCCAATCCCGGGATTCAGACTCTCACCTAACATCGCTGTCCATGTCCCCAATCCCGGGATTCTGACTCTCACCTAACATCGCTGTCCATGTCCCCAATCCCGGGATTCTGACTCTCACCTAACATCGCTGTCCATGTCCCCAATCCCGGGATTCTGACTCTCACCTAACATCTCTGTCCATGTCCCCATCCCCGGGATTCTGACTCTCAGCGAACATCGCTGTCCATGTCCCCAATCCCGGGATTCTGACACTAAGCTAACGTCGCTGTCCATGTCCCCAATCCCGGGATTCTGACTTTCAGCTAACATCGCTGTCCATGTCCCCAATCCCGGGATTCTGACTTTCAGCTAACATCGCTGTCCATGTCCCCAATCCCGGGATTCTGACTCTCAGCTAACATCTCTGTCCATGTCCCCATCTCTGGGATTCTGACACTAAGCTAACATAGCTGTCCATGTCCCCAATCCCGGGATTCTGACACGAAGCTAACTTCGCTGTCCATGTCCCCAATCCCGGGATTCTGACTCTCAGCTAACATCTCTGTCCATGTCCCCATCTCTGGGATTCTGACACTAAGCAAACTTCGCTGTCCATGTCCCCAATCCCGGGATTCTGACACTAAGCTAACATCGCTGTCCATGTCCCCAATCCCGGGATTCTGACTTTCAGCTAACATCGCTGTCCATGTCCCCAATCCGGGATCCTGACTTTCAGCTAACATCGCTGTCCATGTCCCCAATCCCGGGATTCTGACTCTCAGCTAACATCTCTGTCCATGTCCCCATCTCTGGGATTCTGACACTAAGCTAACATAGCTGTCCATGTCCCCAATCCCGGGATTCTGACACGAAGCTAACATCTCTGTCCATGTCCCCATCCCCAGGATTCTTACACTAAGCTAACATCGCTGTCCCCAATCCTGGGATTCTGACACGAAGCTAACATCGCGGTCCATGTCCCCGTCCCCGGGATTCTGACACTAAGCTAACATCGGTGTCCATGTCCCCATCCCCGGGATTCTGACACTAAGCTAACATCTCTGTCCATGTCCCCATCCCCAGGATTCTGACACGAAGCTCACATCTCTGTCCATATCCCCATCCCCAGGATTCTGACTCTCAGCTAACATCGCTGTCCATGTTCCCATCCCCAGGATTCTGACACTAAGCTAACATCTCTGTCCATGTCCCCGATCCCGGGATTCTGACACTAAGCTAACATAGCTGTCCATGTCCCCAATCCCGGGATTCTGACACGAAGCTAACATCGCTGTCCATGTCCCCATCCCCGGGATTCTGACACTAAGCGAGCATCACTGTCCATGTCCCCATCCCCAGGATTCTGACTCTCAGCTAACATCGCTGTCCATGTCCCCATCCCCGGGATTCTGACACTAAGCTAACATCTCTGTTCATGTCCCCATCCCCGGGATTCTGACTCTCAGCTAACATCACTGTCCATGTCCCCATCCCCAGGATTCTGACTCTCAGCTAACATCGCTGTCCATGTCCCCATCCCCAGGATTCTGACACTAAGCTAACATCTCTGTCCATGTCCCCATCCCCGGGATTCTGACTCTCAGCTAACATCACTGTTCATGGTACCATCCCCAGGATTCTGACACTAAGCTAACATCTCTGTCCATGTCCCCATCCCCGGGATTCTGACTCTCAGCTAACATCGCTGTCCCCGTCCCCAATCCCGGGATTCTGACTTTCAGCTAACATCGCTGTCCATGTCCCCAATCCCGGGATTCTGACACTAAGCTAACATGGCTGTCCATGTTCCCATCCCCAGGATTCTGACTCTCACCTAACATCGCTGTCCATGTCCCCAATCCCGGGATTCTGACTCTCACCTAACATCGCTGTCCATGTCCCCAATCCCGGGATTCTGACTCTCAGCTAACATCGCTGTCCATGTCCCCATCCCCGGGATTCTGACTCTCAGCGAACATCGCTGTCCATGTCCCCAATCCCGGGATTCTGACACTAAGCTAACATCGCTGTCCATGTCCCCATCCCCAGGATTGTGACACTAAGCTAACATCTCTGTCCATGTCCCCATCCCCGGGATTCTGACACTAAGCTAACATCGCTGTCCATGTCCCCATCCCCGGGATTCTGACACGAAGCTAACATCACTGTCCATGTCCCCATCCCCAGGATTCTGACACTAAGCTAACATCACTGTCCATGTCCCCATCCCCGGGATTCTGACACTAAGCTAACATCTCTGTCCATGTCCCCATCCCCAGGATTCTGACACTAAGCTAACATCACTGTCCATGTCCCCATCCCCGGGATTCTGACTCTCAGCTCACATCGCTGTCCATGTCCCCATCCCCAGGATTCTGACACTAAGCTAACATCACTGTCCATGTCCCCATCCCCAGGATTCGGACACTAAGCTAACATCGCTGTCCATGTCCCCATCCCCAGGATTCTCACACTAAGCTAACATCTCTGTCCATGTCCCCATCCCCGGGATTCTGACTCTCAGCTAACATCACTGTCCATGTCCCCATCCCCGGGATTCTGACACTAAGCTAACATCTCTGTCCATGTCCCCATCCCCGGGATTCTGACTCTCAGCTAACATCACTGTCCATGTCCCCATCCCCGGGATTCTGGCACTAAGCTAATATCACTGTCCATGTCCCCATCCCCGGGATTCTGACACTAAGCAAACATCTCTGTCCATATCCCCATCCCCAGGATTCTGACACGAAGCTAACGTAGCTGTCCATGTCCCCATCCCCGGGATTCTGACTCTCAGCTAACATCACTGTCCATGTCCCCATCCCCAGGATTCTGACACTAAGCTAACATCTCTGTCCATGTCCCCATCCCCGGGATTCTGACACTAAGCTAACATCTCTGTCCATGTCCCCATCCCCAGGATTCTGACACTAAGCTAACATCTCTGTCCATGTCCCCATCCCCGGGATTCTGACACTAAGCTAACACCTCTGTCCATGTCCCCATCCCCGGGATTCTGACACTAAGCTAACATCTCTGTCCATGTCCCCATCCCCAGGATTCTGACACTAAGCTAACATCTCTGTCCATGTCCCCATCCCCAGGATTCTGACACTAAGCTAACATCTCTGTCCATGTCCCCATCCCCAGGATTCTGACACTAAGCTAACATCGCTGTCCATGTCCCCATCCCCAGGATTCTGACACTAAGCTAACATCGCTGTCCATGTCCCCATCCCCGGGATTCTGACACTAAGCTAGCATCACTGTCCATGTCCCCAATCCCGGGATTCTGACACTAAGCTAACATAGCTGTCCATGTCCCCAATCCCGGGATTCTGACACGAAGCTAACATCGCGGTCCATGTCCCCAATCTCTGGATTCTGACACGAAGCTAACGTAGCTGTCCATGTCCCCATCCCCGGGATTCTGACACTAAGCTAGCATCACTGTCCATGTCCCCATCCCCAGGATTCTGACTCTCAGCTCACATCGCTGTCCATGTCCCCATCCCCAGGATTGTGACACTAAGCTAACATCTCTGTCCATGTCCCCATCCCCAGGATTCTGACACTCAGCTAACATCTCTGTCCATGTCCCCATCCCCGGGATTCTGACACTAAGCTAACATCTCTGTCCATGTCCCCATCCCCGGGATTCTGACTCTCAGCTAACATCGCTGTCCCCGTCCCGAATCCCGGGATTCTGACTTTCAGCTAACATCGCTGTCCATGTCCCCAATCCCGGGATTCTGACACTAAGCTAACATGGCTGTCCATGTTCCCATCCCCAGGATTCTGACTCTCACCTAACATCGCTGTCCATGTCCCCATTCCCGGGATTCTGACGCTCACCTAACATCGCTGTCCATGTCCCCAATCCCGGGATTCTGACTCTCAGCTAACATCGCTGTCCATGTCCCCAATCCCGGGATTCAGACACTAAGCTAACATCGCTGTCCATGTCCCCATCCCCAGGATTGTGACACTAAGCTAACATCTCTGTCCATGTGCCCATCCCCGGGATTCTGACACTAAGCTAACATCGCTGTCCATGTCCCCATCCCCAGGATTCTGACACTAAGCTAACATCTCTGTCCATGTCCCCATCCCCGGGATTCTGACACTAAGCTAACATCTCTGTCCATGTCCCCATCCCCGGGATTCTGACTCTCAGCTAACATCGCTGTCACCGTCCCCAATCCCGGGATTCTGACTTTCAGCTAACATCGCTGTCCATGTCCCCAATCCCGGGATTCTGACACTAAGCTAACATGGCTGTCCATGTTCCCATCCCCAGGATTCTGACTCTCACCTAACATCGCTGTCCATGTCCCCAATCCCGGGATTCTGACTCTCACCTAACATCTCTGTCCATGTTCCCATTCCCAGGATTCTGACTCTCACCTAACATCTCTGTCCATGTCCCCATCCCCAGGATTCTGACACTAAGCTAACATCGCTGTCCATGTCCCCAATCCCGGGATTCTGACTCTCACCTAACATCTCTGTCCATGTTCCCATCCCCAGGATTCTGACTCTCACCTAACATCTCTGTCCATGTCCCCATCCCCAGGATTCTCACACTAAGCTAACATCTCTGTCCATGTCCCCATCCCCGGGATTCTGACACTAAGCTAACATCTCTGTCCATGTCCCCATCCCCGGGATTCTGACACTAAGCTAACATCTCTGTCCATGTCCCCATCCCCGGGATTCTGACTCTCAGCTAACATCGCTGGCCCCGTCCCCAATCCCGGGATTCTGACTTTCAGCTAACATCGCTGTCCATATCCCCATCCCCAGGATTCTGACACGAAGCTAACGTAGCTGTCCATGTCCCCATCCCCGGGATTCTGACTCTCAGCTAATATCACTGTCCATGTCCCCATCCCCAGGATTCTGACACTAAGCTAACATCTCTGTCCATGTCCCCATCCCCGGGATTCTGACACTAAGCTAACACCTCTGTCCATGTCCCCATCCCCGGGATTCTGACTCTCAGCTAACATCACTGTCCATGTCCCCATCCCCGGGATTCTGACACTAAGCTAACATCTCTGTCCATGTCCCCATCCCCGGGATTCTGACACTAAGCTAACACCTCTGTCCATGTCCCCATCCCCAGGATTCTGACACTAAGCTAACATCTCTGTCCATGTCCCCATCCCCAGGATTCTGACACTAAGCTAACATCTCTGTCCATGTCCCCAATCCCGGGATTCTGACACTAAGCTAACATAGCTGTCCATGTCCCCAATCCCGGGATTCTGACACGAAGCTAACATCGCGGTCCATGTCCCCAATCTCTGGATTCTGACACGAAGCTAACGTAGCTGTCCATGTCCCCATCCCCGGGATTCTGACACTAAGCTAGCATCACTGTCCATGTCCCCATCCCCAGGATTCTGACTCTCAGCTCACATCGCTGTCCATGTCCCCATCCCCAGGATTGTGACACTAAGCTAACATCTCTGTCCATGTCCCCATCCCCGGGATTCTGACACTAAGCTAACATCGCTGTCCATGTCCCCATCCCCAGGATTCTGACACTAAGCTAACATCTCTGTCCATGTCCCCATCCCCGGGATTCTGACACTAAGCTAACATCTCTGTCCATGTCCCCATCCCCAGGATTCTGACACTAAGCTAACATCTCTGTCCATGTCCCCATCCCCAGGATTCTGACACTAAGCTAACATCTCTGTCCATGTCCCCATCCCCAGGATTCTGACACTAAGCTAACATCGCTGTCCATGTCCCCATCCCCAGGATTCTGACACTAAGCTAACATCGCTGTCCATGTCCCCATCCCCGGGATTCTGACACTAAGCTAGCATCACTGTCCATGTCCCCAATCCCGGGATTCTGACACTAAGCTAACATAGCTGTCCATGTCCCCAATCCCGGGATTCTGACACGAAGCTAACATCGCGGTCCATGTCCCCAATCTCTGGATTCTGACACGAAGCTAACGTAGCTGTCCATGTCCCCATCCCCGGGATTCTGACACTAAGCTAGCATCACTGTCCATGTCCCCATCCCCAGGATTCTGACTCTCAGCTCACATCGCTGTCCATGTCTCCATCCCCAGGATTGTGACACTAAGCTAACATCTCTGTCCATGTCCCCATCCCCAGGATTCTGACACTCAGCTAACATCTCTGTCCATGTCCCCATCCCCGGGATTCTGACACTAAGCTAACATCTCTGTCCATGTCCCCATCCCCGGGATTCTGACTCTCAGCTAACATCGCTGTCCCCGTCCCGAATCCCGGGATTCTGACTTTCAGCTAACATCGCTGTCCATGTCCCCAATCCCGGGATTCTGACACTAAGCTAACATGGCTGTCCATGTTCCCATCCCCAGGATTCTGACTCTCACCTAACATCGCTGTCCATGTCCCCATTCCCGGGATTCTGACGCTCACCTAACATCGCTGTCCATGTCCCCAATCCCGGGATTCTGACTCTCAGCTAACATCGCTGTCCATGTCCCCAATCCCGGGATTCAGACACTAAGCTAACATCGCTGTCCATGTCCCCATCCCCAGGATTGTGACACTAAGCTAACATCTCTGTCCATGTGCCCATCCCAGGGATTCTGACACTAAGCTAACATCGCTGTCCATGTCCCCATCCCCAGGATTCTGACACTAAGCTAACATCTCTGTCCATGTCCCCATCCCCGGGATTCTGACACTAAGCTAACATCTCTGTCCATGTCCCCATCCCCGGGATTCTGACTCTCAGCTAACATCGCTGTCACCGTCCCCAATCCCGGGATTCTGACTTTCAGCTAACATCGCTGTCCATGTCCCCAATCCCGGGATTCTGACACTAAGCTAACATGGCTGTCCATGTTCCCATCCCCAGGATTCTGACTCTCACCTAACATCGCTGTCCATGTCCCCAATCCCGGGATTCTGACTCTCACCTAACATCTCTGTCCATGTTCCCATTCCCAGGATTCTGACTCTCACCTAACATCTCTGTCCATGTCCCCATCCCCAGGATTCTGACACTAAGCTAACATCGCTGTCCATGTCCCCAATCCCGGGATTCTGACTCTCACCTAACATCTCTGTCCATGTTCCCATCCCCAGGATTCTGACTCTCACCTAACATCTCTGTCCATGTCCCCATCCCCAGGATTCTCACACTAAGCTAACATCTCTGTCCATGTCCCCATCCCCGGGATTCTGACACTAAGCTAACATCTCTGTCCATGTCCCCATCCCCGGGATTCTGACACTAAGCTAACATCTCTGTCCATGTCCCCATCCCCGGGATTCTGACTCTCAGCTAACATCGCTGGCCCCGTCCCCAATCCCGGGATTCTGACTTTCAGCTAACATCGCTGTCCATATCCCCATCCCCAGGATTCTGACACGAAGCTAACGTAGCTGTCCATGTCCCCATCCCCGGGATTCTGACTCTCAGCTAACATCACTGTCCATGTCCCCATCCCCAGGATTCTGACACTAAGCTAACATCTCTGTCCATGTCCCCATCCCCGGGATTCTGACACTAAGCTAACACCTCTGTCCATGTCCCCATCCCCGGGATTCTGACTCTCAGCTAACATCACTGTCCATGTCCCCATCCCCGGGATTCTGACACTAAGCTAACACCTCTGTCCATGTCCCCATCCCCAGGATTCTGACACTAAGCTAACATCTCTGTCCATGTCCCCATCCCCAGGATTCTGACACTAAGCTAACATCTCTGTCCATGTCCCCAATCCCGGGATTCTGACACTAAGCTAACATAGCTGTCCATGTCCCCAATCCCGGGATTCTGACACGAAGCTAACATCGCGGTCCATGTCCCCAATCTCTGGATTCTGGCACGAAGCTAACGTAGCTGTCCATGTCCCCATCCCCGGGATTCTGACACTAAGCTAGCATCACTGTCCATGTCCCCATCCCCAGGATTCTGACTCTCAGCTCACATCGCTGTCCATGTCCCCATCCCCAGGATTGTGACACTAAGCTAACATCTCTGTCCATGTCCCCATCCCCGGGATTCTGACACTAAGCTAACATCGCTGTCCATGTCCCCATCCCCAGGATTCTGACACTAAGCTAACATCTCTGTCCATGTCCCCATCCCCGGGATTCTGGCACTAAGCTAACATCTCTGTCCATGTCCCCATCCCCGGGATTCTGACTCTCAGCTAACATCGCTGTCCCCGTCCCCAATCCCGGGATTCTGACTTTCAGCTAACATCGCTGTCCATGTCCCCAATCCCGGGATTCTGACACTAAGCTAACATGGCTGTCCATGTTCCCATCCCCAGGATTCTGACTCTCACCTAACATCTCTGTCCATGTTCCCATCCCCAGGATTCTGACTCTCACCTAACATCTCTGTCCATGTCCCCATCCCCAGGATTCTGACACTAAGCTAACATCGCTGTCCATGTCCCCAATCCCGGGATTCTGACACTAAGCTAACATCTCTGTCCATGTCCCCATCCCCAGGATTCTCACACTAAGCTAACATCTCTGTCCATGTCCCCATCCCCAGGATTCTGACACTAAGCTAACATCGCTGTCCATGTCCCCATCCCCGGGATTCTGACACTAAGCTAACATCTCTGTCCATGTCCCCATCCCCGGGATTCTGACACTAAGCTAACATCTCTGTCCATGTCCCCATCCCCGGGATTCTGACTCTCAGCTAACATCGCTGTCCCCGTCCCCAATCCCGGGATTCTGACTTTCAGCTAACATCGCTGTCCATGTCCCCAATCCCGGGATTCTGACACTAAGCTAACGTCGCTGTCCATGTCCCCAATCCCGGGATTCTGACACTAAGCTAACATCGCTGTCCATGTCCCCAATCCCGGGATTCTGACTTTCAGCTAACATCGCTGTCCATGTCCCCAATCCCGGGATTCTGACTCTCAGCTAACATCTCTGTCCATGTCCCCATCTCTGGGATTCTGACACTAAGCTAACATAGCTGTCCATGTCCCCAATCCCGGGATTCTGACACGAAGCTAACTTCGCTGTCCATGTCCCCAATCCCGGGATTCTGACTCTCAGCTAACATCTCTGTCCATGTCCCCATCTCTGGGATTCTGACACTAAGCTAACATCTCTGTCCATGTCCCCATCCCCGGGATTCTGACTCTCAGCTAACATCGCTGTCCCCGTCCCCAATCCCGGGATTCTTACTTTCAGCTAACATCGCTGTCCATGTCCCCAATCCCGGGATTCTGACACTAAGCTAACATGGCTGTCCATGTTCCCATCCCCAGGATTCTGACTCTCACCTAACATCGCTGTCCATGTCCCCAATCCCGGGATTCTGACTCTCACCTAACATCGCTGTCCATGTCCCCAATCCCGGGATTCTGACTCTCAGCTAACATCGCTGTCCATGTCCCCAATCCCGGGATTCTGACTCTCAGCTAACATCGCTGTCCATGTCCCCATCCCCGGGATTCTGACTCTCAGCGAACATCGCTGTCCATGTCCCCAATCCCGGGATTCAGACACTAAGCTAACATCGCTGTCCATGTCCCCATCCCCAGGATTCTCACACTAAGCTAACATCTCTGTCCATGTCCCCATCCCCGGGATTCTGACTCTCAGCTAACATCACTGTCCATGTCCCCATCCCCGGGATTCTGACACTAAGCTAACATCTCTGTCCATGTCCCCATCCCCGGGATTCTGACTCTCAGCTAACATCACTGTCCATGTCCCCATCCCCGGGATTCTGACACTAAGCTAATATCACTGTCCATGTCCCCATCCCCGGGATTCTGACACGAAGCTAACGTAGCTGTCCATATCCCCATCCCCAGGATTCTGACACGAAGCTAACGTAGCTGTCCATGTCCCCATCCCCGGGATTCTGACTCTCAGCTAACATCACTGTCCATGTCCCCATCCCCAGGATTCTGACACTAAGCTAACATCTCTGTCCATGTCCCCATCCCCGGGATTCTGACACTAAGCTAACACCTCTGTCCATGTCCCCATCCCCGGGATTCTGACACTAAGCTAACACCTCTGTCCATGTCCCCATCCCCGGGATTCTGACACTAAGCTAACATCTCTGTCCATGTCCCCATCCCCAGGATTCTGACACTAAGCTAACATCTCTGTCCATGTCCCCAATCCCGGGATTCTGACACTAAGCTAACATAGCTGTCCATGTCCCCAATCCCGGGATTCTGACACGAAGCTAACATCGCGGTCCATGTCCCCAATCTCTGGATTCTGACACGAAGCTAACGTAGCTGTCCATGTCCCCATCCCCGGGATTCTGACACTAAGCGAGCATCACTGTCCATGTCCCCATCCCCAGGATTCTGACTCTCAGCTCACATCGCTGTCCATGTCCCCAACCCCAGGATTGTGACACTAAGCTAACATCTCTGTCCATGTCCCCATCCCCGGGATTCTGACACTAAGCTAACATCGCTGTCCATGTCCCCATCCCCAGGATTCTGACACTAAGCTAACATCTCTGTCCATGTCCCCATCTCCGGGATTCTGACACTAAGCTAACATCTCTGTCCATGTCCCCATCCCCGGGATTCTGACTCTCAGCTAACATCGCTGTCCCCGTCCCCAATCCCGGGATTCTGACTTTCAGCTAACATCGCTGTCCATGTCCCCAATCCCGGGATTCTGACACTAAGCTAACATGGCTGTCCTTGTTCCCATCCCCAGGATTCTGACTCTCACCTAACATCGCTGTCCATGTCCCCAATCCCGGGATTCTGACTCTCACCTAACATCTCTGTCCATGTTCCCATCCCCAGGATTCTGACTCTCACCTAACATCTCTGTCCATGTCCCCATCCCCAGGATTCTGACACTAAGCTAACATCGCTGTCCATGTCCCCAATCCCGGGATTCTGACTCTCACCTAACATCTCTGTCCATGTTCCCATCCCCAGGATTCTGACTCTCACCTAACATCTCTGTCCATGTCCCCATCCCCAGGATTCTCACACTAAGCTAACATCTCTGTCCATGTCCCCATCCCCAGGATTCTGACACTAAGCTAACATCGCTGTCCATGTCCCCATCCCCGGGATTCTGACACTAAGCTAACATCTCTGTCCATGTCCCCATCCCCGGGATTCTGACACTAAGCTAACATCTCTGTCCATGTCCCCATCCCCGGGATTCTGACTCTCAGCTAACATCTCTGTCCATGTCCCCAATCCCGGGATTCTGACTTTCAGCTAACATCGCTGTCCATGTCCCCAATCCCGGGATTCTGACACTGAGCTAACATGGCTGTCCATGTTCCCATCCCCAGGATTCTGACTCTCACCTAACATCGCTGTCCATGTCCCCAATCCCGGGATTCTGACTCTCACCTAACATCGCTGTCCATGTCCCCAATCCCGGGATTCTGACTCTCAGCTAACATCGCTGTCCATGTCCCCATCCCCGGGATTCTGACTCTCAGCGAACATCGCTGTCCATGTCCCCAATCCCGGGATTCTGACACTAAGCTAACGTCGCTGTCCATGTCCCCAATCCCGGGATTCTGACTTTCAGCTAACATCGCTGTCCATGTCCCCAATCCCGGGATTCTGACTTTCAGCTAACATCGCTGTCCATGTCCCCAATCCCGGGATTCTGACTCTCAGCTAACATCTCTTTCCATGTCCCCATCTCTGGGATTCTGACACTAAGCTAACATAGCTGTCCATGTCCCCAATCCCGGGATTCTGACACGAAGCTAACTTCGCTGTCCATGTCCCCAATCCCGGGATTCTGACTCTCAGCTAACATCTCTGTCCATGTCCCCATCTCTGGGATTCTGACACTAAGCTAACTTCGCTGTCCATGTCCCCAATCCCGGGATTCTGACACTAAGCTAACATCGCTGTCCATGTCCCCAATCCCGGGATTCTGACTTTCAGCTAACATCGCTGTCCATGTCCCCAATCCCGGGATCCTGACTTTCAGCTAACATCGCTGTCCATGTCCCCAATCCCGGGATTCTGACTCTCAGCTAACATCTCTGTCCATGTCCCCATCTCTGGGATTCTGACACTAAGCTAACATCTCTGTCCATGTCCCCAATCCCTGGATCCTGACTTTCAGCTAACATAGCTGTCCATGTCCCCAATCCCGGGATTCTGACACGAAGCTAACATCTCTGTCCATGTCCCCATCCCCAGGATTCTTACACTAAGCTAACATCGCTGTCCCCAATCCCGGGATTCTGACACGAAGCTAACATCGCGGTCCATGTCCCCGTCCCCGGGATTCTGACACTAAGCTAACACCTCTGTCCATGTCCCCATCCCCGGGATTCTGACACTAAGCTAACATCTCTGTCCATGTCCCCATCCCCAGGATTCTGACACGAAGCTCACATCGCTGTCCATATCCCCATCCCCAGGATTCTGACTCTCAGCTAACATCGCTGTCCATGTTCCCATCCCCGGGATTCTGACACTAAGCTAACATCTCTGTCCATGTCCCCGATCCCGGGATTCTGACACTAAGCTAACATAGCTGTCCATGTCCCCAATCCCGGGATTCTGACACGAAGCTAACATCGCGGTCCATGTCCCCAATCTCTGGATTCTGACACGAAGCTAACATCGCTGTCCATGTCCCCATCCCCGGGATTCTGACACTAAGCGAGCATCACTGTCCACGTCCCCATCCCCAGGATTCTGACACTAAGCGAGCATCACTGTCCATGTCCCCATCCCCAGGATTCTGACTCTCAGCTAACATCGCTGTCCATGTCCCCATCCCCGGGATTCTGACACTAAGCGAGCATCACTGTCCATGTCCCCATCCCCAGGATTGTGACACTAAGCTAACATCTCTCTCCATGTCCCCATCCCCGGGATTCTGACACTAAGCTAACATCTCTGTTCATGTCCCCATCCCGAGGATTCTGACACTAAGCTAACATCTCTGTCCATGTCCCCATCCCCGGGATTCTGACTCTCAGCTAACATCACTGTTCATGTCCCCATCCCCAGGATTCTGACACTAAGCTAACATCTCTGTCCATGTCCCCATCCCCGGGATTCTGACTCTCAGCTAACATCTCTGTCCATGTCCCCATCCCCGGGATTCTGACTCTCAGCTAACATCGCTGTCCCCGTCCCCAATCCCGGGATTCTGACTTTCAGCTAACATCGCTGTCCTTGTCCCCAATCCCGGGATTCTGACACTAAGCTAACATGGCTGTCCATGTTCCCATCCCCAGGATTCTGACTCTCACCTAACATCGCTGTCCATGTCCCCAATCCCGGGATTCTGACTCTCACCTAACATCGCTGTCCATGTCCCCAATCCCGGGATTCTGACTCTCAGCTAACATCGCTGTCCATGTCCCCAATCCCGGGATTCTGACTCTCAGCTAACATCGCTGTCCATGTCCCCATCCCCGGGATTCTGACTCTCAGCGAACATCGCTGTCCATGTCCCCAATCCCGGGATTCTGACACTAAGCTAACATCGCTGTCCATGTCCCCATCCCCAGGATTGTGACACTAAGCTAACATCTCTGTCCATGTCCCCATCCCCGGGATTCTGACACTAAGCTAACGTAGCTGTCCATGTCCCCATCCCCGGGATTCTGACTCTCAGCTAACATCACTGTCCATGTCCCCATCCCCAGGATTCTGACACTAAGCTAACATCGCTGTCCATGTCCCCATCCCGGGATTCTGACACTAAGCTAACATCTCTGTCCATGTCCCCAATCCCGGGATTCTGACACGA
The DNA here is from genome assembly GCF_036365525.1 of Heterodontus francisci. NCBI lineage: Eukaryota > Metazoa > Chordata > Chondrichthyes > Heterodontiformes > Heterodontidae > Heterodontus > Heterodontus francisci. The sequence goes on along the minus strand of NC_090373.1, from coordinate 206,920,504 downwards.
AGCTAACGTAGCTGTCCATGTCCCCATCCCCGGGATTCTGACACGAAGCTAGCATCACTGTCCATTTCCCCATCCCCAGGATTCTGACTCTCAGCTCACATCGCTGTCCATGTCCCCATCCCCAGGATTGTGACACTAAGCTAACATCTCTGTCCATGTCCCCATCCCCGGGATTCTGACACTAAGCTAACATCGCTGTCCATGTCCCCATCCCCAGGATTCTGACACTAAGCTAACATCTCTGTCCATGTCCCCATCCCCGGGATTCTGACACTAAGCTAACATCTCTGTCCATGTCCCCATCCCCGGGATTCTGACTCTCAGCTAACATCGCTGTCCCCGTCCCCAATCCCGGGATTCTGACTTTCAGCTAACATCGCTGTCCATGTCCCCAATCCCGGGATTCTGACACTAAGCTAACATGGCTGTCCATGTTCCCATCCCCAGGATTCTGACTCTCACCTAACATCGCTGTCCATGTCCCCAATCCCGGGATTCTGACTCTCACCTAACATCGCTGTCCATGTCCCCAATCCCGGGATTCTGACTCTCAGCTAACATCGCTGTCCATGTCCCCAATCCCGGGATTCTGACTCTCAGCTAACATCGCTGTCCATGTCCCCATCCCCGGGATTCTGACTCTCAGCGAACATCGCTGTCCATGTCCCCAATCCCGGGATTCTGACACTAAGCTAACATTGCTGTCCATGTCCCCATCCCCAGGATTCTCACACTAAGCTAACATCTCTGTCCATGTCCCCATCCCCGGGATTCTGACTCTCAGCTAACATCACTGTCCATGTCCCCATCCCCGGGATTCTGACACTAAGCTAACATCTCTGTCCATGTCCCCATCCCCGGGATTCTGACTCTCAGCTAACATCACTGTCCATGTTCCCATCCCCGGGATTCTGACACTAAGCTAATATCACTGTCCATGTCCCCATCCCCGGGATTCTGACACTAAGCTAACATCTCTGTCCATATCCCCATCCCCAGGATTCTGACACGAAGCTAACGTAGCTGTCCATGTCCCCATCCCTGGGATTCTGACTCTCAGCTAACATCACTGTCCATGTCCCCATCCCCAGGATTCTGACACTAAGCTAACATCTCTGTCCATGTCCCCATCCCCAGGATTCTGACACTAAGCTAACATCTCTGTCCATGTCCCCATCCCCAGGATTCTGACACTAAGCTAACATCTCTGTCCATGTCCCCAATCCCGGGATTCTGACACTAAGCTAACATAGCTGTCCATGTCCCCAATCCCGGGATTCTGACACGAAGCTAACATCTCTGTCCATGTCCCCATCCCCGGGATTCTGACACTAAGCTAACATCTCTGTCCATGTCCCCATCCCCAGGATTCTGACACTAAGCTAACGTAGCTGTCCATGTCCCCATCCCCGGGATTCTGACACGAAGGTAACATCGCTGTCCATGTCCCCATCCCCAGGATTCTGACTCTCAGCTCACATCGCGGTCCATGTCCCCAATCTCTGGATTCTGACACGAAGCTAACGTAGCTGTCCATGTCCCCATCCCCGGGATTCTGACACGAAGCTAACATCTCTGTCCATGTCCCCATCCCCGGGATTCTGACACTAAGCTAGCATCACTGTCCATGTCCCCATCCCCAGGATTCTGACTCTCAGCTCACATCGCTGTCCATGTCCCCATCCCCAGGATTCTGACACTAAGCTAACATCTCTGTCCATGTCCCCATCCCCAGGATTCTGACACTAAGCTAGCATCGCTGTCCATGTCCCCATCCCCAGGATTCAACACTAAGCTAACATCTCTGTCCATGTCCCCATCCCCAGGATTCTGACACTAAGCTAACGTAGCTGTCCATGTCCCCATCCCCGGGATTCTGACACTAAGCTAGCATCACTGTCCATGTCCCCATCCCCAGGATTCTGACTCTCAGCTCACATCGCTGTCCATGTCCCCATCCCCGGGATTCTGACACTAAGCTAACACCTCTGTCCATGTCCCCATCCCCGGGATTCTGACACTAAGCTAACATCTCTGTCCATGTCCCCATCCCCAGGATTCTGACACTAAGCTAACATCTCTGTCCATGTCCCCATCCCCAGGATTCTGACACTAAGCTAACATCTCTGTCCATGTCCCCATCCCCAGGATTCTGACACTAAGCTAACATCTCTGTCCATGTCCCCATCCCCAGGATTCTGACACTAAGCTAACATCGCTGTCCATGTCCCCATCCCCGGGATTCTGACACTAAGCTAACATCTCTGTCCATGTCCCCAATCCCGGGATTCTGACACTAAGCTAACATAGCTGTCCATGTCCCCAATCCCGGGATTCTGACACGAAGCTAACATCGCGGTCCATGTCCCCAATCTCTGGATTCTGACACGAAGCTAACGTAGCTGTCCATGTCCCCATCCCCGGGATTCTGACTCTCAGCTCACATCGCTGTCCATGTCCCCATCCCCAGGATTGTGACACTAAGCTAACATCTCTGTCCATGTCCCCATCCCCGGGATTCTGACTCTCAGCTCACATCGCTGTCCATGTCCCCATCCCCAGGATTGTGACACTAAGCTAACATCTCTGTCCATGTCCCCATCCCCGGGATTCTGACACTAAGCTAACATCGCTGTCCATGTCCCCATCCCCAGGATTCTGACACTAAGCTAACATCTCTGTCCATGTCCCCATCCCCGGAATTCTGACACTAAGCTAACATCTCTGTCCATGTCCCCATCCCCGGGATTCTGACTCTCAGCTAACATCGCTGTCCCCGTCCCCAATCCCGGGATTCTGACTTTCAGCTAACATCGCTGTCCATGTCCCCAATCCCGGGATTCTGACACTAAGCTAACATGGCTGTCCATGTTCCCATCCCCAGGATTCTGACTCTCACCTAACATCGCTGTCCATGTCCCCAATCCCGGGATTCTGACTCTCACCTAACATCGCTGTCCATGTCCCCAATCCCGGGATTCTGACTCTCAGCTGACATCGCTGTCCATGTCCCCAATCCCGGGATTCTGACTCTCAGCTAACATCGCTGTCCATGTCCCCATCCCCGGGATTCTGACTCTCAGCGAACATCGCTGTCCATGTCCCCAATCCCGGGATTCTGACACTAAGCTAACATCGCTGTCCATGTCCCCATCCCCAGGATTCTCACACTAAGCTAACATCTCTGTCCATGTCCCCATCCCCGGGATTCTGACTCTCAGCTAACATCACTGTCCATGTCCCCATCCCCGGGATTCTGACACTAAGCTAACATCTCTGTCCATGTCCCCATCCCCGGGATTCTGACTCTCAGCTAACATCACTGTCCATGTCCCCATCCCCGGGATTCTGACACTAAGCTAATATCACTGTCCATGTCCCCATCCCCGGGATTCTGACACTAAGCTAACATCTCTGTCCATATCCCCATCCCCAGGATTCTGACACGAAGCTAACGTAGCTGTCCATGTCCCCATCCCCGGGATTCTGACTCTCAGCTAACATCACTGTCCATGTCCCCATCCCCAGGATTCTGACACTAAGCTAACATCTCTGTCCATGTCCCCATCCCCGGGATTCTGACACTAAGCTAACACCTCTGTCCATGTCCCCATCCCCGGGATTCTGACACTAAGCTAACATCTCTGTCCATGTCCCCATCCCCAGGATTCTGACACTAAGCTAACATCTCTGTCCATGTCCCCATCCCCAGGATTCTGACACTAAGCTAACATCTCTGTCCATGTCCCCATCCCCAGGATTCTGACACTAAGCTAACATCGCTGTCCATGTCCCCATCCCCGGGATTCTGACACTAAGCTAACATCTCTGTCCATGTCCCCAATCCCGGGATTCTGACACTAAGCTAACATAGCTGTCCATGTCCCCATCCCCGGGATTCTGACACTAAGCTAACATCTCTGTCCATGTCCCCATCCCCGGGTTTCTGACTCTCAGCTAACATCGCTGTCCCCGTCCCCAATCCCGGGATTCTGACTTTCAGCTAACATCGCTGTCCATGTCCCCAATCCCGGGATTCTGACACTAAGCTAACATGGCTGTCCATGTTCCCATCCCCAGGATTCTGACTCTCACCTAACATCGCTGTCCATGTCTCCAATCCCGGGATTCTGACTCTCACCTAACATCTCTGTCCATGTTCCCATCCCCAGGATTCTGACTCTCACCTAACATCTCTGTTCATGTCCCCATCCCCAGGATTCTGACACTAAGCTAACATCTCTGTCCATGTCCCCATCCCCAGGATTCTGACACTAAGCTAACATCTCTGTCCATGTCCCCATCCCCGGGATTCTGACTCTCACCTAACATCTCTGTCCATGTCCCCATCCCCAGGATTCTGACTCTCACCTAACATCTCTGTCCATGTCCCCATCCCCAGGATTCTGACACTAAGCTAACATCTCTGTCCATGTCCCCATCCCCGGGATTCTGACTCTCACCTAACATCTCTGTCCATGTCCCCATCCCCAGGATTCTGACACTAAGCTAACATCTCTGTCCATGTCCCCATCCCCGGGATTCTGACTCTCACCTAACATCTCTGTCCATGTCCCCATCCCCAGGATTCTGACACTAAGCTAACATCTCTGTCCATGTCCCCATCCCCGGGATTCTGACTCTCAGCTAACATCACTGTTCATGTCCCCATCCCCAGGATTCTGACACTAAGCTAACATCTCTGTCCATGTCCCCTTCCCCAGGATTCTGACTCTCACCTAACATCTCTGTCCATGTCCCCATCCCCAGGATTCTGACACTAAGCTAACATCTCTGTCCATGTCCCCATCCCCGGGATTCTGACACTAAGCTAACATCTCTGTCCATGTCCCCATCCCCGGGATTCTGACTCTCAGCTAACATCGCTGTCCCCGTCCCCAATCCCGGGATTCTGACTTTCAGCTAACATCGCTGTCCATGTCCCCAATCCCGGGATTCTGACACTAAGCTAACATGGCTGTCCATGTTCCCATCCCCAGGATTCTGACTCTCACCTAACATCGCTGTCCATGTCCCCAATCCCGGGATTCTGACTCTCACCTAACATCGCTGTCCATGTCCCCAATCCCGGGATTCTGACTCTCAGCTAACATCGCTGTCCATGTCCCCATCCCCGGGATTCTGACTCTCAGCGAACATCGCTGTCCATGTCCCCAATCCCGGGATTCTGACACTAAGCTAACATCGCTGTCCATGTCCCCAATCCCGGGATTCTGACTTTCAGCTAACATCGCTGTCCATGTCCCCAATCCCGGGATTCTGACTTTCAGCTAACATCTCTGTCCATGTCCCCAATCCCGGGATTCTGACTCGCAGCTAACATCTCTGTCCATGTCCCCATCTCTGGGATTCTGACACTAAGCTAACATAGCTGTGCATGTCCCCAATCCCGGGATTCTGACACGAAGCTAACTTCGCTGTCCATGTCCCCAATCCCGGGATTCTGACTCTCAGCTAACATCTCTGTCCATGTCCCCATCTCTGGGATTCTGACACTAAGCTAACTTCGCTGTCCATGTCCCCAATCCCGGGATTCTGACACTAAGCTAACATCGCTGTCCATGTCCCCAATCCCGGGATCCTGACTTTCAGCTAACATCGCTGTCCATGTCCCCAATCCCGGGATTCTGACTCTCAGCTAACATCTCTGTCCATGTCCCCATCTCTGGGATTCTGACACTAAGCTAACATAGCTGTCCATGTCCCCAATCCCGGGATTCTGACACGAAGCTAACATCTCTGTCCATGTCCCCATCCCCAGGATTCTTACACTAAGCTAACATCGCTGTCCCCAATCCCGGGATTCTGACACGAAGCTAACATCGCGGTCCATGTCCCCGTCCCCGGGATTCTCACACTAAGCTAACACCTCTGTCCATGTCCCCATCCCTGGGATTCTGACACTAAGCTAACATCTCTGTCCATGTCCCCATCCCCAGGATTCTGACACGAAGCTCACATCGCTGTCCATGTCCCCATCCCCAGGATTCTGACACGAAGCTCACATCTCTGTCCATATCCCCATCCCCAGGATTCTGACTCTCAGCTAACATCGCTGTCCATGTTCCCATCCCCGGGATTCTGACACTAAGCTAACATCTCTGTCCATGTCCCCGATCCCGGGATTCTGACACTAAGCTAACATAGCTGTCCATGTCCCCAATCCCGGGATTCTGACACTAAGCTAACATCGCTGTCCATGTCCCCATCCCCAGGATTCTCACACTAAGCTAACATCTCTGTCCATGTCCCCATCCCCGGGATTCTGACTCTCAGCTAACATCACTGTCCATGTCCCCATCCCCGGGATTCTGACACTAAGCTAACATCTCTGTCCATGTCCCCATCCCCGGGATTCTGACTCTCAGCTAACATCACTGTCCATGTCCCCATCCCCGGGATTCTGACACTAAGCTAATATCACTGTCCATGTCCCCATCCCCGGGATTCTGACACTAAGCTAACATCTCTGTCCATATCCCCATCCCCAGGATTCTGACACGAAGCTAACGTAGCTGTCCATGTCCCCATCCCCGGGATTCTGACTCTCAGCTAACATCACTGTCCATGTCCCCATCCCCAGGATTCTGACACTAAGCTAACATCTCTGTCCATGTCCCCATCCCCGGGATTCTGACACTAAGCTAACACCTCTGTCCATGTCCCCATCCCCGGGATTCTGACACTAAGCTAACATCTCTGTCCATGTCCCCATCCCCAGGATTCTGACACTAAGCTAACATCTCTGTCCATGTCCCCATCCGCAGGATTCTGACACTAAGCTAACATCTCTGTCCATGTCCCCATCCCCAGGATTCTGACACTAAGCTAACATCGCTGTCCATGTCCCCATCCCCGGGATTCTGACACTAAGCTAACATCTCTGTCCATGTCCCCAATCCCGGGATTCTGACACTAAGCTAACATAGCTGTCCATGTCCCCATCCCCGGGATTCTGACACTAAGCTAACATCTCTGTCCATGTCCCCATCCCCGGGATTCTGACTCTCAGCTAACATCGCTGTCCCCGTCCCCAATCCCGGGATTCTGACTTTCAGCTAACATCGCTGTCCATGTCCCCAATCCCGGGATTCTGACACTAAGCTAACATGGCTGTCCATGTTCCCATCCCCAGGATTCTGACTCTCACCTAACATCGCTGTCCATGTCCCCAATCCCGGGATTCTGACTCTCACCTAACATCTCTGTCCATGTTCCCATCCCCAGGATTCTGACTCTCACCTAACATCTCTGTCCATGTCCCCATCCCCAGGATTCTGACACTAAGCTAACATCTCTGTCCATGTCCCCATCCCCAGGATTCTGACTCTCACCTAACATCTCTGTCCATGTCCCCATCCCCAGGATTCTGACACTAAGCTAACATCTCTGTCCATGTCCCCATCCCCGGGATTCTGACTCTCACCTAACATCTCTGTCCATGTCCCCATCCCCAGGATTCTGACACTAAGCTAACATCTCTGTCCATGTCCCCATCCCCGGGATTCTGACTCTCACCTAACATCTCTGTCCATGTCCCCATCCCCAGGATTCTGACACTAAGCTAACATCTCTGTCCATGTCCCCATCCCCGGGATTCTGACTCTCAGCTAACATCACTGTTCATGTCCCCATCCCCAGGATTCTGACACTAAGCTAACATCTCTGTCCATGTCCCCTTCCCCAGGATTCTGACTCTCACCTAACATCTCTGTCCATGTCCCCATCCCCAGGATTCTGACACTAAGCTAACATCTCTGTCCATGTCCCCATCCCCGGGATTCTGACACTAAGCTAACATCTCTGTCCATGTCCACATCCCCGGGATTCTGACTCTCAGCTAACATCGCTGTCACCGTCCCCAATCCCGGGATTCTGACTTTCAGCTAACATCGCTGTCCATGTCCCCAATCCCGGGATTCTGACACTAAGCTAACATGGCTGTCCATGTTCCCATCCCCAGGATTCTGACTCTCACCTAACATCGCTGTCCATGTCCCCAATCCCGGGATTCTGACTTTCACCTAACATCGCTGTCCATGTCCCCAATCCCGGGATTCTGACTCTCAGCTAACATCGCTGTCCATGTCCCCATCCCCGGGATTCTGACTCTCAGCGAACATCGCTGTCCATGTCCCCAATCCTGGGATTCTGACACTAAGCTAACATCGCTGTCCATGTCCCCAATCCCGGGATTCTGACTTTCAGCTAACATCGCTGTCCATGTCCCCAATCCCGGGATTCTGACTTTCAGCTAACATCGCTGTCCATGTCCCCAATCCCGGGATTCTGACTCGCAGCTAACATCTCTGTCCATGTCCCCATCTCTGGGATTCTGACACTAAGCTAACATAGCTGTGCATGTCCCCAATCCCGGGATTCTGACACGAAGCTAACTTCGCTGTCCATGTCCCCAATCCCGGGATTCTGACTCTCAGCTAACATCTCTGTCCATGTCCCCATCTCTGGGATTCTGACACTAAGCTAACTTCGCTGTCCATGTCCCCATCCCCGGGATTCTGACACTAAGCTAACATCTCTGTCCATATCCCCATCCCCAGGATTCTGACACGAAGCTAACGTAGCTGTCCATGTCCCCATCCCCGGGATTCTGACTCTCAGCTAACATCACTGTCCATGTCCCCATCCCCAGGATTCTGACACTAAGCTAACATCTCTGTCCATGTCCCCATCCCCGGGATTCTGACACTAAGCTAACACCTCTGTCCATGTCCCCATCCCCGGGATTCTGACACTAAGCTAACATCTCTGTCCATGTCCCCATCCCCAGGATTCTGACACTAAGCTAACATCTCTGTCCATGTCCCCATCCCCAGGATTCTGACACTAAGCTAACATCTCTGTCCATGTCCCCATCCCCAGGATTCTGACACTAAGCTAACATCTCTGTCCATGTCCCCATCCCCAGGATTCTGACACTAAGCTAACATCGCTGTCCATGTCCCCATCCCCGGGATTCTGACACTAAGCTAACATCTCTGTCCATGTCCCCAATCCCGGGATTCTGACACTAAGCTAACATCTCTGTCCATGTCCCCATCCCCGGGATTCTGACTCTCAGCTAACATCGCTGTCCCCGTCCCCAATCCCGGGATTCTGACTTTCAGCTAACATCGCTGTCCATGTCCCCAATCCCGGGATTCTGACACTAAGCTAACATGGCTGTCCATGTTCCCATCCCCAGGATTCTGACTCTCACCTAACATCGCTGTCCATGTCCCCAATCCCGGGATTCTGACTCTCACCTAACATCTCTGTCCATGTTCCCATCCCCAGGATTCTGACTCTCACCTAACATCTCTGTCCATGTCCCCATCCCCAGGATTCTGACACTAAGCTAACATCTCTGTCCATGTCCCCATCCCCAGGATTCTGACTCTCACCTAACATCTCTGTCCATGTCCCCATCCCCAGGATTCTGACACTAAGCTAACATCTCTGTCCATGTCCCCATCCCCGGGATTCTGACTCTCACCTAACATCTCTGTCCATGTCCCCATCCCCAGGATTCTGACACTAAGCTAACATCTCTGTCCATGTCCCCATCCCCGGGATTCTGACTCTCACCTAACATCTCTGTCCATGTCCCCATTTCCAGGATTCTGACACTAAGCTAACATCTCTGTCCATGTCCCCATCCCCGGGATTCTGACTCTCAGCTAACATCACTGTTCATGTCCCCATCCCCAGGATTCTGACACTAAGCTAACATCTCTGTCCATGTCCCCTTCCCCAGGATTCTGACTCTCACCTAACATCTCTGTCCATGTCCCCATCCCCAGGATTCTGACACTAAGCTAACATCTCTGTCCATGTCCCCATCCCCGGGATTCTGACACTAAGCTAACATCTCTGTCCATGTCCCCATCCCCGGGATTCTGACTCTCAGCTAACATCGCTGTCCCCGTCCCCAATCCCGGGATTCTGACTTTCAGCTAACATCGCTGTCCATGTCCCCAATCCCGGGATTCTGACACTAAGCTAACATGGCTGTCCATGTTCCCATCCCCAGGATTCTGACTCTCACCTAACATCGCTGTCCATGTCCCCAATCCCGGGATTCTGACTTTCACCTAACATCGCTGTCCATGTCCCCAATCCCGGGATTCTGACTCTCAGCTAACATCGCTGTCCATGTCCCCATCCCCGGGATTCTGACTCTCAGCGAACATCGCTGTCCATGTCCCCAATCCTGGGATTCTGACACTAAGCTAACATCGCTGTCCATGTCCCCAATCCCGGGATTCTGACTTTCAGCTAACATCGCTGTCCATGTCCCCAATCCCGGGATTCTGACTTTCAGCTAACATCGCTGTCCATGTCCCCAATCCCGGGATTCTGACTCGCAGCTAACATCTCTGTCCATGTCCCCATCTCTGGGATTCTGACACTAAGCTAACATAGCTGTGCATGTCCCCAATCCCGGGATTCTGACACGAAGCTAACTTCGCTGTCCATGTCCCCAATCCCGGGATTCTGACTCTCAGCTAACATCTCTGTCCATGTCCCCATCTCTGGGATTCTGACACTAAGCTAACTTCGCTGTCCATGTCCCCAATCCCGGGATTCTGACACTAAGCTAACATCGCTGTCCATGTCCCCAATCCCGGGATCCTGACTTTCAGCTAACATCGCTGTCCATGTCCCCAATCCCGGGATTCTGACTCTCAGCTAACATCTCTGTCCATGTCCCCATCTCTGGGATTCTGACACTAAGCTAACATCGCTGTCCATGTCCCCAATCCCGGGATTCTGACACGAAGCTAACATCTCTGTCCATGTCCCCATCCCCAGGATTCTTACACTAAGCTAACATCGCTGTCCCCAATCCCGGGATTCTGACACGAAGCTAACATCGCGGTCCATGTCCCCGTCCCCGGGATTCTGACACTAAGCTAACACCTCTGTCCATGTCCCCATCCCTGGGATTCTGACACTAAGCTAACATCTCTGTCCATGTCCCCATCCCCAGGATTCTGACACGAAGCTCACATCGCTGTCCATGTCCCCATCCCCAGGATTCTGACACGAAGCTAACATCTCTGTCCATGTCCCCATCCCCGGGATTCTGACTCTCAGCTAACATCACTGTCCATGTCCCCATCCCCGGGATTCTGACACGAAGCTAACATCTCTGTCCATATCCCCATCCCCAGGATTCTGACTCTCAGCTAACATCGCTGTCCATGTTCCCATCCCCGGGATTCTGACACTAAGCTAACATCTCTGTCCATGTCCCCGATCCCGGGATTCTGACACTAAGCTAACATAGCTGTCCATGTCCCCAATCCCGGGATTCTGACACGAAGCTAACATCGCGGTCCATGTCCCCAATCTCTGGATTCTGACACGAAGCTAACGTAGCTGTCCATGTCCCCATCCCCGGGATTCTGACACTAAGCGAGCATCACTGTCCATGTCCCCATCCCCAGGATTCTGACTCTCAGCTCACATCGCTGTCCATGTCCCCATCCCCAGGATTGTGACACTAAGCTAACATCTCTGTCCATGTCCCCATCCCCGGGATTCTGACACTAAGCTAACATCTCTGTCCATGTCCCCATCCCCGGGATTCTGACTCTCAGCTAACATCGCTGTCCATGTCCCCATCCCCGGGATTCTGACACTAAGCTAACATCTCTGTCCATGTCCCCATCCCCGGGATTCTGACTCTCAGCTAACATCGCTGTCCATGTCCCCATCCCCGGGATTCTGACACTAAGCTAACATCGCTGTCCATGTCCCCATCCCCGGGATTCTGACTCTCAGCTAACATCACTGTTCATGTCCCCATCCCCGGGATTCTGACACTAAGCTAACATCTCTGTTCATGTCCCCATCCCCAGGATTCTGACACTAAGCTAACATCTCTGTCCATGTCCCCATCCCCGGGATTCTGACTCTCAGCTAACATCACTGTTCATGTCCCCATCCCCAGGATTCTGACACTAAGCTAACATCACTGTCCATGTCCCCATCCCCGGGATTCTGACACTAAGCTAACATCTCTGTCCATGTCCCCATCCCCGGGATTCTGACTCTCAGCTAACATCTCTGTCCATGTCCCCATCCCCGGGATTCTGACTCTCAGCTAACATCGCTGTCCCCGTCCCCAATCCCGGGATTCTGACTTTCAGCTAACATCGCTGTCCATGTCCCCAATCCCGGGATTCTGACACTAAGCTAACATGGCTGTCCATGTTCCCATCCCCAGGATTCTGACTCTCACCTAACATCGCTGTCCATGTCCCCAATCCCGGGATTCTGACTCTCACCTAACATCGCTGTCCATGTCCCCAATCCCGGGATTCTGACTCTCAGCTAACATCGCTGTCCATGTCCCCAATCCCGGGATTCTGACTCTCAGCTAACATCGATGTCCATGTCCCCATCCCCGGGATTCTGACTCTCAGCGAACATCGCTGTCCATGTCCTCAATCCCGGGATTCTGACACTAAGCTAACATCGCTGTCCATGTCCCCATCCCCAGGATTGTGACACTAAGCTAACATCTCTGTCCATGTCCCCATCCCCGGGATTCTGACACTAAGCTAACGTAGCTGTCCATGTCCCCATCCCCAGGATTGTGACACTAAGCTAACATCACTGTCCATGTCCCCATCCCCGGGATTCTGACACTAAGCTAACATCGCTGTCCATGTCCCCATCCCCAGGATTCTGACACTAAGCTAACATCTCTGTCCATGTCCCCATCCCCGGGATTCTGACACTAAGCTAACATCGCGGTCCATGTCCCCATCCCCAGGATTCTGACACTAAGCTAACATCACTGTCCATGTCCCCATCCCCGGGATTCTGACTCTCAGCTAACATCTCTGTCCATGTCCCCATCCCCGGGATTCTGACTCTCAGCTAACATCGCTGTCCCCGTCCCCAATCCCGGGATTCTGACTTTCAGCTAACATCGCTGTCCATGTCCCCAATCCCGGGATTCTGACACTAAGCTAACATGGCTGTCCATGTTCCCATCCCCAGGATTCTGACTCTCACCTAACATCGCTGTCCATGTCCTCAATCCCGGGATTCTGACTCTCACCTAACATCGCTGTCCATGTCCCCAATCCCGGGATTCTGACTCTCAGCTAACATCGCTGTCCATGTCCCCAATCCCGGGATTCTGACTCTCAGCTAACATCGCTGTCCATGTCCCCATCCCCGGGATTCTGACTCTCAGCGAACATCGCTGTCCATGTCCCCAATCCCGGGATTCCGACACTAAGCTAACATCGCTGTCCATGTCCCCATCCCCAGGATTGTGACACTAAGCTAACATCTCTGTCCATGTCCCCATCCCCGGGATTCTGACACTAAGCTAACATCGCTGTCCATGTCCCCATCCCCGGGATTCTGACACTAAGCTAACATCACTGTCCATGTCCCCATCCCCAGGATTCTGACACTAAGCTAACATCACTGTCCATGTCCCCATCCCCAGGATTCTGACACTAAGCTAACATCACTGTCCATGTCCCCATCCCCGGGATTCTGACTCTCAGCTCACATCGCTGTCCATGTCCCCATCCCCAGGATTCTGACACTAAGCTAACATCACTGTCCATGTCCCCATCTCCAGGATTCGGACACTAAGCTAACATCGCTGTCCATGTCCCCATCCCCAGGATTCTCACACTAAGCTAACATCTCTGTCCATGTCCCCATCCCCGGGATTCTGACTCTCAGCTAACATCACTGTCCATGTCCCCATCCCCGGGATTCTGACACTAAGCTAACATCTCTGTCCATGTCCCCATCCCCGGGATTCTGACACTAAGCTAATATCACTGTCCATGTCCCCATCCCCAGGATTCTGACACTAAGCTAACATCTCTGTCCATATCCCCATCCCCAGGATTCTGACACGAAGCTAACGTAGCTGTCCATGTCCCCATCCCCGGGATTCTGACACTAATTTAACATCACTGTCCATGTCCCCATCCCCGGGATTCTGACACTAAGCTAACATCTCTGTCCATATCCCCATCCCCAGGATTCTGACACTAAGCTAACATCTCTGTCCATATCCCCATCCTCAGGATTCTGACTCTCAGCTCACATCGCTGTCCATGTCCCCATCCCCGGGATTCTGACACTAAGCTAACATCTCTGTCCATGTCCCCATCCCCAGGATTCTGACTCTCAGCTCACATCGCTGTTCACGTCCCCATCCCCGGGATTCTGACACTAAGCTAACATCTCTGTCCATGTCCTCAATCCCGGGATTCTGACACTATGCTAACATAGCTGTCCATGTCCGCAATCCCGGGATTCTGACACGAAGCTAACATCGCGGTCCATGTCCCCAATCCCGGGATTCTGACACTAAGCTAACATCGCTGTCCATGTCCCCATCCCCGGGATTCTGACACGAAGCTAACATCGCGGTCCATGTCCCCATCCCCGGCATTCTGACCCTAAGCTAACATCTCTGTCCATGTCCCCAATCCCGGGATCCTGACTTTCAGCTAACATCGCTGTCCATGTCCCCAATCCCGGGATTCTGACTCTCAGCTAACATCTCTGTCCATGTCCCCATCTCTGGGATTCTGACACTAAGCTAACATAGCTGTCCATGTCCCCAATCCCGGGATTCTGACACGAAGCTAACATCTCTGTCCATGTCCCCATCCCCAGGATTCTTACACTAAGCTAACATCGCTGTCCCCAATCCCGGGATTCTGACACGAAGCTAACATCGCGGTCCATGTCCCCGTCCCCGGGATTCTGACACTAAGCTAACACCTCTGTCCATGTCCCCATCCCTGGGATTCTGACACTAAGCTAACATCTCTGTCCATGTCCCCATCCCCAGGATTCTGACACGAAGCTCACATCGCTGTCCATGTCCCCATCCCCAGGATTCTGACACGAAGCTAACATCTCTGTCCATGTCCCCATCCCCGGGATTCTGACACGAAGCTAACATCTCTGTCCATATCCCCATCCCCAGGATTCTGACTCTCAGCTAACATCGCTGTCCATGTTCCCATCCCCGGGATTCTGACACTAAGCTAACATCTCTGTCCATGTCCCCGATCCCGGGATTCTGACACTAAGCTAACATAGCTGTCCATGTCCCCAATCCCGGGATTCTGACACGAAGCTAACATCGCGGTCCATGTCCCCAATCTCTGGATTCTGACACGAAGCTAACGTAGCTGTCCATGTCCCCATCCCCGGGATTCTGACACTAAGCGAGCATCACTGTCCATGTCCCCATCCCCAGGATTCTGACTCTCAGCTCACATCGCTGTCCATGTCCCCATCCCCAGGATTGTGACACTAAGCTAACATCTCTGTCCATGTCCCCATCCCCGGGATTCTGACACTAAGCTAACATCTCTGTCCATGTCCCCATCCCCGGGATTCTGACTCTCAGCTAACATCGCTGTCCATGTCCCCATCCCCGGGATTCTGACACTAAGCTAACATCGCTGTCCATGTCCCCATCCCCGGGATTCTGACTCTCAGCTAACATCACTGTTCATGTCCCCATCCCCGGGATTCTGACACTAAGCTAACATCTCTGTTCATGTCCCCATCCCCAGGATTCTGACACTAAGCTAACATCTCTGTCCATGTCCCCATCCCCGGGATTCTGACTCTCAGCTAACATCACTGTTCATGTCCCCATCCCCAGGATTCTGACACTAAGCTAACATCACTGTCCATGTCCCCATCCCCGGGATTCTGACACTAAGCTAACATCTCTGTCCATGTCCCCATCCCCGGGATTCTGACTCTCAGCTAACATCTCTGTCCATGTCCCCATCCCCGGGATTCTGACTCTCAGCTAACATCTCTGTCCCCGTCCCCAATCCCGGGATTCTGACTTTCAGCTAACATCGCTGTCCATGTCCCCAATCCCGGGATTCTGACACTAAGCTAACATGGCTGTCCATGTTCCCATCCCCAGGATTCTGACTCTCACCTAACATCGCTGTCCATGTCCCCAATCCCGGGATTCTGACTCTCACCTAACATCGCTGTCCATGTCCCCAATCCCGGGATTCTGACTCTCAGCTAACATCGCTGTCCATGTCCCCAATCCCGGGATTCTGACTCTCAGCTAACATCGATGTCCATGTCCCCATCCCCGGGATTCTGACTCTCAGCGAACATCGCTGTCCATGTCCTCAATCCCGGGATTCTGACACTAAGCTAACATCGCTGTCCATGTCCCCATCCCCAGGATTGTGACACTAAGCTAACATCTCTGTCCATGTCCCCATCCCCGGGATTCTGACACTAAGCTAACGTAGCTGTCCATGTCCCCATCCCCAGGATTGTGACACTAAGCTAACATCACTGTCCATGTCCCCATCCCCGGGATTCTGACACTAAGCTAACATCGCTGTCCATGTCCCCATCCCCAGGATTCTGACACTAAGCTAACATCTCTGTCCATGTCCCCATCCCCGGGATTCTGACACTAAGCTAACATCGCGGTCCATGTCCCCATCCCCAGGATTCTGACACTAAGCTAACATCACTGTCCATGTCCCCATCCCCGGGATTCTGACTCTCAGCTAACATCTCTGTCCATGTCCCCATCCCCGGGATTCTGACTCTCAGCTAACATCGCTGTCCCCGTCCCCAATCCCGGGATTCTGACTTTCAGCTAACATCGCTGTCCATGTCCCCAATCCCGGGATTCTGACACTAAGCTAACATGGCTGTCCATGTTCCCATCCCCAGGATTCTGACTCTCACCTAACATCGCTGTCCATGTCCTCAATCCCGGGATTCTGACTCTCACCTAACATCGCTGTCCATGTCCCCAATCCCGGGATTCTGACTCTCAGCTAACATCGCTGTCCATGTCCCCAATCCCGGGATTCTGACTCTCAGCTAACATCGCTGTCCATGTCCCCATCCCCGGGATTCTGACTCTCAGCGAACATCGCTGTCCATGTCCCCAATCCCGGGATTCCGACACTAAGCTAACATCGCTGTCCATGTCCCCATCCCCAGGATTGTGACACTAAGCTAACATCTCTGTCCATGTCCCCATCCCCGGGATTCTGACACTAAGCTAACATCGCTGTCCATGTCCCCATCCCCGGGATTCTGACACTAAGCTAACATCACTGTCCATGTCCCCATCCCCAGGATTCTGACACTAAGCTAACATCACTGTCCATGTCCCCATCCCCAGGATTCTGACACTAAGCTAACATCACTGTCCATGTCCCCATCCCCGGGATTCTGACTCTCAGCTCACATCGCTGTCCATGTCCCCATCCCCAGGATTCTGACACTAAGCTAACATCACTGTCCATGTCCCCATCTCCAGGATTCGGACACTAAGCTAACATCGCTGTCCATGTCCCCATCCCCAGGATTCTCACACTAAGCTAACATCTCTGTCCATGTCCCCATCCCCGGGATTCTGACTCTCAGCTAACATCACTGTCCATGTCCCCATCCCCGGGATTCTGACACTAAGCTAACATCTCTGTCCATGTCCCCATCCCCGGGATTCTGACACTAAGCTAATATCACTGTCCATGTCCCCATCCCCAGGATTCTGACACTAAGCTAACATCTCTGTCCATATCCCCATCCCCAGGATTCTGACACGAAGCTAACGTAGCTGTCCATGTCCCCATCCCCGGGATTCTGACACTAATTTAACATCACTGTCCATGTCCCCATCCCCGGGATTCTGACACTAAGCTAACATCTCTGTCCATATCCCCATCCCCAGGATTCTGACACTAAGCTAACATCTCTGTCCATATCCCCATCCTCAGGATTCTGACTCTCAGCTCACATCGCTGTCCATGTCCCCATCCCCGGGATTCTGACACTAAGCTAACATCTCTGTCCATGTCCCCATCCCCAGGATTCTGACTCTCAGCTCACATCGCTGTTCACGTCCCCATCCCCGGGATTCTGACACTAAGCTAACATCTCTGTCCATGTCCTCAATCCCGGGATTCTGACACTATGCTAACATAGCTGTCCATGTCCGCAATCCCGGGATTCTGACACGAAGCTAACATCGCGGTCCATGTCCCCAATCCCGGGATTCTGACACTAAGCTAACATCGCTGTCCATGTCCCCATCCCCGGGATTCTGACACGAAGCTAACATCGCGGTCCATGTCCCCATCCCCGGCATTCTGACACTAAGCTAACATCTCTGTCCATGTCCCCATCCCCGGGATTCTGACACTAAGCTAACATCTCTGTCCATGTCCCCATCCCCGGGATTCTGACACTAAGCTAACATCTCTGTCCATGTCCCCAATCCCGGGATTCTGACACGAAGCTAACATCGCTGTCCATGTCCCCAATCCCGGGATTCTGACACGAAGCTAACATCTCTGTCCATGTCCCCAATCCCGGGATTCTGACACTAAGCTAACATCTCTGTCCACGTCCCCAATCCCGGGATTCTGACACGAAGCTAACATCGCGGTCCATGTCCCCATCCCCGGGATTCTGACACGAAGCTAACATCTCTGTCCATGTTCCCAATCCCGGGATTCTGACACGAAGCTAACATCGCGGTCCATGTCCCCAATCCCGGGATTCTGACACGAAGCTAACATCTCTGTCCATGTCCCCAATCCCGGGATTCTGACACGAAGCTAACATCGCGGTCCATGTCCCCAATCCCGGGATTCTGACACGAAGCTAACATCTCTGTCCATGTCCCCAATCCCGGGATTCTGACACTAAGCTAACATCTCTGTCCATGTCCCCAATCCCGGGATTCTGACACTAAGTTAACATCTCTGTCCATGTCCCCATCCCCAGGATTCTGACACTAAGCTAACATCGCTGTCCATGTCCCCAATCCCGGGATTCTGACACGAAGCTAACATCGCGGTCCATGTCCCCAATCCCGGGATTCTGACACGAAGCTAACATCGCTGTCCATGTCCCCAATCCCTGGATTCTGACACGAAGCTAACATCGCGGTCCATGTCCCCATCCCCGGGATTCTGACACTAAGCTAACATCTCTGTCCATGTCCCCAATCCCGGGATTCTGACACTAAGCTAACATCTCTGTCCATGTCCCCAATCCCGGGATTCTGACACGAAGCTAAAATCTCTGTCCATGTCCCCATCCCCGGGATTCTGACACGAAGCTAACATCTCTGTCCATGTCCCCAATCCCGGGATTCTGACACGAAGCTAACATCGCTGTCCATGTCCCCAATCCCGGGATTCTGACACTAAGCTAACATGTCTGTCCATGTCCCCATCCCCAGGATTCTGACACTAAGCTAACATCTCTGTCCATGTCCCCATCCCCAGGATTCTGACACTAAGCTAACATCGCTGTCCATGTCCCCATCCCCGGGATTCTGACACTAAGCTAACATCTCTGTCCATGTCCCCATCCCCGGGATTCTGACACGAAGCTAACATCTCTGTCCATGTCCCCAATCCCGGGATTCTGACACGAAGCTAACATCGCTGTCCATGTCCCCAATCCCGGGATTCTGACACTAAGCTAACATGTCTGTCCATGTCCCCATCCCCAGGATTCTGACACTAAGCTAACATCTCTGTCCATGTCCCCATCCCCAGGATTCTGACACTAAGCTAACATCGCTGTCCATGTCCCCATCCCCGGGATTCTGACACTAAGCTAACATCTCTGTCCATGTCCCCATCCCCGGGATTCTGACTCTCAGCTAACATCTCTGTCCATGTCCCCATCCCCAGGATTCTGACACTAAGCTAACATCGCTGTCCATGTCCCCATCCCCGGGATTCTGACACTAAGCTAACATCTCTGTCCATGTCCCCATCCCCGGGATTCTGACACTAAGCTAACATCGCGGTCCATGTCCCCAATCTCGGGATTCTGACACGAAGCTAACTTAGCTGTCCATGTCCCACACCCTGCTCGCGTCGCACCGTCTCGGCCTCCCCGCTCGCGTCGCACCATCTCGGCCTCCCCGCTCGCGTCGCCCCCTCTCGTCCTCCCCACTTGCATTGCCCCCCTCTCGGCCTCCCCGCTCATGTCGCCCCGTCTCGTGCTCCCCGCTCGCGTCGCCCCATCTCGTCCTCCCCACTCAGACTGTATGAGCGGTGTGTTATCTGTTATACTGAAGGTCCGGCAGACCCCAGTGTGTCTTGACAGTTTCAGGGAGATGGATATGTTTTAAAATGACTGTAAGGCCTGAGGGCTGTGGCTTGTGAGGTTATTTATGGCTTTGCAGTGTCAGCAATGATACTCCCTCAATTTCTGTGCTTCAGGTAAGGTATATCAGTGCAGTGAGTGGCACTATTCCAGACTTAGTGTTGGCCAGAGTGCTTACTGATTGAACAAAGGTAGAATGATGTTCCTTTCGTCGAGCTGACAGAGAGGTGTCCGAAAGACACCAGCTGAATAATTTACTTTCCCTGCTCAGCTCTCCTTATGGGACCTTGACTTCATTTCAGTTTGTGCTGACTGGATCAGCATCACTGAATTCATTCCCCTCAGGAGTGCAATGTCCAGATTCAGGGGCAGGGACAATGACTTAAAGGGATAATATGTCAACGAGATTCCTCAGGCGAGGGAAGACCTGGGAATTTACAACTCATTCCCTTTTCCTGGTATTTTGTCTCTTTTCCAGATCAAAGCTGGCTGTTATTCCACAGGATCCAATCCTGTTCAGCGGCACAGTGCGAGAAAATCTGGATCCACTGAGGCAGCATACAGACAACGAGCTGCACAGTGTGTTGGAGCAGTGTCACCTACTGGAACTGACACAGCGAATGGGTAAGTGTGGGTCAGAGCAGCCATCACAGTAACTGTATCCATTTGTATTGATGACGACTTGTGTGTGTCATTGATTGCCCATGTCTCTCTCTACCTCAGGTGGATTAGACACAGAGCTCAGTGAGAGGGGGAAGAATTTATCCATTGGACAGAGACAGCTAATCTGCCTGGCAAGGGCACTTCTCACTCAGGCCAAGGTACTGATCCAGTAGGCATTGTTGGCATAGGGAGCCATTGATTTCTCCTTCAGTCTCCCGGGAATCCTGTCTCTGCTGCCTCTTCCTGGACCTCCATCCACAAGAAGGTTTGAGAAGGCAGCTCACCACCATCTTCTCAAGGGCAATTAGGGATGGGCAGTAAATGCTGGCATTGCCAGTGAAGCCCACATCCCATGAATGAATAACAGAAAAAAAACACCTGTAGTTGTCCGAGGATGAGTTTGTTACTACTGGGGCTGCGTCATTCCAAGTGAACAGCACTCCTGCTTGCCAATGCAGCCTCTGCAGCCTTGAGGCGGCACAGTGGCGCAGTGGTTAGCACTGCAGCCTCACAGCTCCAGTGCCCCGGGTTCAATTCTGGGTACTGCCTGTGTGGAGTTTGCAAGTTCTCCCTGTGTCTGCGTGGGTTTCCTCCGGGTGCTCCGGTTTCCTCCCACATGCCAAAGACTTGCTGGTTGATAGGTTAATTGGCCATTATAAATTGCCCCTAGTATAGGTAGGTGGTAGGGAAATATAGGGACAGGTGGGGATGTGGTAGGAATATGGGATTAGTGTAGGATTAGTATAAATGGGTGGTTGATGGTCGGCACAGACTCGGTGGGCCGAAGGGCCTGTTTCAGTGCTGTATCTCTAAACAAAACTAAACTAAACTGATAAGCTTCATCCAGCACAGAAAAGCTCAGGTCAGGACAGGACGATAGCTCTGCAATTCAAGCTGGCATTCCAGGACACAATAGTGCCATCACGGTGAACCCGACCACAATACCGGGAGTTAGTGCCATAACAGTGAACTCCACCACAGTACCGGGAGTTAGTGCCATAACAGTGAACCCCACCACGGTACCGAGAGTTAGTGCCATAACAGTGAACCCCACTACAGTACTGAGAGTTAGTGCCATAACAGTGAACCCCACTACAGTACTGAGAGTTAGTGCCATAACAGTGAACCCCACTACAGTACTGAGAGTTAGTGCCATAACAGTGAACCCCACCACGGTACCGAGAGTTAGTGCCATAACCGTGAACCCCACCAGAGTACTGAGAGTTAGTGCCATAACAGTGAACCCCACTACAGTACTGAGAGTTAGTGCCATAACAGTGAACCCCACTACAATACTGGGAGTTAGTGCCATAACAGTGAACTCCACCACAGTACCGGGAGTTA
The DNA here is from genome assembly GCF_036365525.1 of Heterodontus francisci. NCBI lineage: Eukaryota > Metazoa > Chordata > Chondrichthyes > Heterodontiformes > Heterodontidae > Heterodontus > Heterodontus francisci. The sequence goes on along the minus strand of NC_090373.1, from coordinate 206,898,328 downwards.
GTGCCATAACAGTGAACCCCACTACAGTACTGAGAGTTAGTGCCATAACAGTGAACACCACTACAGTACTGAGAGTTCGTGCCATAACAGTGAACCCCACTACAGTACTGAGAGTTAGTGCCATAACAGTGAACCCCACTACAGTACTGAGAGTTAGTGCCATAACAGTGAACCCCACTACAGTACTGAGAGTTAGTGCCATAACAGTGAACACCACTACAGTACTGAGAGTTAGTGCCATAACAGTGAACCCCACTACAGTACTGAGAGTTAGTGCCATAACAGTGAACCCCACGTCAGTACTGAGAGTTAGTGCCATAACAGTGAACCCCACTACAGTACTGAGAGTTCGTGCCATAACAGTGAACCCCACGTCAGTACTGAGAGTTAGTGCCATAACAGTGAACACCGCTACAGTACTGAGAGTTAGTGCCATAACAGTGAACCCCACTACAGTACTGAGAGTTAGTGCCATAACAGTGAACCCCACGTCAGTACTGAGAGTTAGTGCCATAACAGTGAACCCCACTACAGTACTGAGAGTTAGTGCCATAACAGTGAACACCACTACAGTACTGAGAGTTCATGCCATAACAGTGAACCCCACTACCGTACTGAGAGTTAGTGCCATAACAGTGAACCCCACTACAGTACTGAGAGTTCGTGCCATAACAGTGAACCCCACGTCAGTACTGAGAGTTCGTGCCATAACAGTGAACCCCACTACAGTACTGAGAGTTAGTGCCATAACAGTGAACCCCACTACAGTACTGAGAGTTAGTGCCATAACAGTGAACACCACTACAGTACTGAGAGTTAGTGCCATAACAGTGAACCCCACTACAGTACTGAGAGTTAGTGCCATAACAGTGAACACCACTACAGTACTGAGAGTTAGTGCCATAACAGTGAACCCCACTACAGTACTGAGAGTTAGTGCCATAACAGTGAACACCACTACAGTACTGAGAGTTAGTGCCATAACAGTGAACACCACTACAGTACTGAGAGTTAGTGCCATAACAGTGACCCCCACTACAATACTGAGAGTTAGTTCCAAAACAGTGAACACCACTACAGTACTGAGAGTTAGTGCCATAACAGTGAACCCCACTACAGTACTGAGAGTTAGTGCCATAACAGTGAACCCCACTACAGTACTGAGAGTTAGTGCAATAACAGTGAACACCACTACAGTACTGAGAGTTAGTGCCATAACAGTGAACACCACTACAGTACTGAGAGTTAGTGCCATAACAGTGAACACCACGACCTTACTGAGAGTTAGTGCCATAACAGTGAACCCCACTACAGTACTGAGAGTTAGTGCCATAACAGTGAACCCCACTACAGTACTGAGAGTTAGTGCCATAACAGTGAACACCACTACAGTACTGAGAGTTAGTGCCATAACAGTGAACACCACTACAGTACTGAGAGTTAGTGCCATAACAGTGACCCCCACTACAGTACTGAGAGTTAGTGCCATAACAGTGAACACCACTACAGTACTGAGAGTTAGTGCCATAACAGTGAACCCCACTACAGTACTGAGAGTTAGTGCCATAACAGTGACCCCCACTACAATACTGAGAGTTAGTTCCAAAACAGTGAACACCACTACAGTACTGAGAGTTAGTGCCATAACAGTGAACCCCACTACAGTACTGAGAGTTAGTGCCATAACAGTGAACCCCACTACAGTACTGAGAGTTAGTGCCATAACAGTGAACCCCACTACAGTACTGAGAGTTAGTGCCAAAACAGTGAACACCACTACAGTACTGAGAGTTAGTGCCATAACAGTGAACACCACTACAGTACTGAGAGTTAGTGCCATAACAGTGAACACCACTACCTTACTGAGAGTTAGTGCCATAACAGTGAACCCCACTACAGTACTGAGAGTTAGTGCCATAACAGTGAACACCACTACAGTACTGAGAGTTAGTGCCATAACAGTGAACCCCACTACAGTACTGAGAGTTAGTGCCATAACAGTGAACCCCACTACAGTACTGAGAGTTAGTGCCATAACAGTTAACACCACTACAGTACTGAGAGTTAGTGCCATAACAGTGAACACCACTACAGGACTGAGAGTTAGTGCCATAACAGTGAACCCCCACTACAGTACTGAGAGTTAGTGCCATAACAGTGAACCCCACTACAGTACTGAGAGTTAGTGCCATAACAGTGAACACCACTACAGTACTGAGAGTTAGTGCCATAACAGTGAACACCACTACAGTACTGAGAGTTAGTGCCATAACAGTGAACCCCACTACAGTACTGAGAGTTAGTGCCATAACAGTGAACCCCACTACAGTACTGAGAGTTAGTGCCATAACAGTGAACACCACTACAGTACTGAGAGTTAGTGCCATAACAGTGAACCCCACTACAGTACTGAGAGTTCGTGCCATAACAGTGAACCCCACTACAGTACTGAGAGTTAGTGCCATAACAGTGAACCCCACTACAGTACTGAGAGTTAGTGCCATAACAGTGAACACCACTACAGTACTGAGAGTTAGTGCCATAACAGTGAACCCCACTGCAGTACTGAGAGTTCGTGCCATAACAGTGAACCCCACTACAGTACTGAGAGTTAGTGCCATAACAGTGAACCCCACTACAGTACTGAGAGTTAGTGCCATAACAGTGAACCCCACGTCAGTACTGAGAGTTAGTGCCATAACAGTGAACCCCACTACAGTACTGAGAGTTCGTGCCATAACAGTGAACCCCACTACAGTACTGAGAGTTCGTGCCATAACAGTGAACACCACTACAGTACTGAGAGTTCGTGCCATAACAGTGAACCCCACTACAGTACTGAGAGTTAGTGCCATAACAGTGAACACCACTACAGTACTGAGAGTTAGTGCCATAACAGTGAACCCCACTACAGTACTGAGAGTTAGTGCCATAACAGTGAACACCACTACAGTACTGAGAGTTAGTGCCATAACAGTGAACCCCACTACAGTACTGAGAGTTAGTGCCATAACAGTGAACACCACTACAGTACTGAGAGTTAGTGCCATAACAGTGAACACCACTACAGTACTGAGAGTTAGTGCCATAACAGTGACCCCCACTACAATACTGAGAGTTAGTTCCAAAACAGTGAACACCACTACAGTACTGAGAGTTAGTGCCATAACAGTGAACCCCACTACAGTACTGAGAGTTAGTGCCATAACAGTGAACACCACTACAGTACTGAGAGTTAGTGCCATAACAGTGAACACCACTACAGTACTGAGAGTTAGTGCCATAACAGTGAACACCACGACCTTACTGAGAGTTAGTGCCATAACAGTGAACCCCACTACAGTACTGAGAGTTAGTGCCATAACAGTGAACCCCACTACAGTACTGAGAGTTAGTGCCATAACAGTGAACACCACTACAGTACTGAGAGTTAGTGCCATAACAGTGAACACCACTACAGTACTGAGAGTTAATGCCATAACAGTGACCCCCACTACAGTACTGAGAGTTAGTGCCATAACAGTGAACACCACTACAGTACTGAGAGTTAGTGCCATAACAGTGAACACCACGACCTTACTGAGAGTTAGTGCCATAACAGTGAACCCCACTACAGTACTGAGAGTTAGTGCCATAACAGTGAACCCCACTACAGTACTGAGAGTTAGTGCCATAACAGTGAACCCCACTACAGTACTGAGAGTTAGTGCCATAACAGTGACCCCCACTACAATACTGAGAGTTAGTTCCAAAACAGTGAACACCACTACAGTACTGAGAGTTAGTGCCATAACAGTGAACCCCACTACAGTACTGAGAGTTAGTGCCATAACAGTGAACCCCACTACGGTACTGAGAGTTAGTGCCATAACAGTGAACCCCACTACAGTACTGAGAGTTAGTGCCAAAACAGTGAACACCACTACAGTACTGAGAGTTAGTGCCATAACAGTGAACCCCACTACAGTACTGAGAGTTAGTGCCATAACAGTGAACACCACTACAGTACTGAGAGTTAGTGCCATAACAGTGAACACCACTACCTTACTGAGAGTTAGTGCCATAACAGTGAACCCCACTACAGTACTGAGAGTTAGTGCCATAACAGTGAACACCACTACAGTACTGAGAGTTAGTGCCATAACAGTGAACCCCACTACAGTACTGAGAGTTAGTGCCATAACAGTGAACACCACTACAGTACTGAGAGTTAGTGCCATAACAGTGAACACCACTACAGGACTGAGAGTTAGTGCCATAACAGTGAACCCCCACTACAGTACTGAGAATTAGTGCCATAACAGTGAACCCCACTACAGTACTGAGAGTTAGTGCCATAACAGTGAACACCACTACAGTACTGAGAGTTAGTGCCATAACAGTGAACACCACTACAGTACTGAGAGTTAGTGCCATAACAGTGAACCCCACTACAGTACTGAGAGTTAGTGCCATAACAGTGAACCCCACTACAGTACTGAGAGTTAGTGCCATAACAGTGAACACCACTACAGTACTGAGAGTTAGTGCCATAACAGTGAACCCCACTACAGTACTGAGAGTTAGTGCCATAACAGTGACCCCCACTACAGTACTGAGAGTTAGTGCCATAACAGTGAACACCACTACAGTACTGAGAGTTAGCGCCATAACAGTGAACACCACTACAGTACTGAGAGTTAGTGCCATAACAGTGACCCCCACTACAGTACTGAGAGTTAGTGCCATAACAGTGAACACCACTACAGTACTGAGAGTTCGTGCCATAACAGTGAACCCCACTACAGTACTGAGAGTTAGTGCCAAAACAGTGAACCCCACTACAGTACTGAGAGTTAGTGCCATAACAGTGAACCCCACTGCAGTACTGAGAGTTAATGCCACAACAGTGAACCCCACTACAGTACTGAGAGTTAGTGCCATAACAGTGACCCCCACTACAGTACCGAGAGTTAGTGCCATAACAGTGAACACCACTACAGTACTGAGAGTTAGCGCCATAACAGTGAACACCACTACAGTACTGAGAGTTAGTGCCATAACAGTGAACCCCACTACAGTACTGAGAGTTAGTGCCATAACAGTGAACCCCACTACAGTACTGAGAGTTAATGCCATAACAGTGAACACCACTACAGTACTGAGAGTTGGTGCCATAACAGTGACCCCCACTACAGTACTGAGAGTTAGTGCCATAACAGTGAACCCCACTACAGTACTGAGAGTTAGTGCCATAACAGTGAACACCACTACAGTACTGAGAGTTAGTGCCATAACAGTGAACACCATTACAGTACTGAGAGTTGGTGCCATAACAGTGACCCCCACTACAGTACTGAGAGTTAGTGCCATAACAGTAAACCCCACTACAGTACTGAGAGTTAGTGCCATAACAGTGAACACCACTACAGTACTGAGAGTTAGTGCCATAACAGTGAACACCACTACAGTACTGAGAGTTAGTGCCATAACAGTGAACCCCACTACAGTACTGAGAGTTAGTGCCATAACAGTGAACCCCACTACAGTACTGAGAGTTAGTGCCATAACAGTGAACCCCACTACAGTACTGAGAGTTAGTGCCATAACAGTGAACACCACTACAGTACTGAGAGTTAGTGCCATAACAGTGAACCCCACTACAGTACTGAGAGTTAGTGCCATAACAGTGAACACCACTGCAGTACTGAGAGTTAGTGCCATAACAGTGAACACCACTACAGTACTGAGAGTTAGTGCCATAACAGTGAACACCACTACAGTACTGAGAGTTAGTGCCATAACAGTGAACACCACTACAGTACTGAGAGTTAGTGCCATAACAGTGAACACGACTACAGTACTGAGAGTTAGTGCCATAACAGTGAACACCACTACAGTACTGAGAGTTAGTGCCATAACAGTGAACCCCACTACAGTACTGAGAGTTAGTGCCATAACAATGAACACCACTACAGTACTGAGAGTTAGTGCCAAAACAGTGAACCCCACTACAGTACTGAGAGTTAGTGCCATAACAGTGAACCCCACTACAGTACTGAGAGTTAGTGCCATAACAGTGACCCCCACTACAATACGGAGAGTTAGTTCCAAAACAGTGAACACCACTACAGTACTGAGAGTTAGTGCCATAACAGTGAACCCCACTACAGTACTGAGAGTTAGTGCCATAACAGTGAACCCCACTACAATACTGAGAGTTAGTGCCATAACAGTGAACCCCACTACAGTACTGAGAGTTAGTGCCAAAACAGTGAACACCACTACAGTACTGAGAGTTAGTGCCATAACAGTGAACCCCACTACAGTACTGAGAGTTAGTGCCATAACAGTGAACACCACTACAGTACTGAGAGTTACTGCCATAACAGTGAACACCACTACCTTACTGAGAGTTAGTGCCATAACAGTGAACCCCACTACAGTACTGAGAGTTAGTGCCATAACAGTGAACACCACTACAGTACTGAGAGTTAGTGCCATAACAGTGAACCCCACTACAGTACTGAGAGTTAGTGCCATAACAGTGAACACCACTACAGTACTGAGAGTTAGTGCCATAACAGTGACCCCCACTACAGTACTGAGAGTTAGTGCCATAACAGTGAACACCACTACAGTACTGAGAGTTAGTGCCATAACAGTGAACACCACTACAGTACCTAGAGTTAGTGCCATAACAGTGAACCCCACTACAGTACTGAGAGTTAGTGCCATAACAGTGAACCCCACTACAGTACTGAGAGTTAGTGCCATAACAGTGACCCCCACTACAGTACTGAGAGTTAGTGCCATAACAGTGAACACCACTACAGTACCTAGAGTTAGTGCCATAACAGTGAACCCCACTACTGTACTGAGAGTTAGTGCCATAACAGTGAACCCCACTACAGTACTGAGAGTTAGTGCCATAACAGTGAACACCACTACAGTACTGAGAGTTAGTGCCATAACAGTGAACACCACTACAGTACCTAGAGTTAGTGCCATAACAGTGAACCCCACTACAGTACTGAGAGTTAGTGCCATAACAGTGAACCCCACTACAGTACTGAGAGTTAGTGCCATAACAGTGACCCCCACTACAGTACTGAGAGTTAGTGCCATAACAGTGAACACCACTACAGTACTGAGAGTTAGCGCCATAACAGTGAACACCACTACAGTACTGAGAGTTAGTGCCATAACAGTGACCCCCACTACAGTACTGAGAGTTAGTGCCATAACAGTGAACACCACTACAGTACTGAGATTTAGTGCCATAACAGTGAACCCCACTACAGTACTGAGAGTTAGTGCCAAAACAGTGAACCCCACTACAGTACTGAGAGTTAGTGCCATAACAGTGAACCCCACTGCAGTACTGAGAGTTAATGCCACAACAGTGAACCCCACTACAGTACTGAGAGTTAGTGCCATAACAGTGACCCCCACTACAGTACCGAGAGTTAGTGCCATAACAGTGAACACAACTACAGTACTGAGAGTTAGCGCCATAACAGTGAACACCACTACAGTACTGAGAGTTAGTGCCATAACAGTGAACCCCACTACAGTACTGAGAGTTAGTGCCATAACAGTGAACCCCACTACAGTACTGAGAGTTAATGCCATAACAGTGAACACCACTGCAGTACTGAGAGTTGGTGCCATAACAGTGACCCCCACTACAGTACTGAGAGTTAGTGCCATAACAGTGAACCCCACTACAGTACTGAGAGTTGGTGCCATAACAGTGAACCCCACTACAATACTGAGAGTTAGTGCCATAACAGTGAACCCCACTACAGTACTGAGAGTTAGTGCCATAACAGTGAACCCCACTACAGTACTGAGAGTTGGTGCCATAACAGTGACCCCCACTACCGTACTGAGAGTTAGTGCCATAACAGTGAACACCACTACAGTACTGAGAGTTGGTGCCATAACAGTGACCCCCACTACAGTACTGAGAGTTAGTGCCATAACAGTGAACCCCACTACAGTACTGAGAGTTAGTGCCATAACAGTGAACACCACTACAGTACTGAGAGTTAGTGCCATAACAGTGAACCCCACTACAGTACTGAGAGTTAGTGCCATAACAGTGACCCCCACTACAGTAATGAGAGTTAGTGCCATAACAGTGAACCCCACTACAATACTGAGAGTTAGTGCCATAACAGTGAACACCACTACAGTACTGAGAGTTAGTGCCATAACAGTGAACACCACTACAGTACTGAGAGTTAGTGCCATAACAGTGAACACCACTACAGTACTGAGAGTTAGCGCCATAACAGTGAACACCACTACAGTACTGAGAGTTAGTGCCATAACAGTGACCCCCACTACAGTACTGAGAGTTAGTGCCATAACAGTGAACACCACTACAGTACTGAGAGTTAGTGCCATAACAGTGAACCCCACTACAGTACTGAGAGTTAGTGACAAAACAGTGAACCCCACTACAGTACTGAGAGTTAGTGCCATAACAGTGAACCCCACTGCAGTACTGAGAGTTAATGCCACAACAGTGAACCCCACTACAGTACTGAGAGTTAGTGCCATAACAGTGACCCCCACTACAGTACCGAGAGTTAGTGCCATAACAGTGAACACCACTACAGTACTGAGAGTTAGCGCCATAACAGTGAACACCACTACAGTACTGAGAGTTAGTGCCATAACAGTGAACCCCACTACAGTACTGAGAGTTAGTGCCATAACAGTGAACCCCACTACAGTACTGAGAGTTAGTGCCATAACAGTGAACCCCACTACAGTACTGAGAGTTAGTGCCATAACAGTGAACACCACTACAGTACTGAGAGTTAGTGCCATAACAGTGAACACCACTACAGTACCTAGAGTTAGTGCCATAACAGTGAACCCCACTACAGTACTGAGAGTTAGTGCCATAACAGTGAACCCCACTACAGTACTGAGAGTTAGTGCCATAACAGTGACCCCCACTACAGTACTGAGAGTTAGTGCCATAACAGTGAACACCACTACAGTACTGAGAGTTAGCGCCATAACAGTGAACACCACTACAGTACTGAGAGTTAGTGCCATAACAGTGACCCCCACTACAGTACTGAGAGTTAGTGCCATAACAGTGAACACCACTACAGTACTGAGAGTTAGTGCCATAACAGTGAACCCCACTACAGTACTGAGAGTTAGTGCCAAAACAGTGAACCCCACTACAGTACTGAGAGTTAGTGCCATAACAGTGAACCCCACTGCAGTACTGAGAGTTAATGCCACAACAGTGAACCCCACTACAGTACTGAGAGTTAGTGCCATAACAGTGACCCCCACTACAGTACCGAGAGTTAGTGCCATAACAGTGAACCCCACTACAGTACTGAGAGTTAGTGCCATAACAGTGAACACGACTACAGTACTGAGAGTTAGTGCCATAACAGTGAACACCACTACAGTACTGAGAGTTAGTGCCATAACAGTGAACCCCACTACAGTACTGAGAGTTAGTGCCATAACAATGAACACCACTACAGTACTGAGAGTTAGTGCCAAAACAGTGAACCCCACTACAGTACTGAGAGTTAGTGCCATAACAGTGAACCCCACTACAGTACTGAGAGTTAGTGCCATAACAGTGACCCCCACTACAATACGGAGAGTTAGTTCCAAAACAGTGAACACCACTACAGTACTGAGAGTTAGTGCCATAACAGTGAACCCCACTACAGTACTGAGAGTTAGTGCCATAACAGTGAACCCCACTACAATACTGAGAGTTAGTGCCATAACAGTGAACCCCACTACAGTACTGAGAGTTAGTGCCAAAACAGTGAACACCACTACAGTACTGAGAGTTAGTGCCATAACAGTGAACCCCACTACAGTACTGAGAGTTAGTGCCATAACAGTGAACACCACTACAGTACTGAGAGTTACTGCCATAACAGTGAACACCACTACCTTACTGAGAGTTAGTGCCATAACAGTGAACCCCACTACAGTACTGAGAGTTAGTGCCATAACAGTGAACACCACTACAGTACTGAGAGTTAGTGCCATAACAGTGAACCCCACTACAGTACTGAGAGTTAGTGCCATAACAGTGAACACCACTACAGTACTGAGAGTTAGTGCCATAACAGTGACCCCCACTACAGTACTGAGAGTTAGTGCCATAACAGTGAACACCACTACAGTACTGAGAGTTAGTGCCATAACAGTGAACACCACTACAGTACCTAGAGTTAGTGCCATAACAGTGAACCCCACTACAGTACTGAGAGTTAGTGCCATAACAGTGAACCCCACTACAGTACTGAGAGTTAGTGCCATAACAGTGACCCCCACTACAGTACTGAGAGTTAGTGCCATAACAGTGAACACCACTACAGTACCTAGAGTTAGTGCCATAACAGTGAACCCCACTACAGTACTGAGAGTTAGTGCCATAACAGTGAACCCCACTACAGTACTGAGAGTTAGTGCCATAACAGTGAACACCACTACAGTACTGAGAGTTAGTGCCATAACAGTGAACACCACTACAGTACCTAGAGTTAGTGCCATAACAGTGAACCCCACTACAGTACTGAGAGTTAGTGCCATAACAGTGAACCCCACTACAGTACTGAGAGTTAGTGCCATAACAGTGACCCCCACTACAGTACTGAGAGTTAGTGCCATAACAGTGAACACCACTACAGTACTGAGAGTTAGCGCCATAACAGTGAACACCACTACAGTACTGAGAGTTAGTGCCATAACAGTGACCCCCACTACAGTACTGAGAGTTAGTGCCATAACAGTGAACACCACTACAGTACTGAGATTTAGTGCCATAACAGTGAACCCCACTACAGTACTGAGAGTTAGTGCCAAAACAGTGAACCCCACTACAGTACTGAGAGTTAGTGCCATAACAGTGAACCCCACTGCAGTACTGAGAGTTAATGCCACAACAGTGAACCCCACTACAGTACTGAGAGTTAGTGCCATAACAGTGACCCCCACTACAGTACCGAGAGTTAGTGCCATAACAGTGAACACAACTACAGTACTGAGAGTTAGCGCCATAACAGTGAACACCACTACAGTACTGAGAGTTAGTGCCATAACAGTGAACCCCACTACAGTACTGAGAGTTAGTGCCATAACAGTGAACCCCACTACAGTACTGAGAGTTAATGCCATAACAGTGAACACCACTGCAGTACTGAGAGTTGGTGCCATAACAGTGACCCCCACTACAGTACTGAGAGTTAGTGCCATAACAGTGAACCCCACTACAGTACTGAGAGTTGGTGCCATAACAGTGAACCCCACTACAATACTGAGAGTTAGTGCCATAACAGTGAACCCCACTACAGTACTGAGAGTTAGTGCCATAACAGTGAACCCCACTACAGTACTGAGAGTTGGTGCCATAACAGTGACCCCCACTACCGTACTGAGAGTTAGTGCCATAACAGTGAACACCACTACAGTACTGAGAGTTGGTGCCATAACAGTGACCCCCACTACAGTACTGAGAGTTAGTGCCATAACAGTGAACCCCACTACAGTACTGAGAGTTAGTGCCATAACAGTGAACACCACTACAGTACTGAGAGTTAGTGCCATAACAGTGAACCCCACTACAGTACTGAGAGTTAGTGCCATAACAGTGACCCCCACTACAGTAATGAGAGTTAGTGCCATAACAGTGAACCCCACTACAATACTGAGAGTTAGTGCCATAACAGTGAACACCACTACAGTACTGAGAGTTAGTGCCATAACAGTGAACACCACTACAGTACTGAGAGTTAGTGCCATAACAGTGAACACCACTACAGTACTGAGAGTTAGCGCCATAACAGTGAACACCACTACAGTACTGAGAGTTAGTGCCATAACAGTGACCCCCACTACAGTACTGAGAGTTAGTGCCATAACAGTGAACACCACTACAGTACTGAGAGTTAGTGCCATAACAGTGAACCCCACTACAGTACTGAGAGTTAGTGACAAAACAGTGAACCCCACTACAGTACTGAGAGTTAGTGCCATAACAGTGAACCCCACTGCAGTACTGAGAGTTAATGCCACAACAGTGAACCCCACTACAGTACTGAGAGTTAGTGCCATAACAGTGACCCCCACTACAGTACCGAGAGTTAGTGCCATAACAGTGAACACCACTACAGTACTGAGAGTTAGCGCCATAACAGTGAACACCACTACAGTACTGAGAGTTAGTGCCATAACAGTGAACCCCACTACAGTACTGAGAGTTAGTGCCATAACAGTGAACCCCACTACAGTACTGAGAGTTAGTGCCATAACAGTGAACCCCACTACAGTACTGAGAGTTAGTGCCATAACAGTGAACACCACTACAGTACTGAGAGTTAGTGCCATAACAGTGAACACCACTACAGTACCTAGAGTTAGTGCCATAACAGTGAACCCCACTACAGTACTGAGAGTTAGTGCCATAACAGTGAACCCCACTACAGTACTGAGAGTTAGTGCCATAACAGTGACCCCCACTACAGTACTGAGAGTTAGTGCCATAACAGTGAACACCACTACAGTACTGAGAGTTAGCGCCATAACAGTGAACACCACTACAGTACTGAGAGTTAGTGCCATAACAGTGACCCCCACTACAGTACTGAGAGTTAGTGCCATAACAGTGAACACCACTACAGTACTGAGAGTTAGTGCCATAACAGTGAACCCCACTACAGTACTGAGAGTTAGTGCCAAAACAGTGAACCCCACTACAGTACTGAGAGTTAGTGCCATAACAGTGAACCCCACTGCAGTACTGAGAGTTAATGCCACAACAGTGAACCCCACTACAGTACTGAGAGTTAGTGCCATAACAGTGACCCCCACTACAGTACCGAGAGTTAGTGCCATAACAGTGAACACCACTACAGTACTGAGAGTTAGCGCCAGAACAGTGAACACCACTACAGTACTGAGAGTTAGTGCCATAACAGTGAACCCCACTACAGTACTGAGAGTTAGTGCCATAACAGTGAACCCCACTACAGTACTGAGAGTTAATGCCATAACAGTGAACACCACTACAGTACTGAGAGTTGGTGCCATAACAGTGACCCCCACTACAGTACTGAGAGTTAGTGCCATAACAGTGAACCCCACTACAGTACTGAGAGTTGGTGCCATAACAGTGACCCCCACTACAGTACTGAGAGTTAGTGCCATAACAGTGAACCCCACTACAGTACTGAGAGTTAGTGCCATAACAGTGAACACCACTACAGTACTGAGAGTTAGTGCCATAACAGTGAACCCCACTACAGTACTGAGAGTTAGTGCCATAACAGTGACCCCCACTACAGTACTGAGAGTTAGTGCCATAACAGTGAACACCACTACAGTACTGAGAGTTAGCGCCATAACAGTGAACACCACTACAGTACTGAGAGTTAGTGCCATAACAGTGACCCCCACTACAGTACTGAGAGTTAGTGCCATAACAGTGAACACCACTACAGTACTGAGAGTTAGTGCCATAACAGTGAACCCCACTACAGTACTGAGAGTTAGTGCCAAAACAGTGAACCCCACTACAGTACTGAGAGTTAGTGCCATAACAGTGAACCCCACTGCAGTACTGAGAGTTAATGCCACAACAGTGAACCCCACTACAGTACTGAGAGTTAGTGCCATAACAGTGACCCCCACTACAGTACCGAGAGTTAGTGCCATAACAGTGAACACCACTACAGTACTGAGAGTTAGCGCCATAACAGTGAACACCACTACAGTACTGAGAGTTAGTGCCATAACAGTGAACCCCACTACAGTACTGAGAGTTAGTGCCATAACAGTGAACCCCACTACAGTACTGAGAGTTAATGCCATAACAGTGAACACCACTACAGTACTGAGAGTTGGTGCCATAACAGTGACCCCCACTACAGTACTGAGAGTTAGTGCCATAACAGTGAACCCCACTACAGTACTGAGAGTTGGTGCCATAACAGTGAACCCCACTACAGTACTGAGAGTTAGTGCCATAACAGTGAACACCATTACAGTACTGAGAGTTGGTGCCATAACAGTGACCCCCACTACAGTACTGAGAGTTAGTGCCATAACAGTGAACACCACTACAGTACTGAGAGTTGGTGCCATAACAGTGACCCCCACTACAGTACTGAGAGTTAGTGCCATAACAGTGAACCCCACTACAGTACTGAGAGTTAGTGCCATAACAGTGAACACCACTACAGTACTGAGAGTTAGTGCCATAACAGTGAACACCACTACAGTACTGAGAGTTAGTGCCATAACGAACCCCACTACAGTACTGAGAGTTAGTGCCATGACAGTGAACACCACTACAGTACTGAGAGTTAGTGCCATAACAGTCAACCCCACTACAGTACTGAGAGTTAGTGCCATAACAGTGAACACCACTACAGTACTGAGAGTTAGTGCCATAACAGTGAACACCACTACAGTACTGAGAGTTAGTGCCATAACAGTGAACACCACTACAGTACTGAGAGTTAGTGCCATAACAGTGAACCCCACTACAGTACTGAGAGTTAGTGCCATAACAGTGACTCCCACTACAATACTGAGAGTTAGTTCCAAAACAGTGAACACCACTACAGTACTGAGAGTTAGTGCCATAACAGTGAACCCCACTACAGTACTGAGAGTTAGTGCCATAACAGTGAACCCCACTACAGTACTGAGAGTTAGTGCCATAACAGTGAACCCCACTACAGTACTGAGAGTTAGTGCCAAAACAGTGAACACCACTACAGTACTGAGAGTTAGTGCCATAACAGTGAACCCCACTACAGTACTGAGAGTTAGTGCCATAACAGTGAACACCACTACAGTACTGAGAGTTAGTGCCATAACAGTGAACACCACTACAGTACTGAGAGTTAGTGCCATAACAGTGAACACCACGACCTTACTGAGAGTTAGTGCCATAACAGTGACCCCCACTACAGTACCGAGAGTTAGTGCCATAACAGTGAACACCACTACAGTACTGAGAGTTAGCGCCATAACAGTGAACACCACTACAGTACTGAGAGTTAGTGCCATAACAGTGAACCCCACTACAGTACTGAGAGTTAGTGCCATAACAGTGAACCCCACTACAGTACTGAGAGTTAATGCCATAACAGTGAACACCACTACAGTACTGAGAGTTGGTGCCATAACAGTGACCCCCACTACAGTACTGAGAGTTAGTGCCATAACAGTGAACCCCACTACAGTACTGAGAGTTGGTGCCATAACAGTGACCCCCACTACAGTACTGAGAGTTAGTGCCATAACAGTGAACCCCACTACAGTACTGAGAGTTAGTGCCATAACAGTGAACACCACTACAGTACTGAGAGTTAGTGCCATAACAGTGAACCCCACTACAGTACTGAGAGTTAGTGCCATAACAGTGACCCCCACTACAGTACTGAGAGTTAGTGCCATAACAGTGAACACCACTACAGTACTGAGAGTTAGCGCCATAACTGTGAACACCACTACAGTACTGAGAGTTAGTGCCATAACAGTGACCCCCACTACAGTACTGAGAGTTAGTGCCATAACAGTGAACACCACTACAGTACTGAGAGTTAGTGCCATAACAGTGAACCCCACTACAGTACTGAGAGTTAGTGCCAAAACAGTGAACCCCACTACAGTACTGAGAGTTAGTGCCATAACAGTGAACCCCACTGCAGTACTGAGAGTTAATGCCACAACAGTGAACCCCACTACAGTACTGAGAGTTAGTGCCATAACAGTGACCCCCACTACAGTACCGAGAGTTAGTGCCATAACAGTGAACACCACTACAGTACTGAGAGTTAGCGCCATAACAGTGAACACCACTACAGTACTGAGAGTTAGTGCCATAACAGTGAACCCCACTACAGTACTGAGAGTTAGTGCCATAACAGTGAACCCCACTACAGTACTGAGAGTTAATGCCATAACAGTGAACACCACTACAGTACTGAGAGTTGGTGCCATAACAGTGACCCCCACTACAGTACTGAGAGTTAGTGCCATAACAGTGAACCCCACTACAGTACTGAGAGTTGGTGCCATAACAGTGAACCCCACTACAGTACTGAGAGTTAGTGCCATAACAGTGAACACCACTACAGTACTGAGAGTTGGTGCCATAACAGTGACCCCCACTACAGTACTGAGAGTTAGTGCCATAACAGTGAACACCACTACAGTACTGAGAGTTGGTGCCATAACAGTGACCCCCACTACAGTACTGAGAGTTAGTGCCATAACAGTGAACACCACTACAGTACTGAGAGTTAGTGCCATAACAGTGAACACCACTACAGTACTGAGAGTTAGTGCCATAACAGTGAACCCCACTACAGTACTGAGAGTTAGTGCCATAACAGTGAACCCCACTACAGTACTGAGAGTTAGTGCCATAACAGTGAACCCCACTACAGTACTGAGAGTTAGTGCCATAACAGTGAACACCACTACAGTACTGAGAGTTAGTGCCATAACAGTGAACCCCACTACAGTACTGAGAGTTAGTGCCATAACAGTGAACACCACTGCAGTACTGAGAGTTAGTGCCATAACAGTGAACACCACTACAGTACTGAGAGTTAGTGCCATAACAGTGAACACCACTACAGTACTGAGAGTTAGTGCCATAACAGTGAACACCACTACAGTACTGAGAGTTAGTGCCATAACAGTGAACACCACTACAGTACTGAGAGTTAGTGTCATAACAGTGAACCCCACTACAGTACTGAGAGTTAGTGCCATAACAATGAACACCACTACAGTACTGAGAGTTAGTGCCATAACAGTGAACACCACTACAGTACTGAGAGTTAGTGCCAAAACAGTGAACCCCACTACAGTACTGAGAGTTAGTGCCATAACAGTGAACACCACTACAGTACTGAGAGTTAGTGCCATAACAGTGAACACCACTACAGTACTGAGAGTTAGTGCCATGACAGTGAACACCACTACAGTACTGAGAGTTAGTGCCAAAACAGTGAACCCCACTACAGTACTGAGAGTTAGTGCCATAACAGTGAACACCACAACAGTACTGAGAGTTAGTGCCATAACAGTGAACAGCACTACAATACTGAGAATTAGTGCCATAACAGTGAACCCCCACTACAGTACTGAGAGTTAGTGCCATAACGAACCCCACTACAGTACTGAGAGTTAGTGCCATAACAGTGAACACCACTACAGTACTGAGAGTTAGTGCCATAACAGTGAACACCACTACAGTACTGAGAGTTAGTGCCATAACAGTGAACCCCACTACAGTACTGAGAGTTAGTGCCATGACAGTGAACACCACTACAGTACTGAGAGTTAGTGCCATAACGAACCCCACTACAGTACTGAGAGTTAGTGCCATGACAGTGAACACCACTACAGTACTGAGAGTTAGTGCCATAACAGTGAACCCCACTACAGTACTGAGAGTTAGTGCCATAACAGTGAACACCACTACAGTACTGAGAGTTAGTGCCATAACAGTGAACACCACTACAGTACTGAGAGTTAGTGCCATAACAGTGAACACCACTACAGTACTGAGAGTTAGTGCCATAACAGTGAACCCCACTACAGTACTGAGAGTTAGTGCCATAACAGTGACTCCCACTACAATACTGAGAGTTAGTTCCAAAACAGTGAACACCACTACAGTACTGAGAGTTAGTGCCATAACAGTGAACCCCACTACAGTACTGAGAGTTAGTGCCATAACAGTGAACCCCACTACAGTACTGAGAGTTAGTGCCATAACAGTGAACCCCACTACAGTACTGAGAGTTAGTGCCAAAACAGTGAACACCACTATAGTACTGAGAGTTAGTGCCATAACAGTGAACCCCACTACAGTACTGAGAGTTAGTGCCATAACAGTGAACACCACTACAGTACTGAGAGTTAGTGCCATAACAGTGAACACCACTACAGTACTGAGAGTTAGTGCCATAACAGTGAACACCACGACCTTACTGAGAGTTAGTGCCATAACAGTGAACCCCACTACAGTACTGAGAGTTAGTGCCATAACAGTGAACCCCACTACAGTACTGAGAGTTAGTGCCATAACAGTGAACACCACTACAGTACTGAGAGTTAGTGCCATAACAGTGAACACCACTACAGTACTGAGAGTTAGTGCCATAACAGCGACCCCCACTACAGTACTGAGAGTTAGTGCAATAACAGTGAACACCACTACAGTACTGAGAGTTAGTGCCATAACAGTGAACCCCACTACAGTACTGAGAGTTAGTGCCATAACAGTGACCCCCACTACAATACTGAGAGTTAGTTCCAAAACAGTGAACACCACTACAGTACTGAGAGTTAGTGCCATAACAGTGAACCCCACTACAGTACTGAGAGTTAGTGCCATAACAGTGAACCCCACTACAGTACTGAGAGTTAGTGCCATAACAGTGAACCCCACTACAGTACTGAGAGTTAGTGCCAAAACAGTGAACACCACTACAGTACTGAGAGTTAGTGCCATAACAGTGAACCCCACTACAGTACTGAGAGTTAGTGCCAGAACAGTGAACACCACTACAGTACTGAGAGTTAGTGCCATAACAGTGAACACCACTACCTTACTGAGAGTTAGTGCCATAACAGTGAACCCCACTACAGTACTGAGAGTTAGTGCCATAACAGTGAACCCCACTACAGTACTGAGAGTTAGTGCCATAACAGTGAACCCCACTACAGTACTGAGAGTTAGTGCCATAACAGTGAACCCCACTACAGTATTGAGAGTTAGTGCCATAACAGTGACCCCCACTACAGTACTGAGAGTTAGTGCCATAACAGTGAACACCACTACAGTACTGAGAGTTAGTGCCATAACAGTGAACACCACTACAGTACTGAGAGTTAGTGCCATAACAGTGACCCCCACTACAGTACTGAGAGTTAGTGCCATAACAGTGAACACCACTACAGTACTGAGAGTTAGTGCCATAACAGTGAACCCCACTACAGTACTGAGAGTTAGTGCCAAAACAGTGAACCCCACTACAGTACTGAGAGTTAGTGCCATAACAGTGAACCCCACTACAGTACTGAGACTTAGTGCCAAAACAGTGAACCCCACTACAGTACTGAGATTTAGTGCCATAACAGTGAACCCCACTACAGTACCGAGAGTTAATGCCACAACAGTGAACCCCACTACAGTACTGAGAGTTTTTGCCATAACAGTGACCCCCACTACAGTACCGAGAGTTAGTGTCATAACAGTGACCCCCACTACAGTACTGAGAGTTAGTGCCATAACAGTGAACACCACTACAGTACTGAGAGTTGGTGCCATAACAGTGACCCCCACTACAGTACAGAGAGTTAGTGCCATAACAGTGAACACCACTACAGTACTGAGAGTTGGTGCCATAACAGTGACCCCCACTACAGTACTGAGAGTTAGTGCCATAACAGTGAACACCACTACAGTACTGAGAGTTAGTGCCATAACAGTGAACCCCACTACAGTACTGAGAGTTAGTGCCATAACAGTGAACCCCACTACAGTACTGAGAGTTAGTGCCATAACAGTGAACACCACTACAGTACTGAGAGTTAGTGCCAAAACAGTGAACCCCACTACAGTACTGAGAGTTAGTGCCATAACAGTGAACCCCACTACAGTACCGAGAGTTAATGCCACAACAGTGAACCCCACTACAGTACTGAGAGTTTTTGCCATAACAGTGACCCCCACTACAGTACCGAGAGTTAGTGCCATAACAGTGAACACCACTACAGTACTGAGAGTTAGTGCCATAACAGTGAACCCCACTACAGTACTGAGAGTTAGTGCCATAACAGTGAACACCACTACAGTACTGAGAGTTAGTGCCAAAACAGTGAACCCCACTACAGTACTGAGAGTTAGTGCCATAACAGTGAACCCCACTACAGTATTGAGAGTTAGTGCCATAACAGTGACCCCCACTACAGTACTGAGAGTTAGTGCCATAACAGTGAACACCACTACAGTACTGAGAGTTAGTGCCATAACAGTGAACACCACTACAGTACTGAGAGTTAGTGCCATAACAGTGACCCCCACTACAGTACTGAGAGTTAGTGCCATAACAGTGAACACCACTACAGTACTGAGAGTTAGTGCCATAACAGTGAACCCCACTACAGTACTGAGAGTTAGTGCCAAAACAGTGAACCCCACTACAGTACTGAGAGTTAGTGCCATAACAGTGAACCCCACTACAGTACTGAGACTTAGTGCCAAAACAGTGAACCCCACTACAGTACTGAGATTTAGTGCCATAACAGTGAACCCCACTACAGTACCGAGAGTTAATGCCACAACAGTGAACCCCACTACAGTACTGAGAGTTTTTGCCATAACAGTGACCCCCACTACAGTACCGAGAGTTAGTGCCATAACAGTGAACACCACTACAGTACTGAGAGTTAGCGCCATAACAGTGAACACCACTACAGTACTGAGAGTTAGTGCCATAACAGTGAACCCCACTACAGTACTGAGAGTTAGTGCCATAACAGTGAACCCCACTACAATACTGAGAGTTAGTGCCATAACAGTGAACACCACTACAGTACTGAGAGTTAGTGCCATAACAGTGACCCCCACTACAGTACTGAGAGTTAGTGCCATAACAGTGACCCCCACTACAATACTGATAGTTAGTGCCATAACAGTGAACCCCACTACAGTACTGAGAGTTAGTGCCTTAACAGTGAACACCACTACAGTACTGAGAGTTAGTGCCATAACAGTGAACCCCACTACAGTACTGAGAGTTAGTGCCATAACAGTGACCCCCACTACAGTACTGAGAGTTAGTGCCATAACAGTGACCCCCACTACAGTACTGAGAGTTAGTGCCATAACAGTGAACACCACTACAGTACTGAGAGTTGGTGCCATAACAGTGACCCCCACTACAGTACAGAGAGTTAGTGCCATAACAGTGAACACCACTACAGTACTGAGAGTTGGTGCCATAACAGTGACCCCCACTACAGTACTGAGAGTTAGTGCCATAACAGTGAACACCACTACAGTACTGAGAGTTAGTGCCATAACAGTGAACCCCACTACAGTACTGAGAGTTAGTGCCATAACAGTGAACCCCACTACAGTACTGAGAGTTAGTGCCATAACAGTGAACACCACTACAGTACTGAGAGTTAGTGCCAAAACAGTGAACCCCACTACAGTACTGAGAGTTAGTGCCATAACAGTGAACCCCACTACAGTACCGAGAGTTAATGCCACAACAGTGAACCCCACTACAGTACTGAGAGTTTTTGCCATAACAGTGACCCCCACTACAGTACCGAGAGTTAGTGCCATAACAGTGAACACCACTACAGTACTGAGAGTTAGTGCCATAACAGTGAACCCCACTACAGTACTGAGAGTTAGTGCCATAACAGTGAACACCACTACAGTACTGAGAGTTAGTGCCAAAACAGTGAACCCCACTACAGTACTGAGAGTTAGTGCCATAACAGTGAACCCCTCTACAGTACTGAGAGTTAGTGCCATAACAGTGAACACCACTACAGTACTGAGAGTTAGTGCCATAACAGTGAACACCACTACAGTACTGAGAGTTAGTGCCATAACAGTGAACACCACGACCTTACTGAGAGTTAGTGCCATAACAGTGAACCCCACTACAGTACTGAGAGTTAGTGCCATAACAGTGAACCCCACTACAGTACTGAGAGTTAGTGCCATAACAGTGAACACCACTACAGTACTGAGAGTTAGTGCCATAACAGTGAACACCACTACAGTACTGAGAGTTAGTGCCATAACAGTGACCCCCACTACAGTACTGAGAGTTAGTGCCATAACAGTGAACACCACTACAGTACTGAGAGTTAGTGCCATAACAGTGAACCCCACTACAGTACTGAGAGTTAGGGCCATAACAGTGACCCCCACTACAATACTGAGAGTTAGTTCCAAAACAGTGAACACCACTACAGTACTGAGAGTTAGTGCCATAACAGTGAACCCCACTACAGTACTGAGAGTTAGTGCCATAACAGTGAACCCCACTACAGTACTGAGAGTTAGTGCCATAACAGTGAACCCCACTACAGTACTGAGAGTTAGTGCCAAAACAGTGAACACCACTACAGTACTGAGAGTTAGCGCCATAACAGTGAACCCCACTACAGTACTGAGAGTTAGTGCCAGAACAGTGAACACCACTACAGTACTGAGAGTTAGTGCCATAACAGTGAACACCACTACCTTACTGAGAGTTAGTGCCATAACAGTGAACCCCACTACAGTACTGAGAGTTAGTGCCATAACAGTGAACCCCACTACAGTACTGAGAGTTAGTGCCATAACAGTGAACCCCACTACAGTACTGAGAGTTAGTGCCATAACAGTGAACCCCACTACAGTATTGAGAGTTAGTGCCATAACAGTGACCCCCACTACAGTACTGAGAGTTAGTGCCATAACAGTGAACACCACTACAGTACTGAGAGTTAGTGCCATAACAGTGAACACCACTACAGTACTGAGAGTTAGTGCCATAACAGTGACCCCCACTACAGTACTGAGAGTTAGTGCCATAACAGTGAACACCACTACAGTACTGAGAGTTAGTGCCATAACAGTGAACCCCACTACAGTACTGAGAGTTAGTGCCAAAACAGTGAACCCCACTACAGTACTGAGAGTTAGTGCCAAAACAGTGAACCCCACTACAGTACTGAGATTTAGTGCCATAACAGTGAACCCCACTACAGTACCGAGAGTTAATGCCACAACAGTGAACCCCACTACAGTACTGAGAGTTTTTGACATAACAGTGACCCCCACTACAGTACCGAGAGTTAGTGCCATAACAGTGAACACCACTACAGTACTGAGAGTTAGCGCCATAACAGTGAACACCACTACAGTACTCAGAGTTAGTGCCATAACAGTGAACCCCACTACAGTACTGAGAGTTAGTGCCATAACAGTGAACCCCACTACAATACTGAGAGTTAGTGCCATAACAGTGAACACCACTACAGTACTGAGAGTTAGTGCCATAACAGTGACCCCCACTACAGTACTGAGAGTTAGTGCCATAACAGTGACCCCCACTACAGTACTGAGAGTTAGTGCCATAACAGTGACCCCCACTACAGTACTGAGAGTTAGTGCCATAACAGTGACCCCCACTACAGTACTGAGAGTTAGTGCCATAACAGTGAACACCACTACAGTACTGAGAGTTGGTGCCATAACAGTGACCCCCACTACAGTACAGAGAGTTAGTGCCATAACAGTGAACACCACTACAGTACTGAGAGTTGGTGCCATAACAGTGACCCCCACTACAGTACTGAGAGTTAGTGCCATAACAGTGAACACCACTACAGTACTGAGAGTTAGTGCCATAACAGTGAACCCCACTACAGTACTGAGAGTTAGTGCCATAACAGTGAACCCCACTACAGTACTGAGAGTTAGTGCCATAACAGTGAACACCACTACAGTACTGAGAGTTAGTGCCAAAACAGTGAACCCCACTACAGTACTGAGAGTTAGTGCCATAACAGTGAACCCCACTACAGTACCGAGAGTTAATGCCACAACAGTGAACCCCACTACAGTACTGAGAGTTTTTGCCATAACAGTGACCCCCACTACAGTACCGAGAGTTAGTGCCATAACAGTGAACACCACTACAGTACTGAGAGTTAGCGCCATAACAGTGAACACCACTACAGTACTGAGAGTTAGTGCCATAACAGTGACCCCCACTACAGTACTGAGAGTTAGTGCCATAACAGTGAACACCACTACAGTACTGAGAGTTAGTGCCATAACAGTGAACACCACTACAGTACCGAGAGTTAATGCCACAACAGTGAACCCCACTACAGTACTGAGAGTTTTTGCCATAACAGTGACCCCCACTACAGTACCGAGAGTTAGTGCCATAACAGTGAACACCACTACAGTACTGAGAGTTAGCGCCATAACAGTGAACACCACTACAGTACTGAGAGTTAGTGCCATAACAGTGACCCCCACTACAGTACTGAGAGTTAGTGCCATAACAGTGACCCCCACTACAGTACTGAGAGTTAGTGCCATAACAGTGACCCCCACTACAGTACTGAGAGTTAGTGCCATAACAGTGAACACCACTACAGTACTGAGAGGTGGTGCCATAACAGTGACCCCCACTACAGTACTGAGAGTTGGTGCCATAACAGTGAACACCACTACAGTACTGAGAGTTAGTGCCATAACAGTGAACACCACTACAGTACTGAGAGTTAGTGCCATAACAGTGAACACCACTACAGTACTGAGAGTTAGTGCCATAACAGTGACCCCCACTACAGTACTGAGAGTTAGTGCCATAACAGTGAACACCACTACAGTACTGAGAGTTAGTGCCATAACAGTGAACCCCACTACAGTACTGAGAGTTAGTGCCAAAACAGTGAACCCCACTACAGTACCGAGAGTTAATGCCACAACAGTGAACCCCACTACAGTACTGAGAGTTTTTGCCATAACAGTGACCCCCACTACAGTACCGAGAGTTAGTGCCATAACAGTGAACACCACTACAGTACTGAGAGTTAGCGCCATAACAGTGAACACCACTACAGTACTGAGAGTTAGTGCCATAACAGTGAACCCCACTACAGTACTGAGAGTTAGTGCCATAACAGTGAACCCCACTACAATACTGAGAGTTAGTGCCATAACAGTGAACACCACTACAGTACTGAGAGTTAGTGCCATAACAGTGACCCCCACTACAGTACTGAGAGTTAGTGCCATAACAGTGACCCCCACTACAGTACTGAGAGTTAGTGCCATAACAGTGACCCCCACTACATTACTGAGAGTTAGTGCCATAACAGTGACCCCCACTACAGTACTGAGAGTTAGTGCCATAACAGTGAACACCACTACAGTACTGAGAGTTGGTGCCATAACAGTGACCCCCACTACAGTACAGAGAGTTAGTGCCATAACAGTGAACACCACTACAGTACTGAGAGTTGGTGCCATAACAGTGACCCCCACTACAGTACTGAGAGTTAGTGCCATAACAGTGAACACCACTACAGTACTGAGAGTTAGTGCCATAACAGTGAACCCCACTACAGTACTGAGAGTTAGTGCCATAACAGTGAACCCCACTACAGTACTGAGAGTTAGTGCCATAACAGTGAACACCACTACAGTACTGAGAGTTAGTGCCAAAACAGTGAACCCCACTACAGTACTGAGAGTTAGTGCCATATCAGTGAACCCCACTACAGTACCGAGAGTTAATGCCACAACAGTGAACCCCACTACAGTACTGAGAGTTTTTGCCATAACAGTGACCCCCACTACAGTACCGAGAGTTAGTGCCATAACAGTGAACACCACTACAGTACTGAGAGTTAGCGCCATAACAGTGAACACCACTACAGTACTGAGAGTTAGTGCCATAACAGTGAACCCCACTACAGTACTGAGAGTTAGTGCCATAACAGTGAACCCCACTACAATACTGAGAGTTAGTGCCATAACAGTGAACACCACTACAGTACTGAGAGTTAGTGCCATAACAGTGACCCCCACTACAGTACTGAGATTTAGTGCCATAACAGTGAACCCCACTACAGTACCGAGAGTTAATGCCACAACAGTGAACCCCACTACAGTACTGAGAGTTTTTGACATAACAGTGACCCCCACTACAGTACCGAGAGTTAGTGCCATAACAGTGAACACCACTACAGTACTGAGAGTTAGCGCCATAACAGTGAACACCACTACAGTACTCAGAGTTAGTGCCATAACAGTGAACCCCACTACAGTACTGAGAGTTAGTGCCATAACAGTGAACCCCACTACAATACTGAGAGTTAGTGCCATAACAGTGAACACCACTACAGTACTGAGAGTTAGTGCCATAACAGTGACCCCCACTACAGTACTGAGAGTTAGTGCCATAACAGTGACCCCCACTACAGTACTGAGAGTTAGTGCCATAACAGTGACCCCCACTACAGTACTGAGAGTTAGTGCCATAACAGTGACCCCCACTACAGTACTGAGAGTTAGTGCCATAACAGTGAACACCACTACAGTACTGAGAGTTGGTGCCATAACAGTGACCCCCACTACAGTACAGAGAGTTAGTGCCATAACAGTGAACACCACTACAGTACTGAGAGTTGGTGCCATAACAGTGACCCCCACTACAGTACTGAGAGTTAGTGCCATAACAGTGAACACCACTACAGTACTGAGAGTTAGTGCCATAACAGTGAACCCCACTACAGTACTGAGAGTTAGTGCCATAACAGTGAACCCCACTACAGTACTGAGAGTTAGTGCCATAACAGTGAACACCACTACAGTACTGAGAGTTAGTGCCAAAACAGTGAACCCCACTACAGTACTGAGAGTTAGTGCCATAACAGTGAACCCCACTACAGTACCGAGAGTTAATGCCACAACAGTGAACCCCACTACAGTACTGAGAGTTTTTGCCATAACAGTGACCCCCACTACAGTACCGAGAGTTAGTGCCATAACAGTGAACACCACTACAGTACTGAGAGTTAGCGCCATAACAGTGAACACCACTACAGTACTGAGAGTTAGTGCCATAACAGTGACCCCCACTACAGTACTGAGAGTTAGTGCCATAACAGTGAACACCACTACAGTACTGAGAGTTAGTGCCATAACAGTGAACACCACTACAGTACCGAGAGTTAATGCCACAACAGTGAACCCCACTACAGTACTGAGAGTTTTTGCCATAACAGTGACCCCCACTACAGTACCGAGAGTTAGTGCCATAACAGTGAACACCACTACAGTACTGAGAGTTAGCGCCATAACAGTGAACACCACTACAGTACTGAGAGTTAGTGCCATAACAGTGACCCCCACTACAGTACTGAGAGTTAGTGCCATAACAGTGACCCCCACTACAGTACTGAGAGTTAGTGCCATAACAGTGACCCCCACTACAGTACTGAGAGTTAGTGCCATAACAGTGAACACCACTACAGTACTGAGAGGTGGTGCCATAACAGTGACCCCCACTACAGTACTGAGAGTTGGTGCCATAACAGTGAACACCACTACAGTACTGAGAGTTAGTGCCATAACAGTGAACACCACTACAGTACTGAGAGTTAGTGCCATAACAGTGAACACCACTACAGTACTGAGAGTTAGTGCCATAACAGTGACCCCCACTACAGTACTGAGAGTTAGTGCCATAACAGTGAACCCCACTACAGTACTGAGAGTTAGTGCCAAAACAGTGAACCCCACTACAGTACCGAGAGTTAATGCCACAACAGTGAACCCCACTACAGTACTGAGAGTTTTTGCCATAACAGTGACCCCCACTACAGTACCGAGAGTTAGTGCCATAACAGTGAACACCACTACAGTACTGAGAGTTAGCGCCATAACAGTGAACACCACTACAGTACTGAGAGTTAGTGCCATAACAGTGAACCCCACTACAGTACTGAGAGTTAGTGCCATAACAGTGAACCCCACTACAATACTGAGAGTTAGTGCCATAACAGTGAACACCACTACAGTACTGAGAGTTAGTGCCATAACAGTGACCCCCACTACAGTACTGAGAGTTAGTGCCATAACAGTGACCCCCACTACAGTACTGAGAGTTAGTGCCATAACAGTGACCCCCACTACATTACTGAGAGTTAGTGCCATAACAGTGACCCCCACTACAGTACTGAGAGTTAGTGCCATAACAGTGAACACCACTACAGTACTGAGAGTTGGTGCCATAACAGTGACCCCCACTACAGTACAGAGAGTTAGTGCCATAACAGTGAACACCACTACAGTACTGAGAGTTGGTGCCATAACAGTGACCCCCACTACAGTACTGAGAGTTAGTGCCATAACAGTGAACACCACTACAGTACTGAGAGTTAGTGCCATAACAGTGAACCCCACTACAGTACTGAGAGTTAGTGCCATAACAGTGAACCCCACTACAGTACTGAGAGTTAGTGCCATAACAGTGAACACCACTACAGTACTGAGAGTTAGTGCCAAAACAGTGAACCCCACTACAGTACTGAGAGTTAGTGCCATATCAGTGAACCCCACTACAGTACCGAGAGTTAATGCCACAACAGTGAACCCCACTACAGTACTGAGAGTTTTTGCCATAACAGTGACCCCCACTACAGTACCGAGAGTTAGTGCCATAACAGTGAACACCACTACAGTACTGAGAGTTAGCGCCATAACAGTGAACACCACTACAGTACTGAGAGTTAGTGCCATAACAGTGAACCCCACTACAGTACTGAGAGTTAGTGCCATAACAGTGAACCCCACTACAATACTGAGAGTTAGTGCCATAACAGTGAACACCACTACAGTACTGAGAGTTAGTGCCATAACAGTGACCCCCACTACAGTACTGAGAGTTAGTGCCATAACAGTGACCCCCACTACAGTACTGAGAGTTAGTGCCATAACAGTGACCCCCACTACAGTACTGAGAGTTAGTGCCATAACAGTGACCCCCACTACAGTACTGAGAGTTAGTGCCATAACAGTGAACACCACTACAGTACTGAGAGGTGGTGCCATAACAGTGACCCCCACTACAGTACTGAGAGTTGGTGCCATAACAGTGAACACCACTACAGGACTGAGAGTTAGTGCCATAACAGTGAACACCACTACAGTACTGAGAGTTAGTGCCATAACAGTGAACACCACTACAGTACTGAGAGTTAGTGCCATAACAGTGAACACCACTACAGTACTGAGAGTTAGTGCCATAACAGTGACCCCCACTACAGTACTGAGAGTTAGTGCCATAACAGTGACCCCCACTACAGTACTGAGAGTTAGTGCCATAACAGTGACCCCCACTACAGTACTGAGAGTTAGTGCCATAACAGTGAACACCACTACAGTACTGAGAGTTGGTGCCATAACAGTGACCCCCACTACAGTACTGAGAGTTGGTGCCATAACAGTGAACACCACTACAGGACTGAGAGTTAGTGCCATAACAGTGAACCCCACTACAGTACTGAGAGTTAGTGCCATAACAGTGAACACCACTACAGTACTGAGAGTTGGTGCCATAACAGTGAGCCCCCACTACAGTACTGAGAGTTAGTGCCATAACAGTGAACCCCACTACAGTACTGAGAGTTGGTGCCAAAACAGTGAACACCACTACAGTACTGAGAGTTAGTGCCATAACAGTGAACCCCACTACAGTACTGAGAGTTAGTGCCATAACAGTGAACACCACTACAGTACTGAGAGTTAGTGCCATAACAGTGAACACCACTACAGTACTGAGAGTTAGTGCCATAACAGTGAACACCACGACCTTACTGAGAGTTAGTGCCATAACAGTGAACCCCACTACAGTACTGAGAGTTAGTGCCATAACAGTGAACCCCACTACAGTACTGAGAGTTAGTGCCATAACAGTGAACACCACTACAGTACTGAGAGTTAGTGCCATAACAGTGAACACCACTACAGTACTGAGAGTTAGTGCCATAACAGTGAACACCACTACAGTACCGAGAGTTAGTGCCATAACAGTGACCCCCACTACAGTACTGAGAGTTAGTGCCATAACAGTGAACCCCACTCCAGTACTGAGAGTTAGTGCCATAACAGTGAACCCCACTACAGTACTGAGAGTTACTGCCATAACAGTGAACACCACTACAGTACTGAGAGTTAGTGCCATAACAGTGAACCCCACTACAGTACTGAGAGTTAGTGCCATAACAGTGACCCCCACTACAATACTGAGAGTTAGTTCCAAAACAGTGAACACCACTACAGTACTGAGAGTTAGTGCCATAACAGTGAACCCCACTACAGTACTGAGAGTTAGTGCCATAACAGTGAACCCCACTACAGTACTGAGAGTTAGTGCCATAACAGTGAACCCCACTACAGCACTGAGAGTTAGTGCCAAAACAGTGAACACCACTACAGTACTGAGAGTTAGTGCCATAACAGTGAACCCCACTACAGTACTGAGAGTTAGTGCCAGAACAGTGAACACCACTACAGTACTGAGAGTTAGTGCCATAACAGTGAACACCACTACCTTACTGAGAGTTAGTGCCATAACAGTGAACCCCACTACAGTACTGAGAGTTAGTGCCATAACAGTGAACACCACTACAGTACTGAGAGTTAGTGCCATAACAGTGACCCCCACTACAGTACTGAGAGTTAGTGCCATAACAGTGAACACCACTACAGTACTGAGAGTTAGCGCCATAACAGTGAACACCACTACAGTACTGAGAGTTAGTGCCATAACAGTGACCCCCACTACAGTACTGAGAGTTAGTGCCATAACAGTGAACACCACTACAGTACTGAGAGTTAGTGCCATAACAGTAAACCCCACTACAGTACTGAGAGTTAGTGCCAAAACAGTGAACCCCACTACAGTACTGAGAGTTAGTGCCATAACAGTGAACCCCACTACAGTACTGAGAGTTAGTGCCAAAACAGTGAACCCCACTACAGTACTGAGAGTTAGTGCCATAACAGTGAACCCCACTACAGTACCGAGAGTTAATGCCACAACAGTGAACCCCACTACAGTACTGAGAGTTTTTGCCATAACAGTGACCCCCACTACAGTACCGAGAGTTAGTGCCATAACAGTGAACACCACTACAGTACTGAGAGTTAGCGCCATAACAGTGAACACCACTACAGTACTGAGAGTTAGTGCCATAACAGTGAACCCCACTACAGTACTGAGAGTTAGTGCCATAACAGTGAACCCCACTACAATACTGAGAGTTAGTGCCATAACAGTGAACACCACTACAGTACTGAGAGTTAGTGCCATAACAGTGACCCCCACTACAGTACTGAGAGTTAGTGCCATAACAGTGACCCCCACTACAGTACTGAGAGTTAGTGCCATAACAGTGACCCCCACTACAGTACTGAGAGTTAGTGCCATAACAGTGACCCCCACTACAGTACTGAGAGTTAGTGCCATAACAGTGACCCCACTACAGTACTGAGAGTTAGTGCCATAACAGTGACCCCCACTACAGTACTGAGAGTTAGTGCCATAACAGTGAACACCACTACAGTACTGAGAGTTAGTGCCATAACAGTGAACACCACTACAGTACTGAGAGTTGGTGCCATAACAGTGACCCCCACTACAGTACTGAGAGTTAGTGCCATAACAGTGAACCCCACTACAGTACTGAGAGTTGGTGCCATAACAGTGAACCCCACTACAGTACTGAGAGTTAGTGCCATAACAGTGAACACCACGACAGTACTGAGAGTTGGTGCCATAACAGTGACCCCCACTACAGTACTGAGAGTTAGTGCCATAACAGTGAACACCACTACAGTACTGAGAGTTGGTGCCATAACAGTGACCCCCACTACAGTACTGAGAGTTAGTGCCATAACAGTGAACCCCACTACAGTACTGAGAGTTAGTGCCATAACAGTGAACACCACTACAGTACTGAGAGTTAGTGCCATAACAGTGAACACCACTACAGTACTGAGAGTTAGTGCCATAACAGTGAACCCCACTACAGTACTGAGAGTTAGTGCCATAACAGTGAACCCCACTACAGTACTGAGAGTTAGTGCCATAACAGTGAACCCCACTACAGTACTGAGAGTTAGTGCCATAACAGTGAACACCACTACAGTACTGAGAGTTAGTGCCATAACAGTGAACCCCACTACAGTACTGAGAGTTAGTGCCATAACAGTGAACACCACTACAGTACTGAGAGTTAGTGCCATAACAGTGAACACCACTACAGTACTGAGAGTTAGTGCCATAACAGTGAACACCACTACAGTACTGAGAGTTAGTGCCATAACAGTGAACACCACTACAGTACTGAGAGTTAGTGCCATAACAGTGAACACCACAACAGTACTGAGAGTTAGTGCCATAACAGTGAACCCCACTACAGTACAGAGAGTTAGTGCCATAACAGTGAACACCACTACAGTACTGAGAATTAGTGCCATAGCAGTGAACACCACTACAGTACTGAGAGTTAGTGCCATAACAGTGAACACCACTACAGTACTGAGAGTTAGTGCCATAACAGTGAACCCCACTACAGTACTGAGAGTTAGTGCCATAACAGTGAACACCACTACAGTACTGAGAGTTAGTGCCATAACAGTGAACCCCACTACAGTACTGAGGTTTAGTGCCATAACAGTGAACACCACTACAGTACTGAGTGTTAGTGCCATAACAGTGAACCCCACTACAGTACTGAGAGTTAGTGCCATAACAGTGAACCCCACTACAGTACTGAGAATTAGTGCCATAACAGTGAACACCACTCCAGTACTGAGAGTTAGTGCCATAACAGTGAACACCACTACAGTACTGAGAGTTAGTGCCATAACAGTGAACCCCACTACAGTACTGAGAGTTAGTGCCATAACAGTGAACCCCACTACAGTACTGAGAATTAGTGCCATAACAGTGAACCCCACTACAGTACTGAGCGTTAGTGCCATAACAGTGAACCCCACTACAGTACTGAGAGTTAGTGCCATAACAGTGAACCCCACTACAGTACTGAGAGTTAGTGCCATAACAGTGAACACCACTACAGTACTGAGAGTTAGTGCCATAACAGTGAACCCCACTACAGTACTGAGAGTTAGTGCCATAACAGTGAACACCACTACAGGACTGAGAGTTAGTGCCATAACAGTGAACCCCACTACAGTACTGAGAGTTAGTGCCATAACAGTGAACCCCACTACAGTACTGAGAGTTAGTGCCATAACAGTGAACACCACTACAGTACTGAGAGTTAGTGCCATAACAGTGAACCCCACTACAGTACTGAGAGTTAGTGCCATAACAGTGAACACCACTACAGTACTGAGAATTAACTATCACCAGTAACCTGTCTCTAGATGCAGAAATCAACAAGCGCATGGGTAAGGCTTCCACTGCTATGTTCAGACTGGCCATGAGAGTGTGGGAAAATGCCGCACTGACACGGAACACAAAAGTCCGAGTGTATCAGGCCTGTGTCCTCAGTACCTTGCTCTACGGCAGCGAGGCCTGGACAACGTATGCCAGCCAAGAGCGACGTCTCAATTCATTCCATCTTCGCTGCCTTCGGAGAATACTTGGCATCAGGTGGCAGGACTATATCTCCAACACAGAAGTCCTTGAAGCGGCCAACATCCCCAGCTTATACACACTACTGAGTCAGCGGCGCTTGAGATGGCTTGGCCATGTGAGCCGCATGGAAGATGGCAGGATCCCCAAAGACACATTGTACAGTGAGCTCGCCACTGGTATCAGACCCACCGGCCGTCCATGTCTCCGTTATAAAGGCGTCTGCAAACGCGACATGAAATCGTGTGACATTGATCACAAGTCGTGGGAGTCAGTTGCCAGCATTCGCCAGAGCTGGCGGGCAGCCATAAAGACAGGGCTAAATTGTGGCGAGTCGAAGAGACTTAGTAGTTGGCAGGAAAAAAGACAGAGGCGCAAGGGGAGAGCCAACTGTGCAACAGCCCCAACAAACAAATTTCTCTGCAGCACCTGTGGAAGAGCCTGTCACTCCAGAATTGGCCTTTATAGCCACTCCAGGCGCTGCTTCACAAACCACTGACCACCTCCAGGCGCGTATCCATTGTCTCTCGAGATAAGGAGGCCCAAAAGAAGAAGAAGTAGTGCCATAACAGTGAACACCACGACAGTACTGAGAGTTAGTGCCATAACAGTGAACCCCACTACAGAACTGAGAGTTAGTGCCATAACAGTGAACCCCACTACAGTACTGAGAGTTAGTGCCATAAAAGTGAACCCCACTACAGTACTGAGAGTTAGTGCCATAACAGTGAACACCACTACAGTACTGAGAGTTAGTGCCATAACAGTGAACCCCACTACAGTACTGAGAGTTAGTGCCATAACAGTGAACCCCACTACAGTACTGAGAGTTAGTGCCATAACAGTGAACCCCACTACAGTACTGAGAGTTAGTGCCAAAACAGTGAACCCCACTACAGTACTGAGAGTTAGTGCCATAACAGTGAACCCCACTACAGCACTGAGAGTTAGTGCCAAAACAGTGAACCCCACTACAGTACTGAGAGTTAGTGCCATAACAGTGAACCCCACTACAGTACTGAGAGTTAGTGCCATAACAGTGACCCCCACTACAGTACAGAGAGTTAGTGCCATAACAGTGAACCCCACTACAGTACTGAGAGTTCGTGCCATAACAGTGACCCCCACTACAGTACAGAGAGTTAGTGCCATAACAGTGACCCCCACTACAGTACAGAGAGTTAATACCATAACAGTGACCCCCACTACAGTACAGAGAGTTAGTGCCATAACAGTGACCCCCACTACAGTACAGAGAGTTAGTGCCATAACAGTGACCCCCACTACAGTACAGAGAGTTAGTGCCATAACAGTGAACCCCACTACAGTACTGAGAGTTAGTGCCATAACAGTGAACACCACTACAGTACTGAGAGTTTGTGCCATAACAGTGAACCCCACTACAGTACTGAGAGTTAGTGCCATAACAGTGAACCCCACTACAGTACTGAGAGTTAGTGCCATAACAGTGAACACCACTACAGTACTGAGAGTTAGTGCCAAAACAGTGAACCCCACTACAGTACTGAGAGTTAGTGCCATAACAGTGAACCCCACTACAGTACTGAGAGTTAGTGCCATAACAGTGAACCCCACTACAGTACTGAGAGTTAGTGCCATAACAGTGAACCCCCCTACAGTACTGAGAGTTAGTGCCATAACAGTGAACCCCACTACAGTACTGAGAGTTAGTGCCATAACAGTGAACCCCACTACAGTACTGAGAGTTAGTGCCATAACAGTGAACCCCACTACAGTACTGAGAGTTAGTGCCATAACAGTGAACCCCACTACAGTACTGAGAGTTAGTGCCATAACAGTGAACCCCACTACAGTACTGAGAGTTAGTGCCATAACAGTGAACCCCACTACAGTACTGAGAGTTAGTGCCATAACAGTGAACCCCACTACAGTACTGAGAGTTAGTGCCAAAACAGTGAACCCCACTACATTACTGAGAGTTAGTGCCATAACAGTGAACCCCACGACAGTACTGAGAGTTAGTGCCATAACAGTGAACCCCACTACAGTACTGAGAGTTAGTGCCATAACAGTGAACCCCACTACAGTACAGAGAGTTAGTGCCATAACAGTGAACCCCACTACAATACTGAGAGTTAGTGCCAAAACAGTGAACCCCACTACAGTACTGAGAGTTAGTGCCATAACAGTGAACCCCACTACAGTACTGAGAGTTAGTGCCATAACAGTGAACCCCACTACAGTACTGAGAGTTAGTGCCATAACAGTGAACCCCACTACAGTACTGAGAGTTAGTGCCATAACAGTGAACCCCACTACAGTACTGAGAGTTAGTGCCATAACAGTGAACCCCACTACAGTACTGAGAGTTAGTGCCATAACAGTGAACCCCACTACAGTACTGAGAGTTAGTGCCATAACAGTGAACCCCACTACAGTACTGAGAGTTAGTGCCATAACAGTGAACCCCACTACAATACTGAGAGTTAGTGCCATAACAGTGAACACCACTACAGTACTGTGAGTTAGTGCCATAACAGTGAACCCCACTACAGTACTGAGAGTTCGTGCCATAACAGTGAACCCCACTACAGTACTGAGAGTTAGTGCCATAACAGTGAACACCACTACAGTACTGAGAGTTAGTGCCATAACAGTGAACCCCACTACAGTACTGAGAATTAGTGCCATAACAGTGAACCCCACTACAGTACTGAGAATTAGTGCCATAACAGTGAACCCCACTACAGTACTGAGAATTAGTGCCATAACAGTGAACCCCACTACAGTACTGAGAATTAGTGCCATAACAGTGAACCCCACTACAGTACTGAGAGTTAGTGCCATAACAGTGAACCCCACTACAGTACTGAGAATTAGTGCCATAACAGTGAACCCCACTACAGTACTGAGAATTAGTGCCATAACGGTGAACACCACTACAGTACTGAGAGTTAGTGCCACAACAGTGAACCCCACTACAGTACTGAGAGTTAGTGCCATGACAGTGAACCCCACTACAGTACTGAGAATTAGTGCCATAACAGTGAACCCCACTACAGTACTGAGAATTAGTGCCATAACAGTGAACCCCACTGCAGTACTGAGAGTTAGTGCCATAACAGTGAACCCCACTACAGTACTGAGAGTTAGTGCCATAACAGTGAACCCCACTACAGTACTGAGAGTTAGTGCCATAACAGTGAACCCCACTACAGTACTGAGAGTTAGTGCCATAACAGTGAACCCCACTACAGTACTGAGAGTTAGTGCCAAAACAGTGAACCCCACTACAGTACTGAGAGTTAGTGCCATAACAGTGAACCCCACTACAGTACTGAGAGTTAGTGCCATAACAGTGAACACCACTACAGTACTGAGAGTTAGTGCCATAACAGTGAACCCCACTACAGTACTGAGAGTTAGTGCCAAAACAGTGAACCCCACTACAGTACTGAGAGTTAGTGCCAAAACAGTGAACCCCACTACAGTACTGAGAGTTAGTGCCATAACAGTGAACACCACTACAGTACTGAGAGTTAGTGCCATAACAGTGAACCCCACTACAGTACTGAGAGTTAGTGCCATAACAGTGAACCCCACTACAGTACTGAGAGTTAGTGCCATAACAGTGAACCCCACTACAGTACTGAGAGTTAGTGCCATAACAGTGAACCCCACTACAGTACTGAGAGTTAGTGCCATAACAGTGAACCCCACTACAGTACTCAGAGTTAGTGCCATAACAGTGAACACCACTACAGTACTGAGAGTTAGTGCCATAACAGTGAACACCACTACAGTACTGAGAGTTAGTGCCATAACAGTGAACCCCACTACAGTACTGAGAGTTAGTGCCATAACAGTGAACACCACTACAGTACTGAGAGTTAGTGCCATAACAGTGAACCCCCCTACAGTACTCAGAGTTAGTGCCATAACAGTGAACACGACTACAGTACTGAGAGTTAGTGCCATAACAGTGAACCCCACTACAGTACTGAGAGTTAGTGCCATAACAGTGAACTTCACTACAGTACTGAGAGTTAGTGCCAAAACAGTGAACCCCACTACAGTACTGAGAGTTAGTGCCATAACAGTGAACCCCACTACAGAACTGTGAGTTAGTGCCATAACAGTGAACCCCACTACAGTACTGAGAGTTCGTGCCATAACAGTGAACACCACTACGGTAGTGAGAGTTAGTGCCATAACAGTGACCCCCACTACAGTACTGAGAGTTAGTGCCATAACAGTGAAACCCACTACAGTACTGAGACTTAGTGCCATAACAGTGAACCCCACTACAGTACTGAGTGTTAGTGCCATAACAGTGAACCCCACTGCAGTACTGAGAGTTTGTGCCATAACAGTGAACCCCACTACAGTACTGAGAGTTAGTGCCATAACAGTGAACCCCACTACAGTACTGAGAGTTAGTGCCATAACAGTGAACCCCACTACAGTACTGAGAGTTAGTGCCACAACAGTGAACCCCACTACAGTACTGAGAGTTAGTGCCATAACAGTGAACCCCACTACAGTACTGAGAGTTAGTGCCATAACAGTGAACCCCACTGCAGTACTGAGAGTTAGTGCCATAACAGTGAACACCACTACAGTACTGAGAGTTAGTGCCATAACAGTGAACCTCACTACAATACTGAGAGTTAGTGCCAAAACAGTGAACCCCACTACAGTACTGAGAGTTAGTGCCATAACAGTGAACCCCACTACAGTACTGAGAGTTAGTGCCATAACAGTGAACACCACTACAGTACTGAGAGTTAGTGCCATAACAGTGAACACCACTACAGTACTGAGAGTTAGTGCCATAACAGTGAACACCACTACAGTACTGAGAGTTAGTGCCATAACAGTGAACCCCACTACAATACTGAGAGTTAGTGCCATAACAGTGAACCCCACTACAATACTGAGAGTTAGTGCCAAAACAGTGAACCCCACTACAGTACTGAGAGTTAGTGCCATAACAGTGAACCCCACTACAGTACTGAGAGTTAGTGCCATAACAGTGAACCCCACTACAGTACTGAGAGTTAGTGCCATAACAGTGAACACCACTACAGTACTGAGAGTTAGTGCCATAACAGTGAACCCCACTACAGTACTGAGAGTTAGTGCCATAACAGTGAACCCCACTACAATACTGAGAGTTAGTGCCATAACAGTGAACCCCACTACAGTACTGAGAGTTAGTGCCATAACAGTGAACCCCACTACAATACTGAGAGTTAGTGCCATAACAGTGAACACCACTACAGTACTGAGAATTAGTGCCATAACAGTGAACCCCACTACAATACTGAGAGTTAGTGCCAAAACAGTGAACCCCACTACAGTACTGAGAGTTAGTGCCATAACAGTGACCCCCACTACAATACTGAGAGTTAGTGCCATAACAGTGACCCCCACTACAATACTGAGAGTTAGTGCCATAACAGTGAACCCCACGACAGTACTGAGAGTTAGTGCCTTAACAGTGAACCCCACTACAGTACTGAGAGTTAGTGCCATAACAGTGAACACCACTACAGTACTGAGAGTTAGTGCCATAACAGTGAACCCCACTACAATACTGAGAGTTAGTGCCAAAACAGTGAACCCCACTACAGTACTGAGAGTTAGTGCCATAACAGTGACCCCCACTACAATACTGAGAGTTAGTGCCATAACAGTGAACCCCACTACAGTACTGAGAGTTAGTGCCATAACAGTGAACCCCACTACAGTACTGAGAGTTAGTGCCATAACAGTGAACCCCACTACAGTACTGAGAGTTAGTGCCATAACAGTGAACCCCACTACAGCACTGAGAGTTAGTGCCATAACAGTGAACACCACTACAGTACTGAGAGTTAGTGCCATAACAGTGAACACCACTACAGTACTGAGAGTTAGTGCCATAACAGTGAACACCACTACAGTACTGAGAGTTAGTGCCATAACAGTGAACCCCACTACAGTACTGAGAGTTAGTGCCATAACAGTGAACCCCACTACAGTACTGAGAGTTAGTGCCATAACAGTGAACCCCACTACAGTACTGAGAGTTAGTGCCATAACAGTGAACACCACTACAGTACTGAGAGTTAGTGCCATAACAGTGAACCCCACTACTGTACTGAGAGTTAGTGCCATAACAGTGAACCCCACGACAGTACTGAGAGTTAGTGCCATAACAGTGAACCCCACTACAGCACTGAGAGTTAGTGCCATAACAGTGAACCCCACTACAGTACAGAGAGTTAGTGCCATAACAGTGAACCCCACTACAGTACTGAGAATTAGTGCCATAACAGTGAACCCCACTACAGTACTGAGAATTAGTGCCATAACAGTGAACCCCACTGCAGTACTGAGAGTTAGTGCCATAACAGTGAACCCCACTACAGTACTGAGAGTTAGTGCCATAACAGTGAACCCCACTACAGTACTGAGAGTTAGTGCCATAACAGTGAACCCCACTACAGTACTGAGAGTTAGTGCCATAACAGTGAACCCCACTACAGTACTGAGAGTTAGTGCCAAAACAGTGAACCCCACTACAGTACTGAGAGTTAGTGCCATAACAGTGAACCCCACTACAGTACTGAGAGTTAGTGCCATAACAGTGAACACCACTACAGTACTGAGAGTTAGTGCCATAACAGTGAACCCCACTACAGTACTGAGAGTTAGTGCCAAAACAGTGAACCCCACTACAGTACTGAGAGTTAGTGCCAAAACAGTGAACCCCACTACAGTACTGAGAGTTAGTGCCATAACAGTGAACACCACTACAGTACTGAGAGTTAGTGCCATAACAGTGAACCCCACTACAGTACTGAGAGTTAGTGCCATAACAGTGAACCCCACTACAGTACTGAGAGTTAGTGCCATAACAGTGAACCCCACTACAGTACTGAGAGTTAGTGCCATAACAGTGAACCCCACTACAGTACTGAGAGTTAGTGCCATAACAGTGAACCCCACTACAGTACTCAGAGTTAGTGCCATAACAGTGAACACCACTACAGTACTGAGAGTTAGTGCCATAACAGTGAACACCACTACAGTACTGAGAGTTAGTGCCATAACAGTGAACCCCACTACAGTACTGAGAGTTAGTGCCATAACAGTGAACACCACTACAGTACTGAGAGTTAGTGCCATAACAGTGAACCCCCCTACAGTACTCAGAGTTAGTGCCATAACAGTGAACACCACTACAGTACTGAGAGTTAGTGCCATAACAGTGAACCCCACTACAGTACTGAGAGTTAGTGCCATAACAGTGAACTTCACTACAGTACTGAGAGTTAGTGCCAAAACAGTGAACCCCACTACAGTACTGAGAGTTAGTGCCATAACAGTGAACCCCACTACAGAACTGTGAGTTAGTGCCATAACAGTGAACCCCACTACAGTACTGAGAGTTCGTGCCATAACAGTGAACACCACTACGGTAGTGAGAGTTAGTGCCATAACAGTGACCCCCACTACAGTACTGAGAGTTAGTGCCATAACAGTGAAACCCACTACAGTACTGAGACTTAGTGCCATAACAGTGAACCCCACTACAGTACTGAGTGTTAGTGCCATAACAGTGAACCCCACTGCAGTACTGAGAGTTTGTGCCATAACAGTGAACCCCACTACAGTACTGAGAGTTAGTGCCATAACAGTGAACCCCACTACAGTACTGAGAGTTAGTGCCATAACAGTGAACCCCACTACAGTACTGAGAGTTAGTGCCACAACAGTGAACCCCACTACAGTACTGAGAGTTAGTGCCATAACAGTGAACCCCACTACAGTACTGAGAGTTAGTGCCATAACAGTGAACCCCACTGCAGTACTGAGAGTTAGTGCCATAACAGTGAACACCACTACAGTACTGAGAGTTAGTGCCATAACAGTGAACCCCACTACAATACTGAGAGTTAGTGCCATAACAGTGAATCCCACTACAATACTGAGAGTTAGTGCCATAACAGTGAACCTCACTACAATACTGAGAGTTAGTGCCAAAACAGTGAACCCCACTACAGTACTGAGAGTTAGTGCCATAACAGTGAACCCCACTACAGTACTGAGAGTTAGTGCCATAACAGTGAACACCACTACAGTACTGAGAGTTAGTGCCATAACAGTGAACACCACTACAGTACTGAGAGTTAGTGCCATAACAGTGAACCCCACTACAATACTGAGAGTTAGTGCCATAACAGTGAACCCCACTACAATACTGAGAGTTAGTGCCAAAACAGTGAACCCCACTACAGTACTGAGAGTTAGTGCCATAACAGTGAACCCCACTACAGTACTGAGAGTTAGTGCCATAACAGTGAACCCCACTACAGTACTGAGAGTTAGTGCCATAACAGTGAACACCACTACAGTACTGAGAGTTAGTGCCATAACAGTGAACCCCACTACAGTACTGAGAGTTAGTGCCATAACAGTGAACCCCACTACAATACTGAGAGTTAGTGCCATAACAGTGAAC
Source organism: Heterodontus francisci (assembly GCF_036365525.1). Taxonomy (NCBI): domain Eukaryota; kingdom Metazoa; phylum Chordata; class Chondrichthyes; order Heterodontiformes; family Heterodontidae; genus Heterodontus; species Heterodontus francisci. The sequence continues at coordinate 206,856,610 of NC_090373.1, read as the reverse complement.
CCCACTACAGTACTGAGAGTTAGTGCCATAACAGTGAACCCCACTACAATACTGAGAGTTAGTGCCATAACAGTGAACACCACTACAGTACTGAGAATTAGTGCCATAACAGTGAACCCCACTACAATACTGAGAGTTAGTGCCAAAACAGTGAACCCCACTACAGTACTGAGAGTTAGTGCCATAACAGTGACCCCCACTACAATACTGAGAGTTAGTGCCATAACAGTGACCCCCACTACAATACTGAGAGTTAGTGCCATAACAGTGAACCCCACGACAGTACTGAGAGTTAGTGCCTTAACAGTGAACCCCACTACAGTACTGAGAGTTAGTGCCATAACAGTGAACACCACTACAGTACTGAGAGTTAGTGCCATAACAGTGAACCCCACTACAATACTGAGAGTTAGTGCCAAAACAGTGAACCCCACTACAGTACTGAGAGTTAGTGCCATAACAGTGACCCCCACTACAATACTGAGAGTTAGTGCCATAACAGTGAACCCCACTACAGTACTGAGAGTTAGTGCCATAACAGTGAACCCCACTACAGTACTGAGAGTTAGTGCCATAACAGTGAACCCCACTACAGTACTGAGAGTTAGTGCCATAACAGTGAACCCCACTACAGCACTGAGAGTTAGTGCCATAACAGTGAACACCACTACAGTACTGAGAGTTAGTGCCATAACAGTGAACACCACTACAGTACTGAGAGTTAGTGCCATAACAGTGAACACCACTACAGTACTGAGAGTTAGTGCCATAACAGTGAACCCCACTACAGTACTGAGAGTTAGTGCCATAACAGTGAACCCCACTACAGTACTGAGAGTTAGTGCCATAACAGTGAACCCCACTACAGTACTGAGAGTTAGTGCCATAACAGTGAACACCACTACAGTACTGAGAGTTAGTGCCATAACAGTGAACCCCACTACTGTACTGAGAGTTAGTGCCATAACAGTGAACCCCACGACAGTACTGAGAGTTAGTGCCATAACAGTGAACCCCACTACAGCACTGAGAGTTAGTGCCATAACAGTGAACCCCACTACAGTACAGAGAGTTAGTGCCATAACAGTGAACACCATTACGGTACTGAGAATTAGTGCCATAACAGTGAACACCACTACAGTACTGAGAGTTAGTGCCATAACAGTGAACACCACTACAGTACTGAGTGTTAGTGCCATAACAGTGAACCCCACTACAGTACTGAGAATTAGTGCCATAACAGTGAACCCCACTACAGTACTGAGAGTTAGTGCCATAACAGTGAACCCCACTACAGTACTGAGAGTTAGTGCCAAAACAGTGAACCCCACTACAGTACTGAGAGTTAGTGCCATAACAGTGAACACCACTACAGTACTGAGAGTTAGTGCCATAACAGTGAACACCACTACAGTACTGAGAGTTAGTGCCATAACAGTGAACCCCACTACAGTACTGAGAGTTAGTGCCATAACAGTGAACCCCACGACAGTACTGAGAGTTAGTGCCATAACAGTGAACCCCACTACAGTACTGAGAGTTAGTGCCATAACAGTGAACCCCACTACAGTACAGAGAGTTAGTGCCATAACAGTGAACACCACTACGGTACTGAGAATTAGTGCCATTACAGTGAACACCACTACAGTACTGAGAGTTAGTGCCATAACAGTGAACACCACTACAGTACTGAGTGTTAGTGCCATAACAGTGAACCCCACTACAGTACTGAGAATTAGTGCCATAACAGTGAACCCCACTACAGTACTGAGAGTTAGTGCCATAACAGTGAACCCCACTACAGTACTGAGAGTTAGCGCCAAAACAGTGAACCCCACTACAGTACTGAGAGTTCGTGCCATAACAGTGAACCCCACTACAGTACTGAGAGTTAGTGCCATAACAGTGAACCCCACTACAGTACTGAGAGTTAGTGCCATAACAGTGAACCCCACTACAGTACTGAGAGTTAGTGCCATAACAGTGAACCCCACTACAGTACTGAGAGTTAGTGCCAAAACAGTGAACCCCACTACAGTACTGAGAGTTAGTGCCATAACAGTGAACCCCACTACAGTACTGAGAGTTAGTGCCATAACAGTGAACCCCACTACAGTACTGAGAGTTAGTGCCAAAACAGTGAACCCCACTACAGTACTGAGAGTTAGTGCCATAACAGTGAACACCACTACAGTACTGAGAGTTAGTGCCATAACAGTGAACACCACTACAGTACTGAGAGTTAGTGCCAAAACAGTGAACACCACTACAGTACTGAGAGTTAGTGCCATAACAGTGAACCCCACTACAGTACTGAGAGTTAGTGCCATAACAGTGAACCCCACTACAGTACTGAGAGTTAGTGCCATCACAGTGAACCCCACTACAGTACTGAGAGTTCGTGCCATAACAGTGAACCCCACTACAGTACTGAGAGTTAGTGCCATAACAGTGAACACCACTACAGTACTGAGAGTTAGTGCCATAACAGTGAACACCACTACAATACTGAGAGTTAGTGCCATAACAGTGAACACCACTACAGTACTGAGAGTTAGTGCCATAACAGTGAACCCCACTACAGTACTGAGAGTTAGTGCCATAACAGTGAACACCACTACAGTACTGAGAGTTAGTGCCATAACAGTGAACCCCACTACAGTACTGAGAGTTAGTGCCATAACAGTGAACCCCACTACAGTACTGAGAGTTAGTGCCATAACAGTGAACACCACTACAGTACTGAGAGTTAGTGCCATAACAGTGAACCCCACTACAGTACTGAGAGTTAGTGCCATAACAGTGAACCCCACTACAGTACTGAGAGTTAGTGCCATAACAGTGAACCCCACTACAGTACTGAGAGTTAGTGCCATAAAAGTGACCCCCACTACAGTACTGAGAGTTAGTGCCATAACAGTGAACCCCCACTACAGTACTGAGAGTTCGTGCCATAACAGTGAACCCCACTACAGCACTGAGAGTTAGTGCCATAACAGTGAACCCCACTACAGTACTGAGAGTTAGTGCCATAACAGTGAACCCCACTACAATACTGAGACTTAGTGCCATAACAGTGAACCCCACTACAATACTGAGAGTTAGTGCCATAACAGTGAACCCCACTACAGTACTGAGAGTTAGTGCCATAACAGTGAACACCACTACAGTACTGAGAGTTAGTGCCATAACAGTGAACCCCACTACAGTACTGAGAGTTAGTGCCATAACAGTGAACACCACTACAGTACGGAGAGTTAGTGCCATAACAGTGAACCCCACTACAGTACTGAGAGTTAGTGCCATAACAGTGAACCCCACTACAGTACTGAGAGTTAGTGCCATAACAGTGAACCCCACTACAGTACTGAGAGTTAGTGCCATAACAGTGAACCCCACTACAATACTGAGAGTTAGTGCCAAAACAGTGAACCCCACTACAGTACTGAGAGTTAGTGCCATAACAGTGAACCCCACTACAGTACTGAGAGTTAGTGCCATAACAGTGAACCCCACTACAATACTGAGAGTTAGTGCCAAATCAGTGAACCCCACTACAGTACTGAGAGTTAGTGCCATAACAGTGAACCCCACTACAGTACTGAGAGTTAGTGCCATAACAGTGAACCCCACTACAGTACTGAGAGTTAGTGCCATAACAGTGAACCCCAATACAGTACTGAGAGTTAGTGCCATAACAGAGAACCCCTCTACAGTACTGAGAGTTAGTGCCATAACAGTGAACACCACTACAGTTCTGAGAGTTAGTGCCATAACAGTGAACACCACTACAGTACTGAGAGTTAGTGCCATAACAGTGAACACCACTACAGTACTGAGAGTTAGTGCCATAACAGTGAACCCCACTATAGTACTCAGAGTTAGTGCCTTAACAGTGAACCCCACTACAGTACTGAGAGTTAGTGCCATAACAGTGAACCCCACTACAGTACTGAGGGTTAGTGCCATAACAGTGAACACCACTACAGTACTGAGAGTTAGTGCCATAACAGTGAACCCCACTACAATACTGAGAGTTAGTGCCAAAACAGTGAACCCCACTACAGTACTGAGAGTTAGTGCCATAACAGTGACCCCCACTACAATACTGAGAGTTAGTGCCATAACAGTGACCCCCACTACAATACTGAGAGTTAGTGCCATAACAGTGAACACCACTACAGTACTGAGAGTTAGTGCCTTAACAGTGAACCCCACTACAGTACTGAGAGTTAGTGCCATAACAGTGAACACCACTACAGTACTGAGAGTTAGTGCCATAACAGTGATCCCCACTACAATACTGAGAGTTAGTGCCAAAACAGTGAACCCCACTACAGTACTGAGAGTTAGTGCCATAACAGTGACCCCCACTACAATACTGAGAGTTAGTGCCATAACAGTGAACCCCACTACAGTACTGAGAGTTAGTGCCATAACAGTGAACCCCACTACAGTACTGAGAGTTAGTGCCATAACAGTGAACCCCACTACAGTACTGAGAGTTAGTGCCATAACAGTGAACCCCACTACAGTACTGAGAGTTAGTGCCATAACAGTGAACACCACTACAGTACTGAGAGTTAGTGCCATAACAGTGAACCCCACGACAGTACTGAGAGTTAGTGCCATAACAGTGAACCCCACTACAGTACTGAGAGTTAGTGCCATAACAGTGAACACCACTACAGGACTGAGAGTCAGTGCCATAACAGTGAACCCCACTACAGTACTGAGAGTTAGTGCCATAACAGTGAACCCCACTACAGTACTGAGAGTTAGTGCCATAACAGTGAACCCCACTACAGTACAGAGAGTTAGTGCCATAACAGTGAACACCACTACGGTACTGAGAATTAGTGCCATAACAGTGAACACTACTACAGTACTGAGAGTTAGTGCCATAACAGTGAACACCACTACAGTACTGAGTGTTAGTGCCATAACAGTGAACCCCACTACAGTACTGAGAATTAGTGCCATAACAGTGAACCCCACTACAGTACTGAGAGTTAGTGCCATAACAGTGAACCCCACTACAGTACTGAGAGTTAGTGCCATAACGGTGAACCCCACTACAGTACTGAGAGTTCGTGCCATAACAGTGAACCCCACTACAGTACTGAGAGTTAGTGCCATAACAGTAAACCCCACTACAGTACTGAGAGTTAGTGCCATAACAGTGAACACCACTACAGTACTGAGAGTTAGTGCCATAACAGTGAACACCACTACAGTACTGAGAGTCAGTGCCATAACAGTGAACCCCATTACAGTACTGAGAGTTAGTGCCATAACAGTGAACCCCACTACAGTACTGAGAGTTAGTGCCATAACAGTGAACACCACTACAATACTGAGAGTTAGTGCCATAACAGTGAACCCCACTACAATACTGAGAGTTAGTGCCATAACAGTGAACACCACTACAGGACTGAGAGTTAGTGCCATAACAGTGAACCCCACTACAGTACTGAGAGTTAGTGCCATAACAGTGAACCCCACTGCAGTACTGAGAGTTAGTGCCATAACAGTGAACCCCACTACAGTACTGAGAGTTAGTGCCATAACAGTGAACCCCACTACAGTACTGAGAGTTAGTGCCATAACAGTGAACCCCACTACAGTACTGAGAGTTAGTGCCATAACAGTGAACACCACTACAGTACTGAGAGTTAGTGCCATAACAGTGAACCCCACTACAGTACTGAGAGTTAGTGCCATAACAGTGAACCCCACTGCAGTACTGAGAGTTAGTGCCATAACAGTGAACACCACTACAGTACTGAGAGTTAGTGCCATAACAGTGAACCCCACTACAATACTGAGAGTTAGTGCCATAACAGTGAACCCCACTACAGTACTGAGAGTTAGTGCCATAACAGTGAACACCACTACAGTACTGAGAGTTAGTGCCATAACAGTGAACACCACTACAGTACTGAGAGTTAGTGCCATAACAGTGAACCCCACTATAGTACTGAGAGTTAGTGCCTTAACAGTGAACCCCACTACAGTACTGAGAGTTAGTGCCATAACAGTGAACCCCACTACAGTACTGAGAGTTAGTGCCATAACAGTGAACCCCACTACAGTACTGAGGGTTAGTGCCATAACAGTGAACACCACTACAGTACTGAGAGTTAGTGCCATAACAGTGAACCCCACTACAATACTGAGAGTTAGTGCCAAAACAGTGAACCCCACTACAGTACTGAGAGTTAGTGCCATAACAGTGACCCCCACTACAATACTGAGAGTTAGTGCCATAACAGTGACCCCCACTACAATACTGAGAGTTAGTGCCATAACAGTGAACACCACTACAGTACTGAGAGTTAGTGCCTTAACAGTGAACCCCACTACAGTACTGAGAGTTAGTGCCATAACAGTGAACCCCACTACAGTACTGAGAGTTAGTGCCATAACAGTGAACCCCACTACAGCACTGAGAGTTAGTGCCATAACAGTGAACACCACTACAGTACTGAGAGTTAGTGCCATAACAGTGAACACCACTACAGTACTGAGAGTTAGTGCCATAACAGTGAACACCACTACAGTACTGAGAGTTAGTGCCATAACAGTGAACCCCACTACAGTACTGAGAGTTAGTGCCATAACAGTGAACCCCACTACAGCACTGAGAGTTAGTGCCATAACAGTGAACCCCACTACAGTACTGAGAGTTAGTGCCATAACAGTGAACACCACTACAGTACTGAGAGTTAGTGCCATAACAGTGAACCCCACTACAGTACTGAGAGTTAGTGCCATAACAGTGAACCCCACGACAGTACTGAGAGTTAGTGCCATAACAGTGAACCCCACTACAGTACTGAGAGTTAGTGCCATAACAGTGAACCCCACTACAGTACAGAGAGTTAGTGCCATAACAGTGAACACCATTACGGTACTGAGAATTAGTGCCATAACAGTGAACACCACTACAGTACTGAGAGTTAGTGCCATAACAGTGAACACCACTACAGTACTGAGTGTTAGTGCCATAACAGTGAACCCCACTACAGTACTGAGAATTAGTGCCATAACAGTGAACCCCACTACAGTACTGAGAGTTAGTGCCATAACAGTGAACCCCACTACAGTACTGAGAGTTAGTGCCAAAACAGTGAACCCCACTACAGTACTGAGAGTTAGTGCCATAACAGTGAACACCACTACAGTACTGAGAGTTAGTGCCATAACAGTGAACACCACTACAGTACTGAGAGTTAGTGCCATAACAGTGAACCCCACTACAGTACTGAGAGTTAGTGCCATAACAGTGAACCCCACGACAGTACTGAGAGTTAGTGCCATAACAGTGAACCCCACTACAGTACTGAGAGTTAGTGCCATAACAGTGAACCCCACTACAGTACAGAGAGTTAGTGCCATAACAGTGAACACCACTACGGTACTGAGAATTAGTGCCATAACAGTGAACACCACTACAGTACTGAGAGTTAGTGCCATAACAGTGAACACCACTACAGTACTGAGTGTTAGTGCCATAACAGTGAACCCCACTACAGTACTGAGAATTAGTGCCATAACAGTGAACCCCACTACAGTACTGAGAGTTAGTGCCATAACAGTGAACCCCACTACAGTACTGAGAGTTAGCGCCAAAACAGTGAACCCCACTACAGTACTGAGAGTTCGTGCCATAACAGTGAACCCCACTACAGTACTGAGAGTTAGTGCCATAACAGTGAACCCCACTACAGTACTGAGAGTTAGTGCCATAACAGTGAACCCCAATACAGTACTGAGAGTTAGTGCCATAACAGAGAACCCCTCTACAGTACTGAGAGTTAGTGCCATAACAGTGAACACCACTACAGTTCTGAGAGTTAGTGCCATAACAGTGAACACCACTACAGTACTGAGAGTTAGTGCCATAACAGTGAACACCACTACAGTACTGAGAGTTAGTGCCATAACAGTGAACCCCACTATAGTACTCAGAGTTAGTGCCTTAACAGTGAACCCCACTACAGTACTGAGAGTTAGTGCCATAACAGTGAACCCCACTACAGTACTGAGGGTTAGTGCCATAACAGTGAACACCACTACAGTACTGAGAGTTAGTGCCATAACAGTGAACCCCACTACAATACTGAGAGTTAGTGCCAAAACAGTGAACCCCACTACAGTACTGAGAGTTAGTGCCATAACAGTGACCCCCACTACAATACTGAGAGTTAGTGCCATAACAGTGACCCCCACTACAATACTGAGAGTTAGTGCCATAACAGTGAACACCACTACAGTACTGAGAGTTAGTGCCTTAACAGTGAACCCCACTACAGTACTGAGAGTTAGTGCCATAACAGTGAACACCACTACAGTACTGAGAGTTAGTGCCATAACAGTGATCCCCACTACAATACTGAGAGTTAGTGCCAAAACAGTGAACCCCACTACAGTACTGAGAGTTAGTGCCATAACAGTGACCCCCACTACAATACTGAGAGTTAGTGCCATAACAGTGAACCCCACTACAGTACTGAGAGTTAGTGCCATAACAGTGAACCCCATTACAGTACTGAGAGTTAGTGCCATAACAGTGAACCCCACTACAGTACTGAGAGTTAGTGCCATAACAGTGAACCCCACTACAGTACTGAGAGTTAGTGCCATAACAGTGAACACCACTACAGTACTGAGAGTTAGTGCCATAACAGTGAACCCCACGACAGTACTGAGAGTTAGTGCCATAACAGTGAACCCCACTACAGTACTGAGAGTTAGTGCCATAACAGTGAACACCACTACAGGACTGAGAGTCAGTGCCATAACAGTGAACCCCACTACAGTACTGAGAGTTAGTGCCATAACAGTGAACCCCACTACAGTACTGAGAGTTAGTGCCATAACAGTGAACCCCACTACAGTACAGAGAGTTAGTGCCATAACAGTGAACACCACTACGGTACTGAGAATTAGTGCCATAACAGTGAACACCACTACAGTACTGAGAGTTAGTGCCATAACAGTGAACACCACTACGGTACTGAGAATTAGTGCCATAACAGTGAACACCACTACAGTACTGAGAGTTAGTGCCATAACAGTGAACACCACTACAGTACTGAGTGTTAGTGCCATAACAGTGAACCCCACTACAGTACTGAGAATTAGTGCCATAACAGTGAACCCCACTACAGTACTGAGAGTTAGTGCCATAACAGTGAACCCCACTACAGTACTGAGAGTTAGTGCCATAACGGTGAACCCCACTACAGTACTGAGAGTTCGTGCCATAACAGTGAACCCCACTACAGTACTGAGAGTTAGTGCCATAACAGTAAACCCCACTACAGTACTGAGAGTTAGTGCCATAACAGTGAACACCACTACAGTACTGAGAGTTAGTGCCATAACAGTGAACACCACTACAGTACTGAGAGTTAGTGCCATAACAGTGAACACCACTACAGTACTGAGAGTTAGTGCCATAACAGTGAACCCCACTACAGTACTGAGAGTTAGTGCCATAACAGTGAACCCCACTGCAGTACTGAGAGTTAGTGCCATAACAGTGAACACCACTACAGTACTGAGAGTTAGTGCCATAACAGTGAACCCCACTACAATACTGAGAGTTAGTGCCATAACAGTGAACCCCACTACAGTACTGAGAGTTAGTGCCATAACAGTGAACACCACTACAGTACTGAGAGTTAGTGCCATAACAGTGAACACCACTACAGTACTGAGAGTTAGTGCCATAACAGTGAACCCCACTATAGTACTGAGAGTTAGTGCCTTAACAGTGAACCCCACTACAGTACTGAGAGTTAGTGCCATAACAGTGAACCCCACTACAGTACTGAGAGTTAGTGCCATAACAGTGAACCCCACTACAGTACTGAGGGTTAGTGCCATAACAGTGAACACCACTACAGTACTGAGAGTTAGTGCCATAACAGTGAACCCCACTACAGTACTGAGAGTTAGTGCCATAACGGTGAACCCCACTACAGTACTGAGAGTTCGTGCCATAACAGTGAACCCCACTACAGTACTGAGAGTTAGTGCCATAACAGTAAACCCCACTACAGTACTGAGAGTTAGTGCCATAACAGTGAACACCACTACAGTACTGAGAGTTAGTGCCATAACAGTGAACACCACTACAGTACTGAGAGTCAGTGCCATAACAGTGAACCCCATTACAGTACTGAGAGTTAGTGCCATAACAGTGAACCCCACTACAGTACTGAGAGTTAGTGCCATAACAGTGAACACCACTACAATACTGAGAGTTAGTGCCATAACAGTGAACCCCACTACAATACTGAGAGTTAGTGCCATAACAGTGAACACCACTACAGGACTGAGAGTTAGTGCCATAACAGTGAACCCCACTACAGTACTGAGAGTTAGTGCCATGACAGTGAACCCCACTACAGTACTGAGAGTTAGTGCCATAACAGTGAACCCCACTGCAGTACTGAGAGTTAGTGCCATAACAGTGAACACCACTACGGTACTGAGAATTAGTGCCATAACAGTGAACACCACTACAGTACTGAGAGTTAGTGCCATAACAGTGAACACCACTACAGTACTGAGTGTTAGTGCCATAACAGTGAACCCCACTACAGTACTGAGAATTAGTGCCATAACAGTGAACCCCACTACAGTACTGAGAGTTAGTGCCATAACAGTGAACCCCACTACAGTACTGAGAGTTAGTGCCATAACGGTGAACCCCACTACAGTACTGAGAGTTCGTGCCATAACAGTGAACCCCACTACAGTACTGAGAGTTAGTGCCATAACAGTGAACCCCACTACAGTACTGAGAGTTAGTGCCATAACAGTGAACACCACTACAGTACTGAGAGTTAGTGCCATAACAGTGAACACCACTACAGTACTGAGAGTCAGTGCCATAACAGTGAACCCCATTACAGTACTGAGAGTTAGTGCCATAACAGTGAACCCCACTACAGTACTGAGAGTTAGTGCCATAACAGTGAACACCACTACAATACTGAGAGTTAGTGCCATAACAGTGAACCCCACTACAATACTGAGAGTTAGTGCCATAACAGTGAACACCACTACAGGACTGAGAGTTAGTGCCATAACAGTGAACCCCACTACAGTACTGAGAGTTAGTGCCATAACAGTGAACCCCACTACAGTACTGAGAGTTAGTGCCATACAAGTGACCCCCACTACAGTACTGAGAGTTAGTGCCATAACAGTGAACCCCCACTACAGTACTGAGAGTTCGTGCCATAACAGTGAACCCCACTACAGCACTGAGAGTTAGTGCCATAACAGTGAACCCCACTACAGTACTGAGAGTTAGTGCCATAACAGTGAACCCCACTACAATACTGAGACTTAGTGCCATAACAGTGAACCCCACTACAATACTGAGAGTTAGTGCCATAACAGTGAACCCCACTACAGTACTGAGAGTTAGTGCCATAACAGTGAACACCACTACAGTACTGAGAGTTAGTGCCATAACAGTGAACCCCACTACAGTACTGAGAGTTAGTGCCATAACAGTGAACCCCACTACAGTACTGAGGGTTAGTGCCATAACAGTGAACCCCACTACAGTACTGAGAGTTAGTGCCATAACAGTGAACCCCACTACAGTACTGAGAGTTAGTGCCATAACAGTGAACCCCACTACAGTACTGAGAGTTAGTGCCATAACAGTGAACCCCACTACAATACTGAGAGTTAGTGCCAAAACAGTGAACCCCACTACAGTACTGAGAGTTAGTGCCATAACAGTGAACCCCACTACAGTACTGAGAGTTAGTGCCATAACAGTGAACCCCACTACAATACTGAGAGTTAGTGCCAAAACAGTGAACCCCACTACAGTACTGAGAGTTAGTGCCATAACAGTGAACCCCACTACAGTACTGAGAGTTAGTGCCATAACAGTGAACCCCACTACAGTACTGAGAGTTAGTGCCATAACAGTGAACCCCAATACAGTACTGAGAGTTAGTGCCATAACAGAGAACCCCTCTACAGTACTGAGAGTTAGTGCCATAACAGTGAACACCACTACAGTTCTGAGAGTTAGTGCCATAACAGTGAACACCACTACAGTACTGAGAGTTAGTGCCATAACAGTGAACACCACTACAGTACTGAGAGTTAGTGCCATAACAGTGAACCCCACTATAGTACTCAGAGTTAGTGCCTTAACAGTGAACCCCACTACAGTACTGAGAGTTAGTGCCATAACAGTGAACCCCACTACAGTACTGAGGGTTAGTGCCATAACAGTGAACACCACTACAGTACTGAGAGTTAGTGCCATAACAGTGAACCCCACTACAATACTGAGAGTTAGTGCCAAAACAGTGAACCCCACTACAGTACTGAGAGTTAGTGCCATAACAGTGACCCCCACTACAATACTGAGAGTTAGTGCCATAACAGTGACCCCCACTACAATACTGAGAGTTAGTGCCATAACAGTGAACACCACTACAGTACTGAGAGTTAGTGCCTTAACAGTGAACCCCACTACAGTACTGAGAGTTAGTGCCATAACAGTGAACACCACTACAGTACTGAGAGTTAGTGCCATAACAGTGATCCCCACTACAATACTGAGAGTTAGTGCCAAAACAGTGAACCCCACTACAGTACTGAGAGTTAGTGCCATAACAGTGACCCCCACTACAATACTGAGAGTTAGTGCCATAACAGTGAACCCCACTACAGTACTGAGAGTTAGTGCCATAACAGTGAACCCCACTACAGTACTGAGAGTTAGTGCCATAACAGTGAACCCCACTACAGTACTGAGAGTTAGTGCCATAACAGTGAACCCCACTACAGTACTGAGAGTTAGTGCCATAACAGTGAACACCACTACAGTACTGAGAGTTAGTGCCATAACAGTGAACCCCACGACAGTACTGAGAGTTAGTGCCATAACAGTGAACCCCACTACAGTACTGAGAGTTAGTGCCATAACAGTGAACACCACTACAGGACTGAGAGTCAGTGCCATAACAGTGAACCCCACTACAGTACTGAGAGTTAGTGCCATAACAGTGAACCCCACTACAGTACTGAGAGTTAGTGCCATAACAGTGAACCCCACTACAGTACAGAGAGTTAGTGCCATAACAGTGAACACCACTACGGTACTGAGAATTAGTGCCATAACAGTGAACACCACTACAGTACTGAGAGTTAGTGCCATAACAGTGAACACCACTACAGTACTGAGTGTTAGTGCCATAACAGTGAACCCCACTACAGTACTGAGAATTAGTGCCATAACAGTGAACCCCACTACAGTACTGAGAGTTAGTGCCATAACAGTGAACCCCACTACAGTACTGAGAGTTAGTGCCATAACGGTGAACCCCACTACAGTACTGAGAGTTCGTGCCATAACAGTGAACCCCACTACAGTACTGAGAGTTAGTGCCATAACAGTAAACCCCACTACAGTACTGAGAGTTAGTGCCATAACAGTGAACACCACTACAGTACTGAGAGTTAGTGCCATAACAGTGAACACCACTACAGTACTGAGAGTCAGTGCCATAACAGTGAACCCCATTACAGTACTGAGAGTTAGTGCCATAACAGTGAACCCCACTACAGTACTGAGAGTTAGTGCCATAACAGTGAACACCACTACAATACTGAGAGTTAGTGCCATAACAGTGAACCCCACTACAATACTGAGAGTTAGTGCCATAACAGTGAACACCACTACAGGACTGAGAGTTAGTGCCATAACAGTGAACCCCACTACAGTACTGAGAGTTAGTGCCATAACAGTGAACCCCACTGCAGTACTGAGAGTTAGTGCCATAACAGTGAACCCCACTACAGTACTGAGAGTTAGTGCCATAACAGTGAACCCCACTACAGTACTGAGAGTTAGTGCCATAACAGTGAACACCACTACAGTACTGAGAGTTAGTGCCATAACAGTGAACCCCACTACAGTACTGAGAGTTAGTGCCATAACAGTGAACCCCACTGCAGTACTGAGAGTTAGTGCCATAACAGTGAACACCACTACAGTACTGAGAGTTAGTGCCATAACAGTGAACCCCACTACAATACTGAGAGTTAGTGCCATAACAGTGAACCCCACTACAGTACTGAGAGTTAGTGCCATAACAGTGAACACCACTACAGTACTGAGAGTTAGTGCCATAACAGTGAACACCACTACAGTACTGAGAGTTAGTGCCATAACAGTGAACCCCACTATAGTACTGAGAGTTAGTGCCTTAACAGTGAACCCCACTACAGTACTGAGAGTTAGTGCCATAACAGTGAACCCCACTACAGTACTGAGAGTTAGTGCCATAACAGTGAACCCCACTACAGTACTGAGGGTTAGTGCCATAACAGTGAACACCACTACAGTACTGAGAGTTAGTGCCATAACAGTGAACCCCACTACAATACTGAGAGTTAGTGCCAAAACGGTGAACCCCACTACAGTACTGAGAGTTAGTGCCATAACAGTGACCCCCACTACAATACTGAGAGTTAGTGCCATAACAGTGACCCCCACTACAATACTGAGAGTTAGTGCCATAACAGTGAACACCACTACAGTACTGAGAGTTAGTGCCTTAACAGTGAACCCCACTACCGTACTGAGAGTTAGTGCCATAACAGTGAACCCCACTACAGTACTGAGAGTTAGTGCCATAACAGTGAACCCCACTACAGCACTGAGAGTTAGTGCCATAACAGTGAACACCACTACAGTACTGAGAGTTAGTGCCATAACAGTGAACACCACTACAGTACTGAGAGTTAGTGCCATAACAGTGAACACCACTACAGTACTGAGAGTTAGTGCCATAACAGTGAACCCCACTACAGTACTGAGAGTTAGTGCCATAACAGTGAACCCCACTACAGCACTGAGAGTTAGTGCCATAACAGTGAACCCCACTACAGTACTGAGAGTTAGTGCCATAACAGTGAACACCACTACAGTACTGAGAGTTAGTGCCATAACAGTGAACCCCACTACAGTACTGAGAGTTAGTGCCATAACAGTGAACCCCACGACAGTACTGAGAGTTAGTGCCATAACAGTGAACCCCACTACAGTACTGAGAGTTAGTGCCATAACAGTGAACCCCACTACAGTACAGAGAGTTAGTGCCATAACAGTGAACACCATTACGGTACTGAGAATTAGTGCCATAACAGTGAACACCACTACAGTACTGAGAGTTAGTGCCATAACAGTGAACACCACTACAGTACTGAGTGTTAGTGCCATAACAGTGAACCCCACTACAGTACTGAGAATTAGTGCCATAACAGTGAACCCCACTACAGTACTGAGAGTTAGTGCCATAACAGTGAACCCCACTACAGTACTGAGAGTTAGTGCCAAAACAGTGAACCCCACTACAGTACTGAGAGTTAGTGCCATAACAGTGAACACCACTACAGTACTGAGAGTTAGTGCCATAACAGTGAACACCACTACAGTACTGAGAGTTAGTGCCATAACAGTGAACCCCACTACAGTACTGAGAGTTAGTGCCATAACAGTGAACCCCACGACAGTACTGAGAGTTAGTGCCATAACAGTGAACCCCACTACAGTACTGAGAGTTAGTGCCATAACAGTGAACCCCACTACAGTACAGAGAATTAGTGCCATAACAGTGAACACCACTACGGTACTGAGAATTAGTGCCATAACAGTGAACACCACTACAGTACTGAGAGTTAGTGCCATAACAGTGAACACCACTACAGTACTGAGTGTTAGTGCCATAACAGTGAACCCCACTACAGTACTGAGAATTAGTGCCATAACAGTGAACCCCACTACAGTACTGAGAGTTAGTGCCATAACAGTGAACCCCACTACAGTACTGAGAGTTAGCGCCAAAACAGTGAACCCCACTACAGTACTGAGAGTTCGTGCCATAACAGTGAACCCCACTACAGTACTGAGAGTTAGTGCCATAACAGTGAACCCCACTACAGTACTGAGAGTTAGTGCCATAACAGTGAACCCCAATACAGTACTGAGAGTTAGTGCCATAACAGAGAACCCCTCTACAGTACTGAGAGTTAGTGCCATAACAGTGAACACCACTACAGTTCTGAGAGTTAGTGCCATAACAGTGAACACCACTACAGTACTGAGAGTTAGTGCCATAACAGTGAACACCACTACAGTACTGAGAGTTAGTGCCATAACAGTGAACCCCACTATAGTACTCAGAGTTAGTGCCTTAACAGTGAACCCCACTACAGTACTGAGAGTTAGTGCCATAACAGTGAACCCCACTACAGTACTGAGAGTTAGTGCCATAACAGTGAACACCACTACAGTACTGAGAGTTAGTGCCATAACAGTGAACCCCACTACAATACTGAGAGTTAGTGCCAAAACAGTGAACCCCACTACAGTACTGAGAGTTAGTGCCATAACAGTGACCCCCACTACAATACTGAGAGTTAGTGCCATAACAGTGACCCCCACTACAATACTGAGAGTTAGTGCCATAACAGTGAACACCACTACAGTACTGAGAGTTAGTGCCTTAACAGTGAACCCCACTACAGTACTGAGAGTTAGTGCCATAACAGTGAACACCACTACAGTACTGAGAGTTAGTGCCATAACAGTGATCCCCACTACAATACTGAGAGTTAGTGCCAAAACAGTGAACCCCACTACAGTACTGAGAGTTAGTGCCATAACAGTGACCCCCACTACAATACTGAGAGTTAGTGCCATAACAGTGAACCCCACTACAGTACTGAGAGTTAGTGCCATAACAGTGAACCCCACTACAGTACTGAGAGTTAGTGCCATAACAGTGAACCCCACTATAGTACTGAGAGTTAGTGCCATAACAGTGAACCCCACTACAGTACTGAGAGTTAGTGCCATAACAGTGAACACCACTACAGTACTGAGAGTTAGTGCCATAACAGTGAACCCCACGACAGTACTGAGAGTTAGTGCCATAACAGTGAACCCCACTACAGTACTGAGAGTTAGTGCCATAACAGTGAACACCACTACAGGACTGAGAGTCAGTGCCATAACAGTGAACCCCACTACAGTACTGAGAGTTAGTGCCATAACAGTGAACCCCACTACAGTACTGAGAGTTAGTGCCATAACAGTGAACCCCACTACAGTACAGAGAGTTAGTGCCATAACAGTGAACACCACTACGGTACTGAGAATTAGTGCCATAACAGTGAACACCACTACAGTACTGAGAGTTAGTGCCATAACAGTGAACACCACTACAGTACTGAGTGTTAGTGCCATAACAGTGAACCCCACTACAGTACTGAGAATTAGTGCCATAACAGTGAACCCCACTACAGTACTGAGAGTTAGTGCCATAACAGTGAACCCCACTACAGTACTGAGAGTTAGTGCCATAACGGTGAACCCCACTACAGTACTGAGAGTTCGTGCCATAACAGTGAACCCCACTACAGTACTGAGAGTTAGTGCCATAACAGTAAACCCCACTACAGTACTGAGAGTTAGTGCCATAACAGTGAACACCACTACAGTACTGAGAGTTAGTGCCATAACAGTGAACACCACTACAGTACTGAGAGTTAGTGCCATAACAGTGAACACCACTACAGTACTGAGAGTTAGTGCCATAACAGTGAACCCCACTACAGTACTGAGAGTTAGTGCCATAACAGTGAACCCCACTGCAGTACTGAGAGTTAGTGCCATAACAGTGAACACCACTACAGTACTGAGAGTTAGTGCCATAACAGTGAACCCCACTACAATACTGAGAGTTAGTGCCATAACAGTGAACCCCACTACAGTACTGAGAGTTAGTGCCATAACAGTGAACACCACTACAGTACTGAGAGTTAGTGCCATAACAGTGAACACCACTACAGTACTGAGAGTTAGTGCCATAACAGTGAACCCCACTATAGTACTGAGAGTTAGTGCCTTAACAGTGAACCCCACTACAGTACTGAGAGTTAGTGCCATAACAGTGAACCCCACTACAGTACTGAGAGTTAGTGCCATAACAGTGAACCCCACTACAGTACTGAGGGTTAGTGCCATAACAGTGAACACCACTACAGTACTGAGAGTTAGTGCCATAACAGTGAACCCCACTACAGTACTGAGAGTTAGTGCCATAACGGTGAACCCCACTACAGTACTGAGAGTTCGTGCCATAACAGTGAACCCCACTACAGTACTGAGAGTTAGTGCCATAACAGTAAACCCCACTACAGTACTGAGAGTTAGTGCCATAACAGTGAACCCCACTACAGTACTGAGAGTTAGTGCCATAACAGTGAACCCCACTACAGTACTGAGGGTTAGTGCCATAACAGTGAACACCACTACAGTACTGAGAGTTAGTGCCATAACAGTGAACCCCACTACAATACTGAGAGTTAGTGCCAAAACAGTGAACCCCACTACAGTACTGAGAGTTAGTGCCATAACAGTGACCCCCACTACAATACTGAGAGTTAGTGCCATAACAGTGACCCCCACTACAATACTGAGAGTTAGTGCCATAACAGTGAACCCCACTACAGTACTGAGAGTTAGTGCCTTAACAGTGAACCCCACTACAGTACTGAGAGTTAGTGCCATAACAGTGAACACCACTACAGTACTGAGAGTTAGTGCCATAACAGTGATCCCCACTACAATACTGAGAGTTAGTGCCAAAACAGTGAACCCCACTACAGTACTGAGAGTTAGTGCCATAACAGTGACCCCCACTACAATACTGAGAGTTAGTGCCATAACAGTGAACCCCACTACAGTACTGAGAGTTAGTGCCATAACAGTGAACCCCACTACAGTACTGAGAGTTAGTGCCATAACAGTGAACCCCACTACAGTACTGAGAGTTAGTGCCATAACAGTGAACCCCACTACAGTACTGAGAGTTAGTGCCATAACAGTGAACACCACTACAGTACTGAGAGTTAGTGCCATAACAGTGAACCCCACGACAGTACTGAGAGTTAGTGCCATAACAGTGAACACCACTACAGTACTGAGAGTTAGTGCCATAACAGTGAACACCACTACAGTACTGAGAGTTAGTGCCATAACAGTGAACCCCACTACAGTACTGAGAGTTAGTGCCATAACAGTGAACACCACTACAGGACTGAGAGTCAGTGCCATAACAGTGAACCCCACTACAGTACTGAGAGTTAGTGCCATAACAGTGAACCCCACTACAGTACTGAGAGTTAGTGCCATAACAGTGAACCCCACTACAGTACAGAGAGTTAGTGCCATAACAGTGAACACCACTACGGTACTGAGAATTAGTGCCATAACAGTGAACACCACTACAGTACTGAGAGTTAGTGCCATAACAGTGAACACCACTACAGTACTGAGTGTTAGTGCCATAACAGTGAACCCCACTACAGTACTGAGAATTAGTGCCATAACAGTGAACCCCACTACAGTACTGAGAGTTAGTGCCATAACAGTGAACCCCACTACAGTACTGAGAGTTAGTGCCATAACGGTGAACCCCACTACAGTACTGAGAGTTAGTGCCAAAACAGTGAACCCCACTACAGTACTGAGAGTTAGTGCCATAACAGTGAACACCACTACAGTACTGAGAGTTAGTGCCATAACAGTGAACCCCACTACAGTACTGAGAGTTCGTGCCATAACAGTGAACCCCACTACAGTACTGAGAGTTAGTGCCATAACAGTGAACCCCACTACAGTACTGAGAGTTAGTGCCATAACAGTGAACACCACTACAGTACTGAGAGTTAGTGCCATAACAGTGAACACCACTACAGTACTGAGAGTCAGTGCCATAACAGTGAACCCCATTACAGTACTGAGAGTTAGTGCCATAACAGTGAACCCCACTACAGTACTGAGAGTTAGTGCCATAACAGTGAACCCCACTACAATACTGAGAGTTAGTGCCATAACAGTGAACCCCACTACAATACTGAGAGTTAGTGCCATAACAGTGAACACCACTACAGGACTGAGAGTTAGTGCCATAACAGTGAACCCCACTACAGTACTGAGAGTTAGTGCCATAACAGTGAACCCCACTGCAGTACTGAGAGTTAGTGCCATAACAGTGAACCCCACTACAGTACTGAGAGTTAGTGCCATAACAGTGAACCCCACTACAGTACTGAGAGTTAGTGCCATAACAGTGAACCCCACTACAGTACTGAGAGTTAGTGCCACAACAGTGAACCCCACTACAGTACTGAGAGTTAGTGCCATAACAGTGAACACCACTACAGTACTGAGAGTTAGTGCCATAACAGTGAACCCCACTACAGTACTGAGAGTTAGTGCCATAACAGTGAACCCCACTGCAGTACTGAGAGTTAGTGCCATAACAGTGAACACCACTACAGTACTGAGAGTTAGTGCCATAACAGTGAACCCCACTACAATACTGAGAGTTAGTGCCATAACAGTGAACTCCACTACAGTACTGAGAGTTAGTGCCATAACAGTGAACCCCACTACAATACTGAGAGTTAGTGCCAAAACAGTGAACCCCACTACAGTACTGAGAGTTAGTGCCATAACAGTGAACCCCACTACAGTACTGAGAGTTCGTGCCATAACAGTGAACCCCACTACAGTACTGAGAGTTAGTGCCATAACAGTGAACCCCACTACAGTACTGAGAGTTAGTGCCATAACAGTGAACACCACTACAGTACTGAGAGTTAGTGCCATAACAGTGAACACCACTACAGTACTGAGAGTCAGTGCCATAACAGTGAACCCCATTACAGTACTGAGAGTTAGTGCCATAACAGTGAACCCCACTACAGTACTGAGAGTTAGTGCCATAACAGTGAACCCCACTACAGTACTGAGAGTTAGTGCCATAACGGTGAACCCCACTACAGTACTGAGAGTTCGTGCCATAACAGTGAACCCCACTACAGTACTGAGAGTTAGTGCCATAACAGTAAACCCCACTACAGTACTGAGAGTTAGTGCCATAACAGTGAACCCCACTACAGTACTGAGAGTTAGTGCCATAACAGTGAACCCCACTACAGTACTGAGGGTTAGTGCCATAACAGTGAACACCACTACAGTACTGAGAGTTAGTGCCATAACAGTGAACCCCACTACAATACTGAGAGTTAGTGCCAAAACAGTGAACCCCACTACAGTACTGAGAGTTAGTGCCATAACAGTGACCCCCACTACAATACTGAGAGTTAGTGCCATAACAGTGACCCCCACTACAATACTGAGAGTTAGTGCCATAACAGTGAACCCCACTACAGTACTGAGAGTTAGTGCCTTAACAGTGAACCCCACTACAGTACTGAGAGTTAGTGCCATAACAGTGAACACCACTACAGTACTGAGAGTTAGTGCCATAACAGTGATCCCCACTACAATACTGAGAGTTAGTGCCAAAACAGTGAACCCCACTACAGTACTGAGAGTTAGTGCCATAACAGTGACCCCCACTACAATACTGAGAGTTAGTGCCATAACAGTGAACCCCACTACAGTACTGAGAGTTAGTGCCATAACAGTGAACCCCACTACAGTACTGAGAGTTAGTGCCATAACAGTGAACCCCACTACAGTACTGAGAGTTAGTGCCATAACAGTGAACCCCACTACAGTACTGAGAGTTAGTGCCATAACAGTGAACACCACTACAGTACTGAGAGTTAGTGCCATAACAGTGAACCCCACGACAGTACTGAGAGTTAGTGCCATAACAGTGAACACCACTACAGTACTGAGAGTTAGTGCCATAACAGTGAACACCACTACAGTACTGAGAGTTAGTGCCATAACAGTGAACCCCACTACAGTACTGAGAGTTAGTGCCATAACAGTGAACACCACTACAGGACTGAGAGTCAGTGCCATAACAGTGAACCCCACTACAGTACTGAGCGTTAGTGCCATAACAGTGAACCCCACTACAGTACTGAGAGTTAGTGCCATAACAGTGAACCCCACTACAGTACAGAGAGTTAGTGCCATAACAGTGAACACCACTACGGTACTGAGAATTAGTGCCATAACAGTGAACACCACTACAGTACTGAGAGTTAGTGCCATAACAGTGAACACCACTACAGTACTGAGTGTTAGTGCCATAACAGTGAACCCCACTACAGTACTGAGAATTAGTGCCATAACAGTGAACCCCACTACAGTACTGAGAGTTAGTGCCATAACAGTGAACCCCACTACAGTACTGAGAGTTAGTGCCATAACGGTGAACCCCACTACAGTACTGAGAGTTAGTGCCAAAACAGTGAACCCCACTACAGTACTGAGAGTTAGTGCCATAACAGTGAACACCACTACAGTACTGAGAGTTAGTGCCATAACAGTGAACCCCACTACAGTACTGAGAGTTCGTGCCATAACAGTGAACCCCACTACAGTACTGAGAGTTAGTGCCATAACAGTGAACCCCACTACAGTACTGAGAGTTAGTGCCATAACAGTGAACACCACTACAGTACTGAGAGTTAGTGCCATAACAGTGAACACCACTACAGTACTGAGAGTCAGTGCCATAACAGTGAACCCCATTACAGTACTGAGAGTTAGTGCCATAACAGTGAACCCCACTACAGTACTGAGAGTTAGTGCCATAACAGTGAACCCCACTACAATACTGAGAGTTAGTGCCATAACAGTGAACCCCACTACAATACTGAGAGTTAGTGCCATAACAGTGAACACCACTACAGGACTGAGAGTTAGTGCCATAACATTGAACCCCACTACAGTACTGAGAGTTAGTGCCATAACAGTGAACCCCACTGCAGTACTGAGAGTTAGTGCCATAACAGTGAACCCCACTACAGTACTGAGAGTTAGTGCCATAACAGTGAACCCCACTACAGTACTGAGAGTTAGTGCCATAACAGTGAACCCCACTACAGTACTGAGAGTTAGTGCCACAACAGTGAACCCCACTACAGTACTGAGAGTTAGTGCCATAACAGTGAACACCACTACAGTACTGAGAGTTAGTGCCATAACAGTGAACCCCACTACAGTACTGAGAGTTAGTGCCATAACAGTGAACCCCACTGCAGTACTGAGAGTTAGTGCCATAACAGTGAACACCACTACAGTACTGAGAGTTAGTGCCATAACAGTGAACCCCACTACAATACTGAGAGTTAGTGCCATAACAGTGAACCCCACTACAGTACTGAGAGTTAGTGCCATAACAGTGAACCCCACTACAATACTGAGAGTTAGTGCCAAAACAGTGAACCCCACTACAGTACTGAGAGTTAGTGCCATAACAGTGAACCCCACTACAGTACTGAGAGTTCGTGCCATAACAGTGAACCCCACTACAGTACTGAGAGTTAGTGCCATAACAGTGAACCCCACTACAGTACTGAGAGTTAGTGCCATAACAGTGAACACCACTACAGTACTGAGAGTTAGTGCCATAACAGTGAACACCACTACAGTACTGAGAGTCAGTGCCATAACAGTGAACCCCATTACAGTACTGAGAGTTAGTGCCATAACAGTGAACCCCACTACAGTACTGAGAGTTAGTGCCATAACAGTGAACCCCACTACAATACTGAGAGTTAGTGCCATAACAGTGAACCCCACTACAATACTGAGAGTTAGTGCCATAACAGTGAACATCACTACAGGACTGAGAGTTAGTGCCATAACAGTGAACCCCACTACAGTACTGAGAGTTAGTGCCATAACAGTGAACCCCACTGCAGTACTGAGAGTTAGTGCCATAACAGTGAACCCCACTACAGTACTGAGAGTTAGTGCCATAACAGTGAACCCCACTACAGTACTGAGAGTTAGTGCCATAACAGTGAACCCCACTACAGTACTGAGAGTTAGTGCCACAACAGTGAACCCCACTAAAGTACTGAGAGTTAGTGCCATAACAGTGAACACCACTACAGTACTGAGAGTTAGTGCCACAACAGTGAACCCCACTACAGTACTGAGAGTTAGTGCCATAACAGTGAACCCCACTACAGTACTGAGAGTTAGTGCCATAACAGTGAACCCCACTACAGTACTGAGAGTTAGTGCCACAACAGTGAACCCCACTACAGTACTGAGAGTTAGTGCCATAACAGTGAACCCCACTACAGTACTGAGAGTTAGTGCCATAACAGTGAACCCCACTACAGTACTGAGAGTTAGTGCCATAACAGTGAACCCCACTACAGTACTGAGAGTTAGTGCCACAACAGTGAACCCCACTACAGTACTGAGAGTTAGTGCCATAACAGTGAACCCCACTACAGTACTGAGAGTTAGTGCCATAACAGTGAACACCACTACAGTACTGAGAGTTAGTGCCATAACAGTGAACCCCACTACAATACTGAGAGTTAGTGCCATAACAGTGAACCCCACTACAATACTGAGAGTTAGTGCCAAAACAGTGAACCCCACTACAGTACTGAGAGTTAGTGCCATAACAGTGAACCCCACTCCAGTACTGAGAGTTAGTGCCATAACAGTGAACCCCACTACAGTACTGAGAGTTAGTGCCATAACAGTGAACACCACTACAGTACTGAGAGTTAGTGCCATAACAGTGAACACCACTACAGTACTGAGAGTTAGTGCCATAACAGTGAACCCCACTACAGTACTGAGAGTTAGTGTCTTAACAGTGAACCCCACTACAGTACTGAGAGTTAGTGCCATAACAGTGAACACCACTACAGTACTGAGAGTTAGTGCCATAACAGTGAACCCCACTACAGTACTGAGAGTTAGTGCCATAACAGTGAACCCCACTACAGTACTGAGAGTTAGTGCCATAACAGTGAACACCACTACAGTACTGAGAGTTAGTGCCATAACAGTGAACCCCACTACAGTACTGAGAGTTAGTGCCATAACAGTGAACCCCACTACAGTACTGAGAGTTAGTGTCTTAACAGTGAACCCCACTACAGTACTGAGAGTTAGTGCCATAACAGTGAACACCACTACAGTACTGAGAGTTAGTGCCATAACAGTGAACCCCACTACAGTACTGAGAGTTAGTGCCATAACAGTGAACCCCACTACAGTACTGAGAGTTAGTGCCATAACAGTGAACACCACTACAGCACTGAGAGTTAGTGCCATAACAGTGAACCCCACTACAATAGTGAGAGTTAGTGCCAAAACAGTGAACCCCACTACAGTACTGAGAGTTAGTGCCATAACAGTGTCCCCACTACAGTACTGAGAGTTAGTGCCATAACAGTGACCCCCACTACAATACTGAGAGTTAGTGCCATAACAGTGAACCCCACTACAGTACTGAGAGTTAGTGCCTTAACAGTGAACCCCACTACAGTACTGAGAGTTAGTGCCATAACAGTGAACACCACTACAGTACTGAGAGTTAGTGCCATAACAGTGAACCCCACTACAATACTGTTAGTGCCAAAACAGTGAACCCCACTACAGTACTGAGAGTTAGTGCCATAACAGTGACCCCCACTACAATATTGAGAGTTATTGCCATAACAGTGAACCCCACTACAGTACTGAGAGTTAGTGCCATAACAGTGAACCCCACTACAGTACTGAGAGTTAGTGCCATAACAGTGAACCCCACTACAGTACTGAGAGTTAGTGCCATAACAGTGAACCGCACTACAGTCCTGAGAGTTAGTGCCAAAAGAGTGAACCCCACTACAGTACTGAGAGTTAGTGCCATAACAGTGAACCCCACGACAGTACTGAGAGTTAGTGCCATAACAGTGACCCCCACTACAGTACTGAGAGTTAGTGCCATAACAGTGAACCCCACTACAGTACTGAGAGTTAGTGCCATAACAGTGAACCCCACGACAGTACTGAGAGTTAGTGCCATAACAGTGAACCCCACTACAGTACTGAGAGTTAGTGCCATAACAGTGAACCCCACGACAGTACTGAGAGTTAGTGCCATAACAGTGAACCCCACTACAGTACTGAGAGTTAGTGCCATAACAGTGAACCCCACTACAGTACAGAGAGTTAGTGCCATAACAGTGAACACCACTACGGTACTGAGAATTAGTGCCATAACAGTGAACACCACTACAGTACTGAGAGTTTGTGCCATAACAGTGAACACCACTACAGTACTGAGAGTTAGTGCCATAACAGTGAACCCCACTACAGTACTGAGAGTTAGTGCCACAACAGTGAACCCCACTACAGTACTGAGAGTTAGTGCCATAACAGTGAACACCACTACAGTACTGAGAGTTAGTGCCATAACAGTGAACCCCACTACAGTACTGAGAGTTAGTGCCATAACGAACCCCACTACAGTACTGAGAGTTAGTGCCATAACAGTGAACCCCACGACAGTACTGAGAGTTAGTGCCATAACAGTGAACCCCACTACAATACTGAGAGTTAGTGCCATAACAGTGAACCCCACTACAATACTGAGAGTTAGTGCCATAACAGTGAACCCCACTACAATACTGAGAGTTGGTGCCAAAACAGTGAACCCCACTACAGTACTGAGAGTTAGTGCCATAACAGTGAACCCCACTACAGTACTGAGAGTTAGTGCCATAACAGTGAACCCCACTACAGTACTGAGAGTTAGTGCCATAACAGTGAACACCACTACAGTACTGAGAGTTAGTGCCATAACAGTGAACACCACTACAGTACTGAGAGTTAGTGCCATAACAGTGAACCCCACTACAGTACTGAGAGTTAGTGTCTTAACAGTGAACCCCACTACAGTACTGAGAGTTAGTGCCATAACAGTGAACCCCACTACAGTACTGAGAGTTAGTGCCATAACAGTGAACCCCACTACAGTACTGAGAGTTAGTGCCATAACAGTGAACCCCACTACAGTACTGAGAGTTAGTGCCATAACAGTGAACACCACTACAGTACTGAGAGTTAGTGCCATAACAGTGAACCCCACTACAATACTGAGAGTTAGTGCCATAACAGTGAACCCCACTACAATACTGAGAGTTAGTGCCAAAACAGTGAACCCCACTACAGTACTGAGAGTTAGTGCCATAACAGTGAACCCCACTACAGTACTGAGAGTTAGTGCCATAACAGTGAACACCACTACAGTACTGAGAGTTAGTGCCATAACAGTGAATACCACTACAGTACTGAGAGTTAGTGCCATAACAGTGAACCCCACTACAGTACTGAGAGTTAGTGTCTTAACAGTGAACCCCACTACAGTACTGAGAGTTAGTGCCATAACAGTGAACACCACTACAGTACTGAGAGTTAGTGCCATAACAGTGAACCCCACTACAGTACTGAGAGTTAGTGCCATAACAGTGAACCCCACTACAGTACTGAGAGTTAGTGCCATAACAGTGAACACCACTACAGTACTGAGAGTTAGTGCCATAACAGTGAACCCCACTACAGTACTGAGAGTTAGTGCCATAACAGTGAACACCACTACAGTACTGAGAGTTAGTGCCATAACAGTGAACCCCACTACAGTACTGAGAGTTAGTGCCATAACAGTGAACCCCACGACAGTACTGAGAGTTAGTGCCATAACAGTGACCCCCACTACAGTACTGAGAGTTAGTGCCATAACAGTGAACCCCACTACAGTACTGAGAGTTAGTGCCATAACAGTGAACCCCACGACAGTACTGAGAGTTAGTGCCATAACAGTGAACCCCACTACAGTACTGAGAGTTAGTGCCATAACAGTGAACCCCACGACAGTACTGAGAGTTAGTGCCATAACAGTGAACCCCACTACAGTACTGAGAGTTAGTGCCATAACAGTGAACCCCACTACAGTACAGAGAGTTAGTGCCATAACAGTGAACACCACTACGGTACTGAGAATTAGTGCCATAACAGTGAACACCACTACAGTACTGAGAGTTAGTGCCATAACAGTGAACACCACTACAGTACTGAGAGTTAGTGCCATAACAGTGAACCCCACTACAGTACTGAGAGTTAGTGCCACAACAGTGAACCCCACTACAGTACTGAGAGTTAGTGCCATAACAGTGAACACCACTACAGTACTGAGAGTTAGTGCCATAACAGTGAACCCCACTACAGTACTGAGAGTTAGTGCCATAACGAACCCCACTACAGTACTGAGAGTTAGTGCCATAACAGTGAACACCACTACAGTACTGAGAGTTAGTGCCATAACAGTGAACCCCACTACAATACTGAGAGTTAGTGCCATAACAGTGAACCCCACTACAATACTGAGACTTAGTGCCATAACAGTGAACCCCACTACAATACTGAGAGTTAGTGCCAAAACAGTGAACCCCACTACAGTACTGAGAGTTAGTGCCATAACAGTGAACCCCACTACAGTACTGAGAGTTAGTGCCATAACAGTGAACCCCACTACAGTACTGAGAGTTAGTGCCATAACAGTGAACACCACTACAGTACTGAGAGTTAGTGCCATAACAGTGAACACCACTACAGTACTGAGAGTTAGTGCCATAACAGTGAACCCCACTACAGTACTGAGAGTTAGTGTCTTAACAGTGAACCCCACTACAGTACTGAGAGTTAGTGCCATAACAGTGAACCCCACTACAGTACTGAGAGTTAGTGCCATAACAGTGAACCCCACTACAGTACTGAGAGTTAGTGCCATAACAGTGAACCCCACTACAGTACTGAGAGTTAGTGCCATAACAGTGAACACCACTACAGTACTGAGAGTTAGTGCCATAACAGTGAACCCCACTACAATACTGAGAGTTAGTGCCATAACAGTGAACCCCACTACAATACTGAGAGTTAGTGCCAAAACAGTGAACCCCACTACAGTACTGAGAGTTAGTGCCATAACAGTGAACCCCACTACAGTACTGAGAGTTAGTGCCATAACAGTGAACCCCACTACAGTACTGAGAGTTAGTGCCATAACAGTGAACACCACTACAGTACTGAGAGTTAGTGCCATAACAGTGAACACCACTACAGTACTGAGAGTTAGTGCCATAACAGTGAACCCCACTACAGTACTGAGAGTTAGTGTCTTAACAGTGAACCCCACTACAGTACTGAGAGTTAGTGCCATAACAGTGAACACCACTACAGTACTGAGAGTTAGTGCCATAACAGTGAACCCCACTACAGTACTGAGAGTTAGTGCCATAACAGTGAACCCCACTACAGTACTGAGAGTTAGTGCCATAACAGTGAACACCACTACAGTACTGAGAGTTAGTGCCATAACAGTGAACCCCACTACAGTACTGAGAGTTAGTGCCATAACAGCGAACCCCACTACAGTACTGAGAGTTAGTGTCTTAACAGTGAACCCCACTACAGTACTGAGAGTTAGTGCCATAACAGTGAACACCACTACAGTACTGAGAGTTAGTGCCATAACAGTGAACCCCACTACAGTACTGAGAGTTAGTGCCATAACAGTGAACCCCACTACAGTACTGAGAGTTAGTGCCATAACAGTGAACACCACTACAGCACTGAGAGTTAGTGCCATAACAGTGAACCCCACGACAATACTGAGAGTTAGTGCCAAAACAGTGAACCCCACTACAGTACTGAGAGTTAGTGCCATAACAGTGTCCCCACTACAATACTGAGAGTTAGTGCCATAACAGTGACCCCCACTACAATACTGAGAGTTAGTGCCATAACAGTGAACCCCACTACAGTACTGAGAGTTAGTGCCTTAACAGTGAACCCCACTACAGTACTGAGAGTTAGTGCCATAACAGTGAACACCACTACAGTACTGAGAGTTAGTGCCATAACAGTGAACCCCACTACAATACTGTTAGTGCCAAAACAGTGAACCCCACTACAGTACTGAGAGTTAGTGCCATAACAGTGACCCCCACTACAATACTGAGAGTTATTGCCATAACAGTGAACCCCACTACAGTACTGAGAGTTAGTGCCATAACAGTGAACCCCACTACAGTACTGAGAGTTAGTGCCATAACAGTGAACCCCACTACAGTACTGTGAGTTAGTGCCATAACAGTGAACCGCACAACAGTCCTGAGAGTTAGTGCCAAAAGAGTGAACCCCACTACAGTACTGAGAGTTAGTGCCATAACAGTGAACCCCACGACAGTACTGAGAGTTAGTGCCATAACAGTGACCCCCACTACAGTACTGAGAGTTAGTGCCATAACAGTGAACCCCACTACAGTACAGAGAGTTAGTGCCATAACAGTGAACACCACTACGGTACTGAGAATTAGTGCCATAACAGTGAACACCACTACAGTACTGAGAGTTAGTGCCATAACAGTGAACACCACTACAGTACTGAGAGTTAGTGCCATAACAGTGAACCCCACTACAGTACTGAGAGTTAGTGCCACAACAGTGAACCCCACTACAGTACTGAGAGTTAGTGCCATAACAGTGAACACCACTACAGTACTGAGAGTTAGTGCCATAACAGTGAACCCCACTACAGTACTGAGAGTTAGTGCCATAACGAACCCCACTACAGTACTGAGAGTTAGTGCCATAACAGTGAACACCACTACAGTACTGAGAGTTAGTGCCATAACAGTGAACCCCACTACAATACTGAGAGTTAGTGCCATAACAGTGAACCCCACTACAATACTGAGACTTAGTGCCATAACAGTGAACCCCACTACAATACTGAGAGTTAGTGCCAAAACAGTGAACCCCACTACAGTACTGAGAGTTAGTGCCATAACAGTGAACCCCACTACAGTACTGAGAGTTAGTGCCATAACAGTGAACCCCACTACAGTACTGAGAGTTAGTGCCATAACAGTGAACACCACTACAGTACTGAGAGTTAGTGCCATAACAGTGAACACCACTACAGTACTGAGAGTTAGTGCCATAACAGTGAACCCCACTACAGTACTGAGAGTTAGTGTCTTAACAGTGAACCCCACTACAGTACTGAGAGTTAGTGCCATAACAGTGAACCCCACTACAGTACTGAGAGTTAGTGCCATAACAGTGAACCCCACTACAGTACTGAGAGTTAGTGCCATAACAGTGAACCCCACTACAGTACTGAGAGTTAGTGCCATAACAGTGAACACCACTACAGTACTGAGAGTTAGTGCCATAACAGTGAACCCCACTACAATACTGAGAGTTAGTGCCATAACAGTGAACCCCACTACAATACTGAGAGTTAGTGCCAAAACAGTGAACCCCACTACAGTACTGAGAGTTAGTGCCATAACAGTGAACCCCACTACAGTACTGAGAGTTAGTGCCATAACAGTGAACCCCACTACAGTACTGAGAGTTAGTGCCATAACAGTGAACACCACTACAGTACTGAGAGTTAGTGCCATAACAGTGAACACCACTACAGTACTGAGAGTTAGTGCCATAACAGTGAACCCCACTACAGTACTGAGAGTTAGTGTCTTAACAGTGAACCCCACTACAGTACTGAGAGTTAGTGCCATAACAGTGAACACCACTACAGTACTGAGAGTTAGTGCCATAACAGTGAACCCCACTACAGTACTGAGAGTTAGTGCCATAACAGTGAACCCCACTACAGTACTGAGAGTTAGTGCCATAACAGTGAACACCACTACAGTACTGAGAGTTAGTGCCATAACAGTGAACCCCACTACAGTACTGAGAGTTAGTGCCATAACAGCGAACCCCACTACAGTACTGAGAGTTAGTGTCTTAACAGTGAACCCCACTACAGTACTGAGAGTTAGTGCCATAACAGTGAACACCACTACAGTACTGAGAGTTAGTGCCATAACAGTGAACCCCACTACAGTACTGAGAGTTAGTGCCATAACAGTGAACCCCACTACAGTACTGAGAGTTAGTGCCATAACAGTGAACACCACTACAGCACTGAGAGTTAGTGCCATAACAGTGAACCCCACGACAATACTGAGAGTTAGTGCCAAAACAGTGAACCCCACTACAGTACTGAGAGTTAGTGCCATAACAGTGTCCCCACTACAATACTGAGAGTTAGTGCCATAACAGTGACCCCCACTACAATACTGAGAGTTAGTGCCATAACAGTGAACCCCACTACAGTACTGAGAGTTAGTGCCTTAACAGTGAACCCCACTACAGTACTGAGAGTTAGTGCCATAACAGTGAACACCACTACAGTACTGAGAGTTAGTGCCATAACAGTGAACCCCACTACAATACTGTTAGTGCCAAAACAGTGAACCCCACTACAGTACTGAGAGTTAGTGCCATAACAGTGACCCCCACTACAATACTGAGAGTTATTGCCATAACAGTGAACCCCACTACAGTACTGAGAGTTAGTGCCATAACAGTGAACCCCACTACAGTACTGAGAGTTAGTGCCATAACAGTGAACCCCACTACAGTACTGTGAGTTAGTGCCATAACAGTGAACCGCACAACAGTCCTGAGAGTTAGTGCCAAAAGAGTGAACCCCACTACAGTACTGAGAGTTAGTGCCATAACAGTGAACCCCACGACAGTACTGAGAGTTAGTGCCATAACAGTGACCCCCACTACAGTACTGAGAGTTAGTGCCATAACAGTGAACCCCACTACAGTACAGAGAGTTAGTGCCATAACAGTGAACACCACTACGGTACTGAGAATTAGTGCCATAACAGTGAACACCACTACAGTACTGAGAGTTAGTGCCATAACAGTGAACACCACTACAGTACTGAGAGTTAGTGCCATAACAGTGAACCCCACTACAGTACTGAGAGTTAGTGCCACAACAGTGAACCCCACTACAGTACTGAGAGTTAGTGCCATAACAGTGAACACCACTACAGTACTGAGAGTTAGTGCCATAACAGTGAACCCCACTACAGTACTGAGAGTTAGTGCCATAACGAACCCCACTACAGTACTGAGAGTTAGTGCCATAACAGTGAACACCACTACAGTACTGAGAGTTAGTGCCATAACAGTGAACCCCACTACAATACTGAGAGTTAGTGCCATAACAGTGAACCCCACTACAATACTGAGAGTTAGTGCCATAACAGTGAACCCCACTACAATACTGAGAGTTAGTGCCAAAACAGTGAACCCCACTACAGTACTGAGAGTTAGTGCCATAACAGTGAACCCCACTACAGTACTGAGAGTTAGTGCCATAACAGTGAACCCCACTACAGTACTGAGAGTTAGTGCCATAACAGTGAACACCACTACAGTACTGAGAGTTAGTGCCATAACAGTGAACACCACTACAGTACTGAGAGTTAGTGCCATAACAGTGAACCCCACTACAGTACTGAGAGTTAGTGTCTTAACAGTGAACCCCACTACAGTACTGAGAGTTAGTGCCATAACAGTGAACCCCACTACAGTACTGAGAGTTAGTGCCATAACAGTGAACCCCACTACAGTACTGAGAGTTAGTGCCATAACAGTGAACCCCACTACAGTACTGAGAGTTAGTGCCATAACAGTGAACACCACTACAGTACTGAGAGTTAGTGCCATAACAGTGAACCCCACTACAATACTGAGAGTTAGTGCCAAAACAGTGAACCCCACTACAGGACTGAGAGTTAGTGCCATAACAGTGACCCCCACTACAATACTGAGAGTTAGTGCCATAACAGTGACCCCCACTACAATACTGAGAGTTAGTGCCATAACAGTGAACCCCACTACAGTACTGAGAGTTAGTGCCTTAACAGTGAACCCCCCTACAGTACTGAGAGTTAGTGCCATAACAGTGAACACCACTACAGTACTGAGAGTTAGTGCCATAACAGTGAACCCCACTACAATACTGAGAGTTAGTGCCAAAACAGTGAACCCCACTACAGTACCGAGAGTTAGTGCCATAACAGTGACCCCCACTACAATACTGAGAGTTAGTGCCATAACAGTGAACCCCACTACAGTACTGAGAGTTAGTGCCATAACAGTGAACCCCACTACAGTACTGAGAGTTAGTGCCATAACAGTGAACCCCACTACAGTACTGAGAGTTAGTGCCATAACAGTGAACCCCACTACAGCACTGAGAGTTAGTGCCATAACAGTGAACACCACTACAGTACTGAGAGTTAGTGCCATAACAGTGAACACCACTACAGTACTGAGAGTTAGTGCCATAACAGTGAACACCACTACAGTACTGAGAGTTAGTGCCATAACAGTGAACCCCACTACAGTACTGAGAGTTAGTGCCATAACAGTGAACCCCACTACAGTACTGAGAGTTTAGTGCCATAACAGTGAACCCCACGACAGTACTGAGAGTTAATGCCATAACAGTGAACCCCACTACAGTACTGAGAGTTAGTGCCATAACAGTGAACCCCACTACAGTACTGAGAGTTAGTGCCATAACAGTGAACCCTACGACAGTACTGAGAGTTAGTGCCATAACAGTGAACCCCACTACAGTACTGAGAGTTAGTGCCATAACAGTGAACCCCACGACAGTACTGAGAGTTAGTGCCATAACAGTGAACCCCACTACAGTACTGAGAGTTAGTGCCATAACAGTGAACCCCACTACAGTACAGAGAGTTAGTGCCATAACAGTGAACACCACTACGGTACTGAGAATTAGTGCCATAACAGTGAACACCACTACAGTACTGAGAGTTAGTGCCATAACAGTGAACACCACTACAGTACTGAGTGTTAGTGCCATAACAGTGAACCCCACTACAGTACTGAGAATTAGTGCCATAACAGTGAACCCCACTACAGTACTGAGAGTTAGTGCCATAACAGTGAACCCCACTACAGTACTGAGAGTTAGTGCAAAAACAGTGAACCCCACTACAGTACTGAGAGTTCGTGCCATAACAGTGAACCCCACTACAGTACTGAGAGTTAGTGCCATAACAGTGAACCCCACTACAGTACTGAGAGTTAGTGCCATAACAGTGAACCCCACTACAGTACTGAGAGTTAGTGCCATAACAGTGAACCCCACAACAGTGCTGAGAATTAGTGCCAAAACAGTGAACCCCACTACAGTACTGAGAGTTCGTGCCATAACAGTGAACCCCACTACAGTACTGAGAGTTAGTGCCATAACAGTGAACCCCACTACAGTACTGAGAGTTAGTGCCATAACAGTGAACCCCCACTACAGTACTGAGAGTTTGTGCCATAACAGTGAACCGCACTGCAGTACTGAGAGTTAGTGCCATAACAGTGAACCCCACTACAGTACTGAGAGTTAGTGCCATAACAGTGAACCCCACTACAGTACTGAGAGTTAGTGCCATAACAGTGAACCCCACTACAGTACTGAGAGTTAGTGCCAAAACAGTGAACACCACTACAGTACTGAGAGTTAGTGCCATAACAGTGAACCCCACTACAGTACTGAGAGTTAGTGCCATAACAGTGAACCCCACTACAGTACTGAGAGTTAGTGCCATCACAGTGAACCCCACTACAGTACTGAGAGTTCGTGCCATAACAGTGAACACCACTACAGTACTGAGAGTTAGTGCCATAACAGTGAACACCACTACAGTACTGAGAGTTAGTGCCATAACAGTGAACACCACTACAATACTGAGAGTTAGTGCCATAACAGTGAACACCACTACAGTACTGAGAGTTAGTGCCATAACAGTGAACCCCACTACAGTACTGAGAGTTAGTGCCATAACAGTGAACCCCACTACAGTACTGAGAGTTAGTGCCATAACAGTGAACACCACTACAGTACTGAGAGTTAGTGCCATAACCGTGAACCCCACTACAGTACTGAGAGTTAGTGCCAAAACAGTGAACACCACTACAGTACTGAGAGTTAGTGCCATAACAGTGAACCCCACTACAGTACTGAGAGTTAGTGCCATAACAGTGAACCCCACTACAGTACTGAGAGTTAGTGCCATCACAGTGAACCCCACTACAGTACTGAGAGTTCGTGCCATAACAGTGAACACCACTACTGTACTGAGAGTTAGTGCCATAACAGTGAACACCACTACAGTACTGAGAGTTAGTGCCATAACAGTGAACACCACTACAATACTGAGAGTTAGTGCCATAACAGTGAACACCACTACAGTACTGAGAGTTAGTGCCATAACAGTGAACACCACTACAGTACTGAGAGTTAGTGCCATAACAGTGAACACCACTACAGTACTGAGAGTTAGTGCCATAACAGTGAACCCCACTACAGTACTGAGAGTTAGTGCCATAACAGTGAACCCCACGACAGTACTGAGAGTTAGTGCCATAACAGTGAACACCACTACAGTACTGAGTGTTAGTGCCATAACAGTGAACCCCACTACAGTACTGAGAATTAGTGCCATAACAGTGAACCCCACTACAGTACTGAGAGTTAGTGCCATAACAGTGAACCCCACTACAGTACTGAGAGTTAGTGCCATAACAGTGAACCCCACTACAGTACTGAGAGTTAGTGCCATAACAGTGAACCCCACTACAGTACTGAGAGTTAGTGCCAAAACAGTGAACACCACTACAGTACTGAGAGTTAGTGCCATAACAGTGAACCCCACTACAGTACTGAGAGTTAGTGCCATAACAGTGAACCCCACTACAGTACTGAGAGTTCGTGCCATAACAGTGAACACCACTACAGTACTGAGAGTTAGTGCCAAAACAGTGAACACCACTACAGTACTGAGAGTTAGTGCCATCACAGTGAACCCCACTACGGTACTGAGAGTTCGTGCCAAAACAGTGAACACAACTACAGTACTGAGAGTTAGTGCCATAACAGTGAACACCACTACAGTACTGAGAGTTAGTGCCATAACAGTGAACACCACTACAATACTGAGAGTTAGTGCCATAACAGTGAACACCACTACAGTACTGAGAGTTAGTGCCATAACAGTGAACCCCACTACAGTACTGAGAGTTAGTGCCATAACAGTGAACACCACTACAGTACTGAGAGTTAGTGCCATAACAGTAAACCCCACTACAGTACTGAGAGTTAGTGCCATAACAGTGAACACCACTACAGTACTGAGAGTTAGTGCCATAACAGTGAACCCCACTACAGTACTGAGAGTTAGCGCCATAACAGTGAACACCACTACAGTACTGAGAGTTAGTGCCATAACAGTGACCCCCACTACAGTACTGAGAGTTAGTGCCATAACAGTGACCCCCACTACAGTACTGAGAGTTAGTGCCATAACAGTGAACCCCCACTACAGTACTGAGAGTTCGTGCCATAACAGTGAACCCCACTACAGTACTGAGAGTTAGTGCCATAACAGTGAACACCACTACAGTACTGAGAGTTAGTGCCATAACAGTGAACCCCACTACAGTACTGAGAGTTAGTGCCATAACAGTGAACCCCACTACAGTACTGAGAGTTAGTGCCATAACAGTGACCCCCACTACAGTACTGAGAGTTAGTGCCATAACAGTGAACCCCCACTACAGTACTGAGAGTTCGTGCCATAACAGTGAACCCCACTACAGTACTGAGAGTTAGTGCCATAACAGTGAACACCACTACAGTACTGAGAGTTAGTGCCATAACAGTGAACCCCACTACAGTACTGAGAGTTAGTGCCATAACAGTGAACACCACTACAATACTGAGAGTTAGTGCCATAACAGTGAACCCCACGACAGTACTGAGAGTTAGTGCCATAACAGTGAACACCACTACAGTACTGAGAGTTAGTGCCATAACAGTGAACCCCACTACAGTACTGAGAGTTAGTGCCATAACAGTGACCCCCACTACAGTACTGAGAGTTAGTGCCATAACAGTGAACCCCCACTACAGTACTGAGAGTTCGTGCCATAACAGTGAACCCCACTACAGTACTGAGAGTTAGTGCCATAACAGTGAACCCCACGACAGTACTGAGAGTTAGTGCCATAACAGTGAACCCCACTACAGTACTGAGAGTTAGTGCCATAACAGTGAACCCCACTACAGTACAGAGAGTTAGTGCCATAACAGTGAACACCACTACGGTACTGAGAATTAGTGCCATAACAGTGAACACCACTACAGTACTGAGAGTTAGTGCCATAACAGTGAACACCACTACAGTACTGAGTGTTAGTGCCATAACAGTGAACCCCACTACAGTACTGAGAATTAGTGCCATAACAGTGAACCCCACTACAGTACTGAGAGGTAGTGCCATAACAGTGAACCCCACTACAGTACTGAGAGTTAGTGCCATAACAGTGAACCCCACTACAGTACTGAGAGTTAGTGCCATAACAGTGAACCCCACTACAGTACTGAGAGTTAGTGCCAAAACAGTGAACACCACTACAGTACTGAGAGTTAGTGCCATAACAGTGAACCCCACTACAGTACTGAGAGTTAGTGCCATAACAGTGAACCCCACTACAGTACTGAGAGTTAGTGCCATAACAGTGAACCCCACTACAGTACTGAGAGTTCGTGCCATAACAGTGAACACCACTACAGTACTGAGAGTTAGTGCCAAAACAGTGAACACCACTACAGTACTGAGAGTTAGTGCCATCACAGTGAACCCCACTACGGTACTGAGAGTTCGTGCCAAAACAGTGAACACCACTACAGTACTGAGAGTTAGTGCCATAACAGTGAACACCACTACAGTACTGAGAGTTAGTGCCATAACAGTGAACACCACTACAATACTGAGAGTTAGTGCCATAACAGTGAACACCACTACAGTACTGAGAGTTAGTGCCATAACAGTGAACCCCACTACAGTACTGAGAGTTAGTGCCATAACAGTGAACACCACTACAGTACTGAGAGTTAGTGCCATAACAGTGAACCCCACTACAGTACTGAGAGTTAGTGCCATAACAGTGAACCCCACTACAGTACTGAGAGTTAGTGCCATAACAGTGACTCCCACTACAGTACTGAGAGTTAGTGCCATAACAGTGAACCCCCACTACAGTACTGAGAGTTCGTGCCATAACAGTGAACCCCACTACAGTACTGAGAGTTAGTGCCATAACAGTGAACCCCACTACAGTACTGAGAGTTAGTGCCATAACAGTGAACCCCACTACAATACTGAGAGTTAGTGCCATAACAGTGAACCCCACTACAATACTGAGAGTTAGTGCCATAACAGTGAACCCCACTACAATACTGAGAGTTAGTGCCATAACAGTGAACCCCACTACAGTACTGAGAGTTAGTGCCATAACAGTGAACACCACTACAGTACTGAGAGTTAGTGCCATAACAGTGAACACCACTACAGTACTGAGAGTTAGTGCCATAACAGTGAACACCACTACAATACTGAGAGTTAGTGCCAAAACAGTGAACCCCACTACAATACTGAGAGTTAGTGCCATAACAGTGAACACCACTACAGTACTGAGAGTTAGTGCCATAACAGTGAACCCCACTACAGTACTGAGAGTTAGTGCCATAACAGTGAACACCACTACAGTACTGAGAGTTAGTGCCATAACAGTGAACACCACTACAGTACTGAGAGTTAGTGCCATAACAGTGAACCCCACTACAGTACTGAGAGTTAGTGCCATAACAGTGAACACCACGACAGTACTGAGAGTTAGTGCCATAACAGTGAACCCCACTACAGTACTGAGAGTTAGTGCCATAACAGTGAACACCACTACAGTACTGAGAGTTAGTGCCATAACAGTGAACCCCACTACAGTACTGAGAGTTAGTGCCATAACAGTGAACACCACTACAGTACTGAGAGTTAGTGCCATAACAGTGAACACCACTACAGTACTGAGAGTTCATGCCATAACAGTGAACACCACTACAGTACTGAGAGTTAGTGCCATAACAGTGAACACCACTACAGTACTGAGAGTTAGTGCCATAACAGTGAACCCCACTACAGTACTGAGAGTTA
The DNA here is from genome assembly GCF_036365525.1 of Heterodontus francisci. Classification (NCBI taxonomy): domain Eukaryota; kingdom Metazoa; phylum Chordata; class Chondrichthyes; order Heterodontiformes; family Heterodontidae; genus Heterodontus; species Heterodontus francisci. The sequence goes on along the minus strand of NC_090373.1, from coordinate 206,816,788 downwards.
GTGCCATAACAGTGAACACCACTACAGTACTGAGAGTTAGTGCCATAACAGTGAACACCACTACAGTACTGAGAGTTCATGCCATAACAGTGAACACCACTACAGTACTGAGAGTTAGTGCCATAACAGTGAACCCCACTACAGTACTGAGAGTTAGTGCCATAACAGTGAACCCCACTACAGTACTGAGAGTTCATGCCATAACAGTGAACCCCACAACAGTACTGAGAGTTAGTGCCATAACAGTGAACACCACTACAGTACTGAGAGTTAGTGCCACAACAGTGAACCCCACTACAGTACTGAGAGTTCATGCCATAACAGTGAACACCACTACAGTACTGAGAGTTAGTGCCATAACAGTGAACACCACTACAGTACTGAGAGTTAGTGCCATAACAGTGAACCCCACTACAGTACTGAGAGTTAGTGCCATAACAGTGAACCCCACTGCAGTACTGAGAGTTAGTGCCATAACAGTGAACCCCACTACCGTACTGAGAGGTAGTGCCATAACAGTGAACACCACTACAGTACCGAGAGTTAGTGCCATAACAGTGACCACCACTACAGTACTGAGAGTTAGTGCCATAACAGTGAACACCACTACAGTACTGAGAGTTAGTGCCATAACAGTGAATCCCACTACAGTACTGAGAGTTAGTGCCATAACAGTGAACCCCACTACAGTACCGAGAGTTAGCGCCATAACAGTGAACCCCACTACAGTACCGAGAGTTAGTGCCATAACAGTGAACCCCACTACAGTACTGAGAGTTAGTGCCATAACAGTGAACCCCACTACTGTACTGAGAATTAGTGCCATAACAGTGAACCCCTCTACAGTACTGAGAGTTAGTGCCATAACAGTGAACACCACTACAGTACTGAGAGTTCATGCCATAACAGTGAACCCCACGTCAGTACTGAGAGTTAGTGCCATAACAGTGAACACCACTACAGTACTGAGTGTTAGTGCCATAACAGTGAACCCCACGTCAGTACTGAGAGTTAGTGCCATAACAGTGAACCCCACTACAGTACTGAGAGTTCGTGCCATAACAGTGAACCCCACTACAGTACTGAGAGTTAGTGCCATAACAGTGAACACCACTACAGTACTGAGAGTTCGTGCCATAACAGTGAACACCACTACAGTACTGAGAGTTAGTGCCATAACAGTGAACACCACTACAATACTGAGAGTTAGTGCCAAAACAGTGAACCCCACTACAATACTGAGAGTTAGTGCCATAACAGTGAACACCACTACAGTACTGAGAGTTAGTGCCATAACAGTGAACCCCACTACAGTACTGAGAGTTAGTGCCATAACAGTGAACACCACTACAGTACTGAGAGTTAGTGCCATAACAGTGAACACCACTACAGTACTGAGAGTTAGTGCCATAACAGTGAACCCCACTACAGTACTGAGAGTTAGTGCCATAACAGTGAACACCACGACAGTACTGAGAGTTAGTGCCATAACAGTGAACCCCACTACAGTACTGAGAGTTAGTGCCATAACAGTGAACACCACTACAGTACTGAGAGTTAGTGCCATAACAGTGAACCCCACTACAGTACTGAGAGTTAGTGCCATAACAGTGAACACCACTACAGTACTGAGAGTTAGTGCCATAACAGTGAACACCACTACAGTACTGAGAGTTCATGCCATAACAGTGAACACCACTACAGTACTGAGAGTTAGTGCCATAACAGTGAACACCACTACAGTACTGAGAGTTAGTGCCATAACAGTGAACCCCACTACAGTACTGAGAGTTAGTGCCATAACAGTGAACACCACTACAGTACTGAGAGTTAGTGCCATAACAGTGAACACCACTACAGTACTGAGAGTTCATGCCATAACAGTGAACACCACTACAGTACTGAGAGTTAGTGCCATAACAGTGAACCCCACTACAGTACTGAGAGTTAGTGCCATAACAGTGAACCCCACTACAGTACTGAGAGTTCATGCCATAACAGTGAACCCCACTACAGTACTGAGAGTTAGTGCCATAACAGTGAACACCACTACAGTACTGAGAGTTAGTGCCACAACAGTGAACCCCACTACAGTACTGAGAGTTCATGCCATAACAGTGAACACCACTACAGTACTGAGAGTTAGTGCCATAACAGTGAACACCACTACAGTACTGAGAGTTAGTGCCATAACAGTGAACCCCACTACAGTACTGAGAGTTAGTGCCATAACAGTGAACCCCACTGCAGTACTGAGAGTTAGTGCCATAACACTGAACCCCACTACCGTACTGAGAGGTAGTGCCATAACAGTGAACACCACTACAGTACCGAGAGTTAGTGCCATAACAGTGACCCCCACTACAGTACTGAGAGTTAGTGCCATAACAGTGAACACCACTACAGTACTGAGAGTTAGTGCCATAACAGTGAATCCCACTACAGTACTGAGAGTTAGTGCCATAACAGTGAACCCCACTACAGTACCGAGAGTTAGCGCCATAACAGTGAACCCCACTACAGTACCGAGAGTTAGTGCCATAACAGTGAACCCCACTACAGTACTGAGAGTTAGTGCCATAACAGTGAACCCCACTACTGTACTGAGAATTAGTGCCATAACAGTGAACCCCTCTACAGTACTGAGAGTTAGTGCCATAACAGTGAACACCACTACAGTACTGAGAGTTCATGCCATAACAGTGAACCCCACGTCAGTACTGAGAGTTAGTGCCATAACAGTGAACACCACTACAGTACTGAGTGTTAGTGCCATAACAGTGAACCCCACGTCAGTACTGAGAGTTAGTGCCATAACAGTGAACCCCACTACAGTACTGAGAGTTCGTGCCATAACAGTGAACCCCACTACAGTACTGAGAGTTAGTGCCATAACAGTGAACACCACTACAGTACTGAGAGTTCGTGCCATAACAGTGAACCCCACTACAGTACTGAGAGTTAGTGCCATAACAGTGAACACCACTACAGTACTGAGAGTTAGTGCCATAACAGTGAACCCCACTACAGTACTGAGAGTTAGTGCCATAACAGTGAACCCCACTAATGTACTGAGAATTAGTGCCATAACAGTGAACCCCACTACTGTACTGAGAATTAGTGCCATAACAGTGAATCCCACTACAGTACTGAGAGTTAGTGCCATAACAGTGAACACCACTACAGTACTGAGAGTTAGTGCCATAACGGTGAACACCACTACAGTACTGAGAGTTAGTGCCATAACAGTGAACACCACTACACTACTGAGAGTTCGTGCCATCACAGTGACCCCCACTACAGTACCGAGAGTTAGTGCCATAACAGTGAACCCCACTACAGTACTGAGAGTTAGTGCCATAACAGTGAACCCCACTACAGTACTGAGAGTTAGTGCCATAACAGTGAACCCCTCTACAGTACTGAGAGTTAGTGCCATAACAGTGAACCCCACTACAGTACTGAGAGTTAGTGCCATAACAGTGAACACCACTACAGTACTGAGAGTTCGTGCCATAACAGTGAACCCCACTACAGTACTGAGAGTTAGTGCCAAAACAGTGAACACCACTACAGTACTGAGAGTTAGTGCCATAACAGTGAACACCACTACAGTACTGAGAGTTAGTGCCATAACAGTGAACACCACTACAGTACTGAGAGTTAGTGCCATGACAGTGACCCCCACTACAGTACTGAGAGTTAGTGCCATAACAGTGAACACCACTACAGTACTGAGAGTTAGTGCCATAACAGTGAACACCACTACAGTACTGAGAGTTAGTGCCATAACAGTGAACCCCACTACAGTACTGAGAGTTAGTGCCAGAACAGTGAACACCACTACAGTACTGAGAGTTAGTGCCATAACAGTGAACACCACTACAGTACTGAGAGTTAGTGCCATAACAGTGAACCCCACTACAGTACTGAGAGTTAGTGCCATAACAGTGAACCCCACTACAGTACTGAGAGTTAGTGCCATAACAGTGAACACCACTACAGTACTGAGAGTTAGTGCCATAACAGTGAACCCCACTACAGTACTGAGAGTTAGTGCCATAACAGTGAACCCCACTACAGTACTGAGAGTTAGTGCCATAACAGTGAACACCACTACAGTACTGAGAGTTAGTGCCATAACAGTGAACCCCACTACAGTACTGAGAGTTAGTGCCATAACAGTGAACCCCACTACAGTACTGAGAGTTAGTGCCATAACAGTGAACACCACTACAGTACTGAGAGTTAGTGCCATAACAGTGAACACCACTACAGGACTGAGAGTTAGTGCCAAAACAGTGAACCCCACTACAATACTGAGAGTTAGTGCCATAACAGTGAACCCCACTACAGTACTGAGAGTTAGTGCCATAACAGTGAACACCACTACAGTACTGAGAGTTAGTGCCATAACAGTGAACACCACTACAGTACTGAGAGTTAGTGCCATAACAGTGAACACCACTACAATACTGAGAATTAGTGCCAAAACAGTGAACCCCACTACAATACTGAGAGTTAGTGCCATAACAGTGAACACCACTACAGTACTGAGAGTTAGTGCCATAACAGTGAACCCCACTACAGTACTGAGAGTTAGTGCCATAACAGTGAACACCACTACAGTACTGAGAGTTAGTGCCATAACAGTGAACACCACTACAGTACTGAGAGTTAGTGCCATAACAGTGAACCCCACTACAGTACTGAGAGTTAGTGCCATAACAGTGAACACCACGACAGTACTGAGAGTTAGTGCCATAACAGTGAACCCCACTACAGTACTGAGAGTTAGTGCCATAACAGTGAACACCACTACAGTACTGAGAGTTAGTGCCATAACAGTGAACCCCACTACAGTACTGAGAGTTAGTGCCATAACAGTGAACCCGACTACAGTACTGAGAGTTAGTGCCATAACAGTGAACCCCACTACAGTACTGAGAGTTATTGCCATAACAGTGAACACCACTACAGTACTGAGAGTTAGTGCCACAACAGTGAACCCCACTACAGTACTGAGAGATCATGCCATAACAGTGAACACCACTACAGTACTGAGAGTTAGTGCCATAACAGTGAACACCACTACAGTACTGAGAGTTAGTGCCATAACAGTGAACCCCACTACAGTACTGAGAGTTAGTGCCATAACAGTGAACCCCACTACAGTACTGAGAGTTAGTGCCATAACAGTGAACACCACTACAGTACTGAGAGTTAGTGCCACAACAGTGAACCCCACTACAGTACTGAGAGTTAGTGCCATAACAGTGAACACAACTACAGTACTGAGAGTTAGTGCCATAACAGTGAACACCACTACAGTACTGAGAGTTAGTGCCATAACAGTGAACCCCACTACAGTACTGAGAGTTAGTGCCATAACAGTGAACCCCACTACAGTACTGAGAGTTAGTGCCATAACAGTGAACCCCACTGCAGTACTGAGAGTTAGTGCCATAACAGTGAACCCCACTACAGTACTGAGAGTTAGTGCCATAACAGTGAACACCACTACAGTACTGAGAGTTAGTGCCATAACAGTGAACACCACTACAGTACTGAGAGTTAGTGCCATAACAGTGAACCCCACTACAGTACTGAGAGTTAGTGCCATAACAGTGAACCCCACTGCAGTACTGAGAGTTAGTGCCATAACAGTGAACCCCACTACCGTACTGAGAGTTAGTGCCATAACAGTGAACACCACTACAGTACCGAGAGTTAGTGCCATAACAGTGACCCCCACTACAGTACTGAGAGTTAGTGCCATAACAGTGAACACCACTACAGTACTGAGAGTTAGTGCCATAACAGTGAACCCCACTACAGTACTGAGAGTTAGTGCCATAACAGTGAACCCCACTACAGTACCGAGAGTTAGCGCCATAACAGTGAACCCCACTACAGTACCGAGAGTTAGTGCCATAACAGTGAACCCCACTACAGTACTGAGAGTTAGTGCCATAACAGTGAACCCCACTACTGTACTGAGAATTAGTGCCATAACACTGAACCCCTCTACAGTACTGAGAGTTAGTGCCATAACAGTGAACACCACTACAGTACTGAGAGTTCGTGCCACAACAGTGAACCCCACGTCAGTACTGAGAGTTAGTGCCATAACAGTGAACACCACTACAGTACTGAGAGTTCGTGCCATAACAGTGAACCCCACTACAGTACTGAGAGTTAGTGCCATAACAGTGAACACCACTACAGTACTGAGAGTTCGTGCCATAACAGTGAACCCCACTACAGTACTGAGAGTTAGTGCCATAACAGTGAACACCACTACAGTACTGAGAGTTCGTGCCATAACAGTGAACCCCACTACAGTACTGAGAGTTAGTGCCATAACAGTGAACCCCACTACTGTACTGAGAATTAGTGCCATAACAGTGAACCCCACTACTGTACTGAGAATTAGTGCCATAACAGTGAACCCCACTACAGTACTGAGAGTTAGTGCCATAACAGTGAACACCACTACAGTACTGAGAGTTAGTGCCATAACGGTGAACACCACTACAGTACTGAGAGTTAGTGCCATAACAGTGAACACCACTACAGTACTGAGAGTTCGTGCCATCACAGTGACCCCCACTACAGTACCGAGAGTTAGTGCCAAAACAGTGAACACCACTACAGTACTGAGAGTTAGTGCCATAACAGTGAACACCACTACAGTACTGAGAGTTAGTGCCATAACAGTGAACCCCACTACAGTACTGAGAGTTAGTGCCATAACAGTGAACACCACTACAGTACTGAGAGTTAGTGCCATGACAGTGACCCCCACTACAGTACTGAGAGTTAGTGCCATAACAGTGAACACCACTACAGTACTGAGAGTTAGTGCCATAACAGTGAACACCACTACAGTACTGAGAGTTAGTGCCATAACAGTGAACACCACTACTGTACTGAGAGTTCGTGCCATAACAGTGAACCCCACGTCAGTACTGAGAGTTAGTGCCATAACAGTGAACCCCTCTGCAGTACTGAGAGTTAGTGCCATAACAGTGAACCCCACGACAGTACTGAGAGTTAGTGCCATAACAGTGAACACCACTACAGTACTGAGAGTTAGTGCCATAACAGTGAACCCCACTAAAGTACTGAGAGTTAGTGCCATAACAGTGAACACCACTACAGTACTGAGAGTTAGTGCCATAACAGTGAACCCCACTACAGTACTGAGAGTTAGTGCCATAACAGTGAACCCCACTACAGTACTGAGAGTTAGTGCCATAACAGTGAACACCACTACAGTACTGAGAGTTAGTGCCATAACAGTGAACACCACTACAGTACTGAGAGTTAGTGCCATAACAGTGAACCCCACTACAGTACTGAGAGTTAGTGCCATAACAGTGAACCCCACTACAGTACTGAGAGTTAGTGCCATAACAGTGAACACCACTACAGTACTGAGAGTTAGTGCCATAACAGTGAACCCCACTACAGTACTGAGAGTTAGTGCCATAACAGTGAACCCCACTACAGTACTGAGAGTTAGTGCCATAACAGTGAACACCACTACAGTACTGAGAGTTAGTGCCATAACAGTGAACCCCACTACAGTACTGAGAGTTAGTGCCATAACAGTGAACCCCACTACAGTACTGAGAGTTAGTGCCATAACAGTGAACACCACTACAGTACTGAGAGTTAGTGCCATAACAGTGAACACCACTACAGGACTGAGAGTTAGTGCCAAAACAGTGAACCCCACTACAATACTGAGAGTTAGTGCCATAACAGTGAACCCCACTACAGTACTGAGAGTTAGTGCCATAACAGTGAACACCACTACAGTACTGAGAGTTAGTGCCATAACAGTGAACACCACTACAGTACTGAGAGTTAGTGCCATAACAGTGAACACCACTACAATACTGAGAGTTAGTGCCAAAACAGTGAACCCCACTACAATACTGAGAGTTAGTGCCATAACAGTGAACACCACTACAGTACTGAGAGTTAGTGCCATAACAGTGAACCCCACTACAGTACTGAGAGTTAGTGCCATAACAGTGAACACCACTACAGTACTGAGAGTTAGTGCCATAACAGTGAACACCACTACAGTACTGAGAGTTAGTGCCATAACAGTGAACCCCACTACAGTACTGAGAGTTAGTGCCATAACAGTGAACACCACGACTGTACTGAGAGTTAGTGCCATAACAGTGAACCCCACTACAGTACTGAGAGTTAGTGCCATAACAGTGAACACCACTACAGTACTGAGAGTTAGTGCCATAACAGTGAACCCCACTACAGTACTGAGAGTTAGTGCCATAACAGTGAACCCGACTACAGTACTGAGAGTTAGTGCCATAACAGTGAACCCCACTACAGTACTGAGAGTTAGTGCCATAACAGTGAACACCACTACAGTACTGAGAGTTAGTGCCACAACAGTGAACCCCACTACAGTACTGAGAGTTAGTGCCATAACAGTGAACCCCACTACAGTACTGAGAGTTAGTGCCATAACAGTGAACACCACTACAGTACTGAGAGTTAGTGCCATAACAGTGAACCCCACTACAGTACTGAGAGTTAGTGCCATAACAGTGAACCCCACTACAGTACTGAGAGTTAGTGCCATAACAGTGAACCCCACTACAGTACTGAGAGTTAGTGCCATAACAGTGAACCCCACTACAGTACTGAGAGTTAGTGCCATAACAGTGAACCCCACTACAGTACTGAGAGTTAGTGCCATAACAGTGAACACCACTACAGGACTGAGAGTTAGTGCCAAAACAGTGAACCCCACTACAATACTGAGAGTTAGTGCCATAACAGTGAACCCCACTACAGTACTGAGAGTTAGTGCCATAACAGTGAACACCACTACAGTACTGAGAGTTAGTGCCATAACAGTGAACACCACTACAGTACTGAGAGTTAGTGCCATAACAGTGAACACCACTACAATACTGAGAGTTAGTGCCAAAACAGTGAACCCCACTACAATACTGAGAGTTAGTGCCATAACAGTGAACACCACTACAGTACTGAGAGTTAGTGCCATAACAGTGAACCCCACTACAGTACTGAGAGTTAGTGCCATAACAGTGAACACCACTACAGTACTGAGAGTTAGTGCCATAACAGTGAACACCACTACAGTACTCAGAGTTAGTGCCATAACAGTGAACCCCACTACAGTACTGAGAGTTAGTGCCATAACAGTGAACACCACGACTGTACTGAGAGTTAGTGCCATAACAGTGAACCCCACTACAGTACTGAGAGTTAGTGCCATAACAGTGAACACCACTACAGTACTGAGAGTTAGTGCCATAACAGTGAACCCCACTACAGTACTGAGAGTTAGTGCCATAACAGTGAACCCGACTACAGTACTGAGAGTTAGTGCCATAACAGTGAACCCCACTACAGTACTGAGAGTTCATGCCATAACAGTGAACACCACTACAGTACTGAGAGTTAGTGCCATAACAGTGAACACCACTACAGTACTGAGAGTTAGTGCCATAACAGTGAACCCCACTACAGTACTGAGAGTTAGTGCCATAACAGTGAACCCCACTACAGTACTGAGAGTTAGTGCCATAACAGTGAACACCACTACAGTACTGAGAGTTAGTGCCATAACAGTGAACCCCACTACAGTACTGAGAGTTAGTGCCATAACAGTGAACACCACTACAGTACTGAGAGTTAGTGCCATAACAGTGAACCCCACTACAGTACTGAGAGTTAGTGCCATAACAGTGAACCCGACTACAGTACTGAGAGTTAGTGCCATAACAGTGAACCCCACTACAGTACTGAGAGTTCATGCCATAACAGTGAACACCACTACAGTACTGAGAGTTAGTGCCATAACAGTGAACACCTCTACAGTACTGAGAGTTAGTGCCATAACAGTGAACCCCACTACAGTACTGAGAGTTCATGCCATAACAGTGAACCCCACTACAGTACTGAGAGTTAGTGCCATAACAGTGAACACCACTACAGTACTGAGAGTTAGTGCCACAACAGTGAACCCCACTACAGTACTGAGAGTTCATGCCATAACAGTGAACACCACTACAGTACTGAGAGTTAGTGCCATAACAGTGAACACCACTACAGTACTGAGAGTTAGTGCCATAACAGTGAACCCCACTACAGTACTGAGAGTTAGTGCCATAACAGTGAACCCCACTGCAGTACTGAGAGTTAGTGCCATAACAGTGAACCCCACTACCGTACTGAGAGTTAGTGCCATAACAGTGAACACCACTACAGTACCGAGAGTTAGTGCCATAACAGTGACCCCCACTACAGTACTGAGAGTTAGTGCCATAACAGTGAACACCACTACAGTACTGAGAGTTAGTGCCATAACAGTGAACCCCACTACAGTACTGAGAGTTAGTGCCATAACAGTGAACCCCACTACAGTACCGAGAGTTAGCGCCATAACAGTGAACCCCACTACAGTACCGAGAGTTAGTGCCATAACAGTGAACCCCACTACAGTACTGAGAGTTAGTGCCATAACAGTGAACCCCACTACTGTACTGAGAATTAGTGCCATAACAGTGAACCCCTCTACAGTACTGAGAGTTAGTGCCATAACAGTGAACACCACTACAGTACTGAGAGTTCGTGCCACAACAGTGAACCCCACGTCAGTACTGAGAGTTAGTGCCATAACAGTGAACACCACTACAGTACTGAGAGTTCGTGCCATAACAGTGAACCCCACTACAGTACTGAGAGTTAGTGCCATAACAGTGAACACCACTACAGTACTGAGAGTTAGTGCCATAACAGTGAACACCACTACAGTACTGAGAGTTCGTGCCATAACAGTGAACCCCACTACAGTACTGAGAGTTAGTGTCAAAACAGTGAACACCACTACAGTACTGAGAGTTAGTGCCATAACAGTGAACACCACTACAATACTGAGAGTTAGTGCCATAACAGTGAACCCCACTACAGTACTGAGAGTTAGTGCCATAACAGTGAACCCCTCTGCAGTACTGAGAGTTAGTGCCATAACAGTGAACCCCACGACAGTACTGAGAGTTAGTGCCATAACAGTGAACACCACTACAGTACTGAGAGTTAGTGCCATAACAGTGAACCCCACTAAAGTACTGAGAGTTAGTGCCATAACAGTGAACACCACTACAGTACTGAGAGTTAGTGCCATAACAGTGAACCCCACTAGAGTACTGAGAGTTAGTGCCATAACAGTGAACCCCACTACAGTACTGAGAGTTAGTGCCATAACAGTGAACACCACTACAGTACTGAGTGTTAGTGCCATAACAGTGAACACCACTACAGTACTGAGAGTTAGTGCCATAACAGTGAACCCCACTACAGTACTGAGAGTTAGTGCCATAACAGTGAACCCCACTACAGTACTGAGAGTTAGTGCCATAACAGTGAACACCACTACAGTACTGAGAGTTAGTGCCATAACAGTGAACCCCACTACAGTACTGAGAGTTAGTGCCATAACAGTGAACCCCACTACAGTACTGAGAGTTAGTGCCATAACAGTGAACACCACTACAGTACTGAGAGTTAGTGCCATAACAGTGAACCCCACTACAGTACTGAGAGTTAGTGCCATAACAGTGAACCCCACTACAGTACTGAGAGTTAGTGCCATAACAGTGAACACCACTACAGTACTGAGAGTTAGTGCCATAACAGTGAACACCACTACAGGACTGAGAGTTAGTGCCAAAACAGTGAACCCCACTACAATACTGAGAGTTAGTGCCATAACAGTGAACCCCACTACAGTACTGAGAGTTAGTGCCATAACAGTGAACACCACTACAGTACTGAGAGTTAGTGCCATAACAGTGAACACCACTACAGTACTGAGAGTTAGTGCCATAACAGTGAACACCACTACAATACTGAGAGTTAGTGCCAAAACAGTGAACCCCACTACAATACTGAGAGTTAGTGCCATAACAGTGAACACCACTACAGTACTGAGAGTTAGTGCCATAACAGTGAACCCCACTACAGTACTGAGAGTTAGTGCCATAACAGTGAACACCACTACAGTACTGAGAGTTAGTGCCATAACAGTGAACACCACTACAGTACTGAGAGTTAGTGCCATAACAGTGAACCCCACTACAGTACTGAGAGTTAGTGCCATAACAGTGAACGCCACGACTGTACTGAGAGTTAGTGCCATAACAGTGAACCCCACTACAGTACTGAGAGTTAGTGCCATAACAGTGAACACCACTACAGTACTGAGAGTTAGTGCCATAACAGTGAACCCCACTACAGTACTGAGAGTTAGTGCCATAACAGTGAACCCGACTACAGTACTGAGAGTTAGTGCCATAACAGTGACCCCACTACAGTACTGAGAGTTAGTGCCATAACAGTGAACACCACTACAGTACTGAGAGTTAGTGCCACAACAGTGAACCCCACTACAGTACTGAGAGTTAGTGCCTTAACAGTGAACCCCACTACAGTACTGAGAGTTAGTGCCATAACAGTGAACACCACTACAGTACTGAGAGTTAGTGCCATAACAGTGAACCCCACTACAGTACTGAGAGTTAGTGCCATAACAGTGAACCCCACTACAGTACTGAGAGTTAGTGCCATAACAGTGAACACCACTACAGTACTGAGAGTTAGTGCCATAACAGTGAACCCCACTACAGTACTGAGAGTTAGTGCCATAACAGTGAACCCCACTACAGTACTGAGAGTTAGTGCCATAACAGTGAACACCACTACAGGACTGAGAGTTAGTGCCAAAACAGTGAACCCCACTACAATACTGAGAGTTAGTGCCATAACAGTGAACCCCACTACAGTACTGAGAGTTAGTGCCATAACAGTGAACACCACTACAGTACTGAGAGTTAGTGCCATAACAGTGAACACCACTACAGTACTGAGAGTTAGTGCCATAACAGTGAACACCACTACAATACTGAGAGTTAGTGCCAAAACAGTGAACCCCACTACAATACTGAGAGTTAGTGCCATAACAGTGAACACCACTACAGTACTGAGAGTTAGTGCCATAACAGTGAACCCCACTACAGTACTGAGAGTTAGTGCCATAACAGTGAACACCACTACAGTACTGAGAGTTAGTGCCATAACAGTGAACACCACTACAGTACTGAGAGTTAGTGCCATAACAGTGAACCCCACTACAGTACTGAGAGTTAGTGCCATAACAGTGAACACCACGACTGTACTGAGAGTTAGTGCCATAACAGTGAACCCCACTACAGTACTGAGAGTTAGTGCCATAACAGTGAACACCACTACAGTACTGAGAGTTAGTGCCATAACAGTGAACCCCACTACAGTACTGAGAGTTAGTGCCATAACAGTGAACCCGACTACAGTACTGAGAGTTAGTGCCATAACAGTGAACCCCACTACAGTACTGAGAGTTCATGCCATAACAGTGAACACCACTACAGTACTGAGAGTTAGTGCCATAACAGTGAACACCACTACAGTACTGAGAGTTAGTGCCATAACAGTGAACCCCACTACAGTACTGAGAGTTAGTGCCATAACAGTGAACCCCACTACAGTACTGAGAGTTAGTGCCATAACAGTGAACCCCACTACAGTACTGAGAGTTAGTGCCATAACAGTGAACACCACTACAGTACTGAGAGTTAGTGCCATAACAGTGAACCCCACTACAGTACTGAGAGTTAGTGCCATAACAGTGAACACCACTACAGTACTGAGAGTTAGTGCCATAACAGTGAACCCCACTACAGTACTGAGAGTTAGTGCCATAACAGTGAACCCGACTACAGTACTGAGAGTTAGTGCCATAACAGTGAACCCCACTACAGTACTGAGAGTTCATGCCATAACAGTGAACACCACTACAGTACTGAGAGTTAGTGCCATAACAGTGAACACCACTACAGTACTGAGAGTTAGTGCCATAACAGTGAACCCCACTACAGTACTGAGAGTTAGTGCCATAACAGTGAACCCCACTGCAGTACTGAGAGTTAGTGCCATAACAGTGAACCCCACTACCGTACTGAGAGTTAGTGCCATAACAGTGAACACCACTACAGTACCGAGAGTTAGTGCCATAACAGTGACCCCCACTACAGTACTGAGAGTTAGTGCCATAACAGTGAACACCACTACAGTACTGAGAGTTAGTGCCATAACAGTGAACCCCACTACAGTACTGAGAGTTAGTGCCATAACAGTGAACCCCACTACAGTACCGAGAGTTAGCGCCATAACAGTGAACCCCACTACAGTACCGAGAGTTAGTGCCATAACAGTGACCCCCACTACAGTACTGAGAGTTAGTGCCATAACAGTGAACCCCACTACAGTACTGAGAGTTAGTGCCATAACAGTGAACCCCACTACAGTACTGAGAGTTAGTGCCATAACAGTGAACCCCACTACAGTACTGAGAGTTAGTGCCATAACAGTGAACACCACTACAGTACTGAGAGTTAGTGCCATAACAGTGAACCCCACTACAGTACTGAGAGTTAGTGCCATAACAGTGAACACCACTACAGTACTGAGAGTTAGTGCCATAACAGTGAACCCCACTACAGTACTGAGAGTTAGTGCCATAACAGTGAACCCGACTACAGTACTGAGAGTTAGTGCCATAACAGTGAACCCCACTACAGTACTGAGAGTTCATGCCATAACAGTGAACACCACTACAGTACTGAGAGTTAGTGCCATAACAGTGAACACCACTACAGTACTGAGAGTTAGTGCCATAACAGTGAACCCCACTACAGTACTGAGAGTTAGTGCCATAACAGTGAACCCCACTGCAGTACTGAGAGTTAGTGCCATAACAGTGAACCCCACTACCGTACTGAGAGTTAGTGCCATAACAGTGAACACCACTACAGTACCGAGAGTTAGTGCCATAACAGTGACCCCCACTACAGTACTGAGAGTTAGTGCCATAACAGTGAACACCACTACAGTACTGAGAGTTAGTGCCATAACAGTGAACCCCACTACAGTACTGAGAGTTAGTGCCATAACAGTGAACCCCACTACAGTACCGAGAGTTAGCGCCATAACAGTGAACCCCACTACAGTACCGAGAGTTAGTGCCATAACAGTGACCCCCACTACAGTACTGAGAGTTAGTGCCATAACAGTGAACCCCACTACTGTACTGAGAATTAGTGCCATAACAGTGAACCCCTCTACAGTACTGAGAGTTAGTGCCATAACAGTGAACACCACTACAGTACTGAGAGTTCGTGCCACAACAGTGAACCCCACGTCAGTACTGAGAGTTAGTGCCATAACAGTGAACACCACTACAGTACTGAGAGTTCGTGCCATAACAGTGAACCCCACTACAGTACTGAGAGTTAGTGCCATAACAGTGAACACCACTACAGTACTGAGAGTTAGTGCCATAACAGTGAACACCACTACAGTACTGAGAGTTCGTGCCATAACAGTGAACCCCACTACAGTACTGAGAGTTAGTGTCAAAACAGTGAACACCACTACAGTACTGAGAGTTAGTGCCATAACAGTGAACACCACTACAATACTGAGAGTTAGTGCCATAACAGTGAACCCCACTACAGTACTGAGAGTTAGTGCCATAACAGTGAACACCACTACTGTACTGAGAGTTAGTGCCATGACAGTGACCCCCACTACAGTACTGAGAGTTAGTGCCATAACAGTGAACACCACTACAGTACTGAGAGTTAGTGCCATAACAGTGAACACCACTACAGTACTGAGAGTTAGTGCCATAACAGTGAACACCACTACTGTGCTGAGAGTTCGTGCCATAACAGTGAACCCCACGTCAGTACTGAGAGTTAGTGCCATAACAGTGAACACCACTACAGTACTGAGAGTTAGTGCCATAACAGTGAACACCACTACTGTACTGAGAATTAGTGCCATAACAGTGAACCCCTCTGCAGTACTGAGAGTTAGTGCCATAACAGTGAACCCCACGACAGTACTGAGAGTTAGTGCCATAACAGTGAACACCACTACAGTACTGAGAGTTAGTGCCATAACAGTGAACCCCACTAAAGTACTGAGAGTTAGTGCCATAACAGTGAACACCACTACAGTACTGAGAGTTAGTGCCATAACAGTGAACCCCACTACAGTACTGAGAGTTAGTGCCATAACAGTGAACCCCACTGCAGTACTGAGAGGTAGTGCCATAACAGTGACCCCCACTACAGTACTGAGAGTTAGTGCCATAACAGTGAACACCACTACAGTACTGAGAGTTAGTGCCATAACAGTGAACCCCACTACAGTACTGAGAGTTAGTGCCATAACAGTGAACCCCACTACAGTACCGAGAGTTAGCGCCATAACAGTGAACCCCACTACAGTACCGAGAGTTAGTGCCATAACAGTGAACCCCACTACAGTACTGAGAGTTAGTGCCATAACAGTGAACCCCACTACTGTACTGAGAATTAGTGCCATAACAGTGAACCCCTCTACAGTACTGAGAGTTAGTGCCATAACAGTGAACACCACTACAGTACTGAGAGTTC
Source organism: Heterodontus francisci (assembly GCF_036365525.1). Taxonomy (NCBI): domain Eukaryota; kingdom Metazoa; phylum Chordata; class Chondrichthyes; order Heterodontiformes; family Heterodontidae; genus Heterodontus; species Heterodontus francisci. Next base: position 206,800,214 of record NC_090373.1, on the reverse strand, counting down.
GTGCCACAACAGTGAACCCCACGTCAGTACTGAGAGTTCGTGCCATAACAGTGAACCCCACTACAGTACTGAGAGTTAGTGCCATAACAGTGAACACCACTACAGTACTGAGAGTTAGTGCCATAACAGTGAACACCACTACAGTACTGAGAGTTAGTGCCATAACAGTGAACACCACTACAGTACTGAGAGTTAGTGCCATAACAGTGAACCCCACTACAGTACTGAGAGTTAGTGCCATAACAGTGAACACCACTACAGTACTGAGAGTTAGTGCCATGACAGTGACCCCCACTACAGTACTGAGAGTTAGTGCCATAACAGTGAACACCACTACAGTACTGAGAGTTAGTGCCATAACAGTGAACACCACTACAGTACTGAGAGTTAGTGCCATAACAGTGAACACCACTACAGTACTGAGAGTTCGTGCCACAACAGTGAACCCCACGTCAGTACTGAGAGTTAGTGCCATAACAGTGAACACCACTACAGTACTGAGAGTTCGTGCCATAACAGTGAACCCCACTACAGTACTGAGAGTTAGTGCCATAACAGTGAACACCACTACAGTACTGAGAGTTAGTGCCATAACAGTGAACACCACTACAGTACTGAGAGTTCGTGCCATAACAGTGAACCCCACTACAGTACTGAGAGTTAGTGCCAAAACAGTGAACACCACTACAGTACTGAGAGTTAGTGCCATAACAGTGAACCCCACTACAGTACTGAGAGTTAGTGCCATAACAGTGAACACCACTACAGTACTGAGAGTTAGTGCCATGACAGTGACCCCCACTACAGTACTGAGAGTTAGTGCCATAACAGTGAACACCACTACAGTACTGAGAGTTAGTGCCATAACAGTGAACACCACTACAGTACTGAGAGTTAGTGCCATAACAGTGAACACCACTACTGTACTGAGAGTTCGTGCCATAACAGTGAACCCCACGTCAGTACTGAGAGTTAGTGCCATAACAGTGAACACCACTACAGTACTGAGAGTTAGTGCCATAACAGTGAACACCACTACTGTACTGAGAATTAGTGCCATAACAGTGAACCCCTCTGCAGTACTGAGAGTTAGTGCCATAACAGTGAACCCCACGACAGTACTGAGAGTTAGTGCCATAACAGTGAACACCACTACAGTACTGAGAGTTAGTGCCATAACAGTGAACCCCACTAAAGTACTGAGAGTTAGTGCCATAACAGTGAACACCACTACAGTACTGAGAGTTAGTGCCACAACAGTGAACCCCACTACAGTACTGAGAGTTAGTGCCATAACAGTGAACCCCACTACAGTACTGAGAGTTAGTGCCATAACAGTGAACACCACTACAGTACTGAGAGTTAGTGCCATAACAGTGAACCCCACTACAGTACTGAGAGTTAGTGCCATAACAGTGAACCCCACTACAGTACTGAGAGTTAGTGCCATAACAGTGAACACCACTACAGTACTGAGAGTTAGTGCCATAACAGTGAACCCCACTACAGTACTGAGAGTTAGTGCCATAACAGTGAACCCCACTACAGTACTGAGAGTTAGTGCCATAACAGTGAACACCACTACAGGACTGAGAGTTAGTGCCAAAACAGTGAACCCCACTACAATACTGAGAGTTAGTGCCATAACAGTGAACCCCACTACAGTACTGAGAGTTAGTGCCATAACAGTGAACACCACTACAGTACTGAGAGTTAGTGCCATAACAGTGAACACCACTACAGTACTGAGAGTTAGTGCCATAACAGTGAACACCACTACAATACTGAGAGTTAGTGCCAAAACAGTGAACCCCACTACAATACTGAGAGTTAGTGCCATAACAGTGAACACCACTACAGTACTGAGAGTTAGTGCCATAACAGTGAACCCCACTACAGTACTGAGAGTTAGTGCCATAACAGTGAACACCACTACAGTACTGAGAGTTAGTGCCATAACAGTGAACACCACTACAGTACTGAGAGTTAGTGCCATAACAGTGAACCCCACTACAGTACTGAGAGTTAGTGCCATAACAGTGAACACCACGACTGTACTGAGAGTTAGTGCCATAACAGTGAACCCCACTACAGTACTGAGAGTTAGTGCCATAACAGTGAACACCACTACAGTACTGAGAGTTAGTGCCATAACAGTGAACCCCACTACAGTACTGAGAGTTAGTGCCATAACAGTGAACCCGACTACAGTACTGAGAGTTAGTGCCATAACAGTGAACCCCACTACAGTACTGAGAGTTCATGCCATAACAGTGAACACCACTACAGTACTGAGAGTTAGTGCCATAACAGTGAACACCACTACAGTACTGAGAGTTAGTGCCATAACAGTGAACCCCACTACAGTACTGAGAGTTAGTGCCATAACAGTGAACCCCACTACAGTACTGAGAGTTAGTGCCATAACAGTGAACCCCACTACAGTACTGAGAGTTAGTGCCATAACAGTGAACACCACTACAGTACTGAGAGTTAGTGCCATAACAGTGAACCCCACTACAGTACTGAGAGTTAGTGCCATAACAGTGAACACCACTACAGTACTGAGAGTTAGTGCCATAACAGTGGACCCCACTACAGTACTGAGAGTTAGTGCCATAACAGTGAACCCGACTACAGTACTGAGAGTTAGTGCCATAACAGTGAACCCCACTACAGTACTGAGAGTTCATGCCATAACAGTGAACACCACTACAGTACTGAGAGTTAGTGCCATAACAGTGAACACCACTACAGTACTGAGAGTTAGTGCCATAACAGTGAACCCCACTACAGTACTGAGAGTTAGTGCCATAACAGTGAACCCCACTGCAGTACTGAGAGTTAGTGCCATAACAGTGAACCCCACTACCGTACTGAGAGTTAGTGCCATAACAGTGAACACCACTACAGTACCGAGAGTTAGTGCCATAACAGTGACCCCCACTACAGTACTGAGAGTTAGTGCCATAACAGTGAACACCACTACAGTACTGAGAGTTAGTGCCATAACAGTGAACCCCACTACAGTACTGAGAGTTAGTGCCATAACAGTGAACCCCACTACAGTACCGAGAGTTAGCGCCATAACAGTGAACCCCACTACAGTACCGAGAGTTAGTGCCATAACAGTGAACCCCACTACAGTACTGAGAGTTAGTGCCATAACAGTGAACCCCACTACTGTACTGAGAATTAGTGCCATAACAGTGAACCCCTCTACAGTACTGAGAGTTAGTGCCATAAAAGTGAACACCACTACAGTACTGAGAGTTCGTGCCACAACAGTGAACCCCACGTCAGTACTCAGAGTTAGTGCCATAACAGTGAACACCACTACAGTACTGAGAGTTCGTGCCATAACAGTGAACCCCACTACAGTACTGAGAGTTAGTGCCATAACAGTGAACACCACTACAGTACTGAGAGTTAGTGCCATAACAGTGAACACCACTACAGTACTGAGAGTTCGTGCCATAACAGTGAACCCCACTACAGTACTGAGAGTTAGTGTCAAAACAGTGAACACCACTACAGTACTGAGAGTTAGTGCCATAACAGTGAACACCACTACAATACTGAGAGTTAGTGCCATAACAGTGAACCCCACTACAGTACTGAGAGTTAGTGCCATAACAGTGAACACCACTACAGTACTGAGAGTTAGTGCCATGACAGTGACCCCCACTACAGTACTGAGAGTTAGTGCCATAACAGTGAACACCACTACAGTACTGAGAGTTAGTGCCATAACAGTGAACACCACTACAGTACTGAGAGTTAGTGCCATAACAGTGAACACCACTACTGTGCTGAGAGTTCGTGCCATAACAGTGAACCCCACGTCAGTACTGAGAGTTAGTGCCATAACAGTGAACACCACTACAGTACTGAGAGTTAGTGCCATAACAGTGAACACCACTACTGTACTGAGAATTAGTGCCATAACAGTGAACCCTTCTGCAGTACTGAGAGTTAGTGCCATAACAGTGAACCCCACGACAGTACTGAGAGTTAGTGCCATAACAGTGAACACCACTACAGTACTGAGAGTTAGTGCCATAACAGTGAACCCCACTAAAGTACTGAGAGTTAGTGCCATAACAGTGAACACCACTACAGTACTGAGAGTTAGTGCCATAACAGTGAACCCCACTACAGTACTGAGAGTTAGTGCCATAACAGTGAACCCCACTACAGTACTGAGAGGTAGTGCCATAACAGTGACCCCCACTACAGTACTGAGAGTTAGTGCCATAACAGTGAACACCACTACAGTACTGAGAGTTAGTGCCATAACAGTGAACCCCACTACAGTACTGAGAGTTAGTGCCATAACAGTGAACCCCACTACAGTACCGAGAGTTAGCGCCATAACAGTGAACCCCACTACAGTACCGAGAGTTAGTGCCATAACAGTGAACCCCACTACAGTACTGAGAGTTAGTGCCATAACAGTGAACCCCACTACTGTACTGAGAATTAGTGCCATAACAGTGAACCCCTCTACAGTACTGAGAGTTAGTGCCATAACAGTGAACACCACTACAGTACTGAGAGTTCGTGCCACAACAGTGAACCCCACGTCAGTACTGAGAGTTAGTGCCATAACAGTGAACACCACTACAGTACTGAGAGTTCGTGCCATAACAGTGAACCCCACTACAGTACTGAGAGTTAGTGCCATAACAGTGAACACCACTACAGTACTGAGAGTTAGTGCCATAACAGTGAACACCACTACAGTACTGAGAGTTCGTGCCATAACAGTGAACCCCACTACAGTACTGAGAGTTAGTGCCAAAACAGTGAACACCACTACAGTACTGAGAGTTAGTGCCATAACAGTGAACACCACTACAGTACTGAGAGTTAGTGCCATAACAGTGAACCCCACTACAGTACTGAGAGTTAGTGCCATAACAGTGAACACCACTACAGTACTGAGAGTTAGTGCCATGACAGTGACCCCCACTACAGTACTGAGAGTTAGTGCCATAACAGTGAACACCACTACAGTACTGAGAGTTAGTGCCATAACAGTGAACACCACTACAGTACTGAGAGTTAGTGCCATAACAGTGAACACCACTACAGTACTGAGAGTTCGTGCCACAACAGTGAACCCCACGTCAGTACTGAGAGTTAGTGCCATAACAGTGAACACCACTACAGTACTGAGAGTTCGTGCCATAACAGTGAACCCCACTACAGTACTGAGAGTTAGTGCCATAACAGTGAACACCACTACAGTACTGAGAGTTAGTGCCATAACAGTGAACACCACTACAGTACTGAGAGTTCGTGCCATAACAGTGAACCCCACTACAGTACTGAGAGTTAGTGCCAAAACAGTGAACACCACTACAGTACTGAGAGTTAGTGCCATAACAGTGAACACCACTACAGTACTGAGAGTTAGTGCCATAACAGTGAACCCCACTACAGTACTGAGAGTTAGTGCCATAACAGTGAACACCACTACAGTACTGAGAGTTAGTGCCATGACAGTGACCCCCACTACAGTACTGAGAGTTAGTGCCATAACAGTGAACACCACTACAGTACTGAGAGTTAGTGCCATAACAGTGAACACCACTACAGTACTGAGAGTTAGTGCCATAACAGTGAACACCACTACTGTACTGAGAGTTCGTGCCATAACAGTGAACCCCACGTCAGTACTGAGAGTTAGTGCCATAACAGTGAACACCACTACAGTACTGAGAGTTAGTGCCATAACAGTGAACACCACTACTGTACTGAGAATTAGTGCCATAACAGTGAACCCCTCTGCAGTACTGAGAGTTAGTGCCATAACAGTGAACCCCACGACAGTACTGAGAGTTAGTGCCATAACAGTGAACACCACTACAGTACTGAGAGTTAGTGCCATAACAGTGAACCCCACTAAAGTACTGAGAGTTAGTGCCATAACAGTGAACACCACTACAGTACTGAGAGTTAGTGCCATAACAGTGAACCCCACTACAGTACTGAGAGTTAGTGCCATAACAGTGAACCCCACTACAGTACTGAGAGGTAGTGCCATAACAGTGAACACCACTACAGTACTGAGAGTTAGTGCCATAACAGTGAACACCACTACAGTACTGAGAGTTAGTGCCATAACAGTGAACCCCACTACAGTACTGAGAGTTAGTGCCATAACAGTGAACCCCACTACAGTACTGAGAGTTAGTGCCATAACAGTGAACACCACTACAGTACTGAGAGTTAGTGCCATAACAGTGAACCCCACTACAGTACTGAGAGTTAGTGCCATAACAGTGAACCCCACTACAGTACTGAGAGTTAGTGCCATAACAGTGAACACCACTACAGTACTGAGAGTTAGTGCCATAACAGTGAACCCCACTACAGTACTGAGAGTTAGTGCCATAACAGTGAACCCCACTACAGTACTGAGAGTTAGTGCCATAACAGTGAACACCACTAAAGTACTGAGAGTTAGTGCCATAACAGTGAACACCACTACAGGACTGAGAGTTAGTGCCAAAACAGTGAACCCCACTACAGTACTGAGAGTTAGTGCCATAACAGTGAACCCCACTACAATACTGAGAGTTAGTGCCATAACCGTGAACACCACTACAGTACTGAGAGTTAGTGCCAAAACAGTGAACCCCACTACAGTACTGAGAGTTAGTGCCATAACAGTGAACCCCACTACAATACTGAGAGTTAGTGCCATAACCGTGAACACCACTACAGTACTGAGAGTTAGTGCCATAACAGTGACCCCCACTACAGTACTGAGAGTTAGTGCCATAACAGTGAACCCCACTACAGTACTGAGAGTTAGTGCCATAACAGTGAACACCACTACAGTACTGAGAGTTAGTGCCATAACAGTGAACCCCACTACAATACTGAGAGTTAGTGCCATAACAGTGAACACCACTACAGTACTGAGAGTTAGTGCCATAACAGTGACCCCCACTACAGTACTGAGAGTTAGTGCCATAACAGTGAACACCACTACAGTACTGAGAGTTAGTGCCATAACAGTGAACACCACTACAATACTGAGAGTTAGTGCCATAACAGTGAACACCACTACAGTACTGAGAGTTAGTGCCATAACAGTGAACACCACTACAGTACTGAGAGTTAGTGCCATAACAGTGAACACCACTACAGTACTGAGAGTTAGTGCCATAACAGTGAACCCCACTACAGTACTGAGAGTTAGTGCCATAACAGTGAACACCACTACAATACTGAGAGTTAGTGCCATAACAGTGAACCCCACTACAGTACTGAGAGTTAGTGCCATAACAGTGAACACCACTACAGTACTGAGAGTTAGTGCCATAACAGTGAACACCACTACAGTACTGAGAGTTAGTGCCATAACAGTGAACACCACTACAGTACTGAGAGTTAGTGCCATAACAGTGAACACCACTACAGTACTGAGAGTTAGTGCCATAACAGTGAACACCACTACAATACTGAGAGTTAGTGCCATAACAGTGAACCCCACTACAGTACTGAGAGTTAGTGCCATAACAGTGAACACCACTACAGTACTGAGAGTTAGTGCCATAACAGTGAACCCCACTACAGTACTGAGAGTTAGTGCCATAACAGTGAACACCACTACAGTACTGAGAGTTAGTGCCATAACAGTGAACACCACTACAGTACTGAGAGTTAGTGCCATAACAGTGAACACCACTACAGTACTGAGAGTTAGTGCCATAACAGTGAACACCACTACAGTACTGAGAGTTAGTGCCATAACAGTGAACACCACTACAGTACTGAGAGTTAGTGCCATAACAGTGAACACCACTACAGTACTGAGAGTTAGTGCCATAACAGTGAACACCACTACAGTACTGAGAGTTAGTGCCATAACAGTGAACACCACTACAGTACTGAGAGTTAGTGCCATAACAGTGAACACCACTACAGTACTGAGAGTTAGTGCCATAACAGTGAACACCACTACAGTACTGAGAGTTAGTGCCATAACAGTGAACACCACTACAGTACTGAGAGTTAGTGCCATAACAGTGAACACCACTACAGTACTGAGAGTTAGTGCCATAACAGTGAACACCACTACAGTACTGAGAGTTAGTGCCATAACAGTGAACACCACTACAGTACTGAGAGTTAGTGCCATAACAGTGAACCCCACTACAGTACTGAGAGTTAGTGCCATAACAGTGAACCCCACTACAGTACTGAGAGTTAGTGCCATAACAGTGAACACCACTACAGTACTGAGAGTTAGTGCCATAACAGTGAACACCACTACTGTACTGAGAGTTAGTGCCATAACAGTGAACCCCCACTACAGTACTGAGAGTTTGTGCCATAACAGTGAACCGCACTGCAGTACTGAGAGTTAGTGCCATAACAGTGAACCCCACTACAGTACTGAGAGTTAGTGCCATAACAGTGACCCCCACTACAGTACTGAGAGTTAGTGCCATAACAGTGAACCCCACTACAGTACTGAGAGTTCGTGCCATGGTACCAAACATCATCATGAAACCAAGAGTTCGTGCCGTGGTACCAAAAACCATCATGATACCAAGAGTTTGTGCCGTGGTACCAAACACCATCATGATACCAAGAGTTCGTGCCGTGGTACCAAAAACCATCATGATACCAAGAGTTTGTGCCGTGGTACCAAACACCATCATGATACCAAGAGTTCGTGCCGTGGTACCAAACACCATCCTGATACCAAGAGTTTGTGCCATAGTACCAAACACCATCATGATACCAAGAATTCGTGCTATAGTACCAAACACCATCATGATACCAAGAGTTCGTGCCGTAGTACCAAACACCATCATGATACCAAGAGTTCGTGCCGTAGTACCAAACACCATCATGATACCAAGCGTTCGTGCCGTAGTACCAAACATCATCATGATACCAAGAGTTCGTGCCATAGTACCAAACACCATCATGATACCAAGAGTTCGTGCCGTAGTACCAAACACCATCCTGATACCAAGAGTTTGTGCCATAGTACCAAACACCATCCTGATACCAAGAATTCGTGCTATAGTACCAAACACCATCATGATACCAAGAGTTCGTGCCGTAGTACCAAACACCATCATGATACCAAGAGTTTGTGCCATAGTAAACACCATGAAACCAAGCGTTCGTGCTGTAGTACCAAACACCATCATGATACCAAGAGTTCGTGCCGTAGTACCAAACATCATCATGATACCAAGAGTTCGTGCCGTAGTACCAAACACCATCATGATACCAAGAGTTTGTGCCGTAGTACCAAACACCATCATGAAACCAAGCGTTCGTGCCATAGTACCAAACACCATCATGATACCAAGAGTTCGTGCCGTAGTACCAAACACCATCATGATACCAAGAGTTTGTGCCGTAGTACCAAACACCATCATGATACCAAGAGTTTGTGCCATAGTAAACACCATCATGATACCAAGAGTTCGTGCCGTAGTACCAAACACCATCATGATACCAAGAGTTCGTGCCATAGTACCAAACACCATCATGATACCAAGAGTTCGTGCCATAGTACCAAACACCATCATGATACCAAGAGTTCGTGCCATAGTACCAAACACCATCATGATACCAAGAGTTCGTGCCGTAGTACCAAACACCATCATGATACCAAGAGTTCGTTCTGTAGTACCAAACACCATCATGATACCAAGCGTTCGTGCCGTAGTACCAAACACCATCATGATACCAAGAGTTCGTGCCGTAGTACCAAACACCATCAGGATACCAAGAGTTCGTGCCGTAGTACCAAACACCATCATGATACCAAGAGTTCGTGCTGTAGTACCAAACACCATCATGATACCAAGCGTTCGTGCCGTAGTACCAAACACCATCATGAAACCAAGAGTTCGTGCCACAGTACCAAACATCATCATGATACCAAGAGTTCGTGCCGTAGTACCAAACACCATCATGATACCAAGAGTTCGTGCTGTAGTACCAAACACCATCATGATACCAAGAGTTTGTGCCGTAGTACCAAACACCATCATGATACCAAGAGTTCGTGCCATAGTACCAAACACCATCATGAAACCAAGAGTTCGTGCCATAGTACCAAACATCATCATGATACCAAGAGTTCGTGCCGTAGTACCAAACACCATCATGATACCAAGAGTTCGTGCCGTAGTACCAAACACCATCATGATACCAAGAGTTCGTGCCGTAGTACCAAACATCATCATGATACCAAGAGTTCGTGCCGTAGTACCAAACACCATCATGATACCAAGAGTTCGTGCTGTAGTACCAAACACCATCATGATACCAAGCGTTCGTGCCATAGTACCAAACACCATCATGATACCAAGCGTTCGTGCCGTAGTACCAAACACCATCATGATACCAAGAGTTCGTGCCGTAGTACCAAACATCATCATGATACCAAGAGTTCGTGCCATAGTACCAAACACCATCATGATACCAAGAGTTCGTGCCGTAGTACCAAACACCATCATGAAACCAAGCGTTCGTGCCATAGTACCAAACACCATCATGATACCAAGAGTTCGTGCCGTAGTACCAAACACCATCATGATACCAAGAGTTTGTGCAATAGTACCAAACACCATCATGATACCAAGCGTTCGTGCCATAGTACCAAACACCATCATGATACCAAGCGTTCGTGCCATAGTACCAAACACCATCCTGATACCAAGAATTCGTGCTATAGTACCAAACACCATCATGATACCAAGCGTTCGTGCCATAGTACCAAACACCATCCTGATACCAAGAATTCGTGCTATAGTACCAAACACCATCCTGATACCAAGAATTCGTGCTATAGTACCAAACACCATCATGAAACCAAGCGTTCGTGCTGTAGTACCAAACACCATCATGATACCAAGAGTTCGTGCCGTAGTACCAAACACCATCATGAAACCAAGCGTTCGTGCCATAGTACCAAACACCATCATGATACCAAGAGTTCGTGCCGTAGTACCAAACACCATCATGATACCAAGAGTTTGTGCCATAGTAAACACCATCATGATACCAAGAGTTCGTGCCGTAGTACCAAACACCATCATGATACCAAGCGTTCGTGCCGTAGTACCAAACACCATCATGATACCAAGAGTTCGTGCCGTAGTACCAAACACCATCATGATACCAAGCGTTCGTGCCGTAGTACCAAACACCATCATGATACCAAGAGTTCGTGCCGTAGTACCAAACACCATCATGATACCAAGCGTTCGTGCCGTAGTACCAAACATCATCATGATACCAAGAGTTCGTGCCATAGTACCAAACACCATCATGATACCAAGAGTTCGTGCCGTAGTACCAAACACCATCATGATACCAAGAGTTCGTGCTGTAGTACCAAACACCATCATGATACCAAGCGTTCGTGCCGTAGTACCAAACACCATCATGATACCAAGAGTTCGTGCCGTAGTACCAAACATCATCATGATACCAAGAGTTCGTGCCGTAGTACCAAACATCATCATGATACCAAGAGTTCGTGCCGTAGTACCAAACACCATCATGATACCAAGAGTTCGTGCCGTAGTACCAAACACCATCATGATACCAAGCGTTCGTGCCGTAGTACCAAACACCATCATGATACCAAGAGTTCGTGCCGTAGTACCAAACATCATCATGATACCAAGAGTTCGTGCCGTAGTACCAAACACCATCATGATACCAAGAGTTCGTGCCATAGTACCAAACATCATCATGATACCAGGAGTTTGTGCCGTAGTACCAAACATCATCATGATACCAAGAGTTCGTGCCGTAGTACCAAACACCATCATGATACCAAGAGTTCGTGCTGTAGTACCAAACACCATCATGATACCAAGCGTTCGTGCCGTAGTACCAAACACCATCATGATACCAAGAGTTCGTGCCATAGTACCAAACATCATCATGATACCAAGAGTTCGTGCCATAGTACCAAACACCATCATGATACCAAGAGTTCGTGCCGTAGTACCAAACACCATCATGATACCAAGAGTTCGTGCCATAGTACCAAACACCATCATGATACCAAGAGTTCGTGCCATAGTACCAAACACCATCATGATACCAAGAGTTCGTGCCATAGTACCAAACATCATCATGATACCAAGAGTTCGTGCCATAGTACCAAACACCATCATGATACCAAGAGTTCGTGCCGTAGTACCAAACACCATCATGATACCAAGAGTTCGTTCCGTAGTACCAAACACAATTATGATACCAAGAGTTCGTGCCATAGTACCAAACACCATCATGATACCAAGAGTTCGTGCCATAGTACCAAACACCATCATGATACCAAGAGTTCGTGCCGTAGTACCAAACACCATCATGATACCAAGAGTTCGTGCCGTAGTACCAAACATCATCATGATACCAAGAGTTCGTGCCGTAGTACCAAACATCATCATGATACCAAGAGTTCGTGCCGTAGTACCAAACATCATCATGATACCAAGAGTTCGTGCCGTAGTACCAAACACCATCATGATACCAAGAGTTCGTGCCGTAGTACCAAACATCATCATGATACCAAGAGTTCGTGCCGTAGTACCAAACACCATCATGATACCAAGAGTTCGTGCTGTAGTACCAAACACCATCATGATACCAAGCGTTCGTGCCGTAGTACCAAACACCATCATGATACCAAGAGTTCGTGCCGTAGTACCAAACACCATCATGATACCAAGAGTTCGTGCTGTAGTACCAAACACCATCATGATACCAAGCGTTCGTGCCGTAGTACCAAACACCATCATGATACCAAGAGTTCGTGCCGTAGTACCAAACATCATCATGATACCAAGAGTTCGTGCCATAGTACCAAACACCATCATGATACCAAGAGTTCGTGCTGTAGTACCAAACACCATCATGATACCAAGCGTTCGTGCCGTAGTACCAAACACCATCATGATACCAAGAGTTCGTGCCATAGTACCAAACATCATCATGATACCAAGAGTTCGTGCCATAGTACCAAACACCATCATGATACCAAGAGTTCGTGCCGTAGTACCAAACACCATCATGATACCAAGAGTTCGTGCCATAGTACCAAACACCATCATGATACCAAGAGTTCGTGCCATAGTACCAAACACCATCATGATACCAAGAGTTCGTGCCATAGTACCAAACATCATCATGATACCAAGAGTTCGTGCCATAGTACCAAACACCATCATGATACCAAGAGTTCGTGCCGTAGTACCAAACACCATCATGATACCAAGAGTTCGTTCCGTAGTACCAAACACAATTATGATACCAAGAGTTCGTGCCATAGTACCAAACACCATCATGATACCAAGAGTTCGTGCCATAGTACCAAACACCATCATGATACCAAGAGTTCGTGCCGTAGTACCAAACACCATCATGATACCAAGAGTTCGTGCCGTAGTACCAAACATCATCATGATACCAAGAGTTCGTGCCGTAGTACCAAACATCATCATGATACCAAGAGTTCGTGCCGTAGTACCAAACATCATCATGATACCAAGAGTTCGTGCCGTAGTACCAAACACCATCATGATACCAAGAGTTCGTGCCGTAGTACCAAACATCATCATGATACCAAGAGTTCGTGCCGTAGTACCAAACACCATCATGATACCAAGAGTTCGTGCTGTAGTACCAAACACCATCATGATACCAAGCGTTCGTGCCGTAGTACCAAACACCATCATGATACCAAGAGTTCGTGCCGTAGTACCAAACACCATCATGATACCAAGAGTTCGTGCTGTAGTACCAAACACCATCATGATACCAAGCGTTCGTGCCGTAGTACCAAACACCATCATGATACCAAGAGTTCGTGCCGTAGTACCAAACATCATCATGATACCAAGAGTTCGTGCCATAGTACCAAACACCATCATGATACCAAGAGTTCGTGCCGTAGTACCAAACACCATCATGATACCAAGAGTTCGTGCTGTAGTACCAAACACCATCATGATACCAAGCGTTCGTGCCGTAGTACCAAACATCATCATGATACCAAGAGTTCGTGCCATAGTACCAAACACAATTATGATACAAAGAGCTTGTGCCATAGTACCAAACATCATCATGATACCAAGAGTTCGTGCCATAGTACCAAACACCATCATGATACCAAGAGTTCGTGCCATAGTACCAAACACAATTATGATACAAAGAGCTTGTGCCATAGTACCAAACATCATCATGATACCAAGAGTTCGTGCCATAGTACCAAACACCATCATGATACCAAGAGTTCGTGCCATAGTACCAAACACCATCATGATACCAAGAGTTCGTGCCATAGTACCAAACACCATCATGATACCAAGAGTTCGTGCCGTAGTACCAAACACCATCATGATACCAAGCGTTCGTGCCGTAGTACCAAACATCATCATGATACCAAGAGTTCGTGCCATAGTACCAAACACCATCATGATACCAAGAGTTCGTGCCGTAGTACCAAACACCATCATGATACCAAGAGTTCGTGCCGTAGTACCAAACATCATCATGATACCAAGAGTTCGTGCCATAGTACCAAACACAATTATGATACAAAGAGCTTGTGCCATAGTACCAAACATCATCATGATACCAAGAGTTCGTGCCATAGTACCAAACACCATCATGATACCAAGAGTTCGTGCCATAGTACCAAACACCATCATGAAACCAAGAGTTCGTGCCATAGTACCAAACATCATCATGATACCAAGAGTTCGTGCCATAGTACCAAACACCATCATGATACCAAGAGTTCATGCCATAGTACCAAACACCATCATGAAACCAAGAGTTCGTGCCATAGTACCAAACACAATTATGATACCAAGAGTTTGTGCCATAGTACCAAACACCATCAGGATACCAAGAGTTTGTGCCATAGTACCAAACACCATCAGGATACCAAGAGTTTGTGCCATAGTACCAAACATCATCATGATACCAAGAGTTCTCGGGGTAGTACCAAACATCACCAAGTCCCTGAACTAGTGCAATAATACTGAAGAGCAGACTGGCCTGGGTAAATAGCTGCAGGATATGCTGTCTCATTATACTGCTCCAATGTCAATAAATAAAGAGGTCAGTCTAGCTAAAAAGTAATGTTGCAGGAGGTGTTATGAATCCTACAGTCTTTGCTTCCAGCAAAGGAGATGATATTTTGTGTTTCCTGCACTAAAATCCTATCAACAGACTTTCAACAACGGTTTTGGTGGTGCAATCTTCATAGGATGACTTGCTGTGTTCCTTTTGCTTTTCTTGTAGTTTGCCAAGACATGTAACAAGCTTCATCTCCCATTACCTGAAGAAAAACAATTTGCAGGGCTACATGGAAAGGGCAGCATAGCGGGACTAGCTGAGTTGCACTTATAGATTGCTGGCATAGACACGACAAGCCGAATGGCCTCCAGCCATGCTGTAACCATTCTATGATTGGATTCTATGGTTCTATATCCCTTAATACCCTTCCCTGAAAAAATTCTATCATCTCAGTTTTCAAATTTTGTATTAATCCCTCCCCTCAGCCTTTTAAGGGAGAGAATTGCAGATTTCCACTACCCTTTGTGTGAAGAAGTGCTTCCTGACATCAACTCTGAATGCCTAGCTCGGATTTTAAGGTTATGCCCTCTTGTTCTTGATTTTCTCCACCAAGTGAAATAGTTTCTTTCTACCTACCCCCATCACCTTCTTTAATTATCTTAATGACCGCGATTAGATTACACCTTAATCTTTTATAGTCAAGGGAATACAGGTCATAGAGTGATAAAGTTATATAACACAGAAACAGGCCCTTCAGCCCGTTGTGTCTGTGCCGGCCATCAAGCACCTATCTATTCTAATCCCATTTTCCAGCACTTGGCCTGTAGCCTTGTATGATATGGCATTTCAAGTATTCATCTAGATACTTCTTAAATGTTGTGAGGGTTCCTGCCTCTACCACCTCTTCAGGCAGTGTGTTCCAGATTCCAACCACCCACCGGGTGAAATTTTTTTTCCTCAAATCCCCTCTAAACCTCCTGCCCCTTACCTTAAATCTATGCCCCCTGGTTATTGACACCTGCAAAGGGCTGGTGAATCTCCTCTGCACCCTCTCCAGTGCAATCACATCCTTCCTATAGTGTGGTGCCCAGAACTGTACACAGTACTCCAGCTGTGGCCTAACTAGCGTTTTATATTGCTCCATTCTAACCTCCCTGCTCTTATATTCTATGCGTTGGCTAATAAAGGCAAGTATCCCATATACCTTCCTATCCACCTTATCTACCTGTTCTGCTGCCTTCAGTGATCTATGGACAAGTACAAAAAGGTCCCTCTGACCCTCTGTACTTAGGGTCCCACCATCCATTGCTTATTCTATCAATCTATGCAACCTGTCCTCATTATTTACCTTTCTTAGGCCGATTGTAACTCTGGTGAACCGGGACTGTATCTTCTCCAAGGCCTTGATACCTTCTCTGTGTTGCTTAGATTCTGTGTATTGATGAAGCAACTGCCAGTGTGGACCAGAAAACAGATCAGCTACTGCAGGAAACAATACGAGAAGAGTTTGCAGACAAAACCGTACTGACAATTGCCCACAGGTAACTTCATCACACAGACATGAGGAGATTGGAGAAAGGATGGGAGACGGGAAAACAGTAAGAGAGCAAAGGGGTGAAAATCTGTTCAACATGATGGGAAAGAGGGAAACCGTGAGTGAGAGACGTGGAGAAAAGAAAGCAGTCAGGATGTGCAGTGGGAGAAGCCCTGTACCAGTGCTGCTGGGTTATTTCAGGGGTACACTTGGGCTTAGAGCAGTGCCAGATTAAATCTGCCCAGGTTTATGTGCACGATCACAGTCATTCTCCTATACTAAGCAGTCTCATGAAGCCCAAACAAAGCTTGGACCAGTATAAGTGTTAGTCTGGGGAAGAGAGAAGCCTTGACATCCAATACTGCTCACGACAACCACACTAGAGATACATGGAGCACCCGGATGTATTATTCTAAGGGTGTAAATGAGTAAGTGCTATATTTTCTCCTGTAATGCCAAGCATCCCTGGATAATGTCTGCTTCAATCTTTTTCTCTCAGATTAAACACTATAATGGATTCAAACCGAATACTGGTGTTGGACTATGGCATGGTGCAGGAGTTTGACACCCCGGCTGTCCTCTCAAAGAACAAGGATTCCTACTTGTACGATCTTGTAGATGGCAGCAAGTAGTAATGGAAAGGCTCCAGACCCAAGCTCACATGGCCAGAGCAGACTGAGACTCTGCACAGCTCTGTTACTATCATCTGCACTTCAGATTTCAAGAGCTTTGGGTTCAGGGACCCCAGGAAGCTCAATGCACTTTACACTTCAAACAGCAAAAGAAAAACAAAATGTAACTATTTCTAAACGATAGCAAAGGCTTTAAAATCCTGATGATTATGGTTGTCTGCTACTCAATTAGTTTGCGTCAGTGAGGCTAGATCTGTGCTGTAGACGACTTGTACAAACTTGCCTGATAAATATTACACAATTTCCATCTGTCTCAGTTCTTCTACCACAACATCGTGTTACGCTCCCACTGTTCTGTACTGTTTGATGTTCACTCTCAGTCTCTATCCCACTCCCCACTGTTATGTACAGTTTGACATTCACTCTCAGTCTCTGTCCCAGTCCCCACTGTTCTGTACAGTTTGACATTCACTCTCAGTCTCTGTCCCAGTCCCCACTGTTCTGTACAGTTTGATATTCACTCTCAGTCTCTGTCCCACTCCCCACTGTTCTGTACAGTTTGATATTCACTCTCAGTCTCTGTCCCACTCCCCACTGTTCTGTCCAGTTTGATATTCACTCTCAGTCTCTGTATCAGTCCCCACTGTTCTGTACAGTTTGATATTCACTCTCAGTCTCTGTCCCACTCCCACTGTTCTGTACAGTTTGATATTCACTCTCAGTCTCTGTCCCACTGCCCACTGTTCTGTACAGTTTGATATTCACTCTCAGTCTCTGTCCCACTCCCCACTGTTCTGTCCAGTTTGATATTCACTCTCAGTCTCTGTCCCAGTCCCCACTGTTCTGTACAGTTTGATATTCACTCTCAGTCTCTGTCCCAGTCCCCACTGTTCTGTACAGTTTGATATTCACTCTCAGTCTCTGTCCCACTCCCACTGTTCTGCACAGTTTGATATTCAATCTCAGTCTCTGTCCCAGTCCCCACTGTTCTGTACAGTTTGATATTCACTCTCAGTCTCTGTCCCACTCCCACTGTTCTGTACAGTTTGATATTCACTCTCAGTCTCTGTCCCACTCCCACTGTTCTGTACAGTTGGATATTCACTCTCAGTCTCTGTCCCACTCCCACTGTTCTGTACAGTTTGATATTCACTCTCAGTCTCTCTCCCACTCCGCACTGTTCTGTACAGTTTGATATTCAATCTCAGTCTCTGTTCCACTCCCCACTGTTCTGTATAGTTTGATATTCACTCTCAGTCTCTGTCCCACTCCCCATGTTCTGTATAGTTTGATATTCACTCTCAGTCTCTGTCCCACTCCCCATGTTCTGTATAGTTTGATATTCACTCTCAGTCTCTGTCCCAGTCCCCACTGTTCTGTACAGTTTGATATTCAATCTCAGTCTCTGTTCCACTCCCCACTGTTCTGTACAGTTTGATGTTCACTCTCAGTCTCTGTCCCACTCCCCACTGTTCTGTCCAGTTTGATATTCACTCTCAGTCTCTGTCCCAGTCCCCACTGTTCTGTACAGTTTGATATTCACTCTCAGTCTCTGTCCCACTCCCCATGTTCTGTACAGTTTGATATTCAATCTCAGTCTCTGTTCCACTCCCCACTGTTCTGTACAGTTTGATATTCACTCTCAGTCTCTGTCCCAGTCCCCACTGTTCTGTACAGTTTGATATTCACTCTCAGTCCCTGTCCCACTCCTCACTGTTCTGTAAAGTTTGATATTCACTCTCAGTCTCTGTCCCAGATCCCACTGTTCTGTATAGTTTGACATTCACTCTCAGTCTCTGTCCCAGTCCCCACTGTTCTGTACAGTTTGATATTCACTCTCAGTCTCTGTCCCAGTCCCCACTGTTCTGTACAGTTTGACATTCACTCTCAGTCTCTTTCCCAGTCCCCACTGTTCTGTATAGTTTGATATTCACTCTCAGTCTCTGTCCGACTCCCCACTGTTCTGGACAGTTTGATATTCAATCTCAGTCTCAGTCCCACTCCCCACTGTTCTGTACAGTTTGATATTCACTCTCAGTCTCTGTCCCAGTCCCCACTGTTCTGCATAGTTTGATATTCACTCTCAGTCTCTGTCCGACTCCCCACTGTTCTGGACAGTTTGATATTCAATCTCAGTCTCAGTCCCACTCCCCACTGTTCTGTACAGTTTGATATTCACTCTCAGTCTCTGTCCCAGTCCCCACTGTTCTGTACAGTTTGATATTCACTCTCACTCTCTGTCCCACTCCCCACTGTTCTGTACAGTTTGATATTGAATCTCAGTCTCTGTCCCACTCCCCGCTGTTCTGTACAGTTTGACATTCACTCTCAGTCTCTGTCCCAGTCCCCACTGTTCTGTACAGTTTGATATTCACTCTCACTCTCTGTCCCAGTCCCCACTGTTCTGTACAGTTTGATATTCACTCTCAGTCCCTGTCCCACTCCCCACTGTTCTGTACAGTTTGATATTGAATCTCAGTCTCTGTCCCACTCCCCACTGTTCTGTACAGTTTGACATTCACTCTCAGTCTCTGTCCCAGTCCCCACTGTTCTGTACAGTTTTATATTCACTCTCACTCTCTGTCCCAGTCCCCACTGTTCTGTACAGTTTGATATTCACTCTCAGTCCCTGTCCCACTCCCCACTGTTCTGTACAGTTTGATATTCACTCTCAGTCTCTGTCCCAGTCCCCACTGTTCGGTACAGTTTGATATTCACTCTCAGTCCCTGTCCCACTCCCCACTGTTCTGTACAGTTTGATATTCACTCTCAATCCCTGACCCACTCCCCACTGTTCTGTACAGTTTGATATTGAATCTCAGTCTCTGTCCGACTCGCAGTTTGATATTCATTCTCAGCTTCTGTCCGCAACTCCACTGTTCTGTACAGTTTGAATTTCACTCTCAGTTCCTGTCCCACTCACCAGTGTCCTGGACAGTTTGATATTCACTCTCAGTCTCTCTCCCACTCCCCACTGTTCTGTACAGTTTGATATTCACTCTCAGTCCCTGTCCCACTCCCCACTGTTCTGTATAGTTTGATATTCAATCTCAGTCTCTGTCCCAGTCCCCACTGTTCTGTACAGTTTGACATTTACTCTCAGTCTCTTTCCCAGTCCCCACTGTTCTGTATAGTTTGATATTCACTCTCAGTCTCTGTCCGACTCCCCACTGTTCTGTACAGTTTGAGATTCAATCTCAGTCTCAGTCCCACTCCCCACTGTTCTGTACAGTTTGACGTTCACTCTCAGTCTCTGTCCCAGTCCCCACTGTTCTGTATAGATTCACATTCACTCTCAGTCCCTGTCCCACTCCCCACTGTTCTGTACAGTTTGATATTCCCTCTCAGTCCCTGTCCCACTCCCCACTGTTCTGTACAGTTTGACATTCACTCTCAGTCTCTGTCCCAGTCCCCACTGTTCTGTACAGTTTGATATTCACTCTCAGTCTCTGTCCCACTCCCACTGTTCTGTACAGTTTGATATTCACTCTCAGTCTCTGTCCCACTCCCCACTGTTCTGTACAGTTTGATATTCACTCTCAGTCTCTGTCCCACTCCCACTGTGCTGTACAGTTTGATATTCACTCTCAGTCTCTGTCCCACTCCCACTGTTCTGTACAGTTTGACATTCACTCTCAGTCTCTCTCCCACTCCGCACTGTTCTGTACAGTTTGATATTCACTCTCAGTCTCTGTCCCACTCCCACTGTTCTGTACAGTTTGATATTCACTCTCAGTCTCTGTCCCACTCCCACTGTTCTGTACAGTTTGATATTCACTCTCAGTCTCTGTCCCAGTCCCCACTGTTCTGTACAGTTTGATATTCACTCTCAGTCTCTGTCCCACTCCCACTGTTCTGCACAGTTTGATATTCACTCTCAGTCTCTCTCCCACTCCGCACTGTTCTGTACAGTTTGATATTCAATCTCAGTCTCTGTTCCACTCCCCATGTTCTGTATAGTTTGATATTCACTCTCAGTCTCTGTCCCACTCCCCATGTTCTGTATAGTTTGATATTCACTCTCAGTCTCTGTCCCACTCCCCATGTTCTGGATAGATTGATATTTACTCTCAGTCTCTGTCCCACTCCCCATGTTCTGCATAGTTTGATATTCACTCTCAGTCTCTGTTCCACTCCCCATGTTCTGTATAGTTTGATATTCACTCTCAGTCTCTGTCCCAGTCCCCACTGTTCTGTACAGTTTGATATTCAATCTCAGTCTCTGTTCCACTCCCCACTGTTCTGTCCAGTTTGATATTCACTCTCAGTCTCTGTCCCAGTCCCCACTGTTCTGTACAGTTTGATATTCACTCTCAGTCCCTGTCCCACTCCCCATGTTCTGTATAGTTTGATATTCACTCTCAGTCTCTGTTCCACTCCCACTGTTCTGTACAGTTTGATATTCAATCTCAGTCTCTGTTCCACTCCCCACTGTTCTGTACAATTTGAGATTCACTCTCAGTCTCTGTCCCAGTCCCCACTGTTCTGTACAGTTTGATATTCACTCTCAGTCCCTGTCCCACTCCTCACTGTTCTGTAAAGTTTGATATTCACTCTCAGTCTCTGTCCCAGATCCCACTGTTCTGTACAGTTTGATATTCACTCTCAGTCTCTGTCCCAGTCCCCACTGTTCTGTACAGTTTGATATTCACTCTCAATCTCTGTCCCAGTCCCCACTGTTCTGTACAGTTTGATATTCACTCTCAGTCTCTGTCCGACTCCCCACTGTTCTGTACAGTTTGATATTCAATCTCAGTCTCAGTCCCACTCCCACTGTTCTGTACAGTTTGATATTCACTCTCATTTTCTGTCCCACTCCGCACTGTTCTGTACAGTTTGACATTCACTCTCAGTCTCTTTCCCAGTCCCCACTGTTCTGTATAGTTTGATATTTACTCTCAGTCTCTGTCCGACTCCCCACTGTTCTGTACAGTTTGATATTCAATCTCAGTCTCAGTCCCACTCCCCACTGTTCTGTACAGTTCGACGTTCACTCTCAGTCTCTGTCCCAGATCCCACTGTTCTGTACAGTTTGATATTCAATCTCAGTCTGAGTCCCACTCCCCACTGTTCTGTACAGTTTGACGTTCACTCTCAGTCTCAGTCCCAGTCCCCACTGTTCTGTATAGTTTGATATTCACTCTCAGTCTGTGTCCAACTCCCCACTGTTCTGTACTGTTTGATATTCAATCTCAGTCTCAGTCCCACTCCCACTGTTCTGTACAGTTTGATATTCACTCTCAGTCTGTGTCCAACTCCCCACTGTTCTGTACTGTTTGATATTCAATCTCAGTCTCAGTCCCACTCCCACTGTTCTGTACAGTTTGATATTCACTCTCACTCTTTGTCCCACTCCCCACTGTTCTGTGCAGTTTGAAATTCACTCTCAGTCTCTGTCCCACTCCCCACTGTTGTGTACAGTGTGATATTCACTCTCAGTCTCTGTCCAAGTCCCCACTGTTCTGTACAGTTTGACGTTCACTCTCAGTCTCAGTCCCAGTCCCCACTGTTCTGTATAGTTTGATATTCACTCTCAGTCTGTGTCCAACTCCCCACTGTTCTGTACTGTTTGATATTCAATCTCAGTCTCAGTCCCACTCCCACTGTTCTGTACAGTTTGATATTCACTCTCAGTCTGTGTCCAACTCCCCACTGTTCTGTACTGTTTGATATTCAATCTCAGTCTCAGTCCCACTCCCACTGTTCTGTACAGTTTGATATTCACTCTCACTCTTTGTCCCACTCCCCGCTGTTCTGTGCAGTTTGAAATTCACTCTCAGTCTCTGTCCCACTCCCCACTGTTCTGTACAGTGTGATATTCACTCTCAGTCTCTGTCCAAGTCCCCACTGTTCTGTACAGTTTGATATTCACTCTCAGTCCCTGTCCCACTCCCCACTGTTCTGTATAGATTCATATTCACTCTCAGTCCCTGTCCCACTCCCCACTGTTCTGTACAGTTTGACATTCACTCTCAGTCTCTGTCCGACTCCCCACTGTTCTGTACAGTTTGATATTCACTCTCAGTCCCTGTCCCACTCCCCACTGTTCTGTATAGATTCATATTCACTCTCAGTCCCTGTCCCACTCCCCACTGTTCTGTACAGTTTGACATTCACTCTCAGTCTCTGTCCCACTCCCCACTGTTCTGTACAGTTTGACGTTCACTCTCAGTCACTTTCCCAGTCCCCACTGTTCCGTATAGTTTGATATTCACTCTCAGTCTCAGTCCCACTCCCCACTGTTCTGTCCAGTTTGACGTTCACTCTCAGTCTCTGTCCCACTCCCCACTGTTCTGTACAGTTTGACGTTCACTCTCAGTCACTTTCCCAGTCCCCACTGTTCCGTATAGTTTGATATTCACTCTCAGTCTCTGTTCCAGTCCCCACTGTTCTGTATAGTTTGATATTCACTCTCAGTCTCTGTCCCACTCCCCACTGTTCTGTGCAGTTTGATACTCACTCTCAGTCCCTGTCCCACTCCCCACTGTTCTGTACAGTTTGATATTCACTCTCAGTCCCTGTCCCACTCCCCACTGTTCTGTACAGTTTGATATTCACTCTCAGTCTCTGTCCCACTCCGCACTGTTCTGTACAGTTTGATATTCAATCTCAGTCTCTGTCCCACTCCCCACTGTTCTGTACAGTTTGATATTCAATCTCAGTCTCTGTCCCAGTCCCCACTGTTCTGTACAGTTTGACATTCACTCTCAGTCTCCTTCCCAGTCCCCACTGTTCTGTATAGATTCATATTCACTCTCAGTCCCTGTCCCACTCCCCACTGTTCTGTATAGTTTGATATTCAATCTCAGTCTCTGTCCCAGTCCCCACTGTTCTGTACAGTTTGACATTCACTCTCAGTCTCCTTCCCAGTCCCCACTGTTCTGTGTAGTTTCATATTCACTCTCAGTCTCTGTCCCACTCCCCACTGTTCTGTACAGTTTGATATTCACTCTCAGTCCCTGTCCCACTCCCCACTGTTCTGTATAGATTCATATTCACTCTCAGTCCCTGTCCCACTCCCCACTGTTCTGTATAGTTTGATATTCACTCTCAGTCTCTGTCCCAGTCCCCACTGTTCTGTATAGTTTGATATTCACTCTCAGTCCCTGTCCCACTCCCCACTGTTCTGTATAGATTCATATTCACTCTCAGTCCCTGTCCCACTCCCCACTGTTCTGTATAGTTTGATATTCACTCTCAGTCCCTGTCCCACTCCCCACTGTTCTGTATAGATTCATATTCACTCTCAGTCCCTGTCCCACTCCCCACTGTTCTGTATAGTTTGATATTCACTCTCAGTCTCTGTCCCACTCCCCACTGTTCTGTACAGTTTGATATTCAATCTCAGTCTCTGTCCCAGTCCCCACTGTTCTGTACAGTTTGATATTCAATCTCAGTCTCTGTCCCAGTCCCCACTGTTCTGTACAGTTTGATATTCACTCTCACTCTCTGTCCCAGTCCCCACTGTTCTGTACAGTTTGGTATTCACTCTCAGTCCCTGTCCCACTCCCACTGTTCTGTACAGTTTGATATTCACTCTCAGTCTCTGTCCCACTCCCCACTGTTCTGTACAGTTTGGTATTCACTCTCAGTCCCTGTCCCACTCCCCACTGTTCTGTACAGTTTGATATTCACTCTCAATCCCTGTCCCACTCCCCACTGTTCTGTACAGTTTGGTATTCACTCTCAGTCCCTGTCCCACTCCCACTGTTCTGTACAGTTTGATATTCACTCTCAGTCTCTGTCCCAGTCCCCACTGTTCTGTACAGTTTGATATTCACTCTCAGTCTCTGTCCCAGTCCCCACTGTTCTGTACAGTTTGATATTCACTCTCAATCCCTGTCCCACTCCCCACTGTTCTGTACAGTTTGATATTCACTCTCAGTCCCTGTCCCACTCCCCACTGTTCTGTACAGTTTGGTATTCACTCTCAGTCCCTGTCCCACTCCCCACTGTTCTGTACAGTTTGATATTCACTCTCAATCCCTGTCCCACTCCCCACTGTTCTGTACAGTTTGATATTCACTCTCAGTCCCTGTCCCACTCCCCACTGTTCTGTACAGTTTGATATTCACTCTCAGTCCCTGTCCCACTCCCCACTGTTCTGTACAGTTTGATATTGAATCTCAGTCTCTGACCTACTCGCAGTTTGATATTCATTCTCAGTTTCTGTCCCAAACTCCACTGTTCTGTACAGTTTTAATTTCACTCTCAGTTCCTGTCCCACTCACCAGTGTCCTGGACAGTTTGATATTCACTCTCAGTCTCTGTCGCAGTCCCCAATGTTCTGTACAGTTTGATATTCACTCTCAGTCCCTGTCCCACTCCCCACTGTTCTGTATAGATTCATATTCACTCTCAGTCCCTGTCCCACTCCCCACTGTTCTGTATAGTTTGATATTCAATCTCAATCTCTGTCCCAGTCCCCACTGTTCTGTATAGATTCATATTCACTCTCAGTCCCTGTCCCACTCCCCACTGTTCTGTATAGTTTGATATTCAATCTCAATCTCTGTCCCAGTCCCCACTGTTCTGTACAGTTTGACATTCACTCTCAGTCTCCTTCCCAGTCCCCACTGTTCTGTATAGTTTGATATTCACTCTCAGTCTCTGTCCGACTCCCCACTGTTCTGTACAGTTTGAGATTCAATCTCAGTCTCAGTCCCACTCCCCACTGTTCTGTACAGTTTGACGTTCACTCTCAGTCTCTGTCCCAGTCCCCACTGTTCTGTATAGTTTGATATTCACTCTCAGTCTCAGTCCCACTCCCCACTGTTCTGTACAGTTTGACGTTCACTCTCAGTCTCTGTCCCAGTCCCCACTGTTCTGTACAGTTTGATATTCACTCTCAGTCTCTGTCCCACTCCCCACTGTTCTGTACAGTTTGATATTCACTCTCAGTCCCTGTCCCACTCCCCACTGTTCTGTACAGTTTGATATTCACTCTCAGTCCCTGTCCCACTCCCCACTGTTCTGTACAGTTTGACATTCACTCTCAGTCCCTGTCCCACTCCCCACTGTTCTGTACAGTTTGACATTCACTCTCAGTCTCTGTCCCACTCCCCTCTGTTCTGTACAGTTTGATATTCACTCTCAGTCCCTGTCCCACTCCCCACTGTTCTGTACAGTTTGATATTCACTCTCAGTCTCTGTCCCACTCCCACTGTTCTGTACAGTTTGATATTCACTCTCAGTCTCTGTCCCAGTCCCCACTGTTCTGTACAGTTTGATATTCAATCTCAGTCTCTTTCCCAGTCCCCACTGTTCTGTACAGTTTGATATTCACTCACAGTCTCTGTCCCACTCCCACTGTTCTGTACAGTTTGATATTCACTCTCAGTCTCTCTCCCACTCCGCACTGTTCTGTACAGTTTGATATTCACTCTCAGTCTCTGTCCCACTCCCACAGTTCTGTACAGTTTGATATTCACTCTCAGTCTCTGTCCCACTCCCACTGTTCTGTACAGTTTGATATTCACTCTCAATCCCTGTCCCACTCCCCACTGTTCTGTACAGTTTGACGTTCACTCTCAGTCACTTTCCCAGTCCCCACTGTTTTGTATAGTTTGATATTCACTCTCAGTCTCTGTCCGACTCCCCACTGTTCTGTACAGTTTGAGATTCAATCTCAGTCTCAGTCCCACTCCCCACTGTTCTGTACAGTTTGACGTTCACTCTCAGTCTCTGTCCGACTCCCCACTGTTCTGTACAGTTTGATATTCAATCTCAATCTCAGTCCCACTCCCACTGTTCTGTGCAGTTTGATATTCACTCTCATTTTCTGTCCCACTCCGCACTGTTCTGTACAGTTTGACATTCACTCTCAGTCTCTTTCCCAGTCCCCACTGTTCTGTATAGTTTGATATTTACTCTCAGTCTCTGTCCGACTCCCCACTGTTCTGTACAGTTTGATATTCAATCTCAGTCTCAGTCCCACTCCCCACTGTTCTGTACAGTTCGACGTTCACTCTCAGTCTCTGTCCCAGATCCCACTGTTCTGTACATTTTGATATTCAATCTCAGTCTGAGTCCCACTCCCCACTGTTCTGGACAGTTTGACGTTCACTCTCAGTCTCTGTCCCAGTCCCCACTGTTCTGTATAGTTTGATATTCACTCTCAGTCTGTGTCCAACTCCCCACTGTTCTGTACTGTTTGATATTCAATCTCAGTCTCAGTCCCACTCCCACTGTTCTGTACAGTTTGATATTCACTCTCACTCTTTGTCCCACTCCCCACTGTTCTGTGCAGTTTGAAATTCACTCTCAGTCTCTGTCCCACTCCCCACTGTTCTGTACAGTGTGATATTCACTCTCAGTCTCTGTCCAAGTCCCCACTGTTCTGTACAGTTTGATATTCACTCTCAGTCCCTGTCCCACTCCCCACTGTTCTGTATAGATTCATATTCACTCTCAGTCCCTGTCCCACTCCCCACTGTTCTGTACAGTTTGACATTCACTCTCAGTCTCTGTCCGACTCCCCACTGTTCTGTACAGTTTGAGATTCAATCTCAGTCTCTGTCCCACTCCCCACTGTTCTGTTCAGTTTGACGTTCACTCTCAGTCACTTTCCCAGTCCCCACTGTTCCGTATAGTTTGATATTCACTCTCAGTCTCAGTCCCACTCCCCACTGTTCTGTCCAGTTTGACGTTCACTCTCAGTCTCTGTCCCACTCCCCACTGTTCTGTATAGTTTGATATTCACTCTCAGTCTCTGTCCCACTCCCCACTGTTCTGTGCAGTTTGATATTCACTCTCAGTCCCTGTCCCACTCCCCACTGTTCTGTACAGTTTGATATTCACTCTCAGTCCCTGTCCCACTCCCCACTGTTCTGTACAGTTTGATATTCACTCTCAGTCTCTGTCCCACTCCGCACTGTTCTGTACAGTTTGATATTCAATCTCAGTCTCTGTCCCACTCCCCACTGTTCTGTACAGTTTGATATTGAATCTCAGTCTCTGTCCTACTCGCAGTTTGATATTCATTCTCAGTTTCTGTCCCAAACTCCACTGTTCTGTACAGTTTTAATTTCACTCTCAGGTCCTGTCCCACTTACCAGTGTCCTGGACAGTTTGATATTCACTCTCAGTCTCTGTCCCAGTCCCCACTGTTCTGTACAGTTTGATATTCACTCTCAGTCTCTGTCCCACTCCCCACTGTTCTGTACAGTTTGATATTCACTCTCAGTCCCTGTCCCACTCCCCACTGTTCTGTATAGATTCATATTCACTCTCAGTCCCTGTCCCACTCCCCACTGTTCTGTATAGTTCGATATTCAATCTCAGTCTCTGTCCCAGTCCCCACTGTTCTGTACAGTTTGACATTCACTCTCAGTCTCTGTCCCACTCCCCACTGTTCTGTCCAGTTTGACGTTCACTCTCAGTCTCTGTCCCACTCCCCACTGTTCTGTCCAGTTTGATATTCAATCTCAGTCTCTGTCCCAGTCCCCACTGTTCTGTCCAGTTTGACGTTCACTCTCAGTCTCTGTCCCACTCCCCACTGTTCTGTACAGTTTGATATTCAATCTCAGTCTCTGTCCCAGTCCCCACTGTTCTGTACAGTTTGATATTCACTCTCACTCTCTGTCCCAGTCCCCACTGTTCTGTACAGTTTGGTATTCACTCTCAGTCCCTGTCCCACTCCCCACTGTTCTGTACAGTTTGATATTCACTCTCAATCCCTGTCCCACTCCCCACTGTTCTGTACAGTTTGGTATTCACTCTCAGTCCCTGTCCCACTCCCCACTGTTCTGTACAGTTTGATATTCACTCTCAATCCCTGTCCCACTCCCCACTGTTCTGTACAGTTTGATATTCAATCTCAGTCTCTGTCCCAGTCCCCACTGTTCTGTACAGTTTGATATTCACTCTCACTCTCTGTCCCAGTCCCCACTGTTCTGTACAGTTTGGTATTCACTCTCAGTCCCTGTCCCACTCCCCACTGTTCTGTACAGTTTGATATTCACTCTCAATCCCTGTCCCACTCCCCACTGTTCTGTACAGTTTGATATTCAATCTCAGTCTCTGTCCCAGTCCCCACTGTTCTGTACAGTTTGATATTCACTCTCACTCTCTGTCCCAGTCCCCACTGTTCTGTACAGTTTGGTATTCACTCTCAGTCCCTGTCCCACTCCCCACTGTTCTGTACAGTTTGATATTCACTCTCAATCCCTGTCCCACTCCCCACTGTTCTGTACAGTTTGGTATTCACTCTCAATCCCTGTCCCACTCCCCACTGTTCTGTACAGTTTGGTATTCACTCTCAGTCCCTGTCCCACTCCCCACTGTTCTGTACAGATTGAAATTTACTCTCAGTTCTTCTCCCACTCACCAGTGTCCTGTTCAGTTTGATATTCACTCTCAGTCCCTGTCCCACTCCCCACTGTTCTGTACAGTTTGATATTGAATCTCAGTCTCTGACCTACTCGCAGTTTGATATTCATTCTCAGTTTCTGTCCCAAACTCCACTGTTCTGTACAGTTTTAATTTCACTCTCAGTTCCTGTCCCACTCACCAGTGTCCTGGACAGTTTGATATTCACTCTCACTCTCTGTCGCAGTCCCCAATGTTCTGTACAGTTTGATATTCACTCTCACTCTCTGTCGCAGTCCCCAATGTTCTGTACAGTTTGACATTCACTCTCAGTCTCTGTCCCAGTCCCCACTGTTCTGTACAGTTTGACATTCAAACTCAGTCTCTCTTCCACTCCCCACTGTTCTGTGCAGTTTGATATTCACTCTCAGTCCCTGTCCCACTCCCCACTGTTCTGTATAGATTCATATTCACTCTCAGTCCCTGTCCCACTCCCCACTGTTCTGTATAGTTTGATATTCAATCTCAATCTCTGTCCCAGTCCCCACTGTTCTGTACAGTTTGACATTCACTCTCAGTCTCCTTCCCAGTCCCCACTGTTCTGTATAGTTTGATATTCACTCTCAGTCTCTGTCCGACTCCCCACTGTTCTGTACAGTTTGAGATTCAATCTCAGTCTCAGTCCCACTCCCCACTGTTCTGTACAATTTGATATTCACTCTCAGTCTCAGTCCCACTCCCCACTGTTCTGTACAGTTTGACGTTCACTCTCAGTCTCTGTCCCAGTCCCCACTGTTCTGTATAGTTTGATATTCACTCTCAGTCTCTGTCCCAGTCCCCACTGTTCTGTACAGTTTGATATTCACTCTCAGTCCCTGTCCCACTCCCCACTGTTCTGTACAGTTTGATATTCACTCTCAGTCCCTGTCCCACTCCCCACTGTTCTGTACAGTTTGACATTCACTCTCAGTCTCTGTCCCACTCCCCTCTGTTCTGTACAGTTTGATATTCACTCTCAGTCCCTGTCCCACTCCCCACTGTTCTGTACAGTTTGATATTCACTCTCAGTCTCTGTCCCACTCCCACTGTTCTGTACAGTTTGATATTCACTCTCAGTCTCTGTCCCAGTCCCCACTGTTCTGTACAGTTTGATATTCAATCTCAGTCTCTTTCCCAGTCCCCACTGTTCTGTACAGTTTGATATTCACTCACAGTCTCTGTCCCACTCCCACTGTTCTGTACAGTTTGATATTCACTCTCAGTCTCTCTCCCACTCCGCACTGTTCTGTACAGTTTGATATTCACTCTCAGTCTCTGTCCCACTCCCACTGTTCTGTACAGTTTGATATTCACTCTCAGTCTCTGTCCCACTCCCACTGTTCTGTACAGTTTGATATTCACTCTCAATCCCTGTCCCACTCCCCACTGTTCTGTACAGTTTGACGTTCACTCTCAGTCACTTTCCCAGTCCCCACTGTTTTGTATAGTTTGATATTCACTCTCAGTCTCTGTCCGACTCCCCACTGTTCTGTACAGTTTGAGATTCAATCTCAGTCTCAGTCCCACTCCCCACTGTTCTGTACAGTTTGACGTTCACTCTCAGTCTCTGTCCCACTCCGCACTGTTCTGTACAGTTTGATATTCACTCTCAGTCTCTATTCCACTCCCCACTGTTCTGTACAGTTTGATATTGAATCTCAGTCTCTGTCCCACTCCCCACTGTTTTGTACAGTCTGACATTCACTCTCAGTCTCTGTCCCAGTCCCCACTGTTCTGTACAGTTTGATATTCACTCTCACTCTCTGTCCCTGTCCCCAATGTTCCGTACAGTTTGACATTCAAACTCAGTCTCTGTCCCACTCCCCACTGTTCTGTACAGTTTGATATTCACTCTCAGTCTCTGTCCCACTCCCCACTGTTCTGTACAGTTTGACATTCAAACTCAGTCTCTGTCCCACTCCCCACGGTTCTGTCCAGTTTGATTTTCACTCTCAGTCCCTGACCCACTCCCCACTGTTCTGTATAGATTCATATTCACTCTCAGTCTCTGTCCCACTCCCCATTGTTCTGTATAGTTTGATATTCACACGCAGTCCCTGTCCCACTCCGCACTGTTCTGTACAGTTTGATATTCACTCTCAGTCCCTGTCCCACTCCGCACTGTTCTGTACAGTTTGATATTCACTCTCAGTCCCTGTCCCACTCCCCACTGTTCTGTACAGTTTGATATTCACACTCAGTCCCTGTCCCACTCCCCACTGTTCTGTACAGTTTGATATTCACTCTCAGTCCCTGTCCCACTCCCCACTGTTCTGTACAGTTTGATATTCAGTCTCAGTCTCTGTCCCACTCACAGTTTCATATTCACTCTCAGTCCTTGTCCCGCTCCCCACTGTTCTGTACAGTTTGATATTCACTCTCAGTCCCTGTCCCACTCCCCACTGCTCTGTACAGTTTGATATTCACTCTCAGTCCCTGTCCCACTCCCCACTGTTCTGTACAGTTTGATATTCACTCTCAGTCCCTGTCCCACTCCCCACTGTTCTGTACAGTTTGATATTCACTCTCAGTCCCTGTCCCACTCCCCACTGTTCTGTATAGTTTGATATTCAATCTCAGTCTCTGTCCCAGTCCTCACTGTTCTGAACAGTTTGATATTCACTCTCAGTCCCTGTCCCACTCCCCACTGCTCTGTACAGTTTGATATTCACTCTCAGTCCCTGTCCCAGTCCCCACTGTTCTGTACAGTTTGATATTCACTCTCAGTCCCTGTCCCACTCCCCACTGTTCTGTACAGTTTGATATTCACTCTCAGTCCCTGTCCCACTCCCCACTGTTCTGTATAGTTTGATATTCAATCTCAGTCTCTGTCCCAGTCCTCACTGTTCTGAACAGTTTGATATTCACTCTCAGTCTCTGTCCCACTCCCCACTGCTCTGTACAGTTTGATATTCACTCTCAGTCCCTGTCCCACTCCCCACTGTTCTGTACAGTTTGATATTCACTCTCAGTCCCTGTCCCACTCCCCACTGTTCTGTACAGTTTGATATTCACTCTCAGTCCCTGTCCCACTCCCCACTGTTCTGTATAGTTTGATATTCAATCTCAGTCTCTGTCCCAGTCCTCACTGTTCTGAACAGTTTGATATTCACTCTCAGTCTCTGTCCCACTCCCCACTGCTCTGTACAGTTTGATATTCACTCTCAGTCCCTGTCCCACTCCCCACTGTTCTGTACAGTTTGATATTCACTCTCAGTCCCTGTCCCACTCCGCACTGTTCTGTATAGTTTGATATTCACTCTCAGTCCCTGTCCCAGTCCCCACTGTTCTGTACAGTTTGATATTCACTCTCAGTCCCTGTCCCAGTCCCCACTGTTCTGTACAGTTTGATATTCACTCTCAGTCCCTGTCCCAGTCCCCACTGTTCTGTACAGTTTGATATTCACTCTCAGTCCCTGTCCCAGTCCCCACTGTTCTGTACAGTTTGATATTCACTCTCAGTCCCTGTCCCAGTCCCCACTGTTCTGTACAGTTTGATATTCACTCTCAGTCCCTGTCCCACTCCCCACTGTTCTGTACAGTTTGATATTCACTCTCAGTCTCATTCCCAGTCCCCACTGTTCTGTACAGTTTGATATTCACTCTCAGTCTCTGTCCCACTCCCACTGTTCTGTACAGTTTGATATTCACTCTCAGTCTCTGTCCCACTCCCACTGTTCTGTACAGTTTGATATTCACTCTCAGTCTCTGTCCCAGTCCCCACTGTTCTGTACAGTTTGACATTCACTCTCAGTCTCATTCCCAGTCCCCACTGTTCTGTACAGTTTGATATTCACTCTCAGTCTCTGTCCCACTCCCACTGTTCTGTACAGTTTGATATTCACTCTCAGTCTCTGTCCCACTCCCACTGTTCTGTACAGTTTGATATTCACTCTCAGTCTCTGTCCCAGTGCCCACTGTTCTGTACAGTTTGATATTCAATCTCAGTCTCAGTCCCACTCCCCACTGTTCTGTACAGTTTGATATTCAATCTCAGTCCCTGTCCCACTCCCCACTGTTCTGTCCAGTTTGATATTCACTCTCAGTCTCTGTCCAACTCCCCACTGTTCTGTACAGTTTGATATTCACTCTCAATCCCTGTCCCACTCCCACTGTTCTGTACAGTTTGATATTCACTCTCAGTCTCTGTCCCAGTGCCCACTGTTCTGTACAGTTTGATATTCAATCTCAGTCTCAGTCCCACTCCCCACTGTTCTGTACAGTTTGATATTCAATCTCAGTCCCTGTCCCACTCCCCACTGTTCTGTCCAGTTTGATATTCACTCTCAGTCTCTGTCCAACTCCCCACTGTTCTGTTCAGTTTGATATTCACTCTCACTCTCTGTCGCAGTCCCCAATGTTCTGTACAGTTTGATATTCACTCTCAGTCTCTGTCCAACTCCCCACTGTTCTGTATAGATTCATATTCACTCTCAGATCCCTGTCCCACTCCCCACTGTTCTGTACAGTTTGAGATTCAATCTCAGTCTCAGTCCCACTCCCCACTGTTCTGTACAGTTTGATATTCACTCTCAGTCCCTGTCCCACTCCCCACTGTTCTGTATAGTTTGATATTCAATCTCAATCTCTGTCCGACTCCCCACTGTTCTGTACAGTTTGAGATTCAATCTCAGTCTCAGTCCCACTCCCCACTGTTCTGTGCAGTTTGACTTTCACTCTCAGTCTCTGTCCCAGTCCCCACTGTTCTGTATAGTTTGATATTCACTCTCAGTCTCTGTCCCAGTCCCCACTGTTCTGTACAGTTTGATATTCAATCTCAGTCTCTGTCCCAGTCCCCACTGTTCTGTACAGTTTGATATTCACTGTCACTCTCTGTCCCAGTCCCCACTGTTCTGTACAGTTTGGTATTCACTCTCAGTCCCTGTCCCACTCCCCACTGTTCTGTACAGTTTGATATTCACTCTCAATCCCTGTCCCACTCCCCACTGTTCTGTACAGTTTGATATTCACTGTCACTCTCTGTCCCAGTCCCCACTGTTCTGTACAGTTTGGTATTCACTCTCAGTCCCTGTCCCACTCCCCACTGTTCTGTACAGATTGAAATTCACTCTCAGTTCTTCTCCCACTCACCAGTGTCCTGTTCAGTTTGATATTCACTCTCAGTCCCTGTCCCACTCCCCACTGTTCTGTACAGTTTGATATTGAATCTCAGTCTCTGTCCTACTCGCAGTTTGATATTCATTCTCAGTTTCTGTCCCAAACTCCACTGTTCTGTACAGTTTTAATTTCACTCTCAGTTCCTGTCCCACTCACCAGTGTCCTGGACAGTTTGATATTCACTCTCACTCTCTGTCGCAGTCCCCAATGTTCTGTACAGTTTGATATTCACTCTCAGTCTCTGTCCCACTCCCCACTGTTCTGTACAGTTTGACATTCAAACTCAGTCTCTCTTCCACTCCCCACTGTTCTGTGCAGTTTGATATTCACTCTCAGTCCCTGTCCCACTCCCCACTGTTCTGTATAGATTCATATTCACTCTCAGTCCCTGTCCCACTCCCCACTGTTCTGTATAGTTTGATATTCAATCTCAATCTCTGTCCCAGTCCCCACTGTTCTGTACAGTTTGACATTCACTCTCAGTCTCCTTCCCAGTCCCCACTGTTCTGTACAGTTTGATATTCACTCTCAGTCCCTGTCCCACTCCCCACTGTTCTGTACAGTTTGATATTCACTCTCAGTCTCTGTCCCAGTCCCCACTGTTCTGTACAGTTTGATATTCACTCTCAGTCTCTGTCCCACTCCCCACTGTTCTGTACAGTTTGATATTCACTCTCAGTCCCTGTCCCACTCCCCACTGTTCTGTATAGATTCATATTCACTCTCAGTCCCTGTCCCACTCCCCACTGTTCTGTACAGTTTGATATTCACTCTCAGTCCCTGTCCCACTCCCCACTGTTCTGTACAGTTTGACATTCACTCTCAGTCCCTGTCCCACTCCCCACTGTTCTGTACAGTTTGACATTCACTCTCAGTCTCTGTCCCACTCCCCTCTGTTCTGTACAGTTTGATATTCACTCTCAGTCCCTGTCCCACTCCGCACTGTTCTGTACAGTTTGATATTCACTCTCAGTCTCTGTCCCACTCCCACTGTTCTGTACAGTTTGATATTCACTCTCAGTCTCTGTCCCAGTCCCCACTGTTCTGTACAGTTTGATATTCAATCTCAGTCTCTTTCCCAGTCCCCACTGTTCTGTACACTTTGATATTCACTCACAGTCTCTGTCCCACTCCCACTGTTCTGTACAGTTTGATATTCACTCTCAGTCTCTCTCCCACTCCGCACTGTTCTGTACAGTTTGATATTCACTCTCAGTCTCTTTCCCACTCCCACTGTTCTGTACAGTTTGATATTCACTCTCAGTCTCTGTCCCAGTCCCCACTGTTCTGTACAGTTTGATATTCACTCTCAGTCTCTGTCCCAGTCCCCACTGTTCTGTACAGTTTGATATTCACTCTCAGTCTCTGTCCCACTCCCCATGTTCTGTATAGTTTGATATTCACTCTCAGTCTCTGTCCCACTCCCCATGTTCTGTCTAGTTTGATATTCACTCTCAGTCTCTGTCCCACTCCCCACTGTTCTGTCCAGTTTGATATTCACTCTCAGTCTCTGTCCCACTCCGCACTGTTCTGTACAGTTTGATATTCACTCTCAGTCTCTGTCCCACTCCCACTGTTCTGTACAGTTTGATATTCACTCTCAGTCTCTGTCCCACTCCCACTGTTCTGTACAGTTTGATATTCACTCTCAGTCTCTGTCCCAGTCCCCACTGTTCTGTACAGTTTGATATTCACTCTCAGTCTCTGTCCCAGTCCCCACTGTTCTGTACAGTTTGATATTCACTCTCAGTCTCTGTCCCACTCCCCATGTTCTGTATAGTTTGATATTCACCCTCAGTCTCTGTCCCACTCCCCATGTTCTGTATAGTTTGATATTCACTCTCAGTCTCTGTCCCAGTCCCCACTGTTCTGTACAGTTTGATATTCACTCTCAGTCTCTGTCCCACTCCCCACTGTTCTGTCCAGTTTGATATTCACTCTCAGTCTCTGTCCCAGTCCCCACTGTTCTGTACAGTTTGATATTCACTCTCAGTCTCTGTCCCACTCCCCATGTTCTGTATAGTTTGATATTCACTCTCAGTCTCTGTTCCACTCCCCACTGTTCTGTACAGTTTGATATTCACTCTCAGTCTCTGTCCCAGTCCCCACTGTTCTGTACAGTTTGATATTCACTCTCAGTCCCTGTCCCACTCCTCACTGTTCTGTAAAGTTTGATATTCACTCTCAGTCTCTGTCCCAGTCCCCACTGTTCTGTACAGTTTGATATTCACTCTCAGTCTCTGTCCCAGTCCCCACTGTTCTGTGCAGTTTGATATTCACTCTCAGTCTCTTTCCCAGTCCCCACTGTTCTGTAAAGTTTGATATTCACTCTCAGTCTCTGTTCCACTCCCATTGTTCTGTACAGTTTGATATTCACTCTCAGTCTCTGTCCGACTCCCCACTGTTCTGTACAGTTTGATATTCAATCTCAGTCTCAGTCCCACTCCCCACTGTTCTGTACAGTTTGACATTCACTCTCAGTCTCTGTCCCAGTCCCCACTGTTCTGTATAGTTTGATATTCAATCTCAGACTCAGTCCCACTCCCCACCGTTCTGTACAGTTTGATATTCAATCTCAGTCTCAGTCCCACTCCCCACTGTTCTGTACAGTTTGATATTCACTCTCACTCTCTGTCCCAGTCCCCACTGTTCTGTACAGTTTGATATTCACTCTCAGTCCCTGTCCCAGTCCCCACTGTTCTGTACAGATTGAAATTCACTCTCAGTTCCTCTCCCACTCACCAGTGTCCTGTTCAGTTTGATATTCATTCTC
This sequence comes from Heterodontus francisci, assembly GCF_036365525.1. NCBI lineage: Eukaryota > Metazoa > Chordata > Chondrichthyes > Heterodontiformes > Heterodontidae > Heterodontus > Heterodontus francisci. The sequence continues at coordinate 206,762,719 of NC_090373.1, read as the reverse complement.
AGTTTCTGTCCCAAACTCCACTGTTCTGTACAGTTTGATATTCACTCTCAGTCTCTGTCCCACTCCCCGCTGTTCTGTACAGTTCGATATTCATTCTCAGTCTCTGTCCCACTCCCACTGTTCTGTACAGTTTGATATTCACTCTCAGTCTCTGTCCCAGTCCCCACTGTTCTGTACAGTTTGATATTCAATCTCAGTCTCTGTCCCAGTCCCCACTGTTCTGTACAGTTTGATATTCACTCTCAGTCTCTGTCCCACTCCCACTGTTCTGTACAGTTTGATATTCACTCTCAGTCTCTGTCCCAGTCCCCACTGTTCTGTACAGTTTGATATTCACTCTCAATCCCTGTCCCACTCCCCACTGTTCTGTACAGTTTGATATTCACTCTCAGTCTCTGTCCCAGTCCCCACTGTTCTGTACAGTTTGATATTCAATCTCAGTCTCTGTCCCAGTCCCCACTGTTCTGTACAGTTTGATATTCACTCTCAGTCTCTGTCCCACTCCCACTGTTCAGTACAGTTTGATATTCACTCTCAGTCTCTGTCCCAGTCCCCACTGTTCTGTACAGTTTGATATTCACTCTCAATCCCTGTCCCACTCCCCACTGTTCTGTACAGTTTGATATTCACTCTCAGTCTCTGTCCCAGTCCCCACTGTTCTGTACAGTTTGATATTCAATCTCAGTCTCTGTCCCAGTCCCCACTGTTCTGTACAGATTGAAATTCACTCTCAGTTCTTCTCCCACTCACCAGTGTCCTGTTCAGTTTGATATTCACTCTCAGTCCCTGTCCCACTCCCCACTGTTCTGTACAGTTTGATATTGAATCTCAGTCTCTGACCTACTCGCAGTTTGATATTCATTCTCAGTTTCTGTCCCAAACTCCACTGTTCTGTACAGTTTTAATTTCACTCTCAGTTCCTGTCCCACTCACCAGTGTCCTGGACAGTTTGATATTCACTCTCACTCTCTGTCGCAGTCCCCAATGTTCTGTACAGTTTGATATTCACTCTCAGTCTCTCTTCCACTCCCCACTGTTCTGTGCAGTTTGATATTCACTCTCAGTCCCTGTCCCACTCCCCACTGTTCTGTATAGATTCATATTCACTCTCAGTCTCTGTCCCACTCCCCACTGTTCTGTATAGTTTGATATTCAATCTCAATCTCTGTCCCAGTCCCCACTGTTCTGTACAGTTTGACATTCACTCTCAGTCTCCTTCCCAGTCCCCACTGTTCTGTACAGTTTGAGATTCAATCTCAGTCTCAGTCCCACTCCCCACTGTACTGTACAGTTTGACGTTCACTCTCAGTCTCTGTCCCAGTCCCCACTGTTCTGTATAGTTTGATATTCACTCTCAGTCTCTGTCCCACTCCCCACTGTTCTGTACAGTTTGATATTCACTCTCAGTCCCTGTCCCACTCCCCACTGTTCTGTATAGATTCATATTCACTCTCAGTCCCTGTCCCACTCCCCACTGTTCTGTACAGTTTGATATTCACTCTCAGTCCCTGTCCCACTCCCCACTGTTCTGTACAGTTTGACATTCACTCTCAGTCCCTGTCCCACTCCCCACTGTTCTGTACAGTTTGACATTCACTCTCAGTCTCTGTCCCACTCCCCTCTGTTCTGTACAGTTTGATATTCACTCTCAGTCCCTGTCCCACTCCCCACTGTTCTGTACAGTTTGATATTCACTCTCAGTCTCTGTCCCACTCCCACTGTTCTGTACAGTTTGATATTCACTCTCAGTCTCTGTCCCAGTCCCCACTGTTCTGTACAGTTTGATATTCAATCTCAGTCTCTTTCCCAGTCCCCACTGTTCTGTACACTTTGATATTCACTCACAGTCTCTGTCCCACTCCCACTGTTCTGTACAGTTTGATATTCACTCTCAGTCTCTCTCCCACTCCGCACTGTTCTGTACAGTTTGATATTCACTCTCAGTCTCTGTCCCACTCCCACTGTTCTGTACAGTTTGATATTCACTCTCAGTCTCTGTCCCACTCCCACTGTTCTGTACAGTTTGATATTCACTCTCAGTCTCTGTCCCAGTCCCCACTGTTCTGTACAGTTTGATATTTACTCGCAGTCTCTGTCCCAGTCCCCACTGTTCTGTACAGTTTGATATTCACTCTCAGTCTCTGTCCCACTCCCCACTGTTCTGTCCAGTTTGATATTCACTCTCAGTCTCTGTCCCACTCCGCACTGTTCTGTACAGTTTGATATTCACTCTCAGTCTCTGTCCCACTCCCACTGTTCTGTACAGTTTGATATTCACTCTCAGTCTCTGTCCCACTCCCACTGTTCTGTACAGTTTGATATTCACTCTCAGTCTCTGTCCCAGTCCCCACTGTTCTGTACAGTTTGAATTTCACTCTCAGTCTCTGTCCCACTCCCCATGTTCTGTATAGTTTGATATTCACTCTCAGTCTCTGTCCCACTCCCCATGTTCTGTATAGTTTGATATTCACTCTCAGTCTCTGTCCCAGTCCCCACTGTTCTGTACAGTTTGATATTCACTCTCAGTCTCTGTCCCACTCCCCACTGTTCTGTCCAGTTTGATATTCACTCTCAGTCTCTGTCCCAGACCCCACTGTTCTGTACAGTTTGATATGCACTCTCAGTCTCTGTCGCACTCCCCATGTTCTGTATAGTTTGATATTCACTCTCAGTCTCTGTTCCACTCCCCACTGTTCTGTACAGTTTGATATTCACTCTCAGTCTCTGTCCCAGTCCCCACTGTTCTGTACAGTTTGATATTCACCCTCAGTCCCTGTCCCACTCCTCACTGTTCTGTAAAGTTTGATATTCACTCTCAGTCTCTGTCCCAGTCCCCACTGTTCTGTACAGTTTGATATTCACTCTCAGTCTCTGTCCCAGTCCCCACTGTTCTGTGCAGTTTGATATTCACTCTCAGTCTCTTTCCCAGTCCCCACTGTTCTGTAAAGTTTGATATTCACTCTCAGTCTCTGTTCCACTCCCATTGTTCTGTACAGTTTGATATTCACTCTCAGTCTCTGTCCGACTCCCCACTGTTCTGTACAGTTTGATATTCAATCTCAGTCTCTGTCCCACTCCCCACTGTTCTGTCCAGTTTGATATTCACTCTCAGTCTCTGTCCCACTCCCCATGTTCTGTATAGTTTGATATTCACTCTCAGTCTCTGTCCCAGTCCCCACTGTTCTGTACAGTTTGATATTCACTCTCAGTCTCTGTCCCACTCCCCACTGTTCTGTCCAGTTTGATATTCACTCTCAGTCTCTGTCCCAGACCCCACTGTTCTGTACAGTTTGATATGCACTCTCAGTCTCTGTCCCACTCCCCATGTTCTGTATAGTTTGATATTCACTCTCAGTCTCTGTTCCACTCCCCACTGTTCTGTACAGTTTGATATTCACTCTCAGTCTCTGTCCCAGTCCCCACTGTTCTGTACAGTTTGATATTCACCCTCAGTCCCTGTCCCACTCCTCACTGTTCTGTAAAGTTTGATATTCACTCTCAGTCTCTGTCCCAGTCCCCACTGTTCTGTACAGTTTGATATTCACTCTCAGTCTCTGTCCCAGTCCCCACTGTTCTGTGCAGTTTGATATTCACTCTCAGTCTCTTTCCCAGTCCCCACTGTTCTGTAAAGTTTGATATTCACTCTCAGTCTCTGTTCCACTCCCATTGTTCTGTACAGTTTGATATTCACTCTCAGTCTCTGTCCCACTCCCCACTGTTCTGTACAGTTTGACATTCACTCTCAGTCTCTGTCCCAGTCCCCACTGTTCTGTATAGTTTGATATTCAATCTCAGTCTCAGTCCCACTCCCCACTGTTCTGTACAGTTTGATATTCAATCTCAGTCTCAGTCCCACTCCCCACTGTTCTGTACAGTTTGATATTCACTCTCACTCTCTGTCCCAGTCCCCACTGTTCTGTACAGTTTGATATTCACTCTCAGTCCCTGTCCCACTCCCCACTGTTCTGTACAGTTTGATATTCACTCTCAATCCCTGTCCCACTCCCCACTGTTCTGTACAGATTGAAATTCACTCTCAGTTCCTCTCCCACTCACCAGTGTCCTGTTCAGTTTGATATTCATTCTCAGTTTCTGTCCCAAACTCCACTGTTCTGTACAGTTTGAATTTCACTCTCAGTTCCTGTCCCACTCACCAGTGTCCTGGACAGTTTGATATTCACTCTCAGTCTCTGTCCCAGTCCCCACTGTTCTGTACAGTTTGATATTCACTCTCAGTCTCTGTCCCAGTCCCCACTGTTCTGTACAGTTTGATATTCAATCTCAGTCTCTGTCCCAGTCCCCACTGTTCTGTACAGTTTGATATTCACTCTCAGTCTCTGTCCCACTCCCACTGTTCTGTACAGTTTGATATTCACTCTCAGTCTCTCTCCCACTCCGCACTGTTCTGTACAGTTTGATATTCACTCTCAGTCTCTGTCCCACTCCCACTGTTCTGTACAGTTTGATATTCAATCTCAGTCTCTGTCCCAGTCCCCACTGTTCTGTACAGTTTGATATTCACTCTCAGTCTCTGTCCCACTCCCCATGTTCTGTATAGTTTGATATTCACTCTCAGTCTCTGTCCCACTCCCCATGTTCTGTATAGTTTGATATTCACTCTCAGTCTCTGTCCCAGTCCCCACTGTTCTGTACAGTTTGATATTCACTCTCAGTCTCTGTCCCACTCCCCATGTTCTGTATAGTTTGATATTCACTCTCAGTCTCTGTCCCACTCCCCATGTTCTGGATAGTTTGATATTCACTCTCAGTCCCTGTCCCACTCCCCACTGTTCTGTACAGTTTGATAATCAATCTCAGTCTCTGTCCCACTCCCCATGTTCTGTATAGTTTGATATTCACTCTCAGTCTCTGTCCCACTCCGCATGTTCTGTATAGTTTGATATTCACTCTCAGTCTCTGTCCCAGTGCCCACTGTTCTGTACAGTTTGATATTCAATCTCAGTCTCTGTCCCAGTCCCCACTGTTCTGTACAGTTTGATATTCACTCTCAATCCCTGTCCCACTCCCCACTGTTCTGTACAGTTTGATATTCAATCTCAGTCTCAGTCCCACTCCCCACTGTTCTGTACAGTTTGACATTCACTCTCAGTCTCTGTCCCAGTCCCCACTGTTCTGTACAGTTTGATATTCAATCTCAGTCTCTGTCCCACTCCCCACTGTTCTGTACAGTTTGACATTCACTCTCAGTCTCTGTCCCAGTCCCCACTGTTCTGTATAGTTTGATATTCACTCTCAGTCTCTGTCCCACTCCCCATGTTCTGTATAGTTTGATATTCACTCTCAGTCTCTGTCCCAGTCCCCACTGTTCTGTACAGTTTGATATTCACTCTCAGTCTCTGTCCCACTCCCCACTCTTCTGTACAGATTGAAATTCACTCTCAGTTCCTCTCCCACTCACCAGTGTCCTGTTCAGTTTGATATTCATTCTCAGTTTCTGTCCCAAACTCCACTGTTCTGTACAGTTTGAATTTCACTCTCAGTTCCTGTCCCACTCACCAGTGTCCTGGACAGTTTGATATTCACTCTCAGTCTCTGTCCCACTCCCCACTGTTCTGTACAGTTTGATATTCATTCTCAGCCGCTGTCCCACTTCCCACTATTCTGTTCAGTTTGATATTCAATCTCAGTCTCTGTCCCACTGCCCACTGTTCTGTACAGTTTGATATTCACTCTCAGTCTCTGTCCCAGTCCCCACTGTTCTGTACAGTTTGATATTCAATCTCAGTCTCTGTCCCACTCCCCACTGTTCTGTCCAGTTTGATATTCACTCTCAGTCTCTGTCCCACTCCCCATGTTCTGTATAGTTTGATATTCACTCTCAGTCTCTGTCCCAGTCCCCACTGTTCTGTACAGTTTGATATTCACTCTCAGTCTCTGTCCCACTCCCCACTGTTCTGTCCAGTTTGATATTCACTCTCAGTCTCTGTCCCAGACCCCACTGTTCTGTACAGTTTGATATGCACTCTCAGTCTCTGTCCCACTCCCCATGTTCTGTATAGTTTGATATTCACTCTCAGTCTCTGTTCCACTCCCCACTGTTCTGTACAGTTTGATATTCACTCTCAGTCTCTGTCCCAGTCCCCACTGTTCTGTACAGTTTGATATTCACCCTCAGTCCCTGTCCCACTCCTCACTGTTCTGTAAAGTTTGATATTCACTCTCAGTCTCTGTCCCAGTCCCCACTGTTCTGTACAGTTTGATATTCACTCTCAGTCTCTGTCCCAGTCCCCACTGTTCTGTGCAGTTTGATATTCACTCTCAGTCTCTTTCCCAGTCCCCACTGTTCTGTAAAGTTTGATATTCACTCTCAGTCTCTGTTCCACTCCCATTGTTCTGTACAGTTTGATATTCACTCTCAGTCTCTGTCCCACTCCCCACTGTTCTGTACAGTTTGACATTCACTCTCAGTCTCTGTCCCAGTCCCCACTGTTCTGTATAGTTTGATATTCAATCTCAGTCTCAGTCCCACTCCCCACTGTTCTGTACAGTTTGATATTCAATCTCAGTCTCAGTCCCACTCCCCACTGTTCTGTACAGTTTGATATTCACTCTCACTCTCTGTCCCAGTCCCCACTGTTCTGTACAGTTTGATATTCACTCTCAGTCCCTGTCCCACTCCCCACTGTTCTGTACAGTTTGATATTCACTCTCAATCCCTGTCCCACTCCCCACTGTTCTGTACAGATTGAAATTCACTCTCAGTTCCTCTCCCACTCACCAGTGTCCTGTTCAGTTTGATATTCATTCTCAGTTTCTGTCCCAAACTCCACTGTTCTGTACAGTTTGAATTTCACTCTCAGTTCCTGTCCCACTCACCAGTGTCCTGGACAGTTTGATATTCACTCTCAGTCTCTGTCCCAGTCCCCACTGTTCTGTACAGTTTGATATTCACTCTCAGTCTCTGTCCCAGTCCCCACTGTTCTGTACAGTTTGATATTCAATCTCAGTCTCTGTCCCAGTCCCCACTGTTCTGTACAGTTTGATATTCACTCTCAGTCTCTGTCCCACTCCCACTGTTCTGTACAGTTTGATATTCACTCTCAGTCTCTCTCCCACTCCGCACTGTTCTGTACAGTTTGATATTCACTCTCAGTCTCTGTCCCACTCCCACTGTTCTGTACAGTTTGATATTCAATCTCAGTCTCTGTCCCAGTCCCCACTGTTCTGTACAGTTTGATATTCACTCTCAGTCTCTGTCCCACTCCCCATGTTCTGTATAGTTTGATATTCACTCTCAGTCTCTGTCCCACTCCCCATGTTCTGTATAGTTTGATATTCACTCTCAGTCTCTGTCCCAGTCCCCACTGTTCTGTACAGTTTGATATTCACTCTCAGTCTCTGTCCCACTCCCCATGTTCTGTATAGTTTGATATTCACTCTCAGTCTCTGTCCCACTCCCCATGTTCTGGATAGTTTGATATTCACTCTCAGTCCCTGTCCCACTCCCCACTGTTCTGTACAGTTTGATAATCAATCTCAGTCTCTGTCCCACTCCCCATGTTCTGTATAGTTTGATATTCACTCTCAGTCTCTGTCCCACTCCGCATGTTCTGTATAGTTTGATATTCACTCTCAGTCTCTGTCCCAGTGCCCACTGTTCTGTACAGTTTGATATTCAATCTCAGTCTCTGTCCCAGTCCCCACTGTTCTGTACAGTTTGATATTCACTCTCAATCCCTGTCCCACTCCCCACTGTTCTGTACAGTTTGATATTCAATCTCAGTCTCAGTCCCACTCCCCACTGTTCTGTACAGTTTGACATTCACTCTCAGTCTCTGTCCCAGTCCCCACTGTTCTGTACAGTTTGATATTCAATCTCAGTCTCTGTCCCACTCCCCACTGTTCTGTACAGTTTGACATTCACTCTCAGTCTCTGTCCCAGTCCCCACTGTTCTGTATAGTTTGATATTCACTCTCAGTCTCTGTCCCACTCCCCATGTTCTGTATAGTTTGATATTCACTCTCAGTCTCTGTCCCAGTCCCCACTGTTCTGTACAGTTTGATATTCACTCTCAGTCTCTGTCCCACTCCCCACTCTTCTGTACAGATTGAAATTCACTCTCAGTTCCTCTCCCACTCACCAGTGTCCTGTTCAGTTTGATATTCATTCTCAGTTTCTGTCCCAAACTCCACTGTTCTGTACAGTTTGAATTTCACTCTCAGTTCCTGTCCCACTCACCAGTGTCCTGGACAGTTTGATATTCACTCTCAGTCTCTGTCCCACTCCCCACTGTTCTGTACAGTTTGATATTCATTCTCAGCCGCTGTCCCACTTCCCACTATTCTGTTCAGTTTGATATTCAATCTCAGTCTCTGTCCCACTGCCCACTGTTCTGTACAGTTTGATATTCACTCTCAGTCTCTGTCCCAGTCCCCACTGTTCTGTACAGTTTGATATTCAATCTCAGTCTCTGTCCCAGTCCCCACTGTTCTGTACAGTTTGATATTCACTCTCAGTCTCTGTCCCACTCCCACTGTTCTGTACAGTTTGATATTCACTCTCAGTCTCTCTCCCACTCCGCACTGTTCTGTACAGTTTGATATTCACTCTCAGTCTCTGTCCCACTCCCACTGTTCTGTACAGTTTGATATTCAATCTCAGTCTCTGTCCCACTCCCCACTGTTCTGTACAGTTTGATATTCACTCTCAGTCTCTGTCCCAGTCCCCACTGTTCTGTACAGTTCGATATTCAATCTCAGTCTCTGTCCCACTGCCCACTGTTCTGTACAGTTTGATATTCACTCTCAGTCTCTGTCCCAGTCCCCACTGTTCTGTACAGTTTGATATTCAATCTCAGTCTCTGTCCCAGTCCCCACTGTTCTGTACAGTTTGATATTCACTCTCAGTCTCTCTCCCACTCCGCACTGTTCTGTACAGTTTGATATTCACTCTCAGTCTCTGTCCCACTCCCACTGTTCTGTACAGTTTGATATTCAATCTCAGTCTCTGTCCCAGTCCCCACTGTTCTGTAAAGTTTGATATTCACTCTCAGTCTCTGTCCCAGTCCCCACTGTTCTGTACAGTTTGATATTCACTCTCAGTCTCTGTCCCAGTCCCCACTGTTCTGTGCAGTTTGATATTCACTCTCAGTCTCTTTCCCAGTCCCCACTGTTCTGTAAAGTTTGATATTCACTCTCAGTCTCTGTTCCACTCCCATTGTTCTGTACAGTTTGATATTCACTCTCAGTCTCTGTCCCACTCCCCACTGTTCTGTACAGTTTGACATTCACTCTCAGTCTCTGTCCCAGTCCCCACTGTTCTGTATAGTTTGATATTCAATCTCAGTCTCAGTCCCACTCCCCACTGTTCTGTACAGTTTGATATTCAATCTCAGTCTCAGTCCCACTCCCCACTGTTCTGTACAGTTTGATATTCACTCTCACTCTCTGTCCCAGTCCCCACTGTTCTGTACAGTTTGATATTCACTCTCAGTCCCTGTCCCACTCCCCACTGTTCTGTACAGTTTGATATTCACTCTCAATCCCTGTCCCACTCCCCACTGTTCTGTACAGATTGAAATTCACTCTCAGTTCCTCTCCCACTCACCAGTGTCCTGTTCAGTTTGATATTCATTCTCAGTTTCTGTCCCAAACTCCACTGTTCTGTACAGTTTGAATTTCACTCTCAGTTCCTGTCCCACTCACCAGTGTCCTGGACAGTTTGATATTCACTCTCAGTCTCTGTCCCAGTCCCCACTGTTCTGTACAGTTTGATATTCACTCTCAGTCTCTGTCCCAGTCCCCACTGTTCTGTACAGTTTGATATTCAATCTCAGTCTCTGTCCCAGTCCCCACTGTTCTGTACAGTTTGATATTCACTCTCAGTCTCTGTCCCACTCCCACTGTTCTGTACAGTTTGATATTCACTCTCAGTCTCTCTCCCACTCCGCACTGTTCTGTACAGTTTGATATTCACTCTCAGTCTCTGTCCCACTCCCACTGTTCTGTACAGTTTGATATTCAATCTCAGTCTCTGTCCCAGTCCCCACTGTTCTGTACAGTTTGATATTCACTCTCAGTCTCTGTCCCACTCCCCATGTTCTGTATAGTTTGATATTCACTCTCAGTCTCTGTCCCACTCCCCATGTTCTGTATAGTTTGATATTCACTCTCAGTCTCTGTCCCAGTCCCCACTGTTCTGTACAGTTTGATATTCACTCTCAGTCTCTGTCCCACTCCCCATGTTCTGTATAGTTTGATATTCACTCTCAGTCTCTGTCCCACTCCCCATGTTCTGGATAGTTTGATATTCACTCTCAGTCCCTGTCCCACTCCCCACTGTTCTGTACAGTTTGATAATCAATCTCAGTCTCTGTCCCACTCCCCATGTTCTGTATAGTTTGATATTCACTCTCAGTCTCTGTCCCACTCCGCATGTTCTGTATAGTTTGATATTCACTCTCAGTCTCTGTCCCAGTGCCCACTGTTCTGTACAGTTTGATATTCAATCTCAGTCTCTGTCCCAGTCCCCACTGTTCTGTACAGTTTGATATTCACTCTCAATCCCTGTCCCACTCCCCACTGTTCTGTACAGTTTGATATTCAATCTCAGTCTCAGTCCCACTCCCCACTGTTCTGTACAGTTTGACATTCACTCTCAGTCTCTGTCCCAGTCCCCACTGTTCTGTACAGTTTGATATTCAATCTCAGTCTCTGTCCCACTCCCCACTGTTCTGTACAGTTTGACATTCACTCTCAGTCTCTGTCCCAGTCCCCACTGTTCTGTATAGTTTGATATTCACTCTCAGTCTCTGTCCCACTCCCCATGTTCTGTATAGTTTGATATTCACTCTCAGTCTCTGTCCCAGTCCCCACTGTTCTGTACAGTTTGATATTCACTCTCAGTCTCTGTCCCACTCCCCACTCTTCTGTACAGATTGAAATTCACTCTCAGTTCCTCTCCCACTCACCAGTGTCCTGTTCAGTTTGATATTCATTCTCAGTTTCTGTCCCAAACTCCACTGTTCTGTACAGTTTGAATTTCACTCTCAGTTCCTGTCCCACTCACCAGTGTCCTGGACAGTTTGATATTCACTCTCAGTCTCTGTCCCACTCCCCACTGTTCTGTACAGTTTGATATTCATTCTCAGCCGCTGTCCCACTGCCCACTGTTCTGTACAGTTTGATATTCAATCTCAGTCTCTGTCCCACTGCCCACTGTTCTGTACAGTTTGATATTCACTCTCAGTCTCTGTCCCAGTCCCCACTGTTCTGTACAGTTTGATATTCAATCTCAGTCTCTGTCCCAGTCCCCACTGTTCTGTACAGTTTGATATTCACTCTCAGTCTCTGTCCCACTCCCACTGTTCTGTACAGTTTGATATTCACTCTCAGTCTCTCTCCCACTCCGCACTGTTCTGTACAGTTTGATATTCACTCTCAGTCTCTGTCCCACTCCCACTGTTCTGTACAGTTTGATATTCAATCTCAGTCTCTGTCCCACTCCCCACTGTTCTGTACAGTTTGATATTCACTCTCAGTCTCTGTCCCAGTCCCCACTGTTCTGTACAGTTCGATATTCAATCTCAGTCTCTGTCCCACTGCCCACTGTTCTGTACAGTTTGATATTCACTCTCAGTCTCTGTCCCAGTCCCCACTGTTCTGTACAGTTTGATATTCAATCTCAGTCTCTGTCCCAGTCCCCACTGTTCTGTACAGTTTGATATTCACTCTCAGTCTCTCTCCCACTCCGCACTGTTCTGTACAGTTTGATATTCACTCTCAGTCTCTGTCCCACTCCCACTGTTCTGTACAGTTTGATATTCAATCTCAGTCTCTGTCCCAGTCCCCACTGTTCTGTACAGTTTGATATTCACTCTCAGTCTCTGTCCCACTCCCCATGTTCTGTATAGTTTGATATTCACTCTCAGTCTCTGTCCCAGTCCCCACTGTTCTGTACAGTTTGATATTCACTCTCAGTCTCTGTCCCACTCCCCATGTTCTGTATAGTTTGATATTCACTCTCAGTCTCTGTCCCAGTCCCCACTGTTCTGTATAGTTTGATATTCACTCTCAGTCTCTGTCCCAGTCCCCACTGTTCTGTACAGTTTGATATTCACTCTCAGTCTCTGTCCCACTCCCCATGTTCTGTATAGTTTGATATTCACTCTCAGTCTCTGTCCCACTCCGCATGTTCTGTATAGTTTGATATTCACTCTCAGTCTCTGTCCCAGTGCCCACTGTTCTGTACAGTTTGATATTCACTCTCAGTCTCTGTTCCACTCCCCACTGTTCTGTACAGTTTGATATTCAATCTCAGTCTCTGTCCCACTCCCCACTGTTCTGTACAGTTTGATATTCAATCTCAGTCTCTGTTCCACTCCCCACTGTTCTGTACAGTTTGATATTCACTCTCAGTCTCTGTCCCACTCCCCACTGTTCTGTACAGTTTGATATTCAATCTCAGTCTCTGTTCCACTCCCCACTGTTCTGTTCAGTTTGATATTCACTCTCAGTCTCTGTCCCACTCCCCACTGTTCTGTACAGTTTGATATTCAATCTCAGTCTCTGTTCCACTCCCCACTGTTCTGTACAGTTTGATATTCACTCTCAGTCTCTGTCCCACTCCCCACTGTTCTGTACAGTTTGATATTCAATCTCAGTCTCTGTTCCACTCCCCACTGTTCTGTTCAATTTGATATTCAATCTCAGTCTCTGTCCCAGCCCCCACTGTTCTGTACAGTTTGATATTCACTCTCAGTCCCTGTCCCACTCCTCACTGTTCTGTAAAGTTTGATATTCACTCTCAGTCTCTGTCCCAGTCCCCACTGTTCTGTACAGTTTGATATTCACTCTCAGTTTCTGTCCCACTCCGCACTGTTCTGTACAGTTTGACATTCACTCTCAGTCTCTGTCCCAGTCCCCACTGTTCTGTGCAGTTTGATATTCACTCTCAGTCTCTTTCCCAGTCCCCACTGTTCTGTATAGTTTGATATTCACTCTCAGTCTCTGTCCGACTCCCCACTGTTCTGTACAGTTTGATATTCAATCTCAGTCTCAGTCCCACTCCCGACTGTTCTGTACAGTTTGACATTCACTCTCAGTCTCTGTCCCAGTCCCCACTGTTCTGCACAGTTTGATATTCACTCTCAATCCCTGTCCCACTCCCCACTTTTCTGTACAGTTTGATATTCACTCTCAATCCCTGTCCCACTCCCCACTGTTCTGTACAGTTTGATATTCACTCTCAATCCCTGTCCCACTCCCCACTGTTCTGTACAGTTTGATATTCACTCTCAATCCCTGTCCCACTCCCCACTTTTCTGTACAGTTTGATATTCACTCTCAATCCCTGTCCCACTCCCCACTGTTCTGTACAGTTTGATATTCACTCTCAATCCCTGTCCCACTCCCCACTGTTCTGTACAGTTTGATATTCACTCTCAATCCCTGTCCCACTCCCCACTGTTCTGTACAGTTTGATATTCACTCTCAATCCCTGTCCCACTCCCCACTGTTCTGTACAGTTTGATATTCACTGTCAGTTCCTGTTCCCATCCCCACTGTTCTGTCCAGTTTGACATTTAATCTCAGTCTCTGTCCCACTCCCCACTTTTATGTACAGTTTGATATTCAATCTCAGTCCCTGTCCCACTCCCCACAGGTCTGTACAGTTTGATATTCACTCACAGTCCCTGTCCCACTCCCCACTGTTCTGTACAATTTGATATTCACTCACAGTTTCTATCCCACTCTCCCCTGTTCTGTACAGTTAGATATTCACTCTCAGTCGCTGTTCCAATCTCCACTGTGCTGTACGTTTTATATTCACTCTTGGTCTCCTTCCCACTGCCAACTGTTCTGTACAGTTGATATTCACGCTCAGTCCCTGTCCCACACCCACTGTTCTGTACAGTTTGATATTCACTCACAGTCCCTGTCCCACTCCCCACTGTTCTGTACAATTTGATATTCACTCACAGTTTCTATCCCACTCTCCCCTGTTCTGTACAGTTAGATATTCACTCTCAGTCGCTGTTCCAATCTCCACTGTGCTGTACGTTTTATATTCACTCTTGGTCTCCTTCCCACTGCCAACTGTTCTGTACAGTTGATATTCACGCTCAGTCCCTGTCCCACACCCACTGTTCTGTACAGTTTGGTATTCACTCTCAGTCCCTGTCCCACTCCGCGCTGTTCTGTACAGTTTGATATTCACTCTCACTCTCTGTGCCACTCTCCACTGCTCTGTACCGTTTGATATTCACTCTCGGTCTCTGTCCCACTCCGCACTGTTCTGTACAGTTTGATATTCACTCTCTGTCTCTGTCCCACTCCCCACTGTTCTGTACAGTTTGATATTCACTCTCGGTCTCTGTCCCACTCCGCACTGTTCTGTACAGTTTGATATTCACTCTCAGTCCCTGTCCCACTCCCCACTGTTCTGTACAGTTTGATATTCATTCTCAGTCTCTGTCCCACTCACAGTTTGATATTCACTCTCAGTCCCTGTCCCACTCCCCAGTGTTCTGCACAGTTTGACATTCAAACTCAGTCTCTGTCCCACTCCCCTCTGTTCTGGACAGTTTGATATTCACTCTCAGTCTCTGTCCCACTCCCACTGTTCTGTACAGTTTGATATTCACACTCAGTCCCTGTCCCACTCCCACTGTTCTGTACAGTTTGATATTCACTCTCAGTCCCTGTCCCACTCCTCACTGTTCTGTAAAGTTTGATATTCACTCTCAGTCTCTGTCCCAGTCCCCACTGTTCTGTACAGTTTGATATTCACTCTCAGTCTCTGTCCCAGTCCCCACTGTTCTGTGCAGTTTGATATTCACTCTCAGTCTCTTTCCCAGTCCCCACTGTTCTGTATAGTTTGATATTCACTCTCAGTCTCTGTTCCACTCCCATTGTTCTGTACAGTTTGATATTCACTCTCAGTTTCTGTCCCACTCCGCACTCTTCTGTACAGTTTGACATTCACTCTCAGTCTCTGTCCCAGTCCCCACTGTTCTGTACAGTTTGATATTCACTCTCAGTCTCTGTCCCAGTCCCCACTTTTCTGTACAGTTTGACATTCACTCTCAGTCTCTTTCCCAGTCCCCACTGTTCTGTACAGTTTGATATTCACTCTCAGTCTCTGTCCGACTCCCCACTGTTCTGTACAGTTTGATATTCAATCTCAGTCTCAGTCCCACTCCCCACTGTTCTGTACAGTTTGACATTCACTCTCAGTCTCTGTCCCAGTCCCCACTGTTCTGTATAGTTTGATATTCAATCTCAGTCTCAGTCCCACTCCCCACTGTTCTGTACAGTTTGATATTCAATCTCAGTCTCAGTCCCACTCCCCACTGTTCTGTACAGTTTGATATTCACTCTCAGTCTCTGTCCCAGTCCCCACTGTTCTGTACAGTTTGATATTCACTCTCAGTCCCTGTCCCACTCCCCACTGTTCTGTACAGTTTGATATTCACTCTCAATCCCTGTCCCACTCCCCACTGTTCTGTACAGTTTGATATTCACTCTCAATCCCTGTCCCACTCCCCACTGTTCTGTACAGATTGAAATTCACTCTCAGTTCCTCTCCCACTCACTAGTGTCCTGTTCAGTTTGATATTCATTCTCAGTTTCTGTCCCAAACTCCATTGTTCTGTACAGTTTGAATTTCACTCTCAGTTCCTGTCCCACTCACCAGTGTCCTGTACAGTTTGATATTCACTCTCAGTCTCTGTCCCACTCACCAGTGTCCTGGACAGTTTGATATTCACTCTCAGTCTCTGTCCCACTCCCCACTATTCTGTTCAGTTTGATATTCAATCTCAGTCTCTGTCCCACTCCCCACTGTTTTGTACAGTTTGATATTCACTCTCAGTCTCTGTCCCAGTCCCCACTGTTCTGTACAGTTTGATATTCAATCTCAGTCTCTGTCCCAGTCCCCACTGTTCTGTACAGTTTGATATTCACTCTCAGTCTCTCTCCCACTCCGCACTGTTCTGTACAGTTTGATATTCACTCTCAGTCTCTGTCCCACTCCCACTGTTCTGTACAGTTTGATATTCACTCTCAGTCTCTGTCCCACTCCCACTGTTCTGTACAGTTTGATATTCACTCTCAGTCTCTGTCCCAGTCCCCACTGTTCTGTACAGTTTGATATTCACTCTCAGTCTCTGTCCCACTCCCCATGTTCTGAATAGTTTGATATTCACTCTCAGTCTCTGTCCCAGTCCCCACTGTTCTGTACAGTTTGATAATCAATCTTAGTCTCTGTTCCACTCCCCACTGTTCTGTACAGTTTGATATTCACTCTCAGTCTCTGTCCCACTCCCCATGTTCTGTATAGTTTGATATTCACTCTCAGTCTCTGTCCCACTCCGCATGTTCTGTATAGTTTGATATTCACTCTCAGTCTCTGTCCCAGTGCCCACTGTTCTGTACAGTTTGATATTCACTCTCAGTCTCTGTTCCACACCCCACTGTTCTGTACAGTTTGATATTCAATCTCAGTCTCTGTCCCACTCCCCACTGTTCTGTACAGTTTGATATTCAATCTCAGTCTCTGTCCCACTCCCCACTGTTCTGTACAGTTTGATATTCAATCTCAGTCTCTGTTCCACTCCCCACTGTTCTGCACAGTTTGATATTCACTCTCAGTCTCTGTCCCAGTCCCCACTGTTCTGTACAGTTTGATATTCACTCTCAGTCTCTTTCCCAGTCCCCACTGTTCTGTACAGTTTGATATTCACTCTCAGTCTCTGTCCCACTCCCCATGTTCTGTATAGTTTGATATTCACTCTCAGTCTCTGTCCCACTCCCCATGTTCTGTATAGTTTGATATTCACTCTCAGTCTCTGTCCCAGTCCCCACTGTTCTGTACAGTTTGATATTCACTCTCAGTCTCTGTCCCACTCCCCATGTTCTGTATAGTTTGATATTCACTCTCAGTCTCTGTCCAACTCCCCATGTTCTGTATAGTTTGATATTCACTCTCAGTCTCTGTCCCACTCCGCATGTTCTGTATAGTTTGATATTCACTCTCAGTCTCTGTCCCAGTGCCCACTGTTCTGTACAGTTTGATATTCACTCTCAGTCTCTGTTCCACTCCCCACTGTTCTGTACTGTTTGATATTCAATCTCAGTCTCTGTCCCAGTCCCCACTGTTCTGTACAGTTTGATATTCACTCTCAGTCTCTGTCCCAGTCCCCTCTGTTCTGTACAGTTTGACATTCACTCTCAGTCTCTTTCCCAGTCCCCACTGTTCTGTATAGTTTGATATTCACTCTCAGTCTCTGTCCGACTCCCCACTGTTCTGTACAGTTTGATATTCACTCTCAGTCTCTGTCCAACTCCCCATGTTCTGTATAGTTTGATATTCACTCTCAGTCTCTGTCCCACTCCGCATGTTCTGTATAGTTTGATATTCACTCTCAGTCTCTGTCCCAGTGCCCACTGTTCTGTACAGTTTGATATTCACTCTCAGTCTCTGTTCCACTCCCCACTGTTCTGTACTGTTTGATATTCAATCTCAGTCTCTGTCCCAGTCCCCACTGTTCTGTACAGTTTGATATTCACTCTCAGTCTCTGTCCCAGTCCCCTCTGTTCTGTACAGTTTGACATTCACTCTCAGTCTCTTTCCCAGTCCCCACTGTTCTGTACAGTTTGATATTCACTCTCAGTCTCTGTTCCACTCCCACTGTTCTGTACAGTTTGATATTCACTCTCAGTTTCTGTCCCACTCCGCACTGTTCTGTACAGTTTGACATTCACTCTCAGTCTCTGTCCCAGTCCCCACTGTTCTGTACAGTTTGATATTCACTCTCAGTCTCTGTCCCAGTCCCAACTTTTCTGTACAGTTTGACATTCACTCTCAGTCTCTTTCCCAGTCCCCACTGTTCTGTATAGTTTGATATTCACTCTCAGTCTCTGTCCGACTCCCCATGTTCTGTATAGTTTGATATTCAATCTCAGTCTCAGTCCCACTCCCCACTGTTCTGTACAGTTTGACATTCACTCTCAGTCTCTGTCCCAGTCCCCACTGTTCTGTACAGTTTGATATTCACTCTCACTCTCTGTCCCAGTCCCCACTGTTCTGTACAGTTTGATATTCATTCTCAATCCCTGTCCCACTCCCCACTTTTCTGTACAGTTTGATATTCACTTTCAGTTCCTGTTCCCATCCCCACTGTTCTGTCCAGTTTGACATTTAATCTCAGTCTCTGTCCCACTCCGCACTTTTATGTACGGTTTGATATTCAATCTCAGTCCCTGTCCCACTCCCCACAGGTCTGTACAGTTTGATATTCACTCACAGTCCCTGTCCCACTCCCCACTGTTCTGTACAATTTGATATTCACTCACAGTTTCTATCCCACTCTCCCCTGTTCTGTACAGTTAGATATTCACTCTCAGTCGCTGTTCCAATCTCCACTGTTCTGTACGTTTTATATTCACTCTTGGTCTCCTTCCCACTGCCAACTGTTCTGTACAGTTGATATTCACGCTCAGTCCCTGTCCCACACCCACTGTTCTGTACAGTTTGGTATTCACTCTCAGTCCCTGTCCCACTCCGCGCTGTTCTGTACAGTTTGATATTCACTCTCACTCTCTGTGCCACTCTCCACTGCTCTGTACCGTTTGATATTCACTCTCGGTCTCTGTCCCACTCCGCACTGTTCTGTACAGTTTGATATTCACTCTCTGTCTCTGTCCCACTCCCCACTGTTCTGTACAGTTTGATATTCACTCTCGGTCTCTGTCCCACTCCGCACTGTTCTGTACAGTTTGATATTCACTCTCAGTCCCTGTCCCACTCCCCACTGTTCTGTACAGTTTGATATTCATTCTCAGTCTCTGTCCCACTCACAGTTTGATGTTCACTCTCAGTCCCTGTCCCACTCCCCAGTGTTCTGCTCAGTTTGATATTCACACTCAGTCCCTGTCCCACTCCCCTCTGTTCTGGACAGTTTGATATTCACTCTCAGTCTCTGTCCCACTCCCCACTGTTCTGTACAGTTTGATATTCACACTCAGTCCCTGTCCCACTCCCACTGTTCTGTACAGTTTGATATTCACTCTGAATCGCTGTCCCACTCCCCACTGTTCTGTACAGTTTGATATTCACTCACAGTCACGGTCCCACTCCCCACTGTTCTGTACATTTTGATATTCACTCACAGTCCCTGTCCCAGTCCCCACTGTTCTGTACAGTTTGATATTCACTCTGAATCGCTGTCCCACTCCCCTCTGTTCTGTACAGTTTGATATTCACTCTCAGTCCCTGTCCCACTCCTCACTGTTCTGTAAAGTTTGATATTCACTCTCAGTCTCTGTCCCAGTCCCCACTGTTCTGTACAGTTTGATATTCACTCTCAGTCCCTGTCCCAGTCCCCTCTGTTCTGTACAGTTTGACATTCACTCTCAGTCTCTTTCCCAGTCCCCACTGTTCTGTATAGTTTGATATTCACTCTCAGTCTCTGTCCGACTCCCCACTGTTCTGTACAGTTTGATATTCACTCTCAGTCTCTGTTCCACTCCCACTGTTCTGTACAGTTTGATATTCACTCTCAGTTTCTGTCCCACTCCGCACTGTTCTGTACAGTTTGACATTCACTCTCAGTCTCTGTCCCAGTCCCCACTGTTCTGTACAGTTTGATATTCACTCTCAGTCTCTGTCCCAGTCCCAACTTTTCTGTACAGTTTGACATTCACTCTCAGTCTCTTTCCCAGTCCCTACTGTTCTGTATAGTTTGATATTCACTCTCAGTCTCTGTCCGACTCCCCATGTTCTGTATAGTTTGATATTCAATCTCAGTCTCAGTCCCACTCCCCACTGTTCTGTACAGTTTGACATTCACTCTCAGTCTCTGTCCCAGTCCCCACTGTTCTGTACAGTTTGATATTCACTCTCACTCTCTGTCCCAGTCCCCACTGTTCTGTACAGTTTGATATTCATTCTCAATCCCTGTCCCACTCCCCACTTTTCTGTACAGTTTGATATTCACTTTCAGTTCCTGTTCCCATCCCCACTGTTCTGTCCAGTTTGACATTTAATCTCAGTCTCTGTCCCACTCCGCACTTTTATGTACAGTTTGATATTCAATCTCAGTCCCTGTCCCACTCCCCACAGGTCTGTACAGTTTGATATTCACTCACAGTCCCTGTCCCACTCCCCACTGTTCTGTACAATTTGATATTCACTCACAGTTTCTATCCCACTCTCCCCTGTTCTGTACAGTTAGATATTCACTCTCAGTCGCTGTTCCAATCTCCACTGTTCTGTACGTTTTATATTCACTCTTGGTCTCCTTCCCACTGCCAACTGTTCTGTACAGTTGATATTCACGCTCAGTTCCTGTCCCACACCCACTGTTCTGTACAGTTTGGTATTCACTCTCAGTCCCTGTCCCACTCCGCGCTGTTCTGTACAGTTTGATATTCACTCTCACTCTCTGTGCCACTCTCCACTGCTCTGTACCGTTTGATATTCACTCTCGGTCTCTGTCCCACTCCGCACTGTTCTGTACAGTTTGATATTCACTCTCTGTCTCTGTCCCACTCCCCACTGTTCTGTACAGTTTGATATTCACTCTCGGTCTCTGTCCCACTCCGCACTGTTCTGTACAGTTTGATATTCACTCTCAGTCCCTGTCCCACTCCCCACTGTTCTGTACAGTTTGATATTCATTCTCAGTCTCTGTCCCACTCACAGTTTGATGTTCACTCTCAGTCCCTGTCCCACTCCCCAGTGTTCTGCTCAGTTTGATATTCACACTCAGTCCCTGTCCCACTCCCCTCTGTTCTGGACAGTTTGATATTCACTCTCAGTCTCTGTCCCACTCCCCACTGTTCTGTACAGTTTGATATTCACACTCAGTCCCTGTCCCACTCCCACTGTTCTGTACAGTTTGGTATTCACTCTGAATCGCTGTCCCACTCCCCACTGTTCTGTACAGTTTGATATTCACTCACAGTCCCTGTCCCAGTCCGCACTGTTCTGTACAGTTTGATATTCACTCTCAGTCCCTGTCCCACTCCCCACTGTTCTGTACAGTTTGATATTCACACTCAGTCCCTGTCCCACTCCCACTGTTCTGTACAGTTTGGTATTCACTCTGAATCGCTGTCCCACTCCCCACTGTTCTGTACAGTTTGATATTCACTCACAGTCACGGTCCCACTCCCCACTGTTCTGTACAGTTTGATATTCACTCACAGTCCCTGTCCCAGTCCCCACTGT
Source organism: Heterodontus francisci (assembly GCF_036365525.1). NCBI lineage: Eukaryota > Metazoa > Chordata > Chondrichthyes > Heterodontiformes > Heterodontidae > Heterodontus > Heterodontus francisci. The sequence goes on along the minus strand of NC_090373.1, from coordinate 206,741,523 downwards.
TCTGTACAGTTTGATATTCACTCTCAGTCCCTGTCCCACTCCCCACTGTTCTGTACAGTTTGATATTCACTCTCAGTCCCTGTCCCACTCCCCACTGTTCTGTACAGTTTGATATTCACTCACAGTCCCTGTCCCAGTCCCCTCTGTTCTGTACAGTTTGATATTCACTCTCAGTCCCTGTCCCACTCCTCACTGTTCTGTAAAGTTTGATATTCACTCTCAGTCTCTGTCCCAGTCCCCTCTGTTCTGTACAGTTTGACATTCACTCTCAGTCTCTTTCCCAGTCCCCACTGTTCTGTATAGTTTGATATTCACTCTCAGTCTCTGTTCCACTCCCACTGTTCTGTACAGTTTGATATTCACTCTCAGTCTCTGTTCCACTCCCACTGTTCTGTACAGTTTGATATTCACTCTCAGTTTCTGTCCCACTCCGCACTGTTCTGTACAGTTTGACATTCACTCTCAGTCTCTGTCCCAGTCCCAACTTTTCTGTACAGTTTGACATTCACTCTCAGTCTCTTTCCCAGTCCCCACTGTTCTGTATAGTTTGATATTCACTCTCAGTCTCTGTCCGACTCCCCATGTTCTGTATAGTTTGATATTCAATCTCAGTCTCAGTCCCACTCCCCACTGTTCTGTACAGTTTGACATTCACTCTCAGTCTCTGTCCCAGTCCCCACTGTTCTGTACAGTTTGATATTCACTCTCACTCTCTGTCCCAGTCCCCACTGTTCTGTACAGTTTGATATTCATTCTCAATCCCTGTCCCACTCCCCACTTTTCTGTACAGTTTGATATTCACTTTCAGTTCCTGTTCCCATCCCCACTGTTCTGTCCAGTTTGACATTTAATCTCAGTCTCTGTCCCACTCCGCACTTTTATGTACAGTTTGATATTCAATCTCAGTCCCTGTCCCACTCCCCACAGGTCTGTACAGTTTGATATTCACTCACAGTCCCTGTCCCACTCCCCACTGTTCTGTACAATTTGATATTCACTCACAGTTTCTATCCCACTCTCCCCTGTTCTGTACAGTTAGATATTCACTCTCAGTCGCTGTTCCAATCTCCACTGTTCTGTACGTTTTATATTCACTCTTGGTCTCCTTCCCACTGCCAACTGTTCTGTACAGTTGATATTCACGCTCAGTCCCTGTCCCACACCCACTGTTCTGTACAGTTTGGTATTCACTCTCAGTCCCTGTCCCACTCCGCGCTGTTCTGTACAGTTTGATATTCACTCTCACTCTCTGTGCCACTCTCCACTGCTCTGTACCGTTTGATATTCACTCTCGGTCTCTGTCCCACTCCGCACTGTTCTGTACAGTTTGATATTCACTCTCTGTCTCTGTCCCACTCCCCACTGTTCTGTACAGTTTGATATTCACTCTCGGTCTCTGTCCCACTCCGCACTGTTCTGTACAGTTTGATATTCACTCTCAGTCCCTGTCCCACTCCCCACTGTTCTGTACAGTTTGATATTCATTCTCAGTCTCTGTCCCACTCACAGTTTGATGTTCACTCTCAGTCCCTGTCCCACTCCCCAGTGTTCTGCTCAGTTTGATATTCACACTCAGTCCCTGTCCCACTCCCCTCTGTTCTGGACAGTTTGATATTCACTCTCAGTCTCTGTCCCACTCCCCACTGTTCTGTACAGTTTGATATTCACACTCAGTCCCTGTCCCACTCCCACTGTTCTGTACAGTTTGGTATTCACTCTGAATCGCTGTCCCACTCCCCACTGTTCTGTACAGTTTGATATTCACTCACAGTCCCTGTCCCAGTCCCCACTGTTCTGTACAGTTTGATATTCACTCTCAGTCCCTGTCCCACTCCCCACTGTTCTGTACAGTTTGATATTCACTCTCAGTCCCTGTCCCAGTCCCCTCTGTTCTGTACAGTTTGATATTCACTCTCAGTCCCTGTCCCACTCCTCACTGTTCTGTAAAGTTTGATATTCACTCTCAGTCTCTGTCCCAGTCCCCACTGTTCTGTACAGTTTGATATTCACTCTCAGTCTCTGTCCCAGTCCCCTCTGTTCTGTACATTTTGACATTCACTCTCAGTCTCTTTCCCAGTCCCCACTGTTCTGTATAGTTTGATATTCACTCTCAGTCTCTGTCCGACTCCCCACTGTTCTGTACAGTTTGATATTCACTCTCAGTCTCTGTTCCACTCCCACTGTTCTGTACAGTTTGATATTCACTCTAAGTTTCTGTCCCACTCCGCACTGTTCTGTACAGTTTGACATTCACTCTCAGTCTCTGTCCCAGTCCCCACTGTTCTGTACAGTTTGATATTCACTCTCAGTCTCTGTGCCACTCCCCAGTGTTCTGTACAGTTTGACATTCACTCTCAGTCTCTTTCCCAGTCCCCACTGTTCTGTATAGTTTGATATTCACTCTCAGTCTCTGTCCGACTCCCCATGTTCTGTATAGTTTGATATTCAATCTCAGTCTCAGTCCCACTCCCCACTGTTCTGTACAGTTTGACATTCACTCTCAGTCTCTGTCCCAGTCCCCACTGTTCTGTACAGTTTGATATTCACTCTCACTCTCTGTCCCAGTCCCCACTGTTCTGTACAGTTTGATATTCACTCTCAGTCCCTGTCCCACTCCCCACTGTTCTGTACAGTTTGATATTCATTCTCAATCCCTGTCCCACTCCCCACTTTTCTGTACAGTTTGATATTCACTTTCAGTTCCTGTTCCCATCCCCACTGTTCTGTCCAGTTTGACATTTAATCTCAGTCTCTGTCCCACTCCGCACTTTTATGTACAGTTTGATATTCAATCTCAGTCCCTGTCCCACTCCCCACAGGTCTATACAGTTTGATATTCACTCACAGTCCCTGTCCCACTCCCCACTGTTCTGTACAATTTGATATTCACTCACAGTTTCTATCCCACTCTCCCCTGTTCTGTACAGTTAGATATTCACTCTCAGTCGCTGTTCCAATCTCCACTGTTCTGTACGTTTTATATTCACTCTTGGTCTCCTTCCCACTGCCAACTGTTCTGTACAGTTGATATTCACGCTCAGTCCCTGTCCCACACCCACTGTTCTGTACAGTTTGGTATTCACTCTCAGTCCCTGTCCCACTCCGCGCTGTTCTGTACAGTTTGATATTCACTCTCACTCTCTGTGCCACTCTCCACTGCTCTGTACCGTTTGATATTCACTCTCGGTCTCTGTCCCACTCCGTACTGTTCTGTACAGTTTGATATTCACTCTCTGTCTCTGTCCCACTCCCCACTGTTCTGTACAGTTTGATATTCACTCTCGGTCTCTGTCCCACTCCGCACTGTTCTGTACAGTTTGATATTCACTCTCAGTCCCTGTCCCACTCCCCACTGTTCTGTACAGTTTGATATTCATTCTCAGTCTCTGTCCCACTCACAGTTTGATGTTCACTCTCAGTCCCTGTCCCACTCCCCAGTGTTCTGCTCAGTTTGATATTCATTCTCAGTCTCTGTCCCACTCACAGTTTGATGTTCACTCTCAGTCCCTGTCCCACTCCCCACTGTTCTGTACAGTTTGATATTCACTCTCAGTCTCTGTCCCACTCCCCTCTGTTCTGGACAGTTTGATATTCACTCTCAGTCTCTGTCCCACTCCCCACTGTTCTGTACAGTTTGATATTCACACTCAGTCCCTGTCCCACTCCCACTGTTCTGTACAGTTTGGTATTCACTCTGAATCGCTGTCCCACTCCCCACTGTTCTGTACAGTTTGATATTCACTCACAGTCACGGTCCCACTCCCCACTGTTCTGTACAGTTTGATATTCACTCACAGTCCCTGTCCCAGTCCCCACTGTTCTGTACAGTTTGATATTCACTCTCAGTCCCTGTCCCACTCCCCACTGTTCTGTACAGTTTGATATTCACTCACAGTCCCAGTCCCAGTCCCCTCTGTTCTGTACAGTTTGATATTCACTCTCAGTCCCTGTCCCACTCCCCACTGTTCTGTACAGTTTGATATTCACTCACAGTCACGATCCCACTCCCCACTGTTCTGTACAGTTTGATATTCACTCACAGTCCCTGTCCCACTCCCCACTGTTCTGTACAGTTTGATATTCACTCACAGTCTCTGTCCCAGTCCCCACTGTTCTGTACAGTTTGATATTCACTCACAGTCTCTGTCCCAGTCCCCACTGTTCTGTACAGTTTGATAATCAATCTCAGTCTCTGTTCCACTCCCCACTGTTCTGCACAGTTTGATATTCACTCTCAGTCTCTGTCCCACTCCCCATGTTCTGTATAGTTTGATATTCACTCTCAGTCTCTGTCCCAGTGCCCACTGTTCTGTACAGTTTGATATTCACTCTCAGTCTCTGTTCCACTCCCCACTGTTCTGTACAGTTTGATATTCAATCTCAGTCTCTGTCCCACTCCCCACTGTTCTGTACAGTTTGATATTCAATCTCAGTCTCTGTTCCACTCCCCACTGTTCTGTACAGTTTGATATTCACTCTCAGTCTCTGTCCCACTCCCCACTGTTCTGTACAGTTTGATATTCAATTTCAGTCTCTGTTCCACTCCCCACTGTTCTGTACAGTTTGATATTCACTCTCAGTCTCTGTCCCAGTCCCCACTGTTCTGTACAGTTTGATATTCACTCTCAGTCCCTGTCCCACTCCTCACTATTCTGTAAAGTTTGATATTCACTCTCAGTCTCTGTCCCAGATCCCACTGTTCTGTACAGTTTGATATTCACTCTCAGTCTCTGTCCCAGTCCCCACCGTTCTGTACAGTTTGATATTCACTCTCAGTCTCTGTCCCAGTCCCCTCTGTTCTGTACAGTTTGACATTCACTCTCAGTCTCTTTCCCAGTCCCCACTGTTCTGTATAGTTTGATATTCAATCTCAGTCTCTGTCCCACTCCCCACTGTTCTGTACAGTTTGACATTCACTCTCAGTCTCTGTCCCAGTCCCCACTGTTCTGTACAGTTTGATATTCACTCTCACTCTCTGTCCCAGTCCCCACTGTTCTGTACAGTTTGATATTCATTCTCAATCCCTGTCCCACTCCCCACTTTTCTGTACAGTTTGATATTCACTTTCAGTTCCTGTTCCCATCCCCACTGTTCTGTCCAGTTTGACATTTAATCTCAGTCTCTGTCCCACTCCGCACTTTTATGTACAGTTTGATATTCAATCTCAGTCCCTGTCCCACTCCCCACAGGTCTGTACAGTTTGATATTCACTCACAGTCCCTGTCCCACTCCCCACTGTTCTGTACAATTTGATATTCACTCACAGTTTCTATCCCACTCTCTCCTGTTCTGTACAGTTAGATATTCACTCTCAGTCGCTGTTCCAATCTCCACTGTTCTGTACGTTTTATATTCACTCTTGGTCTCCTTCCCACTGCCAACTGTTCTGTACAGTTGATATTCACGCTCAGTCCCTGTCCCACACCCACTGTTCTGTACAGTTTGGTATTCACTCTCAGTCCCTGTCCCACTCCGCGCTGTTCTGTACAGTTTGATATTCACTCTCACTCTCTGTGCCACTCTCCACTGCTCTGTACCGTTTGATATTCACTCTCGGTCTCTGTCCCACTCCGCACTGTTCTGTACAGTTTGATATTCACTCTCAGTCCCTGTCCCACTCCCCACTGTTCTGTACAGTTTGATATTCATTCTCAGTCTCTGTCCCACTCACAGTTTGATATTCACTCTCAGTCCCTGTCCCACTCCCCAGTGTTCTGCTCAGTTTGATATTCACACTCAGTCCCTGTCCCACTCCCCTCTGTTCTGGACAGTTTGATATTCACTCTCAGTCTCTGTCCCACTCCCCACTGTTCTGTACAGTTTGATATTCACACTCAGTCCCTGTCCCACTCCCACTGTTCTGTACAGTTTGGTATTCACTCTGAATCGCTGTCCCACTCCCCACTGTTCTGTACAGTTTGATATTCACTCACAGTCCCTGTCCCAGTCCCCACTGTTCTGTACAGTTTGATATTCACTCTCAGTCCCTGTCCCACTCCCCACTGTTCTGTACAGTTTGATATTCACTCACAGTCCCTGTCCCAGTCCCCTCTGTTCTGTACAGTTTGATATTCACTCACAGTCCCTGTCCCAGTCCCCACTGTTCTGTACAGTTTGATATTCACTCTCAGTCCCTGTCCCACTCCCCACTGTTCTGTACAGTTTGATATTCACTCACAGTCCCTGTCCCAGTCCCCTCTGTTCTGTACAGTTTGATATTCACTCTCAGTCCCTGTCCCACTCCCCACTGTTCTGTACAGTTTGATATTCATTCTCAGTCCCTGTCCCACTCCCCACTGTTCTGTACAGTTTGATATTCACTCACAGTCCCTGTCCCACTCCCCACTGTTCTGTACAGTTTGATATTCACTCACAGTCACGGTCCCACTCCCCACTGTTCTGTACAGTTTGTTATTCACTCTCACTCTCTGTCCCACTCCCACTGTTCTGTACAGTTTGATATTCACTCTCAGTTCCTGTCCCACTCCCCACTGTTCTGTACAGTTTGATATTCAATCTCAGTCTCTGTCCCACTCCTCACTGTTCTGTACAGTTTGATATTCACTCTCAGTCTCTGTCCCACTCCCCACTGTTCTGTACAGTTTGATATTCACGCTCAGTCTCTGTCCCACTCCTCACTGTTCTGTACAGTTTGATATTCACTCTCAGTCTCTGTCCCACTCCCCACTGTTCTGTACAGTTTGATATTCAATCTCAGTCTCTGTCCCACTCCTCACTGTTCTGTACAGTTTGATATTCACTCTCAGTCTCTGTCCCATTCCCACTGTTCTGTACAGTTTGATATTCACTCACAGTCTCTGTCCTACTCCCCACTGTTCTGTACAGTTTGATATTCACGCTCAGCCTCTGTCCCACTCCCCACTGTTCTGTACAGTTTGATATTCACTCACAGTCTCTGTCCCAGTCCCCACTGTTCTGTACAGTTTGATATTCACTCTCAGTCTCTGTCCCATTCCCACTGTTCTGTACAGTTTGATATTCACTCACAGTCCCGGTCCCACTCCCCACTGTACTGTACAGTTGATATTCACGCTCAGTCCCTGTCCCACTCCCCACTGTACTGTACAGTTGATATTCACTCTCAGTCCCTGTCCCACTCCGCGCTGTTCTGTACAGTTTGATATTCACTCTCAGTCTCTGTCCCACTCCCCACTGTACTGTACAATTGATATTCACTCTCAGTCCCTGTCCCACTCCCCACTGTTCTGTACAGTTTGATATTCACTCTCAGTCCCTGTCCCACTCCGCGCTGTTCTGTACAGTTTGATATTCACTTTCAGTCCCTGTCCCACTCCGCACTGTTCTGTACAGTTTGATATTCACTCTCAGTCTCTGTCCCACTCCCCACTGTTCTGTCCAGTTGATATTCACGCTCAGTCCCTGTCCCACTCCCCACTGTACTGTACAGTTGATATTCACTCTCAGTCCCTGTCCCACTCCGCGCTGTTCTGTACAGTTTGATATTCACTCTCAGTCCCTGTCCCACTCCGCACTGTTCTGTACAGTTTGATATTCACTCTCAGTCTCTGTCCCACTCCCCACTGTTCTGTCCAGTTTGACATTCACTCTCAGTCTCTGTCCAACTCCCCACTGTTCTGTACAGTTTGATATTCACTCTGAATCCCTGTCCCACTCCCCTCTGTTCTGTACAGTTTGATATTCACTCTCAGTCCCTGTCCCAGTCCCCATGTTCTGTACAGTTTGATATTCACTCTGAATCCCTGTCCCACTCCCCACGGTTCTGTACATTTTGATATTCATGCTCAGTTTCTGTCCCAATCTCGACTGTTCTGTACAGTTTGAAATTCACTCTCAGTTCCTGTCCCACTCACCAGTGTCCTGAACAGTTTGATATTCAGTCTCAGTCTCTCTCCCACTCACAGTTTGATATTCACGCTCAGTCCCTGTCCCACTCCCACTGTTCTGTACAGTTTGATATTCAATCTCAGTCCCTGTCCCACTCCCCACAGGTCTGTACAGTTTGATATTCACTCTCAGTCTCTGTCCCACTCCCCCCTGTTCTGTACAGTTTGATATTCACTCTCAGTCTCTGTTCCAATCTCCTCTGTTCTGTACATTTTATATTCACTCTTGGTCTCCTTCCCACTACCAACTGCTGTGTGCAGTTTGATATTCACTCTCACTCTCAGTGCCACTCTCCACTGCTCTGTACCGTTTGATATTGACTCTCGGTCTCTGTCCCACTCCCAACTGCTCCGCACAGTTTGATATTCACTCTCAGTCTCTGTCCCAGTCCCCACTGTGTGTACAGTTTGATATTCACTCTCAGTCCCTGTCCCACTCCCCACTGTTCTGTACAGTTTGATATTCACTCCCAGTCCCTGTCCCACTCCCACTGTTCTGTACAGTTTGGTATTCACTCCCAGTCCCTGTCCCACTCCGCTCTTTTCTGTACAGTTTGATATTCACTCTGAATCCCTGTCCCTCTCCCTACTGTTCTGTTCAGTTTGATATTCACTCTCACACTCTGTCCCATTCCCCACTGTGCTGTACAGTTTGATATTCACTCTCAGTCTCTGTGCCACTCCCCAGTGTTCTGTACAGTTTGACATTCAAACTCAGTCCCTGTCCCACTCCCCACTGTTCTGTATAGATTCATATTCACTCTCAGTCCCTGTCCCACTCCCCTGTGTTCTGTACAGTTTGATATTCACTCTCAGTCCCTGTCCCACTCCCCACTGCTCTGTACAGTTTGATATTCACTCTCAGTCTCTGTCCAACTCGCAGTTTGATATTCACTCTCAGTCCCTGTCCCACTCCCCACTGCTCTGTAGAGTTTGATATTCATTCTCATTTTCTGTCCCAAACTCCACTGCTCTGTGCAGTTTGATATTCACTCTCAGTCCCTGTCCCACTCCCCACTGTTATGTACAGTTTGATATTCACTCACAGTCCCGGTCCCACTCCCCACTGTTCTGTACAGTTTGATATTCACGCTCAGTCTCTGTCCCACTCCCACTGTTCTGTACAGTTTGATATTCACTCTCAGTCCATGTCCCACTCCGCGCTGTTCTGTACAGTTTGATATTCACTCTCAGTCTCTGTCCCAGTCCCCACTGTTCTGTACAGTTTGGTATTCACTCCCAGTCCCTGTCCCACTCCGCTCTGTTCTGTACAGTTTGATATTCACACTCAGTCCCTGTCCCACTCCCACTGTTCTGTACAGTTTGGTATTCACTCCCAGTCCCTGTCCCACTCCGCTCTGTTCTGTACAGTTTGATATTCACTCTGAATCCCTGTCCCACTCCCCACTGTTCTGTTCAGTTTGATATTCACTCTCACTCTCTGTCCCATTCCCCACTGTTCTGTACAGTTTAATATGCACTCTCAGTCCCTGTCCCACTCCCCACTGTTCTGTACAGTTAGATATTCACTCTCAGTCTCTGTGCCACTCCCCAGTGTTCTGTGCAGTTTGATATTCAAACTCAGTCCCTGTCCCACTCCCCTCTGTTCTGTATAGATTCATATTCACTCTAAGTCCCTGTCCCACTCCCCACTGTTCTGTACAGTTTGATATTCACTCTCAGTCTCTGTCTGACGCCCCTCTGTTCTGTACAGTTTGATATTCACTCTCAGTCTCTGTCTGACTCCCCTCTGCTCTGCACAGTTTGATATTCAATCTCACTCTCTGTCCCGCTCCCCACTGCTCTGTACAGTTTGATATTCACTCTCAGTCTCTGTCCCGCTCCCCACTGCTCTGCACAGTTTGATATTCAATCTCAGTCTCTGTCCCACTCCCCACTGTTCTGTACAGTTTGATATTCACTCTCAGTCCCTGTCCCACTCCCCACTGCTCTGTACAGTTTGAATTTCACTCTCAGTTCATGTCCCACTCACCAGTGTCCTGTACAGTTTGATATTCATTCTCAGTTTCTGTCCCAAACCCCACTGTTCTGTACAGTTTGAAATTCACTCTCAGTCCCTGTCCCACTCCCACTGTTCTGTACAGTTTGATATTCACACTCAGTCCCTGTCCCACTCCCACTGTTCTGTACAGTTTGGTATTCACTCCCAGTCCCTGTCCCACTCCGCTCTGTTCTGTACAGTTTGATATTCGATCTGAATCCCTGTCCCACTCCCCACTGTTCTGTACAGTTTGATATTCACTCTCAGTCTCTGTCCCACTCCCCACTGTTCTGTACAGTTTGATATTCACACTCAGTCCCTGTCCCACTCCCACTGTTCTGTACAGTTTGGTATTCACTCTCAGTCGCTGTCCCACTCCCCACTGTTCTGTACAGTTTGGTATTCACACTCAGTCCCTGTCCCACTCCCACTGTTCTGTACAGTTTGATATTCACTCCCAGTCTCTGTCCCACTCCCACTGTTCTGTGCAGTTTGATATTCACTCTCAGTCTCTGTCCCACTCCCACTGTTCTGTGCAGTTTGATATTCACTCTCAGTCCATGTCCCACTCCCCAGTGTTCTGTACAGTTTGATATTCACACTCAGTCCCTGTCCCACGCCCACTATTCTGTACAGTTTGGTATTCACTCCCAGTCCCTGTCCCACTCCGCTCTGTTCTGGACAGTTTGATATTCACTCTGAATCCCTGTCCCACTCCCCACTGTTCTGTTCAGTTTGATATTCACTCTCACTCTCTGTTCCATTCCCCACTGTTCTGTACAGTTTGATATTCACTCTCAGTCCCTGTCCCACTCCCCACTGTTCTGTACAATTTGATATTCACTCTCAGTCTCTGTGCCACTCCCCAGTGTTCTGTACAGTTTGATATTCAAACTCAGTCCCTGTCCCACTCCCACTGTTCTGTACAGTTTGATATTCATTCTCAGTTTCTGTCCCAAACTCCACTGTTCTGTACAGTTTGAAATTCACTCTCAGTTCCTGTCCCACTCACCAGTGTCCTGTACAGTTTGATATTCAGTCTCAGTCTCTGTCCCACTCACAGTTTCATATTCACTCTCAGTCCCTGTCCCGCTCCCCTCTGCTCTGCACAGTTTGATATTCAATCTCAGTCTCTGTCCCACTCCCCACTGTTCTGTACAGTTTGATATTCAATCTCAGTCTCTGTCCCACTCCCCACTGTTCTGTACAGTTTGATATTCACTCTCAGTCTCTGTCCCACTCCCCACTGTTCTGTCCAGTTTGATATTCACTCTCAGTCCTTGTCTCACTCCCCACTGTTCTGTACAGTTTGATATTCAATCTCAGTCTCTGTCCCACTCCCCACTGTTCTGTACAGTTTGATATTCACTCTCAGTCCCTGTCTCACTCCCCACTGTTCTGTACAGTTTGATATTCAATCTCAGTCTCTGTCCCACTCCCCACTGTTCTGTCCAGTTTGATATTCACTCTCAGTCCCTGTCTCACTCCCCACTGTTCTGTACAGTTTGATATTCACTCTCAGTCCCTGTCCCACTCCCCACTGTTATGCACAGTTTGATATTCACACTCAGTCCCTGTCCCACTTCCACTGTTCTGTACAGTATGGTATTCACTCCCAGTCCCTGTCCCACTCCATTCTGTTCTGTACAGTTTGATATTCACTCTGAATCCCTGTCCCACTCCCCACTGTTCTGCACAGTTTGATATTCACTCACAGTCCCTGTCCCACTCCCACTGTTCTGTACAGTTTGGTATTCACCCTCAGTCCATGTCCCACTCCGCTCTGTTCTGTACAGTTTGATATTCACACTCAGTCCCTGTCCCACTCCCACTGTTCTGTACAGTTTGGTATTCACTCTCAGTCGCTGTCCCACTCCCCACTGTTCTGTACAGTTTGGTATTCACACTCAGTCCCTGTCCCACTCCCACTGTTCTGTACAGTTTGATATTCACTCCCAGTCCCTGTCCCACTCCGCTCTGTTCTGTGCAGTTTGATATTCACTCTGAATCCCTGTCCCACACCCACTGTTCTGTGCAGTTTGATATTCACTCTCAGTCTCTGTTCCACTCCCCACTGTTCTGTACAGTTTGATATTCACTCTCAGTCTCTGTTCCACTCCCCACTGTTCTGTACAGTTTGATATTCACTCTCAGTCTCTGTCCCACTCCCACTGTTCTGTACAGTTTGATATTCACACTCAGTCCCTGTCCCACGCCCACTGTTCTGTACAGTTTGGTATTCACTCCCAGTCCCTGTCCCACTCCGCTCTGTTCTGGACAGTTTGATATTCACTCTGAATCCCTGTCCCACTCCCCACTGTTCTGTTCAGTTTGATATTCACTCTCACTCTCTGTCCCATTCCCCACTGTTCTGTACAGTTTGATATTCACTCTCAGTCTCTGTGCCACTCCCCAGTGTTCTGTGCAGTTTGATATTCAAACTCAGTCCCTGTCCCACTCCCCTCTGTTCTGTATAGATTCATATTCACTCTCAGTCCCTGTCCCACTCCCCACTGTTCTGTACAGTTTGATATTCACTCTCAGTCTCTGTCTGACTCCCCTCTGTTCTGTACAGTTTGATATTCACTCTCAGTCTCTGTCTGACTCCCCTCTGCTCTGCACAGTTTGATATTCAATCTCAGTCTCTGTCCCGCTCCCCACTGCTTTGTACAGTTTGATATTAACTCTCAGTCTCTGTCCCGCTCCCCACTGCTCTGCACAGTTTGATATTCAATCTCAGTCTCTGTCCCACTCCCCACTGTTCTGTACAGTTTGATATTCACTCTCAGTCGCTGTCCCACTCCCCACTGTTCTGTACAGTTTGGTATTCACTCTCAGTCGCTGTCCCACTCCCCACTGTTCTGTACAGTTTGATATTCACTCCCAGTCTCTGTCCCACTCCCACTGTTCTGTGCAGTTTGATATTCACTCTCAGTCTCTGTCCCACTCCCACTGTTCTGTGCAGTTTGATATTCACTCTCAGTCTCTGTCCCACTCCCACTGTTCTGTGCAGTTTGATATTCACTCTCAGTCCATGTCCCACTCCCCAGTGTTCTGTACAGTTTGATATTCACTCTCAGTCTCTGTCCCACGCCCACTATTCTGTACAGTTTGGTATTCACTCCCAGTCCCTGTCCCACTCCGCTCTGTTCTGGACAGTTTGATATTCACTCTGAATCCCTGTCCCACTCCCCACTGTTCTGTTCAGTTTGATATTCACTCTCACTCTCTGTTCCATTCCCCACTGTTCTGTACAGTTTGATATTCACTCTCAGTCCCTGTCCCACTCCCCACTGTTCTGTACAATTTGATATTCACTCTCAGTCTCTGTCCCACTCCCCACTGTTCTGTACAGTTTGATATTCAAACTCAGTCCCTGTCCCACTCCCACTGTTCTGTACAGTTTGATATTCATTCTCAGTTTCTGTCCCAAACTCCACTGTTCTGTACAGTTTGAAATTCACTCTCAGTTCCTGTCCCACTCACCAGTGTCCTGTACAGTTTGATATTCAGTCTCAGTCTCTGTCCCACTCACAGTTTCATATTCACTCTCAGTCCCTGTCCCGCTCCCCTCTGCTCTGCACAGTTTGATATTCAATCTCAGTCTCTGTCCCACTCCCCACTGTTCTGTACAGTTTGATATTCAATCTCAGTCTCTGTCCCACTCCCCACTGTTCTGTACAGTTTGATATTCACTCTCAGTCTCTGTCCCACTCCCCACTGTTCTGTCCAGTTTGATATTCACTCTCAGTCCTTGTCTCACTCCCCACTGTTCTGTACAGTTTGATATTCAATCTCAGTCTCTGTCCCACTCCCCACTGTTCTGTACAGTTTGATATTCAATCTCAGTCTCTGTCCCACTCCCCACTGTTCTGTCCAGTTTGATATTCACTCTCAGTCTCTGTCCCACTCCCCACTGTTCTGTCCAGTTTGATATTCACTCTCAGTCCTTGTCTCACTCCCCACTGTTCTGTACAGTTTGATATTCACTCTCAGTCCCTGTCCCACTCCCCACTGTTCTGCACAGTTTGATATTCACACTCAGTCCCTGTCCCACTTCCACTGTTCTGTACAGTATGGTATTCACTCCCAGTCCCTGTCCCACTCCATTCTGTTCTGTACAGTTTGATATTCACTCTGAATCCCTGTCCCACTCCCCACTGTTCTGCACAGTTTGATATTCACTCACAGTCCCTGTCCCACTCCCACTGTTCTGTACAGTTTGGTATTCACCCTCAGTCCATGTCCCACTCCGCTCTGTTCTGTACAGTTTGATATTCACACTCAGTCCCTGTCCCACTCCCACTGTTCTGTACAGTTTGGTATTCACTCTCAGTCGCTGTCCCACTCCCCACTGTTCTGTACAGTTTGGTATTCACACTCAGTCCCTGTCCCACTCCCACTGTTCTGTACAGTTTGATATTCACTCCCAGTCCCTGTCCCACTCCGCTCTGTTCTGTGCAGTTTGATATTCACTCTGAATCCCTGTCCCACACCCACTGTTCTGTACAGTTTGATATTCACTCTCAGTCTCTGTTCCACTCCCCACTGTTCTGTACAGTTTGATATTCACTCTCAGTCTCTGTTCCACTCCCCACTGTTCTGTACAGTTTGATATTCACTCTCAGTCTCTGTCCCACTCCCACTGTTCTGTACAGTTTGATATTCACTCTCAGTCCATGTCCCACTCCCCACTGTTCTGTACAGTTTGATATTCACACTCAGTCCCTGTCCCACGCCCACTGTTCTGTACAGTTTGGTATTCACTCCCAGTCCCTGTCCCACTCCGCTCTGTTCTGGACAGTTTGATATTCACTCTGAATCCCTGTCCCACTCCCCACTGTTCTGTTCAGTTTGATATTCACTCTCACTCTCTGTCCCATTCCCCACTGTTCTGTACAGTTTGATATTCACTCTCAGTCTCTGTGCCACTCCCCACTGTTCTGTACAGTTTGATATTCACTCTCAGTCTCTGTGCCACTCCCCAGTGTTCTGTGCAGTTTGATATTCAAACTCAGTCCCTGTCCCACTCCCCTCTGTTCTGTATAGATTCATATTCACTCTCAGTCCCTGTCCCACTCCCCACTGTTCTGTACAGTTTGATATTCACTCTCAGTCTCTGTCTGACTCCCCTCTGTTCTGTACAGTTTGATATTCACTCTCAGTCTCTGTCTGACTCCCCTCTGCTCTGCACAGTTTGATATTCAATCTCAGTCTCTGTCCCGCTCCCCACTGCTTTGTACAGTTTGATATTAACTCTCAGTCTCTGTCCCGCTCCCCACTGCTCTGCACAGTTTGATATTCAATCTCAGTCTCTGTCCCACTCCCCACTGTTCTGTACAGTTTGATATTCACTCTCAGTCCCTGTCCCACTTCCACTGTTCTGTACAGTATGGTATTCACTCCCAGTCCTTGTCCCACTCCGTTCTGTTCTGTACAGTTTGATATTCACTCTGAATCCCTGTCCCACTCCCCACTGTTCTGCACAGTTTGATATTCACTCACAGTCCCTGTCCCACTCCCACTGTTCTGTACAGTTTGGTATTCACTCCCAGTCCCTGTCCCACTCCGCTCTGTTCTGTACAGTTTGATATTCGATCTGAATCCCTGTCCCACTCCCCACTGTTCTGTACAGTTTGATATTCACTCTCAGTCTCTGTCCCACTCCCCACTGTTCTGTACAGTTTGATATTCACACTCAGTCCCTGTCCCACTCCCACTGTTCTGTTCAGTTTGGTATTCACTCTCAGTCGCTGTCCCACTCCCCACTGTTCTGTACAGTTTGGTATTCACACTCAGTCCCTGTCCCACTCCCACTGTTCTGTTCAGTTTGGTATTCACTCTCAGTCGCTGTCCCACTCCCCACTGTTCTGTACAGTTTGATATTCACACTCAGTCCCTGTCCCACTCCCACTGTTCTGTACAGTTTGATATTCACACTCAGTCCCTGTCCCACTCCCACTGTTCTGTACAGTTTGGTATTCACACTCAGTCCCTGTCCCACTCCCACTGTTCTGTACAGTTTGGTATTCACTCCCAGTCCCTGTCCCACTCCGCTCTGTTCTGTACAGTTTGATATTCGATCTGAATCCCTGTCCCACTCCCCACTGTTCTGTACAGTTTGATATTCACTCACAGTCTCTGTCCCACTCCCCACTGTTCTGTACAGTTTGATATTCACATTCAGTCCCTGTCCCACTCCCACTGTTCTGTTCAGTTTGGTATTCACTCTCAGTCGCTGTCCCACTCCCCACTGTTCTGTACAGTTTGGTATTCACACTCAGTCCCTGTCCCACTCCCACTGTTCTGTTCAGTTTGGTATTCACCCTCAGTCGCTGTCCCACTCCCCACTGTTCTGTACAGTTTGATATTCACACTCAGTCCCTGTCCCACTCCCACTGTTCTGTACAGTTTGATATTCACACTCAGTCCCTGTCCCACTCCCACTGTTCTGTTCAGTTTGGTATTCACTCTCAGTCGCTGTCCCACTCCCCACTGTTCTGTACAGTTTGGTATTCACACTCAGTCCCTGTCCCACTCCCACTGTTCTGTTCAGTTTGGTATTCACTCTCAGTCGCTGTCCCACTCCCCACTGTTCTGTACAGTTTGATATTCACACTCAGTCCCTGTCCCACTCCCACTGTTCTGTGCAGTTTGATATTCACTCTGAATCCCTGTCCCACTCCCCACTGTTCTGTTCAGTTTGATATTCACTCACAGTCCCTGTCCCACTCCCCACTGTTCTGGACAGTTTGATATTCACTCTGAATCCCTGTCCCACTCCCCACTGTTCTGTTCAGTTTGATATTCACTCTCACTCTTTGTTCCATTCCCCACTGTTCTGTACAGTTTGATATTCAAACTCAGTCCCTGTCCCACTCCCACTGTTCTGTACAGTTTGATATTCATTCTCAGTTTCTGTCCCAAACTCCACTGTTCTGTACAGTTTGAAATTCACTCTCAGTTCCTGTCCCACTCACCAGTGTCCTGTACAGTTTGATATTCACTCTCAGTCTCTGTCCCACTCCCCACTGTTCTGTCCAGTTTGATATTCACTCTCAGTCCCTGTCTCACTCCCCACTGTTCTGTACAGTTTGATATTCAATCTCAGTCTCTGTCCCACTCCCCACTGTTCTGTCCAGTTTGATATTCACTCTCAGTCCCTGTCTCACTCCCCACTGTTCTGTACAGTTTGATATTCAATCTCAGTCTCTGTCCCACTCCGCACTGTTCTGTCCAGTTTGATATTCACTCTCAGTCCCTGTCTCACTCCCCACTGTTCTGTACAGTTTGATATTCAATCTCAGTCTCTGTCCCACTCCCCACTGTTCTGTCCAGTTTGATATTCACTCTCAGTCCCTGTCTCACTCCCCACTGTTCTGTACAGTTTGATATTCAATCTCAGTCTCTGTCCCACTCCGCACTGTTCTGTCCAGTTTGATTTTCACTCTCAGTCCCTGTCTCACTCCCCACTGTTCTGTACAGTTTGATATTCAATCTCAGTTCCTGTCCCACTCCCCACTGTTCTGTACAGTTTGATATTCACTCTCAGTCCCTGTCCCACTCCCCACTGCTCTGTACAGTTTGAAATTCACTCTCAGTCCCTGTCCCACTCCCCACTGTTCTGTACAGTTTGATATTCACTCTCAGTCCCTGTCCCACTCCCCACTGCTCTGTACAGTTTGAAATTCACTCTCAGTCCCTGTCCCACTCCCCACTGTTCTGCACAGTTTGATATTCACACTCAGTCCCTGTCCCACTTCCACTGTTCTGTACAGTTTGATATTCACTCTCAGTCTCTGTCCCACTCCGCTCTGTTCTGGACAGTTTGATATTCACTCTCAGTCCCTGTACCACTCCCCACTGTTCTGTACAATTTGATATTCACTCTCAGTCTCTGTGCCACTCCCCACTGCTCTGTACAGTTTGATATTCACTCTCAGTCTCTGTCCCGCTCCCCACTGCTCTGCACAGTTTGATATTCAATCTCAGTCTCTGTCCCACTCCCCACTGTTCTGTACAGTTTGATATTCAATCTCAGTCTCTGTCCCACTCCCCACTGTTCTGTCCAGTTTGATATTCACTCTCAGTCCCTGTCTCACTCCCCACTGTTCTGCACAGTTTGATATTCACACTCAGTCCCTGTCCCACTCCCACTGTTCTGTACAGTTTGATATTCACTCCCAGTCCCTGTCCCACTCCGTTCTGTACAGTTTGATATTCACTCTGAATCCCTGTCCCACTCCCCACTGTTCTGCACAGTTTGATATTCACTCACAGTCCCTGTCCCACTCCCCACTGTTCTGTACAGTTTGATATTCACTCTCAGTCTCTGTCCCACTCCCCACTGTTCTCTGCAGTTTGATATTCACTCTCAGTTTTTGTCCCACTCCCCACTGTGTGTACAGTTTGATATTCACTCTCAGTCCCTGTCTCACTCCCCACTGCTCTGCACAGTTTGCTATTCAATCTCAGTCTCTGTCCCACTCCCCACTGTTCTGTACAGTTTGATATTCACTCTCAGTCCCTGTCCCACTCCCCACTGTTCTGTACAGTTTGATATTCACTCTCAGTCCCTGTCTCACTCCCCACTGTTCTGTACAGTTTGATATTCACTCTCAGTCCCTGTCTCACTCCCCACTGTTCTGTACAGTTTGATATTCAATCTCAGTCTCTGTCCCACTCCCCACTGTTCTGTCCAGTTTGATATTCACTCTCAGTCCCTGTCTCACTCCCCACTGTTCTGTACAGTTTGATATTCAATCTCAGTCTCTGTGCCACTCCCCACTGTTCTGTCCAGTTTGATATTCACTCTCAGTCCCTGTCTCACTCCCCACTGTTCTGTACAGTTTGATATTCAATCTCAGTCTCTGTGCCACTCCCCACTGTTCTGTCCAGTTTGATATTCACTCTCAGTCCCTGTCTCACTCCCCACTGTTCTGTACAGTTTGATATTCAATCTCAGTCTCTGTCCCACTCCCCACTGTTCTGTCCAGTTTGATATTCACTCTCAGTCCCTGTCTCACTCCCCACTGCTCTGCACAGTTTGCTATTCAATCTCAGTCTCTGTCCCACTCCCCACTGTTCTGTACAGTTTGATATTCACTCTCAGTCCCTGTCTCACTCCCCACTGTTCTGTACAGTTTGATATTCACTCTCAGTCCCTGTCTCACTCCCCACTGTTCTGTACAGTTTGATATTCAATCTCAGTCTCTGTCCCACTCCCCACTGTTCTGTCCAGTTTGATATTCACTCTCAGTCCCTGTCTCACTCCCCACTGTTCTGTACAGTTTGATATTCAATCTCAGTCTCTGTGCCACTCCCCACTGTTCTGTACAGTTTGATATTCACTCTCAGTCCCTGTCTCACTCCCCACTGTTCTGTACAGTTTGATATTCAATCTCAGTCTCTGTCCCACTCCCCACTGTTCTGTCCAGTTTGATATTCACTCTCAGTCCCTGTCTCACTCCCCACTGTTCTGTACAGTTTGATATTCACTCTCAGTCCCTGTCCCACTCCCCACTGCTCTGTACAGTTTGATATTCACTCTCAGTCTCTGTCCCACTTCCCACTGTTCTGTCCAGTTTGGTATTCACTCTCAGTCCCTGTCCCACTCCCCCCTGTTCTGTACAGTTTGATATTCACACTCAGTCCCTGTCCCACGCCCACTGTTCTGTACAGTTTGGTATTCACTCCCAGTCCCTGTCCCACTCCGCTCTGTTCTGTCCAGTTTGATATTCACCCTGAATCCCTGTCCCACTCCCCACTGTGTGTACAGTTTGATATTCACTCTCTGTCTCTGTCCCACTCCCCACTGTTCTGTACAGTTTGACTTTCAAACTCAGTCTCTTTCCCACTCCCCACTGTTCTGTACAGTTTGATATTCACTCACAGTCCCGGTCACACTCCCCACTGTTCTGTACCGTTTGATATTCACGCTCAGTCTCTGTCCCACTCCCACTGTTCTGTACAGTTTGATATTCATTCTCAGTCCCTGTCCCACTCACAGTTTGCTATTCATTCTCAGTTTCTGTCCCACTCCCCACTGTTCTGTACAGTTTGACTTTCAAACTCAGTCTCTTTCCCACTCCCCACTGTTCTGTACAGTTTGATATTCACTCACAGTCCCGGTCACACTCCCCACTGTTCTGTACCGTTTGATATTCACGCTCAGTCTCTGTCCCACTCCCACTGTTCTGTACAGTTTGATACTCACTCTGAGTCCCTGTCCCACTCCGCGCTGTTCTGTACAGTTTGATATTCACTCTCAGTCTCTGTCCCACTCCCCACTGTACTGTAAAATTTGATATTCACTCTCAGTCTCTGTGCCACTCCCCAGTGGTCTGTCCAGTTTGATATTCACTCTCAGTCCCTGTCTCACTCCCCTCTGCTCTGCACAGTTTGAGATTCAATCTCAGTCTCTGTCCCACTCCCCACTGTTCTGTCCAGTTTGATATTCACTCTCAGTCCCTGTCTCACTCCCCACTGTTCTGTACAGTTTGATATTCACTCTCAGTCCCTGTCTCACTCCCCACTGTACTGTAAAATTTGATATTCACTCTCAGTCTCTGTGCCACTCCCCAGTGGTCTGTTCAGTTTGATATTCAAACTCAGTCCCTGTCCCACTCCCACTGTTCTGTACAGTTTGATATTCACTCTCAGTTTCTGTCCCAAACTCCACTGTTCTGTGCAATTTGAAATTCACTCTCAGTTCCTGTCCCACTCACCAGTGTCCTGTACAGTTTGATCTTCAGTCTCAGTCTCTGTCCCACTCACTGTTTCATATTCACTCTCAGTCCCTGTCCCGCTCCCCTCTGCTCTGCACAGTTTGAGATTCAATCTCAGTCTCTGTCCCACTCCCCACTGTTCTGTCCAGTTTGATATTCACTCTCAGTCCCTGTCTCACTCCCCACTGTTCTGTACAGTTTGATATTCACTCTCAGTCCCTGTCTCACTCCCCACTGTTCTGTACAGTTTGATATTCAATCTCAGTCTCTGTCCCACTCCCCACTGTTCTGTCCAGTTTGATATTCACTCTCAGTCCCTGTCTCACTCCCCACTGTTCTGTACAGTTTGATATTCACTCTCAGTCCCTGTCCCACTCCCCACTGCTCTGGACAGTTTGATATTCACTCTCAGTCTCTGTCCCACTCCACACTGTTCTGTACAGTTTGATATTCACTCTCAGTTTTTGTCCCACTCCCCACTGTGTGTACAGTTTGATATTCACTCTCAGTCTCTGTCCCACTCCCCACTGTTCTCTGCAGTTTGATATTCACTCTCAGTTTTTGTCCCACTCCCCACTGTGTGTACAGTTTGATATTCACTCTCAGTCTCTGTCCCACTCCCCACTGTTCTCTGCAGTTTGATATTCACTCTCAGTTTTTGTCCCACTCCCCACTGTGTGTACAGTTTGATATTCACTCTCAGTCTCTGTCCCACTCCCCACTGTTCTCTGCAGTTTGATATTCACTCTCAGTTTTTGTCCCACTCCCCACTGTGTGTACAGTTTGATATTCACTCTCAGTCTCTGTCCCACTCCCCACTGTTCTCTGCAGTTTGATATTCACTCTCAGTTTTTGTCCCACTCCCCACTGTGTGTACAGTTTGATATTCACTCTCAGTCTCTGTCCCACTCCCCACTGTTCTGTACAGATTGATATTCACTCTCAGTCTCTGTCCCACTCACAGTTTGCTATTCATTCTCAGTTTCTCTCCCACTCCCCACTGTTCTGTACAGTTTGATGTTCCCTCTCAGTCCCTGTCCCACTCCCCCCTGTTCTGTACAGTTTGATATTCACACTCAGTCCCTGTCCCACTCCCACTGTTCTGTACAGTTTGGTATTCACTCCCAGTCCCTGTCCCACTCCGCTCTGTTCTGTCCAGTTTGATATTCACTCTGAATCCCTGTCCCACTCCCCACTGTGTGTACAGTTTGATATTCACTCTCAGTCTCTGTTCCACTCCCCACTGTTCTGTACAATTTGATATTCACTCTCAGTCTCTGTCCCAGTCCCCACTGTTCTGTACAGTTTGATATTCACTCTCAGTCCCTGTCCCACTCCCCACTGTTCTGTCCAGTTTGATATTCACTCACAGTCCCGGTCACACTCCCCACTGTTCTGTACAGTTTGATATTCACGCTCAGTCTCTGTCCCACTCCCACTGTTCTGTACAGTTTGATATTCACTCTCAGTCCCTGTCCCACTCCGCGCTGTTCTGTACAGTTTGATATTCACGCTCAGTCTCTGTCCCACTGCGCACTGTTCTGTACAGTTTGAATTTCACTCTCAGTTCATGTCCCACTCACCAGTGTCCTGTACAGTTTGATATTCGTTCTCAGTTCCTGTCCCATTCCGCACTGTTCTGTACAGTTTGATGTTCACTCTCAGTCTCTGTCCCACTCCCCACTGTTCTGTACAGTTTGACATTCAAACTCAGTCTCTTTCCCACTCCCCTCTGTTCTGGACAATTTGATATTCACTCTCAGTCTCTGTCCCACTCCCCACTGTTCTGTACAGTTTGATATTCACACTCAGTCCCTGTACCACTCCCACTCTTCTGTACAGTTTGGTATTCACTCCCAGTCCCTGTCCCACTCCGCTCTGTTCTGTACAGTTTGATATTCACTCTGAATCCCTGTCCCACTCCCCACTGTTCTGTACAGTTTGATATTCACTCACAGTCCCGGTCCCACTCCCCACTGTTCTGCACAGTTTGATATTCACTCAAAGTCCCGGTCCCACTCCCACTGTTCTGTACAGTTTGGTATTCACTCTCAGTCCCTGTCCCACTCCCCACTGTTCTGTACAGTTTGACATTCACTCAAAGTCCCGGTCCCGCTCCCACTGTTCTGTACAGTTTGACATTCACTCTCAGTCTCTGTCCCAGTCCCCATGTTCTGTCCAGTTTGATATTTACTCTCAGTCCCTGTCCCACTCCCCACTGTTCTGTACAGTTTGATATTCAATCTCAGTCTCTGTCCCACTCCCACTGTTCTGTCCAGTTTGATATTCACTCACAGTCCTGGTCCCACTCCCCACTGTTCTGTACAGTTTGATATTCACTCTCAGTCCCTGTCCCACTCCGCACTGTTCTGCACAGTTTGATATTCAATCTCAGTCTCTGTCCCACTGCCCACTGTTCTGTACAGTTTGATTTTCAATCTCAGTCTCTGTCCCACTCCCCACTGTTCTGTACTGTTTGATATTCAATCTCAGTCTCTGTTCCACTCCCCACTGTTCTCTACAGTTTGACAGTCACTCTCAGTCTCTGTCCCAGTCCACATGTTCTGTCTAGTTTGATATTCACTCTCAGTCTCTGTCCCACTCCCCACTGTTCTGTACAGTTTGACATTGACTCCCAGTCTCTGTCCCAGTCCCCATGTTCTGTATAGTTTGATATTCAATCTCAGTCTCTGTCCCACTCCCCACTGTTCTGTACTGTTTGATATTCAATCTCAGTCTCTGTTCCACTCCCCACTGTTCTCTACAGTTTGACAGTCACTCTCAGTCTCTGTCCCAGTCCACATGTTCTGTCTAGTTTGATATTCACTCCCAGTCTCTGTCCCACTCCCACTGTTCTGTACAATTTGATATTCACTCTCAGTTTCTGTCCCACTCCCCACTGTTCTGTACAGTTTGACATTCACTCTCTGTCTCTGTCCCAGTCCCCACTGTTCTGTACAGTTTGATTTTCAATCTCAGTCTCTGTTCCACTCCCATTGTTCTGTCTAGTTTGATATTCAATCTCAGTCTCTGTCCCACTCCCCACTGTTCTCTACAGTTTGACAGTCACTCTCAGTCTCTGTCCCAGTCCACATGTTCTGTCTAGTTTGATATTCACTCTCAGTCTCTGTCCGACTCCCCACTGTTCTGTACAGTTTGACATTGACTCCCAGTCTCTGTCCCACTCCCACTGTTCTGTACAATTTGATATTCACTCTCAGTGTCTGTCCCACTCCCACTGTTCTGTACAGTTTGATATTCACTCTCAGTCCATGTCCCACTCCCCACTGTTCTGTACAGTTTGGTATTCACTCCCAGTCCCTGTCCCACTCCGCTCTGTTCTGGACAGTTTGATATTCACTCTGAATCCCTGTCCCATTCCCCACTGTTCTGTACAGTTTGATATTCACTCTCAGTCCCTGTACCACTCCCCACTGTTCTGTACAATTTGATATTCACTCTCAGTCTCTGTGCCACTCCCCACTGCTCTGTACAGTTTGATATTCACTCTCAGTCTCTGTCCCGCTCCCCACTGCTCTGCACAGTTTGATATTCAATCTCAGTCTCTGTCCCACTCCCCACTGTTCTGTACAGTTTGATATTCAATCTCAGTCTCTGTCCCACTCCCCACTGTTCTGTCCAGTTTGATATTCACTCTCAGTCCCTGTGCCACTCCCCACTGCTCTGTACAGTTTGATATTCACTCTCAGTCTCTGTCCCGCTCCCCACTGCTCTGCACAGTTTGATATTCACTCTCAGTCCCTGTCTCACTCCCCACTGTTCTGCACAGTTTGATATTCACTCTCAGTCCCTGTCTCACTCCCCACTGTTCTGTACAGTTTGATATTCAATCTCAGTCTCTGTCCCACTCCCCACTGTTCTGTCCAGTTTGATATTCACTCTCAGTCCCTGTCTCACTCCCCACTGTTCTGTACAGTTTGATATTCACTCTCAGTCCCTGTCCCACTCCCCACTGTTCTGTACAGTTTGATATTCACACTCAGTCCCTGTCCCACTCCCCACTGTTCTGTACAGTATGGTATTCACTCCCAGTCCCTGTCCCACTCCGTTCTGTTCTGTACAGTTTGATATTCACTCTGAATCCCTGTCCCACTCCCCACTGTTCTGCACAGTTTGATATTCACTCACAGTCCCTGTCCCACTCCCACTGTTCTGTACAGTTTGGTATTCACTCCCAGTCCCTGTCCCACTCCCCACTGTTCTGTACAGTTTGATATTCGATCTGAATCCCTGTCCCACTCCCCACTGTTCTGTACAGTTTGATATTCACTCTCAGTCTCTGTCCAACTCCCCACTGTTCTGTACAGTTTGATATTCACACTCAGTCCCTGTCCCACTCCCCACTGTTCTGTACAGTTTGGTATTCACTCTCAGTCGCTGTCCCACTCCCCACTGTTCTGTACAGTTTGGTATTCACACTCAGTCCCTGTCCCACTCCCACTGTTCTGTACAGTCTGATATTCACTCCCAGTCCCTGTCCCACTCCGCTCTGTTCTGTGCAGTTTGATATTCACTCTGAATCCCTGTCCCACACCCACTGTTCTGTGCAGTTTGATATTCACTCACAGTCCCGGTCCCACTCCCCACTGTTCTGTACAGTTTGATATTCACTCTCAGTCTCTGTCCCACTCCCACTGTTCTGTACAGTTTGATATTCACCCTCAGTCCATGTCCCACTCCCCACTGTTCTGTTCAGTTTGATATTCACACTCAGTCCCTGTCCCACGCCCACTGTTCTGTACAGTTTGGTATTCACTCCCAGTCCCTGTCCCACTCCGCTCTGTTCTGGACAGTTTGATATTCACTCTGAATCCCTGTCCCACTCCCCACTGTTCTGTTCAGTTTGATATTCACTCTCACTCTCTGTTCCATTCCCCACTGTTCTGTACAGTTTGATATTCACTCTCAGTCCCTGTCCCACTCCCCACTGTTCTGTACAATTTGATATTCACTCTCAGTCTCTGTGCCACTCCCCAGTGTTCTGTACAGTTTGATATTCAAACTCAGTCTCTGTGCCACTCCCCACTGTTCTGTACAGTTTGAAATTCACTCTCAGTTCCTGTCCCACTCACCAGTGTCCTGTACAGTTTGATATTCAAACTCAGTCCCTGTCCCACTCCGCTCTGTTCTGTACAGTTTGATATTCACTCTCAGTCCCTGTCTCACTCCCCACTGTTCTGTACAGTTTGATATTCAATCTCAGTCTCTGTCCCACTCCCCACTGTTCTGTCCAGTTTGATATTCACTCTCAGTCCCTGTCTCACTCCCCACTGTTCTGTACAGTTTGATATTCAATCTCAGTCTCTGTGCCACTCCCCACTGTTCTGTACAGTTTGAAATTCACTCTCAGTTCCTGTCCCACTCACCAGTGTCCTGTACAGTTTGATATTCAGTCTCAGTCTCTGTCCCACTCACAGTTTCATATTCACTCTCAGTCCCTGTCCCGCTCCCCTCTGCTCTGCACAGTTTGCTATTCAATCTCAGTCTCTGTCCCACTCCCCACTGTTCTGTACAGTTTGATATTCACTCTCAGTCCCTGTCTCACTCCCCACTGTTCTGTACAGTTTGATATTCACTCTCAGTCCCTGTCTCACTCCCCACTGTTCTGTACAGTTTGATATTCAATCTCAGTCTCTGTCCCACTCCCCACTGTTCTGTCCAGTTTGATATTCACTCTCAGTCCCTGTCTCACTCCCCACTGTTCTGTCCAGTTTGATATTCACTCTCAGTCCCTGTCCCACTCCCCACTGTTCTGTCCAGTTTGATATTCACTCTCAGTCCCTGTCCCACTCCCCACTGTTCTGTACAGTTTGATATTCACTCTCAGTCCCTGTGCCACTCCCCACTGTTCTGTACAGTTTGATATTCAATCTCAGTCTCTGTGCCACTCCCCACTGTTCTGTCCAGTTTGATATTCACTCTCAGTCCCTGTCTCACTCCCCACTGTTCTGTACAGTTTGATATTCACTCTCAGTCCCTGTCTCACTCCCCACTGTTCTGTACAGTTTGATATTCACTCTCAGTCTCTGTCCCACTTCCCACTGTTCTGTACAGTTTGATATTCACTCTCAGTTTTTGTCCCACTCCCCACTGTGTGTACAGTTTGATATTCACTCTCAGTCTCTGTCCCACTCCCCACTGTTCTCTGCAGTTTGATATTCACTCTCAGTTTTTGTCCCACTCCCCACTGTGTGTACAGTTTGATATTCACTCTCAGCATCTGTCCCACTCCCCACTGTTCTCTGCAGTTTGATATTCACTCTCAGTTTTTGTCCCACTCCCCACTGTGTGTACAGTTTGATATTCACTCTCAGTCTCTGTCCCACTCCCCACTGTTCTGTACAGATTGATATTCACTCTCAGTCTCTGTCCCACTCACAGTTTGCTATTCATTCTCAGTTTCTCTCCCACTCCCCACTGTTCTGTACAGTTTGATGTTCACTCTCAGTCCCTGTCCCACTCCCCCCTGTTCTGTACAGTTTGATATTCACACTCAGTCCCTGTCCCACTCCCACTGTTCTGTACAGTTTGGTATTCACTCCCAGTCCCTGTCCCACTCCGCTCTGTTCTGTCCAGTTTGATATTCACCCTGAATCCCTGTCCCACTCCCCACTGTGTGTACAGTTTGATATTCACTCTCTGTCTCTGTCCCACTCCCCACTGTTCTGTACAGTTTGATATTCATTCTCAGTCCCTGTCCCACTCACAGTTTGCTATTCATTCTCAGTTTCTGTCCCACTCCCCACTGTTCTGTACAGTTTGACTTTCAAACTCAGTCTCTTTCCCACTCCCCACTGTTCTGTACAGTTTGATATTCACTCACAGTCCCGGTCACACTCCCCACTGTTCTGTACCGTTTGATATTCACGCTCAGTCTCTGTCCCACTCCCACTGTTCTGTACAGTTTGATACTCACTCTGAGTCCCTGTCCCACTCCGCGCTGTTCTGTACAGTTTGATATTCACTCTCAGTCTCTGTCCCACTCCCCACTGTACTGTAAAATTTGATATTCACTCTCAGTCTCTGTGCCACTCCCCAGTGGTCTGTTCAGTTTGATATTCAAACTCAGTCCCTGTCCCACTCCCACTGTTCTGTACAGTTTGATATTCACTCTCAGTTTCTGTCCCAAACTCCACTGTTCTGTGCAATTTGAAATTCACTCTCAGTTCCTGTCCCACTCACCAGTGTCCTGTACAGTTTGATATTCAGTCTCAGTCTCTGTCCCACTCACTGTTTCATATTCACTCTCAGTCCCTGTCCCGCTCCCCTCTGCTCTGCACAGTTTGAGATTCAATCTCAGTCTCTGTCCCACTCCCCACTGTTCTGTCCAGTTTGATATTCACTCTCAGTCCCTGTCTCACTCCCCACTGTTCTGTACAGTTTGATATTCACTCTCAGTCCCTGTCTCACTCCCCACTGTTCTGTACAGTTTGATATTCAATCTCAGTCCCTGTCCCACTGCGCACTGTTCTGTACAGTTTGCTGTTCACTCTCAGTCTCTGTCCCACTCCCCACTGTACTGTAAAATTTGATATTCACTCTCAGTCTCTGTGCCACTCCCCAGTGGTCTGTTCAGTTTGATATTCAAACTCAGTCCCTGTCCCACTCCCACTGTTCTGTACAGTTTGATATTCACTCTCAGTTTCTGTCCCAAACTCCACTGTTCTGTGCAATTTGAAATGCACTCTCAGTTCCTGTCCCACTCACCAGTGTCCTGTACAGTTTGATCTTCAGTCTCAGTCTCTGTCCCACTCACTGTTTCATATTCACTCTCAGTCCCTGTCCCGCTCCCCACTGCTCTGCACAGTTTGAGATTCAATCTCAGTCTCTGTCCCACTCCCCACTGTTCTGTCCAGTTTGATATTCACTCTCAGTCCCTGTCTCACTCCCCACTGTTCTGTACAGTTTGATATTCACTCTCAGTCCCTGTCTCACTCCCCACTGTTCTGTACAGTTTGATATTCACTCTCAGTCCCTGTCCCACTCCCCTCTGCTCTGCACAGTTTGAGATTCAATCTCAGTCTCTGTCCCACTCCCCACTGTTCTGTCCAGTTTGATATTCACTCTCAGTCCCTGTCTCACTCCCCACTGTTCTGTACAGTTTGATATTCACTCTCAGTCCCTGTCTCACTCCCCACTGTTCTGTACAGTTTGATATTCAATCTCAGTCTCTGTCCCACTCCCCACTGTTCTGTACAGTTTGATATTCACTCTCAGTTTCTGTCCCAAACTCCACTGTTCTGTGCAATTTGAAATTCACTCTCAGTTCCTGTCCCACTCACCAGTGTCCTGTACAGTTTGATCTTCAGTCTCAGTCTCTGTCCCACTCACTGTTTCATATTCACTCTCAGTCCCTGTCCCGCTCCCCACTGCTCTGCACAGTTTGAGATTCAATCTCAGTCTCTGTCCCACTCCCCACTGTTCTGTCCAGTTTGATATTCACTCTCAGTCCCTGTCTCACTCCCCACTGTTCTGTACAGTTTGATATTCACTCTCAGTCCCTGTCTCACTCCCCACTGTTCTGTACAGTTTGATATTCACTCTCAGTCCCTGTCCCACTCCCCTCTGCTCTGCACAGTTTGAGATTCAATCTCAGTCTCTGTCCCACTCCCCACTGTTCTGTACAGTTTGATATTCACTCTCAGTCCTTGTCCCACTCCCCACTGTTCTCTCCAGTTTGATATTCACTCACAGTCCTGGTCCCACTCCCCACTGTTCTGTACAGTTTGATATTCACTCTCAGTCCCTGTCCCACTCCGCACTGTTCTGCACAGTTTGATATTCAATCTCAGTCTCTGTCCCACTGCCCACTGTTCTGTACAGTTTGATTTTCAATCTCAGTCTCTGTCCCACTCCCCACTGTTCTGTACTGTTTGATATTCAATCTCAGTCTCTGTTCCACTCCCCACTGTTCTCTACAGTTTGACAGTCACTCTCAGTCTCTGTCCCAGTCCACATGTTCTGTCTAGTTTGATATTCACTCTCAGTCTCTGTCCCACTCCCCACTGTTCTGTACAGTTTGACATTGACTCCCAGTCTCTGTCCCAGTCCCCATGTTCTGTATAGTTTGATATTCAATCTCAGTCTCTGTCCCACTCCCCACTGTTCTGTACTGTTTGATATTCAATCTCAGTCTCTGTTCCACTCCCCACTGTTCTCTACAGTTTGACAGTCACTCTCAGTCTCTGTCCCAGTCCACATGTTCTGTCTAGTTTGATATTCACTCCCAGTCTCTGTCCCACTCCCACTGTTCTGTACAATTTGATATTCACTCTCAGTTTCTGTCCCACTCCCCACTGTTCTGTACAGTTTGACATTCACTCTCTGTCTCTGTCCCAGTCCCCACTGTTCTGTACAGTTTGATTTTCAATCTCAGTCTCTGTTCCACTCCCATTGTTCTGTCTAGTTTGATATTCAATCTCAGTCTCTGTCCCACTCCCCACTGTTCTCTACAGTTTGACAGTCACTCTCAGTCTCTGTCCCAGTCCACATGTTCTGTCTAGTTTGATATTCACTCTCAGTCTCTGTCCGACTCCCCACTGTTCTGTACAGTTTGACATTGACTCCCAGTCTCTGTCCCACTCCCACTGTTCTGTACAATTTGATATTCACTCTCAGTGTCTGTCCCACTCCCACTGTTCTGTACAGTTTGATATTCACTCTCAGTCCATGTCCCACTCCCCACTGTTCTGTACAGTTTGGTATTCACTCCCAGTCCCTGTCCCACTCCGCTCTGTTCTGGACAGTTTGATATTCACTCTGAATCCCTGTCCCATTCCCCACTGTTCTGTACAGTTTGATATTCACTCTCAGTCCCTGTACCACTCCCCACTGTTCTGTACAATTTGATATTCACTCTCAGTCTCTGTGCCACTCCCCACTGCTCTGTACAGTTTGATATTCACTCTCAGTCTCTGTCCCGCTCCCCACTGCTCTGCACAGTTTGATATTCAATCTCAGTCTCTGTCCCACTCCCCACTGTTCTGTACAGTTTGATATTCAATCTCAGTCTCTGTCCCACTCCCCACTGTTCTGTCCAGTTTGATATTCACTCTCAGTCCCTGTGCCACTCCCCACTGCTCTGTACAGTTTGATATTCACTCTCAGTCTCTGTCCCGCTCCCCACTGCTCTGCACAGTTTGATATTCACTCTCAGTCCCTGTCTCACTCCCCACTGTTCTGCACAGTTTGATATTCACTCTCAGTCCCTGTCTCACTCCCCACTGTTCTGTACAGTTTGATATTCAATCTCAGTCTCTGTCCCACTCCCCACTGTTCTGTCCAGTTTGATATTCACTCTCAGTCCCTGTCTCACTCCCCACTGTTCTGTACAGTTTGATATTCACTCTCAGTCCCTGTCCCACTCCCCACTGTTCTGTACAGTTTGATATTCACACTCAGTCCCTGTCCCACTCCCCACTGTTCTGTACAGTATGGTATTCACTCCCAGTCCCTGTCCCACTCCGTTCTGTTCTGTACAGTTTGATATTCACTCTGAATCCCTGTCCCACTCCCCACTGTTCTGCACAGTTTGATATTCACTCACAGTCCCTGTCCCACTCCCACTGTTCTGTACAGTTTGGTATTCACTCCCAGTCCCTGTCCCACTCCCCACTGTTCTGTACAGTTTGATATTCGATCTGAATCCCTGTCCCACTCCCCACTGTTCTGTACAGTTTGATATTCACTCTCAGTCTCTGTCCAACTCCCCACTGTTCTGTACAGTTTGATATTCACACTCAGTCCCTGTCCCACTCCCCACTGTTCTGTACAGTTTGGTATTCACTCTCAGTCGCTGTCCCACTCCCCACTGTTCTGTACAGTTTGGTATTCACACTCAGTCCCTGTCCCACTCCCACTGTTCTGTACAGTCTGATATTCACTCCCAGTCCCTGTCCCACTCCGCTCTGTTCTGTGCAGTTTGATATTCACTCTGAATCCCTGTCCCACACCCACTGTTCTGTGCAGTTTGATATTCACTCACAGTCCCGGTCCCACTCCCCACTGTTCTGTACAGTTTGATATTCACTCTCAGTCTCTGTCCCACTCCCACTGTTCTGTACAGTTTGATATTCACCCTCAGTCCATGTCCCACTCCCCACTGTTCTGTTCAGTTTGATATTCACACTCAGTCCCTGTCCCACGCCCACTGTTCTGTACAGTTTGGTATTCACTCCCAGTCCCTGTCCCACTCCGCTCTGTTCTGGACAGTTTGATATTCACTCTGAATCCCTGTCCCACTCCCCACTGTTCTGTTCAGTTTGATATTCACTCTCACTCTCTGTTCCATTCCCCACTGTTCTGTACAGTTTGATATTCACTCTCAGTCCCTGTCCCACTCCCCACTGTTCTGTACAATTTGATATTCACTCTCAGTCTCTGTGCCACTCCCCAGTGTTCTGTACAGTTTGATATTCAAACTCAGTCTCTGTGCCACTCCCCACTGTTCTGTACAGTTTGAAATTCACTCTCAGTTCCTGTCCCACTCACCAGTGTCCTGTACAGTTTGATATTCAAACTCAGTCCCTGTCCCACTCCGCTCTGTTCTGTACAGTTTGATATTCACTCTCAGTCCCTGTCTCACTCCCCACTGTTCTGTACAGTTTGATATTCAATCTCAGTCTCTGTCCCACTCCCCACTGTTCTGTCCAGTTTGATATTCACTCTCAGTCCCTGTCTCACTCCCCACTGTTCTGTACAGTTTGATATTCAATCTCAGTCTCTGTGCCACTCCCCACTGTTCTGTACAGTTTGAAATTCACTCTCAGTTCCTGTCCCACTCACCAGTGTCCTGTACAGTTTGATATTCAGTCTCAGTCTCTGTCCCACTCACAGTTTCATATTCACTCTCAGTCCCTGTCCCGCTCCCCTCTGCTCTGCACAGTTTGCTATTCAATCTCAGTCTCTGTCCCACTCCCCACTGTTCTGTACAGTTTGATATTCACTCTCAGTCCCTGTCTCACTCCCCACTGTTCTGTACAGTTTGATATTCACTCTCAGTCCCTGTCTCACTCCCCACTGTTCTGTACAGTTTGATATTCAATCTCAGTCTCTGTCCCACTCCCCACTGTTCTGTCCAGTTTGATATTCACTCTCAGTCCCTGTCCCTCTCCCCACTGTTCTGTCCAGTTTGATATTCACTCTCAGTCCCTGTCTCACTCCCCACTGTTCTGTACAGTTTGATATTCAATCTCAGTCTCTGTCCCACTCCCCACTGTTCTGTCCAGTTTGATATTCACTCTCAGTCCCTGTCCCACTCCCCACTGTTCTGTCCAGTTTGATATTCACTCTCAGTCCCTGTCCCACTCCCCACTGTTCTGTACAGTTTGATATTCACTCTCAGTCCCTGTGCCACTCCCCACTGTTCTGTACAGTTTGATATTCAATCTCAGTCTCTGTGCCACTCCCCACTGTTCTGTCCAGTTTGATATTCACTCTCAGTCCCTGTCTCACTCCCCACTGTTCTGTACAGTTTGATATTCACTCTCAGTCCCTCTCTCACTCCCCACTGTTCTGTACAGTTTGATATTCACTCTCAGTCTCTGTCCCACTTCCCACTGTTCTGTACAGTTTGATATTCACTCTCAGTTTTTGTCCCACTCCCCACTGTGTGTACAGTTTGATATTCACTCTCAGTCTCTGTCCCACTCCCCACTGTTCTCTGCAGTTTGATATTCACTCTCAGTTTTTGTCCCACTCCCCACTGTGTGTACAGTTTGATATTCACTCTCAGCATCTGTCCCACTCCCCACTGTTCTCTGCAGTTTGATATTCACTCTCAGTTTTTGTCCCACTCCCCACTGTGTGTACAGTTTGATATTCACTCTCAGTCTCTGTCCCACTCCCCACTGTTCTGTACAGATTGATATTCACTCTCAGTCTCTGTCCCACTCACAGTTTGCTATTCATTCTCAGTTTCTCTCCCACTCCCCACTGTTCTGTACAGTTTGATGTTCACTCTCAGTCCCTGTCCCACTCCCCCCTGTTCTGTACAGTTTGATATTCACACTCAGTCCCTGTCCCACTCCCACTGTTCTGTACAGTTTGGTATTCACTCCCAGTCCCTGTCCCACTCCGCTCTGTTCTGTCCAGTTTGATATTCACCCTGAATCCCTGTCCCACTCCCCACTGTGTGTACAGTTTGATATTCACTCTCTGTCTCTGTCCCACTCCCCACTGTTCTGTACAGTTTGATATTCATTCTCAGTCCCTGTCCCACTCACAGTTTGCTATTCATTCTCAGTTTCTGTCCCACTCCCCACTGTTCTGTACAGTTTGACTTTCAAACTCAGTCTCTTTCCCACTCCCCACTGTTCTGTACAGTTTGATATTCACTCACAGTCCCGGTCACACTCCCCACTGTTCTGTACCGTTTGATATTCACGCTCAGTCTCTGTCCCACTCCCACTGTTCTGTACAGTTTGATACTCACTCTGAGTCCCTGTCCCACTCCGCGCTGTTCTGTACAGTTTGATATTCACTCTCAGTCTCTGTCCCACTCCCCACTGTACTGTAAAATTTGATATTCACTCTCAGTCTCTGTGCCACTCCCCAGTGGTCTGTTCAGTTTGATATTCAAACTCAGTCCCTGTCCCACTCCCACTGTTCTGTACAGTTTGATATTCACTCTCAGTTTCTGTCCCAAACTCCACTGTTCTGTGCAATTTGAAATTCACTCTCAGTTCCTGTCCCACTCACCAGTGTCCTGTACAGTTTGATATTCAGTCTCAGTCTCTGTCCCACTCACTGTTTCATATTCACTCTCAGTCCCTGTCCCGCTCCCCTCTGCTCTGCACAGTTTGAGATTCAATCTCAGTCTCTGTCCCACTCCCCACTGTTCTGTCCAGTTTGATATTCACTCTCAGTCCCTGTCTCACTCCCCACTGTTCTGTACAGTTTGATATTCACTCTCAGTCCCTGTCTCACTCCCCACTGTTCTGTACAGTTTGATATTCAATCTCAGTCCCTGTCCCACTGCGCACTGTTCTGTACAGTTTGCTGTTCACTCTCAGTCTCTGTCCCACTCCCCACTGTACTGTAAAATTTGATATTCACTCTCAGTCTCTGTGCCACTCCCCAGTGGTCTGTTCAGTTTGATATTCAAACTCAGTCCCTGTCCCACTCCCACTGTTCTGTACAGTTTGATATTCACTCTCAGTTTCTGTCCCAAACTCCACTGTTCTGTGCAATTTGAAATGCACTCTCAGTTCCTGTCCCACTCACCGGTGTCCTGTACAGTTTGATCTTCAGTCTCAGTCTCTGTCCCACTCACTGTTTCATATTCACTCTCAGTCCCTGTCCCGCTCCCCACTGCTCTGCACAGTTTGAGATTCAATCTCAGTCTCTGTCCCACTCCCCACTGTTCTGTCCAGTTTGATATTCACTCTCAGTCCCTGTCTCACTCCCCACTGTTCTGTACAGTTTGATATTCACTCTCAGTCCCTGTCTCACTCCCCACTGTTCTGTACAGTTTGATATTCACTCTCAGTCCCTGTCCCACTCCCCTCTGCTCTGCACAGTTTGAGATTCAATCTCAGTCTCTGTCCCACTCCCCACTGTTCTGTCCAGTTTGATATTCACTCTCAGTCCCTGTCTCACTCCCCACTGTTCTGTACAGTTTGATATTCACTCTCAGTCCCTGTCTCACTCCCCACTGTTCTGTACAGTTTGAGATTCAATCTCAGTCTCTGTCCCACTCCCCACTGTTCTGTCCAGTTTGATATTCACTCTCAGTCCCTGTCTCACTCCCCACTGTTCTGTACAGTTTGATATTCACTCTCAGTCCCTGTCTCACTCCCCACTGTTCTGTACAGTTTGATATTCACTCTCAGTCCCTGTCCCACTCCCCTCTGCTCTGCACAGTTTGAGATTCAATCTCAGTCTCTGTCCCACTCCCCACTGTTCTGTACAGTTTGATATTCACTCTCAGTCCTTGTCCCACTCCCCACTGTTCTCTCCAGTTTGATATTCACTCTCAGTCCCTGTCTCACTCCCCACTGTTCTGTACAGTTTGATATTCACTCTCAGTCCCTGTCTCACTCCCCACTGTTCTGTACAGTTTGATATTCAATCTCAGTCTCTGTCCCACTCCCCACTGTTCTGTCCAGTTTGATATTCACTCTCAGTCCCTGTCTCACTCCCCACTGTTCTGTACAGTTTGATATTCACTCTCAGTCCCTGTCCCACTCCCCACTGCTCTGGACAGTTTGATATTCACTCTCAGTCTCTGTCCCACTCCACACTGTTCTGTACAGTTTGATATTCACTCTCAGTTTTTGTCCCACTCCCCACTGTGTGTACAGTTTGATATTCACTCTCAGTCTCTGTCCCACTCCCCACTGTTCTCTGCAGTTTGATATTCACTCTCAGTTTTTGTCCCACTCCCCACTGTGTGTACAGTTTGATATTCACTCTCAGTCTCTGTCCCACTCCCCACTGTTCTCTGCAGTTTGATATTCACTCTCAGTTTTTGTCCCACTCCCCACTGTGTGTACAGTTTGATATTCACTCTCAGTCTCTGTCCCACTCCCCACTGTTCTCTGCAGTTTGATATTCACTCTCAGTTTTTGTCCCACTCCCCACTGTGTGTACAGTTTGATATTCACTCTCAGTCTCTGTCCCACTCCCCACTGTTCTCTGCAGTTTGATATTCACTCTCAGTTTTTGTCCCACTCCCCACTGTGTGTACAGTTTGATATTCACTCTCAGTCTCTGTCCCACTCCCCACTGTTCTGTACAGATTGATAT
This sequence comes from Heterodontus francisci, assembly GCF_036365525.1. Taxonomy (NCBI): domain Eukaryota; kingdom Metazoa; phylum Chordata; class Chondrichthyes; order Heterodontiformes; family Heterodontidae; genus Heterodontus; species Heterodontus francisci. Next base: position 206,705,140 of record NC_090373.1, on the reverse strand, counting down.
TCACTCTCAGTCTCTGTCCCACTCACAGTTTGCTATTCATTCTCAGTTTCTCTCCCACTCCCCACTGTTCTGTACAGTTTGATGTTCCCTCTCAGTCCCTGTCCCACTCCCCCCTGTTCTGTACAGTTTGATATTCACACTCAGTCCCTGTCCCACTCCCACTGTTCTGTACAGTTTGGTATTCACTCCCAGTCCCTGTCCCACTCCGCTCTGTTCTGTCCAGTTTGATATTCACTCTGAATCCCTGTCCCACTCCCCACTGTGTGTACAGTTTGATATTCACTCTCAGTCTCTGTTCCACTCCCCACTGTTCTGTACAATTTGATATTCACTCTCAGTCTCTGTCCCAGTCCCCACTGTTCTGTACAGTTTGATATTCACTCTCAGTCCCTGTCCCACTCCCCACTGTTCTGTCCAGTTTGATATTCACTCACAGTCCCGGTCACACTCCCCACTGTTCTGTACAGTTTGATATTCACGCTCAGTCTCTGTCCCACTCCCACTGTTCTGTACAGTTTGATATTCACTCACAGTCTCTGTCCTACTCCCCACTGTTCTGTACACTTTGATATTCACTCTCAGTCCCTGTCCCACTCCCCACTGTTCTGTACAGTTTGATATTCACTCTCATTCCCTGTCCCACTCCCACTGTTCTGTACAGTTTGATATTCACTCTCAGTCCCTGTCCCACTCCGCGCTGTTCTGTACAGTTTGATATTCACGCTCAGTCTCTGTCCCACTGCGCACTGTTCTGTACAGTTTGAATTTCACTCTCAGTTCATGTCCCACTCACCAGTGTCCTGTACAGTTTGATATTCGTTCTCAGTTCCTGTCCCATTCCGCACTGTTCTGTACAGTTTGATGTTCACTCTCAGTCTCTGTCCCACTCCCCACTGTTCTGTACAGTTTGACATTCAAACTCAGTCTCTTTCCCACTCCCCTCTGTTCTGGACAATTTGATATTCACTCTCAGTCTCTGTCCCACTCCCCACTGTTCTGTACAGTTTGATATTCACACTCAGTCCCTGTACCACTCCCACTCTTCTGTACAGTTTGGTATTCACTCCCAGTCCCTGTCCCACTCCGCTCTGTTCTGTACAGTTTGATATTCAGTCTGAATCCCTGTCCCACTCCCCACTGTTCTGTACAGTTTGATATTCACTCACAGTCCCGGTCCCACTCCCCACTGTTCTGTACAGTTTGGTATTCACTCTCAGTCCCTGTCCCACTCCCCACTGTTCTGTACAGTTTGACATTCACTCAAAGTCCCGGTCCCGCTCCCACTGTTCTGTACAGTTTGACATTCACTCTCAGTCTCTGTCCCAGTCCCCATGTTCTGTCCAGTTTGATATTTACTCTCAGTCCCTGTCCCACTCCCCACTGTTCTGTACAGTTTGATATTCAATCTCAGTCTCTGTCCCACTCCCACTGTTCTGTCCAGTTTGATATTCACTCACAGTCCTGGTCCCACTCCCCACTGTTCTGTACAGTTTGATATTCACTCTCAGTCCCTGTCCCACTCCGCACTGTTCTGCACAGTTTGATATTCAATCTCAGTCTCTGTCCCACTGCCCACTGTTCTGTACAGTTTGATTTTCAATCTCAGTCTCTGTCCCACTCCCCACTGTTCTGTACTGTTTGATATTCAATCTCAGTCTCTGTTCCACTCCCCACTGTTCTCTACAGTTTGACAGTCACTCTCAGTCTCTGTCCCAGTCCACATGTTCTGTCTAGTTTGATATTCACTCTCAGTCTCTGTCCGACTCCCCACTGTTCTGTACAGTTTGACATTGACTCCCAGTCTCTGTCCCAGTCCCAATGTTCTGTATAGTTTGATATTCAATCTCAGTCTCTGTCCCACTCCCCACTGTTCTGTACTGTTTGATATTCAATCTCAGTCTCTGTTCCACTCCCCACTGTTCTCTACAGTTTGACAGTCACTCTCAGTCTCTGTCCCAGTCCACATGTTCTGTCTAGTTTGATATTCACTCCCAGTCTCTGTCCCACTCCCCACTGTTCTGTACAATTTGATATTCACTCTCAGTTTCTGTCCCACTCCCCACTGTTCTGTACAGTTTGACATTCACTCTCTGTCTCTGTCCCAGTCCCCACTGTTCTGTACAGTTTGATTTTCAATCTCAGTCTCTGTTCCACTCCCATTGTTCTGTCTAGTTTGATATTCAATCTCAGTCTCTGTCCCACTCCCCACTGTTCTCTACAGTTTGACAGTCACTCTCAGTCTCTGTCCCAGTCCACATGTTCTGTCTAGTTTGATATTCACTCTCAGTCTCTGTCCGACTCCCCACTGTTCTGAACAGTTTGACATTGACTCCCAGTCTCTGTCCCACTCCCACTGTTCTGTACAATTTGATATTCACTCTCAGTTTCTGTCCCACTCCCCACTGTTCTGTACAGTTTGGTATTCAATTTCAGTCCCTGTCCCACTCCCCACTGTTCTGTCCAGTTTGGTATTCACTTTCAGTCCCTGTCCCACTCCGCACTGTTCTGTACAGTTTGATATTCAATCTCAGTCTCTGTTCCACTCCCCACTGTTCTCTACAGTTTGACAGTCACTCTCAGTCTCTGTCCCAGTCCACATGTTCTGTCTAGTTTGATATTCACTCTCAGTCTCTGTCCGACTCCCCACTGTTCTGTACAGTTTGATATTCAATCTCAGTCTCTGTCCCACTCCCCACTGTTCTGTACTGTTTGATATTCAATCTCAGTCTCTGTTCCACTCCCCACTGTTCTCTACAGTTTGACAGTCACTCTCAGTCTCTGTCCCAGTCCACATGTTCTGTCTAGTTTGATATTCACTCTCAGTCTCTGTCCGACTCCCCACTGTTCTGTACAGTTTGACATTGACTCCCAGTCTCTGTCCCACTCCCACTGTTGTGTACAATTTGATATTCACTCTCAGTTTCTGTCCCACTCCCCACTGTTCTGTACAGTTTGACATTCACTCTCTGTCTCTGTCCCAGTCCCCACTGTTCTGTACAGTTTGATTTTCAATCTCAGTCTCTGTCCCACTCCCATTGTTCTGTCTAGTTTGATATTCAATCTCAGTCTCTGTCCCACTCCCCACTGTTCTGTACTGTTTGATATTCAATCTCAGTCTCTGTTCCACTCCCCACTGTTCTCTACAGTTTGATATTCACACTCAGTCCCTGTCCCACTCCGCTCTGTTCTGTCCAGTTTGATATTCACTCTGAATCCCTGTCCCACTCCCCACTGTTCTGTACAGTTTGATATTCATTCTCAGTCCCTGTCCCACTCACAGTTTGCTATTCATTCTCAGTTTCTGTCCCACTCCCCACTGTTCTGTACAGTTTGACTTTCAAACTCAGTCTCTTTCCCACTCCCCACTGTTCTGTACAGTTTGATATTCACTCACAGTCCCGGTCACACTCCCCACTGTTCTGTACCGTTTGATATTCACGCTCAGTCTCTGTCCCACTCCCACTGTTCTGTACAGTTTGATACTCACTCTGAGTCCCTGTCCCACTCCGCGCTGTTCTGTACAGTTTGATATTCACTCTCAGTCCCTGTCCCACTGCGCACTGTTCTGTACAGTTTGATATTCACTCTCAGTCTCTGTCCCACTCACCAGTGTCCTGTACAGTTTGATGTTCGTTCTCAGTTCCTGTCCCACTCCGCACTGTTCTGTACAGTTTGATGTTCACTCTCAGTCTCTGTCCCACTCCCCACTGTTCTGTAAAATTTGATATTCACTCTCAGTCTCTGTGCCACTCCCCAGTGTTCTGTTCAGTTTGATATTCAAACTCAGTCCCTGTCCCACTCCCACTGTTCTGTACAGTTTGATATTCATTCTCAGTTTCTGTCCCAAACTCCACTGTTCTGTGCAGTTTGAAATTCACTCTCAGTTCCTGTCCCACTCACCAGTGTCCTGTACAGTTTGATATTCAGTCTCAGTCTCTGTCCCACTCACTGTTTCATATTCACTCTCAGTCCCTGTCCCGCTCCCCTCTGCTCTGCACAGTTTGAGATTCAATCTCAGTCTCTGTCCCACTCCCCACTGTTCTGTCCAGTTTGATATTCACTCTCAGTCCCTGTCTCACTCCCCACTGTTCTGTACAGTTTGATATTCAATCTCAGTCTCTGTCCCACTCCCCACTGTTCTGTCCAGTTTGATATTCAATCTCAGTCTCTGTCTCACTCCCCACTGTTCTGTACAGTTTGATATTCACTCTCAGTCCCTGTCTCACTCCCCACTGTTCTGTACAGTTTGATATTCAATCTCAGTCTCTGTCCCACTCCCCACTGTTCTGTACAGTTTGATATTCAATCTCAGTCTCTGTCCCACTCCCCACTGTTCTGTCCAGTTTGATATTCACTCTCAGTCCCTGTCTCACTCCCCACTGTTCTGTACAGTTTGATATTCACTCTCAGTCCCTGTCCCACTCCCCACTGCTCTGGACAGTTTGATATTCACTCTCAGTCTCTGTCCCACTCCACACTGTTCTGTACAGTTTGATATTCACTCTCAGTTTTTGTCCCACTCCCCACTGTGTGTACAGTTTGATATTCACTCTCAGTCTCTGTCCCACTCCCCACTGTTCTCTGCAGTTTGATATTCACTCTCAGTTTTTGTCCCACTCCCCACTGTGTGTACAGTTTCATATTCACTCTCAGTCTCTGTCCCACTCCCCACTGTTCTCTGCAGTTTGATATTCACTCTCAGTTTTTGTCCCACTCCCCACTGTGTGTACAGTTTGATATTCACTCTCAGTCTCTGTCCCACTCCCCCCTGTTCTGTACAGTTTGATATTCACACTCAGTCCCTGTCCCACTCCCACTGTTCTGTACAGTTTGGTATTCACTCCCAGTCCCTGTCCCACTCCGCTCTGTTCTGTACAGTTTGATGTTCACTCTCAGTCTCTGTCCCACTCCCCCTGTTCTGTACAGTTTGATATTCGTTCTCAGTTCCTGTCCCATTCCGCACTGTTCTGTACAGTTTGATGTTCACTCTCAGTCTCTGTCCCACTCCCCACTGTTCTGTACAGTTTGACATTCAAACTCAGTCTCTTTCCCACTCCCCTCTGTTCTGGACAATTTGATATTCACTCTCAGTCTCTGTCCCACTCCCCACTGTTCTGTACAGTTTGATATTCACACTCAGTCCCTGTACCACTCCCACTCTTCTGTACAGTTTGGTATTCACTCCCAGTCCCTGTCCCACTCCGCTCTGTTCTGTACAGTTTGATATTCACTCTGAATCCCTGTCCCACTCCCCACTGTTCTGTACAGTTTGATATTCACTCACAGTCCCGGTCCCACTCCCCACTGTTCTGCACAGTTTGATATTCACTCAAAGTCCCGGTCCCACTCCCACTGTTCTGTACAGTTTGGTATTCACTCTCAGTCCCTGTCCCACTCCCCACTGTTCTGTACAGTTTGACATTCACTCAAAGTCCCGGTCCCGCTCCCACTGTTCTGTACAGTTTGACATTCACTCTCAGTCTCTGTCCCAGTCCCCATGTTCTGTCCAGTTTGATATTTACTCTCAGTCCCTGTCCCACTCCCCACTGTTCTGTACAGTTTGATATTCAATCTCAGTCTCTGTCCCACTCCCACTGTTCTGTCCAGTTTGATATTCACTCACAGTCCTGGTCCCACTCCCCACTGTTCTGTACAGTTTGATATTCACTCTCAGTCCCAGTCCCACTCCGCACTGTTCTGCACAGTTTGATATTCAATCTCAGTCTCTGTCCCACTGCCCACTGTTCTGTACAGTTTGATTTTCAATCTCAGTCTCTGTCCCACTCCCCACTGTTCTGTACTGTTTGATATTCAATCTCAGTCTCTGTTCCACTCCCCACTGTTCTCTACAGTTTGACAGTCACTCTCAGTCTCTGTCCCAGTCCACATGTTCTGTCTAGTTTGATATTCACTCTCAGTCTCTGTCCGACTCCCCACTGTTCTGTACAGTTTGACATTGACTCCCAGTCTCTGTCCCAGTCCCCATGTTCTGTATAGTTTGATATTCAATCTCAGTCTCTGTCCCACTCCCCACTGTTCTGTACTGTTTGATATTCAATCTCAGTCTCTGTTCCACTCCCCACTGTTCTCTACAGTTTGACAGTCACTCTCAGTCTCTGTCCCAGTCCACATGTTCTGTCTAGTTTGATATTCACTCTCAGTCTCTGTCCGACTCCCCACTGTTCTGTACAGTTTGACATTGACTCCCAGTCTCTGTCCCACTCCCACTGTTCTGTACAATTTGATATTCACTCTCAGTTTCTGTCCCACTCCCCACTGTTCTGTACAGTTTGACATTCACTCTCTGTCTCTGTCCCTGTCCCCACTGTTCTGTACAGTTTGATTTTCAATCTCAGTCTCTGTCCCACTCCCATTGTTCTGTCTAGTTTGATATTCAATCTCAGTCTCTGTCCCACTCCCCACTGTTCTGTACTGTTTGATATTCAATCTCAGTCTCTGTTCCACTCCCCACTGTTCTCTACAGTTTGACAGTCACTCTCAGTCTCTGTCCCAGTCCACATGTTCTGTCTAGTTTGATATTCACTCTCAGTCTCTGTCCGACTCCCCACTGTTCTGTACAGTTTGACATTGACTCCCAGTCTCTGTCCCAGTCCCCATGTTCTGCATAGTTCGATATTCAATCTCAGTCTCTCTCCCACTCCCACTGTTCTGTACAATTTGATATTCACTCTCAGTTTCTGTCCCACTCCCCACTGTTCTGTACAGTTTGACATTCACTCTCTGTCTCTGTCCCAGTCCCCACTGTTCTGTACAGTTTGATTTTCAATCTCAGTCTCTGTCCCACTCCCCACTGTTCTGTACTGTTTGATATTCAATCTCAGTCTCTGTTCCACTCCCCACTGTTCTCTACAGTTTGACAGTCACTCTCAGTCTCTGTCCCAGTCCACATGTTCTGTCTAGTTTGATATTCACTCTCAGTCTCTGTCCGACTCCCCACTGTTCTGTACAGTTTGACATTGACTCCCAGTCTCTGTCCCAGTCCCCATGTTCTGTATAGTTTGATATTCAATCTCAGTCTCTGTCCCACTCCCCACTGTTCTGTACTGTTTGATATTCAATCTCAGTCTCTGTTCCACTCCCCACTGTTCTCTACAGTTTGACAGTCACTCTCAGTCTCTGTCCCAGTCCACATGTTCTGTCTAGTTTGATATTCACTCTCAGTCTCTGTCCGACTCCCCACTGTTCTGTACAGTTTGACATTGACTCCCAGTCTCTGTCCCACTCCCACTGTTCTGTACAATTTGATATTCACTCTCAGTTTCTGTCCCACTCCCCACTGTTCTGTACAGTTTGACATTCACTCTCTGTCTCTGTCCCAGTCCCCACTGTTCTGTACAGTTTGATTTTCAATCTCAGTCTCTGTCCCACTCCCATTGTTCTGTCTAGTTTGATATTCAATCTCAGTCTCTGTCCCACTCCCCACTGTTCTGTACTGTTTGATATTCAATCTCAGTCTCTGTTCCACTCCCCACTGTTCTCTACAGTTTGACAGTCACTCTCAGTCTCTGTCCCAGTCCACATGTTCTGTCTAGTTTGATATTCACTCTCAGTCTCTGTCCGACTCCCCACTGTTCTGTACAGTTTGACATTGACTCCCAGTCTCTGTCCCAGTCCCCATGTTCTGCATAGTTCGATATTCAATCTCAGTCTCTCTCCCACTCCCACTGTTCTGTACAATTTGATATTCACTCTCAGTTTCTGTCCCACTCCCCACTGTTCTGTACAGTTTGACATTCACTCTCTGTCTCTGTCCCAGTCCCCACTGTTCTGTACAGTTTGATTTTCAATCTCAGTCTCTGTCCCACTCCCATTGTTCTGTCTAGTTTGATATTCAATCTCAGTCTCTGTCCCACTCCCCACTGTTCTGTACTGTTTGATATTCAATCTCAGTCTCTGTTCCACTCCCCACTGTTCTCTACAGTTTGACAGTCACTCTCAGTCTCTGTCCCAGTCCACATGTTCTGTCTAGTTTGATATTCACTCTCAGTCTCTGTCCGACTCCCCACTGTTCTGTACAGTTTGACATTGACTCCCAGTCTCTGTCCCACTCCCACTGTTCTGTACAATTTGATATTCACTCTCAGTTTCTGTCCCACTCCCCACTGTTCTGTACAGTTTGACATTCACTCTCTGTCTCTGTCCCAGTCCCCACTGTTCTGTACAGTTTGATTTTCAATCTCAGTCTCTGTCCCACTCCCATTGTTCTGTCTAGTTTGATATTCAATCTCAGTCTCTGTCCCACTCCCCACTGTTCTGTACAGTTTGATATTCAATCTCAGTCTCTGTCCCACTCCCCACTGTTCTGTACTGTTTGATATTCAATCTCAGTCTCTGTTCCACTCCCCACTGTTCTCTACAGTTTGACAGTCACTCTCAGTCTCTGTCCCAGTCCACATGTTCTGTCTAGTTTGATATTCACTCTCAGTCTCTGTCCGACTCCCCACTGTTCTGAACAGTTTGATATTCACTCTCAGTTTCTGTCCCAGTCCACATGTTCTGTCTAGTTTGATATTCACTCCCAGTCTCTGTCCCACTCCCACTGTTCTGTACAGTTTGATATTCACTCTCAGTTTCTGTCCCACTCCCCACTGTCTGTACAGTTTGATATTCACTCTCAGTCCCTGTCCCACTCCCCACTGTTCTGTACAGTTTGATATTCACTCTCAGTTTCTGTCCCACTCCCCACTGTCTGTACAGTTTGATATTCACTCTCAGTCCCTGTCCCACTCCCCACTGTTCTGTACAGTTTGATATTCACTCTCAATCCCTGTCCGTCTCCCCACTGTTCTGTACAGTTTGATATTCACTGTCAGTCTCTGACCCACTGCCCAGTGTTCTGTACAGTTTGATATTCACTCACAGTCCCGGTCCCACTCCCCACTGTTCTGTACAGTTTGATATTCACTCTCAGTCCCTGTCCTACTCCCCACAGTTCTGTCCAGTTTGGTATTCACTTTCAGTCCCTGTCCCACTCCCCACTGTTCTGTACAGTTTGGTATTCACTTTCAGTCCCTGTCCCACTCCCCACTGTTCTGTACAGTTTGATATTCAATCTCAGTCTCTGTCCCACTCCCATTGTTCTGTCCAGTTTGATATTCAATCTCAGGCTCTGTCCCACTCCGACCGTTCTGTACAATTTGATATTCACTCTCAGTTTCTGTCCCACTCCCCACTGTTCTGTACAGTTTGACATTCACTCTCAGTCTCTGTCCCAGTCCCCACTGTTCTGTATAGTTTGATATTCAATCTCAGTCTCTGTCCCACTCCCCACTGTTCTGTACAGTTTGATATTCACTCTCAGTCTCTGTCCAACTCCCCACTGTTCTGTACAGTTTGATATTCACTCTCAGTCTCTGTCCCTCTCCCCACTGTTCTGTACAGTTTGATATTCACTCACAGTCCCTGTCCCACTCCCCACTGTTCTATGTAGTTTGATATTCAATCTCAGTCTCAATCCCACTCCCCACTGTTCTGTACAGTTTGGTATTCACTTTCAGTCCGTGTCCCACTCCCACTGTTATGTACAGTTTGGTATTCACTTTCAGTCCCTGTCCCACTCCCCACTGTTCTGTACAGTTTGGTATTCACTCACAGTCCCTGTCCCACTCCCCACTGTTCTGTACAGTTTGGTATTCACTCTCAGTCCCTGTCCCACTCCCCACTGTTCTGTACAGTTTGATATTCAATCTCAGTCTCTGTCCCACTCCCCACTGTTCTGTACAGTTTGGTATTCACTTTCAGTCCGTGTCCCACTCCCACTGTTCTGTACAGTTTGGTATTCACTCTCAGTCCCTGTCCCGCTCCCCACTGTTCTGTACAGTTTGGTATTCACTCTCAGTCCCTGTCCCACTCCCCACTGTTCTGTACAGTTTGATATTCACTCTCAGTCTCTGTCCCACTCCCCACTGTTCTGTACAGTTTGGTATTCACTTTCAGTTCCTTTCCCACTCCGCACTTTTCTGTACAGTTTGATATTCACTCTCAGTCTCTGTCCCACTCCCCACTGTTCTGTACAGTTTGGTATTCACTCTCAGTCCCTGTCTCACTCAGCACTGTTCTGTACAGTTTGATATTCACTCTCCGTCCCTGTCCCACTCCGCACTGTTCTGTATAGTTTGATATTCACTCTCAGTCTCTGTCCCAGTCCCCATGTTCTGAAAAGTTTGATATTCAATCTCAGTCTCTCTCCCACTCCCCACTGTTCTGTACAGTTTGATATTCAATCTCAGTCTCTGTCCCACTCCCCACTGTTCTGTACAGTTTGATATTCAATCTCAGTCTCTGTCCCACTCCCCACTGTTCTGTACAGTTTGATATTCAATCTCAGTCTCTGTCCCACTCCCCACTGTTCTGCACAGTTTGATATTCAATCTCAGTCTCTGTCCCACACCCCACTGTTCTGTACAGTTTGATATTCACGCTCAGTCCCTGTCCCACTCCCCACTGTTCTGCACAGTTTGATATTCACTCTCATTCCCTGTCCCACTCCCCACTTTTCTGTACAGTTTGATATTCACTCACAGTCCCGGTCCCACTCCCTACTGTTCTGTCCAGTTTGATATTCACTCTCAGTCCCGGTCCCACTCCCTACTGTTCTGCACAGTTTGATATTCACTCACAGTCCCGGTCCCACTCCGTACTATTCTGTACAGTTTGATATTCACTCTCAGTCCCTGTCCCACTCCCCACTGTTCTGTACAGTTTGATATTCACTCTCAGTCACTGTCCCACTCCCACTGTTCTGTACACTTTGGTATTCACTCTCAGTCCTTGTCCCACTCCGCACTGTTCTGTACAGTTTGATATTCACTCACAGTCCCTGTCCCACTGCGCACTGTTCTGTACAGTTTGAATTTCACTCTCAGTTCATGTCCCACTCACCAGTGTCCTGTACAGTTTGATATTCGTTCTCAGTTCCTGTCCCATTCCGCACTGTTTTGTATAGTTTGATATTCACTCTCAGTCACTGTCCCACTCCCACTGTTCTGTACAGTTTGGTATTCACTCTCAGTCCTTGTCCCACTCCGCACTGTTCAGTACAGTTTGATATTCACTCACAGTCCCTGTCCCACTGCGCACTGTTCTGTACAGTTTGAATTTCACTCTCAGTTCATGTCCCACTCACCAGTGTCCTGTACAGTTTGATATTCGTTCTCAGTTCCTGTCCCACTCCCCACTGTTCTGTATAGTTTGATATTCAATCTCAGTCTCTGTCCCACTCCCACTGTTCTGTACAGTTTGGTATTCACTTTCAGTCCCTGTCCCACTCCCCACTGTTCTGTACAGTTTGATATTCACACTCAGTCTCTGTCCCACTCCCATTGTTCTGTCCAGTTTGATATTCAATCTCAGTCTCTGTCCCACTCCGACCGTTCTGTACAATTTGATATTCACTCTCAGTTTCTGTCCCACTCCCCACTGTTCTGTATAGTTTGATATTCAATCTCAGTCTCTGTCCCACTCCCCACTGTTCTGTACAGTTTGATATTCACTCTCAGTCTCTGTCCAACTCCCCACTGTTCTGTACAGTTTGATATTCACTCTCAGTCTCTGTCCCACTCCCCACTGTTCTATGTAGTTTGATATTCAATCTCAGTCTCAATCCCACTCCCCACTGTTCTGTACAGTTTGGTATTCACTTTCAGTCCCTGTCCCACTCCGCACTTTTCTGTACAGTTTGATATTCACTCACAGTCCCTGTCCCACTCCCCACTGTTCTGTACAGTTTGGTATTCACTTTCAGTCCGTGTCCCACTCCCACTGTTCTGTACAGTTTGGTATTCACTTTCAGTCCCTGTCCCACTCCCCACTGTTCTGTACAGTTTGGTATTCACTCACAGTCCCTGTCCCACTCCCCACTGTTCTGTACAGTTTGGTATTCACTCTCAGTCCCTGTCCCACTCCCCACTGTTCTGTACAGTTTGATATTCAATCTCAGTCTCTGTCCCACTCCCCACTGTTCTGTACAGTTTGGTATTCACTTTCAGTCCGTGTCCCACTCCCACTGTTCTGTACAGTTTGGTATTCACTCTCAGTCCCTGTCCCGCTCCCCACTGTTCTGTACAGTTTGGTATTCACTCTCAGTCCCTGTCCCACTCCCCACTGTTCTGTACAGTTTGGTATTCACTTTCAGTTCCTTTCCCACTCCGCACTTTTCTGTACAGTTTGATATTCACTCTCAGTCTCTGTCCCACTCCCCACTGTTCTGTACAGTTTGGTATTCACTCTCAGTCCCTGTCTCACTCAGCACTGTTCTGTACAGTTTGATATTCACTCTCCGTCCCTGTCCCACTCCGCACTGTTCTGAATAGTTTGATATTCACTCTCAGTCTCTGTCCCAGTCCCCATGTTCTGTACAGTTTGATATTCAATCTCAGTCTCTGTCCCACTCCCCACTGTTCTGTACAGTTTGACATTCAATCTCAGTCTCTGTCCCACTCCCCACTGTTCTGTACAGTTTGATATTCAATCTCAGTCTCTGTCCCACTCCCCACTGTTCTGCACAGTTTGATATTCAATCTCAGTCTCTGTCCCACACCCCACTGTTCTGTCCAGTTTGATATTCACTCTCAGTCCCGGTCCCACTCCCTACTGTTCTGTACAGTTTGATATTCACTCTCAGTCCCTGTCCCACTCCCACTGTTCTGTACAGTTTGATATTCACTCTCAGTCTCTGTCCCACTCCCCACTGCTCTGGACAGTTTCATATTCACTCTCAGTCTCTGTCCCACTCCCCACTGTTCTGTACAGTTTGATATTCACTCTCAGTCTCTGTCCCACTCCCCACTGCTCTGGACAGTTTCATATTCACTCTCAGTCCCTGTCCCACTCCCCACTGTTCTGTACAGTTTGATATTCACTCTCCGTCACTGTCCCACTCCCACTGTTCTGTACAGTTTGATATTCACTCTCAGTCTCTGTCCCTCTCCCCACTGTTCTGTACAGTTTCATATTCACTCTCAGTCTCTGTCCCACTCCCCACTGTTCTGTACAGTTTGATATTCACTCTCCGTCACTGTCCCACTCCCACTGTTCTGTACAGTTTGATATTCACTCTCAGTCTCTGTCCCTCTCCCCACTGTTCTGTACAGTTTCATATTCACTCTCAGTCCCTGTCCCACTCCCCACTGTTCTGGACAGTTTCATATTCACTCTCAGTCTCTGTCCCACTCCCCACTGTTCTGTACAATTTGATATTCACTCTCAGTCCCGGTCCCACTCCCCACTGTTCTGTACAGTTTGATATTCACTCTCAGTCCCTGTCCCACTCCCACTGTTCTGTACAGTTTGATATTCACTCTCAGTCTCTGTCCCACTCCCCACTGTTCTGTACAATTTGATATTCATTCTCAGTCTCTGTCCCTCTCCCCACTGTTCTGTACAATTTGATATTCATTCTCAGTCTCTGTCCCACTCCCCACTGTTCTGGACAGTTTGATATTCACTCTCAGTCCCTGTCCCACTCCCCACTGTTCTGTACAGTTTGACATTCACTCTCAGTCCCTGTCCCACTCCCCACTGTTCTGTACAGTTTGATATTCACTCTCAGTCCCTGTCCCACTGCCCACTGTTCTGTACAGTTTGATATTCACTCTCAGTCTCTGTCCCACTCCCCACTGTTCTGTACAATTTGATATTCATTCTCAGTCTCTGTCCCTCTCCCCACTGTTCTGTACAATTTGATATTCATTCTCAGTCTCTGTCCCACTCCCCACTGTTCTGGACAGTTTGATATTCACTCTCAGTCCCTGTCCCACTCCCCACTGTTCTGTATAGTTTGATATTCACACTCAGTCCCTGTCCCACTCCCACTGTTCTCTGCAGTTTGATATTCACTCTCAGTTTTTGTCCCACTCCCCACTGTGTGTACAGTTTGATATTCTCTCTCAGTCTCTGTCCCACTCCCCACTGTTCTGTACAGATTGATGTTCCCTCTCAGTCCCTGTCCCACTCCCCACTGTTCTGTACAGTTTGATAGTCACACTCAGTCCCTGTCCCACTCCCACTGTTCTGTACAGTTTGGTATTCACTCTCAGTCCCTGTCCCACTCCCCACTGTGTGTACAGTTTGATATTCACTCTCAGTCTCTGTCCCACTCCCCACTGTTCTGTACAGTTTGATATTCATTCTCAGTCCCTGTCCCACTCACAGTTTGCTATTCATTCTCAGTTTCTGTCCCACTCCCCACTGTTCTGTACAGTTTGACTTTCAAACTCAGTCTCTTTCCCACTCCCCACTGTTCTGTACAGTTTGATATTCACTCACAGTCCCGGTCACACTCCCCACTGTTCTGTACAGTTTGATATTCACGCTCAGTCTCTGTCCCACTCCCACTGTTCTGTACAGTTTGATATTCACTCTCAGTCCCTGTCCCACACCCCACTGTTCTGTACAGTTTGATATTCACGCTCAGTCCCTGTCCCACTCCGCGCTGTTCTGTACAGTTTTATATTCACGCTCAGTCCCTGTCCCACTGCGCACTGTTCTGTACAGTTTGAATTTCACTCTCAGTTCATGTCCCACTCACCAGTGTCCTGTACAGTTTGATATTCGTTCTCAGTTCCTGTCCCACTCCGCACTGTTCTGTACAGTTTGATGTTCACTCTCAGTCTCTGTCCCACTCCCCACTGTTCTGTACAGTTTGACATGCAAACTCAGTCTCCTTCCCACTCCCCTCTGTTCTGGACAATTTGATATTCACTCTCAGTCTCTGTCCCACTCCCCACTGTTCTGTACAGTTTGATATTCACACTCAGTCCCTGTACCACTCCCACTCTTCTGTACAGTTTGGTATTCACTCCCAGTCCCTGTCCCACTCCGATCTGTTCTGTACAGTTTGATATTCACTCTGAATCCCTGTCCCACTCCCCACTGTTCTGTGCAGTTTGATATTCACTCAAAGTCCCGGTCCCACTCCCACTGTTCTGTACAGTTTGGTATTCACTCTCAGTCCCTGTCCCACTCCCCACTGTTCTGTACAGTTTGACATTCACTCAAAGTCCCGGTCCCGCTCCCACTGTTCTGTACAGTTTGACATTCACTCTCAGTCTCTGTCCCAGTCCCCATGTTCTGTCCAGTTTGATATTTACTCTCAGTCCCTGTCCCACTCCCCACTGTTCTGTACAGTTTGATATTCAATCTCAGTCTCTGTCCCACTCCCACTGTTCTGTCCAGTTTGATATTCACTCACAGTCCTGGTCCCACTCCCCACTGTTCTGTACAGTTTGATATTCACTCTCAGTCCCTGTCCCACTCCGCACTGTTCTGTACAGTTTGATATTCAATCTCAGTCTCTGTCCCACTGCCCACTGTTCTGTACAGTTTGATTTTCATTCTCAGTCTCTGTCCCACTCCCCACTGTTCTGTACTGTTTGATATCCAATCTCAGTCTCTGTTCCACTCCCCACTGTTCTCTACAGTTTGACAGTCACTCTCAGTCTCTGTCCCAGTCCACATGTTCTGTCTAGTTTGATATTCACTCTCAGTCTCTGTCCGACTCCCCACTGTTCTGTACAGTTTGACATTGACTCCCAGTCTCTGTCCCAGTCCCCATGTTCTGTATAGTTTGATATTCAATCTCAGTCTCTGTCTCGCTCCCCACTGTTCTGTACAATTTGATATTCAATCTCAGTCTCTGTCCCACTCCCATTGTTTTGTCTAGTTTGATATTCAATCTCAGTCTCTGTCCCACTCCCCACTGTTCTGTACTGTTTGATATTCAATCTCAGTCTCTGTTCCACTCCCCACTGTTCTCTCCAGTTTGACAGTCACTCTCAGTCTCTGTCCCAGTCCACACGTACTGTCTAGTTTGATATTCACTCGCAGTCTCTGTCCGACTCCCCACTGTTCTGTACAGTTTGACATTGACTCACAGTCTTTGTCCCACTCCCACTGTTCTGTACAATTTGATATTCACTCTCAGTTTCTGTCCCACTCCCCACTGTTCTGTACAGTTTGACATTCACTCTCTGTCTCTGTCCCAGTCCCCACTGTTCTGTACAGTTTGACATTCACTCTCTGTCTCTGTCCCAGTCCCCACTGTTCTGTACAGTTTGATATTCACTCTCTGTCTCTGTCCCACTCCCCACTGTTCTGTACAGTTTGATATTCACTCTCAGTTTCTGTCCCACTCCCCACTGTCTGGACAGTTTGATATTCACTCTCAGTCCCTGTCCCACTCCCCACTGTTCTGTACAGTTTGATATTCACTCTCAATCCCTGTCCGTCTCCCCACTGTTCTGTACAGTTTGATATTCACTGTCAGTCTCTGACCCACTGCCCAGTGTTCTGTACAGTTTGATATTCACTCACAGTCCCGGTCCCACTCCCCACTGTTCTGTACAGTTTGATATTCACTCTCAGTCCCTGTCCCACTCCCCACTGTTCTGTCCAGTTTGGTATTCACTTTCAGTCCCTGTCCCACTCCCCACTGTTCTGTCCAGTTTGGTATTCACTTTCAGTCCCTGTCCCACTCCCCACTGTTCTGTCCAGTTTGATATTCAATCTCAGTCTCTGTCCCACTCCGACCGTTCTGTACAATTTGATATTCACTCTAAGTTTCTGTCCCACTCCCCACTGTTCTGTACAGTTTGACATTCACTCTCAGTCTCTGTCCCAGTCCCCACTGTTCTGTATAGTTTGATATTCAATCTCAGTCTCTGTCCCACTCCCCACTGTTCTGTACAGTTTGATTTTCAATCTCAGTCTCTGTCCCACTCCCCACTGTTCTGTCCAGTTTGATATTCACTCTCAGTCTCTGTCCAACTCCCAACTGTTCTGTCCAGTTTGATATTCAATCTCAGTCTCTGTCCCACTCCGACCGTTCTGTACAATTTGATATTCACTCTAAGTTTCTGTCCCACTCCCCACTGTTCTGTACAGTTTGACATTCACTCTCAGTCTCTGTCCCAGTCCCCACTGTTCTGTATAGTTTGATATTCAATCTCAGTCTCTGTCCCACTCCCCACTGTTCTGTACAGTTTGATTTTCAATCTCAGTCTCTGTCCCACTCCCCACTGTTCTGTCCAGTTTGATATTCACTCTCAGTCTCTGTCCAACTCCCAACTGTTCTGTCCAGTTTGATATTCACTCTCAGTCTCTGTCCCACTCCCCACTGTTCTATGTAGTTTGATATTCAATCTCAGTCTCAATCCCACTCCCCACTGTTCTGTACAGTTTGGTATTCACTTTCAGTCCCTGTCCCACTCCGCAATTTTCTGTACAGTTTGATATTCACTCACAGTCCCTGTCCCACTCCCCACTGTTCTGTACAGTTTGGTATTCACTCTCAGTCCCTGTCCCACTCCCCACTGTTCTGTACAGTTTGGTATTCACTCTCAGTCTCTGTCCCACTCCCCACTGTTCTGTACAGTTTGGTATTCACTCACAGTCCCTGTCCCACTCCCCACTGTTCTGTACAGTTTGGTATTCACTCTCAGTCCCTGTCCCACTCCCCACTGTTCTGTACAGTTTGATATTCAATCTCAGTCTCTGTCCCACTCCCCACTGTTCTGTACAGTTTGGTATTCACTTTCAGTCCGTGTCCCACTCCCACTGTTCTGTACAGTTTGGTATTCACTCTCAGTCCCTGTCCCACTCCCCACTGTTCTGTACAGTTTGGTATTCACTCTCAGTCCCTGTCCCACTCCCCACTGTTCTGTACAGTTTCATATTCACTCTCAGTCCCTGTCCCACTCCCCACTGTTCTGTACAGCTTGATATTCACTCTCAGTCTCTGTCCCACTCCCCACTGTTCTGCACAGTTTGATATTCAATCTCAGTCCCTGTCCCACTCCCCACTGTTCTGCACAGTTTGATATTCACTCACAGTCCCGGTCCCACTCCCTACTGTTCTGTCCAGGTTGATATTCACTCTCAGTCCCGGTCCCACTCCCTACTGTTCTGCACAGTTTGATATTCACTCACAGTCCCGGTCCCACTCCGTACTATTCTGTACAGTTTGATATTCACTCTCAGTCCCTGTCCCACTCCCCACTGTTCTGTACAGTTTGATATTCACTCTCAGTCACTGTCCCACTCCCACTGTTCTGTACAGTTTGGTATTCACTCTCAGTCCTTGTCCCACTCCGCACTGTTCTGTGCAGTGTGATATTCACTCACAGTCCCTGTCCCACTCCCCACTGTTCTGAACAGTTTGATATTCACTCTCAGTCTCTGTCCCTCTCCCCACTGTTCTCTACAGTTTGATATTCACTCTCAGTCTCTGTCCCACTCCCCACTGTTCTGGACAGTTTGATATTCACTCTCAGTCCCTGTCCCACTCCCCACTGTTCTGCATAGTTTGATATTCACACTCAGTCCCTGTCCCACTCCCACTGTTCTGTACAGTTTGATATTCACTTTCAGTCCGTGTCCCACTCCCACTGTTATGTACAGTTTGGTATTCACTCTCAGTCTCTGTCCCACTCCCCACTGTTCTGTACAGTTTGGTATTCACTCTCAGTCCCTGTCTCACTCAGCACTGTTCTGTACAGTTTGATATTCACTCTCAGTCTCTGTCCCACTCCCCACTGTTCTGTACAGTTTGGTATTCACTTTCAGTCCGTGTCCCACTCCCACTGTTATGTACAGTTTGGTATTCACTCTCAGTCTCTGTCCCACTCCCCACTGTTCTGTCCAGTTTGATATTCACTCTCAGTCTCTGTCCAACTCCCAACTGTTCTGTCCAGTTTGATATTCAATCTCAGTCTCTGTCCCACTCCGACCGTTCTGTACAATTTGATATTCACTCTAAGTTTCTGTCCCACTCCCCACTGTTCTGTACAGTTTGACATTCACTCTCAGTCTCTGTCCCAGTCCCCACTGTTCTGTATAGTTTGATATTCAATCTCAGTCTCTGTCCCACTCCCCACTGTTCTGTACAGTTTGATTTTCAATCTCAGTCTCTGTCCCACTCCCCACTGTTCTGTCCAGTTTGATATTCACTCTCAGTCTCTGTCCAACTCCCAACTGTTCTGTCCAGTTTGATATTCACTCTCAGTCTCTGTCCCACTCCCCACTGTTCTATGTAGTTTGATATTCAATCTCAGTCTCAATCCCACTCCCCACTGTTCTGTACAGTTTGGTATTCACTTTCAGTCCCTGTCCCACTCCGCAATTTTCTGTACAGTTTGATATTCACTCACAGTCCCTGTCCCACTCCCCACTGTTCTGTACAGTTTGGTATTCACTCTCAGTCCCTGTCCCACTCCCCACTGTTCTGTACAGTTTGGTATTCACTCTCAGTCTCTGTCCCACTCCCCACTGTTCTGTACAGTTTGGTATTCACTCACAGTCCCTGTCCCACTCCCCACTGTTCTGTACAGTTTGGTATTCACTCTCAGTCCCTGTCCCACTCCCCACTGTTCTGTACAGTTTGATATTCAATCTCAGTCTCTGTCCCACTCCCCACTGTTCTGTACAGTTTGGTATTCACTTTCAGTCCGTGTCCCACTCCCACTGTTCTGTACAGTTTGGTATTCACTCTCAGTCCCTGTCCCACTCCCCACTGTTCTGTACAGTTTGGTATTCACTCTCAGTCCCTGTCCCACTCCCCACTGTTCTGTACAGTTTCATATTCACTCTCAGTCCCTGTCCCACTCCCCACTGTTCTGTACAGCTTGATATTCACTCTCAGTCTCTGTCCCACTCCCCACTGTTCTGCACAGTTTGATATTCAATCTCAGTCCCTGTCCCACTCCCCACTGTTCTGCACAGTTTGATATTCACTCACAGTCCCGGTCCCACTCCCTACTGTTCTGTCCAGGTTGATATTCACTCTCAGTCCCGGTCCCACTCCCTACTGTTCTGCACAGTTTGATATTCACTCACAGTCCCGGTCCCACTCCGTACTATTCTGTACAGTTTGATATTCACTCTCAGTCCCTGTCCCACTCCCCACTGTTCTGTACAGTTTGATATTCACTCTCAGTCACTGTCCCACTCCCACTGTTCTGTACAGTTTGGTATTCACTCTCAGTCCTTGTCCCACTCCGCACTGTTCTGTGCAGTGTGATATTCACTCACAGTCCCTGTCCCACTCCCCACTGTTCTGAACAGTTTGATATTCACTCTCAGTCTCTGTCCCTCTCCCCACTGTTCTCTACAGTTTGATATTCACTCTCAGTCTCTGTCCCACTCCCCACTGTTCTGGACAGTTTGATATTCACTCTCAGTCCCTGTCCCACTCCCCACTGTTCTGCATAGTTTGATATTCACACTCAGTCCCTGTCCCACTCCCACTGTTCTGTACAGTTTGATATTCACTTTCAGTCCGTGTCCCACTCCCACTGTTATGTACAGTTTGGTATTCACTCTCAGTCTCTGTCCCACTCCCCACTGTTCTGTACAGTTTGGTATTCACTCTCAGTCCCTGTCTCACTCAGCACTGTTCTGTACAGTTTGATATTCACTCTCAGTCTCTGTCCCACTCCCCACTGTTCTGTACAGTTTGGTATTCACTTTCAGTCCGTGTCCCACTCCCACTGTTATGTACAGTTTGGTATTCACTCTCAGTCTCTGTCCCACTCCCCACTGTTCTGTACAGTTTGGTATTCACTCTCAGTCCCTGTCTCACTCAGCACTGTTCTGTACAGTTTGATATTCACTCTCCGTCCCTGTCCCACTCCGCACTGTTCTGTATCGTTTGATATTCACTCTCAGTCTCTGTCCCAGTCCCCATGTTCTGAAAAGTTTGATATTCAATCTCAGTCTCTGTACCACTCCCCACTGTTCTGTACAGTTTGATATTCAATCTCAGTCTCTGTCCCACTCCCCACTGTTCTGTACAGTTTGATATTCAATCTCAGTCTCTGTCCCACTCCCCACTGTTCTGTACAGTTTGATATTCAATCTCAGTCTCTGTCCCACTCCTCACTGTTCTGCACAGTTTGATATTCAATCTCAGTCCCTGTCCCACTCCCCACTGTTCTGCACAGTTTGATATTCACTCACAGTCCCGGTCCCACTCCCTACTGTTCTGTCCAGGTTGATATTCACTCTCAGTCCCGGTCCCACTCCCTACTGTTCTGCACAGTTTGATATTCACTCACAGTCCCGGTCCCACTCCGTACTATTCTGTACAGTTTGATATTCACTCTCAGTCCCTGTCCCACTCCCCACTGTTCTGTACAGTTTGATATTCACTCTCAGTCACTGTCCCACTCCCACTGTTCTGTACAGTTTGGTATTCACTCTCAGTCCTTGTCCCACTCCGCACTGTTCTGTCTAGTTTGATATTCACTCACAGTCCCTGTCCCACTCCCCACTGTTCTGAACAGTTTGATATTCACTCTCAGTCTCTGTCCCTCTCCCCACTGTTCTCTACAGTTTGATATTCACTCTCAGTCTCTGTCCCACTCCCCACTGTTCTGGACAGTTTGATATTCACTCTCAGTCCCTGTCCCACTCCCCACTGTTCTGCATAGTTTGATATTCACACTCAGTCCCTGTCCCACTCCCACTGTTCTGTACAGTTTGATATTCACTCTAAGTCCCTGTCCCACTCCCCACTGTTCTGCATAGTTTGATATTCACACTCAGTCTCTGTCCCACTCCCCACTGTTCTGTACAGTTTGATATTCACTCTCAGTCTCTGTCCCACTCCCCACTGCTCTGGACAGTTTCATATTCATTCTCAGTCTCTGTCCCACTCCCCACTGTTCTGGACAGTTTGATATTCACTCTCAGTCTCTGTCCCACTCCCCACTGTTCTGGACAGTTTGATATTCACTCTAAGTCCCTGTCCCACTCCCCACTATTCTGTACAGTTTGATATTCACTCTCAGTCTCTGTCCCACTCCCCACTGTTCTGTACAGTTTGATATCCATTCTCAGTCTCTGTCCCACTCCCCACTGTTCTGGACAGTTTGATATTCACTCTCAGTCTCTGTCCCACTCCCCACTGTTCTGTACAGTTTGATATTCACTCTCAGTCTCTGTCCCACTCCCCACTGTTCTGTACAGTTTGATATCCATTCTCAGTCTCTGTCCCACTCCCCACTGTTCTGGACAGTTTGATATTCACTCTCAGTCCCTGTCCCACTCCCCACTGTTCTGTATAGTTTGATATTCACACTCAGTCCCTGTCCCACTCCCACTGTTCTGTACAGTTTGATATTCACTCACAGTCCTGGTCCCACTCCTACTGTTCTGTACAGTTTGATATTCACTCACAGTCCTGGTCCCACTCCCCACTGTTCTGTACAGTTTGATATTCACGCTCAGTCCCTGTCCCACTCCCCACTGTTCTGCACAGTTTGGTATTCACTCTCAGTCCCTGTCCCACTCCCCACTTTTCTGTACAGTTAGATATTCACTCACAGTCCCGTTCCCACTCCGCACTGTTCTGTACAGTTTCATATTCCCTCTCAGTCCCTGTCCCACTCCCCAATATTCTGTACAGTTTGATGTTCACTCACAGTCCTGGTCCCACTCCCACTGTTCTGTACAGTTTGATATTCATTCTCAGTCCCGGTCCCTCTCCCCACTGTTCTGTTCAGTTTGATATTCACTCACAGTCCCGGTCCCACTCCCCACTGTTCTGTACAGTTTGATATTCACGCTCAGTCCCTGTCCCACTCCCCACTGTTCTGCACAGTTTGGTATTCACTCTCAGTCCCTGTCCCACTCCCCACTTTTCTGTACAGTTAGATATTCACTCACAGTCCCGTTCCCACTCCGCACTGTTCTGTACAGTTTCATATTCCCTCTCAGTCCCTGTCCCACTCCCCAATATTCTGTACAGTTTGATGTTCACTCACAGTCCTGGTCCCACTCCCCACTGTTCTGCACAGTTTGATATTCAATCTCAGTTTCTGTCCCACTCCCCACTGTTGTGTACAGTTTGACATTCAAACTCAGTCTCTTTCCCACTCCCCACTGTTCCGTACAGTTTGATATTGATTCTCAGTCTCTGTCCCTCTCCCCACTGTTCTGGACAGTTTGATATTCATTCTCGGTCCCGGTCACACTCCCCACTGTTCTGTACAGTTTGATATTCACTCACAGTCCCGGTCACACTCCCCACTGTTCTGTACAGTTTGATATTCACTCTCAGTCCCTGTCCCACTCCCACTGTTCTGGACAGTTTGATATTCACACTCAGTCCCTGTCCCAGTCCCCACTGCTCTGTACAGTTTGATATTCACACTCAGTCCCTGTCCCACTCCCCACTGTTCTGTACAGTTTGATATTCACTCACAGTCCTGGTCCCACTCCCCACTGTTCTGTACAGTTTGATATTCACTCTCAGTCTCTGTCCCACACCCCACTGCTCTGTGCAGTTTGATATTCACTCTCAGTCTCTGTCCCACACCCCACTGCTCTGTACAGTTTGATATTCAGTCTCAGTCTCTGTCCCACTCACAGTTTCATATTCACTCTCAGTCCCTGTCCCGCTCCCCTCTGCTCTGCACAGTTTGATATTCACACTCAGTCCCTGTCCCACTCCCCACTGTTCTGTACAGTTTGATATTCACTCACAGTCCTGGTCCCACTCCCCACTGTTCTGTACAGTTTGATATTCACTCTCAGTCTCTGTCCCACACCCCACTGCTCTGTGCAGTTTGATATTCACTCTCAGTCTCTGTCCCACACCCCACTGCTCTGTACAGTTTGATATTCACTCTCAGTCTCTGTCCCACACCCCACTGCTCTGTACAGTTTGATATTCATTCTCAGTTTCTGTCCCACTCACCAGTGTCCTGTACAGTTTGATATTCAGTCTCAGTCTCTGTCCCACTCCTGGTTTCATATTCACTCTCAGTCCCTGTCCCGCTCCCCACTGCTCTGTACAGTTTGATATTCAATCTCAGTCCCTGTCCCACTCCCCACTGCTCTGTCCAGTTTGAATTTCACTCTCAGTTCATGTCCCACTCACCAGTGTCCTGTACAGTTTGATATTCGTTCTCAGTTCCTGTCCCACTCCGCACTGTTCTGTACAGTTTGATGTTCACTCTCAGTCTCTGTCCCAATCCCCACTGTTCTCTGCAGTTTGATATTCAATCTCAGTCTCTGTCCCACTCACAGTTTGATATTCATTCTCAGTTCCTGTCCCACTCCGCACTGTTCTGTACAGTTTGATGTTCACTCTCAGTCTCTGTCCCAATCCCCACTGTTCTCTGCAGTTTGATATTCAATCTCAGTCTCTGTCCCAGTCCCCACTGTTCTGTCCAGTTTGGTGTTCACTTTCAGTCCCTGTCCCACTCCCCACTGTTCTGTACAGTTTGATATTCACTCAAAGTCCCGGTCCCACTCCCACTGTTCTGTACAGTTTGGTATTCACTCTCAGTCCCTGTCCCACTCCCCACTCTTCTGTACAGTTTGATATTCGCTCTCAGTCTCTGTCCCAGTCCCCATGTTCTGTCCAGTTTGATATTCACTC
Source organism: Heterodontus francisci (assembly GCF_036365525.1). Lineage (NCBI taxonomy): Eukaryota > Metazoa > Chordata > Chondrichthyes > Heterodontiformes > Heterodontidae > Heterodontus > Heterodontus francisci. The sequence continues at coordinate 206,680,737 of NC_090373.1, read as the reverse complement.
ACAGTCCTGGTCCCACTCCCCACTGTTCTGTCCAGTTTGATAGTCACTCTCAGTCCCTGTCCCACTGCCCACTGTTCTGTACAGTTTGATTTTCAATCACAGTCTCTGTCCCACTCCCCACTGTTCTCTACAGTTTGACAGTCACTCTCAGTCTCTGTCCCAGTCCACATGTTCTGTCTAGTTTGATATTCACTCTCAGTCCCTGTCCCACTCCCCACTGTTCTGTACAGTTTGACATTGACTCCCAGTCTCTGTCCCAGTCCCCACTGTTCTGTGCAGTTTGACATTCACTCTCAGTTTCTGTCCCACTCCCCACTGTTCTGTACAGTTTGACATTCACTCTCAGTCTCTGTCCCACTCCCCACTGTTCTGTACAGTTTGATATTCACTCTCAGTCTCTGTCCCAGTCCCCACTGTTCTATGTAGTTTGATATTCAATCTCAGTCTCAATCCCACTCCCCACTGTTCTGCACAGTTTGATTTTCAATCTCAGTTTCTGTCCCACTCCCCACTGTTCTGTACAGTTTGATATTCACTCTCAGTTTCTGTCCCACTCCCCACTGTTCTGGACAGTTTGATATTCACTCTCAGTCCCTGTCCCACTCCCCACTGTTCTGTACAGTTTGATATTCACTGTCAGTCTCTGACCCACTGCCCAGTGTTCTGTACAGTTTGATATTCACTCACAGTCCCGGTCCCACTCCCCACTGTTCTGTACAGTTTGATATTCACTCTCAGTCCCTGTCCCACTCCCCACTGTTCTGTCCAGTTTGGTGTTCACTTTCAGTCCCTGTCCCACTCCGCACTGTTCTGTACAGTTTGATATTCATTCTCAGTCTCTGTCCCAGTCCCCACTGTTCTGTACAGTTTGATATTCAATCTCAGTCTCTGTCCCACTCCCATTGTTCTGTACAGTTTGATATTCACTCTCAGTTTCTGTCCCACTCCCCACTGTCTGTACAGTTTGATATTCACGCTCAGTCCCTGTCCCACTCCCCACTGTTCTGTACAGTTTGATATTCACTGTCAGTATCTGACCCACTGCCCAGTGTTCTGTACAGTTTGATATTCACTCACAGTCACGGTCCCACTCCCCACTGTTCTGTACAGTTTGATATTCACTCTCAGTCCCTGTCCCAGTCCCCTCTGTTCTGTCCAGTTTGGTGTTCACTTTCAGTCCCTGTCCCACTCCGCACTTTTCTGTACAGTTTGATATTCACTCACAGTCCCTGTCCCACTCCCCACTGTTCTGTACAGTTTGGTATTCACTCTCAGTCTCTGTCCCAGTCCCCACTGTTCTGTACAGTTTGATATTCAATCTCAGTCTCTGTCCCACTCCGACCGTTCTGTACAATTTGATATTCACTCTCAGTTTCTGTCCCACTCCCCACTGTTCTGTATAGTTTGATATTCAATCTCAGTCTCTGTCCCACTCCCCACTGTTCTGTACAGTTTGATATTCACTCTCAGTCTCTGTCCCACTCCCCACTGTTCTGTACAGTTTGACATTCACTCTCAGTCTCTGTCCCAGTCCCCACTGTTCTATGTAGTTTGATATTCAATCTCAGTCTCAATCCCACTCCCCACTGTTCTGTACAGTTTGGTATTCACTTTCAGTCCCTGTCCCACTCCGCACTTTTCTGTACAGTTTGATATTCACTCACAGTCCCTGTCCCACTCCCCACTGTTCTGTACAGTTTGATATTCACTCTCAGTCCCTGTCCCACTCCCCAATGTTCTGTACAGTTTGATATTCACTCTCAATCCCTGTCCGTCTCCCCACTGTTCTGTACAGTTTGATATTCACTGTCAGTCTCTGACCCACTGCCCAGTGTTCTGTACAGTTTGATATTCACTCACAGTCCCGGTCCCACTCCCCACTGTTCTGTACAGTTTGATATTCACTCTCAGTCCCTGTCCCACTCCCCACTGTTCTGTACAGTTTGATATTCACTCTCAGTCCCTGTCCCACTCCCCAATGTTCTGTACAGTTTGATATTCACTCTCAATCCCTGTCCGTCTCCCCACTGTTCTGTACAGTTTGATATTCACTGTCAGTCTCTGACCCACTGCCCAGTGTTCTGTACAGTTTGATATTCACTCACAGTCCCGGTCCCACTCCCCACTGTTCTGTACAGTTTGATATTCACTCTCAGTCCCTGTCCCACTCCCCACTGTTCTGTCCAGTTTGGTATTCACTTTCAGTCCCTGTCCCACTCCGCACTTTTCTGTACAGTTTGATATTCACTCACAGTCCCTGTCCCACTCCCCACTGTTCTGTACAGTTTGGTATTCACTTTCAGTCCCTGTCCCACTCCCCACTGTTCTGTACAGTTTGATATTCAATCTCAGTCTCTGTCCCACTCCCATTGTTCTGTCCAGTTTGATATTCAATCTCAGTCTCTGTCCCACTCCGACCGTTCTGTACAATTTGATATTCACTCTCAGTTTCTGTCCCACTCCACACTGTTCTGTACAGTTTGACATTCACTCTCAGTCTCTGTCCCACTCCCCACTGTTCTGTATAGTTTGATATTCAATCTCAGTCTCTGTCCCACTCCCCACTGTTCTGTACAGTTTGATTTTCAATCTCAGTCTCTGTCCCACTCCCCACTGTTCTGTACAGTTTGATATTCACTCTCAGTCTCTGTCCAACTCCCCACTGTTCTGTACAGTTTGATATTCACTCTCAGTCTCTGTCCCACTCCCCACTGTTCTATGTAGTTTGATATTCAATCTCAGTCTCAATCCCACTCCCCACTGTTCTGTACAGTTTGGTATTCACTTTCAGTCCCTGTCCCACTCCGCACTTTTCTGTACAGTTTGATATTCACTCACAGTCCCTGTCCCACTCCCCACTGTTCTGTACAGTTTGGTATTCACTCACAGTCCCGGTCCCACTCCCACTGTTCTGTACAGTTTGGTATTCACTCTCAGTCCCTGTCCCACTCCCCACTGTTCTGTACAGTTTGATATTCGCTCTCAGTCTCTGTCCCAGTCCCCATGTTCTGTCCAGTTTGATATTCACTCACAGTCCTGGTCCCACTCCCCACTGTTCTGTACAGTTTGATAGTCACTCTCAGTCCCTGTCCCACTCCGCAATGTTCTGTACAGTTTGATATTCAATCTCAGTCTCTGTCCCACTGCCCACTGTTCTGTACAGTTTGATTTTCAATCTCAGTCTCTGTCCCACTCCCCACTGTTCTGTACTGTTTGATATTCAATCTCAGTCTCTGTTCCACTCCCCACTGTTCTCTACAGTTTGACAGTCACTCTCAGTCTCTGTCCCAGTCCACATGTTCTGTCCAGTTTGATATTCACTCTCAGTCCCTGTCCCACTCCCCACTGTTCTGTACAGTTTGACATTGACTCCCAGTCTCTGTCCCAGTCCCCATGTTCTGTATAGTTTGATATTCAATCTCAGTCTCTGTCCCACTCCCCACTGTTCTGTGCAGTTTGACATTCACTCTCAGTTTCTGTCCCACTCCCCACTGTTCTGTACAGTTTGACATTCACTCTCAGTCTCTGTCCCACTCCCCACTGTTCTGTACAGTTTGATATTCACTCTCAGTCTCTGTCCCAGTCCCCACTGTTCTATGTAGTTTGATATTCAATCTCAGTCTCAATCCCACTCCCCACTGTTCTGTACAGTTTGATTTTCAATCTCAGTTTCTGTCCCACTCCCCACTGTTCTGTACAGTTTGGTATTCACTCTCAGTCCCTGTCCGTCTCCCCACTGTTCTGTACAGTTTGATATTCACTGTCAGTCTCTGACCCACTGCCCAGTTTTCTGTACAGTTTGATATTCACTCACAGTCCCGGTCCCACTCCCCACTGTTCTGTACAGTTTGATATTCACTCTCAGTCCCTGTCCCACTCCCCACTGTTCTGTCCAGTTTGGTGTTCACTTTCAGTCCCTGTCCCACTCCGCACTTTTCTGTACAGTTTGATATTCACTCACAGTCCCTGTCCCACTCCCCACTGTTCTGTACAGTTTGGTATTCACTCTCAGTCTCTGTCCCAGTCCCCACTGTTCTGTACAGTTTGATATTCACTCTCAGTCTCTGTCCCAGTCCCCATTGTTCTGTCCAGTTTGATATTCAATCTCAGTCTCTGTCCCACTCCGACCGTTCTGTACAATTTGATATTCACTGTCAGTTTCTGTCCCACTCCCCACTGTTCTGTACAGTTTGACATTCACTCTCAGTCTCTGTCCCACTCCCCACTGTTCTGTACAGTTTGATATTCACTCTCAGTCTCTGTCCCAGTCCCCACTGTTCTATGTAGTTTGATATTCAATCTCAGTCTCAATCCCACTCCCCACTGTTCTGCACAGTTTGATTTTCAATCTCAGTTTCTGTCCCACTCCCCACTGTTCTGTACAGTTTGATATTCACTCTCAGTTTCTGTCCCACTCCCCACTGTTCTGGACAGTTTGATATTCACTCTCAGTCCCTGTCCCACTCCCCACTGTTCTGTACAGTTTGATATTCACTGTCAGTCTCTGACCCACTGCCCAGTGTTCTGTACAGTTTGATATTCACTCACAGTCCCGGTCCCACTCCCCACTGTTCTGTACAGTTTGATATTCACTCTCAGTCCCTGTCCCACTCCCCACTGTTCTGTCCAGTTTGGTGTTCACTTTCAGTCCCTGTCCCACTCCGCACTTTTCTGTACAGTTTGATATTCACTCTCAGTCTCTGTCCCAGTCCCCACTGTTCTGTACAGTTTGATATTCAATCTCAGTCTCTGTCCCACTCCCATTGTTCTGTACAGTTTGATATTCACTCTCAGTTTCTGTCCCACTCCCCACTGTCTGTACAGTTTGATATTCACGCTCAGTCCCTGTCCCACTCCCCACTGTTCTGTACAGTTTGATATTCACTGTCAGTCTCTGACCCACTGCCCAGTGTTCTGTACAGTTTGATATTCACTCACAGTCCCGGTCCCACTCCCCACTGTTCTGTACAGTTTGATATTCACTCTCAGTCCCTGTCCCACTCCCCACTGTTCTGTCCAGTTTGGTGTTCACTTTCAGTCCCTGTCCCACTCCGCACTTTTCTGTACAGTTTGATATTCACTCACAGTCCCTGTCCCACTCCCCACTGTTCTGTACAGTTTGGTATTCACTCTCAGTCTCTGTCCCAGTCCCCACTGTTCTGTACAGTTTGATATTCAATCTCAGTCTCTGTCCCACTCCGACCGTTCTGTACAATTTGATATTCACTCTCAGTTTCTGTCCCACTCCCCACTGTTCTGTATAGTTTGATATTCAATCTCAGTCTCTGTCCCACTCCCCACTGTTCTGTACAGTTTGATATTCACTCTCAGTCTCTGTCCCACTCCCCACTGTTCTGTACAGTTTGACATTCACTCTCAGTCTCTGTCCCAGTCCCCACTGTTCTATGTAGTTTGATATTCAATCTCAGTCTCAATCCCACTCCCCACTGTTCTGTACAGTTTGGTATTCACTTTCAGTCCCTGTCCCACTCCGCACTTTTCTGTACAGTTTGATATTCACTCACAGTCCCTGTCCCACTCCCCACTGTTCTGTACAGTTTGGTATTCACTCTCAGTCCCTGTCCCACTCCCCACTGTTCTGTACAGTTTGATATTCACTCTCAGTCCCTGTCCCACTCCCCAATGTTCTGTACAGTTTGATATTCACTCTCAATCCCTGTCCGTCTCCCCACTGTTCTGTACAGTTTGATATTCACTGTCAGTCTCTGACCCACTGCCCAGTGTTCTGTACAGTTTGATATTCACTCACAGTCCCGGTCCCACTCCCCACTGTTCTGTACAGTTTGATATTCACTCTCAGTCCCTGTCCCACTCCCCACTGTTCTGTCCAGTTTGGTATTCACTTTCAGTCCCTGTCCCACTCCGCACTTTTCTGTACAGTTTGATATTCACTCACAGTCCCTGTCCCACTCCCCACTGTTCTGTACAGTTTGGTATTCACTTTCAGTCCCTGTCCCACTCCCCACTGTTCTGTACAGTTTGATATTCACTCTCAGTCTCTGTCCCACTCCCCACTGTTCTATGTAGTTTGATATTCAATCTCAGTCTCAATCCCACTCCCCACTGTTCTGTACAGTTTGGTATTCACTTTCAGTCCCTGTCCCACTCCGCACTTTTCTGTACAGTTTGATATTCACTCTCAGTCCCTGTCCCACTCCCCACTGTTCTGTCCAGTTTGGTATTCACTTTCAGTCCCTGTCCCACTCCGCACTTTTCTGTACAGTTTGATATTCACTCTCAGTTTCTGTCCCACTCCACACTGTTCTGTACAGTTTGACATTCACTCTCAGTCTCTGTCCCACTCCCCACTGTTCTGTATAGTTTGATATTCAATCTCAGTCTCTGTCCCACTCCCCACTGTTCTGTACAGTTTGATTTTCAATCTCATTCTCTGTCCCACTCCCCACTGTTCTGTACAGTTTGATATTCACTCTCAGTCTCTGTCCAACTCCCCACTGTTCTGTACAGTTTGATATTCACTCTCAGTCTCTGTCCCACTCCCCACTGTTCTATGTAGTTTGATATTCAATCTCAGTCTCAATCCCACTCCCCACTGTTCTGTACAGTTTGGTATTCACTTTCAGTCCCTGTCCCACTCCGCACTTTTCTGTACAGTTTGATATTCACTCACAGTCCCTGTCCCACTCCCCACTGTTCTGTACAGTTTGGTATTCACTCACAGTCCCGGTCCCACTCCCACTGTTCTGTACAGTTTGGTATTCACTCTCAGTCCCTGTCCCACTCCCCACTGTTCTGTACAGTTTGATATTCGCTCTCAGTCTCTGTCCCAGTCCCCATGTTCTGTCCAGTTTGATATTCACTCACAGTCCTGGTCCCACTCCCCACTGTTCTGTACAGTTTGATAGTCACTCTCAGTCCCTGTCCCACTCCGCACTGTTCTGTACAGTTTGATATTCAATCTCAGTCTCTGTCCCACTGCCCACTGTTCTGTACAGTTTGATTTTCAATCTCAGTCTCTGTCCCACTCCCCACTGTTCTGTACTGTTTGATATTCAATCTCAGTCTCTGTTCCACTCCCCACTGTTCTCTACAGTTTGACAGTCACTCTCAGTCTCTGTCCCAGTCCACATGTTCTGTCCAGTTTGATATTCACTCTCAGTCCCTGTCCCACTCCCCACTGTTCTGTACAGTTTGACATTGACTCCCAGTCTCTGTCCCAGTCCCCATGTTCTGTATAGTTTGATATTCAATCTCAGTCTCTGTCTCGCTCCCCACTGTTCTGTACAGTTTGATATTCAATCTCAGTCTCTGTCCCACTCCCCACTGTTCTGTGCAGTTTGACATTCACTCTCAGTTTCTGTCCCACTCCCCACTGTTCTGTACAGTTTGACATTCACTCTCAGTCTCTGTCCCACTCCCCACTGTTCTGTACAGTTTGATATTCACTCTCAGTCTCTGTCCCAGTCCCCACTGTTCTATGTAGTTTGATATTCAATCTCAGTCTCAATCCCACTCCCCACTGTTCTGTACAGTTTGATTTTCAATCTCAGTTTCTGTCCCACTCCCCACTGTTCTGTACAGTTTGGTATTCACTCTCAGTCCCTGTCCGTCTCCCCACTGTTCTGTACAGTTTGATATTCACTGTCAGTCTCTGACCCACTGCCCAGTTTTCTGTACAGTTTGATATTCACTCACAGTCCCGGTCCCACTCCCCACTGTTCTGTACAGTTTGATATTCACTCTCAGTCCCTGTCCCACTCCCCACTGTTCTGTCCAGTTTGGTGTTCACTTTCACTCCCTGTCCCACTCCGCACTTTTCTGTACAGTTTGATATTCACTCACAGTCCCTGTCCCACTCCCCACTGTTCTGTACAGTTTGGTATTCACTCTCAGTCTCTGTCCCAGTCCCCACTGTTCTGTACAGTTTGATATTCACTCTCAGTCTCTGTCCCAGTCCCCATTGTTCTGTCCAGTTTGATATTCAATCTCAGTCTCTGTCCCACTCCGACCGTTCTGTACAATTTGATATTCACTCTCAGTTTCTGTCCCACTCCCCACTGTTCTGTACAGTTTGACATTCACTCTCAGTCTCTGTCCCAGTCCCCACTGTTCTGTATAGTTTGATATTCAATCTCAGTCTCTGTCCCACTCCCCACTGTTCTGTACAGTTTGATTTTCAATCTCAGTCTCTGTCCCACTCCCCACTGTTCTGTACAGTTTGATATTCACTCTCAATCTCTGTCCAACTCCCCACTGTTCTGTCCAGTTTGATATTCACTCTCATCTCTGTCCCACTCCCCACTGTTCTATGTAGTTTGATATTCAATCTCAGTCTCAATCCCATCCCCACTGTTCTGTACAGTTTGGTATTCACTTTCAGTCCCTGTCCCACTCCGCACTTTTCTGTACAGTTTGATATTCACTCACAGTCCCTGTCCCACTCCCCACTGTTCTGTACAGTTTGGTATTCACTCTCAGTCCCTGTCCCACTCCCCACTGTTCTGTACAGTTTGATATTCACTCACAGTCCCTGTCCCACTCCCCACTGTTCTGTACAGTTTGGTATTCACTCTCAGTCCCTGTCCCACTCCCCAATGTTCTGTACAGTTTGATATTCACTCTCAATCCCTGTCCGTCTCCCCACTGTTCTGTACAGTTTGATATTCACTGTCAGTCTCTGACCCACTGCCCAGTGTTCTGTACAGTTTGATATTCACTCACAGTCCCGGTCCCACTCCCCACTGTTCTGTACAGTTTGATATTCACTCTCAGTCCCTGTCCCACTCCCCACTGTTCTGTCCAGTTTGGTATTCACTTTCAGTCCCTGTCCCACTCCGCACTTTTCTGTACAGTTTGATATTCACTCACAGTCCCTGTCCCACTCCCCACTGTTCTGTACAGTTTGGTATTCACTTTCAGTCCCTGTCCCACTCCCCACTGTTCTGTACAGTTTGATATTCAATCTCAGTCTCTGTCCCACTCCCATTGTTCTGTCCAGTTTGATATTCAATCTCAGTCTCTGTCCCACTCCGACCGTTCTGTACAATTTGATATTCACTCTCAGTTTCTGTCCCACTCCCCACTGTTCTGTACCGTTTGACAGTCACTCTCAGTCTCTGTCCCAGTCCCCACTGTTCTGTATAGTTTGATATTCAATCTCAGTCTCTGTCCCACTCCCCACTGTTCTGTACAGTTTGATTTTCAATCTCAGTCTCTGTCCCACTCCCCACTGTTCTGTACAGTTTGATATTCACTCTCCGTCTCTGTCCCACTCCCCACTGTTCTATGTAGTTTGATATTCAATCTCAGTCTCAATCCCACTCCCCACTGTTCTGTACAGTTTGGTATTCACTTTCAGTCCCTGTCCCACTCCGCACTTTTCTGTACAGTTTGATATTCACTCACAGTCCCTGTCCCACTCCCCACTGTTCTGTACAGTTTGGTATTCACTTTCAGTCCCTGTCCCACTCCGCACTTTTCTGTACAGTTTGATATTCACTCACAGTCCCTGTCCCACTCCCCACTGTTCTGTACAGTTTGGTGTTCACTCACAGTCCCTGTCCCACTCCCCACTGTTCTGTACAGTTTGGTATTCACTCTCAGTCCCTGTCCCACTCCCCACTGTTCTGTACAGTTTGATATTCAATCTCAGTCTCTGTCCCACTCCCCACTGTTCTGTACAGTTTGGTATTCACTTTCAGTCCGTGTCCCACTCCCACTGTTCTGTACAGTTTGGTATTCACTCTCAGTCCCTGTCCCACTCCCCACTGTTCTGTACAGTTTGGTATTCACTCTCAGTCCCTGTCTCACTCCCCACTGTTCTGTACAGTTTGGTATTCACTTTCAGTTCGTGTCCCACTCCCACTGTTATGTACAGTTTGATATTCACTCTCAGTCTCTGTCCCAGTCCCCATGTTCTGTCCAGTTTGATATTCACTCACAGTCCTGGTCCCACTCCCCACTGTTCTGTACAGTTTGATAGTCACTCTCAGTCCCTGTCCCACTCCGCACTGTTCTGTACAGTTTGATATTCAATCTCAGTCTCTGTCCCACTGCCCACTGTTCTGTACAGTTTGATTTTCAATCTCAGTCTCTGTCCCACTCCCCACTGTTCTGTACTGTTTGATATTCAATCTCAGTCTCTGTTCCACTCCCCACTGTTCTCTACAGTTTGACAGTCACTCTCAGTCTCTGTCCCAGTCCACATGTTCTGTCCAGTTTGATATTCACTCTCAGTCCCTGTCCCACTCCCCACTGTTCTGTACAGTTTGACATTGACTCCCAGTCTCTGTCCCAGTCCCCATGTTCTGTATAGTTTGATATTCAATCTCAGTCTCTGTCTCGCTCCCCACTGTTCTGTACAGTTTGATATTCAATCTCAGTCTCTGTCCCACTCCCCACTGTTCTGTGCAGTTTGACATTCACTCTCAGTTTCTGTCCCACTCCCCACTGTTCTGTACAGTTTGACATTCACTCTCAGTCTCTGTCCCACTCCCCACTGTTCTGTACAGTTTGATATTCACTCTCAGTCTCTGTCCCAGTCCCCACTGTTCTATGTAGTTTGATATTCAATCTCAGTCTCAATCCCACTCCCCACTGTTCTGTACAGTTTGATTTTCAATCTCAGTTTCTGTCCCACTCCCCACTGTTCTGTACAGTTTGGTATTCACTCTCTGTCCCTGTCCGTCTCCCCACTGTTCTGTACAGTTTGATATTCACTGTCAGTCTCTGACCCACTGCCCAGTTTTCTGTACAGTTTGATATTCACTCACAGTCCCGGTCCCACTCCCCACTGTTCTGTACAGTTTGATATTCACTCTCAGTCCCTGTCCCACTCCCCACTGTTCTGTCCAGTTTGGTGTTCACTTTCAGTCCCTGTCCCACTCCGCACTTTTCTGTACAGTTTGATATTCACTCACAGTCCCTGTCCCACTCCCCACTGTTCTGTACAGTTTGGTATTCACTCTCAGTCTCTGTCCCAGTCCCCACTGTTCTGTACAGTTTGATATTCACTCTCAGTCTCTGTCCCAGTCCCCATTGTTCTGTCCAGTTTGATATTCAATCTCAGTCTCTGTCCCACTCCGACCGTTCTGTACAATTTGATATTCACTCTCAGTTTCTGTCCCACTCCCCACTGTTCTGTACAGTTTGACATTCACTCTCAGTCTCTGTCCCAGTCCCCACTGTTCTGTATAGTTTGATATTCAATCTCAGTCTCTGTCCCACTCCCCACTGTTCTGTACAGTTTGATTTTCAATCTCAGTCTCTGTCCCACTCCCCACTGTTCTGTACAGTTTGATATTCACTCTCAATCTCTGTCCAACTCCCCACTGTTCTGTCCAGTTTGATATTCACTCTCATCTCTGTCCCACTCCCCACTGTTCTATGTAGTTTGATATTCAATCTCAGTCTCAATCCCATCCCCACTGTTCTGTACAGTTTGGTATTCACTTTCAGTCCCTGTCCCACTCCGCACTTTTCTGTACAGTTTGATATTCACTCACAGTCCCTGTCCCACTCCCCACTGTTCTGTACAGTTTGGTATTCACTCTCAGTCCCTGTCCCACTCCCCACTGTTCTGTACAGTTTGATATTCACTCACAGTCCCTGTCCCACTCCCCACTGTTCTGTACAGTTTGGTATTCACTCTCAGTCCCTGTCCCACTCCCCAATGTTCTGTACAGTTTGATATTCACTCTCAATCCCTGTCCGTCTCCCCACTGTTCTGTACAGTTTGATATTCACTGTCAGTCTCTGACCCACTGCCCAGTGTTCTGTACAGTTTGATATTCACTCACAGTCCCGGTCCCACTCCCCACTGTTCTGTACAGTTTGATATTCACTCTCAGTCCCTGTCCCACTCCCCACTGTTCTGTCCAGTTTGGTATTCACTTTCAGTCCCTGTCCCACTCCGCACTTTTCTGTACAGTTTGATATTCACTCACAGTCCCTGTCCCACTCCCCACTGTTCTGTACAGTTTGGTATTCACTTTCAGTCCCTGTCCCACTCCCCACTGTTCTGTACAGTTTGATATTCAATCTCAGTCTCTGTCCCACTCCCATTGTTCTGTCCAGTTTGATATTCAATCTCAGTCTCTGTCCCACTCCGACCGTTCTGTACAATTTGATATTCACTCTCAGTTTCTGTCCCACTCCCCACTGTTCTGTACCGTTTGACAGTCACTCTCAGTCTCTGTCCCAGTCCCCACTGTTCTGTATAGTTTGATATTCAATCTCAGTCTCTGTCCCACTCCCCACTGTTCTGTACAGTTTGATTTTCAATCTCAGTCTCTGTCCCACTCCCCACTGTTCTGTACAGTTTGATATTCACTCTCCGTCTCTGTCCCACTCCCCACTGTTCTATGTAGTTTGATATTCAATCTCAGTCTCAATCCCACTCCCCACTGTTCTGTACAGTTTGGTATTCACTTTCAGTCCCTGTCCCACTCCGCACTTTTCTGTACAGTTTGATATTCACTCACAGTCCCTGTCCCACTCCCCACTGTTCTGTACAGTTTGGTATTCACTTTCAGTCCCTGTCCCACTCCGCACTTTTCTGTACAGTTTGATATTCACTCACAGTCCCTGTCCCACTCCCCACTGTTCTGTACAGTTTGGTGTTCACTCACAGTCCCTGTCCCACTCCCCACTGTTCTGTACAGTTTGGTATTCACTCTCAGTCCCTGTCCCACTCCCCACTGTTCTGTACAGTTTGATATTCAATCTCAGTCTCTGTCCCACTCCCCACTGTTCTGTACAGTTTGGTATTCACTTTCAGTCCGTGTCCCACTCCCACTGTTCTGTACAGTTTGGTATTCACTCTCAGTCCCTGTCCCACTCCCCACTGTTCTGTACAGTTTGGTATTCACTCTCAGTCCCTGTCTCACTCCCCACTGTTCTGTACAGTTTGGTATTCACTTTCAGTTCGTGTCCCACTCCCACTGTTATGTACAGTTTGATATTCACTCTCAGTCTCTGTCCCACTCCCCACTGTTCTGTACAGTTTGGTATTCACTTTCAGTTCCTGTCCCACTCCGCACTTTTCTGTACAGTTTGATATTCACTCTCAGTCTCTGTCCCACTCCCCACTGTTCTGTACAGTATGGTATTCACTCTCAGTCCCTGTCTCACTCAGCACTGTTCTGTACAGTTTGATATTCACTCTCCGTCCCTGTCCCACTCCGCACTGTTCTGTATAGTTTGATATTCACTCTCAGTCTCTGTCCCAGTCCCCATTTTCTGAAAAGTTTGATATTCAATCTCAGTCTCTGTACCACTCCCCACTGTTCAGTACAGTTTGATATTCAATCTCAGTCTCTGTCCCACTCCCCACTGTTCTGTACAGTTTGATATTCACTCTCAATCTCTGTCCAACTCCCCACTGTTCTGTCCAGTTTGATATTCACTCTCATCTCTGTCCCACTCCCCACTGTTCTATGTAGTTTGATATTCAATCTCAGTCTCAATCCCATCCCCACTGTTCTGTACAGTTTGGTATTCACTTTCAGTCCCTGTCCCACTCCGCACTTTTCTGTACAGTTTGATATTCACTCACAGTCCCTGTCCCACTCCCCACTGTTCTGTACAGTTTGGTATTCACTCTCAGTCCCTGTCCCACTCCCCACTGTTCTGTACAGTTTGATATTCACTCACAGTCCCTGTCCCACTCCCCAATGTTCTGTACAGTTTGATATTCACTCTCAATCCCTGTCCGTCTCCCCACTGTTCTGTACAGTTTGATATTCATTGTCAGTCTCTGTCCCACTCCCCACTGTTCTGTACAGTATGGTATTCACTCTCAGTCCCTGTCTCACTCAGCACTGTTCTGTACAGTTTGATATTCACTCTCCGTCCCTGTCCCACTCCGCACTGTTCTGTATAGTTTGATATTCACTCTCAGTCTCTGTCACAGTCCCCATTTTCTGAAAAGTTTGATATTCAATCTCAGTCTCTGTACCACTCCCCACTGTTCAGTACAGTTTGATATTCAATCTCAGTCTCTGTCCCACTCCCCACTGTTCAGTACAGTTTGATATTCAATCTCAGTCTCTGTCCCACTCCCCACTGTTCTGTACAGTTTGATATTCAATCTCAGTCTCTGTCCCACTCCCCACTGTTCAGTACAGTTTGATATTCAATCTCAGTCTCTGTCCCACTCCCCACTGTTCTGTACAGTTTGACATTCACTCTCAGTCTCTGTCCCAGTCCCCACTGTTCTGTACAGTTTTATATTCACTCTCACTCTCTGTCCCAGTCCCCACTGTTCTGTACAGTTTGATATTCACGCTCAGTCTCTGTCCCACACCCCACTGTTCTGTACAGTTTGATATTCACGCTCAGTCCCTGTCCCACTCCCCACTTTTCTGTACAGTTTGATATTCACTCTCAGTCCCGGTCCCACTCCCTACTGTTCTGTCCAGTTTGATATTCACTCTCAGTCCCGGTCCCACTCCCTACTGTTCTGCACAGTTTGATATTCACTCTCAGTCCCGGTCCCACTCCCTACTGTTCTGCACAGTTTGATATTCACTCTCAGTCCCGGTCCCACTCCCTACTGTTCTGCACAGTTTGATATTCACTCACAGTCCCGGTCCCACTCCGTACTATTCTGTACAGTTTGATATTCACTCTCAGTCCCTGTCCCACTCCCCACTGTTCTGTACAGTTTGATATTCACTCTCAGTCACTGTCCCACTCCCACTGTTCTGTACAGTTTGGTATTCACTCACAGTCCCTGTCCCACTCCCCACTGTTCTGTACAGTTTGATATTCACTCTCAGTCTCTGTCCCTCTCCCCACTGTTCTCTACAGTTTGATATTCACTCTCAGTCTCTGTCCCACTCCCCACTGTTCTGGACAGTTTGATATTCACTCTCAGTCCCTGTCCCACTCCCCACTGTTTTGTATAGTTTGATATTCACACTCAGTCCCTGTCCCACTCCCACTGTTCTGTCCAGTTTGATATTCATTCTCAGTCTCTGTCCCTCTCCCCACTGTTCTCTACAGTTTGATATTCACTCTCAGTCTCTGTCCCACTCCCCACTGTTCTGGACAGTTTGATATTCACTCTCAGTCCCTGTCCCACTCCCCACTGTTCTGTATAGTTTGATATTCACACTCAGTCCCTGTCCCACTCCCACTGTTCTGTACAGTTTGATATTCACTCACAGTCCCTGTCCCACTCCCCAATGTTCTGCACAGTTTGATATTCACTCTCAGTCCCTGTCCCACTCCCCACTTTTCTGTGCAGTAAGATATTCACTCACAGTCCCGTTCCCACTCCGCAATGTTCTGTACAGTTTGATATTCACGCTCAGTCCCTGTCCCACTCCCCACTTTTCTGTACAGTTTGATATTCACTCTCAGTCCCGGTCCCACTCCCTACTGTTCTGTCCAGTTTGATATTCACTCTCAGTCCCGGTCCCACTCCCTACTGTTCTGCACAGTTTGATATTCACTCTCAGTCCCGGTCCCACTCCCTACTGTTCTGCACAGTTTGATATTCACTCTCAGTCCCGGTCCCACTCCCTACTGTTCTGCACAGTTTGATATTCACTCACAGTCCCGGTCCCACTCCGTACTATTCTGTACAGTTTGATATTCACTCTCAGTCCCTGTCCCACTCCCCACTGTTCTGTACAGTTTGATATTCACTCTCAGTCACTGTCCCACTCCCACTGTTCTGTACAGTTTGGTATTCACTCACAGTCCCTGTCCCACTCCCCACTGTTCTGTACAGTTTGATATTCACTCTCAGTCTCTGTCCCTCTCCCCACTGTTCTCTACAGTTTGATATTCACTCTCAGTCTCTGTCCCACTCCCCACTGTTCTGGACAGTTTGATATTCACTCTCAGTCCCTGTCCCACTCCCCACTGTTTTGTATAGTTTGATATTCACACTCAGTCCCTGTCCCACTCCCACTGTTCTGTCCAGTTTGATATTCATTCTCAGTCTCTGTCCCTCTCCCCACTGTTCTCTACAGTTTGATATTCACTCTCAGTCTCTGTCCCACTCCCCACTGTTCTGGACAGTTTGATATTCACTCTCAGTCCCTGTCCCACTCCCCACTGTTCTGTATAGTTTGATATTCACACTCAGTCCCTGTCCCACTCCCACTGTTCTGTACAGTTTGATATTCACTCACAGTCCCTGTCCCACTCCCCAATGTTCTGCACAGTTTGATATTCACTCTCAGTCCCTGTCCCACTCCCCACTTTTCTGTGCAGTAAGATATTCACTCACAGTCCCGTTCCCACTCCGCAATGTTCTGTACAGTTTGATATTCACGCTCAGTCCCTGTCCCACTCCCCAATGTTCTGCACAGTTTGATTATCACTCTCAGTCCCTGTCCCACTCCCCACTGTTCTGTACAGTTTCATATTCCCTCTCAGTCCCGGTCCCTCTCCCCACTGTTCTGTTCAGTTTGATATTCGCTCACAGTCCTGGTCCCACTCCCCACTGTTCTGCACAGTTTGATATTCAATCTCAGTCTCTGTCCCACTCCCCACTGTTCTGTACAGTTTGATATTCACTCTCAGTCCCTGTCCCACTCCCCACTGTTCTGGACAGTTTGATATTCATTCTCAGTCCCGGTCCCTCTCCCCACTGTTGTGTTCAGTTTGATATTCACTCACAGTCCCGGTCACACTCCCTACTGTTCTGTACAGTTTGATATTCACTCTCAGTCCCTGTCCCACTCCCCACTGTTCTGGACAGTTTGATATTCAATCTCAGTCTCTGTCCCACTCCCCACTGTTCTGTACAGTTTGATATTCACTCTCAGTCCCTGTCCCACTCCCCACTGTTCTGGACAGTTTGATATTCAATCTCAGTCTCTGTCCCACTCCCCACTGTTCTGTACAGTTTGATATTCACTCTCAGTCCCTGTCCCACTCCCCACTGTTCTGGACAGTTTGATATTCATTCTCAGTCCCTGTCCCACTCCCCACTGTTCTGGACAGTTTGATATTCAATCTCAGTCTCTGTCCCACTCCCCACTGTTCTGTACAGTTTGATATTCACTCTCAGTCCCTGTCCCACTCCCCACTGTTGTGTTCAGTTTGATATTCACTCACAGTCCCTGTCCCACTCCCCACTTTTCTGTACAGTTTGATATTCACTCTCAATCCCTGTCCCACTCCCCACTGTTCTGGACAGTTTGATATTCACTCTCAGTCCTGGTCCCACTTCCCACTGTTCTGTACAGTTTGATATTCACTCTCAGTCTCTGTCCCACACCCCACTGCTCTGTGCAGTTTGATATTCACTCTCAGTCCTGGTCCCACTTCCCACTGTTCTGTACAGTTTGATATTCACTCTCAGTCTCTGTCCCACTCCCCACTGCTCTGTGCAGTTTGATATTCACTCTCAGTCCCTGTCCCGCTCCCCACTGCTCTGTACAGTTTGATATTCAATCTCAGTCTCTGTCCCAGTCCCCACTGCTCTGTACAGTTTGATATTCACTCTCAGTTCCTGTCCCGCTCCCCACTGCTCTGTACTGTTTGATATTCAATCTCAGTCTCTGTCCCAGTCCCCACTGTTCTGTACAGTTTGATATTCACACGCAGTCCCTGTCCCACTCCCCACTGTTCTGTACAGTTTGATATTCACTCTCAGTCCCTGTCCCACTCCCCACTGCTCTGTACAGTTTGGTATTCACTTTCAGTCCCTGTCCCACTCCCCACTGTTCTGTACAGTTTGAATTTCACTCTCAGTTCATGTCCCACTCACCAGTGTCCTGTACAGTTTGATATTCGTTCTCAGTTCCTGTCCCACTCCGCACTGTTCTGTACAGTTTGATGTTCACTCTCAGTCTCTGTCCCACTCCCCACTGTTCACTGCAGTTTGATATTCAATCTCAATCTCTGTCCCACTCACAGTTTGATATTCATTCTCAGTTTCTGTCCCACTCCCCACTGTTCTGTACAGTTTGACATTCAAACTCAGTCTCTTTCCCACTCCGTTCTGTTCTGTACAGTTTGATATTCACTCAAAGTCCCGGTCCCACTCCCCACTGTTCTGTACAGTTTGATATTCACTCAAAGTCCCGGTCCCACTCCCACTGTTCTGTACAGTTTGGTATTCACTCTCAGTCCCTGTCCCACTCCCCACTGTTCTGTACAGTTTGACATTCACTCAAAGTCCCGGTCCCGCTCCCACTGTTCTGTACAGTTTGACATTCACTCTCAGTCTCTGTCCCAGTCCCCATGTTCTGTCCAGTTTGATATTCACTCACAGTCCTGGTCCCACTCCCCACTGTTCTGTCCAGTTTGATAGTCACTCTCAGTCCCTGTCCCACTCCCCACTGTTCTGTACAGTTTGGTATTCACTTTCAGTCCCTGTCCCACTCCCCACTGTTCTGTACAGTTTGATATTCAATCTCAGTCTCTGTCCCACTCCGACCTTCCTGTACAATTTGATATTCACTCTCAGTTTCTGTCCCACTCCCCACTGTTCTGTACAGTTTGACATTCACTCTCAGTCTCTGTCACAGTCCCCACTGTTCTGTATAGTTTGATATTCAATCTCAGTCTCTGTCCCACTCCCCACTGTTCTGTACAGTTTGATTTTCAATCTCAGTCTCTGTCCAACTCCCCACTGTTCTGTACAGTTTGTTATTCACTCTCAGTCTCTGTCCCACTCCCCACTGTTCTATGTAGTTTGATATTCAATCTCAGTCTCAATCCCACTCCCCACTGTTCTGTACAGTTTGGTATTCACTTTCAGTCCCTGTCCCACTCCCACTGTTATGTACAGTTTGGTATTCACTCACAGTCCCTGTCCCACTCCCCACTGTTCTGTACAGTTTGGTATTCACTCTCAGTCCCTGTCCCACTCCCCACTGTTCTGTACAGTTTGGTATTCACTCTCAGTCCCTGTCCCACTCCCCACTGTTCTGTACAGTTTGGTATTCACTCTCAGTCCCTGTCCCACTCCCCACTGTTCTGTACAGTTTGATATTCAATCTCAGTCTCTGTCCCACTCCCCACTGTTCTGTCCAGTTTGGTATTCACTTTCAGTCCCTGTCCCACTCCCCACTGTTCTGTATAGTTTGATATTCAATCTCAGTCCCTGTCCCACTCCTGGTTTCATATTCACTCTCAGTCCCTGTCCCGCTCCCCACTGCTCTGTACAGTTTGATATTCAATCTCAGTCTCTGTCCCACTCCCCACTGTTCTGTACAGTTTGATATTCAATCTCAGTCCCTGTCCCACTCCTGGTTTCATATTCACTCTCAGTCCCTGTCCCGCTCCCCACTGCTCTGTACAGTTTGATATTCACTCTCAGTCTCTGTCCCACTCCCCACTGTTCTGTACAGTTTGATATTCACACGCAGTCCCTGTCCCACTCCCCACTGTTCTGTACAGTTTGATATTCACTCTGAGTCCCTGTCCCACTCCCCACTGCTCTGTACAGTTTGAATTTCACTCTCAGTTCATGTCCCACTCACCAGTGTCCTGTACAGTTTGATATTCGTTCTCAGTTCCTGTCCCACTCCGCACTGTTCTGTACAGTTTGATGTTCACTCTCAGTCTCTGTCCCACTCCCCACTGTTCTCTGCAGTTTGATATTCAATCTCAGTCTCTGTCCCACTCACAGTTTGATATTCATTCTCAGTTTCTGTCCCACTCCCCACTGTTCTGTACAGTTTGACATTCAAACTCAGTCTCTTTCCCACTCCCCTCTGTTCTGGACAATTTGATATTCACTCTCAGTCTCTGTCCCACTCCCCACTCTTCTGTACAGTTTGGTATTCACTCCCAGTCCCTGTCCCACTCCGTTCTGTTCTGTACAGTTTGATATTCACTCAAAGTCCCGGTCCCACTCTCCACTGTTCTGTACAGTTTGATATTCGCTCTCAGTCCCTGTCCCACTCCCCACTGTTCTGTACAGTTTGATATTCACTCTCAGTCCCTGTCCCACTCCCCACTGTTCTGTACAGTTTGACATTCACTCAAAGTCCCGGTCCCGCTCCCACTGTTCTGTACAGTTTGACATTCACTCTCAGTCTCTGTCCCAGTCCCCATGTTCTGTCCAGTTTGATATTCACTCACAGTCCTGGTCCCACTCCCCACTGTTCTGTACAGTTTGATAGTCACTCTCAGTCCCTGTCCCACTCCGCACTGTTCTGTACAGTTTGATATTCAATCTCAGTCTCTGTCCCACTGCCCACTGTTCTGTACAGTTTGATTTTCAATCTCAGTCTCTGTCCCACTCCTCACTGTTCTGCACTGTTTGATATTCAATCTCAGTCTCTGTTCCACTCCCCACTGTTCTCTACAGTTTGACAGTCACTCTCAGTCTCTGTCCCAGTCCACATGTTCTGTCCAGTTTGATATTCACTCTCAGTCCCTGTCCCACTCCCCATTGTTCTGTACAGTTTGATATTGACTCCCAGTCTCTGTCCCAGTCCCCATGTTCTGTATAGTTTGATATTCAATCTCAGTCTCTGTCTCGCTCCCCACTGTTCTGTACAGTTTGATATTCAATCTCAGTCTCTGTCCCACTCCCACTGTTCTGTACAATTTGATATTCACTCTCAGTTTCTGTCCCACTCCCCACTGTTCTGTACAGTTTGACATTCACTCTCTGTCTCTGTCCCACTCCCCACTGTTCTGTACAGTTTGATATTCACTCTCAGTCTCTGTCCCAGTCCCCACTGTTCTGTACAGTTTGATTTTCAATCTCAGTTTCTGTCCCACTCCCCACTGTTCTGTACAGTTTGATATTCACTCTCAGTTTCTGTCCCACTCCCCACTGTCTGTACAGTTTGATAATCACTCTCAGTCCCTGTCCCACTCCCCACTGTTCTGTACAGTTTGATATTCACTCTCAGTTTCTGTCCCACTCCCCACTGTCTGTACAGTTTGATATTCACTCACAGTCCCGGTCCCACTCCCCACTGTTCTGTACAGTTTGATATTCACTTTCAGTCCCCGTCTTTCTCCCCACTGTTCTGTGCAGTTTGATATTCACTGTCAGTCTCTGACCCACTCCCCAATATTCTGTACAGTTTGATGTTCACTCACAGTCCTGGTCCCACTCCCACTGTTCTGTACAGTTTGATATTCATTCTCAGTCCCGGTCCCTCTCCCCACTGTTCTGTTCAGTTTGATATTCGCTCACAGTCCCTGTCCCACTCCCCACTGTTCTGCACAGTTTGATATTCAATCTCAGTCTCTGTCCCACTCCCCACTGTTGTGTACAGTTTGACATTCAAACTCAGTCTCTTTCCCACTCCCCACTGTTCTGGACAGTTTGATATTCATTCTCAGTCCCGGTCCCTCTCCCCACTGTTGTGTTCAGTTTGATATTCGCTCACAGTCCCGGTCACACTCCCCACTGTTCCGTACAGTTTGATATTGATTCTCAGTCTCTGTTCCACTCCCCACTGTTCTGTACAGTTTGATATTCACTCTCAGTCCCTGTCCCACTCCCCACTTTTCTGTACAGTTTGATATTCACTCTCAATCCCTGTCCCACTCCCCACTTTTCTGTACAGTTTGATATTCACTCTCAGTCCCTGTCCCACTCCCCACTGTTCTGGACAGTTTGATATTCACTCTCAGTCCCTGTCCCAATCCCCACTGTTCTGTACAGTTTGATATTCACACTCAGTCCCTGTCCCACTCCCCACTGTTCTGTACAGTTTGATATTCACTCACTGTCCTGGTCCCACTCCCCACTGTTCTGTACAGTTTGATATTCACTCTCAGTCTCTGTCCCACACCCCACTGCTCTGTGCAGTTTGATATTCACTCTCAGTCTCTGTCCCACACCCCACTGCTCTGTACAGTTTGATATTCAGTCTCAGACTCTGTCCCACTCACAGTTTCATATTCACTCTCAGTCCCTGTCCCGCTCCCCACTGCTCTGTACAGTTTGATATTCATTCTCAGTTTCTGTCCCAAACTCCACTGTGCTGTACAGTTTGAAATTCACTCTCAGTTCCTGTCCCACTCACCAGTGTCCTGTACAGTTTGATATTCAGTCTCAGTCTCTGTCCCACTCCTGGTTTCATATTCACTCTCAGTCCCTGTCCCGCTCCCCACTGCTCTGTACAGTTTGATATTCACTCTCAGTCTCTGTCCCACTCCCCACTGTTCTGTACAGTTTGATATTCACACGCAGTCCCTGTCCCACTCCCCACTGTTCTGTACAGTTTGATATTCACTCTGAGTCCCTGTCCCACTCCCCACTGCTCTGTACAGTTTGAATTTCACTCTCAGTTCATGTCCCACTCACCAGTGTCCTGTACAGTTTGATATTCGTTCTCAGTTCCTGTCCCACTCCGCACTGTTCTGTACAGTTTGATGTTCACTCTCAGTCTCTGTCCCACTCCCCACTGTTCTCTGCAGTTTGATATTCAATCTCAGTCTCTGTCCCACTCACAGTTTGATATTCATTCTCAGTTTCTGTCCCACTCCCCACTGTTCTGTACAGTTTGACATTCAAACTCAGTCTCTTTCCCACTCCCCTCTGTTCTGGACAATTTGATATTCACTCTCAGTCTCTGTCCCACTCCCCACTCTTCTGTACAGTTTGGTATTCACTCCCAGTCTCTGTCCCACTCCGTTCTGTTCTGTACAGTTTGATACTCACTCAAAGTCCCTGTCCCACTCCCCACTGTTCTGTACAGTTTGACATTCACTCACAGTCCTGGTCCCACTCCCCACTGTTCTGTACAGTTTGATAGTCACTCTCAGTCCCTGTCCCACTCCGCACTGTTCTGTACAGTTTGATATTCAATCTCAGTCTCTGTCCCACTGCCCACTGTTCTGTACAGTTTGATTTTCAATCTCAGTCTCTGTCCCACTCCTCACTGTTCTGCACTGTTTGATATTCAATCTCAGTCTCTGTTCCACTCCCCACTGTTCTCTACAGTTTGACAGTCACTCTCAGTCTCTGTCCCAGTCCACATGTTCTGTCCAGTTTGATATTCACTCTCAGTCCCTGTCCCACTCCCCACTGTTCTGTACAGTTTGACATTCACTCTCTGTCTCTGTCCCACTCCCCACTGTTCTGTACAGTTTGATATTCACTCTCAGTCTCTGTCCCAGTCCCCACTGTTCTGTGCAGTTTGATTTTCAATCTCAGTTTCTGTCCCACTCCCCACTGTTCTGTACAGTTTGATATTCACTCTCAGTTTCTGTCCCACTCCCCACTGTCTGTACAGTTTGATAATCACTCTCAGTCCCTGTCCCACTCCCCACTGTTCTGTACAGTTTGATATTCACTCTCAGTTTCTGTCCCACTCCCCACTGTCTGTACAGTTTGATATTCACTCTCAGTCCCGGTCCCACTCCCCACTGTTCTGTACAGTTTGATATTCACTTTCAGTCCCCGTCTTTCTCCCCACTGTTCTGTGCAGTTTGATATTCACTGTCAGTCTCTGACCCACTGCCCAGTGTTCTGTACAGTTTGATATTCACTCACAGTCCCGGTCCCACTCCCCACTGTTCTGTACAGTTTGATATTCACTCTCAGTCCCTGTCCCACTCCCCACTGTTCTGTCCAGTTTGGTGTTCACTTTCAGTCCCTGTCCCACTCCGCACTTTTCTGTACAGTTTGATATTCACTCACAGTCCCTGTCCCACTCCCCACTGTTCTGTACAGTTTGATATTCAATCTCAGTCTCTGTCCCACTCCCATTGTTCTGTCCAGTTTGATATTCAATCTCAGTCTCTGTCCCACTCCGACCGTTCTGTACAATTTGATATTCACTCTCAGTTTCTGTCCCACTCCCCACTGTTCTCTACAGTTTGACATTCACTCTCAGTCTCTGTCCCAGTCCCCACTGTTCTGTATAGTTTGATATTCAATCTCAGTCTCTGTCCCACTCCCCACTGTTCTGTACAGTTTGATTTCAATCTCAGTCTCTGTCCCACTCCCCACTGTTCTGTACAGTTTGATATTCACTCTCAGTCTCTGTCCAACTCCCCACTGTTCTGTACAGTTTGATATTCACTCTCAGTCTCTGTCCCACTCCCCACTGTTCTATGTAGTTTGATATTCAATCTCAGTCTCAATCCCACTCCCCACTGTTCTGTACAGTTTGGTATTCACTTTCAGTCCCTGTCCCACTCCGCACTTTTCTGTACAGTTTGATATTCACTCACAGTCCCTGTCCCACTCCCCACTGTTCTGTACAGTTTGGTATTCACTCTCAGTCCCTGTCCCACTCCCCACTGTTCTGTAAAGTTTGGTATTCACTTTCAGTCCGTGTCCCACTCCCACTGTTATGTACAGTTTGGTATTCACTCTCAGTCCCTGTCCCACTCCCCACAGTTCTGTACAGTTTGGTATTCACTCACAGTCCCTGTCCCACTCCCCACTGTTCTGTACAGTTTGATATTCAATCTCAGTCTCTGTCCCACTCCCCACTGTTCTGTACAGTTTGATATTCAATCTCAGTCTCTGTCCCACTCCCCACTGTTCTGTACAGTTTGATATTCAATCTCAGTCCCTGTCCCACTCCCCACTGTTCTGCACAGTTTGATATTCACTCTCAGTCCCTGTCCCACTCCCCACTGTTCTGTACAGTTTGATATTCAATCTCAGTCTCTGTCCCACTCCCCACTGTTCTGTACAGTTTGATATTCAATCTCAGTCTCTGTCCCACTCCCCACTGTTCTGTACAGTTTGATATTCAATCTCAGTCTCTGTCCCACTCCCCACTGTTCTGTACAGTTTGATATTCAATCTCAGTCCCTGTCCCACTCCCCACTGTTCTGCACAGTTTGATATTCACTCTCATTCCCTGTCCCACTCCCCACTTTTCTGTACAGTTTGATATTCACTCTCAGTCCTGGTCCCACTCCCCACTGCTCTGTACAGTTTGATATTCACTCTCAGTCCCGGTCCCACTCCCGACTGTTCTGCACAGTTTGATATTCACTCACAGTCCCGGTCCCACTCCGTACTATTCTGTACAGTTTGATATTCACTCTCAGTCCCGGTCCCACTCCCCACTGTTCTGTACAGTTTGATATTCACTCACAGTCCCTGTCCCACTCCCCACTGTTCTGTACAGTTTGATATTCACTCTCAGTCTCTGTCCCACTCCCCACTGTTCTATGTAGTTTGATATTCAATCTCAGTCTCAATCCCACTCCCCACTGTTCTGTACAGTTTGGTATTCACTTTCAGTCCCTGTCCCACTCCGCACTGTTCTGTACAGTTTGATTTCAATCTCAGTCTCTGTCCCACTCCCCACTGTTCTGTACAGTTTGATATTCACTCTCAGTCTCTGTCCAACTCCCCACTGTTCTGTACAGTTTGATATTCACTCTCAGTCTCTGTCCCACTCCCCACTGTTCTATGTAGTTTGATATTCAATCTCAGTCTCAATCCCACTCCCCACTGTTCTGTACAGTTTGGTATTCACTTTCAGTCTCTGTCCCACTCCCCACTGTTCTGTACAGTTTGATTTCAATCTCAGTCTCTGTCCCACTCCCCACTGTTCTGTACAGTTTGATATTCACTCTCAGTCTCTGTCCAACTCCCCACTGTTCTGTACAGTTTGATATTCACTCTCAGTCTCTGTCCCACTCCCCACTGTTCTATGTAGTTTGATATTCAATCTCAGTCTCAATCCCACTCCCCACTGTTCTATGTAGTTTGATATTCAATCTCAGTCTCAATCCCACTCCCCACTGTTCTGTACAGTTTGGTATTCACTTTCAGTCCCTGTCCCACTCCGCACTTTTCTGTACAGTTTGATATTCACTCACAGTCCCTGTCCCACTCCCCACTGTTCTGTACAGTTTGGTATTCACTCTCAGTCCCTGTCCCACTCCCCACTGTTCTGTAAAGTTTGGTATTCACTTTCAGTCCGTGTCCCACTCCCACTGTTATGTACAGTTTGGTATTCACTCTCAGTCCCTGTCCCACTCCCCACAGTTCTGTACAGTTTGGTATTCACTCACAGTCCCTATCCCACTCCCCACTGTTCTGTACAGTTTGATATTCAATCTCAGTCTCTGTCCCACTCCCCACTGTTCTGTACAGTTTGATATTCAATCTCAGTCTCTGTCCCACTCCCCACTGTTCTGTACAGTTTGATATTCAATCTCAGTCTCTGTCCCACTCCCCACTGTTCTGTACAGTTTGATATTCAATCTCAGTCCCTGTCCCACTCCCCACTGTTCTGCACAGTTTGATATTCACTCTCATTCCCTGTCCCACTCCCCACTTTTCTGTACAGTTTGATATTCACTCTCAGTCCTGGTCCCACTCCCCACTGCTCTGTACAGTTTGATATTCACTCTCAGTCCCGGTCCCACTCCCGACTGTTCTGCACAGTTTGATATTCACTCACAGTCCCGGTCCCACTCCGTACTATTCTGTACAGTTTGATATTCACTCTCAGTCCCGGTCCCACTCCCCACTGTTCTGTACAGTTTGATATTCACTCACAGTCCCTGTCCCACTCCCCACTGTTCTGTACAGTTTGATATTCACTCTCAGTCACTTCCCACTCCCACTGTTCTGTACAGTTTGGTATTCACTCTCAGTCCTTGTCCCACTCCGCACTGTTCTGTACAGTTTGATATTCACTCACAGTCCCTGTCCCACTCCCCACTGTTCTGTACAGTTTGATATTCACTCTCAGTCTCTGTTCCTCTCCCCACTGTTCTCTACAGTTTGATATTCACTCTCAGTCTCTGTCCCACTCCCCACTGTTCTGGACAGTTTGATATTCACTCTCAGTCCCTGTCCCACTCCCCACTGTTCTGTATAGTTTGATATTCACACTCAGTCCCTGTCCCACTCCCACTGTTCTGTACAGTTTGATATTCACTCTAAGTCCCTGTCCCACTCCCCACTGTGTGTACAGTTTGATATTCACTCTCAGTCTCTGTTCCACTCCCCACTGTTCTGGACAGTTTCATATTCACTCTCAGTCTCTGTCCCACTCCCCACTGTTCTGTACAGTTTGATATTCATTCTCAGTCTCTGTCCCTCTCCCCACTGTTCTCTACAGTTTGATATTCGCTCTCAGTCCCTGTCCCACTCCCCACTGTTCTGGGCAGTTTGATATTCACTCTCAGTCCCTGTCCCACTCCCCACTGTTCTGTATAGTTTGATATTCACACTCAGTCCCTGTCCCACTCCCACTGTTCTGTGCAGTTTGATATTCACTCACAGTCCTGGTCCCACTCCCCACTGTTCTGTACAGTTTGATATTCACGCTCAGTCCCTGTCCCACTCCCCACTGTTCTGGACAGTTTGATATTCACTCTCAGTCCCTGTCCCACTCCCCACTGTTCTGCACAGTTTGATATTCACTCTCAGTCCCTGTCCCACTCCCCACTGTTCTGCACAGTTTGATATTCACTCTCAGTCCCTGTCCCACTCCCCACTTTTCTGTACAGTTAGATATTCACTCACAGTCCCGGTCCCACTCCGCACTGTTCTGTACAGTTTCAGATTCCCTCTCAGTCCCTGTCCCACTCCCCAATGTTCTGTACAGTTTGATGTTCACTCACAGTCCTGGTCCCACTCCCACTGTTCTGTACAGTTTGATATTCATTCTCAGTCCCTGTCCCACTCCCCACTGTTCTATGTAGTTTGATATTCAATCTCAGTCTCAATCCCACTCCCCACTGTTCTGTACAGTTTGGTATTCACTTTCAGTCCCTGTCCCACTCCGCACTGTTCTGTACAGTTTGATTTCAATCTCAGTCTCTGTCCCACTCCCCACTGTTCTGTACAGTTTGATATTCACTCTCAGTCTCTGTCCAACTCCCCACTGTTCTGTACAGTTTGATATTCACTCTCAGTCTCTGTCCCACTCCCCACTGTTCTATGTAGTTTGATATTCAATCTCAGTCTCAATCCCACTCCCCACTGTTCTGTACAGTTTGGTATTCACTTTCAGTCTCTGTCCCACTCCCCACTGTTCTGTACAGTTTGATTTCAATCTCAGTCTCTGTCCCACTCCCCACTGTTCTGTACAGTTTGATATTCACTCTCAGTCTCTGTCCAACTCCCCACTGTTCTGTACAGTTTGATATTCACTCTCAGTCTCTGTCCCACTCCCCACTGTTCTATGTAGTTTGATATTCAATCTCAGTCTCAATCCCACTCCCCACTGTTCTATGTAGTTTGATATTCAATCTCAGTCTCAATCCCACTCCCCACTGTTCTGTACAGTTTGGTATTCACTTTCAGTCCCTGTCCCACTCCGCACTTTTCTGTACAGTTTGATATTCACTCACAGTCCCTGTCCCACTCCCCACTGTTCTGTACAGTTTGGTATTCACTCTCAGTCCCTGTCCCACTCCCCACTGTTCTGTAAAGTTTGGTATTCACTTTCAGTCCGTGTCCCACTCCCACTGTTATGTACAGTTTGGTATTCACTCTCAGTCCCTGTCCCACTCCCCACAGTTCTGTACAGTTTGGTATTCACTCACAGTCCCTATCCCACTCCCCACTGTTCTGTACAGTTTGATATTCAATCTCAGTCTCTGTCCCACTCCCCACTGTTCTGTACAGTTTGATATTCAATCTCAGTCTCTGTCCCACTCCCCACTGTTCTGTACAGTTTGATATTCAATCTCAGTCTCTGTCCCACTCCCCACTGTTCTGTACAGTTTGATATTCAATCTCAGTCCCTGTCCCACTCCCCACTGTTCTGCACAGTTTGATATTCACTCTCATTCCCTGTCCCACTCCCCACTTTTCTGTACAGTTTGATATTCACTCTCAGTCCTGGTCCCACTCCCCACTGCTCTGTACAGTTTGATATTCACTCTCAGTCCCGGTCCCACTCCCGACTGTTCTGCACAGTTTGATATTCACTCACAGTCCCGGTCCCACTCCGTACTATTCTGTACAGTTTGATATTCACTCTCAGTCCCGGTCCCACTCCCCACTGTTCTGTACAGTTTGATATTCACTCACAGTCCCTGTCCCACTCCCCACTGTTCTGTACAGTTTGATATTCACTCTCAGTCACTTCCCACTCCCACTGTTCTGTACAGTTTGGTATTCACTCTCAGTCCTTGTCCCACTCCGCACTGTTCTGTACAGTTTGATATTCACTCACAGTCCCTGTCCCACTCCCCACTGTTCTGTACAGTTTGATATTCACTCTCAGTCTCTGTTCCTCTCCCCACTGTTCTCTACAGTTTGATATTCACTCTCAGTCTCTGTCCCACTCCCCACTGTTCTGGACAGTTTGATATTCACTCTCAGTCCCTGTCCCACTCCCCACTGTTCTGTATAGTTTGATATTCACACTCAGTCCCTGTCCCACTCCCACTGTTCTGTACAGTTTGATATTCACTCTAAGTCCCTGTCCCACTCCCCACTGTGTGTACAGTTTGATATTCACTCTCAGTCTCTGTTCCACTCCCCACTGTTCTGGACAGTTTCATATTCACTCTCAGTCTCTGTCTCACTCCCCACTGTTCTGTACAGTTTGATATTCATTCTCAGTCTCTGTCCCTCTCCCCACTGTTCTCTACAGTTTGATATTCGCTCTCAGTCCCTGTCCCACTCCCCACTGTTCTGGGCAGTTTGATATTCACTCTCAGTCCCTGTCCCACTCCCCACTGTTCTGTATAGTTTGATATTCACACTCAGTCCCTGTCCCACTCCCACTGTTCTGTGCAGTTTGATATTCACTCACAGTCCTGGTCCCACTCCCCACTGTTCTGTACAGTTTGATATTCACGCTCAGTCCCTGTCCCACTCCCCACTGTTCTGGACAGTTTGATATTCACTCTCAGTCCCTGTCCCACTCCCCACTGTTCTGCACAGTTTGATATTCACTCTCAGTCCCTGTCCCACTCCCCACTGTTCTGCACAGTTTGATATTCACTCTCAGTCCCTGTCCCACTCCCCACTTTTCTGTACAGTTAGATATTCACTCACAGTCCCGGTCCCACTCCGCACTGTTCTGTACAGTTTCAGATTCCCTCTCAGTCCCTGTCCCACTCCCCAATGTTCTGTACAGTTTGATGTTCACTCACAGTCCTGGTCCCACTCCCACTGTTCTGTACAGTTTGATATTCATTCTCAGTCCCTGTCCCACTCCCCACTGTTCTGCACAGTTTGATATTCAATCTCAGTCTCTGTCCCACTCCCCACTGTTGTGTACAGTTTGATATTGATTCTCAGTCTCTGTCCCTCTCCCCACTGTTCTGTCCAGTTTGATATTCACTCACAGTCCCGGTTCCACTCCCCACTGTTCCGTACAGTTTGATATTGATTCTCAGTCTCTGTCCCTCTCCCCACTGTTCTGTGCAGTTTGATATTCACTCACAGTCCCGGTCCCACTCCGCACTGTTCTGTACAGTTTGATATTCAATCTCAGTCTCTGTCCCACTCCCCACTGTTCTCTACAGTTTGACAGTCACTCTCAGTCTCTGTCCCAGTCCACATGTTCTGTCTAGTTTGATATTCACTCTCTGTCCCTGTCCCACTCCCCACTGTTCTGTACTGTTTGATATTCAATCTCAGTCTCCGTCCCAGTCCCCACTGTTCTCTACAGTTTGATATTCACTCTCAGTCCCTGTCCCACTCCCCACTGTTCTGTACAGTTTGACATTGACTCCCAGTCTCTGTCCCAGTCCCCATGTTCTGCATAGTTCGATATTCAATCTCAGTCTCTCTCCCACTCCCACTGTTCTGTACAATTTGATATTCACTCTCAGTTTCTGTCCCACTCCCCACTGTTCTGTACAGTTTGACATTCACTCTCTGTCTCTGTCCCACTCCCCACTGTTCTGTACAGTTTGATTTTCAATCTCAGTTTCTGTCCCACTCCCCACTGTTCTGTCCAGTTTGGTGTTCACTTTCAGTCCCTGTCCCACTCCGCACTTTTCTGTACAGTTTGATATTCACTCACAGTCCCTGTCCCACACCCCACTGTTCTGTCCAGTTTGGTGTTCACTTTCAGTCCCTGTCCCACTCCGCACTTTTCTGTACAGTTTGATATTCACTCACAGTCCCTGTCCCACTCCCCACTGTTCTGTGCAGTTTGATATTCACTCTCAGTCCCTGTCCCACTCCCCACTGTTCTGTCCAGTTTGGTGTTCACTTTCAGTCCCTGTCCCACTCCGCACTTTTCTGTACAGTTTGATATTCACTCACAGTCCCTGTCCCACTCCCCACTGTTCTGTACAGTTTGGTATTCACTTTCAGTCCCTGTCCCACTCCCCACTGTTCTGGACAGTTTGATATTCAATCTCAGTCTCTGTCCCACTCCCATTGTTCTGTCCAGTTTGATATTCACTCTCAGTCTCTGTCCCACTCCGACCGTTCTGTACAATTTGATATTCACTCTCAGTTTCTGTCCCACTCCCCACTGTTCTGTACAGTTTGACATTCACTCTCAGTCTCTGTCCCAGTCCCCACTGTTCTGTATAGTTTGATATTCAATCTCAGTCTCTGTCCCACTCCCCACTGTTCTGTACAGTTTGATATTCACTCTCAGTCTCTGTCCAACTCCCCACTGTTCTGTACAGTTTGATATTCACTCTCAGTCTCTGTCCCACTCCCCACTGTTCTATGTAGTTTGATATTCAATCTCAGTCTCAATCCCACTCCCCACTGTTCTGTACAGTTTGATATTCACTATCAGTCTCTGTCCCACTCCCCACTGTTCTGTACAGTTTGATATTCACACTCAGTCCCGGTCCCACTCCCCACTGTTCTGTACAGTTTGATATTCACTCTCAGTCTCTGTCCAACTCCCCACTGTTCTGTCCAGTTTGATATTCACACTCAGTCCCGGTCCCACTCCCCACTGTTCAGTACAGTTTGATATTCACTCACAGTCCTGGTCCCACTCCCCACTGTTCTGTACAGTTTGATATTCACACTCAGTCCTGTTCCCCTCCCCACTGTTCTGTACAGTTTGATATTCACTCACAGTCCCTGTCCCACTCCCCACTGTTCTGTACAGTTTGATATTCACTCTCAGTCACTGTCCCACTCCCACTGTTCTGTGCAGTTTGGTATTCACTCTCAGTCCTTGTCCCACTCCGCACTGTTCTGTACGGTTTGATATTCACTCTCAGTCCCGGTCCCACTCCCCACTGTTCTGTGCAGTTTGATATTCGCACTCAGTCCCTGTCCCACTCCCCACTGTTCTGTACAGTTTGATATTCACTCTCAGTCCCGGTCCCACTCCCACTGTTCTGGACAGTTTGATATTCACTGCCAGTCTCTGTCCCACTCCCCACTGTTCTGTACAGTTTGATATTCGCACTCAGTCCCTGTCCCACTCCCACTGTTCTGGACAGTTTGATATTCACTGCCAGTCTCTGTCCCACTCCCCACTGTTCTGTACAGTTTGATATTCGCACTCAGTCCCTGTCCCACTCCCACTGTTCTGGACAGTTTGATATTCATCACAGTCCCGGTCCCACTCCCACTGTTCTGTACAGTTTGATATTCACTGCCAGTCTCTGTCCCACTCCCCACTGTTCTGTACAGTTTGATATTCGCACTCAGTCCCTGTCCCACTCCCACTGTTCTGGACAGTTTGATATTCGCACTCAGTCCCGGTCCCACTCCCCACTGTTCTGGACAGTTTGACATTCACTGCCAGTCTCTGTCCCACTCCCCACTGTTCTGTACAGTTTGATATTCACTCTCAGTCCCTGTCCCACTCCCACTGTTCTGTACAGTTTGATATTCGCACTCAGTCCCGGTCCCACTCCCCACTGTTCTGTACAGTTTGATATGCACTCACTGTCCCGTTCCCACTCCCCACTGTTCTGGACAGTTTGATATTCACTGTCAGTCTCTGTCCCACTCCCCACTGTTCTGTACAGTTTGATATTCACTCTCAGTCCCTGTCCCACTCCCACTGTTCTGTCCAGTTTGATATTCACTCACAGTCCTGGTCCCACTCCCCACTGTTCTGGACAGTTTGATATTCACTGCCAGTCTCTGTCCCACTCCCCACTGTTCTGTACAGTTTGATATTCACTCTCAGTCTCTGTCCCACTCCCCACTGTTCTGGTCAGTTTGATATTCACACTCAGTCCCGGTCCCACTCCCCACTGTTCTGTACAGTTTGATATTCACTCACAGTCCCAGTCCCACTCCCCTCTGTTCTGTACAGTTTGATATTCATTCTCAGTCCCGGTCCCACTCCCCACTGTTCTGTACAGTTTGATATTCACTCTCAGTCTCTGTCCCACTCCCCACTGTTGTGTACAGTTTTATATTCACTCTCAGTCCCTGTCCCACTCCCCACTTTTCTGTCGCGTTTGATATCACTCTCAGTCCCTGTCCCAGTCCCCACTGTTCTGTACAGTTTAATATTCACTCTCAGTCCCTGTCCCACTCCCCACTTTCTGTACAGTTTGATATTCACTCTCAGTCCCCGTCCCACTCTCCACTGTTCTGTACAGTTTGTTATTCACTCTCAGTCCCCGTCCCACTCCCCACTGTTCTGTACAGTTTGATATTCACTCACAGACCCTATCACACTCCCACTGATCTGTGCAGTTTGATATTCACTCTCGGCCTCTGTCCCACTCCCCACAGGTCCGTAGACTTTGACATTCACTCTCAGTCCCTGTCCCACTCCCCACTGTTCTGTACAGTTTGATATTGAATCTCAGTCTCTGTCCCACTCCCCACTCTCTGTTCAGTTTGATATTCACTCTCAGTCCCTGTCCCACTCCCCACTGTTCTGTCCAGTTTGATCTTCACTCTCAGTCCTGTCCCACTCCCCACAGTTGTGTAGACTTTGATATTCACTGTCAGTCCTGTCCCACTCCACTCTGTTCTGTCCAGTTTGATATTCACTCTCAGTCCCTGTCCCACTCCCCACTGTTCTGTCCAGTTTGATCTTCACTCTCAGTCCCTGTCCCACTCCCCAGAGTTGTGTAGACTTTGATATTCACTGTCAGTCCTGTCGCACTCCACTCTGTTCTGTCCAGTTTGATATTCACTCTCAGTGCCTGTCTCACACCCCACTGTTCTGTACAGTTTGATATTCACTCTCAGTCCCTGTCCCACTCCCCACTCTTCTGTATAGTTTTATATTCACTGTCAGTCCCTGTCCCACTCCCCACAGTTCTGTACACTTTGATATTCACTCTCAGTCCCTGTCCCACTCCCACTCTTCTGTACAGTTTGATATTCAGTCCCTGTCCCACTCCCCACTGTTCTGTACAGTTTGATATTCATTCTCAGTCTCTGTCCCACTCCCCACCGTTCTGTACACTTTGATATTCACTCTCAGTCCCTGTCCCACTCCCCACTCTTCTGTATAGTTTGATATTCACTCTCAGTCCCTGTCCCACTCCCCACAGTTGTGTAGACTTTGATATTCACTCTCAGTCTCTGTCCCACTCCCCACTCTTCTGTATAGTTTTATATTCACTGTCAGTCCCTGTCCCACTCCCCACAGTTCTGTACACTTTGATATTCACTCTCAGTCCCTGTCCCACTCCCCACTCTTCTGTATAGTTTTATATTCACTGTCAGTCCCTGTCCCACTCCCCACAGTTCTGTACACTTTGATATTCACTCTCAGTCCCTGTCCCACTCCCACTCTTCTGTACAGTTTGATATTCATTCTCAGTCTCTGTCCCACTCCCCACCGTTCTGTACACTTTGATATTCACTCTCAGTCCCTGTCCCACTCCCCACTCTTCTGTATAGTTTGATATTCACTCTCAGTCCCTGTCCCACTCCCCACAGTTGTGTAGACTTTGATATTCACTGTCAGTCCCTGTCCCACTCCGCACTGTTCTGTGGACTTTGATATTCACTGTCAGTCCCTGTCCCACTCCGCACTGTTCTGAACAGTTTGATATTCACTCTCATTGCCTGTCTCACACCCCAGTGTTCTGTACAGTTTGATCTTCACTCTAAGTCTCTGTCCCACTCCCATTGTTCTGTAAAGTTTGATATTCACTGTCAGTCCCTGTCCCACTCCACTCTGTTCTGTCCAGTTTGATATTCACTCTCAGTCTCTGTCCCACTCCCCACTGTTCTGAACAGTTTGATATTCACTCTCAGTCCCTGTCCCACTCCCCAGTGTTCTGTACAGTTTGATATTCACTCTCAGTCTCTGTCCCACTCCCCACCGTTCTGTACACTTTGATATTCACTCTCAGTCCCTGTCCCACTCCCCACTCTTCTGTATAGTTTGATATTCACTCTCAGTCTCTGTCCCACTCCCCACCGTTCTGTACACTTTGATATTCAGTCTCAGTCCCTGTCCCACTCCCTGCTGTTCTGTGCAGTTTGATCTTCACTCACAGTCTCTATCCCACTCCCCACAGTTCTGAACACTTTGATATTCACTGTCAGTCTCTGTCCCACTCCCCACTGTTGTGTACAGTTTGATATTCACTCTCAGTCCCTGTCCCACTCCCCACTTTTCTGTCGAGTTTGATATCACTCTCAGTCCCTGTCCCACTCCCCACTGTTCTGTACAGTTTAATATTCACTCTCAGTCCCTGTCCCACTCCCCATTGTTCTGTACACTTTGATGTTCACTCACAGACCCTATCACACTCCCACTGATCTGTACAGTTTGATATTCACTCTCAGTCTCTGTCCCACTCCCCACAGGTCCGTAGACTTTGACATTCACTCTCAGTCCCTGTCCCACTCCCCACTGTTCTGTACAGTTTGACATTCAATCTCAGTCCCTGTCCCACTCCCCACTTTCTGTACAGTTTGATATTCACTCTCAGTCCCTGTCCCACTCCCCACTTTTCTGTCGCGTTTGATATCACTCTCAGTCCCTGTCCCACTCCCCACTGTTCTGTACAGTTTAATATTCACTCTCAGTCCCTGTCCCACTCCCCACTTTCTGTACAGTTTGATATTCACTCTCAGTCCCCGTCCCACTCTCCACTTTCTGTACAGTTTGATATTCACTCTCAGTCCCTGTCCCACTCCCCACTTTTCTGTCGCGTTTGATATCACTCTCAGTCCCTGTCCCACTCCCCACTGTTCTGTACAGTTTAATATTCACTCTCAGTCCCTGTCCCACTCCCCACTTTCTGTACAGTTTGATATTCACTCTCAGTCCCTGTCCCACTCCCCACTTTTCTGTCGCGTTTGATATCACTCTCAGTCCCTGTCCCACTCCCCACTGTTCTGTAC
This sequence comes from Heterodontus francisci, assembly GCF_036365525.1. NCBI lineage: Eukaryota > Metazoa > Chordata > Chondrichthyes > Heterodontiformes > Heterodontidae > Heterodontus > Heterodontus francisci. The sequence goes on along the minus strand of NC_090373.1, from coordinate 206,644,658 downwards.
AGTTTAATATTCACTCTCAGTCCCTGTCCCACTCCCCACTTTCTGTACAGTTTGATATTCACTCTCAGTCCCTGTCCCACTCCCCATTGTTCTGTACACTTTGATGTTCACTCACAGACCCTATCACACTCCCACTGATCTGTACAGTTTGATATTCACTCTCAGTCTCTGTCCCACTCCCCACAGGTCCGTAGACTTTGACATTCACTCTCAGTCCCTGTCCCACTCCCCACTGTTCTGTACAGTTTGACATTCAATCTCAGTCCCTGTCCCACTCCCCACTTTCTGTACAGTTTGATATTCACTCTCAGTCCCTGTCCCACTCCCCACTTTTCTGTCGCGTTTGATATCACTCTCAGTCCCTGTCCCACTCCCCACTGTTCTGTACAGTTTAATATTCACTCTCAGTCCCTGTCCCACTCCCCACTTTCTGTACAGTTTGATATTCACTCTCAGTCCCCGTCCCACTCTCCACTGTTCTGTACAGTTTGATATTCACTCTCAGTCCCCGTCCCACTCCCCATTGTTCTGTACACTTTGATATTCACTCACAGACCCTATCACACTCCCACTGATCTGTACAGTTTGATATTCACTCTCAACCTCTGTCCCACTCCCCACAGGTCCGTAGACTTTGACATTCACTCTCAGTCCCTGTCCCACTCCCCACTGTTCTGTACAGTTTGATATTCACTCTCAGTCTCTGTCCCACTCCCCACAGGTCCGTAGACTTTGACATTCACTCTCAGTCCCTGTCCCACTCCCCACTGTTCTGTACAGTTTGATATTCAATCTCAGTCTCTGTCCCAGTCCCCACTCTCTGTTCAGTTTGATATTCACTCTCAGTCCCTGTCCCACTCCCCACTGTTCTGTCCAGTTTGATCTTCACTCTCAGTCCTGTCTCACACCCCACGGTTCTGTACAGTTTGATATTCACTCTCAGTCCCTGTCCCACTCCCCAGTGTTCTGTACAGTTTGATATTCAGTCTCAGTCTCTGTCCCACTCCCCACCGTTCTGTACACTTTGATATACACTCTCAGTCCCTGTCCCACTCCCCACTCTTCTGTATAGTTTTATATTCACTCTCAGTCCCTGTCCCACTCCCCACTGTTCTGTACACTTTGATATTCACTCTCAGTCCCTGTCCCACTCCCACTCTTCTGTACAGTTTGATATTCAGTCCCTGTCCCACTCCGCACTGTTCTGTGCAGTTTGATATTCACTCTCAGTCTCTGTCCCACTCCCCACCGTTCTGTACACTTTGATATTCACTCTCAGTCCCTGTCCCACTCCCCACTCTTCTGTATAGTTTGATATTCACTCTCAGTCCCTGTCCCACTCCCCACAGTTCTGTACACTTTGATATTCACTCTCAGTCCCTGTCCCACTCCCCACAGTTGTGTAGACTTTGATATTCACTGTCAGTCCCTGTCCCACTCCACTCTGTTCTGTCCAGTTTGATATTCACTCTCAGTCTCTGTCCCACTCCCCACTGTTCTGTGGACTTTGATATTCACTGTCAGTCCCTGTCCCACTCCCCAGTGTTCTGTACAGTTTGATATTCACTCTCAGTCTCTGTCCCACTCCCCACCGTTCTGTACAGTTTGATATTCACTCTCAGTTCTGTTTTGTCTCCTGTTTATTTTCTCTGCTGTTATGTTTCCTTCTCCATTGCCAATTCTGGCTTATTTCTTTCCCTTCTGTCAGTTTGCGTCGGATCCTGTTTACCTCCATTGTTGTGTCTGTTTTTCTGTGCCTCTCTTAGTCTTTTTATCTGTTCTCCTGCCATTTTGATGCTGCTCATTTATGTAATCGTTCTCGTCACTGACATCTATACTGATAAATCCACTCAAAAGACCAGTCATATAGGGTTATCTGCTGTATTTGTCCATTGACTATTGATGTGTCTGCGGTCGCTACGTTTCTGTATCTGTCTCCTGAGTCCAGTCTCTCTGCTTACCATCAGCCATGATCTTCCCTGTACTGTATCAATAAATTAGGACCCTCGAGGGTTCCTTCCTCCTGCTATTTCTTAGTCTGAGTTTAAAGTGATTCTTTTGTGTTCTAACTGTTTTAACAGGTCGCATTTGAGCTGTCGATTTGTGTTGCACTGCTCTGTGCTGTCTCCATTGTAGGCAATGCTGCAGGAGTCAGCTACTCTCTGCCATTATTGTCAATGACTGGCTCATCATTCCATCGAGGTCACCAAGCCAGGCCAATGGCAGATGAGGGATAATTTCTGAAGGTAGAACCTTACCTAGAGTTAACAATTTCCCTTCAGTGGACAGGAGTCGTTCTTCTCTTAAAGGGACACCAAACCCAGGACAAAGGGTTTCAGCAAACCATACTTTCATTTATAATCAGCTGGGACAGGAAGGCTTTCATTAGATCATTGCTCCATCAGAATGCAAGCAGTCACCTGAGAGCCTTGCCCGTTTCCCTGCAAACACCTGCCCTAACATTTGCAATGAATCTGGTTTCTGACTGTGCCAGTTTCTGACTATGCTAGTGATTGTAAATACAATGCCAAACAGAGCAACACAAACGAGGACTTTCAAAACAAACCAAAATAAAACACCAGACTCTCCATCTATAACGCTTGGTTCTGGAATACTCTCATTAAAAACTGTGATATTGTTAGAGATAAATAAAGAGGAGGAGTTATGCGATGCGGGCGGTAATGTGATAATGGTCACGGCATCAAACTAAGGATAGGAAATTGAAAGGATCCTTGCATTTCAGAAGCAGCTATAAAATAAAGATTAGGACATCAAACAACAGAACTAAGTAAAGATTAGGCTGACACAGGGGAAATTACAGATTTTTTCGGGACACAGTGGAAAAACTTGGACACGCAGGTGGAAAATGAAACCGAAATCTGGGAGGGGCTAAGGAAAAATGAAATAATGATCCGGGCTCTGCTGATGAGATATGAAATAAAGATCCGGGATAGGCTGGGGAAAATGATATAAAGATCCAGGATAGGCTGAGGGGAAATGAAATAAAGATCCAGGATAGGCTGAGGGGAAATGTAATAAAGATCCAGTTTTGGCTGAGCGGAAATGAAATAAATATCCTGTATAGGCTGAGGGGAAATGTAATAAAGATCCAGGATAGGCTGAGGGGAAATGTAATAAAGATCCAGGATAGGCTGAGGGGAAATGTAATAAAGATCCAGGATAGGCTGAGGGGAAATGTAATAAAGATCCAGGATAGGCTGAGGGGAAATGAAATAAAGATCCGGGATAGGCTGAGGGGAAATGAAATAAAGATCCAGGATAGGCTGAGGGGAAATGTAATAAAGATCCAGAATAGGCTGTGGGGAAATGAAATAAAGATCCGGGATAGGCTTAGGGGAAATGAAATAAAGATCCAGGATAGGCTGAGGGGAAATGAAATAAAGATCCAGGATGGACTGAGCCGAAATGAAATAAAGATCCAGGATAGGCTGAGGGGAAATGTAATAAAGATCCAGGATGGACTGAGCGGAAATGAAATAAAGATCCAGGATAGGCTGAGGGGAAATGTAATAAAGATCCAGGATAGGCTGAGGGGAAATGAAATAAAGATCCAGTTTTGGCAGAGCGGAAATGAAATAAATATCCTGTATAGGCTGAGGGGAAATGTAATAAAGATCCAGGATAGGCTGAGGGGAAATGAAATAAAGATCTGGGATAGGCTGAGGGGAAATGAAATAAAGATCCAGGATAGGCTGAGAGGAAATGTAAATAAAGATCCAGGATAGGCTGAGGGGGAATGAAATAAAGATCCGGGATAGGCTGAGGGGAAATGTAATAAAGATCCAGGATAGGCTGAGGGAAATGTAATAAAGATCCAGGATAGGCTGAGGGGAAATGTAATAAAGATCCAGTTTTGGCAGAGCGGAAATGAAATAAATATCCAGGATAGGCTGAGGGGGAATGAAATAAAGATCCGGGATAGGCTGAGGGGGAATTAAATAAAGATCCAGGATAGGCTGAGGGGAAATGAAATAAAGATCCAGGATAGGCTGAGGGGAAATGTAAATAAAGATCCAGGTTAGGCTGAGGGAAAAGTAATAACGAGCAGGATGGGATTGAGGGTAAATGAAATAAATGTTAAGGATGGGCTGAGGGGAAATGTAATAAAGATCCAGGATAGGCTGAGGAAGAATGTAAAAAGATCCAGGATAGGCTGAGGGGAAATGAAATAAAGATCCGGGATAGGCTGAGGGGGAATTAAATAAAGATCCAGGATAGGCTGAGGGGAAATGAAATAAAGATCCAGGATAGGCTGAGGGGAAATGAAATAAAGATCCAGGATAGGCTGAGGAAGAATGTAACAAAGATCCAGGATAGGCTGAGGGGGAATGTAATTCAGATCCAGGATAGGCTGAGGGGAAATGGAACAAAGATCCAGGAGAGGCTGAGGGGGAATGTAATAAAGATCCAGTTTTGGCTGAGTGGAAATGAATAAATATCCAGGATAGGCTGAGCGGAAATGAAATAAATATCCAGGATAGGCTGAGGGGAAATGGAACAAAGATCCAGGTTAGGCTGTGAGGAAATGTAACAAAGATCCAGGAGAGGCTGAGGGGGAATGTAATAAAGATCCAGGATAGGCTGAGGGGAAATGTAATAAAGATCCAGGAGAGGCTGAGGGGGAATGTAATAAAGATCCAGGATACGCTGAGGGGAAATGTAACAAAGATCCAGGAGAGGCTGAGGGGGAATGTAATAAAGATCCAGGATAGGCTGAGGGGAAATGTAATAAAGATCCAGGATAGGCTGAGGGGAAATGTAATAAAGATCCAGGATAGGCTGAGGGGAAATGTAACTAAGATCCAGGTTAGGCTGAGAGGAAATGCAATAAAGATCCAGGATAGGCCGAGGGGAAATGTAATAAAGATCCAGGTTAGGCTGAGAGGAACTGTAATAAAGATCCAGGATAGGCTGAGGGGAAATGTAATAAAGATCCTGGATAGGCTGAGGGGAAATGTAATAAAGATCCAGGATAGGCTGAGGGGAAATGTAACAAAGATCCAGGATAGGCTGAGGGGAAATGTAACAAAGATCCAGGTTAGGCTGAGGGGAAATGTAACAAAGATCCAGGATAGGCTGAGGGGAAATGTAACAAAGATCCAGGTTAGGCCGAGGGGGAATGTAATAAAGATCCAGGATAGGCTGACGGGAAATGAAATAAAGATCCAGGATAGGCTGAGGGGAAATGTAATAAATATCCAGGATAGGCTGAGGGGAAATGAAATAAATATCCAGGATAGGCTGAGGGTAAATGAAATAAAGATCCAGGAGAGGCTGAGGGGAAATGAAATAAAGATCCAGGATAGGCTGACGGGAAATGAAATAAAGATCCAGGATAGGCTGAGGGGGAATGTAATAAAGATCCAGGATAGGCTGAGGGGAAATGAATAAATATCCAGGACAGGCTGAGGGGAAATGTAATAAAGATCCAGGATAGGCTGAGGGGGAATGTAATAAAGATCCAGGATAAGTTGAGGTGAAATGTAATAAAGATCCAGGATAGGCTGAGGGGAAATGAAATAAAGATCCAGGATAGGCTGAGGGGGAATGTAATAAAGATCCAGGATAGTCTGAGGGGGAATGTAATAAAGATCCAGGATAGGCTGAGGGGAAATGTAATAAATATCCAGGATGGACTGAGCGGAAATGAAATAAATATCCAGGATAGGCTGAGGGGAATGTAATAAAGATCCAGGATAGGCTGAGGGGAAATGTAACAAAGATCCAGGATAGGATGAGGGGGAATGTAATAAAGATCCAGTTTTGGCTGAGCGGAAATGAAATAAATATCCAGGATAGGCTGAGGGGAAATGTAATAAATATCCAGGATAGGCTGAGGGGAAATGAAATAAATATCCAGGATAGGCTGAGGGGAAATGAAATAAAGATCCGGGATAGGCTGAGGGGAAATGTAATAAAGATCCAGGATGGACTGAGCGGAAATGAAATAAATATCCAGGATAGGCTGAGGGGAAATGGAACAAAGATCCAGGTTAGGCTGAGAGGAAATGTAATAAAGATCCAGGAGAGGCTGAGGGGGAATGTAATAAAGATCCAGGATACGCTGAGGGGAAATGTAACAAAGATCCAGGAGAGGCTGAGGGGGAATGTAATAAAGATCCAGGATAGGCTGAGGGGAAATGTAATAAAGATCCAGGATAGGCTGTGGGGAAATGTAACAAAGATCCAGGATAGGCTGAGGGGAAATGTAACAAAGATCCAGGTTAGGCTGAGGGGGAATGTAATAAAGATCCAGGATAGGCTGAGGGGGAAAGAAATAAAGATCCAGGATAGGCTGACGGGAAATGAAATAAAGATCCAGGATAGGCTGAGGGTAAATGAAATAAAGATCCAGGAGAGGCTGAGGGTAAATGAAATAAAGATCCAGGAGAGGCTGAGGGGAAATGAAATAAAGATCCAGGATAGGCTGACGGGAAATGAAATAAAGATCCAGGATAGGCTGAGGGGGAATGTAATAAAGATCCAGGATAGGCTGAGGGGAAATGAATAAATATCCAGGATAGGCTGAGGGGAAATGTAATAAAGATCCAGGATAGGCTGAGGGGGAATGTAATAAAGATCCAGGATAAGTTGAGGTGAAATGTAATAAAGATCCAGGATAGGCTGAGGGGAAATGAAATAAAGATCCAGGATAGGCTGAGGGGGAATGTAATAAAGATCCAGGATAGTCTGAGGGGGAATGTAATAAAGATCCAGGATAGGCTGAGGGGAAATGTAATAAAGATCCAGGATAGGCTGAGGGGGAATGTAATAAAGATCCAGGATAAGTTGAGGGAAAAGTAACAAAGAGGAGGATAGGCTTGAGGGTAAATGTAATAAAGATCCAGGAGAAGTTGAGGGGAAATGTAACAAAGATCCAGGATAGGCTGAGGGGGAATGTAATAAAGATCCAGTTTTGGCAGAGCGGAAATGAATAAATATCCAGGATAGGCTGAGGGGAAATGTAATAAATAACCAGGATAGGCTGAGGGGAAATGTAACAAAGATCCAGGATAGGCTGAGGGGGAATATAATAAAGATCCAGTTTTGGCTGAGTGGAAATGAATAAATATCCAGGATAGGCTGAGGGGAAATGTAATAAATATCCAGGATAGGCTGAGGGGAAATGGAACAAAGATCCAGGTTAGGCTGAGAGGAAATGTAACAAAGATCCAGGATAGGCTGAGGGGGAATATAATAAAGATCCAGTTTTGGCTGAGTGGAAATGAATAAATATCCAGGAGAGGCTGAGGGGGAATGTAACAAAGATCCAGGATAGGCTGAGGGGGAATATAATAAAGATCCAGTTTTGGCTGAGTGGAAATGAATAAATATCCAGGAGAGGCTGAGGGGGAATGTAATAAATATCCAGGATGGACTGAGCGGAAATGAAATAAATATCCAGGATAGGCTGAGGGGAAATGGAACAAAGATCCAGGTTAGGCTGAGAGGAAATGTAACAAAGATCCAGGAGAGGCTGAGGGGGAATGTAATAAATATCCAGGATAGGCTGAGGGGAAATGTAACAAAGATCCAGGAGAGGCTGAGGGGGAATGTAATAAAGATCCAGTTTTGGCTGAGCGGAAATGAAATAAATATCCAGGATAGGCTGAGGGGAAATGTAATAAATATCCAGGATAGGCTGAGGGGAAATGTAACAAAGATCCAGGAGAGGCTGAGGGGGAATGTAATAAAGATCCAGTTTTGGCTGAGCGGAAATGAAATAAATATCCAGGATAGGCTGAGGGGAAATGAAATAAAGATCCGGGATAGGCTGAGGGGAAATGTAATAAAGATCCAGGATAGGCTGAGGGGAAATGGAACAAAGATCCAGGTTAGGCTGAGAGGAATTGTAATAAAGATCCAGGAGAGGCTGAGGGGGAATGTAATAAAGATCCAGGATACGCTGAGGGGAAATGTAACAAAGATCCAGGAGAGGCTGAGGGGGAATGTAATAAAGATCCAGGATAGGCTGAGGGGAAATGTAATAAAGATCCAGGATAGGCTGAGGGGAAATGTAACAAAGATCCAGGATGGACTGAGCGGAAATGAAATAAAGATCCAGGATAGGCTGAGGGGAAATGTAATAAAGATCCAGGATAGGCTGTGGGGAAATGTAACAAAGATCCAGGATAGGCTGAGGGGAAATGTAACAAAGATCCAGGTTAGGCTGAGAGGAAATGTAATAAAGATCCAGGATAGGCTGAGGGGAAATGTAATAAAGATCCAGGTTAGGCTGAGAGGAACTGTAATAAAGATCCAGGATAGGCTGAGGGGAAATGTAATAAAGATCCTGGATAGGCTGAGGGGAAATGTAATAAAGATCCAGGATAGGCTGAGGGGAAATGTAACAAAGATCCAGGATAGGCTGAGGGGAAATGTAACAAAGATCCAGGTTAGGCTGCGGGGAAATGTAACAAAGATCCAGGATAGGCTGAGGGGAAATGTAACAAAGATCCAGGTTAGGCTGAGGGGAAATGTAACAAAGATCCAGGATAGGCTGAGGGGAAATGTAACAAAGATCCAGGATAGGCTGAGGGGAAATGTAATAAAGATCCAGGATAGGCTGAGGGGGAAAGAAATAAAGATCCAGGATAGGCTGAGGGGAAATGTAATAAAGATCCAGGATAGGCTGAGGGGGAAAGAAATAAAGATCCAGGATAGGCTGAGGGGAAATGTAACAAAGATCCAGGATAGGCTGAGGGGGAAAGAAATAAAGATCCAGGATAGGCTGAGGGGAAATGTAACAAAGATCCAGGTTAGGCTGAGGGGGAATGTAATAAAGATCCAGGATAGGCTGAGGGGGAAAGAAATAAAGATCCAGGATAGGCTGACGGGAAATGAAATAAAGATCCAGGATAGGCTGAGGGTAAATGAAATAAAGATCCAGGAGAGGCTGAGGGGAAATGAAATAAAGATCCAGGATAGGCTGACGGGAAATGAAATACAGATCCAGGATAGGCTGAGGGGGAATGTAATAAAGATCCAGGATAGGCTGAGGGGAAATGAATAAATATCCAGGATAGGCTGAGGGGAAATGTAATAAAGATCCAGGATAGGCTGAGGGGGAATGTAATAAAGATCCAGGATAAGTTGAGGTGAAATGTAATAAAGATCCAGGATAGGCTGAGGGGAAATGAAATAAAGATCCAGGATAGGCTGAGGGGGAATGTAATAAAGATCCAGGATAGTCTGAGGGGGAATGTAATAAAGATCCAGGATAGGCTGAGGGGAAATGTAATAAAGATCCAGGATAGGCTGAGGGGGAATGTAATAAAGATCCAGGATAAGTTGAGGGAAAAGTAACAAAGAGGAGGATAGGCTTGAGGGTAAATGTAATAAAGATCCAGGATAAGTTGAGGGGAAATGTAACAAAGATCCAGGATAGGCTGAGGGGGAATGTAATAAAGATCCAGTTTTGGCTGAGCGGAAATGAATAAATATCCAGGATAGGCTGAGGGGAAATGTAATAAATAACCAGGATAGGCTGAGAGGAAATGTAACAAAGATCCAGGAGAGGCTGAGGGGGAATGTAATAAATATCCAGGATGGACTGAGCGGAAATGAAATAAATATCCAGGATAGGCTGAGGGGAAATGGAACAAAGATCCAGGTTAGGCTGAGAGGAAATGTAACAAAGATCCAGGAGAGGCTGAGGGGGAATGTAATAAAGATCCAGGATAGGCTGAGGGGAAATGTAACAAAGATCCAGGATCGGCTGAGGGGGAATGTAATAAAGATCCTGTTTTGGCTGAGCGGAAATGAAATAAATATCCAGGAAAGGCTGAGGGGAAATGTAATAAATATCCAGGATAGGCTGAAGGGAAATGAAATAAAGATCCGGTATAGGCTGAGGGGAAATGTAATAAAGATCCAGGATGGACTGAGCGGAAATGAAATAAATATCCAGGATAGGCTGAGGGGAAATGGAACAAAGATCCAGGTTAGGCTGAGAGGAAATGTAATAAAAATCCAGGAGAGGCTGAGGGGGAATGTAATAAAGATCCAGGATACGCTGAGGGGAAATGTAACAAAGATCCAGGAGAGGCTGAGGGGGAATGTAATAAAGATCCAGGATAGGCTGAGGGGAAATGTAATAAAGATCCAGGATAGGCTGAGGGGAAATGTAACAAAGATCCAGGATGGACTGAGCGGAAATGAAATAAATATCCAGGATAGGCTGAGGGGAAATGTAACAAAGATCCAGGATAGGCTGAGGGGAAATGTAACAAAGATCCAGGATAGGCTGAGGGGAAATGTAACAAAGATCCAGGTTAGGCTGAGAGGAAATGTAATAAAGATCCAGGATAGGCTGAGGGGAAATGTAATAAAGATCCAGGTTAGGCTGCGAGGAACTGTAATAAAGATCCAGGATAGGCTGAGGGGAAATGTAATAAAGATCCAGGATAGGCTGAGGGGAAATGTAATAAAGATCCAGGATAGGCTGAGGGGAAATGTAACACAGATCCAGGATAGGCTGAGGGGAAATGTAACAAAGATCCAGGTTAGGCTGAGGGGAAATGTAACAAAGATCCAGGATAGGCTGAGGGGAAATGTAATAAAGATCCAGGATAGGCTGAGGGGGAAAGAAATAAAGATCCAGGATAGGCTGAGGGGAAATGTAACAAAGATCCAGGATAGGCTGAGGGGAAATGTAACAAAGATCCAGGATAGGCTGAGGGGAAATGTAACAAAGATCCAGGATAGGCTGAGGGGAAATATAACAAAGATCCAGGTTAGGCTGAGGGGGAATGTAATAAAGATCCAGGATAGGCTGAGGGGGAAAGAAATAAAGATCCAGGATAGGCTGACGGGAAATGAAATAAAGATCCAGGATAGGCTGAGAGTAAATGAAATAAAGATCCAGGAGAGGCTGAGGGGAAATGAAATAAAGATCCAGGATAGGCTGACGGGAAATGAAATAAAGATCCAGGATAGGATGAGGGTAAATGTAATAAAGATCCAGGATAGGCTGAGGGGAAATGAAATAAAGATCCAGGATAGGCTGAGGGGGGATGTAATAAAGATCCAGGATAGGCTGAGGGGAAATGAAATAAAGATCCAGGATAGGCTGAGGGGGAATGTTATAAAGATCCAGGTTAGGCTGAGGGGAACTGTAATAAAGATCCAGGATAGGCTGAGGGGGCATGTAATAAAGATCCAGGATAGGCTGAGGGTAAATGAAACAAAGATCCAGGATAGGCTCAGGGGGAATGTAATAAAGATCCAGGATAGGCTGAGGGAAATTTAATAAAGATCCAGGATAGGCTGGGGAGGAATGTAATAAAGATCCAGGATAGGCTGAGGGGGAATGTAATAAAGATCCAGGATAGGCTGAGAGGGAATGTAATAAAGATCCAGGATAAGTTGAGGGGGAATGGAAGAAAGATCCAGGATAGGCAGAGGGGGAATGTAATAAAGATGCAGGATAGGCTGAGGGGAAATGAATTAAAGATCCAGGATAGGCTGAGGGGGAATGTAATAAAGATCCAGGATAGGCTGAGGGGGAATGTAATAAAGATGCAGGATAGGCTGAGGGAAATGTAATAAAGATCCAGGATAGGCTGAGGGGAAATGAAATAAAGATCCAGGATAGGCTGAGGGGAAATGTAATAAACATCCAGGATCGGCTGTGGGGAAATGTAACAAAGATCCAGGATGGACTGAGGGGAAATGTAATAAAGATCCAGGATAGGCTGAGGGGAAATGTAACAAAGATCCAGGATAGGCTGAGGGGAAATGTAATAAAGATCCAAGATAAGTTGAGGTGAAATGTAATAAAGATCCAGGATAGGCTGAGGGGGAATGTAATAAAGATCCAGGATAGGCTGAGGGGGAATGTAATAAAGATCCAGGATAAGTTGAGGTGAAATGTAATAAAGATCCAGGATAGGCTGAGGGGAAATGAAATAAAGATCCAGGATAGGCTGAGGGGGAATGTAATAAAGATCCAGGATAGTCTGAGGGGGAATGTAATAAAGATCCAGGATAGGCTGAGGGGAAATGTATAAAGATCCAGGATAGGCTGAGGGAAAAGTAACAAAGAGGAGGATAGGCTTGAGGGTAAATGTAATAAAGATCCAGGATAAGTTGAGGTGAAATGTAATAAAGATCCAGGATAGGCTGAGGGGGATTGTAATAAAGATCCAGGATAGGCTGAGGGGAATGTAATAAAGATCCAGGATAGGCTGAGGGGGAATGGAATAAAGATCCAGGATAGGCTGAGGGGGAATGTAATAAAGATCCAGGATAGGCTGAGGGGGAATGTAATAAAGATCCAGGATAAGTTGAGGTGAAATGTAATAAAGATCCAGGATAGGCTGAGGGGGATTGTAATAAAGATCCAGGATAGGCTGAGGGGGAATGTAATAAAGATGCAGGATAGGCTGAGGGAAATCTAATAAAGATCCAGGATAGGCTGAGGGGAAATGAAATAAAGATCCAGGATAGGCTGAGGGGAAATGTAATAAACATCCAGGATAGGCTGTGGGGAAATGTAACAAAGATCCAGGATAGACTGAGGGGAAATGTAACAAAGATCCAGGATAGGCTGAGGGGAAATGTAATAAAGATCCAAGATAAGTTGAGGTGAAATGTAATAAAGATCCAGGATAGGCTGAGGGGGAATGTAATAAAGATCCAGGATAGGCCGAGGGGGAATGTAATAAAGATCCAGGATAAGTTGAGGTGAAATGTAATAAAGATCCAGGATAGGCTGAGGGGAAATGAAATAAAGATCCAGGATAGGCTGAGGGGGAATGTAATAAAGATCCAGGATAGTCTGAGGGGGAATGTAATAAAGATCCAGGATAGGCTGAGGGGAAATGTATAAAGATCCAGGATAGGCTGAGGGAAAAGTAACAAAGAGGAGGATAGGCTTGAGGGTAAATGTAATAAAGATCCAGGATAAGTTGAGGTGAAATGTAATAAAGATCCAGGATAGGCTGAGGGGGATTGTAATAAAGATCCAGGATAGGCTGAGGGGGAATGTAATAAAGATCCAGGATAGGCTGAGGGGGAATGTAATAAAGATACAGGATAGGCTGAGGGGGAATGTAATAAAGATCCAGGATAGGCTGAGGGGGAATGTAATAAAGATCCAGGATAAGTTGAGGTGAAATGTAATAAAGATCCAGGATAGGCTGAGGGGAAATGAAATAAAGATCCAGGATAGGCTGAGGGGAAATGAAATAAAGATCCAGGATAGGCTGAGGGGGAATGTAATAAAGATCCAGGATAGGCTGAGGGAAAAGTAATGACGAGCAGGATAGGCTTGAAGGATAATGAAATAAAGATCCAGGATAGGCTGACGGGAAATGAAATAAAGATCCAGGATAGGCTGAGGGGGAATGAAATAAACATCCAGGATAGGCTGAGGGAAAAGTAATAACGAGCAGGATAGGCTTGAGGGTAAATGAAATAAAGATCCAGGATAGGCTGAGGGGAAATGAAATAAAGATCCAGGATAGGCTGAGGGGGAAAGAAATAAAGATCGAGGATAGGCTGACGGGAAATGAAATAAAGATCCAGGATAGGCTGAGGGTAAATGAAATAAAGATCCTGGAGAGGCTGAGGGGAAGTGAAATAAAGATCCAGGATCGGCTGACGGGAAATGAAATAAAGATCCAGGATAGGCTGAGGGGAAATGTAACAAAGATCCAGGTTAGTCTGAGGGGGAATGTAACAAAGATCCAGGATAGGCTGAGGGGAAATGTAACAAAGATCCAGGTTAGGCTGAGGGGAAATGTAACAAAGATCCAGGATAGGCTGAGGGGAAATGTAACAAAGATCCAGGATAGGCTGAGGGGAAATATAACAAAGATCCAGGTTAGGCTGAGGGGGAATGTAATAAAGATCCAGGATAGGCTGAGGGGGAAAGAAATAAAGATCCAGGATAGACTGAGGGGAAATGTAATAAAGATCCAGGATAGGCTGAGGGGAAATGGAACAAAGATCCAGGTTAGGCTGAGGGGAAATGTAACAAAGATCCAGGATAGGCTGAGGGGGAATGTAATAAATATCCAGGATAGGCTGAGGGGGAATGTAATAAATATCCAGGATAGGCTGAGGGGAAATGGAACAAAGATCCAGGTTAGGCTGAGGGGAAATGTAACAAAGATCCAGGATAGGCTGAGGGGAAATGTAACAAAGATCCAGGATAGGCTGAGGGGAAATGTAACAAAGATCCAGGATAGGCTGAGGGGAAATGTAACAAAGATCCTGGTTAGGCTGACGGGGAATGTAATAAAGATCCAGGATAGGCTGAAGGGAAATGTAATAAAGATCCAGGATAGGCTGAGGGGAAATGTAACACAGATCCAGGATAGGCTGAGGAGAAATGTAACAAAGATCCAGGTTAGGCTGAGGGGAAATGTAACAAAGATCCAGGATAGGCTGAGGGGAAATGTAACAAAGATCCAGGTTAGGCTGAGGGGAAATGTAACAAAGATCCAGGATAGGCTGAGGGGAAATGTAACAAAGATCCAGGATAGGCTGAGGGGAAATATAACAAAGATCCAGGTTAGGCTGAGGGGGAATGTAATAAAGATCCAGGATAGGCTGAGGGGAAATGTAACAAAGATCCAGGATAGGCTGAGGGGGAATATAATAAAGATCCAGTTTTGGCTGAGTGGAAATGAATAAATATCCAGGATAGGCTGAGGGGAAATGTAATAAATATCCAGGATAGGCTGAGGGGAAATGGAACAAAGATCCAGGTTAGGCTGAGAGGAAATGTAACAAAGATCCAGGAGAGGCTGAGGGGGAATGTAATAAATATCCAGGATGGACTGAGCGGAAATGAAATAAATATCCAGGATAGGCTGAGGGGAAATGGAACAAAGATCCAGGTTAGGCTGAGGGGAAATGTAACAAAGATCCAGGATAGGCTGAGGGGGAATGTAATAAATATCCAGGATAGGCTGAGGGGGAATGTAATAAAGATCCAGGATAGGCTGAGGGAAAAGTAATGACAAGCAGGATAGGCTTGAAGGATAATGAAATAAAGATCCAGGATAGGCTGACGGGAAATGAAATAAAGATCCAGGATAGGCTGAGGGGGAATGAAATAAACATCCAGGATAGGCTGAGGGAAAAGTAATAACGAGCAGGATAGGCTTGAGGGTAAATGAAATAAAGATCCAGGATAGGCTGAGGGGAAATGAAATAAAGATCCAGGATAGGCTGAGGGGGAAAGAAATAAAGATCGAGGATAGGCTGACGGGAAATGAAATAAAGATCCAGGATAGGCTGAGGGTAAATGAAATAAAGATCCAGGATAGGCTGAGGGGAAATGTAACAAAGATCCAGGTTAGTCTGAGGGGGAATGTAACAAAGATCCAGGTTAGGCTGAGGGGAAATGTAACAAAGATCCAGGTTAGGCTGAGGGGAAATGTAACGAAGATCCAGGATAGGCTGAGGGGAAATGTAACAAAGATCCAGGATAGGCTGAGGGGAAATGTAACAAAGATCCTGGTTAGGCTGACGGGGAATGTAATAAAGATCCAGGATAGGCTGAAGGGAAATGTAATAAAGATCCAGGATAGGCTGAGGGGAAATGTAACACAGATCCAGGATAGGCTGAGGGGAAATGTAACAAAGATCCAGGATAGGCTGAGGGGAAATGTAACAAAGATCCAGGTTAGGCTGAGGGGAAATGTAACAAAGATCCAGGATAGGCTGAGGGGAAATGTAACAAAGATCCAGGATAGGCTGAGGGGAAATATAACAAAGATCCAGGTTAGGCTGAGGGGGAATGTAATAAAGATCCAGGATAGGCTGAGGGGGAAAGAAATAAAGATCCAGGATAGACTGAGGGGAAATGTAATAAAGATCCAGGATAGGCTGAGGGGAAATGTAACAAAGATCCAGGATAGGCTGAGGGGGAATATAATAAAGATCCAGTTTTGGCTGAGTGTAAATGTAACAAAGATCCAGGAGAGGCTGAGGGGGAATGTAATAAATATCCAGGATGGACTGAGCGGAAATGAAATAAATATCCAGGATAGGCTGAGGGGAAATGGAACAAAGATCCAGGTTAGGCTGAGGGGAAATGTAACAAAGATCCAGGATAGGCTGAGGGGAAATGGAACAAAGATCCAGGTTAGGCTGAGAGGAAATGTAACAAAGATCCAGGAGAGGCTGAGGGGGAATGTAACAAAGATCCAGGATAGGCTGAGGGGA
The DNA here is from genome assembly GCF_036365525.1 of Heterodontus francisci. Taxonomy (NCBI): domain Eukaryota; kingdom Metazoa; phylum Chordata; class Chondrichthyes; order Heterodontiformes; family Heterodontidae; genus Heterodontus; species Heterodontus francisci. The sequence goes on along the minus strand of NC_090373.1, from coordinate 206,628,455 downwards.
AATGTAAAAAAGATCCAGGATAGGCTGAGGGGAAATGTAATAAAGATCCAGGATAGGCTGAGGGGAAATGTAATAAAGATCCAGGATAGGCTGAGGGGAAATGTAACAAAGATCCAGGATAGGCTGAGGGGGAATATAATAAAGATCCAGTTTTGGCTGAGTGGAAATGTAACAAAGATCCAGGAGAGGCTGAGGGGGAATGTAATAAATATCCAGGATGGACTGAGCGGAAATGAAATAAATATCCAGGATAGGCTGAGGGGAAATGGAACAAAGATCCAGGTTAGGCTGAGGGGAAATGTAACAAAGATCCAGGATAGGCTGAGGGGGAATGTAATAAATATCCAGGATAGGCTGAGGGGAAATGTAACAAAGATCCAGGAGAGGCTGAGGGGGAATGTAATAAAGATCCAGTTTTGGCTGAGCGGAAATGAAATAAATATCCAGGATAGGCTGAGGGGAAATGTAATAAATATCCAGGATAGGCTGAGGGGAAATGAAATAAATATCCAGGATAGGCTGAGGGGAAATGAAATAAAGATCCGGGATAGGCTGAGGGGAAATGTAATAAATATCCAGGATAGGCAGAGGGGAAATGGAACAAAGATCCGGGTTAGGCTGAGAGGAATTGTAATAAAGATCCAGGAGAGGCTGAGGGGGAATGTAATAAAGATCCAGGATACGCTGAGGGGGAATGTAACAAAGATCCAGGAGAGGCTGAGGGGGAATGTAATAAAGATCCAGGATAGGCTGAGGGGAAATGTAATAAAGATCCAGGATAGGCTGAGGGGAAATGTAACAAAGATCCAGGATGGACTGAGCGGAAATGAAATAAATATCCAGGATAGGCTGAGGGGAAATGTAATAAAGATCCAGGATAGGCTGTGGGGAAATGTAACAAAGATCCAGGATAGGCTGAGGGGAAATGTAACAAAGATCCAGGTTAGGCTGAGAGGAAATGTAATAAAGATCCAGGATAGGCTGAGGGGAAATGTAATAAAGATCCAGGTTAGGCTGAGAGGAACTGTAATAAAGATCCAGGATAGGCTGAGGGGAAATGTAATAAAGATCCTGGATAGGCTGAGGGGAAATGTGATAAAGATCCAGGATAGGCTGAGGGGAAATGTAACAAAGATCCAGGATAGGCTGAGGGGAAATGTAACGAAGATCCAGGTTAGGCTGCGGGGAAATGTAACAAAGATCCAGGATAGGCTGAGGGGAAATGTAACAAAGATCCAGGTTCGGCTGAGGGGAAATGTAACAAAGATCCAGGATAGGCTGAGGGGAAATGTAACAAAGATCCAGGATAGGCTGAGGGGAAATGTAACAAAGATCCAGGTTAGGCTGAGGGGGAATGTAATAAAGATCCAGGATAGGCTGAGGGGGAAAGAAATAAAGATCCAGGATAGGCTGACGGGAAATGAAATAAAGATCCAGGATAGGCTGAGGGTAAATGAAATAAAGATCCAGGAGAGGCTGAGGGGAAATGAAATAAAGATCCAGGATAGGCTGACGGGAAATGAAATACAGATCCAGGATAGGCTGAGGGGGAATGTAATAAAGATCCAGGATAGGCTGAGGGGAAATGAATAAATATCCAGGATAGGCTGAGGGGAAATGTAATAAAGATCCAGGATAGGCTGAGGGGGAATGTAATAAAGATCCAGGATAAGTTGAGGTGAAATGTAATAAAGATCCAGGATAGGCTGAGGGGAAATGAAATAAAGATCCAGGATAGGCTGAGGGGGAATGTAATAAAGATCCAGGATAGTCTGAGGGGGAATGTAATAAAGATCCAGGATAGGCTGAGGGGAAATGTAATAAAGATCCAGGATAGGCTGAGGGGGAATGTAATAAAGATCCAGGATAAGTTGAGGGAAAAGTAACAAAGAGGAGGATAGGCTTGAGGGTAAATGTAATAAAGATCCAGGATAAGTTGAGGGGAAATGTAACAAAGATCCAGGATAGGCTGAGCGGAAATGAATAAATATCCAGGATAGGCTGAGGGGAAATGTAATAAATAACCAGGATAGGCTGAGGGGAAATGTAACAAAGATCCAGGATAGGCTGAGGGGGAATATAATAAAGATCCAGTTTTGGCTGAGTGGAAATGAATAAATATCCAGGATAGGCTGAGGGGAAATGTAATAAATATCCAGGATAGGCTGAGGGGAAATGTAAATAAAGATCCAGGATAAGTTGAGGTGAAATGTAATAAAGATCCAGGTTAGGCTGAGAGGAAATGTAACAAAGATCCAGGAGAGGCTGAGGGGGAATGTAATAAATATCCAGGATGGACTGAGCGGAAATGAAATAAATATCCAGGATAGGCTGAGGGGAAATGGAACAAAGATCCAGGTTAGGCTGAGAGGAAATGTAACAAAGATCCAGGAGAGGCTGAGGGGGAATGTAACAAAGATCCAGGATAGGCTGAGGGGGAATGTAATAAAGATCCAGTTTTGGCTGAGCGGAAATGAAATAAATATCCAGGATAGGCTGAGGGGAAATGTAATAAATATCCAGGATAGGCTGAGGGGAAATGAAATAAAGATCCGGTATAGGCTGAGGGGAAATGTAATAAAGATCCAGGATGGACTGAGCGGAAATGAAATAAATATCCAGGATAGGCTGAGGGGAAATGGAACAAAGATCCAGGTTAGGCTGAGAGGAAATGTAATAAAAATCCAGGAGAGGCTGAGGGGGAATGTAATAAAGATCCAGGATACGCTGAGGGGAAATGTAACAAAGATCCAGGAGAGGCTGAGGGGGAATGTAATAAAGATCCAGGATAGGCTGAGGGAAATGTAACAAAGATCCAGGATGGACTGAGCGGAAATGAAATAAATATCCAGGATAGGCTGAGGGGAAATGTAACAAAGATCCAGGATAGGCTGAGGGGAAATGTAACAAAGATCCAGGATAGGCTGAGGGGAAATGTAACAAAGATCCAGGATGGACTGAGCGGAAATGAAATAAATATCCAGGATAGGCTGAGGGGAAATGTAACAAAGATCCAGGATAGGCTGAGGGGAAATGTAACAAAGATCCAGGATAGGCTGAGGGGAAATGTAACAAAGATCCAGGTTAGGCTGAGAGGAAATGTAATAAAGATCCAGGATAGGCTGAGGGGAAATGTAATAAAGATCCAGGTTAGGCTGCGAGGAACTGTAATAAAGATCCAGGATAGGCTGAGGGGAAATGTAATAAAGATCCAGGATAGGCTGAGGGGAAATGTAATAAAGATCCAGGATAGGCTGAGGGGAAATGTAACACAGATCCAGGATAGGCTGAGGGGAAATGTAACAAAGATCCAGGTTAGGCTGAGGGGAAATGTAACAAAGATCCAGGATAGGCTGAGGGGAAATGTAACAAAGATCCAGGTTAGGCTGAGGGGAAATGTAACAAAGATCCAGGATAGGCTGAGGGGAAATGTAACAAAGATCCAGGATAGGCTGAGGGGAAATATAACAAAGATCCAGGTTAGGCTGAGGGGGAATGTAATAAAGATCCAGGATAGGCTGAGGGGGAAAGAAATAAAGATCCAGGATAGGCTGACGGGAAATGAAATAAAGATCCAGGATAGGCTGAGAGTAAATGAAATAAAGATCCAGGAGAGGCTGAGGGGAAATAAAATAAAGATCCAGGATAGGCTGACGGGAAATGAAATAAAGATCCAGGATAGGCTGAGGGTGAATGTAATAAAGATCCAGGATAGGCTGAGGGGAAATGAAATAAAGATCCAGGATAGGCTGAGGGGGAATGTAATAAAGATCCAGGATAGGCTGAGGGGGAATGTAATAAAGATCCAGGTTAGGCTGAGGGGGAATGTAATAAAGATCCAGGATAGGCTGAGGGGAAATGAAATAAAGATCCAGGATAGGCTGAGGGGGAATGTAATAAAGATCCAGGTTAGGCTGAGGGGAACTGTAATAAAGATCCAGGATAGGCTGAGGGGGCATGTAATAAAGATCCAGGATAGGCTGAGGGGAAATGAAACAAAGATCCAGGATAGGCTCAGGGGGAATGTAATAAAGATCCAGGATAGGCTGAGGGAAATTTAATAAAGATCCAGGATAGGCTGGGGAGGAATGTAATAAAGATCCAGGATAGGCTGAGGGGGAATGTAATAAAGATCCAGGATAGGCTGAGAGGGAATGTAATAAAGATCCAGGATAAGTTGAGGGGGAATGGAAGAAAGATCCAGGATAGGCAGAGGGGGAATGTAATAAAGATGCAGGATAGGCTGAGGGGAAATGAATTAAAGATCCAGGATAGGCTGAGGAGGAATGTAATAAAGATCCAGGATAGGCTGAGGGGGAATGTAATAAAGATCCAGGATAGGCTGAGGGGAAATGTAACAAAGATCCAGGATAGGCTGAGGGGAAATGTAATAAAGATCCAAGATAAGTTGAGGTGAAATGTAATAAAGATCCAGGATAGGCTGAGGGGGAATGTAATAAAGATCCAGGATAGGCTGAGGGGGAATGTAATAAAGATCCAGGATAAGTTGAGGTGAAATGTAATAAAGATCCAGGATAGGCTGAGGGGAAATGAAATAAAGATCCAGGATCGGCTGAGGGGGAATGTAATAAAGATCCAGGATAGTCTGAGGGGGAATGTAATAAAGATCCAGGATAGGCTGAGGGGGAATGGAATAAAGATCCAGGATAGGCTGAGGGGGAATGTAATAAAGATCCAGGATAGGCTGAGGGGGAATGTAATAAAGATCCAGGATAAGTTGAGGTGAAATGTAATAAAGATCCAGGATAGGCTGAGGGGGATTGTAATAAAGATCCAGGATAGGCTGAGGGGGAATGTAATAAAGATGCAAGATAGGCTGAGGGAAATCTAATAAAGATCCAGGATAGGCTGAGGGGAAATGAAATAAAGATCCAGGATAGGCTGAGGGGAAATGTAATAAACATCCAGGATAGGCTGTGGGGAAATGTAACAAAGATCCAGGATAGACTGAGGGGAAATGTAATAAAGATCCAGGATAGGCTGAGGGGAAATGTAACAAAGATCCAGGATAGGCTGAGGGGAAATGTAATAAAGATCCAAGATAAGTTGAGGTGAAATGTAATAAAGATCCAGGATAGGCTGAGGGGGAATGTAATAAAGATCCAGGATAGGCTGAGGGGGAATGTAATAAAGATCCAGGATAAGTTGAGGTGAAATGTAATAAAGATCCAGGATAGGCTGAGGGGAAATGAAATGAAGATCCAGGATAGGCTGAGGGGGAATGTAATAAAGATCCAGGATAGTCTGAGGGGGAATGTAATAAAGATCCAGGATAGGCTGAGGGGAAATGTAACAAAGATCCAGGATAGGCTGAGGGGAAATGTAATAAAGATCCAAGATAAGTTGAGGTGAAATGTAATAAAGATCCAGGATAGGCTGAGGGGGAATGTAATAAAGATCCAGGATAGGCTGAGGGGGAATGTAATAAAGATCCAGGATAAGTTGAGGTGAAATGTAATAAAGATCCAGGATAGGCTGAGGGGAAATGAAATAAAGATCCAGGATAGGCTGAGGGGGAATGTAATAAAGATCCAGGATAGTCTGAGGGGGAATGTAATAAAGATCCAGGATAGGCTGAGGGGAAATGTATAAAGATCCAGGATAGGCTGAGGGAAAAGTAACAAAGAGGAGGATAGGCTTGAGGGTAAATGTAATAAAGATCCAGGATAAGTTGAGGTGAAATGTAATAAAGATCCAGGATAGGCTGAGGGGGATTGTAATAAAGATCCAGGATAGGCTGAGGGGGAATGTAATAAAGATCCAGGATAGGCTGAGGGAAATGTAATAAAGATCCAGGATAAGTTGAGTTGAAATGGAATAAAGATCCAGGATAGGCTGAGGGGGAATGTAATAAAGATCCAGGATAAGTTGAGGTGAAATGTAATAAAGATCCAGGATAGGCTGAGGGGAAATGAAATAAAGATCCAGGATAGGCTGAGGGCAAATGAAATAAAGATCCAGGATAGGCTGAGGGGGAATGTAATAAAGATCCAGGATAGGCTGAGGGAAAAGTAATGACGAGCAGGATAGGCTTGAAGGATAATGAAATAAAGATCCAGGATAGGCTGACGGGAAATGAAATAAAGATCCAGGATAGGCTGAGGGGGAATGAAATAAAGATCCAGGATAGGCTGAGGGAAAAGTAATAATGAGCAGGATAGGCTTGAGGGTAAATGAAATAAAGATCCAGGATAGGCTGAGGGGAAATGAAATAAAGATCCAGGATAGGCTGAGGGGGAAAGAAATAAAGTTCGAGGATAGGCTGACGGGAAATGAAATAAAGATCCAGGATAGGCTGAGGGTAAATGAAATAAAGATCCTGGAGAGGCTGAGGGGAAGTGAAATAAAGATCCAGGATAGGCTGACGGGAAATGAAATAAAGATCCAGGATAGGCTGAGGGGAAATGTAACAAAGATCCAGGTTAGTCTGAGGGGGAATGTAACAAAGATCCAGGATAGGCTGAGGGGAAATGTAACAAAGATCCAGGTTAGGCTGAGGGGAAATGTAACGAAGATCCAGGATAGGCTGAGGGGAAATGTAACAAAGATCCAGGATAGGCTGAGGGGAAATGTAACAAAGATCCAGGTTAGGCTGACGGGGAATGTAATAAAGATCCAGGATAAGCTGAGGGGAAATGTAATAAAGATCCAGGATAGGCTGAGGGGAAATGTAACACAGATCCAGGATAGGCTGAGGGGAAATGTAACAAAGATCCAGGTTAGGCTGAGGGGAAATGTAACAAAGATCCAGGATAGGCTGAGGGGAAATGTAACAAAGATCCAGGTTAGGCTGAGGGGAAATGTAACAAAGATCCAGGATAGGCTGAGGGGAAATGTAACAAAGATCCAGGATAGGCTGAGGGGAAATATAACAAAGATCCAGGTAAGGCTGAGGGGGAATGTAATAAAGATCCAGGATAGGCTGAGGGGGAAAGAAATAAAGATCCAGGATAGACTGAGGGGAAATGAAATAAAGATCCAGGATAGGCTGAGAGTTAATGAAATAAAGATCCAGGAGAGGCTGAGGGGAAATGAAATAAAGATCCAGGATAGGCTGACGGGAAATGAAATAAAGATCCAGGATAGGCTGAGGGTGAATGTAATAAAGATCCAGGATAGGCTGAGGGGAAATGAAGTAAAGATCCAGGATAGGCTGAGGGGGGATGAAATAAAGATCCAGGATAGGCTGAGGGGGAATGTAATAAAGATCCAGGTTCGGCTGAGGGGAACTGTAATAAAGATCCAGGATAGGCTGAGGGGGCATGTAATAAAGATCCAGGATAGGCTGAGGGGAAATGAAACAAAGATCCAGGATAGGCTCAGGGGGAATGTAATAAGGATCCAGGATAGGCTGAGGGAAATTTAATAAAGATCCAGGATAGGCTGAGAGGGAATGTAATAAAGATCCAGGATAAGTTGAGGGGGAATGGAAGAAAGATCCAGGATAGGCAGAGGGGGAATGTAATAAAGATGCAGGATAGGCTGAGGGGAAATGAATTAAAGATCCAGGATAGGCTGAGGGGGAATGTAATAAAGATCCAGGATAGGCTGAGGGGGAATGTAATAAAGATGCAGGATAGGCTGAGGGAAATGTAATAAAGATCCAGGATAGGCTGAGGGGAAATGTAATAAAGATCCAGGATAGGCTGAGGGGAAATGTAATAAACATCCAGGATAGGCTGTGGGGAAATGTAACAAAGATCCAGGATAGACTGAGGGGAAATGTAATAAAGATCCAGGATAGGCTGAGGGGAAATGTAACAAAGATCCAGGATAGGCTGAGGGGAAATGTAATAAAGATCCAAGATAAGTTGAGGTGAAATGTAATAAAGATCCAGGATAGGCTGAGGGGGAATGTAATAAAGATCCAGGATAGGCTGAGGGGGAATGTAATAAAGATCCAGGATAAGTTGAGGTGAAATGTAATAAAGATCCAGGATAGGCTGAGGGGAAATGAAATAAAGATCCAGGATAGGCTGAGGGGGAATGTAATAAAGATCCAGGATAGTCTGAGGGGGAATGTAATAAAGATCCAGGATAGGCTGAGGGGAAATGTATAAAGATCCAGGATAGGCTGAGGGAAAAGTAACAAAGAGGAGGATAGGCTTGAGGGTAAATGTAATAAAGATCCAGGATAAGTTGAGGTGAAATGTAATAAAGATCCAGGATAGGCTGAGGGGGATTGTAATAAAGATCCAGGATAGGCTGAGGGGGAATGTAATAAAGATCCAGGATAGGCTGAGGGAAATGTAATAAAGATCCAGGATAAGTTGAGTTGAAATGGAATAAAGATCCAGGATAGGCTGAGGGGGAATGTAATAAAGATCCAGGATAAGTTGAGGTGAAATGTAATAAAGATCCAGGATAGGCTGAGGGGAAATGAAATAAAGATCCAGGATAGGCTGAGGGCAAATGAAATAAAGATCCAGGATAGGCTGAGGGGGAATGTAATAAAGATCCAGGATAGGCTGAGGGAAAAGTAATGACGAGCAGGATAGGCTTGAAGGATAATGAAATAAAGATCCAGGATAGGCTGACGGGAAATGAAATAAAGATCCAGGATAGGCTGAGGGGGAATGAAATAAAGATCCAGGATAGGCTGAGGGAAAAGTAATAACGAGCAGGATAGGCTTGAGGGTAAATGAAATAAAGATCCAGGATAGGCTGAGGGGAAATGAAATAAAGATCCAGGATAGGCTGAGGGGGAAAGAAATAAAGTTCGAGGATAGGCTGACGGGAAATGAAATAAAGATCCAGGATAGGCTGAGGGTAAATGAAATAAAGATCCTGGAGAGGCTGAGGGGAAGTGAAATAAAGATCCAGGATAGGCTGACGGGAAATGAAATAAAGATCCAGGATAGGCTGAGGGGAAATGTAACAAAGATCCAGGTTAGTCTGAGGGGGAATGTAACAAAGATCCAGGATAGGCTGAGGGGAAATGTAACAAAGATCCAGGTTAGGCTGAGGGGAAATGTAACGAAGATCCAGGATAGGCTGAGGGGAAATGTAACAAAGATCCAGGATAGGCTGAGGGGAAATGTAACAAAGATCCAGGTTAGGCTGACGGGGAATGTAATAAAGATCCAGGATAAGCTGAGGGGAAATGTAATAAAGATCCAGGATAGGCTGAGGGGAAATGTAACACAGATCCAGGATAGGCTGAGGGGAAATGTAACAAAGATCCAGGTTAGGCTGAGGGGAAATGTAACAAAGATCCAGGATAGGCTGAGGGGAAATGTAACAAAGATCCAGGTTAGGCTGAGGGGAAATGTAACAAAGATCCAGGATAGGCTGAGGGGAAATGTAACAAAGATCCAGGATAGGCTGAGGGGAAATATAACAAAGATCCAGGTTAGGCTGAGGGGGAATGTAATAAAGATCCAGGATAGGCTGAGGGGGAAAGAAATAAAGATCCAGGATAGACTGAGGGGAAATGAAATAAAGATCCAGGATAGGCTGAGAGTTAATGAAATAAAGATCCAGGAGAGGCTGAGGGGAAATGAAATAAAGATCCAGGATAGGCTGACGGGAAATGAAATAAAGATCCAGGATAGGCTGAGGGTGAATGTAATAAAGATCCAGGATAGGCTGAGGGGAAATGAAGTAAAGATCCAGGATAGGCTGAGGGGGGATGAAATAAAGATCCAGGATAGGCTGAGGGGGAATGTAATAAAGATCCAGGTTCGGCTGAGGGGAACTGTAATAAAGATCCAGGATAGGCTGAGGGGGCATGTAATAAAGATCCAGGATAGGCTGAGGGGAAATGAAACAAAGATCCAGGATAGGCTCAGGGGGAATGTAATAAGGATCCAGGATAGGCTGAGGGAAATTTAATAAAGATCCAGGATAGGCTGAGAGGGAATGTAATAAAGATCCAGGATAAGTTGAGGGGGAATGGAAGAAAGATCCAGGATAGGCAGAGGGGGAATGTAATAAAGATGCAGGATAGGCTGAGGGGAAATGAATTAAAGATCCAGGATAGGCTGAGGGGGAATGTAATAAAGATCCAGGATAGGCTGAGGGGGAATGTAATAAAGATGCAGGATAGGCTGAGGGAAATGTAATAAAGATCCAGGATAGGCTGAGGGGAAATGTAATAAAGATCCAGGATAGGCTGAGGGGAAATGTAATAAACATCCAGGATAGGCTGTGGGGAAATGTAACAAAGATCCAGGATAGACTGAGGGGGAATGTAATAAAGATCCAGGATAGGCTGAGGGGAAATGTAACAAAGATCCAGGATAGGCTGAGGGGAAATGTAATAAAGATCCAAGATAAGTTGAGGTGAAATGTAATAAAGATCCAGGATAGGCTGAGGGGGAATGTAATAAAGATCCAGGATAGGCTGAGGGGGAATGTAATAAAGATCCAGGATAAGTTGAGGTGAAATGTAATAAAGATCCAGGATAGGCTGAGGGGAAATGAAACAAAGATCCAGGATAGGCTGAGGGGGAATGTAATAAAGATCCAGGATAGTCTGAGGGCAAATGTAATAAAGATCCAGGATAGGCTGAGGGGAAATGTATAAAGATCCAGGATAGGCTGAGGGAAAAGTAACAAAGAGGAGGATAGGCTTGAGGGTAAATGTAATAAAGATCCAGGATAAGTTGAGGTGAAATGTAATAAAGATCCAGGATCGGCTGAGGGGGATTGTAATAAAGATCCAGGATAGGCTGAGGGGGAATGTAATAAAGATCCAGGATAGGCTGAGGGGGAATGGAATAAAGATCCAGGATAGGCTGAGGGGGAATGTAATAAAGATCCAGGATAGGCTGAGGGGGAATGTAATAAAGATCCAGGATAAGTTGAGGTGAAATGTAATAAAGATCCAGGATAGGCTGAGGGGGATTGTAATAAAGATCCAGGATAGGCTGAGGGGGAATGCAATAAAGATGCAGGATAGGCTGAGGGAAATCTAATAAAGATCCAGGATAGGCTGAGGGGAAATGAAATAAAGATCCAGGATAGACTGAGGGGAAATGTAATAAACATCCAGGATAGGCTGTGGGGAAATGTAACAAAGATCCAGGATAGACTGAGCGGAAATGAAATAAATATCCAGGATAGGCTGAGGGGAAATGGAACAAAGATCCAGGTTAGGCTGAGAGGAAATGTAATAAAAATCCAGGAGAGGCTGAGGGGGAATGTAATAAAGATCCAGGATACGCTGAGGGGAAATGTAACAAAGATCCAGGAGAGGCTGAGGGGGAATGTAATAAAGATCCAGGATAGGCTGAGGGAAATGTAACAAAGATCCAGGATGGACTGAGCGGAAATGAAATAAATATCCAGGATAGGCTGAGGGGAAATGTAACAAAGATCCAGGATAGGCTGAGGGGAAATGTAACAAAGATCCAGGATAGGCTGAGGGGAAATGTAACAAAGATCCAGGATGGACTGAGCGGAAATGAAATAAATATCCAGGATAGGCTGAGGGGAAATGTAACAAAGATCCAGGATAGGCTGAGGGGAAATGTAACAAAGATCCAGGATAGGCTGAGGGGAAATGTAACAAAGATCCAGGTTAGGCTGAGAGGAAATGTAATAAAGATCCAGGATAGGCTGAGGGGAAATGTAATAAAGATCCAGGTTAGGCTGCGAGGAACTGTAATAAAGATCCAGGATAGGCTGAGGGGAAATGTAATAAAGATCCAGGATAGGCTGAGGGGAAATGTAATAAAGATCCAGGATAGGCTGAGGGGAAATGTAACACAGATCCAGGATAGGCTGAGGGGAAATGTAACAAAGATCCAGGTTAGGCTGAGGGGAAATGTAACAAAGATCCAGGATAGGCTGAGGGGAAATGTAACAAAGATCCAGGTTAGGCTGAGGGGAAATGTAACAAAGATCCAGGATAGGCTGAGGGGAAATGTAACAAAGATCCAGGATAGGCTGAGGGGAAATATAACAAAGATCCAGGTTAGGCTGAGGGGGAATGTAATAAAGATCCAGGATAGGCTGAGGGGGAAAGAAATAAAGATCCAGGATAGGCTGACGGGAAATGAAATAAAGATCCAGGATAGGCTGAGAGTAAATGAAATAAAGATCCAGGAGAGGCTGAGGGGAAATGAAATAAAGATCCAGGATAGGCTGACGGGAAATGAAATAAAGATCCAGGATAGGCTGAGGGTGAATGTAATAAAGATCCAGGATAGGCTGAGGGGAAATGAAATAAAGATCCAGGATAGGCTGAGGGGGAATGTAATAAAGATCCAGGATAGGCTGAGGGGGAATGTAATAAAGATCCAGGTTAGGCTGAGGGGGAATGTAATAAAGATCCAGGATAGGCTGAGGGGAAATGAAATAAAGATCCAGGATAGGCTGAGGGGGAATGTAATAAAGATCCAGGTTAGGCTGAGGGGAACTGTAATAAAGATCCAGGATAGGCTGAGGGGGCATGTAATAAAGATCCAGGATAGGCTGAGGGGAAATGAAACAAAGATCCAGGATAGGCTCAGGGGGAATGTAATAAAGATCCAGGATAGGCTGAGGGAAATTTAATAAAGATCCAGGATAGGCTGGGGAGGAATGTAATAAAGATCCAGGATAGGCTGAGGGGGAATGTAATAAAGATCCAGGATAGGCTGAGAGGGAATGTAATAAAGATCCAGGATAAGTTGAGGGGGAATGGAAGAAAGATCCAGGATAGGCAGAGGGGGAATGTAATAAAGATGCAGGATAGGCTGAGGGGAAATGAATTAAAGATCCAGGATAGGCTGAGGAGGAATGTAATAAAGATCCAGGATAGGCTGAGGGGGAATGTAATAAAGATGCAGGATAGGCTGAGGGGAAATGTAACAAAGATCCAGGATAGGCTGAGGGGAAATGTAATAAAGATCCAAGATAAGTTGAGGTGAAATGTAATAAAGATCCAGGATAGGCTGAGGGGGAATGTAATAAAGATCCAGGATAGGCTGAGGGGGAATGTAATAAAGATCCAGGATAAGTTGAGGTGAAATGTAATAAAGATCCAGGATAGGCTGAGGGGAAATGAAATAAAGATCCAGGATCGGCTGAGGGGGAATGTAATAAAGATCCAGGATAGTCTGAGGGGGAATGTAATAAAGATCCAGGATAGGCTGAGGGGGAATGGAATAAAGATCCAGGATAGGCTGAGGGGGAATGTAATAAAGATCCAGGATAGGCTGAGGGGGAATGTAATAAAGATCCAGGATAAGTTGAGGTGAAATGTAATAAAGATCCAGGATAGGCTGAGGGGGATTGTAATAAAGATCCAGGATAGGCTGAGGGGGAATGTAATAAAGATGCAAGATAGGCTGAGGGAAATCTAATAAAGATCCAGGATAGGCTGAGGGGAAATGAAATAAAGATCCAGGATAGGCTGAGGGGAAATGTAATAAACATCCAGGATAGGCTGTGGGGAAATGTAACAAAGATCCAGGATAGACTGAGGGGAAATGTAATAAAGATCCAGGATAGGCTGAGGGGAAATGTAACAAAGATCCAGGATAGGCTGAGGGGAAATGTAATAAAGATCCAAGATAAGTTGAGGTGAAATGTAATAAAGATCCAGGATAGGCTGAGGGGGAATGTAATAAAGATCCAGGATAGGCTGAGGGGGAATGTAATAAAGATCCAGGATAAGTTGAGGTGAAATGTAATAAAGATCCAGGATAGGCTGAGGGGAAATGAAATGAAGATCCAGGATAGGCTGAGGGGGAATGTAATAAAGATCCAGGATAGTCTGAGGGGGAATGTAATAAAGATCCAGGATAGGCTGAGGGGAAATGTAACAAAGATCCAGGATAGGCTGAGGGGAAATGTAATAAAGATCCAAGATAAGTTGAGGTGAAATGTAATAAAGATCCAGGATAGGCTGAGGGGGAATGTAATAAAGATCCAGGATAGGCTGAGGGGGAATGTAATAAAGATCCAGGATAAGTTGAGGTGAAATGTAATAAAGATCCAGGATAGGCTGAGGGGAAATGAAATAAAGATCCAGGATAGGCTGAGGGGGAATGTAATAAAGATCCAGGATAGTCTGAGGGGGAATGTAATAAAGATCCAGGATAGGCTGAGGGGAAATGTATAAAGATCCAGGATAGGCTGAGGGAAAAGTAACAAAGAGGAGGATAGGCTTGAGGGTAAATGTAATAAAGATCCAGGATAAGTTGAGGTGAAATGTAATAAAGATCCAGGATAGGCTGAGGGGGATTGTAATAAAGATCCAGGATAGGCTGAGGGGGAATGTAATAAAGATCCAGGATAGGCTGAGGGAAATGTAATAAAGATCCAGGATAAGTTGAGTTGAAATGGAATAAAGATCCAGGATAGGCTGAGGGGGAATGTAATAAAGATCCAGGATAAGTTGAGGTGAAATGTAATAAAGATCCAGGATAGGCTGAGGGGAAATGAAATAAAGATCCAGGATAGGCTGAGGGCAAATGAAATAAAGATCCAGGATAGGCTGAGGGGGAATGTAATAAAGATCCAGGATAGGCTGAGGGAAAAGTAATGACGAGCAGGATAGGCTTGAAGGATAATGAAATAAAGATCCAGGATAGGCTGACGGGAAATGAAATAAAGATCCAGGATAGGCTGAGGGGGAATGAAATAAAGATCCAGGATAGGCTGAGGGAAAAGTAATAATGAGCAGGATAGGCTTGAGGGTAAATGAAATAAAGATCCAGGATAGGCTGAGGGGAAATGAAATAAAGATCCAGGATAGGCTGAGGGGGAAAGAAATAAAGTTCGAGGATAGGCTGACGGGAAATGAAATAAAGATCCAGGATAGGCTGAGGGTAAATGAAATAAAGATCCTGGAGAGGCTGAGGGGAAGTGAAATAAAGATCCAGGATAGGCTGACGGGAAATGAAATAAAGATCCAACGCAAGAAGCATCAGGAATAAGGTGAGTGAATTGAAGGCGTGGATGGGCACTTGGGACTACGATGTTGTGGCCATCACTGAAACGTGGATAGGTGAGGGGGAGGAATGGTTTTTGGAGGTACCTGGTTATAGATGTTTTCATAAGATTAGGAATGGTGGTAAAAGAGGTGGGGGGGTGGCATTGTTAGTTAGAAATAGTGTAACAACTGCTGAAAGAATTTTCGAGGAGGATCTGCCGACTGAGGCACTGTGGGTTGAGGTCAGGAACAGGAAAGGAGCAGTCACCTTGATGGGAGTTTTCTATAGGCCCCCCAATAGCAGCAGGGAGGTGGAAGAGCAGATTGGGAAACAGATTTTGGAAAGGAGCAGAAGTCACAGGGTAGTAATTATGGGGGATTTCAACTTCCCAAATATTGATTGGCAACTCTTTAGATCGAATAGTTTGGATGGGGTAGTGTTTGTGCAGTATGTCCAGGAAGCTTTTCTGACTCAGTATGTAGACTGCCCGACCAGAGGGGAGGCAATATTGGATTTGGTACTAGGTAATGAACCAGGGCAAGTGATAGAGCTGTTGGTGGGCGAGCACTTTGGAGATAGTGATCACAATTCTGTAGCATTCACTGTGGTAATGGAGAAGGATAGGTATGTGCAACAGGGCAAGGTTTACAATTGGGGGAAGGGTAGATATGATGCTGTCAGGCAGGAATTGAGGAGCATAAGTTGGGAGCATATGCTGGCAGGGAAGGGCACGGTCGAAATGTGGAACTTTTTCAAGGAGCAGATAGTAGGGGCCATTGATAAGCATGTCCCTGTCAGACAGGGAAGGGATGGTCATGTGAGGGAACCGTGGTTGACAAGAGAGGTTGAGAGTCTTGTTAGGAAGAAGAAGGAGGCGTATATAAAGTTGAGGAAAAAGGGCACAGGCATAGCTCTGGAGGGATACAAGATGGCCAGAAAGGATCTGAAGAAAGGGATTAGGAGAGCTAAGAGAGGGCATGAAAAATGCTTGGCGGGTAGGATAAAAGAAAACCCCAAGGCCTTTTACGCGTATGTCAGAAATATGAGGATGACTAGGGGGACCATAGGTCCGGTCAAGGACAATAGCGGGAGACTGTGTGTTGAGCCGGAAGAGATAAGTGAGGTTTTGAATGAGTACTTCTCTTCGGTATTTACGAATGAGAAGGGGTGTATTACTGAAGAGGACGGTGTGAAACAGACTGGTAAGCTCGAGGAAGTGCTCGTTAGGAGGGAAGATGTGTTGGGGTTTTTGAATAACTTGAAGATAGACAAGTCTCCCGGGCCTGACGGGGTATATCCAAGGATGTTATGGGAAGCAAGGGATGAAATTGCAGAGCCGCTGGCAATGATCTTTTCATCTTCTCTGCTGACGGGGGTGGTACCAGGTGATTGGAGGGTGGCAAATGTTGTGCCCCTGTTCAAGAAAGGGAATAGGAACAACCCTGGGAATTACAGGCCAGTTAGTCTTACTTCGGTGGTAGGCAAGTTGATGGAAAAGGTGCTGAGGGATAGGATTTATGAGCATCTGGAAAGACACTGCTTGATTCGGGACAGTCAGCACGGTTTTGTGAGGGGTAGGTCTTGCCTCACAAGCCTGATTGAATTCTTTGAGCAGGTGACCAAGCAAGTGGATGAGGGTAAACCAGTGGATGTGGTGTACATGGATTTTAGTAAGGCATTTGATAAGGTCCCCCATGGTAGACTTATGGAGAAAGTCAGGAGGCATGGGATAGTGGGGAATGTGGCCAGTTGGATTAAGAATTGGCTAACTGATAGAAGGCAGAGAGTGGTCTTAGATGGTAAATACTCAGCCTGGAGCCCAGTTACCAGTGGCGTGCCACAGGGATCAGTTCTGGGTCCTCTCCTGTTTGTGATTTTTGTTAACGACTTGGATGAGGAAGTCGAAGGGTGGGTCAGTAAATTTGCAGATGATACAAAGGTTGGTGGAGTTGTGGATACCGAGGAGGGCTATTGTCGTCTGCAAAGGGACTTGGATAGGTTGCAGTGCTGGGCTGAAAAGTGGCAGATGGAGTTTAACCCTGAAAAGTGTGAGGTCGTCCATTTTGGAAGGACAAACATGAATGCAAAATACTGGGTTAACGGTAGGGTTCTTGGGCATGTGGAGGAGCAGAGAGACCTTGGGGTCTATGTGCATAGATCATTGAAAGTTGCAACTCAAGTGGATAGGGCTGTGAAGAAGGCATATGGGGTGTTAGCGTTCATTAGCAGAGGGATTGAATTTAAGAGCCGTGAAGTGATGATGCAGCTGTACAGGACCTTGGTAAGGCCTCATTTGGAGTACTGTGTGCAGTTCTGGTCGCCTCATTTTAGGAAGGATGTGGAAGCCTTGGAGAGGGTGCAGAGGAGATTTACCAGGATGTTGCCTGGAATGGAGAATAAGTCTTACGAGGAAAGGCTGAACATTCTAGGCCTCTTCTCATTAGAAAGGAGAAGGATGAGGGGTGACATGATAGAGGTTTATAAGATGATCAGGGGAATAGATAGGGTAGACAGTCAGAAACTTTTTCCCCGGGTGGTGCAAAGCGTTACAAGGGGTCATAAATTTAAGGTGAAGGGTGGGAGATATAAGGGGGATGTCAGGGGAAGGTTCTTTACCCAGAGAGTGGTCGAGGCATGGAATGCCTTGCCCGGGGAAGTTGTTGAGTCAGAAACTTTAGGGACTTTCAAAAGGCTTTTGGATAGGTATATGGATAAAGGAGAATGATGGGGTATAGATTAAATTGTCCTTGACAGAGGACAAAGGATCGGCACAACATTGTGGGCCGAAGGGCCTGTTCTGTGCTGTATGTTCTATGTTCTATGTTCTATGTTCTATGATAGGCTGAGGGGAAATGTAACAAAGATCCAGGTTAGTCTGAGGGGGAATGTAACAAAGATCCAGGATAGGCTGAGGGGAAATGTAACAAAGATCCAGGTTAGGCTGAGGGGAAATGTAACGAAGATCCAGGATAGGCTGAGGGGAAATGTAACAAAGATCCAGGATAGGCTGAGGGGAAATGTAACAAAGATCCAGGTTAGGCTGACGGGGAATGTAATAAAGATCCAGGATAAGCTGAGGGGAAATGTAATAAAGATCCAGGATAGGCTGAGGGGAAATGTAACACAGATCCAGGATAGGCTGAGGGGAAATGTAACAAAGATCCAGGTTAGGCTGAGGGGAAATGTAACAAAGATCCAGGATAGGCTGAGGGGAAATGTAACAAAGATCCAGGTTAGGCTGAGGGGAAATGTAACAAAGATCCAGGATAGGCTGAGGGGAAATGTAACAAAGATCCAGGATAGGCTGAGGGGAAATATAACAAAGATCCAGGTTAGGCTGAGGGGGAATGTAATAAAGATCCAGGATAGGCTGAGGGGGAAAGAAATAAAGATCCAGGATAGACTGAGGGGAAATGAAATAAAGATCCAGGATCGGCTGAGAGTTAATGAAATAAAGATCCAGGAGAGGCTGAGGGGAAATGAAATAAAGATCCAGGATAGGCTGACGGGAAATGAAATAAAGATCCAGGATAGGCTGAGGGTGAATGTAATAAAGATCCAGGATAGGCTGAGGGGAAATGAAGTAAAGATCCAGGATAGGCTGAGGGGGGATGAAATAAAGATCCAGGATAGGCTGAGGGGGAATGTAATAAAGATCCAGGTTCGGCTGAGGGGAACTGTAATAAAGATCCAGGATAGGCTGAGGGGGCATGTAATAAAGATCCAGGATAGGCTGAGGGGAAATGAAACAAAGATCCAGGATAGGCTCAGGGGGAATGTAATAAGGATCCAGGATAGGCTGAGGGAAATTTAATAAAGATCCAGGATAGGCTGAGAGGGAATGTAATAAAGATCCAGGATAAGTTGAGGGGGAATGGAAGAAAGATCCAGGATAGGCAGAGGGGGAATGTAATAAAGATGCAGGATAGGCTGAGGGGAAATGAATTAAAGATCCAGGATAGGCTGAGGGGGAATGTAATAAAGATCCAGGATAGGCTGAGGGGGAATGTAATAAAGATGCAGGATAGGCTGAGGGAAATGTAATAAAGATCCAGGATAGGCTGAGGGGAAATGTAATAAAGATCCAGGATAGGCTGAGGGGAAATGTAATAAACATCCAGGATAGGCTGTGGGGAAATGTAACAAAGATCCAGGATAGACTGAGGGGAAATGTAATAAAGATCCAGGATAGGCTGAGGGGAAATGTAACAAAGATCCAGGATAGGCTGAGGGGAAATGTAATAAAGATCCAAGATAAGTTGAGGTGAAATGTAATAAAGATCCAGGATAGGCTGAGGGGGAATGTAATAAAGATCCAGGATAGGCTGAGGGGGAATGTAATAAAGATCCAGGATAAGTTGAGGTGAAATGTAATAAAGATCCAGGATAGGCTGAGGGGAAATGAAATAAAGATCCAGGATAGGCTGAGGGGGAATGTAATAAAGATCCAGGATAGTCTGAGGGGGAATGTAATAAAGATCCAGGATAGGCTGAGGGGAAATGTATAAAGATCCAGGATAGGCTGAGGGAAAAGTAACAAAGAGGAGGATAGGCTTGAGGGTAAATGTAATAAAGATCCAGGATAAGTTGAGGTGAAATGTAATAAAGATCCAGGATAGGCTGAGGGGGATTGTAATAAAGATCCAGGATAGGCTGAGGGGGAATGTAATAAAGATCCAGGATAGGCTGAGGGAAATGTAATAAAGATCCAGGATAAGTTGAGTTGAAATGGAATAAAGATCCAGGATAGGCTGAGGGGGAATGTAATAAAGATCCAGGATAAGTTGAGGTGAAATGTAATAAAGATCCAGGATAGGCTGAGGGGAAATGAAATAAAGATCCAGGATAGGCTGAGGGCAAATGAAATAAAGATCCAGGATAGGCTGAGGGGGAATGTAATAAAGATCCAGGATAGGCTGAGGGAAAAGTAATGACGAGCAGGATAGGCTTGAAGGATAATGAAATAAAGATCCAGGATAGGCTGACGGGAAATGAAATAAAGATCCAGGATAGGCTGAGGGGGAATGAAATAAAGATCCAGGATAGGCTGAGGGAAAAGTAATAACGAGCAGGATAGGCTTGAGGGTAAATGAAATAAAGATCCAGGATAGGCTGAGGGGAAATGAAATAAAGATCCAGGATAGGCTGAGGGGGAAAGAAATAAAGTTCGAGGATAGGCTGACGGGAAATGAAATAAAGATCCAGGATAGGCTGAGGGTAAATGAAATAAAGATCCTGGAGAGGCTGAGGGGAAGTGAAATAAAGATCCAGGATAGGCTGACGGGAAATGAAATAAAGATCCAGGATAGGCTGAGGGGAAATGTAACAAAGATCCAGGTTAGTCTGAGGGGGAATGTAACAAAGATCCAGGATAGGCTGAGGGGAAATGTAACAAAGATCCAGGTTAGGCTGAGGGGAAATGTAACGAAGATCCAGGATAGGCTGAGGGGAAATGTAACAAAGATCCAGGATAGGCTGAGGGGAAATGTAACAAAGATCCAGGTTAGGCTGACGGGAAATGTAATAAAGATCCAGGATAAGCTGAGGGGAAATGTAATAAAGATCCAGGATAGGCTGAGGGGAAATGTAACACAGATCCAGGATAGGCTGAGGGGAAATGTAACAAAGATCCAGGTTAGGCTGAGGGGAAATGTAACAAAGATCCAGGATAGGCTGAGGGGAAATGTAACAAAGATCCAGGTTAGGCTGAGGGGAAATGTAACAAAGATCCAGGATAGGCTGAGGGGAAATGTAACAAAGATCCAGGATAGGCTGAGGGGAAATATAACAAAGATCCAGGTTAGGCTGAGGGGGAATGTAATAAAGATCCAGGATAGGCTGAGGGGGAAAGAAATAAAGATCCAGGATAGACTGAGGGGAAATGAAATAAAGATCCAGGATAGGCTGAGAGTTAATGAAATAAAGATCCAGGAGAGGCTGAGGGGAAATGAAATAAAGATCCAGGATAGGCTGACGGGAAATGAAATAAAGATCCAGGATAGGCTGAGGGTGAATGTAATAAAGATCCAGGATAGGCTGAGGGGAAATGAAGTAAAGATCCAGGATAGGCTGAGGGGGGATGAAATAAAGATCCAGGATAGGCTGAGGGGGAATGTAATAAAGATCCAGGTTCGGCTGAGGGGAACTGTAATAAAGATCCAGGATAGGCTGAGGGGGCATGTAATAAAGATCCAGGATAGGCTGAGGGGAAATGAAACAAAGATCCAGGATAGGCTCAGGGGGAATGTAATAAGGATCCAGGATAGGCTGAGGGAAATTTAATAAAGATCCAGGATAGGCTGAGAGGGAATGTAATAAAGATCCAGGATAAGTTGAGGGGGAATGGAAGAAAGATCCAGGATAGGCAGAGGGGGAATGTAATAAAGATGCAGGATAGGCTGAGGGGAAATGAATTAAAGATCCAGGATAGGCTGAGGGGGAATGTAATAAAGATCCAGGATAGGCTGAGGGGGAATGTAATAAAGATGCAGGATAGGCTGAGGGAAATGTAATAAAGATCCAGGATAGGCTGAGGGGAAATGTAATAAAGATCCAGGATAGGCTGAGGGGAAATGTAATAAACATCCAGGATAGGCTGTGGGGAAATGTAACAAAGATCCAGGATAGACTGAGGGGGAATGTAATAAAGATCCAGGATAGGCTGAGGGGAAATGTAACAAAGATCCAGGATAGGCTGAGGGGAAATGTAATAAAGATCCAAGATAAGTTGAGGTGAAATGTAATAAAGATCCAGGATAGGCTGAGGGGGAATGTAATAAAGATCCAGGATAGGCTGAGGGGGAATGTAATAAAGATCCAGGATAAGTTGAGGTGAAATGTAATAAAGATCCAGGATAGGCTGAGGGGAAATGAAACAAAGATCCAGGATAGGCTGAGGGGGAATGTAATAAAGATCCAGGATAGTCTGAGGGCAAATGTAATAAAGATCCAGGATAGGCTGAGGGGAAATGTATAAAGATCCAGGATAGGCTGAGGGAAAAGTAACAAAGAGGAGGATAGGCTTGAGGGTAAATGTAATAAAGATCCAGGATAAGTTGAGGTGAAATGTAATAAAGATCCAGGATCGGCTGAGGGGGATTGTAATAAAGATCCAGGATAGGCTGAGGGGGAATGTAATAAAGATCCAGGATAGGCTGAGGGGGAATGGAATAAAGATCCAGGATAGGCTGAGGGGGAATGTAATAAAGATCCAGGATAGGCTGAGGGGGAATGTAATAAAGATCCAGGATAAGTTGAGGTGAAATGTAATAAAGATCCAGGATAGGCTGAGGGGGATTGTAATAAAGATCCAGGATAGGCTGAGGGGGAATGTAATAAAGATGCAGGATAGGCTGAGGGAAATCTAATAAAGATCCAGGATAGGCTGAGGGGAAATGAAATAAAGATCCAGGATAGACTGAGGGGAAATGTAATAAACATCCAGGATAGGCTGTGGGGAAATGTAACAAAGATCCAGGATAGACTGAGGGGAAATGTAATAAAGATCCAGGATAGGCTGAGGGGAAATGTAACAAAGATCCAGGATAGGCTGAGGGGAAATGTAATAAAGATCCAAGATAAGTTGAGGTGAAATGTAATAAAGATCCAGGATAGGCTGAGGGGGAATGTAATAAAGATCCAGGATAGGCTGAGGGGGAATGTAATAAAGATCCAGGATAAGTTGAGGTGAAATGTAATAAAGATCCAGGATAGGCTGAGGGGAAATGAAATAAAGATCCAGGATAGGCTGAGGGGGAATGTAATAAAGATCCAGGATAGTCTGAGGGGGAATGTAATAAAGATCCAGGATAGGCTGAGGGGAAATGTATAAAGATCCAGGATAGGCTGAGGGAAAAGTAACAAAGAGGAGGATATGCTTGAGGGTAAATGTAATAAAGATCCAGGATAAGTTGAGGTGAAATGTAATAAAGATCCAGGATAGGCTGAGGGGGATTGTAATAAAGATCCAGGATAGGCTGAGGGGGAATGTAATAAAGATCCAGGATAGGCTGAGGGGGAATGTAATAAAGATCCAGGATAGGCTGAGGGGGAATGTAATAAAGATCCAGGATAAGTTGAGGTGAAATGTAATAAAGATCCAGGATAGGCTGAGGGGAAATGAAATAAAGATCCAGGATAGGCTGAGGGCAAATGAAATAAAGATCCAGGATAGGCTGAGGGGGAATGTAATAAAGATCCAGGATAGGCTGAGGGAAAAGTAATGACGAGCAGGATAGGCTTGAAGGCTGATGAAATAAAGATCCAGGATAGGCTGACGGGAAATGAAATAAAGATCCAGGATAGGCTGAGGGGGAATGAAATAAACATCCAGGATAGGCTGAGGGAAAAGTAATAACGAGCAGGATAGGCTTGAGGGTAAATGAAATAAAGATCCAGGATAGGCTGAGGGGAAATGAAATAAAGATCCAGGATAGGCTGAGGGGGAAAGAAATAAAGATCGAGGATAGGCTGACGGGAAATGAAATAAAGATCCAGGATAGGCTGAGGGTAAATGAAATAAAGATCCAGGAGAGGCTGAGGGGAAGTGAAATAAAGATCCAGGATAGGCTGACGGGAAATGAAATAAAGATCCAGGATAGGCTGAGGGGAAATGTAACAAAGATCCAGGTTAGGCTGAGGGGGAATGTAACAAAGATCCAGGATAGGCTGAGGGGAAATGTAACAAAGATCCAGGTTAGGCTGAGGGGAAATGTAACAAAGATCCAGGATAGGCTGAGGGGAAATGTAACAAAGATCCAGGATAGGCTCAGGGGAAATGTAACAAAGATCCAGGTTAGGCTGACGGGGAATGTAATAAAGATCCAGGATAGGCTGAGGGGAAATGTAACAAAGATCCAGGATAGGGTGAGGGGGGATGTACTAAAGATCCAGGATAGGCTGAGGGGAAATGAAATAAAGATCCAGGATAGGCTGAGGGGGAATGTAATAAAGATCCAGGTTAGGCTGAGGGGAAATGTAATAAAGATCCAGGATAGGCTGAGGGGGAATGTAATAAAGATCCAGGATAGGCTGAGGGGAAATGAAACAAAGATCCAGGATAGGCTGAGGGGGAATGTAATAAAGGTCCAGGATAGGCTGAGGGAAATGTAATAAAGATCCAGGATAGGCTGAGGGGGAATGTAATAAAGATCCAGGATAGGCTGAGGGGGAATGTAATAAAGATGAAGGATAGGCAGAGGCGGAATGGAAGAAAGATCCAGGATAGGCTGAGGGGGAATGAAATAAAGATCCAGGATAGGCTGAGGGGGATTGTAATAAAGATCCAGGATAGGCTGAGGGGAAATGAAATAAAGATCCAGGATAGGCTGAGGGGAAATGTAACATAGATCCAGGATAGGCTGAGGGGAAATGTAATAAAGATCCAAGATAAGTTGAGGTGAAATGTAATAAAGATCCAGGATAGGCTGAGGGGGAATGTAATAAAGATCCAGGATAGGCTGAGGGGGAATGTAATAAAGATCCAGGATATGTTCAGGTGAAATGTAATAAAGATCCAGGATAGGCTGAGGGGAAATGAAATAAAGATCCAGGATAGGCTGAGGGGGAATGTAATAAAGATCCAGGATAGTCTGAGGGCGAATGTAATAAAGATCCAGGATAGGCTGAGGGGAAATGTAATAAAGATCCAGGATAGGCTGAGGGAAAAGTAACAAAGAGGAGGATAGGCTTGAGGGTAAATGTAATAAAGATCCAGGATAAGTTGAGGTGAAATGTAATAAAGATCCAGGATAGGCTGAGGGGGAATGTAATAAAGATCCAGGATAGGCTGAGGGGGAATGTAATAAAGATCCAGGATAGGCTGAGGGGGAATGTAATAAAGATCCAGGATAGGCTGACGGGGAATGTAATAAAGATCCAGGATAGGCTGAGGGGGAATGTAATAAAGATCCAGGATAGGCTGAGGGGGAATGTAATAAAGATCCAGGATAAGTTGAGGTGAAATGTAATAAAGATCCAAGATAGGCTGAGGGGAAATGTAACAAAGATCCAGGTTAGGCTGAGGGGAAATGTAACAAAGATCCAGGATAGGCTGAGGGGAAATGTAACAAAGATCCAGGATAGGCTGAGGGGAAATGTAACAAAGATCCAGGTTAGGCTGAGGGGGAATGTAATAAAGATCCAGGATAGGCTGAGGGGAAATGTAACAAAGATCCAGGATAGGCTGACGGGAAATGTAACAAAGATACAGGTTAGGCTGAGGGGGAATGGAAAAAAAGATCCAGGATAGGCTGAGGGGGAAAGAAATAAAGATCCAGGATAGGCTGACGGGAAATGAAATAAAGATCCAGGATAGGCTGAGGGTAAATGAAATAAAGATCCAGGAGAGGCTGAGGGGAAATGAAATAAAGATCCAGGATAGGCTGACGGGAAATGAAATAAAGATCCAGGATAGGCTGAGGGGGAATGTAATAAAGATCCAGGATAGGCTGAGGGGAAATGAAATAAAGTTCCAGGATAGGCTGAGGGGGGATGTAATAAAGATCCAGGATAGGCTGAGGGGAAATGAAATAAAGATCCAGGATAGGCTGAGGGGGAATGTAATAAAGATCCGGGTTAGGCTGAGGGGAAATGTAATAAAGATCCAGGATAGGCTGAGGGGGCATGTAATAAAGATCCAGGATAGGCTGAGGGGAAATGAAACAAAGATCCAGGATAGGCTCAGGGGGAATTTAATAAAGATCCAGGATAGGCTGAGGGAAATTTAATAAAGATCCAGGATAGGCTGGGGAGGAATGTAATAAAGATCCAGGATAGGCTGAGGGGGAATGTAATAAAGATCCAGGATAGGCTGAGAGGGAATGTAATAAAGATCCAGGATAAGTTGAGGGGGAATGGAAGAAAGATCCAGGATAGGCAGAGGGGGAATGTAATAAAGATGCAGGATAGGCTGAGGGGAAATGAATTAAAGATCCAGGATAGGCTGAGGGGGAATGTAATAAAGATCCAGGATAGGCTGAGGGGGAATGTAATAAAGATGCAGGATAGGCTGAGGGAAATGTAATAAAGATCCAGTATAGGCTGAGGGGAAATGAAATAAAGATCCAGGATCGGCTGAGGGGAAATGTAATAAACATCCAGGATAGGCTGTGGGGAAATGTAACAAAGATCCAGGATAGACTGAGGGGTAATGTAATAAAGATCCAGGATAGGCTGAGGGGAAATGTAACAAAGATCCAGGATAGGCTGAGGGGAAATGTGATAAAGATCCAAGATAAGTTGAGGTGAAATGTAATAAAGATCCAGGATAGGCTGAGGGGGAATGTAATAAAGATCCAGGATAGGCTGAGTGGGAATGTAATAAAGATGCAGGATAAGGTGAGGTGAAATGTAATAAAGATCCAGGATAGGCTGAGGGGAAATGAAATAAAGATCCAGGATAGGCTGAGGGGGAATGTAATAAAGATCCAGGATAGTCTGAGGGGGAATGTAATAACGATCCAGGATAGGCTGAGGGGAAATGTATAAAGATCCAGGATAGGCTGAGGGAAAAGTAACAAAGAGGAGGATAGGCTTGAGGGTAAATGTAATAAAGATCCAGGATAAGTTGAGGTGAAATGTAATAAAGATCCAGGATAGGCTGAGGGGGAATGTAATAAAGATCCAGGATAGGCTGAGGGGGAATGTAATAAAGATCCAGGATAGGCTGAGGGGGAATGTAATAAAGATCCAGGATAAGTTGAGGTGAAATGTAATAAAGATGCAGGATAGGCTGAGGGGAAATGAAATAAAGATCCAGGATAGGCTGAGGGCAAATGAAATAAAGATCCAGGATAGGCTGAGGGGGAATGTAATAAAGATCCAGGATAGGCTGAGGGAAAAGTAATGACGAGCAGGATAGGCTTGAAGGTAAATGAAATAAAGATCCAGGATAGGCTGACGGGAAATGAAATGAAGATCCAGGATAGGCTGAGGGGGAATGAAATAAACATCCAGGATAGGCTGAGGGAAAAGTAATAACGAGCAGGATAGGCTTGAGGGTAAATGAAATAAAGATCCAGGATAGGCTGAGGGGAAATGAAATAAAGATCCAGGATAGGCTGAGGGTAAATGAAATAAAGATCCAGGAGAGGCTGAGGGGAAGTGAAATAAAGATCCAGGATAGGCTGACGGGAAATGAAATAAAGATCCAGGATAGGCTGAGGGGAAATGTAACAAAGATCCAGGTTAGGCTGAGGGGGAATGTAACAAAGATCCAGGATAGGCTGAGGGGAAATGTAACAAAGATCCAAGTTAGGCTGAGGGGAAATGTAACAAAGATCCAGGATAGGCTGAGGGGAAATGTAACAAAGATCCAGGATAGGCTGAGGGGAAATGTAACAAAGATCCAGGTTAGGCTGAGGGGGAATGTAATAAAGATCTAGGATAGGCTGAGGGGAAATGTAACAAAGATCCAGGATAGGCTGAGGGGGGATGTAATAAAGATCCAGGAGAGGCTGAGGGGAAATGAAATAAAGATCCAGGATAGGCTGAGGGGGAATGTAATAAAGATGCAGGTTAGGCTGAGGGGAAATGTAATAAAGATCCAGGATAGGCTGAGGGGGAATGTAATAAAGATCCAGGATAGGCTGAGGGGAAATGAAACAAAGATCCAGGATAGGCTGAGGGGGAATGTAATAAAGGTCCAGGATAGGCTGAGGGAAATGTAATAAAGATCCAGGATAGGCTGAGGGGGAATGTAATAAAGATCCAGGATAGGCTGAGGGGGAATGTAATAAAGATCAAGGATAGGCAGAGGGGGAATGTAATAAAGATCCAGGATAAGTTGAGGGGGAATGGAAGAAAGATCCAGGATAGGCTGAGGGGGAATGTAATAAAGATGCAGGATAGGCTGAGGGGAAATGAAATAAAGATCCAGGATAGGCTGAGGGGGATTGTAATAAAGATCCAGGATAGGCTGAGGGGGAATGTAATAAAGATGCAGGATAGGCTGAGGGAAATCGAATAAAGATCCAGGATAGGCTGAGGGGAAATGTAATAAAGATCCAGGATAGGCTGAGGGGAAATGTAATAAGCATCCAGGATAGGCTGTGGGGTAATGTAACAAAGATCCAGGATAGACTGAGGGGAAATGTAATAAAGATCCAGGATAGGCTGAGGGGGAATGAAATAAACATCCAGGATAGGCTGAGGGAAAAGTAATAACGAGCAGGATAGGCTTGAGGGTAAATGAAATAAAGATCCAGGATAGGCTGAGGGGAAATGAAATAAAGATCCAGGATAGGCTGAGGGTAAATGAAATAAAGATCCAGGAGAGGCTGAGGGGAAGTGAAATAAAGATCCAGGATAGGCTGACGGGAAATGAAATAAAGATCCAGGATAGGCTGAGGGGAAATGTAACAAAGATCCAGGTTAGGCTGAGGGGGAATGTAACAAAGATCCAGGATAGGCTGAGGGGAAATGTAACAAAGATCCAAGTTAGGCTGAGGGGAAATGTAACAAAGATCCAGGATAGGCTGAGGGGAAATGTAACAAAGATCCAGGATAGGCTGAGGGGAAATGTAACAAAGATCCAGGTTAGGCTGAGGGGGAATGTAATAAAGATCTAGGATAGGCTGAGGGGAAATGTAACAAAGATCCAGGATAGGCTGAGGGGGGATGTAATAAAGATCCAGGATAGGCTGAGGGGAAATGAAATAAAGATCCAGGATAGGCTGAGGGGGAATGTAATAAAGATGCAGGTTAGGCTGAGGGGAAATGTAATAAAGATCCAGGATAGGCTGAGGGGGAATGTAATAAAGATCCAGGATAGGCTGAGGGGAAATGAAACAAAGATCCAGGATAGGCTGAGGGGGAATGTAATAAAGGTCCAGGATAGGCTGAGGGAAATGTAATAAAGATCCAGGATAGGCTGAGGGGGAATGTAATAAAGATCCAGGATAGGCTGAGGGGGAATGTAATAAAGATCAAGGATAGGCAGAGGGGGAATGTAATAAAGATCCAGGATAAGTTGAGGGGGAATGGAAGAAAGATCCAGGATAGGCTGAGGGGGAATGTAATAAAGATGCAGGATAGGCTGAGGGGAAATGAAATAAAGATCCAGGATAGGCTGAGGGGGATTGTAATAAAGATCCAGGATAGGCTGAGGGGGAATGTAATAAAGATGCAGGATAGGCTGAGGGAAATCGAATAAAGATCCAGGATAGGCTGAGGGGAAATGTAATAAAGATCCAGGATAGGCTGAGGGGAAATGTAATAAGCATCCAGGATAGGCTGTGGGGTAATGTAACAAAGATCCAGGATAGACTGAGGGGAAATGTAATAAAGATCCAGGATAGGCTGAGGGGAAATGTAACAAAGATCCAAGATAAGTTGAGGGGAAATGTAATAAAGATCCAGGATAGGCTGAGGGGAAATGTAATAAAGATCCAAGATAAGTTGAGGTGAAATGTAATAAAGATCCAGGATAGGCTGAGGGGGAATGTAATAAAGATCCAGGATAGGCTGAGGGGGAATGTAATAAAGGTCCAGGATAAGTTGAGGTGAAATGTAATAAAGATCCAGGATAGGCTGAGGGGAAATGAAATAAAGATCCAGGATAGGCTGAGGGGGAATGTAATAAAGATCCAGGATAGTCTGAGGGGGAATGTAATAAAGATCCAGGATAGGCTGAGGGGAAATGTAACAAAGATCCAGGATAGGCTGAGGGAAAAGTAACAAAGAGGAGGATAGGCTTGAGGGTAAATGTAATAAAGATCCAGGATAAGTTGAGGTGAAATGTAATAAAGATCCAGGATAGGCTGAGGGGGATTGTAATAAAGATCCAGGATAGGCTGAGGGGGAATGTAATAAAGATCCAGGATAGGCTGAGGGGGAATGTAATAAAGATCCAGGATAAGTTGAGGTGAAATGTAATAAAGATCCAGGATAGGCTGAGGGGAAACGAAATAAAGATCCAGGATAGGCTGAGGGGGAATGTAATAAAGATCCAGGATAGTCTGAGGGGGAATGTAATAAAGATCCAGGAGAGGCTGAGGGGAAATGTATAAAGATCCAGGATAGGCTGAGGGAAAAGTAACAAAGAGGAGGATAGGCTTGAGGGTAAATGTAATAAAGATCCAGGATAAGTTGAGGTGAAATGTAATAAAGATCCAGGATAGGCTGAGGGGGATTGTAATAAAGATCCAGGATAGGCTGAGGGGAATGGAATAAAGATCATGGATAGGCTGAGGGGGAATGTAATAAAGATCCAGGATAGGCTGAGGGGGAATGTAATAAAGATCCAGGATAGGCTGAGGGGGAATGTAATAAAGATCCAGGATAAGTTGAGGTGAAATGTAATAAAGATCCAGGATAGGCTGAGGGGAAATGAAATAAAGATCCAGGATAGGCTGAGGGCAAATGAAATAAAGATCCAGGATAGGCTGAGGGGGAATGTAATAAAGATCCAGGATAGGCTGAGGGAAAAGTAATGACGAGCAGGATAGGCTTGAAGGTAAATGAAATAAAGATCCAGGATAGGCTGACGGGAAATGTAATAAAGATCCAGGATAGGCTGAGGGGGAATGAAATAAACATCCAGGATAGGCTGAGGGAAAAGTAATAACGAGCAGGATAGGCTTGAGGGTAAATGAAATAAAGATCCAGGATAGGCTGAGGGGGGGATTGTAATAAAGATCCAGGATAGGCTGAGGGGGAATGTAATAAAGATGCAGGATAGGCTGAGGGAAATCTAATAAAGATCCAGGATAGGCTGAGGGGAAATGTAATAAAGATGCAGGATAGGCTGAGGGGAAATGAAATAAAGATCCAGGATAGGCTGAGGGGGATTGTAATAAAGATCCAGGATAGGCTGAGGGGGAATGTAATAAAGATGCAGGATAGGCTGAGGGAAATCTAATAAAGATCCAGGATAGGCTGAGGGGAAATGTAATAAAGATCCAGGATAGGCTGAGGGGAAATGTAATAAGCATCCAGGATAGGCTGTGGGGTAATGTAACAAAGGTCCAGGATAGACTGAGGGGAAATGTAATAAAGATCCAGGATAGGCTGAGGGGAAATGTAACAAAGATCCAGGATAGGCTGAGGGGAAATGTAATAAAGATCCAAGATAAGTTGAGGTGAAATGTAATAAAGATCCAGGATAGGCTGAGGGGAATGTAATAAAGATCCAGGATAGGCTGAGGGGGAATGTAATAAAGATCCAGGATAAGTTGAGGTGAAATGTAATAAAGATCCAGGATAGGCTGAGGGGAAATGAAATAAAGATCCAGGATAGGCTGAGGGGGAATGTAATAAAGATCCAGGATAGTCTGAGGGGGAATGTAATAAAGATCCAGGATAGGCTGAGGGGAAATGTATAAAGATCCAGGATAGGCTGAGGGAAAAGTAACAAAGAGGAGGATAGGCTTGAGGGTAAATGTAATAAAGATCCAGGATAAGTTGAGGTGAAATGTAATATAGATCCAGGATAGGCTGAGGGGGATTGTAATAAAGATCCAGGATAGGCTGAGGGGAATGTAATAAAGATCCAGGATAGGCTGAGGGGGAATGTAATAAAGATCCAGGATAGGCTGAGGGGGAATGTAATAAAGATCCAGGATAGGCTGAGGGGGAATGTAATAAAGATCCAGGATAAGTTGAGGTGAAATGTAATAAAGATCCAGGATAGGCTGAGGGGAAATGAAATAAAGATCCAGGATAGGCTGAGGGCAAATGAAATAAAGATCCAGGATAGGCTGAGGGGGAATGTAATAAAGATCCAGGATAGGCTGAGGGAAAAGTAATGACGAGCAGGATAGGCTTGAAGGTAAATGAAATAAAGATCCAGGATAGGCTGACGGGAAATGTAATAAAGATCCAGGATAGGCTGAGGGGGAATGAAATAAACATCCAGGATAGGCTGAGGGAAAAGTAATAACGAGCAGGATAGGCTTGAGGGTAAATGAAATAAAGATCCAGGATAGGCTGAGGGGGATTGTAATAAAGATCCAGGATAGGCTGAGGGGGAATGTAATAAAGATGCAGGATAGGCTGAGGGAAATCTAATAAAGATCCAGGATAGGCTGAGGGGAAATGTAATAAAGATGCAGGATAGGCTGAGGGGAAATGAAATAAAGATCCAGGATAGGCTGAGGGGGATTGTAATAAAGATCCAGGATAGGCTGAGGGGGAATGTAATAAAGATGCAGGATAGGCTGAGGGAAATCTAACAAAGATCCAGGATAGGATGAGGGGAAATGTAATAAAGATCCAGGATAGGCTGAGGGGAAATGTAATAAGCATCCAGGATAGGCTGTGGGGTAATGTAACAAAGATCCAGGATAGACTGAGGGGAAATGTAATAAAGATCCAGGATAGGCTGAGGGGAAATGTAACAAAGATCCAGGATAGGCTGAGGGGAAATGTAATAAAGATCCAGGATAGGCTGAGGGGGAATGTAATAAAGATCCAGGATAAGTTGAGGTGAAATGTAATAAAGATCCAGGATAGGCTGAGGGGAAATGAAATAAAGATCCAGGATAGGCTGAGGGGGAATGTAATAAAGATCCAGGATAGTCTGAGGGGGAATGTAATAAAGATCCAGGATAGGCTGAGGGGAAATGTATAAAGATCCAGGATAGGCTGAGGGAAAAGTAACAAAGAGGAGGATAGGCTTGAGGGTAAATGTAATAAAGATCCAGGATAAGTTGAGGTGAAATGTAATAAAGATCCAGGATAGGCTGAGGGGGATTGTAATAAAGATCCAGGATAGGCTGAGGGGGAATGTAATAAAGATCATGGATAGGCTGAGGGGGAATGTAATAAAGATCCAGGATAGGCTGAGGGGGAATGTAATAAAGATCTAGGATAGGCTGAGGGGGAATGTAATAAAGATCCAGGATAAGTTGAGGTGAAATGTAATAAAGATCCAGTATAGGCTGAGGGGAAATGAAATAAAGATCCAGGAGAGGCTGAGGGGAAATGAAATAAAGATCCAGGATAGGCTGACGGGAAATGAAATAAAGATCCAGGATAGGCTGAGGGGAAATGTAACAAAGATCCAGGTTAGTCTGAGGGGGAATGTAACAAAGATCCAGGATAGGCTGAGGGGAAATGTAACAAAGATCCAGGTTAGGCTGAGGGGAAATGTAACAAAGATCCAGGATAGGCTGAGGGGAAATGTAACAAAGATCCAGGATAGGCTGAGGGGAAATGTAACAAAGATCCAGGTTAGGCTGAGGGGGAATGTAATTTTCTTTTGGGCCTCCTTATCTCGAGAGACAATGGATACGCGCCTGGAGGTGGTCAGTGGTTTGTGAAGCAGCGCCTGGAGTGGCTATAAAGGCCAATTCTGGAGTGACAGGCTCTTCCACAGGTGCTGCAGAGAAATTTGTTTGTTGGGGCTGTTGCACAGTTGGCTCTCCCCTTGCGCCTCTGTCTTTTTTCCTGCCAACTACTAAGTCTCTTCGACTCGCCACAATTTAGCCCTGTCTTTATGGCTGCCCGCCAGCTCTGGCGAATGCTGGCAACTGACTCCCACGACTTGTGATCAATGTCATACGATTTCATGTCGCGTTTGCAGACGTCTTTATAACGGAGACATGGACGGCCGGTGGGTCTGATACCAGTGGCGAGCTCGCTGTACAATGTGTCTTTGGGGATCCTGCCATCTTCCATGCGGCTCACATGGCCAAGCCATCTCAAGCGCCGCTGACTCAGTAGTGTGTATAAGCTGGGGGTGTTGGCCGCTTCAAGGACTTCTGTGTTGGAGATATAGTCCTGCCACCTGATGCCAAGTATTCTCCGAAGGCAGCGAAGATGGAATGAATTGAGACGTCGCTCTTGGCTGGCATACGTTGTCCAGGCCTCGCTGCCGTAGAGCAAGGTACTGAGGACACAGGCCTGATACACTCGGACTTTTGTGTTCCGTGTCAGTGCGCCATTTTCCCACACTCTCTTGGCCAGTCTGGACATAGCAGTGGAAGCCTTACCCATGCGCTTGTTGATTTCTGCATCTAGAGACAGGTTACTGGTGATAGTTGAGCCTAGGTAGGTGAACTCTTGAACCACTTCCAGAGCGTGGTCGCCAATATTGATGGATGGAGCATTTCTGACATCCTGCCCCATGATGTTCGTTTTCTTGAGGCTGATGGTTAGGCCAAATTCATTGCAGGCAGACGCAAACCTGTCGATGAGACTCTGCAGGCATTCTTCAGTGTGAGATGTTAAAGCAGCATCGTCAGCAAAGAGGAGTTCTCTGATGAGGACTTTCCGTACTTTGGACTTCGCTCTTAGACGGGCAAGGTTGAACAACCTGCCCCCTGATCTTGTGTGGAGGAAAATTCCTTCTTCAGAGGATTTGAACGCATGTGAAAGCAGCAGGGAGAAGAAAATCCCAAAAAGTGTGGGTGCGAGAACACAGCCCTGTTTCACACCACTCAGGATAGGAAAGGGCTCTGATGAGGAGCCACCATGTTGAATTGTGCCTTTCATATTGTCATGGAATGAGGTGATGATACTTAGTAGCTTTGGTGGACATCCGATCTTTTCTAGTAGTCTGAAGAGACCACGTCTGCTGACGAGGTCAAAGGCTTTGGTGAGATCAATGAAAGCAATGTAGAGGGGCATCTGTTGTTCACGGCATTTCTCCTGTATCTGACGAAGGGAGAACAGCATGTCAATAGTCGATCTCTCTGCACGAAAGCCACACTGTGCCTCAGGGTAGACGCGCTCGGCCAGCTTCTGGAGCCTGTTCAGAGCGACTCGAGCAAAGACTTTCCCCACTATGCTGAGCAGGGAGATTCCACGGTAGTTGTTGCAGTCACCGCGGTCACCTTTGTTTTTATAGAGGGTGATGATGTTGGCATCGTGCATGTCCTGGGGTACTGCTCCCACGTCCCAGCACAGGCATAGCAGTTTATGTAGTGCTGAGAGTATAGCAGGCTTGGCACTCTTGATTATTTCAGGGGTAATGCTGTCCTTCCCAGGATAGGCTGAGGGGGAATGTAACAAAGATCCAGGATAGGCTGAGGGGAAATGTAATAAAGATCCAGGATAGGCTGAGGGGAAATGTAACAAAGATCCAGGATAGGCTGAGGCGAAATGTAATAAAGATCCAGGATAGGCTGAGGGGGAATGTAATAAAGATCCAGGATAGGCTGAGGGGAAATGAAATAAAGATCCAGGATAGGCTGAGGGGGAATGTAATAAAGATCCAGGATAGGCTGAGGGGAAATGAAATAAAGATCCAGGATAATCTGAGGGGGAATGTAATAAAGATCCAGGTTAGGCTGAGGGGAAATGTAATAAAGATCCAGGATAGGCTGAGGGGGAATGTAATAAAGATCCAGGAGAGGCTGAGGGGAAATGAAACAAAGATCCAGGATAGGCTGAGGGGGAATGTAATAAAGATCCAGGATAGGCTGAGGGAAATGTAATAAAGATCCAGGATAGGCTGAGGGGGAATGGAAGAGAGATCCAGGATAGGCTGAGGGGGAATGTAATAAAGATGCAGGATAGGCTGAGGGGAAATGAAATAAAGATCCAGGATAGGCTGAGGGGGAATGTAATAAAGATCCAGGATAGGCTGAGGGGGAATGTAATAAAGATCCAGGATAGGCTGAGGTTGAATGTAATAAAGATCCAGGATAGGCTGAGGGAAAAGTAATAACGAGCAGGATAGGCTTGAGGGTAAATGAAATAAAGATCCAGGATAGGCTGACGGGAAATGTAATAAAGATCCAGGATAAATTGAGGTGAAATGTAATAAAGATCCAGGATAGGCTGAGGGGGAATGTAATAAAGATCCAGGATAGGCTGAGGGGGAATGTAATAAAGATCCAGGATAGGCTGAGGGGGAATGTAATAAAGATCCAGGATAGGCTGAGGGAAAAGTAATAACGAGCAGGATAGGCTTGAGGGTAAATGAAATAAATGTTAAGGATAGGCTGAGGGGAAATGTAATAAAGATCCAGGATAAGTTGAGGTGAAATGTAATAAAGATCCAGGATAGGCTGAGGGGAAATGTAATAAAGATCCAGGATAGGCTGAGGGAAAAGTAATAACGAGCAGGATAGGCTTGAGGGTAAATAAAATAAAGATCCAGGGTAGGCTGAGGGTAAATGAAATAAAGATCCAGGATAGGCTGACGGGAAATGTAATAAAGATCCAGGATAAATTGAGGTGAAATGTAATAAAGATCCAGGATAGGCTGAGGGGGAATGTAATAATGATCCAGGATAGGCTGAGGGGGAATGTAATAAAGATCCAGGTTAGGCTGAGGGGGAATGTAATAAAGATCCAGGATAGGCTGAGGGGAAAGTAATAACGAGCAGGATAGGCTGTGGTTAAATGAAATAAAGATCCAGGATAGGCTGAGGGGAAATGAAATAAAGATCCAGGATAGGCTGAGAGGGAATGTAATAAAGATCCAGGATAAGTTGAGGTGAAATCTAATAAAGATCCAGGATAGGCTGAGGGGAAATGAAATAAAGATCCAGGATAGGCTGAGGGGGAATGCAATAAAGATCCAGGATAGGCTGAGGGGGAATGTAATAAAGATCCAGGATAGGCTGAGGGGAAATGTAATAAAGATCCAGGATAGGCTGAGGGAAAAGTAACAACGAGCAGGATAGGCTTGAGGGTAAATGTAATAAAGATCCAGGATAAGTTGAGGTGAAATGTAATAAAGATCCAGGATAGGCTGAGGGGGAATGTAATAAAGATCCAGGATAGGCTGAGGGGGAATGTAATAAAGATCCAGGATAGGCTGAGGGGGAATGGAATAAAGATCCAGGATAGGCTGAGGGGGAATGTAATAAAGATCCAGGATAGGCTGAGGGGAAATGTAATAAAGATCCAGGATAGGCTGAGGGGGAATGTAATAAAGATCCAGGATAGGCTGAGTGGAAATGTAATAAAGATCCAGGATAGGCTGAGAGGGAATGTAATAAAGATCCAGGATAAGTTGAGGTGAAATCTAATAAAGATCCAGGATAGGCTGAGGGGAAATGAAATAAAGATCCAGGATAGGCTGAGGGGGAATGCAATAAAGATCCAGGATAGGCTGAGGGGGAATGTAATAAAGATCCAGGATAGGCTGAGGGGGAATGTAATAAAGATCCAGGATAAGTTGAGGTGAAATGTAATAAAGATCCAGGATAGGCTGAGGGGAAATGAAATAAAGATCCAGGATAGGCTGAGGGCAAATGAAATAAAGATCCAGGATAGGCTGAGGGGGAATGTAATAAAGATCCAGGATAGGCTGAGGGAAAAGTAATGACGAGCAGGATAGGCTTGAAGGTAAATGAAATAAAGATCCAGGATAGGCTGACGGGAAATGTAATAAAGATCCAGGATAGGCTGAGGGGAAATGAAATAAAGATCCAGGATAGGCTGAGGGGGAATGTAATAAAGATCCAGGATAGGCTGAGGGGAAATGAAATAAAGATCCAGGATAATCTGAGGGGGAATGGAATAAAGATCCAGGTTAGGCTGAGGGGAAATGTAATAAAGATCCAGGATAGGCTGAGGGGGAATGTAATAAAGATCCAGGATAGGCTGAGGGGAAATGAAACAAAGATCCAGGATAGGCTGAGGGGGAATGTAATAAAGATCCAGGATAGGCTGAGGGAAATGTAATAAAGATGCAGGATAGGCTGAGGGGAAATGAAATAAAAATCCAGGATAGGCTGAGGGGGATTGTAATAAAGATCCAGGATAGGCTGAGGGGGAATGTAATAAAGATGCAGGATAGGCTGAGGGAAATCTAATAAAGATCCAGGATAGGCTGAGGGGAAATGTAATAAAGATCCAGGATAGGCTGAGGGGAAATGTAATAAGCATCCAGGATAGGCTGTGGGGTAATGTAACAAAGGTCCAGGATAGACTGAGGGGAAATGTAATAAAGATCCAGGATAGGCTGAGGGGAAATGTAACAAAGATCCAGGATAGGCTGAGGGGAAATGTAATAAAGATCCAAGATAAGTTGAGGTGAAATGTAATAAAGATCCAGGATAGGCTGAGGGGGAATGTAATAAAGATCCAGGATAGGCTGAGGGGGAATGTAATAAAGATCCAGGATAAGTTGAGGGGGAATGTAATAAAGATCCAGGATAGGCTGAGGTTGAATGTAATAAAGATCCAGGATAGGCTGAGGGAAAAGTAATAACGAGCAGGATAGGCTTGAGGGTAAATGAAATAAAGATCCAGGATAGGCTGACGGGAAATGTAATAAAGATCCAGGATAAATTGAGGTGAAATGTAATAAAGATCCAGGATAGGCTGAGGGGGAATGTAATAAAGATCCAGGATAGGCTGAGGGGGAATGTAATAAAGATCCAGGATAGGCTGAGGGGGAATGGAAGAAGATCCAGGATAGGCTGAGGGAAAAGTAATAACGAGCAGGATAGGGTTGAGGGTAAATGAAATAAATGTTAAGGATAGACTGAGGGGAAATGTAATAAAGATCCAGGATAAGTTGAGGTGAAATGTAATAAAGATCCAGGATAGGCTGAGGGGAAATGTAATAAAGATCCAGGATAGGCTGAGGGAAAAGTAATAACGAGCAGGATAGGCTTGAGGGTAAATAAAATAAAGATCCAGGATAGGCTGAGGGTAAATGAAATAAAGATCCAGGATAGGCTGACGGGAAATGTAATAAAGATCCAGGATAAATTGAGGTGAAATGTAATAAAGATCCAGGATAGGCTGAGGGGGAATGTAATAATGATCCAGGATAGGCTGAGGGGGAATGTAATAAAGATCCAGGTTAGGCTGAGGGGGAATGTAATAAAGATCCAGGATAGGCTGAGGGGAAAGTAATAACGAGCAGGATAGGCTGTGGTTAAATGAAATAAAGATCCAGGATAGGCTGAGGGGAAATGTAATAAAGATCCAGGATAGGCTGAGAGGGAATGTAATAAAGATCCAGGATAAGTTGAGGTGAAATCTAATAAAGATCCAGGATAGGCTGAGGGGAAATGAAATAAAGATCCAGGATAGGCTGAGGGGGAATGCAATAAAGATCCAGGATAGGCTGAGGGGGAATGTAATAAAGATCCAGGATAGGCTGAGGGGAAATGTAATAAAGATCCAGGATAGGCTGAGGGAAAAGTAACAACGAGCAGGATAGGCTTGAGGGTAAATGTAATAAAGATCCAGGATAAGTTGAGGTGAAATGTAATAAAGATCCAGGATAGGCTGAGGGGAAATGTAATAAAGATCCAGGATAGGCTGAGGGGGAATGTAATAAAGATCCAGGATAGGCTGAGGGGGAATGGAATAAAGATCCAGGATAGGCTGAGGGGGATTGTAATAAAGATCCAGGATAGGCTGAGGGGGAATGTAATAAAGATCCAGGATAGGCTGAGTGGAAATGTAATAAAGATCCAGGATAGGCTGAGAGGGAATGTAATAAAGATCCAGGATAAGTTGAGGTGAAATCTAATAAAGATCCAGGATAGGCTGAGGGGAAATGAAATAAAGATCCAGGATAGGCTGAGGGGGAATGCAATAAAGATCCAGGATAGGCTGAGGGGGAATGTAATAAAGATCCAGGATAGGCTGAGGGGGAATGTAATAAAGATCCAGGATAAGTTGAGGTGAAATGTAATAAAGATCCAGGATAGGCTGAGGGGAAATGAAATAAAGATCCAGGATAGGCTGAGGGCAAATGAAATAAAGATCCAGGATAGGCTGAGGGGGAATGTAATAAAGATCCAGGATAGGCTGAGGGAAAAGTAATGACGAGCAGGATAGGCTTGAAGGTAAATGAAATAAAGATCCAGGATAGGCTGACGGGAAATGTAATAAAGATCCAGGATAGGCTGAGGGGGAATGTAATAAAGATCAAGGATAGGCTGAGGGGGAATGTAATAAAGATCCAGGATAGTCTGAGGGGGAATGTAATAAAGATCCAGGATAGGCTGAGGGGAAATGTATAAAGATCCAGGATAGGCTGAGGGGGATTGTAATAAAGATCCAGGATAGGCTGAGGGGGAATGTAATAAAGATCCAGGATAGGCTGAGTGGAAATGTAATAAAGATCCAGGATAGGCTGAGAGGGAATGTAATAAAGATCCAGGATAAGTTGAGGTGAAATCTAATAAAGATCCAGGATAGGCTGAGGGGAAATGAAATAAAGATCCAGGATAGGCTGAGGGGGAATGCAATAAAGATCCAGGATAGGCTGAGGGGGAATGTAATAAAGATCCAGGATAGGCTGAGGGGGAATGTAATAAAGAT
The DNA here is from genome assembly GCF_036365525.1 of Heterodontus francisci. Lineage (NCBI taxonomy): Eukaryota > Metazoa > Chordata > Chondrichthyes > Heterodontiformes > Heterodontidae > Heterodontus > Heterodontus francisci. Next base: position 206,588,382 of record NC_090373.1, on the reverse strand, counting down.
CCAGGATAAGTTGAGGTGAAATGTAATAAAGATCCAGGATAGGCTGAGGGGAAATGAAATAAAGATCCAGGATAGGCTGAGGGCAAATGAAATAAAGATCCAGGATAGGCTGAGGGGGAATGTAATAAAGATCCAGGATAGGCTGAGGGAAAAGTAATGACGAGCAGGATAGGCTTGAAGGTAAATGAAATAAAGATCCAGGATAGGCTGACGGGAAATGTAATAAAGATCCAGGATAGGCTGAGGGGGAATGTAATAAAGATCAAGGATAGGCTGAGGGGGAATGTAATAAAGATCCAGGATAGTCTGAGGGGGAATGTAATAAAGATCCAGGATAGGCTGAGGGGAAATGTATAAAGATCCAGGATAGGCTGAGGGAAAAGTAACAAAGAGGAGGATAGGCTTGAGGGTAAATGTAATAAAGATCCAGGATAAGTTGAGGTGAAATGTAATAAAGATCCAGGATAGGCTGAGGGGGATTGTAATAAAGGTCCAGGATAGGCTGAGGGGAATGGAATAAAGATCATGGATAGGCTGAGGGGGAATGTAATAAAGATCCAGGATAGGCTGAGGGGGAATGTAATAAAGATCCAGGATAGGCTGAGGGGGAATGTAATAAAGATCCAGGATAAGTTGAGGTGAAATGTAATAAAGATCCAGGATAGGCTGAGGGGAAATGAAATAAAGATCCAGGATAGGCTGAGGGCAAATGAAATAAAGATCCAGGATAGGCTGAGGGGGAATGTAATAAAGATCCAGGATAGGCTGAGGGAAAAGTAATGACGAGCAGGATAGGCTTGAAGGTAAATGAAATAAAGATCCAGGATAGGCTGACGGGAAATGTAATAAAGATCCAGGATAGGCTGAGGGGGAATGAAATAAACATCCAGGATAGGCTGAGGGAAAAGTAATAACGAGCAGGATAGGCTTGAGGGTAAATGAAATAAAGATCCAGGATAGGCTGAGGGGGATTGTAATAAAGATCCAGGATAGGCTGAGGGGGAATGTAATAAAGATGCAGGATAGGCTGAGGGAAATCTAATAAAGATCCAGGATAGGCTGAGGGGAAATGTAATAAAGATGCAGGATAGGCTGAGGGGAAATGAAATAAAGATCCAGGATAGGCTGAGGGGGATTGTAATAAAGATCCAGGATAGGCTGAGGGGGAATGTAATAAAGATGCAGGATAGGCTGAGGGAAATCTAATAAAGATCCAGGATAGGCTGAGGGGAAATGTAATAAAGATCCAGGATAGGCTGAGGGGAAATGTAATAAGCATCCAGGATAGGCTGTGGGGTAATGTAACAAAGGTCCAGGATAGACTGAGGGGAAATGTAATAAAGATCCAGGATAGGCTGAGGGGAAATGTAACAAAGATCCAGGATAGGCTGAGGGGAAATGTAATAAAGATCCAAGATAAGTTGAGGTGAAATGTAATAAAGATCCAGGATAGGCTGAGGGGGAATGTAATAAAGATCCAGGATAGGCTGAGGGGGAATGTAATAAAGATCCAGGATAAGTTGAGGTGAAATGTAATAAAGATCCAGGATAGGCTGAGGGGAAATGAAATAAAGATCCAGGATAGGCTGAGGGGGAATGTAATAAAGATCCAGGATAGTCTGAGGGGGAATGTAATAAAGATCCAGGATAGGCTGAGGGGAAATGTATAAAGATCCAGGATAGGCTGAGGGAAAAGTAACAAAGAGGAGGATAGGCTTGAGGGTAAATGTAATAAAGATCCAGGATAAGTTGAGGTGAAATGTAATAAAGATCCAGGATAGGCTGAGGGGGATTGTAATAAAGATCCAGGATAGGCTGAGGGGGAATGTAATAAAGATCCAGGATAGGCTGAGGGGGAATGTAATAAAGATCCAGGATAGGCTGAGGGGGAATGTAATAAAGATCCAGGATAGGCTGAGGGGGAATGTAATAAAGATCCAGGATAAGTTGAGGTGAAATGTAATAAAGATCCAGGATAGGCTGAGGGGAAATGAAATAAAGATCCAGGATAGGCTGAGGGCAAATGAAATAAAGATCCAGGATAGGCTGAGGGGGAATGTAATAAAGATCCAGGATAGGCTGAGGGAAAAGTAATGACGAGCAGGATAGGCTTGAAGGTAAATGAAATAAAGATCCAGGATAGGCTGACGGGAAATGTAATAAAGATCCAGGATAGGCTGAGGGGGAATGAAATAAACATCCAGGATAGGCTGAGGGAAAAGTAATAACGAGCAGGATAGGCTTGAGGGTAAATGAAATAAAGATCCAGGATAGGCTGAGGGGGATTGTAATAAAGATCCAGGATAGGCTGAGGGGGAATGTAATAAAGATGCAGGATAGGCTGAGGGAAATCTAATAAAGATCCAGGATAGGCTGAGGGGAAATGTAATAAAGATGCAGGATAGGCTGAGGGGAAATGAAATAAAGATCCAGGATAGGCTGAGGGGGATTGTAATAAAGATCCAGGATAGGCTGAGGGGGAATGTAATAAAGATGCAGGATAGGCTGAGGGAAATCTAATAAAGATCCAGGATAGGATGAGGGGAAATGTAATAAAGATCCAGGATAGGCTGAGGGGAAATGTAATAAGCATCCAGGATAGGCTGTGGGGTAATGTAACAAAGATCCAGGATAGACTGAGGGGAAATGTAATAAAGATCCAGGATAGGCTGAGGGGAAATGTAACAAAGATCCAGGATAGGCTGAGGGGAAATGTAATAAAGATCCAGGATAGGCTGAGGGGGAATGTAATAAAGATCCAGGATAAGTTGAGGTGAAATGTAATAAAGATCCAGGATAGGCTGAGGGGAAATGAAATAAAGATCCAGGATAGGCTGAGGGGGAATGTAATAAAGATCCAGGATAGTCTGAGGGGGAATGTAATAAAGATCCAGGATAGGCTGAGGGGAAATGTATAAAGATCCAGGATAGGCTGAGGGAAAAGTAACAAAGAGGAGGATAGGCTTGAGGGTAAATGTAATAAAGATCCAGGATAAGTTGAGGTGAAATGTAATAAAGATCCAGGATAGGCTGAGGGGGATTGTAATAAAGATCCAGGATAGGCTGAGGGGGAATGTAATAAAGATCATGGATAGGCTGAGGGGGAATGTAATAAAGATCCAGGATAGGCTGAGGGGGAATGTAATAAAGATCTAGGATAGGCTGAGGGGGAATGTAATAAAGATCCAGGATAAGTTGACGGGAAATGAAATAAAGATCCAGGATAGGCTGAGGGGAAATGTAACAAAGATCCAGGTTAGTCTGAAGGGGAATGTAACAAAGATCCAGGATAGGCTGAGGGGAAATGTAACAAAGATCCAGGTTAGGCTGAGGGGAAATGTAACAAAGATCCAGGATAGGCTGAGGGGAAATGTAACAAAGATCCAGGATAGGCTGAGGGGAAATGTAACAAAGATCCAGGTTAGGCTGAGGGGGAATGTAATTTTCTTTTGGGCCTCCTTATCTCGAGAGACAATGGATACGCGCCTGGAGGTGGTCAGTGGTTTGTGAAGCAGCGCCTGGAGTGGCTATAAAGGCCAATTCTGGAGTGACAGGCTCTTCCACAGGTGCTGCAGAGAAATTTGTTTGTTGGGGCTGTTGCACAGTTGGCTCTCCCCTTGCGCCTCTGTCTTTTTTCCTGCCAACTACTAAGTCTCTTCGACTCGCCACAATTTAGCCCTGTCTTTATGGCTGCCCGCCAGCTCTGGCGAATGCTGGCAACTGACTCCCACGACTTGTGATCAATGTCATACGATTTCATGTCGCGTTTGCAGACGTCTTTATAACGGAGACATGGACGGCCGGTGGGTCTGATACCAGTGGCGAGCTCGCTGTACAATGTGTCTTTGGGGATCCTGCCATCTTCCATGCGGCTCACATGGCCAAGCCATCTCAAGCGCCGCTGACTCAGTAGTGTGTATAAGCTGGGGGTGTTGGCCGCTTCAAGGACTTCTGTGTTGGAGATATAGTCCTGCCACCTGATGCCAAGTATTCTCCGAAGGCAGCGAAGATGGAATGAATTGAGACGTCGCTCTTGGCTGGCATACGTTGTCCAGGCCTCGCTGCCGTAGAGCAAGGTACTGAGGACACAGGCCTGATACACTCGGACTTTTGTGTTCCGTGTCAGTGCGCCATTTTCCCACACTCTCTTGGCCAGTCTGGACATAGCAGTGGAAGCCTTACCCATGCGCTTGTTGATTTCTGCATCTAGAGACAGGTTACTGGTGATAGTTGAGCCTAGGTAGGTGAACTCTTGAACCACTTCCAGAGCGTGGTCGCCAATATTGATGGATGGAGCATTTCTGACATCCTGCCCCATGATGTTCATTTTCTTGAGGCTGATGGTTAGGCCAAATTCATTGCAGGCAGACGCAAACCTGTCGATGAGACTCTGCAGGCATTCTTCAGTGTGAGATGTTAAAGCAGCATCGTCAGCAAAGAGGAGTTCTCTGATGAGGACTTTCCGTACTTTGGACTTCGCTCTTAGACGGGCAAGGTTGAACAACCTGCCCCCTGATCTTGTGTGGAGGAAAATTCCTTCTTCAGAGGATTTGAACGCATGTGAAAGCAGCAGGGAGAAGAAAATCCCAAAAAGTGTGGGTGCGAGAACACAGCCCTGTTTCACACCACTCAGGATAGGAAAGGGCTCTGATGAGGAGCCACCATGTTGAATTGTGCCTTTCATATTGTCATGGAATGAGGTGATGATACTTAGTAGCTTTGGTGGACATCCGATCTTTTCTAGTAGTCTGAAGAGACCACGTCTGCTGACGAGGTCAAAGGCTTTGGTGAGATCAATGAAAGCAATGTAGAGGGGCATCTGTTGTTCACGGCATTTCTCCTGTATCTGACGAAGGGAGAACAGCATGTCAATAGTCGATCTCTCTGCACGAAAGCCACACTGTGCCTCAGGGTAGACGCGCTCGGCCAGCTTCTGGAGCCTGTTCAGAGCGACTCGAGCAAAGACTTTCCCCACTATGCTGAGCAGGGAGATTCCACGGTAGTTGTTGCAGTCACCGCGGTCACCTTTGTTTTTATAGAGGGTGATGATGTTGGCATCGTGCATGTCCTGGGGTACTGCTCCCACGTCCCAGCACAGGCATAGCAGTTTATGTAGTGCTGAGAGTATAGCAGGCTTGGCACTCTTGATTATTTCAGGGGTAATGCTGTCCTTCCCAGGATAGGCTGAGGGGGAATGTAACAAAGATCCAGGATAGGCTGAGGGGAAATGTAATAAAGATCCAGGATAGGCTGAGGGGAAATGTAACAAAGATCCAGGATAGGCTGAGGCGAAATGTAATAAAGATCCAGGATAGGCTGAGGGGGAATGTAATAAAGATCCAGGATAGGCTGAGGGGAAATGAAATAAAGATCCAGGATAGGCTGAGGGGGAATGTAATAAAGATCCAGGATAGGCTGAGGGGAAATGAAATAAAGATCCAGGATAATCTGAGGGGGAATGTAATAAAGATCCAGGTTAGGCTGAGGGGAAATGTAATAAAGATCCAGGATAGGCTGAGGGGGAATGTAATAAAGATCCAGGATAGGCTGAGGGGAAATGAAACAAAGATCCAGGATAGGCTGAGGGGGAATGTAATAAAGATCCAGGATAGGCTGAGGGAAATGTAATAAAGATCCAGGATAGGCTGAGGGGGAATGGAAGAGAGATCCAGGATAGGCTGAGGGGGAATGTAATAAAGATGCAGGATAGGCTGAGGGGAAATGAAATAAAGATCCAGGATAGGCTGAGGGGGAATGTAATAAAGATCCAGGATAGGCTGAGGGGGAATGTAATAAAGATCCAGGATAGGCTGAGGTTGAATGTAATAAAGATCCAGGATAGGCTGAGGGAAAAGTAATAACGAGCAGGATAGGCTTGAGGGTAAATGAAATAAAGATCCAGGATAGGCTGACGGGAAATGTAATAAAGATCCAGGATAAATTGAGGTGAAATGTAATAAAGATCCAGGATAGGCTGAGGGGGAATGTAATAAAGATCCAGGATAGGCTGAGGGGGAATGTAATAAAGATCCAGGATAGGCTGAGGGGGAATGTAATAAAGATCCAGGATAGGCTGAGGGAAAAGTAATAACGAGCAGGATAGGCTTGAGGGTAAATGAAATAAATGCTAAGGATAGGCTGAGGGGAAATGTAATAAAGATCCAGGATAAGTTGAGGTGAAATGTAATACAGATCCAGGATAGGCTGAGGGGAAATGTAATAAAGATCCAGGATAGGCTGAGGGAAAAGTAATAACGAGCAGGATAGGCTTGAGGTTAAATAAAATAAAGATCCAGGATAGGCTGAGGGTAAATGAAATAAAGATCCAGGATAGGCTGACGGGAAATGTAATAAAGATCCAGGATAAATTGAGGTGAAATGTAATAAAGATCCAGGATAGGCTGAGGGGGAATGTAATAATGATCCAGGATAGGCTGAGGGGGAATGTAATAAAGATCCAGGTTAGGCTGAGGGGGAATGTAATAAAGATCCAGGATAGGCTGAGGGGAAAGTAATAACGAGCAGGATAGGCTGTGGTTAAATGAAATAAAGATCCAGGATAGGCTGAGGGGAAATGTAATAAAGATCCAGGATAGGCTGAGAGGGAATGTAATAAAGATCCAGGATAAGTTGAGGTGAAATCTAATAAAGATCCAGGATAGGCTGAGGGGAAATGAAATAAAGATCCAGGATAGGCTGAGGGGGAATGCAATAAAGATCCAGGATAGGCTGAGGGGGAATGTAATAAAGATCCAGGATAGGCTGAGGGGAAATGTAATAAAGATCCAGGATAGGCTGAGGGAAAAGTAACAACGAGCAGGATAGGCTTGAGGGTAAATGTAATAAAGATCCAGGATAAGTTGAGGTGAAATGTAATAAAGATCCAGGATAGGCTGAGGGGGAATGTAATAAAGATCCAGGATAGGCTGAGGGGGAATGTAATAAAGATCCAGGATAGGCTGAGGGGGAATGGAATAAAGATCCAGGATAGGCTGAGGGGGAATGTAATAAAGATCCAGGATAGGCTGAGGGGGAATGTAATAAAGATCCAGGATAGGCTGAGGGGGAATGTAATAAAGATCCAGGATAGGCTGAGTGGAAATGTAATAAAGATCCAGGATAGGCTGAGAGGGAATGTAATAAAGATCCAGGATAAGTTGAGGTGAAATCTAATAAAGATCCAGGATAGGCTGAGGGGAAATGAAATAAAGATCCAGGATAGGCTGAGGGGGAATGCAATAAAGATCCAGGATAGGCTGAGGGGGAATGTAATAAAGATCCAGGATAGGCTGAGGGGGAATGTAATAAAGATCCAGGATAAGTTGAGGTGAAATGTAATAAAGATCCAGGATAGGCTGAGGGGAAATGAAATAAAGATCCAGGATAGGCTGAGGGCAAATGAAATAAAGATCCAGGAAAGGCTGAGGGGGAATGTAATAAAGATCCAGGATAGGCTGAGGGAAAAGTAATGACGAGCAGGATAGGCTTGAAGGTAAATGAAATAAAGATCCAGGATAGGCTGACGGGAAATGTAATAAAGATCCAGGATAGGCTGAGGGGGAATGTAATAAAGATCAAGGATAGGCTGAGGGGGAATGTAATAAAGATCCAGGATAGTCTGAGGGGGAATGTAATAAAGATCCAGGATAGGCTGAGGGGAAATGTATAAAGATCCAGGATAGGCTGAGGGAAAAGTAACAAAGAGGAGGATAGGCTTGAGGGTAAATGTAATAAAGATCCAGGATAAGTTGAGGTGAAATGTAATAAAGATCCAGGATAGGCTGAGGGGGATTGTAATAAAGATCCAGGATAGGCTGAGGGGAATGGAATAAAGATCATGGATAGGCTGAGGGGGAATGTAATAAAGATCCAGGATAGGCTGAGGGGGAATGTAATAAAGATCCAGGATAGGCTGAGGGGGAATGTAATAAAGATCCAGGATAAGGTGAGGTGAAATGTAATAAAGATCCAGGATAGGCTGAGGGGAAATGAAATAAAGATCCAGGATAGGCTGAGGGGGAATGTAATAAAGATCCAGGATAGGCTGAGGGAAAAGTAATGACGAGCAGGATAGGCTTGAAGGTAAATGAAATAAAGATCCAGGATAGGCTGACGGGAAATGTAATAAAGATCCAGGATAGGCTGAGGGGGAATGAAATAAACATCCAGGATAGGCTGAGGGAAAAGTAATAACGAGCAGGATAGGCTTGAGGGTAAATGAAATAAAGATCCAGGATAGGCTGAGGGGGATTGTAATAAAGATCCAGGATAGGCTGAGGGGGAATGTAATAAAGATGCAGGATAGGCTGAGGGAAATCTAATAAAGATCCAGGATAGGCTGAGGGGAAATGTAATAAAGATGCAGGATAGGCTGAGGGGAAATGAAATAAAGATCCAGGATAGGCTGAGGGGGATTGTAATAAAGATCCAGGATAGGCTGAGGGGGAATGTAATAAAGATGCAGGATAGGCTGAGGGAAATCTAATAAAGATCCAGGATAGGCTGAGGGGAAATGTAATAAAGATCCAGGATAGGCTGAGGGGAAATGTAATAAGCATCCAGGATAGGCTGTGGGGTAATGTAACAAAGGTCCAGGATAGACTGAGGGGAAATGTAATAAAGATCCAGGATAGGCTGAGGGGAAATGTAACAAAGATCCAGGATAGGCTGAGGGGAAATGTAATAAAGATCCAAGATAAGTTGAGGTGAAATGTAATAAAGATCCAGGATAGGCTGAGGGGGAATGTAATAAAGATCCAGGATAGGCTGAGGGGGAATGTAATAAAGATCCAGGATAAGTTGAGGTGAAATGTAATAAAGATCCAGGATAGGCTGAGGGGAAATGAAATAAAGATCCAGGATAGGCTGAGGGGGAATGTAATAAAGATCCAGGATAGTCTGAGGGGGAATGTAATAAAGATCCAGGATAGGCTGAGGGGAAATGTATAAAGATCCAGGATAGGCTGAGGGAAAAGTAACAAAGAGGAGGATAGGCTTGAGGGTAAATGTAATAAAGATCCAGGATAAGTTGAGGTGAAATGTAATAAAGATCCAGGATAGGCTGAGGGGGATTGTAATAAAGATCCAGGATAGGCTGAGGGGGAATGTAATAAAGATCCAGGATAGGCTGAGGGGGAATGTAATAAAGATCCAGGATAGGCTGAGGGGGAATGTAATAAAGATCCAGGATAGGCTGAGGGGGAATGTAATAAAGATCCAGGATAAGTTGAGGTGAAATGTAATAAAGATCCAGGATAGGCTGAGGGGAAATGAAATAAAGATCCAGGATAGGCTGAGGGCAAATGAAATAAAGATCCAGGATAGGCTGAGGGGGAATGTAATAAAGATCCAGGATAGGCTGAGGGAAAAGTAATGACGAGCAGGATAGGCTTGAAGGTAAATGAAATAAAGATCCAGGATAGGCTGACGGGAAATGTAATAAAGATCCAGGATAGGCTGAGGGGGAATGAAATAAACATCCAGGATAGGCTGAGGGAAAAGTAATAACGAGCAGGATAGGCTTGAGGGTAAATGAAATAAAGATCCAGGATAGGCTGAGGGGGATTGTAATAAAGATCCAGGATAGGCTGAGGGGGAATGTAATAAAGATGCAGGATAGGCTGAGGGAAATCTAATAAAGATCCAGGATAGGCTGAGGGGAAATGTAATAAAGATGCGGGATAGGCTGAGGGGAAATGAAATAAAGATCCAGGATAGGCTGAGGGGGATTGTAATAAAGATCCAGGATAGGCTGAGGGGGAATGTAATAAAGATGCAGGATAGGCTGAGGGAAATCTAATAAAGATCCAGGATAGGATGAGGGGAAATGTAATAAAGATCCAGGATAGGCTGAGGGGAAATGTAATAAGCATCCAGGATAGGCTGTGGGGTAATGTAACAAAGATCCAGGATAGACTGAGGGGAAATGTAATAAAGATCCAGGATAGGCTGAGGGGAAATGTAACAAAGATCCAGGATAGGCTGAGGGGAAATGTAATAAAGATCCAGGATAGGCTGAGGGGGAATGTAATAAAGATCCAGGATAAGTTGAGGTGAAATGTAATAAAGATCCAGGATAGGCTGAGGGGAAATGAAATAAAGATCCAGGATAGGCTGAGGGGGAATGTAATAAAGATCCAGGATAGTCTGAGGGGGAATGTAATAAAGATCCAGGATAGGCTGAGGGGAAATGTATAAAGATCCAGGATAGGCTGAGGGAAAAGTAACAAAGAGGAGGATAGGCTTGAGGGTAAATGTAATAAAGATCCAGGATAAGTTGAGGTGAAATGTAATAAAGATCCAGGATAGGCTGAGGGGGATTGTAATAAAGATCCAGGATAGGCTGAGGGGGAATGTAATAAAGATCATGGATAGGCTGAGGGGGAATGTAATAAAGATCCAGGATAGGCTGAGGGGGAATGTAATAAAGATCTAGGATAGGCTGAGGGGGAATGTAATAAAGATCCAGGATAAGTTGAGGTGAAATGTAATAAAGATCCAGGATAGGCTGAGGGGAAATGAAATAAAGATCCAGGAGAGGCTGAGGGGAAATGAAATAAAGATCCAGGATAGGCTGACGGGAAATGAAATAAAGATCCAGGATAGGCTGAGGGGAAATGTAACAAAGATCCAGGTTAGTCTGAGGGGGAATGTAACAAAGATCCAGGATAGGCTGAGGGGAAATGTAACAAAGATCCAGGTTAGGCTGAGGGGAAATGTAACAAAGATCCAGGATAGGCTGAGGGGAAATGTAACAAAGATCCAGGATAGGCTGAGGGGAAATGTAACAAAGATCCAGGTTAGGCTGAGGGGGAATGTAATTTTCTTTTGGGCCTCCTTATCTCGAGAGACAATGGATACGCGCCTGGAGGTGGTCAGTGGTTTGTGAAGCAGCGCCTGGAGTGGCTATAAAGGCCAATTCTGGAGTGACAGGCTCTTCCACAGGTGCTGCAGAGAAATTTGTTTGTTGGGGCTGTTGCACAGTTGGCTCTCCCCTTGCGCCTCTGTCTTTTTTCCTGCCAACTACTAAGTCTCTTCGACTCGCAACAATTTAGCCCTGTCTTTATGGCTGCCCGCCAGCTCTGGCGAATGCTGGCAACTGACTCCCACGACTTGTGATCAATGTCATACGATTTCATGTCGCGTTTGCAGACGTCTTTATAACGGAGACATGGACGGCCGGTGGGTCTGATACCAGTGGCGAGCTCGCTGTACAATGTGTCTTTGGGGATCCTGCCATCTTCCATGCGGCTCACATGGCCAAGCCATCTCAAGCGCCGCTGACTCAGTAGTGTGTATAAGCTGGGGGTGTTGGCCGCTTCAAGGACTTCTGTGTTGGAGATATAGTCCTGCCACCTGATGCCAAGTATTCTCCGAAGGCAGCGAAGATGGAATGAATTGAGACGTCGCTCTTGGCTGGCATACGTTGTCCAGGCCTCGCTGCCGTAGAGCAAGGTACTGAGGACACAGGCCTGATACACTCGGACTTTTGTGTTCCGTGTCAGTGCGCCATTTTCCCACACTCTCTTGGCCAGTCTGGACATAGCAGTGGAAGCCTTACCCATGCGCTTGTTGATTTCTGCATCTAGAGACAGGTTACTGGTGATAGTTGAGCCTAGGTAGGTGAACTCTTGAACCACTTCCAGAGCGTGGTCGCCAATATTGATGGATGGAGCATTTCTGACATCCTGCCCCATGATGTTCGTTTTCTTGAGGCTGATGGTTAGGCCAAATTCATTGCAGGCAGACGCAAACCTGTCGATGAGACTCTGCAGGCATTCTTCAGTGTGAGATGTTAAAGCAGCATCGTCAGCAAAGAGGAGTTCTCTGATGAGGACTTTCCGTACTTTGGACTTCGCTCTTAGACGGGCAAGGTTGAACAACCTGCCCCCTGATCTTGTGTGGAGGAAAATTCCTTCTTCAGAGGATTTGAACGCATGTGAAAGCAGCAGGGAGAAGAAAATCCCAAAAAGTGTGGGTGCGAGAACACAGCCCTGTTTCACACCACTCAGGATAGGAAAGGGCTCTGATGAGGAGCCACCATGTTGAATTGTGCCTTTCATATTGTCATGGAATGAGGTGATGATACTTAGTAGCTTTGGTGGACATCCGATCTTTTCTAGTAGTCTGAAGAGACCACGTCTGCTGACGAGGTCAAAGGCTTTGGTGAGATCAATGAAAGCAATGTAGAGGGGCATCTGTTGTTCACGGCATTTCTCCTGTATCTGACGAAGGGAGAACAGCATGTCAATAGTCGATCTCTCTGCACGAAAGCCACACTGTGCCTCAGGGTAGACGCGCTCGGCCAGCTTCTGGAGCCTGTTCAGAGCGACTCGAGCAAAGACTTTCCCCACTATGCTGAGCAGGGAGATTCCACGGTAGTTGTTGCAGTCACCGCGGTCACCTTTGTTTTTATAGAGGGTGATGATGTTGGCATCGTGCATGTCCTGGGGTACTGCTCCCACGTCCCAGCACAGGCATAGCAGTTTATGTAGTGCTGAGAGTATAGCAGGCTTGGCACTCTTGATTATTTCAGGGGTAATGCTGTCCTTCCCAGGATAGGCTGAGGGGGAATGTAACAAAGATCCAGGATAGGCTGAGGGGAAATGTAATAAAGATCCAGGATAGGCTGAGGGGAAATGTAACAAAGATCCAGGATAGGCTGAGGCGAAATGTAATAAAGATCCAGGATAGGCTGAGGGGGAATGTAATAAAGATCCAGGATAGGCTGAGGGGAAATGAAATAAAGATCCAGGATAGGCTGAGGGGGAATGTAATAAAGATCCAGGATAGGCTGAGGGGAAATGAAATAAAGATCCAGGATAATCTGAGGGGGAATGTAATAAAGATCCAGGTTAGGCTGAGGGGAAATGTAATAAAGATCCAGGATAGGCTGAGGGGGAATGTAATAAAGATCCAGGATAGGCTGAGGGGAAATGAAACAAAGATCCAGGATAGGCTGAGGGGGAATGTAATAAAGATCCAGGATAGGCTGAGGGAAATGTAATAAAGATCCAGGATAGGCTGAGGGGGAATGGAAGAGAGATCCAGGATAGGCTGAGGGGGAATGTAATAAAGATGCAGGATAGGCTGAGGGGAAATGAAATAAAGATCCAGGATAGGCTGAGGGGGAATGTAATAAAGATCCAGGATAGGCTGAGGGGGAATGTAATAAAGATCCAGGATAGGCTGAGGTTGAATGTAATAAAGATCCAGGATAGGCTGAGGGAAAAGTAATAACGAGCAGGATAGGCTTGAGGGTAAATGAAATAAAGATCCAGGATAGGCTGACGGGAAATGTAATAAAGATCCAGGATAAATTGAGGTGAAATGTAATAAAGATCCAGGATAGGCTGAGGGGGAATGTAATAAAGATCCAGGATAGGCTGAGGGGGAATGTAATAAAGATCCAGGATAGGCTGAGGGGGAATGTAATAAAGATCCAGGATAGGCTGAGGGAAAAGTAATAACGAGCAGGATAGGCTTGAGGGTAAATGAAATAAATGTTAAGGATAGGCTGAGGGGAAATGTAATAAAGATCCAGGATAAGTTGAGGTGAAATGTAATAAAGATCCAGGATAGGCTGAGGGGAAATGTAATAAAGATCCAGGATAGGCTGAGGGAAAAGTAATAACGAGCAGGATAGGCTTGAGGGTAAATAAAATAAAGATCCAGGATAGGCTGAGGGTAAATGAAATAAAGATCCAGGATAGGCTGACGGGAAATGTAATAAAGATCCAGGATAAATTGAGGTGAAATGTAATAAAGATCCAGGATAGGCTGAGGGGGAATGTAATAATGATCCAGGATAGGCTGAGGGGGAATGTAATAAAGATCCAGGTTAGGCTGAGGGGGAATGTAATAAAGATCCAGGATAGGCTGAGGGGAAAGTAATAACGAGCAGGATAGGCTGTGGTTAAATGAAATAAAGATCCAGGATAGGCTGAGGGGAAATGAAATAAAGATCCAGGATAGGCTGAGAGGGAATGTAATAAAGATCCAGGATAAGTTGAGGTGAAATCTAATAAAGATCCAGGATAGGCTGAGGGGAAATGAAATAAAGATCCAGGATAGGCTGAGGGGGAATGCAATAAAGATCCAGGATAGGCTGAGGGGGAATGTAATAAAGATCCAGGATAGGCTGAGGGGAAATGTAATAAAGATCCAGGATAGGCTGAGGGAAAAGTAACAACGAGCAGGATAGGCTTGAGGGTAAATGTAATAAAGATCCAGGATAAGTTGAGGTGAAATGTAATAAAGATCCAGGATAGGCTGAGGGGGAATGTAATAAAGATCCAGGATAGGCTGAGGGGGAATGTAATAAAGATCCAGGATAGGCTGAGGGGGAATGGAATAAAGATCCAGGATAGGCTGAGGGGGAATGTAATAAAGATCCAGGATAGGCTGAGTGGAAATGTAATAAAGATCCAGGATAGGCTGAGGGGGAATGTAATAAAGATCCAGGATAGGCTGAGTGGAAATGTAATAAAGATCCAGGATAGGCTGAGAGGGAATGTAATAAAGATCCAGGATAAGTTGAGGTGAAATCTAATAAAGATCCAGGATAGGCTGAGGGGAAATGAAATAAAGATCCAGGATAGGCTGAGGGGGAATGCAATAAAGATCCAGGATAGGCTGAGGGGGAATGTAATAAAGATCCAGGATAGGCTGAGGGGGAATGTAATAAAGATCCAGGATAAGTTGAGGTGAAATGTAATAAAGATCCAGGATAGGCTGAGGGGAAATGAAATAAAGATCCAGGATAGGCTGAGGGCAAATGAAATAAAGATCCAGGATAGGCTGAGGGGGAATGTAATAAAGATCCAGGATAGGCTGAGGGAAAAGTAATGACGAGCAGGATAGGCTTGAAGGTAAATGAAATAAAGATCCAGGATAGGCTGACGGGAAATGTAATAAAGATCCAGGATAGGCTGAGGGGAAATGAAATAAAGATCCAGGATAGGCTGAGGGGGAATGTAATAAAGATCCAGGATAGGCTGAGGGGAAATGAAATAAAGATCCAGGATAATCTGAGGGGGAATGGAATAAAGATCCAGGTTAGGCTGAGGGGAAATGTAATAAAGATCCAGGATAGGCTGAGGGGGAATGTAATAAAGATCCAGGATAGGCTGAGGGGAAATGAAACAAAGATCCAGGATAGGCTGAGGGGGAATGTAATAAAGATCCAGGATAGGCTGAGGGAAATGTAATAAAGATCCAGGATAGGCTGAGGGGGAATGGAAGAGAGATCCAGGATAGGCTGAGGGGGAATGTAATAAAGATGCAGGATAGGCTGAGGGGAAATGAAATAAAGATCCAGGATAGGCTGAGGGGGAATGTAATAAAGATCCAGGATAGGTTGAGGGGGAATGTAATAAAGATCCAGGATAGGCTGAGGGAAAAGTAATAACGAGCAGGATAGGCTTGAGGGTAAATGAAATAAAGATCCAGGATAGGCTGACGGGAAATGTAATAAAGATCCAGGATAAATTGAGGTGAAATGTAATAAAGATCCAGGATAGGCTGAGGGGGAATGTAATAAAGATCCAGGATAGGCTGAGGGGGAATGTAATAAAGATCCAGGATAGGCTGAGGGGGAATGTAATAAAGATCCAGGATAGGCTGAGGGGAAAGTAATAACGAGCAGGATAGGCTTGAGGGTAAATGAAATAAATGTTAAGGATAGGCTGAGGGGAAATGTAATAAAGATCCAGGATAAGTTGAGGTGAAATGTAATAAAGATCCAGGATAGGCTGAGGGGAAATGTAATAAAGATCCAGGATAGGCTGAGGGAAAAGTAATAACGAGCAGGATAGGCTTGAGGGTAAATAAAATAAAGATCCAGGATAGGCTGAGGGTAAATGAAATAAAGATCCAGGATAGGCTGACGGGAAATGTAATAAAGATCCAGGATAAATTGAGGTGAAATGTAATAAAGATCCAGGATAGGCTGAGGGGGAATGTAATAATGATCCAGGATAGGCTGAGGGGGAATGTAATAAAGATCCAGGTTAGGCTGAGGGGGAATGTAATAAAGATCCAGGATAGGCTGAGGGGAAAGTAATAACGAGCAGGATAGGCTGTGGTTAAATGAAATAAAGATCCAGGATAGGCTGAGGGGAAATGTAATAAAGATCCAGGATAGGCTGAGAGGGAATGTAATAAAGATCAAGGATAAGTTGAGGTGAAATCTAATAAAGATCCAGGATAGGCTGAGGGGAAATGAAATAAAGATCCAGGATAGGCTGAGGGGGAATGCAATAAAGATCCAGGATAGGCTGAGGGGGAATGTAATAAAGATCCAGGATAGGCTGAGGGGAAATGTAATAAAGATCCAGGATAGGCTGAGGGAAAAGTAACAACGAGCAGGATAGGCTTGAGGGTAAATGTAATAAAGATCCAGGATAAGTTGAGGTGAAATGTAATAAAGATCCAGGATAGGCTGAGGGGGAATGTAATAAAGATCCAGGATAGGCTGAGGGGGAATGTAATAAAGATCCAGGATAGGCTGAGGGGGAATGGAATAAAGATCCAGGATAGGCTGAGGGGGAATGTAATAAAGATCCAGGATAGGCTGAGTGGAAATGTAATAAAGATCCAGGATAGGCTGAGGGGGAATGTAATAAAGATCCAGGATAGGCTGAGTGGAAATGTAATAAAGATCCAGGATAGGCTGAGAGGGAATGTAATAAAGATCCAGGATAAGTTGAGGTGAAATCTAATAAAGATCCAGGATAGGCTGAGGGGAAATGAAATAAAGATCCAGGATAGGCTGAGGGGGAATGCAATAAAGATCCAGGATAGGCTGAGGGGGAATGTAATAAAGATCCAGGATAGGCTGAGGGAAAAGTAATAACGAGCAGGATAGGCTTGAGGGTAAATAAAATAAAGATCCAGGATAGGCTGAGGGTAAATGAAATAAAGATCCAGGATAGGCTGACGGGAAATGTAATAAAGATCCAGGATAAATTGAGGTGAAATGTAATAAAGATCCAGGATAGGCTGAGGGGGAATGTAATAAAGATCCAGGATAGGCTGAGGGGGAATGTAATAAAGATCCAGGATAGGCTGAGGGGGAATGTAATAAAGATCCAGGATAGGCTGAGGGAAAAGTAATAACGAGCAGGATAGGCTTGAGGGTAAATGAAATAAATGTTAAGGATAGGCTGAGGGGAAATGTAATAAAGATCCAGGATAAGTTGAGGTGAAATGTAATAAAGATCCAGGATAGGCTGAGGGGAAATGTAATAAAGATCCAGGATAGGCTGAGGGAAAAGTAATAACGAGCAGGATAGGCTTGAGGGTAAATAAAATAAAGATCCAGGATAGGCTGAGGGTAAATGAAATAAAGATCCAGGATAGGCTGACGGGAAATGTAATAAAGATCCAGGATAAATTGAGGTGAAATGTAATAAAGATCCAGGATAGGCTGAGGGGGAATGTAATAATGATCCAGGATAGGCTGAGGGGGAATGTAATAAAGATCCAGGTTAGGCTGAGGGGGAATGTAATAAAGATCCAGGATAGGCTGAGGGGAAAGTAATAACGAGCAGGATAGGCTGTGGTTAAATGAAATAAAGATCCAGGATAGGCTGAGGGGAAATGAAATAAAGATCCAGGATAGGCTGAGAGGGAATGTAATAAAGATCCAGGATAAGTTGAGGTGAAATCTAATAAAGATCCAGGATAGGCTGAGGGGAAATGAAATAAAGATCCAGGATAGGCTGAGGGGGAATGCAATAAAGATCCAGGATAGGCTGAGGGGGAATGTAATAAAGATCCAGGAAGGCTGAGGGGAAATGTAATAAAGATCCAGGATAGGCTGAGGGAAAAGTAACAACGAGCAGGATAGGCTTGAGGGTAAATGTAATAAAGATCCAGGATAAGTTGAGGTGAAATGTAATAAAGATCCAGGATAGGCTGAGGGGGAATGTAATAAAGATCCAGGATAGGCTGAGGGGGAATGTAATAAAGATCCAGGATAGGCTGAGGGGGAATGGAATAAAGATCCAGGATAGGCTGAGGGGGAATGTAATAAAGATCCAGGATAGGCTGAGTGGAAATGTAATAAAGATCCAGGATAGGCTGAGGGGGAATGTAATAAAGATCCAGGATAGGCTGAGTGGAAATGTAATAAAGATCCAGGATAGGCTGAGAGGGAATGTAATAAAGATCCAGGATAAGTTGAGGTGAAATCTAATAAAGATCCAGGATAGGCTGAGGGGAAATGAAATAAAGATCCAGGATAGGCTGAGGGGGAATGCAATAAAGATCCAGGATAGGCTGAGGGGGAATGTAATAAAGATCCAGGATAGGCTGAGGGGGAATGTAATAAAGATCCAGGATAAGTTGAGGTGAAATGTAATAAAGATCCAGGATAGGCTGAGGGGAAATGAAATAAAGATCCAGGATAGGCTGAGGGCAAATGAAATAAAGATCCAGGATAGGCTGAGGGGGAATGTAATAAAGATCCAGGATAGGCTGAGGGAAAAGTAATGACGAGCAGGATAGGCTTGAAGGTAAATGAAATAAAGATCCAGGATAGGCTGACGGGAAATGTAATAAAGATCCAGGATAGGCTGAGGGGAAATGAAATAAAGATCCAGGATAGGCTGAGGGGGAATGTAATAAAGATCCAGGATAGGCTGAGGGGAAATGAAATAAAGATCCAGGATAATCTGAGGGGGAATGGAATAAAGATCCAGGTTAGGCTGAGGGGAAATGTAATAAAGATCCAGGATAGGCTGAGGGGGAATGTAATAAAGATCCAGGATAGGCTGAGGGGAAATGAAACAAAGATCCAGGATAGGCTGAGGGGGAATGTAATAAAGATCCAGGATAGGCTGAGGGAAATGTAATAAAGATCCAGGATAGGCTGAGGGGGAATGGAAGAGAGATCCAGGATAGGCTGAGGGGGAATGTAATAAAGATGCAGGATAGGCTGAGGGGAAATGAAATAAAGATCCAGGATAGGCTGAGGGGGAATGTAATAAAGATCCAGGATAGGTTGAGGGGGAATGTAATAAAGATCCAGGATAGGCTGAGGGAAAAGTAATAACGAGCAGGATAGGCTTGAGGGTAAATGAAATAAAGATCCAGGATAGGCTGACGGGAAATGTAATAAAGATCCAGGATAAATTGAGGTGAAATGTAATAAAGATCCAGGATAGGCTGAGGGGGAATGTAATAAAGATCCAGGATAGGCTGAGGGGGAATGTAATAAAGATCCAGGATAGGCTGAGGGGGAATGTAATAAAGATCCAGGATAGGCTGAGGGGAAAGTAATAACGAGCAGGATAGGCTTGAGGGTAAATGAAATAAATGTTAAGGATAGGCTGAGGGGAAATGTAATAAAGATCCAGGATAAGTTGAGGTGAAATGTAATAAAGATCCAGGATAGGCTGAGGGGAAATGTAATAAAGATCCAGGATAGGCTGAGGGAAAAGTAATAACGAGCAGGATAGGCTTGAGGGTAAATAAAATAAAGATCCAGGATAGGCTGAGGGTAAATGAAATAAAGATCCAGGATAGGCTGACGGGAAATGTAATAAAGATCCAGGATAAATTGAGGTGAAATGTAATAAAGATCCAGGATAGGCTGAGGGGGAATGTAATAATGATCCAGGATAGGCTGAGGGGGAATGTAATAAAGATCCAGGTTAGGCTGAGGGGGAATGTAATAAAGATCCAGGATAGGCTGAGGGGAAAGTAATAACGAGCAGGATAGGCTGTGGTTAAATGAAATAAAGATCCAGGATAGGCTGAGGGGAAATGTAATAAAGATCCAGGATAGGCTGAGAGGGAATGTAATAAAGATCCAGGATAAGTTGAGGTGAAATCTAATAAAGATCCAGGATAGGCTGAGGGGAAATGAAATAAAGATCCAGGATAGGCTGAGGGGGAATGCAATAAAGATCCAGGATAGGCTGAGGGGGAATGTAATAAAGATCCAGGATAGGCTGAGGGGAAATGTAATAAAGATCCAGGATAGGCTGAGGGAAAAGTAACAACGAGCAGGATAGGCTTGAGGGTAAATGTAATAAAGATCCAGGATAAGTTGAGGTGAAATGTAATAAAGATCCAGGATAGGCTGAGGGGGAATGTAATAAAGATCCAGGATAGGCTGAGGGGGAATGTAATAAAGATCCAGGATAGGCTGAGGGGGAATGGAATAAAGATCCAGGATAGGCTGAGGGGGAATGTAATAAAGATCCAGGATAGGCTGAGTGGAAATGTAATAAAGATCCAGGATAGGCTGAGGGGGAATGTAATAAAGATCCAGGATAGGCTGAGTGGAAATGTAATAAAGATCCAGGATAGGCTGAGAGGGAATGTAATAAAGATCCAGGATAAGTTGAGGTGAAATCTAATAAAGATCCAGGATAGGCTGAGGGGAAATGAAATAAAGATCCAGGATAGGCTGAGGGGGAATGCAATAAAGATCCAGGATAGGCTGAGGGGGAATGTAATAAAGATCCAGGATAGGCTGAGGGGGAATGTAATAAAGATCCAGGATAAGTTGAGGTGAAATGTAATAAAGATCCAGGATAGGCTGAGGGGAAATGAAATAAAGATCCAGGATAGGCTGAGGGCAAATGAAATAAAGATCCAGGATAGGCTGAGGGGGAATGTAATAAAGATCCAGGATAGGCTGAGGGAAAAGTAATGACGAGCAGGATAGGCTTGAAGGTAAATGAAATAAAGATCCAGGATAGGCTGACGGGAAATGTAATAAAGATCCAGGATAGGCTGAGGGGGAATGAAATAAACATCCAGGATAGGCTGAGGGAAAAGTAATAACGAGCAGGATAGGCTTGAGGGTAAATGAAATAAAGATCCAGGATCGGCTGAGGGGAAATGAAATAAAGATCCAGGATAGGCTGAGGGGGAAAGAAATAAAGATCGAGGATAGGCTGACGGGAAATGAAATAAAGATCCAGGATAGGCTGAGGGTAAATGAAAGAAAGATCCAGGAGAGGCTGAGGGGAAGTGAAATAAAGATCCAGGATAGGCTGACGGGAAATGAAATAAAGATCCAGGATAGGCTTAGGGGAAATGTAACAAAGATCCAGGTTAGGCTGAGGGGGAATGTAACAAAGATCCAGGATAGGCTGAGGGGAAATGTAACAAAGATCCAGGTTAGGCTGAGGGGAAATGAAACAAAGATCCAGGATAGGCTGAGGGGAAATGTAACAAAGATCCAGGATAGGCTGAGGGGAAATGTAACAAAGATCCAGGTTAGGCTGAGGGGGAATGTAATAAAGATCCAGGATAGGCTGAGGGGAAATGTAACAAAGATCCAGGATAGGCTGAGGGGGGATGTAATAAAGATCCAGGATAGGCTGAGGGGAAATGAAATAAAGATCCAGGATAGGCTGAGGGGGAATGTAATAAAGATCCAGGTTAGGCTGAGGGGAAATGTAATAAAGATCCAGGATAGGCTGAGGGGGAATGTAATAAAGATCCAGGATAGGCTGAGGGGAAATGAAACAAAGATCCAGGATAGGCTGAGGGGGAATGTAATAAAGGTCCAGGATAGGCTGAGGGAAATGTAATAAAGATCCAGGATAGGCTGAGGGGGAATGTAATAAAGATCCAGGATAGGCTGAGGGGGAATGTAATAAAGATCAAGGATAGGCAGATGGGGAATGTAATAAAGATCCAGGATAAGTTGAGGGGGAATGGAAGAAAGATCCAGGATAGGCTGAGGGGGAATGCAATAAAGATGCAGGATAGGCTAAGGGGAAATGAAATAAAGATCCAGGATAGGCTGAGGGGGATTGTAATAAAGATCAGGATAGGCTGAGGGGGAATGTAATAAAGATGCAGGATAGGCTGAGGGAAATCTAATAAAGATCCAGGATAGGCTGAGGGGAAATGAAATAAAGATCCAGGATAGGCTGAGGGGAAATGCAATAAACATCCAGGATAGGCTGTGGGGAAATGTAACAAAGATCCAGGATAGACTGAGGGGAAATGTAATAAAGATCCAGGATAGGCTGAGGGGAAATGTAACAAAGATCCAGGATAGGCTGAGGGGAAATGTTATAAAGATCCAAGATAAGTTGAGGTGAAATGTAATAAAGATCCAGGATAGGCTGAGGGGGAATGTAATAAAGATCCAGGATAGGCTGAGGGGGAATGTAATAAAGATCCAGGATAAGTTGAGGTGAAATGTAATAAAGATCCAGGATAGGCTGAGGGGAAATGAAATAAAGATCCAGGATAGGCTGAGGGGGAATGTAATAAAGATCCAGGATAGTCTGAGGGGGAATGTAATAAAGATCCAGGATAGGCTGAGGGGAAATGTAATAAAGATCCAGGATAGGCTGAGGGAAAAGTAACAAAGAGGAGGATAGGCTTGAGGATAAATGTAATAAAGATCCAGGATAAGTTGAGGTGAAATGTAATAAAGATCCAGGATAGGCTGAGGGGGAATGTAATAAAGATCCAGGATAGGCTGAGGGGGAATGTAATAAAGATCCAGGATAGGCTGAGGGGGAATGTAATAAAGATCCAGGATAGGCTGAGGGGGAATGTAATAAAGATCCAGGATAGGCTGAGGGGGAATGTAATAAAGATCCAGGATAGGCTGAGGGGGAATGTAATAAAGATCCAGGATAGGCTGAGTGGAAATGTAATAAAGATCCAGGATAGGCTGAGAGGGAATGTAATAAAGATCCAGGATAAGTTGAGGTGAAATCTAATAAAGATCCAGGATAGGCTGAGGGGAAATGAAATAAAGATCCAGGATAGGCTGAGGGGGAATGCAATAAAGATCCAGGATAGGCTGAGGGGGAATGTAATAAAGATCCAGGATAGGCTGAGGGGGAATGTAATAAAGATCCAGGATAAGTTGAGGTGAAATGTAATAAAGATCCAGGATAGGCTGAGGGGAAATGAAATAAAGATCCAGGATAGGCTGAGGGCAAATGAAATAAAGATCCAGGATAGGCTGAGGGGGAATGTAATAAAGATCCAGGATAGGCTGAGGGAAAAGTAATGACGAGCAGGATAGGCTTGAAGGTAAATGAAATAAAGATCCAGGATAGGCTGACGGGAAATGTAATAAAGATCCAGGATAGGCTGAGGGGGAATGAAATAAACATCCAGGATAGGCTGAGGGAAAAGTAATAACGAGCAGGATAGGCTTGAGGGTAAATGAAATAAAGATCCAGGATCGGCTGAGGGGAAATGAAATAAAGATCCAGGATAGGCTGAGGGGGAAAGAAATAAAGATCGAGGATAGGCTGACGGGAAATGAAATAAAGATCCAGGATAGGCTGAGGGTAAATGAAAGAAAGATCCAGGAGAGGCTGAGGGGAAGTGAAATAAAGATCCAGGATAGGCTGACGGGAAATGAAATAAAGATCCAGGATAGGCTTAGGGGAAATGTAACAAAGATCCAGGTTAGGCTGAGGGGGAATGTAACAAAGATCCAGGATAGGCTGAGGGGAAATGTAACAAAGATCCAGGTTAGGCTGAGGGGAAATGAAACAAAGATCCAGGATAGGCTGAGGGGAAATGTAACAAAGATCCAGGATAGGCTGAGGGGAAATGTAACAAAGATCCAGGTTAGGCTGAGGGGGAATGTAATAAAGATCCAGGATAGGCTGAGGGGAAATGTAACAAAGATCCAGGATAGGCTGAGGGGGGATGTAATAAAGATCCAGGATAGGCTGAGGGGAAATGAAATAAAGATCCAGGATAGGCTGAGGGGGAATGTAATAAAGATCCAGGTTAGGCTGAGGGGAAATGTAATAAAGATCCAGGATAGGCTGAGGGGGAATGTAATAAAGATCCAGGATAGGCTGAGGGGAAATGAAACAAAGATCCAGGATAGGCTGAGGGGGAATGTAATAAAGGTCCAGGATAGGCTGAGGGAAATGTAATAAAGATCCAGGATAGGCTGAGGGGGAATGTAATAAAGATCCAGGATAGGCTGAGGGGGAATGTAATAAAGATCAAGGATAGGCAGATGGGGAATGTAATAAAGATCCAGGATAAGTTGAGGGGGAATGGAAGAAAGATCCAGGATAGGCTGAGGGGAAATGTAATAAACATCCAGGATAGGCTGTGGGGAAATGTAACAAAGATCCAGGATAGACTGAGGGGAAATGTAATAAAGATCCAGGATAGGCTGAGGGGAAATGTAACAAAGATCCAGGATAGGCTGAGGGGAAATGTTATAAAGATCCAAGATAAGTTGAGGTGAAATGTAATAAAGATCCAGGATAGGCTGAGGGGGAATGTAATAAAGATCCAGGATAGGCTGAGGGGGAATGTAATAAAGATCCAGGATAAGTTGAGGTGAAATGTAATAAAGATCCAGGATAGGCTGAGGGGAAATGAAATAAAGATCCAGGATAGGCTGAGGGGGAATGTAATAAAGATCCAGGATAGTCTGAGGGGGAATGTAATAAAGATCCAGGATAGGCTGAGGGGAAATGTAATAAAGATCCAGGATAGGCTGAGGGAAAAGTAACAAAGAGGAGGATAGGCTTGAGGATAAATGTAATAAAGATCCAGGATACGTTGAGGTGAAATGTAATAAAGATCCAGGATAGGCTGAGGGGGAATGTAATAAAGATCCAGGATAGGCTGAGGGGGAATGTAATAAAGATCCAGGATAGGCTGAGGGGGAATGTAATAAAGATCCAGGATAGGCTGAGGGGGAATGTAATAAAGATCCAGGATAAGTTGAGGTGAAATGTAATAAAGATCCAAGATAGGCTGAGGGGAAATGAAATAAAGATCCAGGATCGGCTGAGGGGAAATGAAATAAAGATCCAGGATAGGCTGAGGGGGAATGAAATAAACATCCAGGATAGGCTGAGGGAAAAGTAATAACGAGCAGGATAGGCTTGAGGGTAAATGAAATAAAGATCCAGGATAGGCTGAGGGGAAATGAAATAAAGATCCAGGATAGGCTGAGGGAAAGAAATAAAGATCCAGGATAGGCTCAGGGAAAATGAAATAAAGATCCAGGAGAGGCTGAGGGGAAATGAAATAAAGATCCAGGATAGGCTGACGGGAAATGAAATAAAGATCCAGGATAGGCTGAGGGGAAATGTAACAAAGATCCAGGTTAGTCTGAGGGGGAATGTAACAAAGATCCAGGATAGGCTGAGGGGAAATGTAACAAAGATCCAGGTTAGGCTGAGGGGAAATGTAACAAAGATCCAGGATAGGCTGAGGGGAAATGTAACAAAGATCCAGGATAGGCTGAGGGGAAATGTAACAAAGATCCAGGTTAGGCTGAGGGGGAATGTAATTTTCTTTTGGGCCTCCTTATCTCGAGAGACAATGGATACGCGCCTGGAGGTGGTCAGTGGTTTGTGAAGCAGCGCCTGGAGTGGCTATAAAGGCCAATTCTGGAGTGACAGGCTCTTCCACAGGTGCTGCAGAGAAATTTGTTTGTTGGGGCTGTTGCACAGTTGGCTCTCCCCTTGCGCCTCTGTCTTTTTTCCTGCCAACTACTAAGTCTCTTCGACTCGCCACAATTTAGCCCTGTCTTTATGGCTGCCCGCCAGCTCTGGCGAATGCTGGCAACTGACTCCCACGACTTGTGATCAATGTCATACGATTTCATGTCGCGTTTGCAGACGTCTTTATAACGGAGACATGGACGGCCGGTGGGTCTGATACCAGTGGCGAGCTCGCTGTACAATGTGTCTTTGGGGATCCTGCCATCTTCCATGCGGCTCACATGGCCAAGCCATCTCAAGCGCCGCTGACTCAGTAGTGTGTATAAGCTGGGGGTGTTGGCCGCTTCAAGGACTTCTGTGTTGGAGATATAGTCCTGCCACCTGATGCCAAGTATTCTCCGAAGGCAGCGAAGATGGAATGAATTGAGACGTCGCTCTTGGCTGGCATACGTTGTCCAGGCCTCGCTGCCGTAGAGCAAGGTACTGAGGACACAGGCCTGATACACTCGGACTTTTGTGTTCCGTGTCAGTGCGCCATTTTCCCACACTCTCTTGGCCAGTCTGGACATAGCAGTGGAAGCCTTACCCATGCGCTTGTTGATTTCTGCATCTAGAGACAGGTTACTGGTGATAGTTGAGCCTAGGTAGGTGAACTCTTGAACCACTTCCAGAGCGTGGTCGCCAATATTGATGGATGGAGCATTTCTGACATCCTGCCCCATGATGTTCGTTTTCTTGAGGCTGATGGTTAGGCCAAATTCATTGCAGGCAGACGCAAACCTGTCGATGAGACTCTGCAGGCATTCTTCAGTGTGAGATGTTAAAGCAGCATCGTCAGCAAAGAGGAGTTCTCTGATGAGGACTTTCCGTACTTTGGACTTCGCTCTTAGACGGGCAAGGTTGAACAACCTGCCCCCTGATCTTGTGTGGAGGAAAATTCCTTCTTCAGAGGATTTGAACGCATGTGAAAGCAGCAGGGAGAAGAAAATCCCAAAAAGTGTGGGTGCGAGAACACAGCCCTGTTTCACACCACTCAGGATAGGAAAGGGCTCTGATGAGGAGCCACCATGTTGAATTGTGCCTTTCATATTGTCATGGAATGAGGTGATGATACTTAGTAGCTTTGGTGGACATCCGATCTTTTCTAGTAGTCTGAAGAGACCACGTCTGCTGACGAGGTCAAAGGCTTTGGTGAGATCAATGAAAGCAATGTAGAGGGGCATCTGTTGTTCACGGCATTTCTCCTGTATCTGACGAAGGGAGAACAGCATGTCAATAGTCGATCTCTCTGCACGAAAGCCACACTGTGCCTCAGGGTAGACGCGCTCGGCCAGCTTCTGGAGCCTGTTCAGAGCGACTCGAGCAAAGACTTTCCCCACTATGCTGAGCAGGAAGATTCCACGGTAGTTGTTGCAGTCACCGCGGTCACCTTTGTTTTTATAGAGGGTGATGATGTTGGCATCGTGCATGTCCTGGGGTACTGCTCCCACGTCCCAGCACAGGCATAGCAGTTCATGTAGTGCTGAGAGTATAGCAGGCTTGGCACTCTTGATTATTTCAGGGGTAATGCTGTCCTTCCCAGGATAGGCTGAGGGGGAATGTAACAAAGATCCAGGATAGGCTGAGGGGAAATGTAATAAAGATCCAGGATAGGCTGAGGGGAAATGTAACAAAGATCCAGGATAGGCTGAGGCGAAATGTAATAAAGATCCAGGATAGGCTGAGGGGGAATGTAATAAAGATCCAGGATAGGCTGAGGGGAAATGAAATAAAGATCCAGGATAGGCTGAGGGGGAATGTAATAAAGATCCAGGATAGGCTGAGGGGAAATGAAATAAAGATCCAGGATAATCTGAGGGGGAATGTAATAAAGATCCAGGATAGGCTGAGGGGGAATCGAAGAGAGATCCAGGATAGGCTGAGGGGGAATGTAATAAAGATGCAGGATAGGCTGAGGGGAAATGAAATAAAGATCCAGGATAGGCTGAGGGGGAATGTAATAAAGATCCAGGATAGGCTGAGGGGGAATGTAATAAAGATCCAGGATAGGCTGAGGTTGAATGTAATAAAGATCCAGGATAGGCTGAGGGAAAAGTAATAACGAGCAGGATAGGCTTGAGGGTAAATGAAATAAAGATCCAGGATAGGCTGACGGGAAATGTAATAAAGATCCAGGATAAATTGAGGTGAAATGTAATAAAGATCCAGGATAGGCTGAGGGGGAATGTAATAAAGATCCAGGATAGGCTGAGGGGGAATGTAATAAAGATCCAGGATAGGCTGAGGGGGAATGTAATAAAGATCCAGGATAGGCTGAGGGAAATGTAATAAAGATCCAGGATAGGCTGAGGGGGAATCGAAGAGAGATCCAGGATAGGCTGAGGGGGAATGTAATAAAGATGCAGGAAAGGCTGAGGGGAAATGAAATAAAGATCCAGGATAGGCTGAGGGGGAATGTAATAAAGATCCAGGATAGGCTGAGGGGGAATGTAATAAAGATCCAGGATAGGCTGAGGTTGAATGTAATAAAGATCCAGGATAGGCTGAGGGAAAAGTAATAACGAGCAGGATAGGCTTGAGGGTAAATGAAATAAAGATCCAGGATAGGCTGACGGGAAATGTAATAAAGATCCAGGATAAATTGAGGTGAAATGTAATAAAGATCCAGGATAGGCTGAGGGGGAATGTAATAAAGATCCAGGATAGGCTGAGGGGGAATGTAATAAAGATCCAGGATAGGCTGAGGGGGAATGTAATAAAGATCCAGGATAGGCTGAGGGAAAAGTAATAACGAGCAGGATAGGCTTGAGGGTAAATGAAATAAATGTTAAGGATAGGCTGAGGGGAAATGTAATAAAGATCCAGGATAAGTTGAGGTGAAATGTAATAAAGATCCAGGATAGGCTGAGGGGAAATGTAATAAAGATCCAGGATAGGCTGAGGGAAAAGTAATAACGAGCAGGATAGGCTTGAGGGTAAATAAAATAAAGATCCAGGATAGGCTCGAGGGTAAATGAAATAAAGATCCAGGATATGCTGACGGGAAATGTAATAAAGATCCAGGATAAATTGAGGTGAAATGTAATAAAGATCCAGGATAGACAGAGGGGAAATGTAATAAAGATCCAGGATAGGCTGAGGGGAAATGTAACAAAGATCCAGGATAGGCTGAGGGGAAATGTAATAAAGATCCAAGATAAGTTGAGGTGAAATGTAATAAAGATCCAGGATAGGCTGAGGGGGAATGTAATAAAGATCCAGGATAGGCTGAGGGGGAATGTAATAAAGATCCAGGATAAGTTGAGGTGAAATGTAATAAAGATCCAGGATAGGCTGAGGGGGAATGTAATAAAGATCCAGGATAGTCTGAGGGGGAATGTAATAAAGATCCAGGATAGGCTGAGGGGAAATGTATAAAGATCCAGGATAGGCTGAGGGAAACGTAACAAAGAGGAGGATATGCTTGAGGGTAAATGTAATAAAGATCCAGGATAAGTTGAGGTGAAATGTAATAAAGATCCAGGATAGGCTGAGGGGGATTGTAATAAAGATCCAGGATAGGCTGAGGGGGAATGTAATAAAGATCCAGGATAGGCTGAGGGGGAATGTAATAAAGATCCAGGATAGGCTGAGGGGGAATGTAATAAAGATCCAGGATAAGTTGAGGTGAAATGTAATAAAGATCCAGGATAGGCTGAGGGGAAATGAAATAAAGATCCAGGATAGGCTGAGGGGAAATGAAATAAAGATCCAGGATAGGCTGAGGGGGAATGTAATAAAGATCCAGGATAGGCTGAGGGAAAAGTAATGACGAGCAGGATAGGCTTGAAGGCTGATGAAATAAAGATCCAGGATAGGCTGACGGGAAATGAAATAAAGATCCAGGATAGGCTGAGGGGGAATGAAATAAATATCCAGGATAGGCTGAGGGAAAAGTAATAACGAGCAGGATAGGCTTGAGGGTAAATGAAATAAAGATCCAGGATAGGCTGAGGGGAAATGAAATAAAGATCCAGGATAGGCTGAGGGGGAAAGAAATAAAGATCGAGGATAGGCTGACGGGAAATGAAATAAAGATCCAGGATAGGCTGAGGGTAAATGAAATAAAGATCCAGGAGAGGCTGAGGGGAAGTGAAATAAAGATCCAGGATAGGCTGACGGGAAATGAAATAAAGATCCAGGATAGGCTGAGGGGAAATGTAACAAAGATCCAGGTTAGGCTGAGGGGGAATGTAACAAAGATCCAGGATAGGCTGAGGGGAAATGTAACAAAGATCCAGGTTAGGCTGAGGGGAAATGTAACAAAGATCCAGGATAGGCTGAGGGGAAATGTAACAAAGATCCAGGATAGGCTCAGGGGAAATGTAACAAAGATCCAGGTTAGGCTGACGGGGAATGTAATAAAGATCCAGGATAGGCTGAGGGGAAATGTAACAAAGATCCAGGATAGGGTGAGGGGGGATGTACTAAAGATCCAGAATAGGCTGAGGGGAAATGAAATAAAGATCCAGGATAGGCTGAGGGGGAATGTAATAAAGATCCAGGTTAGGCTGAGGGGAAATGTAATAAAGATCCAGGATAGGCTGAGGGGGAATGTAATAAAGATCCAGGATAGGCTAAGGGGAAATGAAACAAAGATCCAGGATAGGCTGAGGGGGAATGTAATAAAGATCCAGGATAGGCTGAGGGAAATGTAATAAAGATCCAGGATAGGCTGAGGGGGAATGTAATAAAGATCCAGGATAGGCTGAGGGGGAATGTAATAAAGATGAAGGATAGGCAGAGGGGGAATGGAAGAAAGATCCAGGATAGGCTGAGGGGGAATGAAATAAAGATCCAGGATAGGCTGAGGGGGATTGTAATAAAGATCCAGGATAGGCTGAGGGGAAATGAAATAAAGATCCAGGATAGGCTGAGGGGAAATGTAATAAACATCCAGGATAGGCTGTGGGGTAATGTAACAAAGATCCAGGATAGACTGAGGGGAAATGAAATAAAGATCCAGGATAGGCTGAGGGGAAATGTAACAAAGATCCAGGATAGGCTGAGGGGAAATGTAATAAAGATCCAAGATAAGTTGAGGTGAAATGTAATAAAGATCCAGGATAGGCTGAGGGGGAATGTAATAAAGATCCAGGATAGGCTGAGGGGGAATGTAATAAAGATCCAGGATAAGTTCAGGTGAAATGTAATAAAGATCCAGGATAGGCTGAGGGGAAATGAAATAAAGATCCAGGAAAGGCTGAGGGGGAATGTAATAAAGATCAAGGATAGTCTGAGGGCGAATGTAATAAAGATCCAGGATAGGCTGAGGGGAAATGTAATAAAGATCCAGGATAGGCTGAGGGAAAAGTAACAAAGAGGAGGATAGGCTTGAGGGTAAATGTAATAAAGATCCAGGATAAGTTGAGGTGAAATGTAATAAAGATCCAGGATAGGCTGAGGGGGAATGTAATAAAGATCCAGGATAGGCTGAGGGGGAATGTAATAAAGATCCAGGATAGGCTGAGGGGGAATGTAATAAAGATCCAGGATAGGCTGAGGGGGAATGTAATAAAGATCCAGGATAGGCTGAGGGGGAATGTAATAAAGATCCAGGATAGGCTGAGGGGGAATGTAATAAAGATCCAGGATAAGTTGAGGTGAAATGTAATAAAGATCCAAGATAGGCTGAGGGGAAATGTAACAAAGATCCAGGTTAGGCTGAGGGGAAATGTAACAAAGATCCAGGATAGGCTGAGGGGAAATGTAACAAAGATCCAGGATAGGCTGAGGGGAAATGTAACAAAGATCCAGGTTAGGCTGAGGGGGAATGTAATAAAGATCCAGGATAGGCTGAGGGGAAATGTAACAAAGATCCAGGATAGGCTGACGGGAAATGTAACAAAGATACAGGTTAGGCTGAGGGGGAATGGAAAAAAAGATCCAGGATAGGCTGAGGGGGAAAGAAATAAAGATCCAGGATAGGCTGACGGGAAATGAAATAAAGATCCAGGATAGGCTGAGGGTAAATGAAATAAAGATCCAGGAGAGGCTGAGGGGAAATGAAATAAAGATCCAGGATAGGCTGACGGGAAATGAAATAAAGATCCAGGATAGGCTGAGGGGGAATGTAATAAAGATCCAGGATAGGCTGAGGGGAAATGAAATAAAGATCCAGGATAGGCTGAGGGGGGATGTAATAAAGATCCAGGATAGGCTGAGGGGAAATGAAATAAAGATCCAGGATAGGCTGAGGGGGAATGTAATAAAGATCCGGGTTAGGCTGAGGGGAAATGTAATAAAGATCCAGGATAGGCTGAGGGGGCATGTAATAAAGATCCAGGATAGGCTGAGGGGAAATGAAACAAAGATCCAGGATAGGCTCAGGGGGAATGTAATAAAGATCCAGGATAGGCTGAGGGAAATTTAATAAAGATCCAGGATAGGCTGGGGAGGAATGTAATAAAGATCCAGGATAGGCTGAGGGGGAATGTAATAAAGATCCAGGATAGGCTGAGAGGGAATGTAATAAAGATCCAGGATAAGTTGAGGGGGAATGGAAGAAAGATCCAGGATAGGCAGAGGGGGAATGTAATAAAGATGCAGGATAGGCTGAGGGGAAATGAATTAAAGATCCAGGATAGGCTGAGGGGGAATGTAATAAAGATCCAGGATAGGCTGAGGGGGAATGTAATAAAGATGCAGGATAGGCTGAGGGAAATGTAATAAAGATCCAGTATAGGCTGAGGGGAAATGAAATAAAGATCCAGGATCGGCTGAGGGGAAATGTAATAAACATCCAGGATAGGCTGTGGGGAAATGTAACAAAGATCCAGGATAGACTGAGGGGTAATGTAATAAAGATCCAGGATAGGCTGAGGGGAAATGTAACAAAGATCCAGGATAGGCTGAGGGGAAATGTGATAAAGATCCAAGATAAGTTGAGGTGAAATGTAATAAAGATCCAGGATAGGCTGAGGGGGAATGTAATAAAGATCCAGGATAGGCTGAGTGGGAATGTAATAAAGATGCAGGATAAGGTGAGGTGAAATGTAATAAAGATCCAGGATAGGCTGAGGGGAAATGAAATAAAGATCCAGGATAGGCTGAGGGGGAATGTAATAAAGATCCAGGATAGTCTGAGGGGGAATGTAATAACGATCCAGGATAGGCTGAGGGGAAATGTATAAAGATCCAGGATTGGCTGAGGGAAAAGTAACAAAGAGGAGGATAGGCTTGAGGGTAAATGTAATAAAGATCCAGGATAAGTTGAGGTGAAATGTAATAAAGATCCAGGATAGGCTGAGGGGGATTGTAATAAAGATCCAGGATAGGCTGAGGGGGAATGTAATAAAGATCCAGGATAGGCTGAGGGGGAATGTAATAAAGATCCAGGATAGGCTGAGGGGGAATGTAATAAAGATCCAGGATAGGCTGAGGGGGAATGTAATAAAGATCCAGGATAAGTTGAGGTGAAATGTAATAAAGATGCAGGATAGGCTGAGGGGAAATGAAATAAAGATCCAGGATAGGCTGAGGGGAAATGAAATAAAGATCCAGGATAGGCTGAGGGGGAATGTAATAAAGATCCAGGATAGGCTGAGGGAAAAGTAATGACGAGCAGGATAGGCTTGAGGGTAAATGAAATAAAGATCCAGGATAGGCTGAGGGGAAATGAAATAAAGATCCAGGATAGGCTGAGGGTAAATGAAATAAAGATCCAGGAGAGGCTGAGGGGAAGTGAAATAAAGATCCAGGATAGGCTGACGGGAAATGAAATAAAGATCCAGGATAGGCTGAGGGGAAATGTAACAAAGATCCAGGTTAGGCTGAGGGGGAATGTAACAAAGATCCAGGATAGGCTGAGGGGAAATGTAACAAAGATCCAGGTTAGGCTGAGGGGAAATGTAACAAAGATCCAGGATAGGCTGAGGGGAAATGTAACAAAGATCCAGGATAGGCTGAGGGGAAATGTAACAAAGATCCAGGTTAGGCTGAGGGGGAATGTAATAAAGATCTAGGATAGGCTGAGGGGAAATGTAACAAAGATCCAGGATAGGCTGAGGGGGGATGTAATAAAGATCCAGGATAGGCTGAGGGGAAATGAAATAAAGATCCAGGATAGGCTGAGGGGGAATGTAATAAAGATCCAGGTTAGGCTGAGGGGAAATGTAATAAAGATCCAGGATAGGCTGAGGGGGAATGTAATAAAGATCCAGGATAGGCTGAGGGGAAATGAAACAAAGATCCAGGATAGGCTGAGGGGGAATTTAATAAAGGTCCAGGATAGGCTGAGGGAAATGTAATAAAGATCCAGGATAGGCTGAGGGGGAATGTAATAAAGATCCAGGATAGGCTGAGGGGGAATGTAATAAAGATCAAGGATAGGCAGAGGGGGAATGTAATAAAGATCCAGGATAAGTTGAGGGGGAATGGAAGAAAGATCCAGGATAGGCTGAGGGGGAATGTAATAAAGATGCAGGATAGGCTGAGGGGAAATGAAATAAAGATCCAGGATAGGCTGAGGGGGATTGTAATAAAGATCTAGGATAGGCTGAGGGGGAATGTAATAAAGATGCAGGATAGGCTGAGGGAAATCTAATAAAGATCCAGGATAGGATGAGGGGAAATGTAATAAAGATCCAGGATAGGCTGAGGGGAAATGTAATAAGCATCCAGGATAGGCTGTGGGGTAATGTAACAAAGATCCAGGATAGACTGAGGGGAAATGTAATAAAGATCCAGGATAGGCTGAGGGGAAATGTAACAAAGATCCAAGATAAGTTGAGGGGAAATGTAATAAAGATCCAGGATAGGCTGAGGGGAAATGTAATAAAGATCCAAGATAAGTTGAGGTGAAATGTAATAAAGATCCAGGATAGGCTGAGGGGGAATGTAATAAAGATCCAGGATAGGCTGAGGGGGAATGTAATAAAGATCCAGGATAAGTTGAGGTGAAATGTAATAAAGATCCAGGATAGGCTGAGGGGAAATGAAATAAAGATCCAGGATAGGCTGAGGGGGAATGTAATAAAGATCCAGGATAGTCTGAGGGGGAATGTAATAAAGATCCAGGATAGGCTGAGGGGAAATGTAACAAAGATCCAGGATAGGCTGAGGGAAAAGTAACAAAGAGGAGGATAGGCTTGAGGGTAAATGTAATAAAGATCCAGGATAAGTTGAGGTGAAATGTAATAAAGATCCAGGATAGGCTGAGGGGGATTGTAATAAAGATCCAGGATAGGCTGAGGGGGAATGTAATAAAGATCCAGGATAAGTTGAGGTGAAATGTAATAAAGATCCAGGATAGGCTGAGGGGAAACGAAATAAAGATCCAGGATAGGCTGAGGGGGAATGTAATAAAGATCCAGGATAGTCTGAGGGGGAATGTAATAAAGATCCAGGATAGGCTGAGGGGAAATGTATAAAGATCCAGGATAGGCTGAGGGAAAAGTAACAAAGAGGAGGATAGGCTTGAGGGTAAATGTAATAAAGATCCAGGATAAGTTGAGGTGAAATGTAATAAAGATCCAGGATAGGCTGAGGGGGATTGTAATAAAGATCCAGGATAGGCTGAGGGGAATGGAATAAAGATCATGGATAGGCTGAGGGGGAATGTAATAAAGATCCAGGATAGGCTGAGGGGGAATGTAATAAAGATCCAGGATAGGCTGAGGGGGAATGTAATAAAGATCCAGGATAAGTTGAGGTGAAATGTAATAAAGATCCAGGATAGGCTGAGGGGAAATGAAATAAAGATCCAGGATAGGCTGAGGGCAAATGAAATAAAGATCCAGGATAGGCTGAGGGGGAATGTAATAAAGATCCAGGATAGGCTGAGGGAAAAGTAATGACGAGCAGGATAGGCTTGAAGGTAAATGAAATAAAGATCCAGGATAGGCTGACGGGAAATGTAATAAAGATCCAGGATAGGCTGAGGGGGAATGAAATAAACATCCAGGATAGGCTGAGGGAAAAGTAATAACGAGCAGGATAGGCTTGAGGGTAAATGAAATAAAGATCCAGGATAGGCTGAGGGGGATTGTAATAAAGATCCAGGATAGGCTGAGGGGGAATGTAATAAAGATGCAGGATAGGCTGAGGGAAATCTAATAAAGATCCAGGATAGGCTGAGGGGAAATGTAATAAAGATGCAGGATAGGCTGAGGGGAAATGAAATAAAAATCCAGGATAGGCTGAGGGGGATTGTAATAAAGATCCAGGATAGGCTGAGGGGGAATGTAATAAAGATGCAGGATAGGCTGAGGGAAATCTAATAAAGATCCAGGATAGGCTGAGGGGAAATGTAATAAAGATCCAGGATAGGCTGAGGGGAAATGTAATAAGCATCCAGGATAGGCTGTGGGGTAATGTAACAAAGGTCCAGGATAGACTGAGGGGAAATGTAATAAAGATCCAGGATAGGCTGAGGGGAAATGTAACAAAGATCCAGGATAGGCTGAGGGGAAATGTAATAAAGATCCAAGATAAGTTGAGGTGAAATGTAATAAAGATCCAGGATAGGCTGAGGGGGAATGTAATAAAGATCCAGGATAGGCTGAGGGGGAATGTAATAAAGATCCAGGATAAGTTGAGGTGAAATGTAATAAAGATCCAGGATAGGCTGAGGGGAAATGAAATAAAGATCCAGGATAGGCTGAGGGGGAATGTAATAAAGATCCAGGATAGTCTGAGGGGGAATGTAATAAAGATCCAGGATAGGCTGAGGGGAAATGTATAAAGATCCAGGATAGGCTGAGGGAAAAGTAACAAAGAGGAGGATAGGCTTGAGGGTAAATGTAATAAAGATCCAGGATAAGTTGAGGTGAAATGTAATAAAGATCCAGGATAGGCTGAGGGGGATTGTAATAAAGATCCAGGATAGGCTGAGGGGGAATGTAATAAAGATCCAGGATAGGCTGAGGGGGAATGTAATAAAGATCCAGGATAGGCTGAGGGGGAATGTAATAAAGATCCAGGATAGGCTGAGGGGGAATGTAATAAAGATCCAGGATAAGTTGAGGTGAAATGTAATAAAGATCCAGGATAGGCTGAGGGGAAATGAAATAAAGATCCAGGATAGGCTGAGGGCAAATGAAATAAAGATCCAGGATAGGCTGAGGGGGAATGTAATAAAGATCCAGGATAGGCTGAGGGAAAAGTAATGACGAGCAGGATAGGCTTGAAGGTAAATGAAATAAAGATCCAGGATAGGCTGACGGGAAATGTAATAAAGATCCAGGATAGGCTGAGGGGGAATGAAATAAACATCCAGGATAGGCTGAGGGAAAAGTAATAACGAGCAGGATAGGCTTGAGGGTAAATGAAATAAAGATCCAGGATAGGCTGAGGGGGATTGTAATAAAGATCCAGGATAGGCTGAGGGGGAATGTAATAAAGATGCAGGATAGGCTGAGGGAAATCTAATAAAGATCCAGGATAGGCTGAGGGGAAATGTAATAAAGATGCAGGATAGGCTGAGGGGAAATGAAATAAAGATCCAGGATAGGCTGAGGGGGATTGTAATAAAGATCCAGGATAGGCTGAGGGGGAATGTAATAAAGATGCAGGATAGGCTGAGGGAAATCTAATAAAGATCCAGGATAGGATGAGGGGAAATGTAATAAAGATCCAGGATAGGCTGAGGGGAAATGTAATAAGCATCCAGGATAGGCTGTGGGGTAATGTAACAAAGATCCAGGATAGACTGAGGGGAAATGTAATAAAGATCCAGGATAGGCTGAGGGGAAATGTAACAAAGATCCAGGATAGGCTGAGGGGAAATGTAATAAAGATCCAGGATAGGCTGAGGGGGAATGTAATAAAGATCCAGGATAAGTTGAGGTGAAATGTAATAAAGATCCAGGATAGGCTGAGGGGAAATGAAATAAAGATCCAGGATAGGCTGAGGGGGAATGTAATAAAGATCCAGGATAGTCTGAGGGGGAATGTAATAAAGATCCAGGATAGGCTGAGGGGAAATGTATAAAGATCCAGGATAGGCTGAGGGAAAAGTAACAAAGAGGAGGATAGGCTTGAGGGTAAATGTAATAAAGATCCAGGATAAGTTGAGGTGAAATGTAATAAAGATCCAGGATAGGCTGAGGGGGATTGTAATAAAGATCCAGGATAGGCTGAGGGGGAATGTAATAAAGATCATGGATAGGCTGAGGGGGAATGTAATAAAGATCCAGGATAGGCTGAGGGGGAATGTAATAAAGATCTAGGATAGGCTGAGGGGGAATGTAATAAAGATCCAGGATAAGTTGAGGTGAAATGTAATAAAGATCCAGGATAGGCTGAGGGGAAATGAAATAAAGATCCAGGAGAGGCTGAGGGGAAATGAAATAAAGATCCAGGATAGGCTGACGGGAAATGAAATAAAGATCCAGGATAGGCTGAGGGGAAATGTAACAAAGATCCAGGTTAGTCTGAGGGGGAATGTAACAAAGATCCAGGATAGGCTGAGGGGAAATGTAACAAAGATCCAGGTTAGGCTGAGGGGAAATGTAACAAAGATCCAGGATAGGCTGAGGGGAAATGTTATAAAGATCCAAGATAAGTTGAGGTGAAATGTAATAAAGATCCAGGATAGGCTGAGGGGGAATGTAATAAAGATCCAGGATAGGCTGAGGGGGAATGTAATAAAGATCCAGGATAAGTTGAGGTGAAATGTAATAAAGATCCAGGATAGGCTGAGGGGAAATGAAATAAAGATCCAGGATAGGCTGAGGGGGAATGTAATAAAGATCCAGGATAGTCTGAGGGGGAATGTAATAAAGATCCAGGATAGGCTGAGGGAAAAGTAACAAAGAGGAGGATAGGCTTGAGGATAAATGTAATAAAGATCCAGGATAAGTTGAGGTGAAATGTAATAAAGATCCAGGATAGGCTGAGGGGGAATGTAATAAAGATCCAGGATAGGCTGAGGGGGAATGTAATAAAGATCCAGGATAGGCTGAGGGGGAATGTAATAAAGATCCAGGATAGGCTGAGGGGGAGTGTAATAAAGATCCAGGATAGGCTGAGGGGGAATGTAATAAAGATCCAGGATAGGCTGAGGGGGAATGTAATAAAGATCCAGGATAAGTTGAGGTGAAATGTAATAAAGATCCAAGATAGGCTGAGGGGAAATGAAATAAAGATCCAGGATCGGCTGAGGGGAAATGAAATAAAGATCCAGGATAGGCTGAGGGGGAATGAAATAAACATCCAGGATAGGCTGAGGGAAAAGTAATAACGAGCAGGATAGGCTTGAGGGTAAATGAAATAAAGATCCAGGATAGGCTGAGGGGAAATGAAATAAAGATCCAGGATAGGCTGAGGGGGAAAGAAATAAAGATCCAGGATAGGCTCAGGGAAAATGAAATAAAGATCCAGGAGAGGCTGAGGGGAAATGAAATAAAGATCCAGGATAGGCTGACGGGAAATGAAATAAAGATCCAGGATAGGCTGAGGGGAAATGTAACAAAGATCCAGGTTAGTCTGAGGGGGAATGTAACAAAGATCCAGGATAGGCTGAGGGGAAATGTAACAAAGATCCAGGTTAGGCTGAGGGGAAATGTAACAAAGATCCAGGATAGGCTGAGGGGAAATGTAACAAAGATCCAGGATAGGCTGAGGGGAAATGTAACAAAGATCCAGGTTAGGCTGAGGGGGAATGTAATTTTCTTTTGGGCCTCCTTATCTCGAGAGACAATGGATACGCGCCTGGAGGTGGTCAGTGGTTTGTGAAGCAGCGCCTGGAGTGGCTATAAAGGCCAATTCTGGAGTGACAGGCTCTTCCACAGGTGCTGCAGAGAAATTTGTTTGTTGGGGCTGTTGCACAGTTGGCTCTCCCCTTGCGCCTCTGTCTTTTTTCCTGCCAACTACTAAGTCTCTTCGACTCGCCACAATTTAGCCCTGTCTTTATGGCTGCCCGCCAGCTCTGGCGAATGCTGGCAACTGACTCCCACGACTTGTGATCAATGTCATACGATTTCATGTCGCGTTTGCAGACGTCTTTATAACGGAGACATGGACGGCCGGTGGGTCTGATACCAGTGGCGAGCTCGCTGTACAATGTGTCTTTGGGGATCCTGCCATCTTCCATGCGGCTCACATGGCCAAGCCATCTCAAGCGCCGCTGACTCAGTAGTGTGTATAAGCTGGGGGTGTTGGCCGCTTCAAGGACTTCTGTGTTGGAGATATAGTCCTGCCACCTGATGCCAAGTATTCTCCGAAGGCAGCGAAGATGGAATGAATTGAGACGTCGCTCTTGGCTGGCATACGTTGTCCAGGCCTCGCTGCCGTAGAGCAAGGTACTGAGGACACAGGCCTGATACACTCGGACTTTTGTGTTCCGTGTCAGTGCGCCATTTTCCCACACTCTCTTGGCCAGTCTGGACATAGCAGTGGAAGCCTTACCCATGCGCTTGTTGATTTCTGCATCTAGAGACAGGTTACTGGTGATAGTTGAGCCTAGGTAGGTGAACTCTTGAACCACTTCCAGAGCGTGGTCGCCAATATTGATGGATGGAGCATTTCTGACATCCTGCCCCATGATGTTCGTTTTCTTGAGGCTGATGGTTAGGCCAAATTCATTGCAGGCAGACGCAAACCTGTCGATGAGACTCTGCAGGCATTCTTCAGTGTGAGATGTTAAAGCAGCATCGTCAGCAAAGAGGAGTTCTCTGATGAGGACTTTCCGTACTTTGGACTTCGCTCTTAGACGGGCAAGGTTGAACAACCTGCCCCCTGATCTTGTGTGGAGGAAAATTCCTTCTTCAGAGGATTTGAACGCATGTGAAAGCAGCAGGGAGAAGAAAATCCCAAAAAGTGTGGGTGCGAGAACACAGCCCTGTTTCACACCACTCAGGATAGGAAAGGGCTCTGATGAGGAGCCACCATGTTGAATTGTGCCTTTCATATTGTCATGGAATGAGGTGATGATACTTAGTAGCTTTGGTGGACATCCGATCTTTTCTAGTAGTCTGAAGAGACCACGTCTGCTGACGAGGTCAAAGGCTTTGGTGAGATCAATGAAAGCAATGTAGAGGGGCATCTGTTGTTCACGGCATTTCTCCTGTATCTGACGAAGGGAGAACAGCATGTCAATAGTCGATCTCTCTGCACGAAAGCCACACTGTGCCTCAGGGTAGACGCGCTCGGCCAGCTTCTGGAGCCTGTTCAGAGCGACTCGAGCAAAGACTTTCCCCACTATGCTGAGCAGGGAGATTCCACGGTAGTTGTTGCAGTCACCGCGGTCACCTTTGTTTTTATAGAGGGTGATGATGTTGGCATCGTGCATGTCCTGGGGTACTGCTCCCACGTCCCAGCACAGGCATAGCAGTTTATCTAGTGCTGAGAGTATAGCAGGCTTGGCACTCTTGATTATTTCAGGGGTAATGCTGTCCTTCCCAGGATAGGCTGAGGGGGAATGTAACAAAGATCCAGGATAGGCTGAGGGGAAATGTAATAAAGATCCAGGATAGGCTGAGGGGAAATGTAACAAAGATCCAGGATAGGCTGAGGCGAAATGTAATAAAGATCCAGGATAGGCTGAGGGGGAATGTAATAAAGATCCAGGATAGGCTGAGGGGAAATGAAATAAAGATCCAGGATAGGCTGAGGGGGAATGTAATAAAGATCCAGGATAGGCTGAGGGGAAATGAAATAAAGATCCAGGATAATCTGAGGGGGAATGTAATAAAGATCCAGGTTAGGCTGAGGGGAAATGTAATAAAGATCCAGGATAGGCTGAGGGGGAATGTAATAAAGATCCAGGATAGGCTGAGGGGAAATGAAACAAAGATCCAGGATAGGCTGAGGGGGAATGTAATAAAGATCCAGGATAGGCTGAGGGAAATGTAATAAAGATCCAGGATAGGCTGAGGGGGAATGGAAGAGAGATCCAGGATAGGCTGAGGGGGAATGTAATAAAGATGCAGGATAGGCTGAGGGGAAATGAAATAAAGATCCAGGATAGGCTGAGGGGGAATGTAATAAAGATCCAGGATAGGCTGAGGGGGAATGTAATAAAGATCCAGGATAGGCTGAGGTTGAATGTAATAAAGATCCAGGATAGGCTGAGGGAAAAGTAATAACGAGCAGGATAGGCTTGAGGGTAAATGAAATAAAGATCCAGGATAGGCTGACGGGAAATGTAATAAAGATCCAGGATAAATTGAGGTGAAATGTAATAAAGATCCAGGATAGGCTGAGGGGGAATGTAATAAAGATCCAGGATAGGCTGAGGGGGAATGTAATAAAGATCCAGGATAGGCTGAGGGGGAATGTAATAAAGATCCAGGATAGGCTGAGGGAAAAGTAATAACGAGCAGGATAGGCTTGAGGGTAAATGAAATAAATGTTAAGGATAGGCTGAGGGGAAATGTAATAAAGATCCAGGATAAGTTGAGGTGAAATGTAATAAAGATCCAGGATAGGCTGAGGGGAAATGTAATAAAGATCCAGGATAGGCTGAGGGAAAAGTAATAACGAGCAGGATAGGCTTGAGGGTAAATAAAATAAAGATCCAGGATAGGCTGAGGGTAAATGAAATAAAGATCCAGGATAGGCTGACGGGAAATGTAATAAAGATCCAGGATAAATTGAGGTGAAATGTAATAAAGATCCAGGATAGGCTGAGGGGGAATGTAATAATGATCCAGGATAGGCTGAGGGGGAATGTAATAAAGATCCAGGTTAGGCTGAGGGGGAATGTAATAAAGATCCAGGATAGGCTGAGGGGAAAGTAATAACGAGCAGGATAGGCTGTGGTTAAATGAAATAAAGATCCAGGATAGGCTGAGGGGAAATGAAATAAAGATCCAGGATAGGCTGAGAGGGAATGTAATAAAGATCCAGGATAAGTTGAGGTGAAATCTAATAAAGATCCAGGATAGGCTGAGGGGAAATGAAATAAAGATCCAGGATAGGCTGAGGGGGAATGCAATAAAGATCCAGGATAGGCTGAGGGGGAATGTAATAAAGATCCAGGATAGGCTGAGGGAAAAGTAACAACGAGCAGGATAGGCTTGAGGGTAAATGTCATAAAGATCCAGGATAAGTTGAGGTGAAATGTAATAAAGATCCAGGATCGGCTGAGGGGGAATGTAATAAAGATCCAGGATAGGCTGAGGGGGAATGTAATAAAGATCCAGGATAGGCTGAGGGGGAATGGAATAAAGATCCAGGATAGGCTGAGGGGGAATGTAATAAAGATCCAGGATAGGCTGAGTGGAAATGTAATAAAGATCCAGGATAGGCTGAGGGGGAATGTAATAAAGATCCAGGATAGGCTGAGTGGAAATGTAATAAAGATCCAGGATAGGCTGAGAGGGAATGTAATAAAGATCCAGGATAAGTTGAGGTGAAATCTAATAAAGATCCAGGATAGGCTGAGGGGAAATGAAATAAAGATCCAGGATAGGCTGAGGGGGAATGTAATAAAGATCCAGGATAAGTTGAGGTGAAATCTAATAAAGATCCAGGATAGGCTGAGGGGGAATGTAATAAAGATACAGGATAGGCTGAGGGGGAATGTAATAAAGATCCAGGATAAGTTGAGGTGAAATGTAATAAAGATCCAGGATAGGCTGAGGGGAAATGAAATAAAGATCCAGGATAGGCTGAGGGCAAATGAAATAAAGATCCAGGATAGGCTGAGGGGGAATGTAATAAAGATGCAGGATAGGCTGAGGGGAAATGAAATAAAGATCCAGGATAGGCTGAGGGGGAATGTAATAAAGATCCAGGATAGGCTGAGGGGGAATGTAATAAAGATCCAGGATAGGCTGAGGTTGAATGTAATAAAGATCCAGGATAGGCTGAGGGAAAAGTAATAACGAGCAGGATAGGCTTGAGGGTAAATGAAATAAAGATCCAGGATAGGCTGACGGGAAATGTAATAAAGATCCAGGATAAATTGAGGTGAAATGTAATAAAGATCCAGGATAGGCTGAGGGGGAATGTAATAAAGATCCAGGATAGGCTGAGGGGGAATGTAATAAAGATCCAGGATAGGCTGAGGGGGAATGTAATAAAGATCCAGGATAGGCTGAGGGAAAAGTAATAACGAGCAGGATAGGCTTGAGGGTAAATGAAATAAATGTTAAGGATAGGCTGAGGGGAAATGTAATAAAGATCCAGGATAAGTTGAGGTGAAATGTAATAAAGATCCAGGATAGGCTGAGGGGAAATGTAATAAAGATCCAGGATAGGCTGAGGGAAAAGTAATAACGAGCAGGATAGGCTTGAGGGTAAATAAAATAAAGATCCAGGATAGGCTGAGGGTAAATGAAATAAAGATCCAGGATAGGCTGACGGGAAATGTAATAAAGATCCAGGATAAATTGAGGTGAAATGTAATAAAGATCCAGGATAGGCTGAGGGGGAATGTAATAATGATCCAG
Organism: Heterodontus francisci; assembly: GCF_036365525.1. Taxonomy (NCBI): domain Eukaryota; kingdom Metazoa; phylum Chordata; class Chondrichthyes; order Heterodontiformes; family Heterodontidae; genus Heterodontus; species Heterodontus francisci. The sequence goes on along the minus strand of NC_090373.1, from coordinate 206,544,578 downwards.
GATAGGCTGAGGGGGAATGTAATAAAGATCCAGGTTAGGCTGAGGGGGAATGTAATAAAGATCCAGGATAGGCTGAGGGGAAAGTAATAACGAGCAGGATAGGCTGTGGTTAAATGAAATAAAGATCCAGGATAGGCTGAGGGGAAATGAAATAAAGATCCAGGATAGGCTGAGAGGGAATGTAATAAAGATCCAGGATAAGTTGAGGTGAAATCTAATAAAGATCCAGGATAGGCTGAGGGGAAATGAAATAAAGATCCAGGATAGGCTGAGGGGGAATGCAATAAAGATCCAGGATAGGCTGAGGGGGAATGTAATAAAGATCCAGGATAGGCTGAGGGAAAAGTAACAACGAGCAGGATAGGCTTGAGGGTAAATGTCATAAAGATCCAGGATAAGTTGAGGTGAAATGTAATAAAGATCCAGGATCGGCTGAGGGGGAATGTAATAAAGATCCAGGATAGGCTGAGGGGGAATGTAATAAAGATCCAGGATAGGCTGAGGGGGAATGGAATAAAGATCCAGGATAGGCTGAGGGGGAATGTAATAAAGATCCAGGATAGGCTGAGTGGAAATGTAATAAAGATCCAGGATAGGCTGAGGGGGAATGTAATAAAGATCCAGGATAGGCTGAGTGGAAATGTAATAAAGATCCAGGATAGGCTGAGAGGGAATGTAATAAAGATCCAGGATAAGTTGAGGTGAAATCTAATAAAGATCCAGGATAGGCTGAGGGGAAATGAAATAAAGATCCAGGATAGGCTGAGGGGGAATGTAATAAAGATCCAGGATAAGTTGAGGTGAAATCTAATAAAGATCCAGGATAGGCTGAGGGGGAATGTAATAAAGATCCAGGATAGGCTGAGGGGGAATGTAATAAAGATCCAGGATAAGTTGAGGTGAAATGTAATAAAGATCCAGGATAGGCTGAGGGGAAATGAAATAAAGATCCAGGATAGGCTGAGGGCAAATGAAATAAAGATCCAGGATAGGCTGAGGGGGAATGTAATAAAGATCCAGGATAGGCTGAGGGAAAAGTAATGACGAGCAGGATAGGCTTGAAGGTAAATGAAATAAAGATCCAGGATAGGCTGACGGGAAATGTAATAAAGATCCAGGATAGGCTGAGGGGGAATGTAATAAAGATCCAGGATAGGCTGAGGGGAAATGAAATAAAGATCCAGGATAATCTGAGGGGGAATGGAATAAAGATCCAGGTTAGGCTGAGGGGAAATGTAATAAAGATCCAGGATAGGCTGAGGGGGAATGTAATAAAGATCCAGGATAGGCTGAGGGGAAATGAAACAAAGATCCAGGATAGGCTGAGGGGGAATGAAAAAAGATCCAGGATAGGCTGAGGGAAATGTAATAAAGATGCAGGATAGGCTGAGGGGAAATGAAATAAAAATCCAGGATAGGCTGAGGGGGATTGTAATAAAGATCCAGGATAGGCTGAGGGGGAATGTAATAAAGATGCAGGATAGGCTGAGGGAAATCTAATAAAGATCCAGGATAGGCTGAGGGGAAATGTAATAAAGATCCAGGATAGGCTGAGGGGAAATGTAATAAGCATCCAGGATAGGCTGTGGGGTAATGTAACAAAGGTCCAGGATAGACTGAGGGGAAATGTAATAAAGATCCAGGATAGGCTGAGGGGAAATGTAACAAAGATCCAGGATAGGCTGAGGGGAAATGTAATAAAGATCCAAGATAAGTTGAGGTGAAATGTAATAAAGATCCAGGATAGGCTGAGGGGGAATGTAATAAAGATCCAGGATAGGCTGAGGGGGAATGTAATAAAGATCCAGGATAAGTTGAGGTGAAATGTAATAAAGATCCAGGATAGGCTGAGGGGAAATGAAATAAAGATCCAGGATAGGCTGAGGGGGAATGTAATAAAGATCCAGGATAGTCTGAGGGGGTATGTAATAAAGATCCAGGATAGGCTGAGGGGAAATGTATAAAGATCCAGGATAGGCTGAGGGAAAAGTAACAAAGAGGAGGATAGGCTTGAGGGTAAATGTAATAAAGATCCAGGATAAGTTGAGGTGAAATGTAATAAAGATCCAGGATAGGCTGAGGGGGATTGTAATAAAGATCCAGGATAGGCTGAGGGGGAATGTAATAAAGATCCAGGATAGGCTGAGGGGGAATGTAATAAAGATCCAGGATAGGCTGAGGGGGAATGTAATAAAGATCCAGGATAGGCTGAGGGGGAATGTAATAAAGATCCAGGATAAGTTGAGGTGAAATGTAATAAAGATCCAGGATAGGCTGAGGGGAAATGAAATAAAGATCCAGGATAGGCTGAGGGCAAATGAAATAAAGATCCAGGATAGGCTGAGGGGGAATGTAATAAAGATCCAGGATAGGCTGAGGGAAAAGTAATGACGAGCAGGATAGGCTTGAAGGTAAATGAAATAAAGATCCAGGATAGGCTGACGGGAAATGTAATAAAGATCCAGGATAGGCTGAGGGGGAATGAAATAAACATCCAGGATAGGCTGAGGGAAAAGTAATAACGAGCAGGATAGGCTTGAGGGTAAATGAAATAAAGATCCAGGATAGGCTGAGGGGGATTGTAATAAAGATCCAGGATAGGCTGAGGGGGAATGTAATAAAGATGCAGGATAGGCTGAGGGAAATCTAATAAAGATCCAGGATAGGCTGAGGGGAAATGTAATAAAGATGCAGGATAGGCTGAGGGGAAATGAAATAAAGATCCAGGATAGGTTGAGGGGGATTGTAATAAAGATCCAGGATAGGCTGAGGGGGAATGTAATAAAGATGCAGGATAGGCTGAGGGAAATCTAATAAAGATCCAGGATAGGATGAGGGGAAATGTAATAAAGATCCAGGATAGGCTGAGGGGAAATGTAATAAGCATCCAGGATAGGCTGTGGGGTAATGTAACAAAGATCCAGGATAGACTGAGGGGAAATGTAATAAAGATCCAGGATAGGCTGAGGGGAAATGTAACAAAGATCCAGGATAGGCTGAGGGGAAATGTAATAAAGATCCAGGATAGGCTGAGGGGGAATGTAATAAAGATCCAGGATAAGTTGAGGTGAAATGTAATAAAGATCCAGGATAGGCTGAGGGGAAATGAAATAAAGATCCAGGATAGGCTGAGGGGGAATGTAATAAAGATCCAGGATAGTCTGAGGGGGAATGTAATAAAGATCCAGGATAGGCTGAGGGGAAATGTATAAAGATCCAGGATAGGCTGAGGGAAAAGTAACAAAGAGGAGGATAGGCTTGAGGGTAAATGTAATAAAGATCCAGGATAAGTTGAGGTGAAATGTAATAAAGATCCAGGATAGGCTGAGGGGGATTGTAATAAAGATCCAGGATAGGCTGAGGGGGAATGTAATAAAGATCATGGATAGGCTGAGGGGGAATGTAATAAAGATCCAGGATAGGCTGATGGGGAATGTAATAAAGATCTAGGATAGGCTGAGGGGGAATGTAATAAAGATCCAGGATAAGTTGAGGTGAAATGTAATAAAGATCCAGGATAGGCTGAGGGGAAATGAAATAAAGATCCAGGAGAGGCTGAGGGGAAATGAAATAAAGATCCAGGATAGGCTGACGGGAAATGAAATAAAGATCCAGGATAGGCTGAGGGGAAATGTAACAAAGATCCAGGTTAGTCTGAGGGGGAATGTAACAAAGATCCAGGATAGGCTGAGGGGAAATGTAACAAAGATCCAGGTTAGGCTGAGGGGAAATGTAACAAAGATCCAGGATAGGCTGAGGGGAAATGTAACAAAGATCCAGGATAGGCTGAGGGGAAATGTAACAAAGATCCAGGTTAGGCTGAGGGGGAATGTAATTTTCTTTTGGGCCTCCTTATCTCGAGAGACAATGGATACGCGCCTGGAGGTGGTCAGTGGTTTGTGAAGCAGCGCCTGGAGTGGCTATAAAGGCCAATTCTGGAGTGACAGGCTCTTCCACAGGTGCTGCAGAGAAATTTGTTTGTTGGGGCTGTTGCACAGTTGGCTCTCCCCTTGCGCCTCTGTCTTTTTTCCTGCCAACTACTAAGTCTCTTCGACTCGCCACAATTTAGCCCTGTCTTTATGGCTGCCCGCCAGCTCTGGCGAATGCTGGCAACTGACTCCCACGACTTGTGATCAATGTCATACGATTTCATGTCGCGTTTGCAGACGTCTTTATAACGGAGACATGGACGGCCGGTGGGTCTGATACCAGTGGCGAGCTCGCTGTACAATGTGTCTTTGGGGATCCTGCCATCTTCCATGCGGCTCACATGGCCAAGCCAACTCAAGCGCCGCTGACTCAGTAGTGTGTATAAGCTGGGGGTGTTGGCCGCTTCAAGGACTTCTGTGTTGGAGATATAGTCCTGCCACCTGATGCCAAGTATTCTCCGAAGGCAGCGAAGATGGAATGAATTGAGACGTCGCTCTTGGCTGGCATACGTTGTCCAGGCCTCGCTGCCGTAGAGCAAGGTACTGAGGACACAGGCCTGATACACTCGGACTTTTGTGTTCCGTGTCAGTGCGCCATTTTCCCACACTCTCTTGGCCAGTCTGGACATAGCAGTGGAAGCCTTACCCATGCGCTTGTTGATTTCTGCATCTAGAGACAGGTTACTGGTGATAGTTGAGCCTAGGTAGGTGAACTCTTGAACCACTTCCAGAGCGTGGTCGCCAATATTGATGGATGGAGCATTTCTGACATCCTGCCCCATGATGTTCGTTTTCTTGAGGCTGATGGTTAGGCCAAATTCATTGCAGGCAGACGCAAACCTGTCGATGAGACTCTGCAGGCATTCTTCAGTGTGAGATGTTAAAGCAGCATCGTCAGCAAAGAGGAGTTCTCTGATGAGGACTTTCCGTACTTTGGACTTCGCTCTTAGACGGGCAAGGTTGAACAACCTGCCCCCTGATCTTGTGTGGAGGAAAATTCCTTCTTCAGAGGATTTGAACGCATGTGAAAGCAGCAGGGAGAAGAAAATCCCAAAAAGTGTGGGTGCGAGAACACAGCCCTGTTTCACACCACTCAGGATAGGAAAGGGCTCTGATGAGGAGCCACCATGTTGAATTGTGCCTTTCATATTGTCATGGAATGAGGTGATGATACTTAGTAGCTTTGGTGGACATCCGATCTTTTCTAGTAGTCTGAAGAGACCACGTCTGCTGACGAGGTCAAAGGCTTTGGTGAGATCAATGAAAGCAATGTAGAGGGGCATCTGTTGTTCACGGCATTTCTCCTGTATCTGACGAAGGGAGAACAGCATGTCAATAGTCGATCTCTCTGCACGAAAGCCACACTGTGCCTCAGGGTAGACGCGCTCGGCCAGCTTCTGGAGCCTGTTCAGAGCGACTCGAGCAAAGACTTTCCCCACTATGCTGAGCAGGGAGATTCCACGGTAGTTGTTGCAGTCACCGCGGTCACCTTTGTTTTTATAGAGGGTGATGATGTTGGCATCGTGCATGTCCTGGGGTACTGCTCCCACGTCCCAGCACAGGCATAGCAGTTCATGTAGTGCTGAGAGTATAGCAGGCTTGGCACTCTTGATTATTTCAGGGGTAATGCTGTCCTTCCCAGGATAGGCTGAGGGGGAATGTAACAAAGATCCAGGATAGGCTGAGGGGAAATGTAATAAAGATCCAGGATAGGCTGAGGGGAAATGTAACAAAGATCCAGGATAGGCTGAGGCGAAATGTAATAAAGATCCAGGATAGGCTGAGGGGGAATGTAATAAAGACCCAGGATAGGCTGAGGGGAAATGAAATAAAGATCCAGGATAGGCTGAGGGGGAATGTAATAAAGATCCAGGATAGGCTGAGGGGAAATGAAATAAAGATCCAGGATAATCTGAGGGGGAATGTAATAAAGATCCAGGTTAGGCTGAGGGGAAATGTAATAAAGATCCAGGATAGGCTGAGGGGGAATGTAATAAAGATCCAGGATAGGCTGAGGGGAAATGAAACAAAGATCCAGGATAGGCTGAGGGGGAATGTAATAAAGATCCAGGATAGGCTGAGGGAAATGTAATAAAGATCCAGGATAGGCTGAGGGGGAATGGAAGAGAGATCCAGGATAGGCTGAGGGGGAATGTAATAAAGATGCAGGATAGGCTGAGGGGAAATGAAATAAAGATCCAGGATAGGCTGAGGGGGAATGTAATAAAGATCCAGGATAGGCTGAGGGGGAATGTAATAAAGATCCAGGATAGGCTGAGGTTGAATGAAATAAAGATCCAGGATAGGCTGACGGGAAATGTAATAAAGATCCAGGATAAATTGAGGTGAAATGTAATAAAGATCCAGGATAGGCTGAGGGGGAATGTAATAAAGATCCAGGATAGGCTGAGGGGGAATGTAATAAAGATCCAGGATAGGCTGAGGGGGAATGTAATAAAGATCCAGGATAGGCTGAGGGAAAAGTAATAACGAGCAGGATAGGCTTGAGGGTAAATGAAATAAATGTTAAGGATAGGCTGAGGGGAAATGTAATAAAGATCCAGGATAAGTTGAGGTGAAATGTAATAAAGATCCAGGATAGGCTGAGGGGAAATGTAATAAAGATCCAGGATAGGCTGAGGGAAAAGTAATAACGAGCAGGATAGGCTTGAGGGTAAATAAAATAAAGATCCAGGATAGGCTGAGGGTAAATGAAATAAAGATCCAGGATAGGCTGACGGGAAATGTAATAAAGATCCAGGATAAATTGAGGTGAAATGTAATAAAGATCCAGGATAGGCTGAGGGGGAATGTAATAATGATCCAGGATAGGCTGAGGGGGAATGTAATAAAGATCCAGGTTAGGCTGAGGGGGAATGTAATAAAGATCCAGGAGAGGCTGAGGGGAAAGTAATAACGAGCAGGATAGGCTGTGGTTAAATGAAATAAAGATCCAGGATAGGCTGAGGGGAAATGTAATAAAGATCCAGGATAGGCTGAGAGGGAATGTAATAAAGATCCAGGATAAGTTGAGGTGAAATCTAATAAAGATCCAGGATAGGCTGAGGGGAAATGAAATAAAGATCCAGGATAGGCTGAGGGGGAATGCAATAAAGATCCAGGATAGGCTGAGGGGGAATGTAATAAAGATCCAGGATAGGCTGAGGGGAAATGTAATAAAGATCCAGGATAGGCTGAGGGAAAAGTAACAACGAGCAGGATAGGCTTGAGGGTAAATGTAATAAAGATCCAGGATAAGTTGAGGTGAAATGTAATAAAGATCCAGGATAGGCTGAGGGGGAATGTAATAAAGATCCAGGATAGGCTGAGGGGGAATGTAATAAAGATCCAGGATAGGCTGAGGGGGAATGGAATAAAGATCCAGGATAGGCTGAGGGGGAATGTAATAAAGATCCAGGATAGGCTGAGTGGAAATGTAATAAAGATCCAGGATAGGCTGAGGGGGAATGTAATAAAGATCCAGGATAGGCTGAGTGGAAATGTAATAAAGATCCAGGATAGGCTGAGAGGGAATGTAATAAAGATCCAGGATAAGTTGAGGTGAAATCTAATAAAGATCCAGGATAGGCTGAGGGGAAATGAAATAAAGATCCAGGATAGGCTGAGGGGGAATGCAATAAAGATCCAGGATAGGCTGAGGGGGAATGTAATAAAGATCCAGGATAGGCTGAGGGGGAATGTAATAAAGATCCAGGATAAGTTGAGGTGAAATGTAATAAAGATCCAGGATAGGCTGAGGGGAAATGAAATAAAGATCCAGGATAGGCTGAGGGCAAATGAAATAAAGATCCAGGATAGGCTGAGGGGGAATGTAATAAAGATCCAGGATAGGCTGAGGGAAAAGTAATGACGAGCAGGATAGGCTTGAAGGTAAATGAAATAAAGATCCAGGATAGGCTGACGGGAAATGTAATAAAGATCCAGGATAGGCTGAGGGGAAATGAAATAAAGATCCAGGATAGGCTGAGGGGGAATGTAATAAAGATCCAGGATAGGCTGAGGGGAAATGAAATAAAGATCCAGGATAATCTGAGGGGGAATGTAATAAAGATCCAGGTTAGGCTGAGGGGAAATGTAATAAAGATCCAGGATAGGCTGAGGGGGAATGTAATAAAGATCCAGGATAGGCTGAGGGGAAATGAAACAAAGATCCAGGATAGGCTGAGGGGGAATGTAATAAAGATCCAGGATAGGCTGAGGGAAATGTAATAAAGATCCAGGATAGGCTGAGGGGGAATGGAAGAGAGATCCAGGATAGGCTGAGGGGGAATGTAATAAAGATGCAGGATAGGCTGAGGGGAAATGAAATAAAGATCCAGGATAGGCTGAGGGGGAATGTAATAAAGATCCAGGATATGCTGAGGGGGAATGTAATAAAGATCCAGGATAGGCTGAGGTTGAATGTAATAAAGATCCAGGATAGGCTGAGGGAAAAGTAATAACGAGCAGGATAGGCTTGAGGGTAAATGAAATAAAGATCCAGGATAGGCTGACGGGAAATGTAATAAAGATCCAGGATAAATTGAGGTGAAATGTAATAAAGATCCAGGATAGGCTGAGGGGGAATGTAATAAAGATCCAGGATAGGCTGAGGGGGAATGTAATAAAGATCCAGGATAGGCTGAGGGGGAATGTAATAAAGATCCAGGATAGGCTGAGGGAAAAGTAATAACGAGCAGGATAGGCTTGAGGGTAAATGAAATAAATGTTAAGGATAGGCTGAGGGGAAATGTAATAAAGATCCAGGATAAGTTGAGGTGAAATGTAATAAAGATCCAGGATAGGCTGAGGGGAAATGTAATAAAGATCCAGGATAGGCTGAGGGAAAAGTAATAACGAGCAGGATAGGCTTGAGGGTAAATAAAATAAAGATCCAGGATAGGCTGAGGGTAAATGAAATAAAGATCCAGGATAGGCTGACGGGAAATGTAATAAAGATCCAGGATAAATTGAGGTGAAATGTAATAAAGATCCAGGATAGGCTGAGGGGGAATGTAATAATGATCCAGGATAGGCTGAGGGGGAATGTAATAAAGATCCAGGTTAGGCTGAGGGGGAATGTAATAAAGATCCAGGATAGGCTGAGGGGAAAGTAATAACGAGCAGGATAGGCTGTGGTTAAATGAAATAAAGATCCAGGATAGGCTGAGGGGAAATGTAATAAAGATCCAGGATAGGCTGAGAGGGAATGTAATAAAGATCCAGGATAAGTTGAGGTGAAATCTAATAAAGATCCAGGATAGGCTGAGGGGAAATGAAATAAAGATCCAGGATAGGCTGAGGGGGAATGCAATAAAGATCCAGGATAGGCTGAGGGGGAATGTAATAAAGATCCAGGATAGGCTGAGGGGAAATGTAATAAAGATCCAGGATAGGCTGAGGGAAAAGTAACAACGAGCAGGATAGGCTTGAGGGTAAATGTAATAAAGATCCAGGATAAGTTGAGGTGAAATGTAATAAAGATCCAGGATAGGCTGAGGGGGAATGTAATAAAGATCCAGGATAGGCTGAGGGGGAATGTAATAAAGATCCAGGATAGGCTGAGGGGGAATGGAATAAAGATCCAGGATAGGCTGAGGGGGAATGTAATAAAGATCCAGGATAGGCTGAGTGGAAATGTAATAAAGATCCAGGATAGGCTGAGGGGGAATGTAATAAAGATCCAGGATAGGCTGAGTGGAAATGTAATAAAGATCCAGGATAGGCTGAGAGGGAATGTAATAAAGATCCAGGATAAGTTGAGGTGAAATCTAATAAAGATCCAGGATAGGCTGAGGGGAAATGAAATAAAGATCCAGGATAGGCTGAGGGGGAATGCAATAAAGATCCAGGATAGGCTGAGGGGGAATGTAATAAAGATCCAGGATAGGCTGAGGGGGAATGTAATAAGGATCCAGGATAAGTTGAGGTGAAATGTAATAAAGATCCAGGATAGGCTGAGGGGAAATGAAATAAAGATCCAGGATAGGCTGAGGGCAAATGAAATAAAGATCCAGGATAGGCTGAGGGGGAATGTAATAAAGATCCAGGATAGGCTGAGGGAAAAGTAATGACGAGCAGGATAGGCATGAGGGTAAATGAAATAAAGATCCAGGATCGGCTGAGGGGAAATGAAATAAAGATCCAGGATAGGCTGAGGGGGAAAGAAATAAAGATCGAGGATAGGCTGACGGGAAATGAAATAAAGATCCAGGATAGGCTGAGGGTAAATGAAAGAAAGATCCAGGAGAGGCTGAGGGGAAGTGAAATAAAGATCCAGGATAGGCTGACGGGAAATGAAATAAAGATCCAGGATAGGCTTAGGGGAAATGTAACAAAGATCCAGGTTAGGCTGAGGGGGAATGTAACAAAGATCCAGGATAGGCTGAGGGGAAATGTAACAAAGATCCAGGTTAGGCTGAGGGGAAATGAAACAAAGATCCAGGATAGGCTGAGGGGAAATGTAACAAAGATCCAGGATAGGCTGAGGGGAAATGTAACAAAGATCCAGGTTAGGCTGAGGGGGAATGTAATAAAGATCGAGGATAGGCTGAGGGGAAATGTAACAAAGATCCAGGATAGGCTGAGGGGGGATGTAATAAAGATCCAGGATAGGCTGAGGGGAAATGAAATAAAGATCCAGGATAGGCTGAGGGGGAATGTAATAAAGATCCAGGTTAGGCTGAGGGGAAATGTAATAAAGATCCAGGATAGGCTGAGGGGGAATGTAATAAAGATCCAGGATAGGCTGAGGGGAAATGAAACAAAGATCCAGGATAGGCTGAGGGGGAATGTAATAAAGGTCCAGGATAGGCTGAGGGAAATGTAATAAAGATCCAGGATAGGCTGAGGGGGAATGTAATAAAGATCCAGGATAGGCTGAGGGGGAATGTAATAAAGATCAAGGATAGGCAGATGGGGAATGTAATAAAGATCCAGGATAAGTTGAGGGGGAATGGAAGAAAGATCCAGGATAGGCTGAGGGGGAATGCAATAAAGATGCAGGATAGGCTGAGGGGAAATGAAATAAAGATCCAGGATAGGCTGAGGGGGATTGTAATGAAGATCCAGGATAGGCTGAGGGGGAATGTAATAAAGATGCAGGATAGGCTGAGGGAAATCTAATAAAGATCCAGGATAGGCTGAGGGGAAATGAAATAAAGATCCAGGATAGGCTGAGGGGAAATGTAATAAACATCCAGGATAGGCTGTGGGGAAATGTAACAAAGATCCAGGATAGACTGAGGGGAAATGTAATAAAGATCCAGGATAGGCTGGGGGGAAATGTAACAAAGATCCAGGATAGGCTGAGGGGAAATGTTATAAAGATCCAAGATAAGTTGAGGTGAAATGTAATAAAGATCCAGGATAGGCTGAGGGGGAATGTAATAAAGATCCAGGATAGGCTGAGGGGGAATGTAATAAAGATCCAGGATAAGTTGAGGTGAAATGTAATAAAGATCCAGGATAGGCTGAGGGGAAATGAAATAAAGATCCAGGATAGGCTGAGGGGGAATGTAATAAAGATCCAGGATAGTCTGAGGGGGAATGTAATAAAGATCCAGGATAGGCTGAGGGGAAATGTAATAAAGATCCAGGATAGGCTGAGGGAAAAGTAACAAAGAGGAGGATAGGCTTGAGGATAAATGTAATAAAGATCCAGGATAAGTTGAGGTGAAATGTAATAAAGATCCAGGATAGGCTGAGGGGGAATGTAATAAAGATCCAGGATAGGCTGAGGGGGAATGTAATAAAGATCCAGGATAGGCTGAGGGGGAATGTAATAAAGATCCAGGATAGGCTGAGGGGGAGTGTAATAAAGATCCAGGATAGGCTGAGGGGGAATGTAATAAAGATCCAGGATAGGCTGAGGGGGAATGTAATAAAGATCCAGGATAAGTTGAGGTGAAATGTAATAAAGATCCAAGATAGGCTGAGGGGAAATGAAATAAAGATCCAGGATCGGCTGAGGGGAAATGAAATAAAGATCCAGGATAGGCTGAGGGGGAATGAAATAAACATCCAGGATAGGCTGAGGGAAAAGTAATAACGAGCAGGATAGGCTTGAGGGTAAATGAAATAAAGATCCAGGATAGGCTGAGGGGAAATGAAATAAAGATCCAGGATAGGCTGAGGGGGAAAGAAATAAAGATCCAGGATAGGCTCAGGGAAAATGAAATAAAGATCCAGGAGAGGCTGAGGGGAAATGAAATAAAGATCCAGGATAGGCTGACGGGAAATGAAATAAAGATCCAGGATAGGCTGAGGGGAAATGTAACAAAGATCCAGGTTAGTCTGAGGGGGAATGTAACAAAGATCCAGGATAGGCTGAGGGGAAATGTAACAAAGATCCAGGTTAGGCTGAGGGGAAATGTAACAAAGATCCAGGATAGGCTGAGGGGAAATGTAACAAAGATCCAGGATAGGCTGAGGGGAAATGTAACAAAGATCCAGGTTAGGCTGAGGGGGAATGTAATTTTCTTTTGGGCCTCCTTATCTCGAGAGACAATGGATACGCGCCTGGAGGTGGTCAGTGGTTTGTGAAGCAGCGCCTGGAGTGGCTATAAAGGCCAATTCTGGAGTGACAGGCTCTTCCACAGGTGCTGCAGAGAAATTTGTTTGTTGGGGCTGTTGCACAGTTGGCTCTCCCCTTGCGCCTCTGTCTTTTTTCCTGCCAACTACTAAGTCTCTTCGACTCGCCACAATTTAGCCCTGTCTTTATGGCTGCCCGCCAGCTCTGGCGAATGCTGGCAACTGACTCCCACGACTTGTGATCAATGTCATACGATTTCATGTCGCGTTTGCAGACGTCTTTATAACGGAGACATGGACGGCCGGTGGGTCTGATACCAGTGGCGAGCTCGCTGTACAATGTGTCTTTGGGGATCCTGCCATCTTCCATGCGGCTCACATGGCCAAGCCATCTCAAGCGCCGCTGACTCAGTAGTGTGTATAAGCTGGGGGTGTTGGCCGCTTCAAGGACTTCTGTGTTGGAGATATAGTCCTGCCACCTGATGCCAAGTATTCTCCGAAGGCAGCGAAGATGGAATGAATTGAGACGTCGCTCTTGGCTGGCATACGTTGTCCAGGCCTCGCTGCCGTAGAGCAAGGTACTGAGGACACAGGCCTGATACACTCGGACTTTTGTGTTCCGTGTCAGTGCGCCATTTTCCCACACTCTCTTGGCCAGTCTGGACATAGCAGTGGAAGCCTTACCCATGCGCTTGTTGATTTCTGCATCTAGAGACAGGTTACTGGTGATAGTTGAGCCTAGGTAGGTGAACTCTTGAACCACTTCCAGAGCGTGGTCGCCAATATTGATGGATGGAGCATTTCTGACATCCTGCCCCATGATGTTCGTTTTCTTGAGGCTGATGGTTAGGCCAAATTCATTGCAGGCAGACGCAAACCTGTCGATGAGACTCTGCAGGCATTCTTCAGTGTGAGATGTTAAAGCAGCATCGTCAGCAAAGAGGAGTTCTCTGATGAGGACTTTCCGTACTTTGGACTTCGCTCTTAGACGGGCAAGGTTGAACAACCTGCCCCCTGATCTTGTGTGGAGGAAAATTCCTTCTTCAGAGGATTTGAACGCATGTGAAAGCAGCAGGGAGAAGAAAATCCCAAAAAGTGTGGGTGCGAGAACACAGCCCTGTTTCACACCACTCAGGATAGGAAAGGGCTCTGATGAGGAGCCACCATGTTGAATTGTGCCTTTCATATTGTCATGGAATGAGGTGATGATACTTAGTAGCTTTGGTGGACATCCGATCTTTTCTAGTAGTCTGAAGAGACCACGTCTGCTGACGAGGTCAAAGGCTTTGGTGAGATCAATGAAAGCAATGTAGAGGGGCATCTGTTGTTCACGGCATTTCTCCTGTATCTGACGAAGGGAGAACAGCATGTCAATAGTCGATCTCTCTGCACGAAAGCCACACTGTGCCTCAGGGTAGACGCGCTCGGCCAGCTTCTGGAGCCTGTTCAGAGCGACTCGAGCAAAGACTTTCCCCACTATGCTGAGCAGGGAGATTCCACGGTAGTTGTTGCAGTCACCGCGGTCACCTTTGTTTTTATAGAGGGTGATGATGTTGGCATCATGCATGTCCTGGGGTACTGCTCCCACGTCCCAGCACAGGCATAGCAGTTCATGTAGTGCTGAGAGTATAGCAGGCTTGGCACTCTTGATTATTTCAGGGGTAATGCTGTCCTTCCCAGGATAGGCTGAGGGGGAATGTAACAAAGATCCAGGATAGGCTGAGGGGAAATGTAATAAAGATCCAGGATAGGCTGAGGGGAAATGAAACAAAGATCCAGGATAGGCTGAGGGGGAATGTAATAAAGATCCAGGATAGGCTGAGGGGAAATGAAATAAAGATCCAGGATAGGCTGAGGGGGAATGTAATAAAGATCCAGGATAGGCTGAGGGGAAATGAAATAAAGATCCAGGATAATCTGAGGGGGAATGTAATAAAGATCCAGGTTAGGCTGAGGGGAAATGTAATAAAGATCCAGGATAGGCTGAGGGGGAATGTAATAAAGATCCAGGATAGGCTGAGGGGAAATGAAACAAAGATCCAGGATAGGCTGAGGGGGAATGTAATAAAGATCCAGGATAGGCTGAGGGAAATGTAATAAAGATCCAGGATAGGCTGAGGGGGAATGGAAGAGAGATCCAGGATAGGCTGAGGGGGAATGTAATAAAGATGCAGGATAGGCTGAGGGGAAATGAAATAAAGATCCAGGATAGGCTGAGGGGGAATGTAATAAAGATCCAGGATAGGCTGAGGGGGAATGTAATAAAGATCCAGGATAGGCTGAGGGGAAATGAAATAAAGATCCAGGATAATCTGAGGGGGAATGTAATAAAGATCCAGGTTAGGCTGAGGGGAAATGTAATAAAGATCCAGGATAGGCTGAGGGGGAATGTAATAAAGATCCAGGATAGGCTGAGGGGAAATGAAACAAAGATCCAGGATAGGCTGAGGGGGAATGTAATAAAGATCCAGGATAGGCTGAGGGAAATGTAATAAAGATCCAGGATAGGCTGAGGGGGAATGGAAGAGAGATCCAGGATAGGCTGAGGGGGAATGTAATAAAGATGCAGGATAGGCTGAGGGGAAATGAAATAAAGATCCAGGATAGGCTGAGGGGGAATGTAATAAAGATCCAGGATAGGCTGAGGGGGAATGTAATAAAGATCCAGGATAGGCTGAGGTTGAATGTAATAAAGATCCAGGATAGGCTGAGGGAAAAGTAATAACGAGCAGGATAGGCTTGAGGGTAAATGAAATAAAGATCCAGGATAGGCTGACGGGAAATGTAATAAAGATCCAGGATAAATTGAGGTGAAATGTAATAAAGATCCAGGATAGGCTGAGGGGGAATGTAATAAAGATCCAGGATAGGCTGAGGGGGAATGTAATAAAGATCCAGGATAGGCTGAGGGGGAATGTAATAAAGATCCAGGATAGGCTGAGGGAAAAGTAATAACGAGCAGGATAGGCTTGAGGGTAAATGAAATAAATGTTAAGGATAGGCTGAGGGGAAATGTAATAAAGATCCAGGATAGGTTGAGGTGAAATGTAATAAAGATCCAGGATAGGCTGAGGGGAAATGTAATAAAGATCCAGGATAGGCTGAGGGAAAAGTAATAACGAGCAGGATAGGCTTGAGGGTAAATGAAATAAAGATCCAGGATAGGCTGAGGGGAAATGAAATAAACATCCAGGATAGGCTGAGGGAAAAGTAATAACGAGCAGGATAGGCTTGAGGGTAAATGAAATAAAGATCCAGGATATGCTGACGGGAAATGTAATAAAGATCCAGGATAAATTGAGGTGAAATGTAATAAAGATCCAGGATAGGCTGAGGGGGAATGTAATAAAGATCCAGGATAGGCTGAGGGGGAATGTAATAATGATCCAGGATAGGCTGAGGGGGAATGTAATAAAGATCCAGGATAGGCTGAGGGGAAAGTAATAACGAGCAGGATAGGCTGAGGGGAAATGAAATAAAGATCCAGGATAGGCTGAGGGGAAATGAAATAAAGATCCAGGATAGGCTGAGGTGAAATGTAATAAAGATCCAGGATAGGCTGAGAGGGAATGTAATAAAGATCCAGGATAGGCTGAGGGGGAATGAAATAAAGATCCAGGATAGGCTGAGGGGGAATGCAATAAAGATCCAGGATAGGCTGAGGGGGAATGTAATAAATATCCAGGATAGGCTGAGGGGAAATGTAATAAAGATCCAGGATAGGCTGAGGGAAAAGTAACAACGAGCAGGATAGGCTTGAGGGTAAATGTAATAAAGATCCAGGATAAGTTGAGGTGAAATGTAATAAAGATCCAGGATAGGCTGAGGGGGAATGTAATAAAGATCCAGGATAGGCTGAGGGGGAATGTAATAAAGATCCAGGATAGGCTGAGGGGGAATGTAATAAAGATCCAGGATAGGCTGAGGGGAATGTAATAAAGATCCAGGATAGGCTGTGGGAAAAGTAACAACGAGCAGGATAGGCTTGAGGGTAAATGTAATAAAGATCCAGGATAAGTTGAGGTGAAATGTAATAAAGATCCAGGATAGGCTGAGGGGGAATGTAATAAAGATCCAGGATAGGCTGAGGGGGAATGTAATAAAGATCCAGGATAGGCTGAGGGGGAATGTAATAAAGATCCAGGATAAGCTGAGGGAAAAGTAATAACGAGCAGGATAGGCTTGAGGGTAAATGAAATAAATGTTAAGGATAGGCTGAGGGGAAATGTAATAAAGATCCAGGATAAGTTGAGGTGAAATGTAATAAAGATCCAGGATAGGCTGAGGGGAAATGTAATAAAGATCCAGGATAGGCTGAGGGAAAAGTAATAACGAGCAGGATAGGCTTGAGGGTAAATAAAATAAAGATCCAGGATAGGCTGAGGGGAAATGAAATAAACATCCAGGATAGGCTGAGGGAAAAGTAATCACGAGCAGGATAGGCTCGAGGGTAAATGAAATAAAGATCCAGGATAGGCTGACGGGAAATGTAATAAAGATCCAGGATAAATTGAGGTGAAATGTAATAAAGATCCAGGATAGGCGGAGGGGGAATGTAATAAAGATCCAGGATAGGCTGAGGGGGAATGTAATAAAGATCCAGGATAGGCTGAGGGGGAATGTAATAAAGATCCAGGATAGGCTGAGGGGAAAGTAAAAATGAGCAGGAGAGGCTGAGGGGAAATGAAATAAAGATCCAGGATAGGCTGAGGGGAAATGAAATAAAGATCCAGGATAGGCTGAGGGGAAATGTAATAAAGCTCCAGGATAGTCTGAGAGGGAATGTAATAAAGATCCAGGATAAGTTGAGGTGAAATGTAATAAAGATGTAGGAAAGGCTGAGGGGAAATGAAATAAAGATCCAGGATAGGCTGAGGGGGAATGCAATAAAGATCCAGGATAGGCTGAGGGGGAATGTAATAAAGATCCAGGATAGGCTGAGGGGAAATGTAATAAAGATCCAGGATAGGCTGAGGGAAAAGTAACAACGAGCAGGATAGGCTTGAGGGTAAATGTAATAAAGATCCAGGATAAGTTGAGGTGAAATGTAATAAAGATCCAGGATAGGCTGAGGGGGAATGTAATAAAGATCCAGGATAGGCTGAGGGGGAATGTAATAAAGATCCAGGATAGGCTGAGGGGGAATGTAATAAAGATCCAGGATAGGCTGAGGGGGAATGTAATAAAGATCCAGGATAGGCTGAGGGAAAAGTAATAACGAGCACGATAGGCTTGAGGGTAAATGAAATAAATGTTAAGGATAGGCTGAGGGGAAATATAATAAAGATCCAGGATAGGCTGAGGTGAAATGTAATAAAGATCCAGGATAGGCTGAGGGGAAATGAAGTAAAGATCCAGGATAGGCTGAGGGGGAATGTAATAAAGATCCAGGATAGTCTGAGGGGGAATGTAATAAAGATCCAGGATAAGTTGAGGTGAAATGTAATAAAGATCCAGGATAGGCTGAGGGGGATTGTAATAAAGATCCAGGATAGGCTGAGGGGGAATGTAATAAAGATCCAGGATAGGCTGAGGGGGAATGTAATAAAGATCCAGGATAGGCTGAGGGGGAATGTAATAAAGATCCAGGATAGGCTGAGGGGGAATGTAATAAAGATCCAGGATAAGTTGAGGTGAAATGTAATAAAGATCCAGGATAGGCTGAGGGGAAATGAAATAAAGATCCAGGATAGGCTGAGGGCAAATGAAATAAAGATCCAGGATAGGCTGAGGGGGAATGTAATAAAGATCCAGGATAGGCTGAGGGAAAAGTAATGACGAGCAGGATAGGCTTGAAGGTAAATGAAATAAAGATCCAGGATAGGCTGACGGGAAATGAAATAAAGATCCAGGATAGGCTGAGGGGGAATGAAATAAACATCCAGGATAGGCTGAGGGAAAAGTAATAACGAGCAGGATAGGCTTGAGGGTAAATGAAATAAAGATCCAGGATCGGCTGAGGGGAAATGAAATAAAGATCCAGGATAGGCTGAGGGGGAAAGAAATAAAGATCGAGGATAGGCTGACGGGAAATGAAATAAAGATCCAGGATAGGCTGAGGGTAAATGAAAGAAAGATCGAGGAGAGGCTGAGGGGAAGTGAAATAAAGATCCAGGATAGGCTGACGGGAAATGAAATAAAGATCCAGGATAGGCTTAGGGGAAATGTAACAAAGATCCAGTTTAGGCTGAGGGGGAATGTAACAAAGATCCAGGATAGGCTGAGGGGAAATGTAACAAAGATCCAGGTTCGGCTGAGGGGAAATGTAACAAAGATCCAGGATAGGCTGAGGGGAAATGTAACAAAGATCCAGGATAGGCTGAGGGGAAATGTAACAAAGATCCAGGTTAGGCTGAGGGGGAATGTAATAAAGATCCAGGATAGGCTGAGGGGAAATGTAACAAAGATCCAGGATAGGCTGAGGGGGGATGTAATAAAGATCCAGGATAGGCTGAGGGAAAATGAAATAAAGATCCAGTATAGGCTGAGGGGGAATGTAATAAAGATCCAGGTTAGGCTGAGGGGAAATGTAATAAAGATCCAGGATAGGCTGAGGGGGAATGTAATAAAGATCCAGCATAGGCTGAGGGGAAATGAAACAAAGATCCAGGATAGGCTGAGGGGGAATGTAATAAAGGTCCAGGATAGGCTGAGGGAAATGTAATAAAGATCCAGGATAGGCTGAGGGGGAATGTAATAAAGATCCAGGATAGGCTGAGGGGGAATGTAATAAAGATCAAGGATAGGCAGATGGGGAATGTAATAAAGATCCAGGATAAGTTGAGGGGGAATGGAAGAAAGATCCAGGATAGGCTGAGGGGGAATGCAATAAAGATGCAGGATAGGCTGAGGGGAAATGAAATAAAGATCCAGGATAGGCTGAGGGGGATTGTAATAAAGATCCAGGATAGGCTGAGGGGGAATGTAATAAAGATGCAGGATAGGCTGAGGGAAATCTAATAAAGATCCAGGATAGGCTGAGGGGAAATGAAATAAAGATCCAGGATAGGCTGAGGGGAAATGTAATAAACATCCAGGATAGGCTGTGGGGAAATGTAACAAAGATCCAGGATAGACTGAGGGGAAATGTAATAAAGATCCAGGATAGGCTGAGGGGAAATGTAACAAAGATCCAGGATAGGCTGAGGGGAAATGTAATAAAGATCCAAGATAAGTTGAGGTGAAATGTAATAAAGATCCAGGATAGGCTGAGGGGGAATGTAATAAAGATCCAGGATAGGCTGAGGGGGAATGTAATAAAGATCCAGGATAAGTTGAGGTGAAATGTAATAAAGATCCAGGATAGGCTGAGGGGAAATGAAATAAAGATCCAGGATAGGCTGAGAGGGAATGTAATAAAGATCCAGGATCGTCTGAGGGGGAATTTAATAAAGATCCAGGATAGGCTGAGGGGAAATATTATAAAGATCCAGGATAGGCTGAGGGAAAAGTAACAAAGAGGAGGATAGGCTTGAGGGTAAATGTAATAAAGATCCAGGATAAGTTGAGGTGAAATGTAATAAAGATCCAGGATAGGCTGAGGGGGAATGTAATAAAGATCCAGGATAGGCTGAGGGGGAATGTAATAAAGATCCAGGATAGGCTGAGGGGGAATGTAATAAAGATCCAGGATAGGCTGAGGGGGAATGTAATAAAGATCCAGGATAGGCTGAGGGGGAATGTAATAAAGATCCAGGATAGGCTGAGGGGGAATGTAATAAAGATCCGGGATAAGTTGAGGTGAAATGTAATAAAGATCCAAGATAGGCTGAGGGGAAATGAAATAAAGATCCAGGATAGGCTGAGGGGAAATGAAATAAAGATCCAGGATAGGCTGAGGGGGAATGTAATAAAGATCCAGGATAGGCTGAGGGAAAAGTAATAACGAGCAGGATAGGCTTGAAGGTAAATGAAATAAAGATCCAGGATAGGCTGACGGGAAATGAAATAAAGATCCAGGATAGGCTGAGGGGGAATGAAATAAACATCCAGGATAGGCTGAGGGAAAAGAAATAACGAGCAGGATAGGCTTGAGGGTAAATGAAATAAAGATCCAGGATAGGCTGAGGGGAAATGAAATAAAGATCCAGGATAGGCTGAGGGGGAAAGAAATAAAGATCCAGGATAGGCTCAGGGTAAATGAAATAAAGATCCAGGAGAGGCTGAGGGGAAATGAAATAAAGATCCAGGACAGGCTGACGGGAAATGAAATAAAGATCCAGGATAGGCTGAGGGGAAATGTAACAAAGATCCAGGTTAGTCTGAGGGGGAATGTAACAAAGATCCAGGATAGTCTGAGGGGAAATGTAACAAAGATCCAGGTTAGGCTGAGGGGAAATGTAACAAAGATCCAGGATAGGCTAAGGGGAAATGTAACAAAGATCCAGGATAGGCTGAGGCGAAATGTAACAAAGATCCAGGTTAGGCTGAGGGGGAATGTAATAAAGATCCAGCATAGGCTGAGGGGGAATGTAACAAAGATCCAGGATAGGCTGAGGGGAAATGTAATAAAGATCCAGGATAGGCTGAGGGGAAATGTAACAAAGATCCAGGATAGGCTGAGGCGAAATGTAATAAAGATCCAGGATAGGCTGAGGGGGAATGTAATAAAGATCCAGGATAGGCTGAGGGGAAATGTAACAAAGATCCAGGATAGGCTGAGGGGGGATGTAATAAAGATCCAGGATAGGCTGAGGGGAAATGAAATAAAGATCCAGGATAGGCTGAGGGGGAATGTAATAAAGATCCAGGTTAGGCTGAGGGGAAATGTAATAAAGATCCAGGATAGGCTGAGGGGGAATGTAATAAAGATCCAGGATAGGCTGAGGGGAAATGAAACAAAGATCCAGGATAGGCTGAGGGGGAATGTAATAAAGGTCCAGGATAGGCTGAGGGAAATGTAATAAAGATCCAGGATAGGCTGAGGGGGAATGTAATAAAGACCCAGGATAGGCTGAGGGGGAATGTAATAAAGATCAAGGATAGGCAGATGGGGAATGTAATAAAGATCCAGGATAAGTTGAGGGGAATGGAAGAAAGATCCAGGATAGGCTGAGGGGAAATGAAATCAAGATCCAGGATAGGCTGAGGGGGATTGTAATAAAGATCCAGGATAGGCTGAGGGGGAATGTAATAAAGATGCAGGATAGGCTGAGGGAAATCTAATAAAGATCCAGGATAGGCTGAGGGGAAATGAAATAAAGATCCAGGATAGGCTGAGGGGAAATATAATAAACATCCAGGATAGGCTGTGGGGAAATGTAACAAAGATCCAGGATAGACTGAGGGGAAATGTAATAAAGATCCAGGATAGGCTGAGGGGAAATGTAACAAAGATCCAGGATAGGCTGAGGGGAAATGTAGGAAAGATCCAAGATAAGTTGAGGTGAAATGTAATAAAGATCCAGGATAGGCTGAGGGGGAATGTAATAAAGATCCAGGATAGGCTGAGGGGGAATGTAATAAAGATCCAGGATAAGTTGAGGTGAAATGTAATAAAGATCCAGGATAGGCTGAGGGGAAATGAAATAAAGATCCAGGATAGGCTGAGGGGGAATGTAATAAAGATCCAGGATAGTCTGAGGGGGAATGTAATAAAGATCCAGGATAGGCTGAGGGGAAATGTAATAAAGATCCAGGATAGGCTGAGGGAAAAGTAACAAAGAGGAGGATAGGCTTGAGGGTAAATGTAATAAAGATCCAGGATAAGTTGAGGTGAAATATAATAAAGATCCAGGATAGGCTGAGGGGGAATGTAATAAAGATCCAGGATAGGCTGAGGGGGAATGTAATAAAGATCCAGGATAGGCTGAGGGGGAATGTAATAAAGATCCAGGATAGGCTGAGGGGAAATGTAATAAAGATCCAGGATAGGCTGAGGGGGAATGTAATAAAGATCCAGGATAGGCTGTGGGGGAATGTAATAAAGATCCAGGATAAGTTGAGGTGAAATGTAATAAAGATCCAAGATAGGCTGAGGGGAAATGAAATAAAGATCCATGATAGGCTGAGGGGAAATGAAATAAAGATCCAGGATAGGCTGAGGGGGAATGTAATAAACATCCAGGATAGGCTGAGGGAAAAGTAATAACGAGCAGGATCGGCTTGAAAGTAAATGAAATAAAGATCCAGGATAGGCTGAGGGGAAATGAAATAAAGATCCAGGATAGGCTGAGGGGGAAAGAAATAAAGATCCAGGATAGGCTCAGGGTAAATGAAATAAAGATCCAGGAGAGGCTGAGGGGAAATGAAATAAAGATCCAGGATAGGCTGACGGGAAATGAAATAAAGATCCAGGATAGGCTGAGGGGAAATGTAACAAAGATTCAGGTTAGTCTGAGGGGGAATGTAACAAAGATCCAGGATAGGCTGAGGGGAAATGTAACAAAGATCCAGGTTAGGCTGAGGGGAAATGTAACAAAGATCCAGGATAGGCTGAGGGGAAATGTAACAAAGATCCAGGATAGGCTGAGGGGAAATGTAACAAAGATCCAGGATAGGCTGAGGCGAAATGTAACAAAGATCCAGGTTAGGCTGAGGGGGAATGTAATAAAGATCCAGGATAGGCTGAGGGGGAATGTAACAAAGATCCAGGATAGGCTGAGGGGAAATGTAATAAAGATCCAGGATAGGCTGAGGGGAAATGTAACAAAGATCCAGGGTAGGCTGAGGCGAAATGTAATAAAGATCCAGGATAGGCTGAGGGGGAATGTAACAAAGATCCAGGTTAGGCTGAGGGGAAATGTAACAAAGATCCAGGATAGGCTGAGGGGAAATGTAACAAAGATCCAGGATAGGCTGAGGCGAAATGTAACAAAGATCCAGGTTAGGCTGAGGGGGAATGTAATAAAGATCCAGCATAGGCTGAGGGGGAATGTAACAAAGATCCAGGATAGGCTGAGGGGAAATGTAATAAAGATCCAGGATGGGCTGAGGGGAAATGTAACAAAGATCCAGGATAGGCTGAGGCGAAATGTAATAAAGATCCAGGATAGGCTGAGGGGGAATGTAATAAAGATCCAGGATAGGCTGAGGGGAAATGTAACAAAGATCCAGGATAGGCTGAGGGGGGATGTAATAAAGATCCAGGATAGGCTGAGGGGAAATGAAATAAAGATCCAGGATAGGCTGAGGGGGAATGTAATAAAGATCCAGGTTAGGCTGAGGGGAAATGTAATAAAGATCCAGGATAGGCTGAGGGGGAATGTAATAAAGATCCAGGATAGGCTGAGGGGAAATGAAACAAAGATCCAGGATAGGCTGAGGGGGAATGTAATAAAGGTCCAGGATAGGCTGAGGGAAATGTAATAAAGATCCAGGATAGGCTGAGGGGGAATGTAATAAAGATCCAGGATAGGCTGAGGGGGAATGTAATAAAGATCAAGGATAGGCAGATGGGGAATGTAATAAAGATCCAGGATAGGCTGAGGGGGAATGTAATAAAGATGCAGGATAGGCTGAGGGAAATCTAATAAAGATCCAGTATAGGCTGAGGGGAAATGAAATAAAGATCCAGGATAGGCTGAGGGGAAATATAATAAACATCCAGGATAGGCTGTGGGGAAATGTAACAAAGATCCAGGATAGACTGAGGGGAAATGTAATAAAGATCCAGGATAGGCTGAGGGGAAATGTAACAAAGATCCAGGATAGGCTGAGGGGAAATGTAATAAAGATCCAAGATAAGTTGAGGTGAAATGTAATAAAGATCCAGGATAGGCTGAGGGGGAATGTAATAAAGATCCAGGATAGGCTGAGGGGGAATGTGATAAAGATCCAGGATAAGTTGAGGTGAAATGTAATAAAGATCCAGGATAGGCTGAGGGGAAATGAAATAAAGATCCAGGATAGGCTGAGGGGGAATGTAATAAAGATCCAGGATAGTCTGAGGGGGAATGTAATAAAGATCCAGGATAGGCTGAGGGGAAATGTAACAAAGATCCAGGTTAGTCTGAGGGGGAATGTAAAAAAGATCCAGGATAGGCTGAGGGGAAATGTAACAAAGATCCAGGTTAGGCTGAGGGGAAATGTAACAAAGATCCAGGATAGGCTGAGGGGAAATGTAACAAAGATCCAGGATAGGCTGAGGGGAAATGTAACAAAGATCCAGGATAGGCTGAGGCGAAATGTAACAAAGATCCAGGTTAGGCTGAGGGGGAATGTAATAAAGATCCAGGATAGGCTGAGGGGGAATGTAACAAAGATCCAGGATAGGCTGAGGGGAAATGTAATAAAGATCCAGGATAGGCTGAGGGGAAATGTAACAAAGATCCAGGGTAGGCTGAGGCGAAATGTAATAAAGATCCAGGATAGGCTGAGGGGGAATGTAATAAAAGATCCAGGTTAGGCTGAGGGGAAATGTAACAAAGATCCAGGATAGGCTGAGGGGAAATGTAACAAAGATCCAGGATAGGCTGAGGCGAAATGTAACAAAGATCCAGGTTAGGCTGAGGGGGAATGTAATAAAGATCCAGCATAGGCTGAGGGGGAATGTAACAAAGATCCAGGATAGGCTGAGGGGAAATGTAATAAAGATCCAGGATAGGCTGAGGGGAAATGTAACAAAGATCCAGGATAGGCTGAGGCGAAATGTAATAAAGATCCAGGATAGGCTGAGGGGGAATGTAATAAAGATCCAGGATAGGCTGAGGGGAAATGTAACAAAGATCCAGGATAGGCTGAGGGGGGATGTAATAAAGATCCAGGATAGGCTGAGGGGAAATGAAATAAAGATCCAGGATAGGCTGAGGGGGAATGTAATAAAGATCCAGGTTAGGCTGAGGGGAAATGTAATAAAGATCCAGGATAGGCTGAGGGGGAATGTAATAAAGATCCAGGATAGGCTGAGGGGAAATGAAACAAAGATCCAGGATAGGCTGAGGGGGAATGTAATAAAGGTCCAGGATAGGCTGAGGGAAATGTAATAAAGATCCAGGATAGGCTGAGGGGGAATGTAATAAAGATCCAGGATAGGCTGAGGGGGAATGTAATAAAGATCAAGGATAGGCAGATGGGGAATGTAATGAAGATCCAGGATAGGCTGAGGGGGAATGTAATAAAGATGCAGGATAGGCTGAGGGAAATCTAATAAAGATCCAGTATAGGCTGAGGGGAAATGAAATAAAGATCCAGGATAGGCTGAGGGGAAATATAATAAACATCCAGGATAGGCTGTGGGGAAATGTAACAAAGATCCAGGATAGACTGAGGGGAAATGTAATAAAGATCCAGGATAGGCTGAGGGGAAATGTAACAAAGATCCAGGATAGGCTGAGGGGAAATGTAATAAAGATCCAAGATAAGTTGAGGTGAAATGTAATAAAGATCCAGGATAGGCTGAGGGGGAATGTAATAAAGATCCAGGATAGGCTGAGGGGGAATGTAATAAAGATCCAGGATAAGTTGAGGTGAAATGTAATAAAGATCCAGGATAGGCTGAGGGGAAATGAAATAAAGATCCAGGATCGGCTGAGGGGGAATGTAATAAAGATCCAGGATAGTCTGAGGGGGAATGTAATAAAGATCCAGGATAGGCTGAGGGGAAATGTCATAAAGATCCAGGATAGGCTGAGGGAAAAGTAACAAAGAGGAGGATAGGCTTGAGGGTAAATGTAATAAAGATCCAGGATAAGTTGAGGTGAAATATAATAAAGATCCAGGATAGGCTGAGGGGGAATGTAATAAAGATCCAGGATAGGCTGAGGGGGAATGTAATAAAGATCCAGGATAGGCTGAGGGGGAATGTAATAAAGATCCAGGATAGGCTGAGGGGAAATGTAATAAAGATCCAGGATAGGCTGAGGGGGAATGTAATAAAGATCCAGGATAGGCTGTGGGGGAATGTAATAAAGATCCAGGATAAGTTGAGGTGAAATGTAATAAAGATCCAAGATAGGCTGAGGGGAAATGAAATAAAGATCCATGATAGGCTGAGGGGAAATGAAATAAAGATCCAGGATAGGCTGAGGGGGAATGTAATCAAGATCCAGGATAGGCTGAGGGAAAAGTAATAACGAGCAGGATAGGCTTGAAGGTAAATGAAATAAAGATCCAGGATAGGCTGACGGGAAATGAAATAAAGATCCAGGATAGGCTGAGGGGGAATGAAATAAACATCCAGGATAGGCTGAGGGAAAAGTAATAACGAGCAGGATCGGCTTGAGGGTAAATGAAATAAAGATCCAGGACAGGCTGAGGGGAAATGAAATAAAGATCCAGGATAGGCTGAGGGGGAAAGAAATAAAGATCCAGGATAGGCTCAGGGTAAATGAAATAAAGATCCAGGAGAGGCTGAGGGGAAATGAAATAAAGATCCAGGATAGGCTGACGGGAAATGAAATAAAGATCCAGGATAGGCTGAGGGGAAATGTAACAAAGATCCAGGTTAGTCTGAGGGGGAATGTAACAAAGATCCAGGATAGGCTGAGGGGAAATGTAACAAAGATCCAGGTTAGGCTGAGGGGAAATGTAACAAAGATCCAGGATAGGCTGAGGGGAAATGTAACAAAGATCCAGGATAGGCTGAGGGGAAATGTAACAAAGATCCAGGATAGGCTGAGGCGAAATGTAACAAAGATCCAGGTTAGGCTGAGGGGGAATGTAATAAAGATCCAGGATAGGCTGAGGGGGAATGTAACAAAGATCCAGGATAGGCTGAGGGGAAATGTAATAAAGATCCAGGATAGGCTGAGGGGAAATGTAACAAAGATCCAGGGTAGGCTGAGGGGAAATGTAATAAAGATCCAGGATAGGCTGAGGGGGAATGTAATAAAGATCCAGGATAGGCTGAGGGGAAATGAAACAAAGATCCAGGATAGGCTGAGGGGGAATGTAACAAAGATCCAGGATAGGCTGAGGGGAAATGTAATAAAGATCCAGGATAGGCTGAGGGGGAATGTAATAAAGATCCAGGATAGGCTGAGGGGGAATGTAATAAAGATCAAGGATAGGCAGATGGGGAATGTAATAAAGATCCAGGATAAGTTGAGGGGAATGGAAGAAAGATCCAGGATAGGCTGAGGGGAAATGAAATAAAGATCCAGGATAGGCTGAGGGGGATTGTAATAAAGATCCAGGATAGGCTGAGGGGGAATGTAATAAAGATGCAGGATAGGCTGAGGGAAATCTAATAAAGATCCAGGATAGGCTGAGGGGAAATGAAATAAAGATCCAGGATAGGCTGAGGGGAAATATAATAAACATCCAGGATAGGCTGTGGGGAAATGTAACAAAGATCCAGGATAGACTGAGGGGAAATGTAATAAAGATCCAGGATAGGCTGAGGGGAAATGAAATAAAGATCCAGGATAGGCTGAGGGGAAATGTAATAAAGATCCAAGATAAGTTGAGGTGAAATGTAATAAAGATCCAGGATAGGCTGAGGGGGAATGTAATAAAGATCCAGGATAGGCTGAGGGGGAATGTAATAAAGATCCAGGATAAGTTGAGGTGAAATGTAATAAAGATCCAGGATAGGCTGAGGGGAAATGAAATAAAGATCCAGGATAGGCTGAGGGGGAATGTAATAAAGATCCAGGATAGTCTGAGGGGGAATGTAATAAAGATCCAGGATAGGCTGAGGGGAAATGTAATAAAGATCCAGGATAGGCTGAGGGAAAAGTAACAAAGAGGAGGATAGGCTTGAGGGTAAATGTAATAAAGATCCAGGAAAAGTTGAGGTGAAATATAATAAAGATCCAGGATAGGCTGAGGGGGAATGTAATAAAGATCCAGGATAGGCTGAGGGGGAATGTAATAAAGATCCAGGATAGGCTGAGGGTAAATGAAATAAAGATCCAGGAGAGGCTGAGGGGAAATGAAATAAAGATCCAGGATAGGCTGACGGGAAATGAAATAAAGATCCAGGATAGGCTGAGGGGAAATGTAACAAAGATCCAGGTTAGTCTGAGGGGGAATGTAACAAAGATCCAGGATAGGCTGAGGGGAAATGTAACAAAGATCCAGGATAGGCTGAGGGGAAATGTAACAAAGATCCAGGTTAGGCTGAGGGGAAATGTAACAAAGATCCAGGATAGGCTGAGGGGAAATGTAACAAAGATCCAGGTTAGGCTGAGGGGAAATGTAACAAAGATCCAGGATAGGCTGAGGGGAAATGTAACAAAGATCCAGGATAGGCTGAGGGGAAATGTAACAAAGATCCAGGATAGGCTGAGGCGAAATGTAACAAAGATCCAGGTTAGGCTGAGGGGGAATGTAATAAAGATCCAGGATAGGCTGAGGGGGAATGTAACAAAGATCCAGGATAGGCTGAGGGGAAATGTAATAAAGATCCAGGATAGGCTGAGGGGAAATGTAACAAAGATCCAGGGTAGGCTGAGGCGAAATGTAATAAAGATCCAGGATAGGCTGAGGGGGAATGTAACAAAGATCCAGGTTAGGCTGAGGGGAAATGTAACAAAGATCCAGGATAGGCTGAGGGGAAATGTAACAAAGATCCAGGATAGGCTGAGGCGAAATGTAACAAAGATCCAGGTTAGGCTGAGGGGGAATGTAATAAAGATCCAGCATAGGCTGAGGGGGAATGTAACAAAGATCCAGGATAGGCTGAGGGGAAATGTAATAAAGATCCAGGATAGGCTGAGGGGAAATGTAACAAAGATCCAGGATAGGCTGAGGCGAAATGTAATAAAGATCCAGGATAGGCTGAGGGGGAATGTAATAAAGATCCAGGATAGGCTGAGGGGAAATGTAACAAAGATCCAGGATAGGCTGAGGGGGGATGTAATAAAGATCCAGGATAGGCTGAGGGGAAATGAAATAAAGATCCAGGATAGGTTGAGGGGGAATGTAATAAAGATCCAGGTTAGGCTGAGGGGAAATGTAATAAAGATCCAGGATAGGCTGAGGGGGAATGTAATAAAGATCCAGGATAGGCTGAGGGGAAATGAAACAAAGATCCAGGATAGGCTGAGGGGGAATGTAATAAAGGTCCAGGATAGGCTGAGGGAAATGTAATAATGATCCAGGATAGGCTGAGGGGGAATGTAATAAAGATCCAGGATAGGCTGAGGGGGAATGTAATAAAGATCAAGGATAGGCAGATGGGGAATGTAATAAAGATCCAGGATAAGTTGAGGGGAATAGAAGAAAGATCCAGGATAGGCTGAGGGGAAATGAAATAAAGATCCAGGATAGGCTGAGGGGGATTGTAATAAAGATCCAGGATAGGCTGAGGGGGAATGTAATAAAGATGCAGGATAGGCTGAGGGAAATCTAATAAAGATCCAGGATAGGCTGAGGGGAAATGAAATAAAGATCCAGGATAGGCTGAGGGGAAATATAATAAACATCCAGGATAGGCTGTGGGGAAATGTAACAAAGATCCAGGATAGACTGAGGGGAAATGTAATAAAGATCCAGGATAGGCTGAGGGGAAATGAAATAAAGATCCAGGATAGGCTGAGGGGAAATGTAATAAAGATCCAAGATAAGTTGAGGTGAAATGTAATAAAGATCCAGGATAGGCTGAGGGGGAATGTAATAAAGATCCAGGATAGGCTGAGGGGGAATGTAATAAAGATCCAGGATAAGTTGAGGTGAAATGTAATAAAGATCCAGGATAGGCTGAGGGGAAATGAAATAAAGATCCAGGATAGGCTGAGGGGGAATGTAATAAAGATCCAGGATAGTCTGAGGGGGAATGTAATAAAGATCCAGGATAGGCTGAGGGGAAATGTAATAAAGATCCAGGATAGGCTGAGGGAAAAGTAACAAAGAGGAGGATAGGCTTGAGGGTAAATGTAATAAAGATCAAGGATAAGTTGAGGTGAAATATAATAAAGATCCAGGATAGGCTGAGGGGGAATGTAATAAAGATCCAGGATAGGCTGAGGGGGAATGTAATAAAGATCCAGGATAGGCTGAGGGGGAATGTAATAAAGATCCAGGAAAGGCTGAGGGGAAATGTAATAAAGATCCAGGATAGGCTGAGGGGGAATGTAATAAAGATCCAGGATAGGCTGTGGGGGAATGTAATAAAGATCCAGGATAAGTTGAGGTGAAATGTAATAAAGATCCAAGATAGGCTGAGGGGAAATGAAATAAAGATCCATGATCGGCTGAGGGGAAATGAAATAAAGATCCAGGATAGGCTGAGGGGGAATGTAATAAAGATCCAGGATAGGCTGAGGGAAAAGTAATAACGAGCAGGATAGGCTTGAAGGTAAATGAAATAAAGATCCAGGATAGGCTGACGGGAAATGAAATAAAGATCCAGGATAGGCTGAGGGGGAATGAAATAAACATCCAGGATAGGCTGAGGGAAAAGTAATAACGAGCAGGATCGGCTTGAGGGTAAATGAAATAAAGATCCAGGATAGGCTGAGGGGAAATGAAATAAAGATCCAGGATAGGCTGAGGGGGAAAGAAATAAAGATCCAGGATAGGCTCAGGGTAAATGAAATAAAGATCCAGGAGAGGCTGAGGGGAAATGAAATAAAGATCCAGGATAGGCTGACGGGAAATGAAATAAAGATCCAGGATAGGCTGAGGGGAAATGTAACAAAGATCCAGGTTAGTCTGAGGGGGAATGTAACAAAGATCCAGGATAGGCTGAGGGGAAATGTAACAAAGATCCAGGTTAGGCTGAGGGGAAATGTAACAAAGATCCAGGATAGGCTGAGGGGAAATGTAACAAAGATCCAGGATAGGCTGAGGGGAAATGTAACAAAGATCCAGGTTAGGCTGAGGGGAAATGTAACAAAGATCCAGGATAGGCTGAGGGGAAATGAAATAAAGATCCAGGATAGGCTGAGGGGGATTGTAATAAAGATCCAGGATAGGCTGAGGGGGAATGTAATAAAGATGCAGGATAGGCTGAGGGAAATCTAATAAAGATCCAGGATAGGCTGAGGGGAAATGAAATAAAGATCCAGGATAGGCTGAGGGGAAATATAATAAACATCCAGGATAGGCTGTGGGGAAATGTAACAAAGATCCAGGATAGACTGAGGGGAAATGTAATAAAGATCCAGGATAGGCTGAGGGGAAATGAAATAAAGATCCAGGATAGGCTGAGGGGAAATGTAATAAAGATCCAAGATAAGTTGAGGTGAAATGTAATAAAGATCCAGGATAGGCTGAGGGGGAATGTAATAAAGATCCAGGATAGGCTGAGGGGGAATGTAATAAAGATCCAGGATAAGTTGAGGTGAAATGTAATAAAGATCCAGGATAGGCTGAGGGGAAATGAAATAAAGATCCAGGATAGGCTGAGGGGGAATGTAATAAAGATCCAGGATAGTCTGAGGGGGAATGTAATAAAGATCCAGGATAGGCTGAGGGGAAATGTAATAAAGATCCAGGATAGGCTGAGGGAAAAGTAACAAAGAGGAGGATAGGCTTGAGGGTAAATGTAATAAAGATCCAGGAAAAGTTGAGGTGAAATATAATAAAGATCCAGGATAGGCTGAGGGGGAATGTAATAAAGACCCAGGATAGGCTGAGGGGGAATGTAATAAAGATCCAGGATAGGCTGAGGGTAAATGAAATAAAGATCCAGGAGAGGCTGAGGGGAAATGAAATAAAGATCCAGGATAGGCTGACGGGAAATGAAATAAAGATCCAGGATAGGCTGAGGGGAAATGTAACAAAGATCCAGGTTAGTCTGAGGGGGAATGTAACAAAGATCCAGGATAGGCTGAGGGGAAATGTAACAAAGATCCAGGATAGGCTGAGGGGAAATGTAACAAAGATCCAGGTTAGGCTGAGGGGAAATGTAACAAAGATCCAGGATAGGCTGAGGGGAAATGTAACAAAGATCCAGGTTAGGCTGAGGGGAAATGTAACAAAGATCCAGGATAGGCTGAGGGGAAATGTAACAAAGATCCAGGATAGGCTGAGGGGAAATGTAACAAAGATCCAGG
Source organism: Heterodontus francisci (assembly GCF_036365525.1). Classification (NCBI taxonomy): domain Eukaryota; kingdom Metazoa; phylum Chordata; class Chondrichthyes; order Heterodontiformes; family Heterodontidae; genus Heterodontus; species Heterodontus francisci. Next base: position 206,512,234 of record NC_090373.1, on the reverse strand, counting down.
ATAGGCTGAGGCGAAATGTAACAAAGATCCAGGTTAGGCTGAGGGGGAATGTAATAAAGATCCAGGATAGGCTGAGGGGGAATGTAACAAAGATCCAGGATAGGCTGAGGGGAAATGTAATAAAGATCCAGGATAGGCTGAGGGGAAATGTAACAAAGATCCAGGGTAGGCTGAGGCGAAATGTAATAAAGATCCAGGATAGGCTGAGGGGGAATGTAACAAAGATCCAGGTTAGGCTGAGGGGAAATGTAACAAAGATCCAGGATAGGCTGAGGGGAAATGTAACAAAGATCCAGGATAGGCTGAGGCGAAATGTAACAAAGATCCAGGTTAGGCTGAGGGGGAATGTAATAAAGATCCAGCATAGGCTGAGGGGGAATGTAACAAAGATCCAGGATAGGCTGAGGGGAAATGTAATAAAGATCCAGGATAGGCTGAGGGGAAATGTAACAAAGATCCAGGATAGGCTGAGGCGAAATGTAATAAAGATCCAGGAGAGGCTGAGGGGGAATGTAATAAAGATCCAGGATAGGCTGAGGGGAAATGTAACAAAGATCCAGGATAGGCTGAGGGGGGATGTAATAAAGATCCAGGATAGGCTGAGGGGAAATGAAATAAAGATCCAGGATAGGTTGAGGGGGAATGTAATAAAGATCCAGGTTAGGCTGAGGGGAAATGTAATAAAGATCCAGGATAGGCTGAGGGGGAATGTAATAAAGATCCAGGATAGGCTGAGGGGAAATGAAACAAAGATCCAGGATAGGCTGAGGGGGAATGTAATAAAGGTCCAGGATAGGCTGAGGGAAATGTAATAAAGATCCAGGATAGGCTGAGGGGGAATGTAATAAAGATCCAGGATAGGCTGAGGGGGAATGTAATAAAGATCAAGGATAGGCAGATGGGGAATGTAATAAAGATCCAGGATAAGTTGAGGGGAATAGAAGAAAGATCCAGGATAGGCTGAGGGGAAATGAAATAAAGATCCAGGATAGGCTGAGGGGGATTGTAATAAAGATCCAGGATAGGCTGAGGGGGAATGTAATAAAGATGCAGGATAGGCTGAGGGAAATCTAATAAAGATCCAGGATAGGCTGAGGGGAAATGAAATAAAGATCCAGGATAGGCTGAGGGGAAATATAATAAACATCCAGGATAGGCTGTGGGGAAATGTAACAAAGATCCAGGATAGACTGAGGGGAAATGTAATAAAGATCCAGGATAGGCTGAGGGGAAATGAAATAAAGATCCAGGATAGGCTGAGGGGAAATGTAATAAAGATCCAAGATAAGTTGAGGTGAAATGTAATAAAGATCCAGGATAGGCTGAGGGGGAATGTAATAAAGATCCAGGATAGGCTGAGGGGGAATGTAATAAAGATCCAGGATAAGTTGAGGTGAAATGTAATAAAGATCCAGGATAGGCTGAGGGGAAATGAAATAAAGATCCAGGATAGGCTGAGGGGGAATGTAATAAAGATCCAGGATAGTCTGAGGGGGAATGTAATAAAGATCCAGGATAGGCTGAGGGGAAATGTAATAAAGATCCAGGATAGGCTGAGGGAAAAGTAACAAAGAGGAGGATAGGCTTGAGGGTAAATGTAATAAAGATCCAGGATAAGTTGAGGTGAAATATAATAAAGATCCAGGATAGGCTGAGGGGGAATGTAATAAAGATCCAGGATAGGCTGAGGGGGAATGTAATAAAGATCCAGGATAGGCTGAGGGGGAATGTAATAAAGATCCAGGAAAGGCTGAGGGGAAATGTAATAAAGATCCAGGATAGGCTGAGGGGGAATGTAATAAAGATCCAGGATAGGCTGTGGGGGAATGTAATAAAGATCCAGGATAAGTTGAGGTGAAATGTAATAAAGATCCAAGATAGGCTGAGGGGAAATGAAATAAAGATCCATGATCGGCTGAGGGGAAATGAAATAAAGATCCAGGATAGGCTGAGGGGGAATGTAATAAAGATCCAGGATAGGCTGAGGGAAAAGTAATAACGAGCAGGATAGGCTTGAAGGTAAATGAAATAAAGATCCAGGATAGGCTGACGGGAAATGAAATAAAGATCCAGGATAGGCTGAGGGGGAATGAAATAAACATCCAGGATAGGCTGAGGGAAAAGTAATAACGAGCAGGATCGGCTTGAGGGTAAATGAAATAAAGATCCAGGATAGGCTGAGGGGAAATGAAATAAAGATCCAGGATAGGCTGAGGGGGAAAGAAATAAAGATCCAGGATAGGCTCAGGGTAAATGAAATAAAGATCCAGGAGAGGCTGAGGGGAAATGAAATAAAGATCCAGGATAGGCTGACGGGAAATGAAATAAAGATCCAGGATAGGCTGAGGGGAAATGTAACAAAGATCCAGGTTAGTCTGAGGGGGAATGTAACAAAGATCCAGGATAGGCTGAGGGGAAATGTAACAAAGATCCAGGTTAGGCTGAGGGGAAATGTAACAAAGATCCAGGATAGGCTGAGGGGAAATGTAACAAAGATCCAGGATAGGCTGAGGGGAAATGTAACAAAGATCCAGGATAGGCTGAGGCGAAATGTAACAAAGATCCAGGTTAGGCTGAGGGGGAATGTAATAAAGATCCAGGATAGGCTGAGGGGGAATGTAACAAAGATCCAGGATAGGCTGAGGGGAAATGTAATAAAGATCCAGGATAGGCTGAGGGGAAATGTAACAAAGATCCAGGGTAGGCTGAGGCGAAATGTAATAAAGATCCAGGATAGGCTGAGGGGGAATGTAATAAAGATCCAGGATAGGCTGAGGGGAAATGAAATAAAGATCCAGGATAGTCTGAGGGGGAATGTAATAAAGATCCAGGTTAGGCTGAGGGGAAATGTAATAAAGATCCAGGATAGGCTGAGGGGGAATGTAATAAAGATCCAGGGTAGGCTGAGGGGAAATGAAACAAAGATCCAGGATAGGCTGAGGGGGAATGTAATAATGATCCAGGATAGGCTGAGGGAAATGTAATAAAGATCCAGGATAGGCTGAGGGGGAATGGAAGAAAGATCCAGGATAGGCTGAGGGTAAATGTAATAAAGATCCAGGATAGGCTGAGGGGAAATGAAATAAAGATCCAGGATAGGCTGAGGGGGAATGTAATAAAGATCCAGGATAGGCTGAGGGGGAATGTAATAAAGATCCAGGATAGGCTGAGGTTGAATGTAATAAAGATCCAGGATAGGCTGAGGGAAAAGTAATAACGAGCAGGATAGGCTTGAGGGTAAATGAAATAAAGATCCAGGATAGCCTGACGGGAAATGTAATAAAGATCCAGGATAGGCTGAGGGGGAATGTAATAAAGATCCAGGATAGGCTGAGGGGGAATGTAATAAAGATCCAGGATAGGCTGAGGGGGAATGTAATAAAGATCCAGGATAGGCTGAGGGGGAATGTAATAAAGATCCAGGATAGGCTGAGGGGGAATGTAATAAAGATCCAGGATAGGCTGAGGGAAAAGTAATAACGAGCAGGATAGGCTTGAGGGTAAATGAAATAAATGTTAAGGATAGGCTGAGGGGAAATGTAATAAAGATCCAGGATAGGCTGAGGGGAAATGTAATAAAGATCCAGGATAGGCTGAGGGAAAAGTAATAACGAGCAGGATAGGCTTGAGGGTAAATAAAATAAAGATCCAGGATAGGCTGAGGGGAAATGAAATAAACATCCAGGATAGGCTGAGGGAAAAGTAATCACGAGCATGATAGGCTCGAGGGTAAATGAAATAAAGATCCAGGATAGGCTGACGGGAAATGTAATAAAGATCCAGGATAAATTGAGGTGAAATGTAATAAAGATCCAGGATAGGCTGAGGGGGAATGTAATAATGATCCAGGATAGGCTGAGGGGGAATGTAATAAAGATCCAGGATAGGCTGAGGGGGAATGTAATAAAGATCCAGGATAGGCTGAGGGGGAATGAAATAAACATCCAGGATAGGCTGAGGGAAAAGTAATAACGAGCAGGATCGGCTTGAGGGTAAATGAAATAAAGATCCAGGATAGGCTGAGGGGAAATGAAATAAAGATCCAGGATAGGCTGAGGGGGAAAGAAATAAAGATCCAGGATAGGCTCAGGGTAAATGAAATAAAGATCCAGGAGAGGCTGAGGGGAAATGAAATAAAGATCCAGGATAGGCTGACGGGAAATGAAATAACGATCCAGGATAGGCTGAGGGGAAATGTAACAAAGATCCAGGTTAGTCTGAGGGGGAATGTAACAAAGATCCAGGATAGGCTGAGGGGAAATGTAACAAAGATCCAGGTTAGGCTGAGGGGAAATGTAACAAAGATCCAGGATAGGCTGAGGGGAAATGTAACAAAGATCCAGGATAGGCTGAGGGGAAATGTAACAAAGATCCAGGATAGGCTGAGGCGAAATGTAACAAAGATCCAGGTTAGGCTGAGGGGGAATGTAATAAAGATCCAGGATAGGCTGAGGGGGAATGTAACAAAGATCCAGGATAGGCTGAGGGGAAATGTAATAAAGATCCAGGATAGGCTGAGGGGAAATGTAACAAAGATCCAGGGTAGGCTGAGGCGAAATGTAATAAAGATCCAGGATAGGCTGAGGGGGAATGTAATAAAGATCCAGGATAGGCTGAGGGGAAATGAAATAAAGATCCAGGATAGTCTGAGGGGGAATGTAATAAAGATCCAGGTTAGGCTGAGGGGAAATGTAATAAAGATCCAGGATAGGCTGAGGGGGAATGTAATAAAGATCCAGGGTAGGCTGAGGGGAAATGAAACAAAGATCCAGGATAGGCTGAGGGGGAATGTAATAATGATCCAGGATAGGCTGAGGGAAATGTAATAAAGATCCAGGATAGGCTGAGGTTGAATGTAATAAAGATCCAGGATAGGCTGAGGGAAAAGTAATAACGAGCAGGATAGGCTTGAGGGTAAATGAAATAAAGATCCAGGATAGCCTGACGGGAAATGTAATAAAGATCCAGGATAGGCTGAGGGGGAATGTAATAAAGATCCAGGATAGGCTGAGGGGGAATGTAATAAAGATCCAGGATAGGCTGAGGGGGAATGTAATAAAGATCCAGGATAGGCTGAGGGGGAATGTAATAAAGATCCAGGATAGGCTGAGGGGGAATGTAATAAAGATCCAGGATAGGCTGAGGGAAAAGTAATAACGAGCAGGATAGGCTTGAGGGTAAATGAAATAAATGTTAAGGATAGGCTGAGGGGAAATGTAATAAAGATCCAGGATAGGCTGAGGGGAAATGTAATAAAGATCCAGGATAGGCTGAGGGAAAAGTAATAACGAGCAGGATAGGCTTGAGGGTAAATAAAATAAAGATCCAGGATAGGCTGAGGGGAAATGAAATAAACATCCAGGATAGGCTGAGGGAAAAGTAATCACGAGCATGATAGGCTCGAGGGTAAATGAAATAAAGATCCAGGATAGGCTGACGGGAAATGTAATAAAGATCCAGGATAAATTGAGATGAAATGTAATAAAGATCCAGGATAGGCTGAGGGGGAATGTAATAATGATCCAGGATAGGCTGAGGGGGAATGTAATAAAGATCCAGGATAGGCTGAGGGGGAATGTAATAAAGATCCAGGATAGGCTGAGGGGAAAGTAATAACGAGCAGGATAGGCTGTGGTTAAATGAAATAAAGATCCAGGATAGGCTGAGGGGAAATGAAATAAAGATCCAGGATAGGCTGAGTGGAAATGTAATAAAGATCCAGGATAGGCTGAGAGGGAATGTAATAAAGATCCAGGATAAGTTGAGGTGAAATGTAATAAAGATCCAGGATAGGCTGAGGGGAAATGAAATAAAGATCCAGGATCGTCTGAGGGGGAATGTAATAAAGATCCAGGATAGTCTGAGGGGGAATGTAATAAAGATCCAGGATAGGCTGAGGGGAAATGTAATAAAGATCCAGGATAGGCTGAGGGAAAAGTAACAAAGAGGAGGATAGGCTTGAGGGTAAATGTAATAAAGATCCAGGATAAGTTGAGGTGAAATATAATAAAGATCCAGGATAGGCTGAGGGGGAATGTAATAAAGATCCAGGATAGGCTGAGGGGGAATGTAATAAAGATCCAGGATAGGCTGAGGGGGAATGTAATAAAGATCCAGGATAGGCTGAGGGGAAATGTAATAAAGATCCAGGATAGGCTGAGGGGGAATGTAATAAAGATCCAGGATAGGCTGTGGGGGAATGTAATAAAGATCCAGGATAAGTTGAGGTGAAATGTAATAAAGATCCAAGATAGGCTGAGGGGAAATGAAATAAAGATCCATGATAGGCTGAGGGGAAATGAAATAAAGATCCAGGATAGGCTGAGGGGGAATGTAATAAAGATCCAGGATAGGCTGAGGGAAAAGTAATAACGAGCAGGATAGGCTTGAAGGTAAATGAAATAAAGATCCAGGATAGGCTGACGGGAAATGAAATAAAGATCCAGGATAGGCTGAGGGGGAATGAAATAAACATCCAGGATAGGCTGAGGGAAAAGTAATAACGAGCAGGATCGGCTTCAGGGTAAATGAAATAAAGATCCAGGACAGGCTGAGGGGAAATGAAATAAAGATCCAGGATAGGCTGAGGGGGAAAGAAATAAAGATCCAGGATAGGCTCAGGGTAAATGAAATAAAGATCCAGGAGAGGCTGAGGGGAAATGAAATAAAGATCCAGGATAGGCTGACGGGAAATGAAATAAAGATCCAGGATAGGCTGAGGGGAAATGTAACAAAGATCCAGGTTAGTCTGAGGGGGAATGTAACAAAGATCCAGGATAGGCTGAGGGGAAATGTAACAAAGATCCAGGTTAGGCTGAGGGGAAATGTAACAAAGATCCAGGATAGGCTGAGGGGAAATGTAACAAAGATCCAGGATAGGCTGAGGGGAAATGTAACAAAGATCCAGGATAGGCTGAGGCGAAATGTAACAAAGATCCAGGTTAGGCTGAGGGGGAATGTAATAAAGATCCAGGATAGGCTGAGGGGGAATGTAACAAAGATCCAGGATAGGCTGAGGGGAAATGTAATAAAGATCCAGGATAGGCTGAGGGGAAATGTAACAAAGATCCAGGGTAGGCTGAGGCGAAATGTAATAAAGATCCAGGATAGGCTGAGGGGGAATGTAACAAAGATCCAGGTTAGTCTGAGGGGAAATGTAACAAAGATCCAGGATAGGCTGAGGGGAAATGTAACAAAGATCCAGGATAGGCTGAGGCGAAATGTAACAAAGATCCAGGTTAGGCTGAGGGGGAATGTAATAAAGATCCAGCATAGGCTGAGGGGGAATGTAACAAAGATCCAGGATAGGCTGAGGGGAAATGTAATAAAGATCCAGGATAGGCTGAGGGGAAATGTAACAAAGATCCAGGATAGGCTGAGGCGAAATGTAATAAAGATCCAGGATAGGCTGAGGGGGAATGTAATAAAGATCCAGGATAGGCTGAGGGGAAATGTAACAAAGATCCAGGATAGGCTGAGGGGGGATGTAATAAAGATCCAGGATAGGCTGAGGGGAAATGAAATAAAGATCCAGGATAGGCTGAGGGGGAATGTAATAAAGATCCAGGTTAGGCTGAGGGGAAATGTAATAAAGATCCAGGATAGGCTGAGGGGGAATGTAATAAAGATCCAGGATAGGCTGAGGGGAAATGAAACAAAGATCCAGGATAGGCTGAGGGGGAATGTAATAAAGGTCCAGGATAGGCTGAGGGAAATGTAATAAAGATCCAGGATAGGCTGAGGGGGAATGTAATAAAGATCCAGGATAGGCTGAGGGGGAATGAAATAAACATCCAGGATAGGCTGAGGGAAAAGTAATAACGAGCAGGATCGGCTTGAGGGTAAATGAAATAAAGATCCAGGATAGGCTGAGGGGAAATGAAATAAAGATCCAGGATAGGCTGAGGGGGAAAGAAATAAAGATCCAGGATAGGCTCAGGGTAAATGAAATAAAGATCCAGGATAGGCTGAGGGGAAATGAAATAAAGATCCAGGATAGTCTGAGGGGGAATGTAATAAAGATCCAGGTTAGGCTGAGGGGAAATGTAATAAAGATCCAGGATAGGCTGAGGGGGAATGTAATAAAGATCCAGGGTAGGCTGAGGGGAAATGAAACAAAGATCCAGGATAGGCTGAGGGGGAATGTAATAATGATCCAGGATAGGCTGAGGGAAATGTAATAAAGATCCAGGATAGGCTGAGGTTGAATGTAATAAAGATCCAGGATAGGCTGAGGGAAAAGTAATAACGAGCAGGATAGGCTTGAGGGTAAATGAAATAAAGATCCAGGATAGCCTGACGGGAAATGTAATAAAGATCCAGGATAGGCTGAGGGGGAATGTAATAAAGATCCAGGATAGGCTGAGGGGGAATGTAATAAAGAACCAGGATAGGCTGAGGGGGAATGTAATAAAGATCCAGGATAGGCTGAGGGGGAATGTAATAAAGATCCAGGATAGGCTGAGGGGGAATGTAATAAAGATCCAGGATAGGCTGAGGGAAAAGTAATAACGAGCAGGATAGGCTTGAGGGTAAATGAAATAAATGTTAAGGATAGGCTGAGGGGAAATGTAATAAAGATCCAGGATAGGCTGAGGGGAAATGTAATAAAGATCCAGGATAGGCTGAGGGAAAAGTAATAACGAGCAGGATAGGCTTGAGGGTAAATAAAATAAAGATCCAGGATAGGCTGAGGGGAAATGAAATAAACATCCAGGATAGGCTGAGGGAAAAGTAATCACGAGCATGATAGGCTCGAGGGTAAATGAAATAAAGATCCAGGATAGGCTGACGGGAAATGTAATAAAGATCCAGGATAAATTGAGATGAAATGTAATAAAGATCCAGGATAGGCTGAGGGGGAATGTAATAATGATCCAGGATAGGCTGAGGGGGAATGTAATAAAGATCCAGGATAGGCTGAGGGGGAATGTAATAAAGATCCAGGATAGGCTGAGGGGAAAGTAATAACGAGCAGGATAGGCTGTGGTTAAATGAAATAAAGATCCAGGATAGGCTGAGGGGAAATGAAATAAAGATCCAGGATAGGCTGAGTGGAAATGTAATAAAGATCCAGGATAGGCTGAGAGGGAATGTAATAAAGATCCAGGATAAGTTGAGGTGAAATGTAATAAAGATCCAGGATAGGCTGAGGGGAAATGAAATAAAGATCCAGGATCGTCTGAGGGGGAATGTAATAAAGATCCAGGATAGTCTGAGGGGGAATGTAATAAAGATCCAGGATAGGCTGAGGGGAAATGTAATAAAGATCCAGGATAGGCTGAGGGAAAAGTAACAAAGAGGAGGATAGGCTTGAGGGTAAATGTAATAAAGATCCAGGATAAGTTGAGGTGAAATATAATAAAGATCCAGGATAGGCTGAGGGGGAATGTAATAAAGATCCAGGATAGGCTGAGGGGGAATGTAATAAAGATCCAGGATAGGCTGAGGGGGAATGTAATAAAGATCCAGGATAGGCTGAGGGGAAATGTAATAAAGATCCAGGATAGGCTGAGGGGGAATGTAATAAAGATCCAGGATAGGCTGTGGGGGAATGTAATAAAGATCCAGGATAAGTTGAGGTGAAATGTAATAAAGATCCAAGATAGGCTGAGGGGAAATGAAATAAAGATCCATGATAGGCTGAGGGGAAATGAAATAAAGATCCAGGATAGGCTGAGGGGGAATGTAATAAAGATCCAGGATAGGCTGAGGGAAAAGTAATAACGAGCAGGATAGGCTTGAAGGTAAATGAAATAAAGATCCAGGATAGGCTGACGGGAAATGAAATAAAGATCCAGGATAGGCTGAGGGGGAATGAAATAAACATCCAGGATAGGCTGAGGGAAAAGTAATAACGAGCAGGATCGGCTTCAGGGTAAATGAAATAAAGATCCAGGACAGGCTGAGGGGAAATGAAATAAAGATCCAGGATAGGCTGAGGGGGAAAGAAATAAAGATCCAGGATAGGCTCAGGGTAAATGAAATAAAGATCCAGGAGAGGCTGAGGGGAAATGAAATAAAGATCCAGGATAGGCTGACGGGAAATGAAATAAAGATCCAGGATAGGCTGAGGGGAAATGTAACAAAGATCCAGGTTAGTCTGAGGGGGAATGTAACAAAGATCCAGGATAGGCTGAGGGGAAATGTAACAAAGATCCAGGTTAGGCTGAGGGGAAATGTAACAAAGATCCAGGATAGGCTGAGGGGAAATGTAACAAAGATCCAGGATAGGCTGAGGGGAAATGTAACAAAGATCCAGGATAGGCTGAGGCGAAATGTAACAAAGATCCAGGTTAGGCTGAGGGGGAATGTAATAAAGATCCAGGATAGGCTGAGGGGGAATGTAACAAAGATCCAGGATAGGCTGAGGGGAAATGTAATAAAGATCCAGGATAGGCTGAGGGGAAATGTAACAAAGATCCAGGGTAGGCTGAGGCGAAATGTAATAAAGATCCAGGATAGGCTGAGGGGGAATGTAACAAAGATCCAGGTTAGTCTGAGGGGAAATGTAACAAAGATCCAGGATAGGCTGAGGGGAAATGTAACAAAGATCCAGGATAGGCTGAGGCGAAATGTAACAAAGATCCAGGTTAGGCTGAGGGGGAATGTAATAAAGATCCAGCATAGGCTGAGGGGGAATGTAACAAAGATCCAGGATAGGCTGAGGGGAAATGTAATAAAGATCCAGGATAGGCTGAGGGGAAATGTAACAAAGATCCAGGATAGGCTGAGGCGAAATGTAATAAAGATCCAGGATAGGCTGAGGGGGAATGTAATAAAGATCCAGGATAGGCTGAGGGGAAATGTAACAAAGATCCAGGATAGGCTGAGGGGGGATGTAATAAAGATCCAGGATAGGCTGAGGGGAAATGAAATAAAGATCCAGGATAGGCTGAGGGGGAATGTAATAAAGATCCAGGTTAGGCTGAGGGGAAATGTAATAAAGATCCAGGATAGGCTGAGGGGGAATGTAATAAAGATCCAGGATAGGCTGAGGGGAAATGAAACAAAGATCCAGGATAGGCTGAGGGGGAATGTAATAAAGGTCCAGGATAGGCTGAGGGAAATGTAATAAAGATCCAGGATAGGCTGAGGGGGAATGTAATAAAGATCCAGGATAGGCTGAGGGGGAATGTAATAAAGATCAAGGATAGGCAGATGGGGAATGTAATAAAGATCCAGGATAAGTTGAGGGGAATGGAAGAAAGATCCAGGATACGCTGAGGGGAAATGAAATAAAGATCCAGGATAGGCTGAGGGGGATTGTAATAAAGATCCAGGATAGGCTGAGGGGGAATGTAATAAAGATGCAGGATAGGCTGAGGGAAATCTAATAAAGATCCAGGATAGGCTGAGGGGAAATGAAATAAAGATCCAGGATAGGCTGAGGGGAAATATAATAAACATCCAGGATAGGCTGTGGGGAAATGTAACAAAGATCCAGGATAGACTGAGGGGAAATGTAATAAAGATCCAGGATAGGCTGAGGGGAAATGAAATAAAGATCCAGGATAGGCTGAGGGGAAATGTAATAAAGATCCAAGATAAGTTGAGGTGAAATGTAATAAAGATCCAGGATAGGCTGAGGGGGAATGTAATAAAGATCCAGGATAGGCTGAGGGGGAATGTAATAAAGATCCAGGATAAGTTGAGGTGAAATGTAATAAAGATCCAGGATAGGCTGAGGGGAAATGAAATAAAGATCCAGGATAGGCTGAGGGGGAATGTAATAAAGATCCAGGATAGTCTGAGGGGGAATGTAATAAAGATCCAGGATAGGCTGAGGGGAAATGTAATAAAGATCCAGGATAGGCTGAGGGAAAAGTAACAAAGAGGAGGATAGGCTTGAGGGTAAATGTAATAAAGATCCAGGATAAGTTGAGGTGAAATATAATAAAGATCCAGGATAGGCTGAGGGGGAATGTAATAAAGATCCAGGATAGGCTGAGGGGGAATGTAATAAAGATCCAGGATAGGCTGAGGGGGAATGTAATAAAGATCCAGGATAGGCTGAGGGGAAATGTAATAAAGATCCAGGATAGGCTGAGGGGGAATGTAATAAAGATCCAGGATAGGCTGTGGGGGAATGTAATAAAGATCCAGGATAAGTTGAGGTGAAATGTAATAAAGATCCAAGATAGGCTGAGGGGAAATGAAATAAAGATCCATGATAGGCTGAGGGGAAATGAAATAAAGATCCAGGATAGGCTGAGGGGGAATGTAATAAAGATCCAGGATAGGCTGAGGGAAAAGTAATAACGAGCAGGATAGGCTTGAAGGTAAATGAAATAAAGATCCAGGATAGGCTGACGGGAAATGAAATAAAGATCCAGGATAGGCTGAGGGGGAATGAAATAAACATCCAGGATAGGCTGAGGGAAAAGTAATAACGAGCAGGATCGGCTTGAGGGTAAATGAAATAAAGATCCAGGATAGGCTGAGGGGAAATGAAATAAAGATCCAGGATAGGCTGAGGGGGAAAGAAATAAAGATCCAGGATAGGCTCAGGGTAAATGAAATAAAGATCCAGGAGAGGCTGAGGGGAAATGAAATAAAGATCCAGGATAGGCTGACGGGAAATGAAATAAAGATCCAGGATAGGCTGAGGGGAAATGTAACAAAGATCCAGGTTAGTCTGAGGGGGAATGTAACAAAGATCCAGGATAGGCTGAGGGGAAATGTAACAAAGATCCAGGTTAGGCTGAGGGGAAATGTAACAAAGATCCAGGATAGGCTGAGGGGAAATGTAACAAAGATCCAGGATAGGCTGAGGGGAAATGTAACAAAGATCCAGGATAGGCTGAGGCGAAATGTAACAAAGATCCAGGTTAGGCTGAGGGGGAATGTAATAAAGATCCAGGATAGGCTGAGGGGGAATGTAACAAAGATCCAGGATAGGCTGAGGGGAAATGTAATAAAGATCCAGGATAGGCTGAGGGGAAATGTAACAAAGATCCAGGGTAGGCTGAGGCGAAATGTAATAAAGATCCAGGATAGGCTGAGGGGGAATGTAATAAAGATCCAGGATAGGCTGAGGGGAAATGAAATAAAGATCCAGGATTGTCTGTGGGGGAATGTAATAAAGATCCAGGGTAGGCTGAGGGGAAATGAAACAAAGATCCAGGATAGGCTGAGGGGGAATGTAATAATGATCCAGGATAGGCTGAGGGAAATGTAATAAAGATCCAGGATAGGCTGAGGGGGAATGTAATAAAGATCCAGGGTAGGCTGAGGGGAAATGAAACAAAGATCCAGGATAGGCTGAGGGGGAATGTAATAATGATCCAGGATAGGCTGAGGGAAATGTAATACAGATCCAGGATAGGCTGAGGGGGAATGGAAGAAGGATCCAGGATAGGCTGAGGGTAAATGTAATAAAGATCCAGGATAGGCTGAGGGGAAATGAAATAAAGATCCAGGATAGGCTGAGGGGGAATGTAATAAAGATCCAGGATAGGCTGAGGGGGAATGTAATAAAGATCCAGGATAGGCTGAGGTTGAATGTAATAAAGATCCAGGATAGGCTGAGGGAAAAGTAATAACGAGCAGGATAGGCTTGAGGGTAAATGAAATAAAGATCCAGGATAGCCTGACGGGAAATGTAATAAAGATCCAGGATAGGCTGAGGGGGAATGTAATAAAGATCCAGGATAGGCTGAGGGGGAATGTAATAAAGATCCAGGATAGGCTGAGGGGGAATGTAATAAAGATCCAGGATAGGCTGAGGGGGAATGTAATAAAGATCCAGGATAGGCTGAGGGGGAATGTAATAAAGATCCAGGATAGGCTGAGGGAAAAGTAATAACGAGCAGGATAGGCTTGAGGGTAAATGAAATAAATGTTAAGGATAGGCTGAGGGGAAATGTAATAAAGATCCAGGATAGGCTGAGGGGAAATGTAATAAAGATCCAGGATAGGCTGAGGGAAAAGTAATAACGAGCAGGATAGGCTTGAGGGTAAATAAAATAAAGATCCAGGATAGGCTGAGGGGAAATGAAATAAACATACAGGATAGGCTGAGGGAAAAGTAATCACGAGCATGATAGGCTCGAGGGTAAATGAAATAAAGATCCAGGATAGGCTGACGGGAAATGTAATAAAGATCCAGGATAAATTGAGGTGAAATGTAATAAAGATCCAGGATAGGCTGAGGGGGAATGTAATAATGATCCAGGATAGGCTGAGGGGGAATGTAATAAAGATCCAGGATAGGCTGAGGGGGAATGTAATAAAGATCCAGGATAGGCTGAGGGGAAAGTAATAACGAGCAGGATAGGCTGTGGTTAAATGAAATAAAGATCCAGGACAGGCTGAGGGGAAATGAAATAAAGATCCAGGATAGGCTGAGTGGAAATGTAATAAAGATCCAGGATAGGCTGAGAGGGAATGTAATAAAGATCCAGGATAAGTTGAGGTGAAATCTAATAAAGATCCAGGATAGGCTGAAGGGAAATGAAATAAAGATCCAGGATAGGCTGAGGGGGAATGCAATAAAGATCCAGGATAGGCTGAGGGGGAATGTAATAAAGATCCAGGATAGGCTGACGGGAAATGTAATAAAGATCCAGGAAAGGCTGAGGGAAAAGTAACAACGAGCAGGATAGGCTTGAGGGGAAATGTAATAAAGATCCAGGATAAGTTGAGGTGAAATGTAATAAAGATCCAGGATAGGCTGAGGGGGAATGTAATAAAGATCCAGGATAGGCTGAGGGGGAATGTAATAAAGATCCAGGATAGGCTGAGGGGGAATGTAATAAAGATCCAGGATAAGCTGAGGGAAAAGTAATAACGAGCAGGATAGGCTTGAGGGTAAATGAAATAAATGTTAAGGATAGGCTGAGGGGAAATGTAATAAAGATCCAGGATAAGTTGAGGTGAAATGTAATAAAGATCCAGGATAGGCTGAGGGGAAATGTAATAAAGATCCAGGATAGGCTGAGGGAAAATTAATAACGAGCAGGATAGGCTTGAGGGTAAATAAAATAAAGATCCAGGATAGGCTGAGGGGAAATGAAATAAACATCCAGGATAGGCTGAGGGAAAAGTAATCACGAGCAGGATAGGCTCGAGGGTAAATGAAATAAAGATCCAGGATAGGCTGACGGGAAATGTAATAAAGATGCAGGATAAATTGAGGTGAAATGTAATAAAGATCCAGGACCGGCGGAGGGGGAATGTAATAAAGATCCAGGATAGGCTGAGGGGGAATGTAATAAAGATCCAGGATAGGCTGAGGGGGAATGTAATAAAGATCCAGGATAGGCTGAGGGGAAAGTAATAACGAGCAGGATAGGCTGAGGGGAAATGAAATAAAGATCCAGGATAGGCTGAGGGGAAATGAAATAAAGATCCAGGATAGGCTGAGGGGAAATGTAATAAAGATCCAGGATAGTCTGAGAGGGAATGTAATAAAGATCCATGATAAGTTGAGGTGAAATGTAATAAAGATCTAGGATAGGCTGAGGGGAAATGAAATAAAGATCCAGGATAGGCTGAGGGGGAATGCAATAAAGATCCAGGATAGGCTGAGGGGGAATGTAATAAAGATCCAGGATAGGCTGAGGGGAAATGTAATAAAGATCCAGGATAGGCTGAGGGAAAAGTAACAACGAGCAGGATAGGCTTGAGGGTAAATGTAATAAAGATCCAGGATAGGCTGAGGGGGAATGTAATAAAGATCCAGGATAGGCTGAGGGGGAATGTAATAAAGATCCAGGATAAGTTGAGGTGAAATGTAATAAAGATCCAAGATAGGCTAAGGGGAAATGTAATAAAGATCCAGGATAGGCTGAGGGGGAATGTAATAAAGATCCAGGATAAGTTGAGGTGAAATGTAATAAAGATCCAAGATAGGCTAAGGGGAAATGAAATAAAGATCCAGGATAGGCTGAGGGGAAATGAAATAAAGATCCAGGATAGGCTGAGGGGGAATGTAATAAAGATCCAGGATAGGCTGAGGGAAAAGTAATAACGAGCAGGATAGGCTTGAAGGTAAACGAAATAAAGATCCAGGATAGGCTGATGGGAAATGAAATAAAGATCCAGGATAGGCTGAGGGGGAATGAAATAAACATCCAGGATAGGCTGAGGGAAAAGTAATAACGAGCAGGATAGGCTTGAGGGTAAATGAAATAAAGATCCGGGATAGGCTGAGGGGAAATGAAATAAAGATCCAGGATAGGCTGAGGGGGAAAGAAATAAAGATCCAGGATAGGCTCTGGGTAAATGAAATAAAGATCCAGGAGAGGCTGAGGGGAAATGAAATAAAGATCCAGGATAGGCTGACGGGAAATGAAATAAAGATCCAGGATAGGCTGAGGGGAAATGTAACAAAGATCCAGGTTAGTCTGAGGGGGAATGTAACAAAGATCCAGGATAGGCTGAGGGGAAATGTAACAAAGATCCAGGTTAGGCTGAGGGGAAATGTAACAAAGATCCAGGATAGGCTGAGGGGAAATGTAACAAAGTTCCAGGATAGGCTGAGGGGAAATGTAACAAAGATCCAGGTTAGGCTGAGGGCAAATGAAATAAAGATCCAGGATAGGCTGAGGGGGAATGTAATAAAGATCCAGGATAGGCTGAGGGGAAATGAAATAAAGATCCAGGATAGTCTGAGGGGGAATGTAATAAAGATCCAGGTTAGGCTGAGGGGAAATGTAATAAAGATCCAGGATAGGCTGAGGGGAAATGAAACAAAGATCCAGGATAGGCTGAGGGGGAATGTAATAAAGATGCAGGATAGGCTGAGGGGAAATGAAACAAAGATCCAGGATAGGCTGAGGGGGAATGTAATAAAGATCCAGGATAGGCTGAGGGAAATGAAATAAAGATCCAGGATAGGCTGAGGGGGAATGGAAGAAAGATCCAGGATAGGCTGAGGGGGAATGTAATAAAGATGCAGGATAGGCTGAGGGGAAATGAAATAAAGATCCAGGATAGGCTGAGAGGGAATGCAATAAAGATCCAGGATAAATTGAGGTGAAATGTAATAAAGATCCAGGATAGTCTGAGAGGGAATGTAATAAAGATCCAGGTTAGGCTGAGGGGAAATGTAATAAAGATCCAGGATAGGCTGAGGGGGAATGTAATAAAGATCCATGATAGGCTGAGGGGAAATGAAACAAAGATCCAGGATAGGCTGAGGGGGAATGTAATAAAGATCCAGGATAGGCTGAGGGAAATGTAATAAAGATCCAGGATAGGCTGAGGGGAATGTAATAAAGATGCAGGATAGGCTGAGGGGAAATGAAATAAAGATCCAGGATAGGCTGAGGGGGAATGTAATAAAGATCCAGGATAGGCTGAGGGGGAATGTAATAAAGATCCAGGATAGGCTGAGGTTGAATGTAATAAAGATCCAGGATAGGCTGAGGGAAAAGTAATATCGAGCAGGATAGGCTTGAGGGTAAATGAAATAAAGATCCAGGATAGGCTGACGGGAAATGTAATAAAGATCCAGGATAAATTGAGGTGAAATGTAATAAAGATCCAGGATAGGCTGAGGGGGAATGTAATAAAGATCCAGGATAGGCTGAGGGGGAATGTAATAAAGATCCAGGATAGTCTGAGGGGGAATGTAATAAAGATCCAGGTTAGGCTGAGGGGAAATGTAATAAAGATCCAGGATAGGCTGAGGGGGAATGTAATAAAGATCCAGGATAGGCTGAGGGGAAATGAAACAAAGATCCAGGATAGGCTGAGGGGGAATGTAATAAAGATCCAGGATAGGCTGAGGGAAATGAAATAAAGATCCAGGATAGGCTGAGGGGGAATGGAAGAAAGATCCAGGATAGGCTGAGGGGGAATGTAATAAAGATGCAGGATAGGCTGAGGGGAAATGAAATAAAGATCCAGGATAGGCTGAGAGGGAATGCAATAAAGATCCAGGATAAATTGAGGTGAAATGTAATAAAGATCCAGGATAGTCTGAGAGGGAATGTAATAAAGATCCAGGTTAGGCTGAGGGGAAATGTAATAAAGATCCAGGATAGGCTGAGGGGGAATGTAATAAAGATCCATGATAGGCTGAGGGGAAATGAAACAAAGATCCAGGATAGGCTGAGGGGGAATGTAATAAAGATCCAGGATAGGCTGAGGGAAATGTAATAAAGATCCAGGATAGGCTGAGGGGGAATGGAAGAAAGATCCAGGATAGGCTGAGGGGAATGTAATAAAGATGCAGGATAGGCTGAGGGGAAATGAAATAAAGATCCAGGATAGGCTGAGGGGGAATGTAATAAAGATCCAGGATAGGCTGAGGGGGAATGTAATAAAGATCCAGGATAGGCTGAGGTTGAATGTAATAAAGATCCAGGATAGGCTGAGGGAAAAGTAATATCGAGCAGGATAGGCTTGAGGGTAAATGAAATAAAGATCCAGGATAGGCTGACGGGAAATGTAATAAAGATCCAGGATAAATTGAGGTGAAATGTAATAAAGATCCAGGATAGGCTGAGGGGGAATGTAATAAAGATCCAGGATAGGCTGAGGGGGAATGTAATAAAGATCCAGGATAGGCTGAGGGGGAATGTAATAAAGATCCAGGATAGGCTGAGGGAAAAGTAATAACGAGCAGGATAGGCTTGAGGGTAAATGAAATAAATGTTAAGGATCGGCTGAGGGGAAATGTAATAAAGATCCAGGATAAGTTGAGGTGAAATGTAATAAAGATCCAGGATAGGCTGAGGGGAAATGTAATAAAGATCCAGGATAGGCTGAGGGAAAAGTAATAATGAGCAGGATAGGCTTGAGGTTAAATAAAATAAAGATCCAGGATAGGCTGAGGGGAAATGAAATAAACATCCAGGATAGGCTGAGGGAAAAGTAGTCACGAGCATGATAGGCTCGAGGGTAAATGAAATAAAGATCCAGGATAGGCTGACGGGAAATGTAATAAAGATCCAGGATAAATTGAGGTGAAATGTAATAAAGATCCAGGATAGGCTGAGGGGGAATGTAATAATGATCCAGGATAGGCTGAGGGGGAATGTAATAAAGATCCAGGATAGGCTGAGGGGGAATGTAATAAAGATCCAGGATAGGCTGAGGGGAAAGTAATAACGAGCAGGATAGCCTGTGGTTAAATGAAATAAAGATCCAGGATAGGCTGAGGGTAAATGAAATAAAGATCCAGGATAGGCTGAGTGGAAATGTAATAAAGACCAAGAATAGGCTGAGAGGGAATGTAATAAAGATCCAGGATAAGTTGAGGTGAAATCTAATAAAGATCCAGGATAGGCTGAAGGGAAATGAAATAAAGATCCAGGATAGGCTGAGGGGGAATGCAATAAAGATCCAGGATAGGCTGAGGGGGAATGTAATAAAGATCCAGGATAGGCTGAGTGGAAATGTAATAAAGATCCAGGAAAGGCTGAGGGAAAAGTAACAACGAGCAGGATAGGCTTGAGGGGAAATGTAATAAAGATCCAGGATAAGTTGAGGTGAAATGTAATAAAGATCCAGGATAGGCTGAGGGGGAATGTAATAAAGATCCAGGATAGGCTGAGGGGGAATGTAATAAAGATCCAGGATAGGCTGAGGGGGAATGTAATAAAGATCCAGGATAGGCTGAGGGGGAATGTAATAAAGATCCAGGATAGGCTGAGGGAAAAGTAACAACGAGCAGGATAGGCTTGAGGGTAAATGTAATAAAGATCCAGGATAAGTTGAGGTGAAATGTAATAAAGATCCAGGATAGGCTGAGGGGGAATGTAATAAAGATCCAGGATAGGCTGAGGGGGAATGTAATAAAGATCCAGGATAGGCTGAGGGGGAATGTAATAAAGATCCAGGATAAGCTGAGGGAAAAGTAATAACGAGCAGGATAGGCTTGAGGGTAAATGAAATAAATGTTAAGGATAGGCTGAGGGGAAATGTAATAAAGATCCAGGATAAGTTGAGGTGAAATGTAATAAAGATCCAGGATAGGCTGAGGGGAAATGTAATAAAGATCCAGGATAGGCTGAGGGAAAAGTAATAACGAGCAGGATAGGCTTGAGGGTAAATAAAATAAAGATCCAGGATAGGCTGAGGGGAAATGAAATAAACATCCAGGATAGGCTCAGGGAAAAGTAATCACGAGCAGGATAGGCTCGAGGGTAAATGAAATAAAGATCCAGGATAGGCTGACGGGAAATGTAATAAAGATGCAGGATAAATTGAGGTGAAATGTAATAAAGATCCAGGACAGGCGGAGGGGGAATGTAATAAAGATCCAGGATAGGCTGAGGGGGAATGTAATAAAGATCCAGGATAGGCTGAGGGGGAATGTAATAAAGATCCAGGATAGGCTGAGGGGAAAGTAATAACGAGCAGGATAGGCTGAGGGGAAATGAAATAAAGATCCAGGATAGGCTGAGGGGAAATGAAATAAAGATCCAGGATAGGCTGAGGGGAAATGTAATAAAGATCCAGGATAGTCTGAGAGGGAATGTAATAAAGATCCAGGATAAGTTGAGGTGAAATGTAATAAAGATCTAGGATAGGCTGAGGGGAAATGAAATAAAGATCCAGGATAGGCTGAGGGGGAATGCAATAAAGATCCAGGATAGGCTGAGGGGGAATGTAATAAAGATCCAGGATAGGCTGAGGGGAAATGTAATAAAGATCCAGGATAGGCTGAGGGAAAAGTAACAACGAGCAGGATAGGCTTGAGGGTAAATGTAATAAAGATCCAGGATAATTTGAGGTGAAATGTAATAAAGATCCAGGATAGGCTGAGGGGGAATGTAATAAAGATCCAGGATAGGCTGAGGGGGAATGTAATAAAGATCCAGGATAGGCTGAGGGGGAATGTAATAAAGATCCAGGATAGGCTGAGGGGGAATGTAATAAAGATCCAGGATAGGCTGAGGGAAAAGTAATAACGAGCAGGATAGGCTTGAGGGTAAATGAAATAAAGATCCAGGATAGGCTGACGGGAAATGTAATAAAGATCCAGGATAAATTGAGGAGAAATGTAATAATGATCCAGGATAGGCTGAGGGGGAATGTAATAAAGATCCAGGATAGGCTGAGGGGGAATGTAATAAAGATCCAGGATAGGCTGAGGGAAAAGCAATAACGAGCACGATAGGCTTGAGGGTAAATGAAATAAACATTAAGGATAGGCTGATGGCAAATATAATAAAGATCCAGGATAAGTTGAGGTGAAATGTAATAAAGATCCAGGATAGGCTGAGGATAAATGTAATAAAGATCCAGGATAGGCTGAGGGAAAAGTAATAACGAGCAGGATAGGCTTGAGGGTAAATAAAATAAAGATCCAGGATAGGCTGAGGGGAAATGAAATAAAGATCCAGGATAGGCTGACGGGAAATGTAATAAAGATCCAGGATAGGCTGAGAGGGAATGTAATAAAGATCCAGGATAAGTTGAGGTGAAATGTAATAAAGATCCAGGATAGGCTGAGGGGAAATGAAATAAAGATCCAGGATAGGCTGAGGGGGAATGCAATAAAGATCCAGGATAGGCTGAGGGGGAATGTAATAAAGATCCAGGATAGGCTGAGGGGAAATGTAATAAAGATCCAGGATAGGCTGAGGGAAAAGTAACAACGAGCAGGATAGGCTTGAGGGTAAATGTAATGAAGATCCAGGATAAGTTGAGGTGAAATGTAATAAAGATCCAGGATAGGCTGAGGGTGAATGTAATAAAGATCCAGGATCGGCTGAGGGGGAATGTAATAAAGATCCCGATAGGCTGAGGGGGAATGTAATAAAGATCCAGGATAGGCTGAGGGGGAATGTAATAAAGATCCAGGATAGGCTGAGGGAAAAGTAATAACGAACAGGATAGGCTTGAGGGTAAATGAAATAAAGATCCAGGATAGGCTGACGGGAAATGTAATAAAGATCCAGGATAAATTGAGGAGAAATTTAATAAAGATCCAGGATAGGCTGAGGGGGAATGTAATAAAGATCCAGGATAGGCTGAGGGGGAATGTAATAAAGATCCAGGATAGGCTGAGGGAAAAGTAATAATGAGCAGGATAGGCTTGAGGGTAAATGAAAGAAATGTTAAGGATAGGCTGAGGGGAAATGTAATAAAGATCCAGGATAAGTTGAGGTGAAATGTAATAAAGATCCAGGATAGGCTGAGGGGGAATGTAATAAAGATCCAGGATAGGCTGAGGGGGAATGTAATAAAGATCCAGGATAGGCTGAGGGGGAATGTAATAAAGATCCAGGATAGGCTGAGGGAAAAGTAATAACGAGCAGGATAGGCTTGAGGGTAAATAAAATAAAGATCCAGGAGAGGCTGAGGGGAAATGAAATAAACATCCAGGATAGGCTGAGGGAAAGGTAATCACGAGCATGATAGGCTCGAGGTTAAATGAAATAAAGATCCAGGATAGTCTGACGGGAAATGTAATAAAGATCCAGGATAAATTGAGGTGAAATGTAATAAAGATCCAGAATAGGCTGAGGGGGAATGTAATAAAGATCCAGGATAGGCTGAGGGGGAATGTAATAAAGATCCAGGATAGGCTGAGGGGGAATGTAATAAAGATCCAGGATAGGCTGAGGCGAAAGTAATAACGAGCAGGATAGGCTGTGGTTAAATGAAATAAAGATCGAGGATAGGCTGAGGGGAAATGAAATAAAGATCCAGGATAGGCTGAGGGGAAATGTAATAAAGATCCAGGATAGGCTGAGAGGGAATGTAATAAAGATCCAGGATAAGTTGAGGTGAAATCTAATAAAGATCCAGGATAGGCTGAAGGGAAATGAAATAAAGATCCAGGATAGGCTGAGGGGGAATGCAATAAATATCCAGGATAGGCTGAGGGGGAATGTAATAAAGATCCAGGATAGGCTGAGTGGAAATGTAATAAAGATCCAGGAAAGGCTGAGGGAAAAGTAACAACGAGCAGGATAGGCTTGAGGGGAAATGTAATAAAGATCCAGGATAAGTTGAGGTGAAATGTAATAAAGATCCAGGATAGGCTGAGGGGGAATGTAATAAAGATCCAGGATAGGCTGAGGGGGAATGTAATAAAGATCCAGGATAGGCTGAGGGGGAATGTAATAAAGATCCAGGATAGGCTGAGGGGGAATGTAATAAAGATCCAGGATAGGCTGAGGGAAAAGTAACAACGAGCAGGATAGGCTTGAGGGTAAATGTAATAAAGATCCAGGATAAGTTGAGGTGAAATGTAATAAAGATCCAGGATAGGCTGAGGGGGAATGTAATAAAGATCCAGGATAGGCTGAGGGGGAATGTAATAAAGATCCAGGATAGGCTGAGGGGGAATGTAATAAAGATCCAGGATAAGCTGAGGGAAAAGTAATAACGAGCAGGATAGGCTTGAGGGTAAATGAAATAAATGTTAAGGATAGGCTGAGGGGAAATGTAATAAAGATCCAGGATAGGCTGAGGGGAAATGTAATAAAGATCCAGGATAGGCTGAGGGAAAAGTAATAACGAGCAGGATAGGCTTGAGGGTAAATAAAATAAAGATCCAGGATAGGCTGAGGGGAAATGAAATAAACATCCAGGATAGGCTGAGGGAAAAGTAATCACGAGCATGATAGGCTCGAGGGTAAATGAAATAAAGATCCAGGATAGGCTGACGGGAAATGTAATAAAGATCCAGGATAAATTGAGGTGAAATGTAATAAAGATCCAGGATAGGCTGAGGGGGAATGTAATAATGATCCAGGATAGGCTGAGGGGGAATGTAATAAAGATCCAGGATAGGCTGAGGGGGAATGTAATAAAGATCCAGGATAGGCTGAGGGGAAAGTAATAACGAGCAGGATAGGCTGTGGTTAAATGAAATAAAGATCCAGGATAGGCTGAGGGGAAATGAAATAAAGATCCAGGATAGGCTGAGTGGAAATGTAATAAAGATCCAGGATAGGCTGAGAGGGAATGTAATAAAGATCCAGGATAAGTTGAGGTGAAATCTAATAAAGATCCAGGATAGGCTGAAGGGAAATGAAATAAAGATCCAGGATAGGCTGAGGGGGAATGCAATAAAGATCCAGGATAGGCTGAGGGGGAATGTAATAAAGATCCAGGATAGGCTGAGGGGAAATGTAATAAAGATCCAGGAAAGGCTGAGGGAAAAGTAACAACGAGCAGGATAGGCTTGAGGGGAAATGTAATAAAGATCCAGGATAAGTTGAGGTGAAATGTAATAAAGATCCAGGATAGGCTGAGGGGGAATGTAATAAAGATCCAGGATAGGCTGAGGGGGAATGTAATAAAGATCCAGGATAGGCTGAGGGGGAATGTAATAAAGATCCAGGATAAGCTGAGGGAAAAGTAATAACGAGCAGGATAGGCTTGAGGGTAAATGAAATAAATGTTAAGGATAGGCTGAGGGGAAATGTAATAAAGATCCAGGATAAGTTGAGGTGAAATGTAATAAAGATCCAGGATAGGCTGAGGGGAAATGTAATAAAGATCCAGGATAGTCTGAGAGGGAATGTAATAAAGATCCAGGATAAGTTGAGGTGAAATGTAATAAAGATCTAGGATAGGCTGAGGGGAAATGAAATAAAGATCCAGGATAGGCTGAGGGGGAATGCAATAAAGATCCAGGATAGGCTGAGGGGGAATGTAATAAAGATCCAGGATAGGCTGAGGGGAAATGTAATAAAGATCCAGGATAGGCTGAGGGAAAAGTAACAACGATCAGGATAGGCTTGAGGGTAAATGTAATAAAGATCCAGGATAGGCTGAGGGGGAATGTAATAAAGATCCAGGATAGGCTGAGGGGGAATGTAATAAAGATCCAGGATAAGTTGAGGTGAAATGTAATAAAGATCCAAGATAGGCTAAGGGGAAATGTAATAAAGATCCAGGATAGGCTGAGGGGGAATGTAATAAAGATCCAGGATAAGTTGAGGTGAAATGTAATAAAGATCCAAGATAGGCTAAGGGGAAATGAAATAAAGATCCAGGATAGGCTGAGGGGAAATGAAATAAAGATCCAGGATAGGCTGAGGGGGAATGTAATAAAGATCCAGGATAGGCTGAGGGAAAAGTAATAACGAGCAGGATAGGCTTGAAGGTAAACGAAATAAAGATCCAGGATAGGCTGATGGGAAATGAAATAAAGATCCAGGATAGGCTGAGGGGGAATGAAATAAACATCCAGGATAGGCTGAGGGAAAAGTAATAACGAGCAGGATAGGCTTGAGGGTAAATGAAATAAAGATCCGGGATAGGCTGAGGGGAAATGAAATAAAGATCCAGGATAGGATGAGGGGGAAAGAAATAAAGATCCAGGATAGGCTCTGGGTAAATGAAATAAAGATCCAGGAGAGGCTGAGGGGAAATGAAATAAAGATCCAGGATAGGCTGACGGGAAATGAAATAAAGATCCAGGATAGGCTGAGGGGAAATGTAACAAAGATCCAGGTTAGTCTGAGGGGGAATGTAACAAAGATCCAGGATAGGCTGAGGGGAAATGTAACAAAGATCCAGGTTAGGCTGAGGGGAAATGTAAGAAAGATCCAGGATAGGCTGAGGGGAAATGTAACAAAGTTCCAGGATAGGCTGAGGGGAAATGTAACAAAGATCCAGGTTAGGCTGAGGGTAAATGAAATAAAGATCCAGGATAGGCTGAGGGGGAATGTAATAAAGATCCAGGATAGGCTGAGGGGAAATGAAATAAAGATCCAGGATAGTCTGAGGGGGAATGTAATAAAGATCCAGGTTAGGCTGAGGGGAAATGTAATAAAGATCCAGGATAGGCTGAGGGGGAATGTAATAAAGATCCAGGATAGGCTGAGGGGAAATGAAACAAAGATCCAGGATAGGCTGAGGGGGAATGTAATAAAGATCCAGGATAGGCTGAGGGAAATGAAATAAAGTTCCAGGATAGGCTGAGGGGGAATGGAAGAAAGATCCAGGATAGGCTGAGGGGGAATGTAATAAAGATGCAGGATAGGCTGAGGGGAAATGAAATAAAGATCCAGGATAGGCTGAGAGGGAATGCAATAAAGATCCAGGATAAATTGAGGTGAAATGTAATAAAGATCCAGGATAGTCTGAGAGGGAATGTAATAAAGATCCAGGTTAGGCTGAGGGGAAATGTAATAAAGATCCAGGATAGGCTGAGGGGGAATGTAATAAAGATCCATGATAGGCTGAGGGGAAATGAAACAAAGATCCAGGATAGGCTGAGGGGGAATGTAATAAAGATCCAGGATAGGCTGAGGGAAATGTAATAAAGATCCAGGATAGGCTGAGGGGGAATGGAAGAAAGATCCAGGATAGGCTGAGGGGAATGTAATAAAGATGCAGGATAGGCTGAGGGGAAATGAAATAAAGATCCAGGATAGGCTGAGGGGGAATGTAATAAAGATCCAGGATAGGCTGAGGGGGTATGTAATAAAGATCCAGGATAGGCTGAGGTTGAATGTAATAAAGATCCAGGATAGGCTGAGGGAAAAGTAATATCGAGCAGGATAGGCTTGAGGGTAAATGAAATAAAGATCCAGGATAGGCTGACGGGAAATGTAATAAAGATCCAGGATAAATTGAGGTGAAATGTAATAAAGATCCAGGATAGGCTGAGGGGGAATGTAATAAAGATCCAGGATAGGCTGAGGGGGAATGTAATAAAGATCCAGGATAGGCTGAGGGGGAATGTAATAAAGATCCAGGATAGGCTGAGGGAAAAGTAATAACGAGCAGGATAGGCTTGAGGGTAAATGAAATAAATGTTAAGGATAGGCTGAGGGGAAATGTAATAAAGATCCAGGATAAGTTGAGGTGAAATGTAATAAAGATCCAGGATAGGCTGAGGGGAAATGTAATAAAGATCCAGGATAGGCTGAGGGAAAAGTAATAATGAGCAGGATAGGCTTGAGGGTAAATAAAATAAAGATCCTGGATAGGCTGAGGGGGAATGTAATAAAGATCCAGGATAGGCTGAGGGAAAAGCAATAACGAGCACGATAGGCTTGAGGGTAAATGAAATAAACATTAAGGATAGGCTGATGGCAAATATAATAAAGATCCAGGATAAGTTGAGGTGAAATGTAATAAAGATCCAGGATAGGCTGAGGATAAATGTAATAAAGATCCAGGATAGGCTGAGGGAAAAGTAATAACGAGCAGGATAGGCTTGAGGGTAAATAAAATAAAGATCCAGGATAGGCTGAGGGGAAATGAAATAAAGATCCAGGATAGGCTGACGGGAAATGTAATAAAGATCCAGGATAGGCTGAGAGGGAATGTAATAAAGATCCAGGATAAGTTGAGGTGAAATGTAATAAAGATCCAGGATAGGCTGAGGGGAAATGAAATAAAGATCCAGGATAGGCTGAGGGGGAATGCAATAAAGATCCAGGATAGGCTGAGGGGGAATGTAATAAAGATCCAGGATAGGCTGAGGGGAAATGTAATAAAGATCCAGGATAGGCTGAGGGAAAAGTAACAACGAGCAGGATAGGCTTGAGGGTAAATGTAATGAAGATCCAGGATAAGTTGAGGTGAAATGTAATAAAGATCCAGGATAGGCTGAGGGTGAATGTAATAAAGATCCAGGATCGGCTGAGGGGGAATGTAATAAAGATCCCGATAGGCTGAGGGGGAATGTAATAAAGATCCAGGATAGGCTGAGGGGGAATGTAATAAAGATCCAGGATAGGCTGAGGGAAAAGTAATAACGAACAGGATAGGCTTGAGGGTAAATGAAATAAAGATCCAGGATAGGCTGACGGGAAATGTAATAAAGATCCAGGATAAATTGAGGAGAAATTTAATAAAGATCCAGGATAGGCTGAGGGGGAATGTAATAAAGATCCAGGATAGGCTGAGGGGAAATGTAATAAAGATCCAGGATAGGCTGAGGGAAAAGTAATAACGAGCACGATAGGCTTGAGGGTAAATGAAATAAATGTTAAGGATAGGCTGAGGGGAAATGTAATAAAGATCCAGGATAAGTTGAGGTGAAATGTAATAAAGATCCAGGATAGGCTGAGGGGGAATGTAATAAAGATCCAGGATAGGCTGAGGGGGAATGTAATAAAGATCCAGGATAGGCTGAGGGAAAAGTAATAATGAGCAGGATAGGCTTGAGGGTAAATGAAATAAATGTTAAGGATAGGCTGAGGGGAAATGTAATAAAGATCCAGGATAAGTTGAGGTGAAATGTAATAAAGATCCAGGATAGGCTGAGGGGGAATGTAATAAAGATCCAGGATAGGCTGAGGGGGAATGTAATAAAGATCCAGGATAGGCTGAGGGGGAATGTAATAAAGATCCAGGATAGGCTGAGGGAAAAGTAATAACGAGCAGGATAGGCTTGAGGGTAAATAAAATAAAGATCCAGGAGAGGCTGAGGGGAAATGAAATAAACATCCAGGATAGGCTGAGGGAAAGGTAATCACGAGCATGATAGGCTCGAGGTTAAATGAAATAAAGATCCAGGATAGGCTGACGGGAAATGTAATAAAGATCCAGGATAAATTGAGGTGAAATGTAATAAAGATCCAGGATAGGCTGAGGGGGAATGTAATAAAGATCCAGGATAGGCTGAGGGGGAATGTAATAAAGATCCAGGATAGGCTGAGGGGGAATGTAATAAAGATCCAGGATAGGCTGAGGCGAAAGTAATAACGAGCAGGATAGGCTGTGGTTAAATGAAATAAAGATCGAGGATAGGCTGAGGGGAAATGAAATAAAGATCCAGGATAGGCTGAGGGGAAATGTAATAAAGATCCAGGATAGGCTGAGAGGGAATGTAATAAAGATCCAGGATAAGTTGAGGTGAAATCTAATAAAGATCCAGGATAGGCTGAAGGGAAATGAAATAAAGATCCAGGATAGGCTGAGGGGGAATGCAATAAAGATCCAGGATAGGCTGAGGGGGAATGTAATAAAGATCCAGGATAGGCTGAGTGGAAATGTAATAAAGATCCAGGAAAGGCTGAGGGAAAAGTAACAACGAGCAGGATAGGCTTGAGGGGAAATGTAATAAAGATCCAGGATAAGTTGAGGTGAAATGTAATAAAGATCCAGGATAGGCTGAGGGGGAATGTAATAAAGATCCAGGATAGGCTGAGGGGGAATGTAATAAAGATCCAGGATAGGCTGAGGGGGAATGTAATAAAGATCCAGGATAGGCTGAGGGGGAATGTAATAAAGATCCAGGATAGGCTGAGGGAAAAGTAACAACGAGCAGGATAGGCTTGAGGGTAAATGTAATAAAGATCCAGGATAAGTTGAGGTGAAATGTAATAAAGATCCAGGATAGGCTGAGGGGGAATGTAATAAAGATCCAGGATAGGCTGAGGGGGAATGTAATAAAGATACAGGATAGGCTGAGGGGGAATGTAATAAAGATCCAGGATAAGCTGAGGGAAAAGTAATAACGAGCAGGATAGGCTTGAGGGTAAATGAAATAAATGTTAAGGATAGGCTGAGGGGAAATGTAATAAAGATCCAGGATAAGTTGAGGTGAAATGTAATAAAGATCCAGGATAGGCTGAGGGGAAATGTAATAAAGATCCAGGATAGGCTGAGGGAAAAGTAATAACGAGCAGGATAGGCTTGAGGGTAAATAAAATAAAGATCCAGGATAGGCTGAGGGGAAATGAAATAAACATCCAGGATAGGCTCAGGGAAAAGTAATCACGAGCAGGATAGGCTCGAGGGTAAATGAAATAAAGATCCAGGATAG
Source organism: Heterodontus francisci (assembly GCF_036365525.1). Taxonomy (NCBI): domain Eukaryota; kingdom Metazoa; phylum Chordata; class Chondrichthyes; order Heterodontiformes; family Heterodontidae; genus Heterodontus; species Heterodontus francisci. Next base: position 206,482,587 of record NC_090373.1, on the reverse strand, counting down.
GCTGACGGGAAATGTAATAAAGATGCAGGATAAATTGAGGTGAAATGTAATAAAGATCCAGGACAGGCGGAGGGGGAATGTAATAAAGATCCAGGATAGGCTGAGGGGGAATGTAATAAAGATCCAGGATAGGCTGAGGGGGAATGTAATAAAGATCCAGGATAGGCTGAGGGGAAAGTAATAACGAGCAGGATAGGCTGAGGGGAAATGAAATAAAGATCCAGGATAGGCTGAGGGGAAATGAAATAAAGATCCAGGATAGGCTGAGGGGAAATGTAATAAAGATCCAGGATAGTCTGAGAGGGAATGTAATAAAGATCCAGGATAAGTTGAGGTGAAATGTAATAAAGATCTAGGATAGGCTGAGGGGAAATGAAATAAAGATCCAGGATAGGCTGAGGGGGAATGCAATAAAGATCCAGGATAGGCTGAGGGGGAATGTAATAAAGATCCAGGATAGGCTGAGGGGAAATGTAATAAAGATCCAGGATAGGCTGAGGGAAAAGTAACAACGAGCAGGATAGGCTTGAGGGTAAATGTAATAAAGATCCAGGATAATTTGAGGTGAAATGTAATAAAGATCCAGGATAGGCTGAGGGGGAATGTAATAAAGATCCAGGATAGGCTGAGGGGGAATGTAATAAAGATCCAGGATAGGCTGAGGGGGAATGTAATAAAGATCCAGGATAGGCTGAGGGGGAATGTAATAAAGATCCAGGATAGGCTGAGTGAAAAGTAATAACGAGCAGGATAGGCTTGAGGGTAAATGAAATAAAGATCCAGGATAGGCTGACGGGAAATGTAATAAAGATCCAGGATAAATTGAGGAGAAATGTAATAATGATCCAGGATAGGCTGAGGGGGAATGTAATAAAGATCCAGGATAGGCTGAGGGGGAATGTAATAAAGATCCAGGATAGGCTGAGGGAAAAGCAATAACGAGCACGATAGGCTTGAGGGTAAATGAAATAAACATTAAGGATAGGCTGATGGCAAATATAATAAAGATCCAGGATAAGTTGAGGTGAAATGTAATAAAGATCCAGGATAGGCTGAGGATAAATGTAATAAAGATCCAGGATAGGCTGAGGGAAAAGTAATAACGAGCAGGATAGGCTTGAGGGTAAATAAAATAAAGATCCAGGATAGGCTGAGGGGAAATGAAATAAAGATCCAGGATAGGCTGACGGGAAATGTAATAAAGATCCAGGATAGGCTGAGAGGGAATGTAATAAAGATCCAGGATAAGTTGAGGTGAAATGTAATAAAGATCCAGGATAGGCTGAGGGGAAATGAAATAAAGATCCAGGATAGGCTGAGGGGGAATGCAATAAAGATCCAGGATAGGCTGAGGGGGAATGTAATAAAGATCCAGGATAGGCTGAGGGGAAATGTAATAAAGATCCAGGATAGGCTGAGGGAAAAGTAACAACGAGCAGGATGGGCTTGAGGGTAAATGTAATAAAGATCCAGGATAATTTGAGGTGAAATGTAATAAAGATCCAGGATAGGCTGAGGGGGAATGTAATAAAGATCCAGGATAGGCTGAGGGGGAATGTAATAAAGATCCAGGATAGGCTGAGGGGGAATGTAATAAAGATCCAGGATAGGCTGAGGGGGAATGTAATAAAGATCCAGGATAGGCTGAGGGAAAAGTAATAACGAGCAGGATAGGCTTGAGGGTAAATGAAATAAAGATCCAGGATAGGCTGACGGGAAATGTAATAAAGATCCAGGATAAATTGAGGAGAAATGTAATAATGATCCAGGATAGGCTGAGGGGGAATGTAATAAAGATCCAGGATAGGCTGAGGGGGAATGTAATAAAGATCCAGGATAGGCTGAGGGGAAATGAAATAAAGATCCAGGATAGGCTTGAGGGTAAATGAAATAAACATTAAGGATAGGCTGATGGCAAATATAATAAAGATCCAGGATAAGTTGAGGTGAAATGTAATAAAGATCCAGGATAGGCTGAGGATAAATGTAATAAAGATCCAGGATAGGCTGAGGGAAAAGTAATAACGAGCAGGATAGGCTTGAGGGTAAATAAAATAAAGATCCAGGATAGGCTGAGGGGAAATGAAATAAAGATCCAGGATAGGCTGACGGGAAATGTAATAAAGATCCAGGATAGGCTGAGAGGGAATGTAATAAAGATCCAGGATAAGTTGAGGTGAAATGTAATAAAGATCCAGGATAGGCTGAGGGGAAATGAAATAAAGATCCAGGATAGGCTGAGGGGGAATGCAATAAAGATCCAGGATAGGCTGAGGGGGAATGTAATAAAGATCCAGGATAGGCTGAGGGGAAATGTAATAAAGATCCAGGATAGGCTGAGGGAAAAGTAACAACGAGCAGGATAGGCTTGAGGGTAAATGTAATGAAGATCCAGGATAAGTTGAGGTGAAATGTAATAAAGATCCAGGATAGGCTGAGGGTGAATGTAATAAAGATCCAGGATCGGCTGAGGGGGAATGTAATAAAGATCCCGATAGGCTGAGGGGGAATGTAATAAAGATCCAGGATAGGCTGAGGGGGAATGTAATAAAGATCCAGGATAGGCTGAGGGAAAAGTAATAACGAACAGGATAGGCTTGAGGGTAAATGAAATAAAGATCCAGGATAGGCTGACGGGAAATGTAATAAAGATCCAGGATAAATTGAGGAGAAATTTAATAAAGATCCAGGATAGGCTGAGGGGGAATGTAATAAAGATCCAGGATAGGCTGAGGGGAAATGTAATAAAGATCCAGGATAGGCTGAGGGAAAAGTAATAACGAGCACGATAGGCTTGAGGGTAAATGAAATAAATGTTAAGGATAGGCTGAGGGGAAATGTAATAAAGATCCAGGATAAGTTGAGGTGAAATGTAATAAAGATCCAGGATAGGCTGAGGGGGAATGTAATAAAGATCCAGGATAGGCTGAGGGGGAATGTAATAAAGATCCAGGATAGGCTGAGGGAAAAGTAATAATGAGCAGGATAGGCTTGAGGGTAAATGAAATAAATGTTAAGGATAGGCTGAGGGGAAATGTAATAAAGATCCAGGATAAGTTGAGGTGAAATGTAATAAAGATCCAGGATAGGCTGAGGGGGAATGTAATAAAGATCCAGGATAGGCTGAGGGGGAATGTAATAAAGATCCAGGATAGGCTGAGGGGGAATGTAATAAAGATCCAGGATAGGCTGAGGGAAAAGTAATAACGAGCAGGATAGGCTTGAGGGTAAATAAAATAAAGATCCAGGAGAGGCTGAGGGGAAATGAAATAAACATCCAGGATAGGCTGAGGGAAAGGTAATCACGAGCATGATAGGCTCGAGGTTAAATGAAATAAAGATCCAGGATAGGCTGACGGGAAATGTAATAAAGATCCAGGATAAATTGAGGTGAAATGTAATAAAGATCCAGGATAGGCTGAGGGGGAATGTAATAAAGATCCAGGATAGGCTGAGGGGGAATGTAATAAAGATCCAGGATAGGCTGAGGGGGAATGTAATAAAGATCCAGGATAGGCTGAGGCGAAAGTAATAACGAGCAGGATAGGCTGTGGTTAAATGAAATAAAGATCGAGGATAGGCTGAGGGGAAATGAAATAAAGATCCAGGATAGGCTGAGGGGAAATGTAATAAAGATCCAGGATAGGCTGAGAGGGAATGTAATAAAGATCCAGGATAAGTTGAGGTGAAATCTAATAAAGATCCAGGATAGGCTGAAGGGAAATGAAATAAAGATCCAGGATAGGCTGAGGGGGAATGCAATAAAGATCCAGGATAGGCTGAGGGGGAATGTAATAAAGATCCAGGATAGGCTGAGTGGAAATGTAATAAAGATCCAGGAAAGGCTGAGGGAAAAGTAACAACGAGCAGGATAGGCTTGAGGGGAAATGTAATAAAGATCCAGGATAAGTTGAGGTGAAATGTAATAAAGATCCAGGATAGGCTGAGGGGGAATGTAATAAAGATCCAGGATAGGCTGAGGGGGAATGTAATAAAGATCCAGGATAGGCTGAGGGGGAATGTAATAAAGATCCAGGATAGGCTGAGGGGGAATGTAATAAAGATCCAGGATAGGCTGAGGGAAAAGTAACAACGAGCAGGATAGGCTTGAGGGTAAATGTAATAAAGATCCAGGATAAGTTGAGGTGAAATGTAATAAAGATCCAGGATAGGCTGAGGGGGAATGTAATAAAGATCCAGGATAGGCTGAGGGGGAATGTAATAAAGATCCAGGATAGGCTGAGGGGGAATGTAATAAAGATCCAGGATAAGCTGAGGGAAAAGTAATAACGAGCAGGATAGGCTTGAGGGTAAATGAAATAAATGTTAAGGATAGGCTGAGGGGAAATGTAATAAAGATCCAGGATAAGTTGAGGTGAAATGTAATAAAGATCCAGGATAGGCTGAGGGGAAATGTAATAAAGATCCAGGATAGGCTGAGGGAAAAGTAATAACGAGCAGGATAGGCTTGAGGGTAAATAAAATAAAGATCCAGGATAGGCTGAGGGGAAATGAAATAAACATCCAGGATAGGCTCAGGGAAAAGAAATCACGAGCAGGATAGGCTCGAGGGTAAATGAAATAAAGATCCAGGATAGGCTGACGGGAAATGTAATAAAGATGCAGGATAAATTGAGGTGAAATGTAATAAAGATCCAGGACAGGCGGAGGGGGAATGTAATAAAGATCCAGGATAGGCTGAGGGGGAATGTAATAAAGATCCAGGATAGGCTGAGGGGGAATGTAATAAAGATCCAGGATAGGCTGAGGGGAAAGTAATAACGAGCAGGATAGGCTGAGGGGAAATGAAATAAAGATCCAGGATAGGCTGAGGGGAAATGAAATAAAGATCCAGGATAGGCTGAGGGGAAATGTAATAAAGATCCAGGATAGTCTGAGAGGGAATGTAATAAAGATCCAGGATAAGTTGAGGTGAAATGTAATAAAGATCTAGGATAGGCTGAGGGGAAATGAAATAAAGATCCAGGATAGGCTGAGGGGGAATGCAATAAAGATCCAGGATAGGCTGAGGGGGAATGTAATAAAGATCCAGGATAGGCTGAGGGGAAATGTAATAAAGATCCAGGATAGGCTGAGGGAAAAGTAACAACGAGCAGGATAGGCTTGAGGGTAAATGTAATAAAGATCCAGGATAATTTGAGGTGAAATGTAATAAAGATCCAGGATAGGCTGAGGGGGAATGTAATAAAGATCCAGGATAGGCTGAGGGGGAATGTAATAAAGATCCAGGATAGGCTGAGGGGGAATGTAATAAAGATCCAGGATAGGCTGAGGGGGAATGTAATAAAGATCCAGGATAGGCTGAGGGAAAAGTAATAACGAGCAGGATAGGCTTGAGGGTAAATGAAATAAAGATCCAGGATAGGCTGACGGGAAATGTAATAAAGATCCAGGATAAATTGAGGAGAAATGTAATAATGATCCAGGATAGGCTGAGGGGGAATGTAATAAAGATCCAGGATAGGCTGAGGGGGAATGTAATAAAGATCCAGGATAGGCTGAGGGAAAAGCAATAACGAGCACGATAGGCTTGAGGGTAAATGAAATAAACATTAAGGATAGGCTGATGGCAAATATAATAAAGATCCAGGATAAGTTGAGGTGAAATGTAATAAAGATCCAGGATAGGCTGAGGATAAATGTAATAAAGATCCAGGATAGGCTGAGGGAAAAGTAATAACGAGCAGGATAGGCTTGAGGGTAAATAAAATAAAGATCCAGGATAGGCTGAGGGGAAATGAAATAAAGATCCAGGATAGGCTGACGGGAAATGTAATAAAGATCCAGGATAGGCTGAGAGGGAATGTAATAAAGATCCAGGATAAGTTGAGGTGAAATGTAATAAAGATCCAGGATAGGCTGAGGGGAAATGAAATAAAGATCCAGGATAGGCTGAGGGGGAATGCAATAAAGATCCAGGATAGGCTGAGGGGGAATGTAATAAAGATCCAGGATAGGCTGAGGGGAAATGTAATAAAGATCCAGGATAGGCTGAGGGAAAAGTAACAACGAGCAGGATAGGCTTGAGGGTAAATGTAATGAAGATCCAGGATAAGTTGAGGTGAAATGTAATAAAGATCCAGGATAGGCTGAGGGTGAATGTAATAAAGATCCAGGATCGGCTGAGGGGGAATGTAATAAAGATCCCGATAGGCTGAGGGGGAATGTAATAAAGATCCAGGATAGGCTGAGGGGGAATGTAATAAAGATCCAGGATAGGCTGAGGGGAAATGTAATAAAGATCCAGGATAGGCTGAGGGAAAAGTAATAACGAGCACGATAGGCTTGAGGGTAAATGAAATAAATGTTAAGGATAGGCTGAGGGGAAATGTAATAAAGATCCAGGATAAGTTGAGGTGAAATGTAATAAAGATCCAGGATAGGCTGAGGGGGAATGTAATAAAGATCCAGGATAGGCTGAGGGGGAATGTAATAAAGATCCAGGTTAGGCTGAGGGAAAAGTAATAATGAGCAGGATAGGCTTGAGGGTAAATGAAATAAATGTTAAGGATAGGCTGAGGGGAAATGTAATAAAGATCCAGGATAAGTTGAGGTGAAATGTAATAAAGATCCAGGATAGGCTGAGGGGGAATGTAATAAAGATCCAGGATAGGCTGAGGGGGAATGTAATAAAGATCCAGGATAGGCTGAGGGGGAATGTAATAAAGATCCAGGATAGGCTGAGGGAAAAGTAATAACGAGCAGGATAGGCTTGAGGGTAAATAAAATAAAGATCCAGGAGAGGCTGAGGGGAAATGAAATAAACATCCAGGATAGGCTGAGGGAAAGGTAATCACGAGCATGATAGGCTCGAGGTTAAATGAAATAAAGATCCAGGATAGGCTGACGGGAAATGTAATAAAGATCCAGGATAAATTGAGGTGAAATGTAATAAAGATCCAGGATAGGCTGAGGGGGAATGTAATAAAGATCCAGGATAGGCTGAGGGGGAATGTAATAAAGATCCAGGATAGGCTGAGGGGGAATGTAATAAAGATCCAGGATAGGCTGAGGCGAAAGTAATAACGAGCAGGATAGGCTGTGGTTAAATGAAATAAAGATCGAGGATAGGCTGAGGGGAAATGAAATAAAGATCCAGGATAGGCTGAGGGGAAATGTAATAAAGATCCAGGATAGGCTGAGAGGGAATGTAATAAAGATCCAGGATAAGTTGAGGTGAAATCTAATAAAGATCCAGGATAGGCTGAAGGGAAATGAAATAAAGATCCAGGATAGGCTGAGGGGGAATGCAATAAAGATCCAGGATAGGCTGAGGGGGAATGTAATAAAGATCCAGGATAGGCTGAGTGGAAATGTAATGAAGATCCAGGAAAGGCTGAGGGAAAAGTAACAACGAGCAGGATAGGCTTGAGGGGAAATGTAATAAAGATCCAGGATAAGTTGAGGTGAAATGTAATAAAGATCCAGGATAGGCTGAGGGGGAATGTAATAAAGATCCAGGATAGGCTGAGGGGGAATGTAATAAAGATCCAGGATAGGCTGAGGGGGAATGTAATAAAGATCCAGGATAGGCTGAGGGGGAATGTAATAAAGATCCAGGATAGGCTGAGGGAAAAGTAACAACGAGCAGGATAGGCTTGAGGGTAAATGTAATAAAGATCCAGGATAAGTTGAGGTGAAATGTAATAAAGATCCAGGATAGGCTGAGGGGGAATGTAATAAAGATCCAGGATAGGCTGAGGGGGAATGTAATAAAGATCCAGGATAGGCTGAGGGGGAATGTAATAAAGATCCAGGATAAGCTGAGGGAAAAGTAATAACGAGCAGGATAGGCTTGAGGGTAAATGAAATAAATGTTAAGGATAGGCTGAGGGGAAATGTAATAAAGATCCAGGATAAGTTGAGGTGAAATGTAATAAAGATCCAGGATAGGCTGAGGGGAAATGTAATAAAGATCCAGGATAGGCTGAGGGAAAAGTAATAACGAGCAGGATAGGCTTGAGGGTAAATAAAATAAAGATCCAGGATAGGCTGAGGGGAAATGAAATAAACATCCAGGATAGGCTCAGGGAAAAGAAATCACGAGCAGGATAGGCTCGAGGGTAAATGAAATAAAGATCCAGGATAGGCTGACGGGAAATGTAATAAAGATGCAGGATAAATTGAGGTGAAATGTAATAAAGATCCAGGACAGGTGGAGGGGGAATGTAATAAAGATCCAGGATAGGCTGAGGGGGAATGTAATAAAGATCCAGGATAGGCTGAGGGGGAATGTAATAAAGATCCAGGATAGGCTGAGGGGAAAGTAATAACGAGCAGGATAGGCTGAGGGGAAATGAAATAAAGATCCAGGATAGGCTGAGGGGAAATGAAATAAAGATCCAGGATAGGCTGAGGGGAAATGTAATAAAGATCCAGGATAGTCTGAGAGGGAATGTAATAAAGATCCAGGATAAGTTGAGGTGAAATGTAATAAAGATCTAGGATAGGCTGAGGGGAAATGAAATAAAGATCCAGGATAGGCTGAGGGGGAATGCAATAAAGATCCAGGATAGGCTGAGGGGGAATGTAATAAAGATCCAGGATAGGCTGAGGGGAAATGTAATAAAGATCCAGGATAGGCTGAGGGAAAAGTAACAACGAGCAGGATAGGCTTGAGGGTAAATGTAATAAAGATCCAGGATAATTTGAGGTGAAATGTAATAAAGATCCAGGATAGGCTGAGGGGGAATGTAATAAAGATCCAGGATAGGCTGAGGGGGAATGTAATAAAGATCCAGGATAGGCTGAGGGGGAATGTAATAAAGATCCAGGATAGGCTGAGGGGGAATGTAATAAAGATCCAGGATAGGCTGAGTGAAAAGTAATAACGAGCAGGATAGGCTTGAGGGTAAATGAAATAAAGATCCAGGATAGGCTGACGGGAAATGTAATAAAGATCCAGGATAAATTGAGGAGAAATGTAATAATGATCCAGGATAGGCTGAGGGGGAATGTAATAAAGATCCAGGATAGGCTGAGGGGGAATGTAATAAAGATCCAGGATAGGCTGAGGGAAAAGCAATAACGAGCACGATAGGCTTGAGGGTAAATGAAATAAACATTAAGGATAGGCTGATGGCAAATATAATAAAGATCCAGGATAAGTTGAGGTGAAATGTAATAAAGATCCAGGATAGGCTGAGGATAAATGTAATAAAGATCCAGGATAGGCTGAGGGAAAAGTAATAACGAGCAGGATAGGCTTGAGGGTAAATAAAATAAAGATCCAGGATAGGCTGAGGGGAAATGAAATAAAGATCCAGGATAGGCTGACGGGAAATGTAATAAAGATCCAGGATAGGCTGAGAGGGAATGTAATAAAGATCCAGGATAAGTTGAGGTGAAATGTAATAAAGATCCAGGATAGGCTGAGGGGAAATGAAATAAAGATCCAGGATAGGCTGAGGGGGAATGCAATAAAGATCCAGGATAGGCTGAGGGGGAATGTAATAAAGATCCAGGATAGGCTGAGGGGAAATGTAATAAAGATCCAGGATAGGCTGAGGGAAAAGTAACAACGAGCAGGATAGGCTTGAGGGTAAATGTAATGAAGATCCAGGATAAGTTGAGGTGAAATGTAATAAAGATCCAGGATAGGCTGAGGGTGAATGTAATAAAGATCCAGGATCGGCTGAGGGGGAATGTAATAAAGATCCCGATAGGCTGAGGGGGAATGTAATAAAGATCCAGGATAGGCTGAGGGGGAATGTAATAAAGATCCAGGATAGGCTGAGGGAAAAGTAATAACGAACAGGATAGGCTTGAGGGTAAATGAAATAAAGATCCAGGATAGGCTGACGGGAAATGTAATAAAGATCCAGGATAAATTGAGGAGAAATTTAATAAAGATCCAGGATAGGCTGAGGGGGAATGTAATAAAGATCCAGGATAGGCTGAGGGAAAAGTAATAACGAGCACGATAGGCTTGAGGGTAAATGAAATAAATGTTAAGGATAGGCTGAGGGGAAATATAATAAAGATCCAGGATAAGTTGAGGTGAAATGTAATAAAGATCCAGGATAGGCTGAGGGGGAATGTAATAAAGATCCAGGATAGGCTGAGGGGGAATGTAATAAAGATCCAGGATAGGCTGAGGGAAAAGTAATAATGAGCAGGATAGGCTTGAGGGTAAATGAAATAAATGTTAAGGATAGGCTGAGGGGAAATGTAATAAAGATCCAGGATAAGTTGAGGTGAAATGTAATAAAGATCCAGGATAGGCTGAGGGGGAATGTAATAAAGATCCAGGATAGGCTGAGGGGGAATGTAATAAAGATCCAGGATAGGCTGAGGGGGAATGTAATAAAGATCCAGGATAGGCTGAGGGAAAAGTAATAACGAGCAGGATAGGCTTGAGGGTAAATAAAATAAAGATCCAGGAGAGGCTGAGGGGAAATGAAATAAACATCCAGGATAGGCTGAGGGAAAGGTAATCAGGAGCATGATAGGCTCGAGGTTAAATGAAATAAAGATCCAGGATAGGCTGACGGGAAATGTAATAAAGATCCAGGATAAATTGAGGTGAAATGTAATAAAGATCCAGGATAGGCTGAGGGGGAATGTAATAAAGATCCAGGATAGGCTGAGGGGGAATGTAATAAAGATCCAGGATAGGCTGAGGGGGAATGTAATAAAGATCCAGGATAGGCTGAGGCGAAAGTAATAACGAGCAGGATAGGCTGTGGTTAAATGAAATAAAGATCGAGGATAGGCTGAGGGGAAATGAAATAAAGATCCAGGATAGGCTGAGGGGAAATGTAATAAAGATCCAGGATAGGCTGAGAGGGAATGTAATAAAGATCCAGGATAAGTTGAGGTGAAATCTAATAAAGATCCAGGATAGGCTGAGGGGAAATGTAATAAAGATCCAGGATAGGCTGAGGGGGAATGTAATAAAGATCCAGGATAAGCTGAGGGAAAAGTAATAACGAGCAGGATAGGCTTGAGGGTAAATGTAATAAAGATCCAGGATAGGCTGAGGGGAAATGTAATAAAGATCCAGGATAGGCTGAGGGGAAATGTAATAAAGATCCAGGATAAGTTGAGGTGAAATGTAATAAAGATCCAGGATAGGCTGAGGGGAAATGTAATAAAGATCCAGGATAGGCTGAGGGAAAAGTAATAACGAGCAGGATAGGCTGAGAGGGAATGTAATAAAGATCCAGGATAAGTTGAGGTGAAATGTAATAAAGATCCAGGATAGGCTGAGGGGAAATGAAATAAAGATCCAGGATAGGCTGAGGGGGAATGCAATAAAGATCCAGGATAGGCTGAGGGGGAATGTAATAAAGATCCAGGATAGGCTGAGGGGAAATGTAATAAAGATCCAGGATAGGCTGAGGGAAAAGTAACAACGAGCAGGATAGGCTTGAGGGTAAATGTAATAAAGATCCAGGATAAGTTGAGGTGAAATGTAATAAAGATCCAGGATAGGCTGAGGGGGAATGTAATAAAGATCCAGGATCGGCTGAGGGGGAATGTAATAAAGATCCAGGATAGGCTGAGGGGGAATGTAATAAAGATCCAGGATAGGCTGAGGGGGAATGTAATAAAGATCCAGGATAGGCTGAGGGAAAAGTAATAACGAGCAGGATAGGCTTGAGGGTAAATGAAATAAAGATCCAGGATAGGCTGACGGGAAATGTAATAAAGATCCAGGATAAATTGAGGAGAAATTTAATAAAGATCCAGGATAGGCTGAGGGGGAATGTAATAAAGATCCAGGATAGGCTGAGGGGGAATGTAATAAAGATCCAGGATAGGCTGAGGGAAAAGTAATAACGAGCACGATAGGCTTGAGGGTAAATGAAATAAATGTTAAGGATAGGCTGAGGGGAAATATAATAAAGATCCAGGATAAGTTGAGGTGAAATGTAATAAAGATCCAGGATAGGCTGAGGGGAAATGTAATAAAGATCCAGGATAGGCTGAGGGAAAAGTAATAACGAGCAGGATGGGCTTGAGGGTAAATAAAATAAAGATCCAGGATAGGCTGAGGGGAAATGAAATAAAGATCCAGGATAGGCTGAGGGGAAATGTAACAAAGATCCAGGATAGGCTGAGGGGAAATGTAACAAAGATCCAGGTTAGGCTGAGGGGGAATGTAATAAAGATCCAGGATAGGCTGAGGGGGAATGTAACAAAGATCCAGGATAGGCTGAGGGGAAATGTAATAAAGATCCAGGATAGGCTGAGGGGAAATGTAACAAAGATCCAGGATAGGCTGAGGCGAAATGTAATAAAGATCCAGGATAGGCTGAGGGGGAATGTAATAAAGATCCAGGATAGGCTGAGGGGAAATGAAATAAAGATCCAGGATAGGCTGAGGGGGAATGTAATAAAGATCCAGGATAGGCTGAGGGGAAATGAAATAAAGATCCAGGATAGTCTGAGGGGGAATGTAATAAAGATCCAGGTTAGGCTGAGGGGAAATGTAATAAAGATCCAGGATAGGCTGAGGGGGAATGTAATAAAGATCCAGGATAGGCTGAGGGGAAATGAAACAAAGATCCAGGATAGGCTGAGGGGGAATGTAATAAAGATCCAGGATAGGCTGAGGGAAATGTAATAAAGATCCAGGATAGGCTGAGGGGGAATGGAAGAAAGATCCAGGATAGGCTGAGGGGAAATGAAATAAAGATCCAGGATAGGCTGAGGGGGAATGCAATAAAGATCCAGGATAGGCTGAGGGGGAATGTAATAAAGATCCAGGATAGGCTGAAGGGGAATGTAATAAAGATCCAGGATAGGCTGAGGGGAAATGTAATAAAGATCCAGGATAAGTTGAGGTGAAATGTAATAAAGATCCAGGATAGGCTGAGGGGAATGTAATAAAGATCCAGGATAAGTTGAGTTGAAATGTAATAAAGATCCAGGATAGGCTGAGGGGAATGTAATAAAGATCCAGGATAAGTTGAGGTGAAATGTAATAAAGATCCAGGATAGGCTGAGGGAAAAGTAATAACGAGCACGATAGGCTTGAGGGTAAATGAAATAAATGTTAAGGATAGGCTGAGGGGAAATATAATAAAGATCCAGGATAAGTTGAGGTGAAATGTAATAAAGATCCAGGATAGGCTGAGGGGAATGTAATAAAGATCCAGGATAGGCTGAGGGGGAATGTAATAAAGATCCGGGATAGGCTGAGGGAAAAGTAATAACGAGCACGATAGGCTTGAGGGTAAATGAAATAAATGTTAAGGATAGGCTGAGGGGAAATGTAATAAAGATCCAGGATAGGCTGAGGGGGAATGTAATAAAGATCCAGGATAGGCTGAGGGGGAATGTAATAAAGATCCATGATAAGCTGAGGGAAAAGTAACAACGAGCAGGATAGGCTTGAGGGTAAATGTAATAAAGATCCAGGATAGGCTGAGGTGAAATGTAATAAAGATCCAGGATAGGCTGAGGGGGAATGTAATAAAGATCCAGGATAGGCTGAGGGAAAAGTAATAACGAGCAGGATAGGCTTGAGGGTAAATGAAATAAAGATCCAGGATAGGTTGAGGGGGAATGTAATAAAGATCCAGGATAGGCTGAGGGGGAATGTAATAAAGATCCAGGATAGGCTGAGGGGGAATGTAATAAAGATCCAGGATAAGCTGAGGGAAAAGTAACAACGAGCAGGATAGGCTTGAGGGTAAATGTAATAAAGATCCAGGATAGGCTGAGGTGAAATGTAATAAAGATCCAGGATAGGCTGAGGGGGAATGTAATAAAGATCCAGGATAGGCTGAGGGGAAATGTAATAAAGATCCAGGATAAGTTGAGGTGAAATGTAATAAAGATCCAGGATAGGCTGAGGGGAAATGTAATAAAGATCCAGGATAGGCTGAGGGAAAAGTAATAACGAGCAGGATAGGCTTGAGGGTAAATAAAATACAGATCCAGGAGAGGCTGAGGGGAAATGAAATAAACATCCAGGATAGGCTGAGGGAAAGGTAATCACGAGCATGATAGGCTCGAGGTTAAATGAAATAAAGATCCAGGATAGGCTGATGGGAAATGTAATCAAGATCCAGGATAAATTGAGGTGAAATGTAATAAAGATCCAGGATAGGCTGAGGAGGAATGTAATAAAGATCCAGGATAGGCTGAGGGGGAATGTAATAAAGATCCAGGATAGGCTGAGGGGGAATGTAATAAAGATCCAGGATAGGCTGAGGCGAAAGTAATAACGAGCAGGATAGGCTGTGGTTAAATGAAATAAAGATCGAGGATAGGCTGAGGGGAAATGAAATAAACATCCAGGATAGGCTGACGGGAAATGTAATAAAGATCCAGGATAGGCTGAGAGGAAATGTAATAAAGATCCAGGATAGGCTGAGGGGAAAGTAATAACGAGCAGGATAGGCTGTGGTTAAATGAAATAAAGATCCAGGATAGGCTGAGGGGAAATGAAATAAAGATCCAGGATAGGCTGAGAGGGAATGTAATAAAGATCCAGGATAAGTTGAGGTGAAATCTAATAAAGATCTAGGATAGGCTGAGGGGAAATGAAATAAAGATCCAGGATAGGCTGAGGGGGAATGCAATAAAGATCCAGGATAGGCTGAGGGGGAATGTAATAAAGATCCAGGATAGGCTGAGGGGAAATGTAATAAAGATCCAGGATAGGCTGAGGGAAAAGTAACAACGAGCAGGATAGGCTTGAGGGTAAATGTAATAAAGATCCAGGATACGTTGAGGTGAAATGTAATAAAGATCCAGGATAGGCTGAGGGGGACTGTAATAAAGATCCAGGATAGGCAGAGGGGGAATGTAATAAAGATCCAGGATAGGCTGAGGGGGAATGTAATAAAGATCCAGGATAGGCTGAGGGAAAAGTAACAACGAGCAGGATAGGCTTGAGGGTAAATGTAATAAAGATCCAGGATAAGTTGAGGTGAAATGTAATAAAGATCCAGGATAGGCTGAGGGGGAATGTAATAAAGATCCAGGATAGGCTGAGGGGAAATGTAATAAAGATCCAGGATAGGCTGAGGGGGAATGTAATAAAGATCCAGGATAAGCTGAGGGAAAAGTAACAACGAGCAGGATAGGCTTGAGGGTAAATGTAATAAAGATCCAGGATAGGCTGAGGTGAAATGTAATAAAGATCCAGGATAGGCTGAGGGGGAATGTAATAAAGATCCAGGATAGGCTGAGGGGAAATGTAATAAAGATCCAGGATAGGCTGAGGGGAAAAGTAATAAAGATCCAGGATAGGCTGAGGGAAAAGTAATAACGAGCAGGATAGGCTGAGAGGGAATGCAATAAAGATCCAGGATAAGTTGAGGTGAAATGTAATAAAGATCCAGGATAGGCTGAGGGGAAATGAAATAAAGATCCAGGATAGGCTGAGGGGGAATGCAATAAAGATCCAGGATAGGCTGAGGGGGAATGTAATAAAGATCCAGGATAGGCTGAGGGGAAATGTAATAAAGATCCAGGATAGGCTGAGGGAAAAGTAACAACGAGCAGGATAGGCTTGAGGGTAAATGTAATAAAGATCCAGGATAAGTTGAGGTGAAATGTAATAAAGATCCAGGATAGGCTGAGGGGGAATGTAATAAAGATCCAGGATCGGCTGAGGGGGAATGTAATAAAGATCCAGGATAGGCTGAGGGGGAATGTAATAAAGATCCAGGATAGGCTGAGGGGGAATGTAATAAAGATCCAGGATAGGCTGAGGGAAAAGTAATAACGAGCAGGATAGGCTTGAGGGTAAATGAAATAAAGATCCAGGATAGGCTGACGGGAAATGTAATAAAGATCCAGGATAAATTGAGGAGAAATTTAATAAAGATCCAGGATAGGCTGAGGGGGAATGTAATAAAGATCCAGGATAGGCTGAGGGGGAATGTAATAAAGATCCAGGATAGGCTGAGGGAAAAGTAATAACGAGCACGATAGGCTTGAGGGTAAATGAAATAAATGTTAAGGATAGGCTGAGGGGAAATATAATAAAGATCCAGGATAAGTTGAGGTGAAATGTAATAAAGATCCAGGATAGGCTGAGGGGAAATGTAATAAAGATCCAGGATAGGCTGAGGGAAAAGTAATAACGAGCAGGATGGGCTTGAGGGTAAATAAAATAAAGATCCAGGATAGGCTGAGGGGAAATGAAATAAAGATCCAGGATAGGCTGAGGGGAAATGTAACAAAGATCCAGGATAGGCTGAGGGGAAATGTAACAAAGATCCAGGTTAGGCTGAGGGGGAATGTAATAAAGATCCAGGATAGGCTGAGGGGGAATGTAACAAAGATCCAGGATAGGCTGAGGGGAAATGTAATAAAGATCCAGGATAGGCTGAGGGGAAATGTAACAAAGATCCAGGATAGGCTGAGGCGAAATGTAATAAAGATCCAGGATAGGCTGAGGGGAAATGTAATAAAGATCCAGGATAGGCTGAGGGGAAAGTAATAACGAGCAGGATAGGCTGAGAGGGAATGTAATAAAGATCCAGGATAAGTTGAGGTGAAATGTAATAAAGATCCAGGATAGGCTGAGGGGAAATGAAATAAAGATCCAGGATAGGCTGAGGGGGAATGCAATAAAGATCCAGGATAGGCTGAGGGGGAATGTAATAAAGATCCAGGATAGGCTGAGGGGAAATGTAATAAAGATCCAGGATAGGCTGAGGGAAAAGTAACAACGAGCAGGATAGGCTTGAGGGTAAATGTAATAAAGATCCAGGATAAGTTGAGGTGAAATGTAATAAAGATCCAGGATAGGCTGAGGGGGAATGTAATAAAGATCCAGGATCGGCTGAGGGGGAATGTAATAAAGATCCAGGATAGGCTGAGGGGGAATGTAATAAAGATCCAGGATAGGCTGAGGGGGAATGTAATAAAGATCCAGGATAGGCTGAGGGAAAAGTAATAACGAGCAGGATAGGCTTGAGGGTAAATGAAATAAAGATCCAGGATAGGCTGACGGGAAATGTAATAAAGATCCAGGATAAATTGAGGAGAAATTTAATAAAGATCCAGGATAGGCTGAGGGGGAATGTAATAAAGATCCAGGATAGGCTGAGGGGGAATGTAATAAAGATCCAGGATAGGCTGAGGGAAAAGTAATAACGAGCACGATAGGCTTGAGGGTAAATGAAATAAATGTTAAGGATAGGCTGAGGGGAAATATAATAAAGATCCAGGATAAGTTGAGGTGAAATGTAATAAAGATCCAGGATAGGCTGAGGGGAAAAGTAATAAAGATCCAGGATAGGCTGAGGGAAAAGTAATAACGAGCAGGATGGGCTTGAGGGTAAATAAAATAAAGATCCAGGATAGGCTGAGGGGAAATGAAATAAAGATCCAGGATAGGCTGAGGGGAAATGTAACAAAGATCCAGGATAGGCTGAGGGGAAATGTAACAAAGATCCAGGTTAGGCTGAGGGGGAATGTAATAAAGATCCAGGATAGGCTGAGGGGGAATGTAACAAAGATCCAGGATAGGCTGAGGGGAAATGTAATAAAGATCCAGGATAGGCTGAGGGGAAATGTAACAAAGATCCAGGATAGGCTGAGGCGAAATGTAATAAAGATCCAGGATAGGCTGAGGGGGAATGTAATAAAGGTCCAGGATAGGCTGAGGGGAAATGAAATAAAGATCCAGGATAGGCTGAGGGGGAATGTAATAAAGATCCAGGATAGGCTGAGGGGAAATGAAATAAAGATCCAGGATAGTCTGAGGGGGAATGTAATAAAGATCCAGGTTAGGCTGAGGGGAAATGTAATAAAGATCCAGGATAGGCTGAGGGGGAATGTAATAAAGATCCAGGATAGGCTGAGGGGAAATGAAACAAAGATCCAGGATAGGCTGAGGGGGAATGTAATAAAGATCCAGGATAGGCTGAGGGAAATGTAATAAAGATCCAGGATAGGCTGAGGGGGAATGGAAGAAAGATCCAGGATAGGCTGAGGGGAAATGAAATAAAGATCCAGGATAGGCTGAGGGGGAATGCAATAAAGATCCAGGATAGGCTGAGGGGGAATGTAATAAAGATCCAGGATAGGCTGAGGAGGAATGTAATAAAGATCCAGGATAGGCTGAGGGAAATGTAATAAAGATCCAGGATACGTTGAGGTGAAATGGAATAAAGATCCAGGATAGGCTGAGGGGGAATGTAATAAAGATCCAGGATAGGCTGAGGGGAAATGTAACAAAGATCCAGGATAGGCTGAGGGGAAATGTAACAAAGATCCAGGTTAGGCTGAGGGGGAATGTAATAAAGATCCAGGATAGGCTGAGGGGGAATGTAACAAAGATCCAGGATAGGCTGAGGGGAAATGTAATAAAGATCCAGGATAGGCTGAGGGGAAATGTAACAAAGATCCAGGATAGGCTGAGGCGAAATGTAATAAAGATCCAGGATAGGCTGAGGGGAAATGTAATAAAGATCCAGGATAGGCTGAGGGGAAAGTAATAACGAGCAGGATAGGCTGAGAGGGAATGTAATAAAGATCCAGGATAAGTTGAGGTGAAATGTAATAAAGATCCAGGATAGGCTGAGGGGAAATGAAATAAAGATCCAGGATAGGCTGAGGGGGAATGCAATAAAGATCCAGGATAGGCTGAGGGGGAATGTAATAAAGATCCAGGATAGGCTGAGGGGAAATGTAATAAAGATCCAGGATAGGCTGAGGGAAAAGTAACAACGAGCAGGATAGGCTTGAGGGTAAATGTAATAAAGATCCAGGATAAGTTGAGGTGAAATGTAATAAAGATCCAGGATAGGCTGAGGGGGAATGTAATAAAGATCCAGGATCGGCTGAGGGGGAATGTAATAAAGATCCAGGATAGGCTGAGGGGGAATGTAATAAAGATCCAGGATAGGCTGAGGGGGAATGTAATAAAGATCCAGGATAGGCTGAGGGAAAAGTAATAACGAGCAGGATAGGCTTGAGGGTAAATGAAATAAAGATCCACGATAGGCTGACGGGAAATGTAATAAAGATCCAGGATAAATTGAGGAGAAATTTAATAAAGATCCAGGATAGGCTGAGGGGGAATGTAATAAAGATCCAGGATAGGCTGAGGGGGAATGTAATAAAGATCCAGGATAGGCTGAGGGAAAAGTAATAACGAGCACGATAGGCTTGAGGGTAAATGAAATAAATGTTAAGGATAGGCTGAGGGGAAATATAATAAAGATCCAGGATAAGTTGAGGTGAAATGTAATAAAGATCCAGGATAGGCTGAGGGGAAATGTAATAAAGATCCAGGATAGGCTGAGGGAAAAGTAATAACGAGCAGGATGGGCTTGAGGGTAAATAAAATAAAGATCCAGGATAGGCTGAGGGGAAATGAAATAAAGATCCAGGATAGGCTGAGGGGAAATGTAAGAAAGATCCAGGATAGGCTGAGGGGAAATGTAACAAAGATCCAGGTTAGGCTGAGGGGGAATGTAATAAAGATCCAGGATAGGCTGAGGGGAAATGAAATAAAGATCCAGGATAGGCTGAGGGGGAATGCAATAAAGATCCAGGATAGGCTGAGGGGGAATGTAATAAAGATCCAGGATAGGCTGAGGGGAAATGTAATAAAGATCCAGGATAGGCTGAGGGAAAAGTAACAACGAGCAGGATAGGCTTGAGGGTAAATGTAATAAAGATCCAGGATACGTTGAGGTGAAATGTAATAAAGATCCAGGATAGGCTGAGGGGGAATGTAATAAAGATCCAGGATAGGCTGAGGGGGAATGTAATAAAGATCCAGGATAGGCTGAGGGGGAATGTAATAAAGATCCAGGATAGGCTGAGGGAAAAGTAACAACGAGCAGGATAGGCTTGAGGGTAAATGTAATAAAGATCCAGGATAAGTTGAGGTGAAATGTAATAAAGATCCAGGATAGGCTGAGGGGGAATGTAATAAAGATCCAGGATAGGCTGAGGGGAAATGTAATAAAGATCCAGGATAGGCTGAGGGGGAATGTAATAAAGATCCAGGATAAGCTGAGGGAAAAGTAACAACGAGCAGGATAGGCTTGAGGGTAAATGTAATAAAGATCCAGGATAGGCTGAGGTGAAATGTAATAAAGATCCAGGATAGGCTGAGGGGGAATGTAATAAAGATCCAGGATAGGCTGAGGGGAAATGTAATAAAGATCCAGGATAGGCTGAGGGGAAAAGTAATAAAGATCCAGGATAGGCTGAGGGAAAAGTAATAACGAGCAGGATAGGCTGAGAGGGAATGCAATAAAGATCCAGGATAAGTTGAGGTGAAATGTAATAAAGATCCAGGATAGGCTGAGGGGAAATGAAATAAAGATCCAGGATAGGCTGAGGGGGAATGCAATAAAGATCCAGGATAGGCTGAGGGGGAATGTAATAAAGATCCAGGATAGGCTGAGGGGAAATGTAATAAAGATCCAGGATAGGCTGAGGGAAAAGTAACAACGAGCAGGATAGGCTTGAGGGTAAATGTAATAAAGATCCAGGATAAGTTGAGGTGAAATGTAATAAAGATCCAGGATAGGCTGAGGGGGAATGTAATAAAGATCCAGGATCGGCTGAGGGGGAATGTAATAAAGATCCAGGATAGGCTGAGGGGGAATGTAATAAAGATCCAGGATAGGCTGAGGGGGAATGTAATAAAGATCCAGGATAGGCTGAGGGAAAAGTAATAACGAGCAGGATAGGCTTGAGGGTAAATGAAATAAAGATCCAGGATAGGCTGACGGGAAATGTAATAAAGATCCAGGATAAATTGAGGAGAAATTTAATAAAGATCCAGGATAGGCTGAGGGGGAATGTAATAAAGATCCAGGATAGGCTGAGGGGGAATGTAATAAAGATCCAGGATAGGCTGAGGGAAAAGTAATAACGAGCACGATAGGCTTGAGGGTAAATGAAATAAATGTTAAGGATAGGCTGAGGGGAAATATAATAAAGATCCAGGATAAGTTGAGGTGAAATGTAATAAAGATCCAGGATAGGCTGAGGGGAAATGTAATAAAGATCCAGGATAGGCTGAGGGAAAAGTAATAACGAGCAGGATGGGCTTGAGGGTAAATAAAATAAAGATCCAGGATAGGCTGAGGGGAAATGAAATAAAGATCCAGGATAGGCTGAGGGGAAATGTAACAAAGATCCAGGATAGGCTGAGGGGAAATGTAACAAAGATCCAGGTTAGGCTGAGGGGGAATGTAATAAAGATCCAGGATAGGCTGAGGGGGAATGTAACAAAGATCCAGGATAGGCTGAGGGGAAATGTAATAAAGATCCAGGATAGGCTGAGGGGAAATGTAACAAAGATCCAGGATAGGCTGAGGCGAAATGTAATAAAGATCCAGGATAGGCTGAGGGGAAATGTAATAAAGATCCAGGATAGGCTGAGGGGAAAGTAATAACGAGCAGGATAGGCTGAGAGGGAATGTAATAAAGATCCAGGATAAGTTGAGGTGAAATGTAATAAAGATCCAGGATAGGCTGAGGGGAAATGAAATAAAGATCCAGGATAGGCTGAGGGGGAATGCAATAAAGATCCAGGATAGGCTGAGGGGGAATGTAATAAAGATCCAGGATAGGCTGAGGGGAAATGTAATAAAGATCCAGGATAGGCTGAGGGAAAAGTAACAACGAGCAGGATAGGCTTGAGGGTAAATGTAATAAAGATCCAGGATAAGTTGAGGTGAAATGTAATAAAGATCCAGGATAGGCTGAGGGGGAATGTAATAAAGATCCAGGATCGGCTGAGGGGGAATGTAATAAAGATCCAGGATAGGCTGAGGGGGAATGTAATAAAGATCCAGGATAGGCTGAGGGGGAATGTAATAAAGATCCAGGATAGGCTGAGGGAAAAGTAATAACGAGCAGGATAGGCTTGAGGGTAAATGAAATAAAGATCCAGGATAGGCTGACGGGAAATGTAATAAAGATCCAGGATAAATTGAGGAGAAATTTAATAAAGATCCAGGATAGGCTGAGGGGGAATGTAATAAAGATCCAGGATAGGCTGAGGGGGAATGTAATAAAGATCCAGGATAGGCTGAGGGAAAAGTAATAACGAGCACGATAGGCTTGAGGGTAAATGAAATAAATGTTAAGGATAGGCTGAGGGGAAATATAATAAAGATCCAGGATAAGTTGAGGTGAAATGTAATAAAGATCCAGGATAGGCTGAGGGGAAAAGTAATAAAGATCCAGGATAGGCTGAGGGAAAAGTAATAACGAGCAGGATGGGCTTGAGGGTAAATAAAATAAAGATCCAGGATAGGCTGAGGGGAAATGAAATAAAGATCCAGGATAGGCTGAGGGGAAATGTAACAAAGATCCAGGATAGGCTGAGGGGAAATGTAACAAAGATCCAGGTTAGGCTGAGGGGGAATGTAATAAAGATCCAGGATAGGCTGAGGGGGAATGTAACAAAGATCCAGGATAGGCTGAGGGGAAATGTAATAAAGATCCAGGATAGGCTGAGGGGAAATGTAACAAAGATCCAGGATAGGCTGAGGCGAAATGTAATAAAGATCCAGGATAGGCTGAGGGGGAATGTAATAAAGGTCCAGGATAGGCTGAGGGGAAATGAAATAAAGATCCAGGATAGGCTGAGGGGGAATGTAATAAAGATCCAGGATAGGCTGAGGGGAAATGAAATAAAGATCCAGGATAGTCTGAGGGGGAATGTAATAAAGATCCAGGTTAGGCTGAGGGGAAATGTAATAAAGATCCAGGATAGGCTGAGGGGGAATGTAATAAAGATCCAGGATAGGCTGAGGGGAAATGAAACAAAGATCCAGGATAGGCTGAGGGGGAATGTAATAAAGATCCAGGATAGGCTGAGGGAAATGTAATAAAGATCCAGGATAGGCTGAGGGGGAATGGAAGAAAGATCCAGGATAGGCTGAGGGGAAATGAAATAAAGATCCAGGATAGGCTGAGGGGGAATGCAATAAAGATCCAGGATAGGCTGAGGGGGAATGTAATAAAGATCCAGGATAGGCTGAGGAGGAATGTAATAAAGATCCAGGATAGGCTGAGGGAAATGTAATAAAGATCCAGGATACGTTGAGGTGAAATGGAATAAAGATCCAGGATAGGCTGAGGGGGAATGTAATAAAGATCCAGGATAGGCTGAGGGGAAATGTAACAAAGATCCAGGATAGGCTGAGGGGAAATGTAACAAAGATCCAGGTTAGGCTGAGGGGGAATGTAATAAAGATCCAGGATAGGCTGAGGGGGAATGTAACAAAGATCCAGGATAGGCTGAGGGGAAATGTAATAAAGATCCAGGATAGGCTGAGGGGAAATGTAACAAAGATCCAGGATAGGCTGAGGCGAAATGTAATAAAGATCCAGGATAGGCTGAGGGGAAATGTAATAAAGATCCAGGATAGGCTGAGGGGAAAGTAATAACGAGCAGGATAGGCTGAGAGGGAATGTAATAAAGATCCAGGATAAGTTGAGGTGAAATGTAATAAAGATCCAGGATAGGCTGAGGGGAAATGAAATAAAGATCCAGGATAGGCTGAGGGGGAATGCAATAAAGATCCAGGATAGGCTGAGGGGGAATGTAATAAAGATCCAGGATAGGCTGAGGGGAAATGTAATAAAGATCCAGGATAGGCTGAGGGAAAAGTAACAACGAGCAGGATAGGCTTGAGGGTAAATGTAATAAAGATCCAGGATAAGTTGAGGTGAAATGTAATAAAGATCCAGGATAGGCTGAGGGGGAATGTAATAAAGATCCAGGATCGGCTGAGGGGGAATGTAATAAAGATCCAGGATAGGCTGAGGGGGAATGTAATAAAGATCCAGGATAGGCTGAGGGGGAATGTAATAAAGATCCAGGATAGGCTGAGGGAAAAGTAATAACGAGCAGGATAGGCTTGAGGGTAAATGAAATAAAGATCCACGATAGGCTGACGGGAAATGTAATAAAGATCCAGGATAAATTGAGGAGAAATTTAATAAAGATCCAGGATAGGCTGAGGGGGAATGTAATAAAGATCCAGGATAGGCTGAGGGGGAATGTAATAAAGATCCAGGATAGGCTGAGGGAAAAGTAATAACGAGCACGATAGGCTTGAGGGTAAATGAAATAAATGTTAAGGATAGGCTGAGGGGAAATATAATAAAGATCCAGGATAAGTTGAGGTGAAATGTAATAAAGATCCAGGATAGGCTGAGGGGAAATGTAATAAAGATCCAGGATAGGCTGAGGGAAAAGTAATAACGAGCAGGATGGGCTTGAGGGTAAATAAAATAAAGATCCAGGATAGGCTGAGGGGAAATGAAATAAAGATCCAGGATAGGCTGAGGGGAAATGTAACAAAGATCCAGGATAGGCTGAGGGGAAATGTAACAAAGATCCAGGTTAGGCTGAGGGGGAATGTAATAAAGATCCAGGATAGGCTGAGGGGGAATGTAACAAAGATCCAGGATAGGCTGAGGGGAAATGTAATAAAGATCCAGGATAGGCTGAGGGGAAATGTAACAAAGATCCAGGATAGGCTGAGGCGAAATGTAATAAAGATCCAGGATAGGCTGAGGGGGAATGTAATAAAGGTCCAGGATAGGCTGAGGGGAAATGAAATAAAGATCCAGGATAGGCTGAGGGGGAATGTAATAAAGATCCAGGATAGGCTGAGGGGAAATGAAATAAAGATCCAGGATAGGCTGAGGGGAAATGAAACAAAGATCCAGGATAGGCTGAGGGGGAATGTAATAAAGATCCAGGATAGGCTGAGGGAAATGTAATAAAGATCCAGGATAGGCTGAGGGGGAATGGAAGAAAGATCCAGGATAGGCTGAGGGGAAATGAAATAAAGATCCAGGATAGGCTGAGGGGGAATGCAATAAAGATCCAGGATAGGCTGAGGGGGAATGTAATAAAGATCCAGGATAGGCTGAGGGGGAATGTAATAAAGATCCGGGATAGGCTGAGGGAAAAGTAATAACGAGCACGATAGGCTTGAGGGTAAATGAAATAAATGTTAAGGATAGGCTGAGGGGAAATATAATAAAGATCCAGGATAAGTTGAGGTGAAATGTAATAAAGATCCAGGATAGGCTGAGGGGAAATGTAATAAAGATCCAGGATAGGCTGAGGGAAAAGTAATAACGAGCAGGATAGGCTTGAGGGTAAATAAAATAAAGATCCAGGATAGGCTGAGGGGAAATGAAATAAAGATCCAGGATAGGCTGAGGGGAAATGTAACAAAGATCCAGGATAGGCTGAGGGAAAAGTAATAACGAGCAGGATGGGCTTGAGGGTAAATAAAATAAATATCCAGGATAGGCTGAGGGGAAATGAAATAAAGATCCAGGATAGGCTGAGGGGAAATGTAATAAAGATCCAGGATAGGCTGAAGGGGAATGTAATAAAGATCCAGGATAAGTTGAGGGGGAATGGAAGAAAGATCCAGGATAGTCTGAGGGGGAATGTAATAAAGATGCAGGATATGTTGAGGTGAAATGTAATATAGATCCAGGATAGGCTGAGGGGAAATGAAATAAAGATCCAGGATAGGATGAGGGGAAATGAAATAAAGATCCAGGATAGGCTGAGGGGGAATGTAATAAAGATCCAGGATAGGCTGAGGGAAAAGTAATAACGAGCATGATAGGCTTGAAGGTAAATGAAATAAAGATCCAGGATAGGCTGACGGGAAATGAAATAAAGATCCAGGATAGGCTGAGGGTAAATGAAATAAAGATCCAGGATAGGCTGAGGGGAAATGAAATAAAGATCCAGGATAGGCTGAGGGGGAAAGAAATAAAGATCCACGATAGGCTGACGGGAAATGAAATAAAGATCCAGGATAGGCTGAGTGTAAATGAAATAAAGATCCAGGAGAGGCTGAGGGGAAATGAAATAAAGATCCAGGATAGGCTGAGGGGAAATGTAATAAAGATGCAGGATATGCTGAGGGGGAATGTAATAAAGATCCAGGATAACTTGAGGTGAAATGTAATAAAGATCCAGGATAGGCTGAGGGAGTATGTAATAAAGATCCAGGATATGCTGAGGGGGAATGTAATAAAGATCCAGTATAACTTGAGGTGAAATGTAAAAAAGATCCAGGATAGGCTGAGGGGGAATGTAATAAAGATCCAGGATATGCTGAGGGGGAATGTAATAAAGATCCAGGATATGCTGAGGGGGAATGTAATAAAGATCCAGGATAACTTGAGGTGAAATGTAATAACGATCCAGAATATGCTGAGGGGGAATGTAATAAAGATCCAGGATAGGCTGAGGGGGAATGAAATAAAGATCCAGGATATGCTGAGGGGGAATGTAATAAAGATCCGGGATAAGTTGAGGTGAAATGTAATAAAGATCCAGGATAGGCTGAGGGGGAATGAAATAACGATCCAGGATAAGTTGAGGTGAAATGTAATAAAGATCCAGGATAGGCTGAGGGGAAATGTAAATAAAGATCCAGGATAGGCTGAGGGGAAATGTAAATAAAGATCCAGGATAAGCTGAGGGGGAATGAAATAAAGATCCAGGATAAGTTGAGGTGAAATGGAATAAAGATCCAGGATAGGCTGAGGGGGGATGTAATAAAGATCCAGGATAGGCTGAGGAGGAATGTAATAAAGATCCAGGATAGGCTGAGGAGGAATGTAATAAAGATCCAGGATATGCGGAGGGGGAATGTAATAAAGATGCAGGATATGCTGAGGGGGAATGTAATAAAGATCCAGGATATGCTGAGGGGGAATGTAATAAAGATCCAGGATAACTTGAGGTGAAATGTAATAAAGATCCAGGATAGGCTGAGGGGGAATGTAATAAAGATCCAGGATAAATTGAGGTGAAATGTAATAAAGATCCAGGATAGGCTGAGGGGGAATGTAATAAAGATCCAGGATAGGCTGTGGAGGAATGTAATAAAGATCCAGGATAGGCTGAGGGGGAATGTAATAAAGATCCAGGATAGGCTGAGGGGAAAGTAATAACGAGCAGGATAGGCTGAGGGGAAATGAAATAAAGATCCAGGATAGGCTGAGGGGAAATGAAATAAAGATCCAGGATAGGCTGATTAGAAATGTAATAATGATCCAGGATAGGCTGAGGGGAAATGTAATAACGAGAAGGATCGGCTGAGGGGAAATGAAATAAAGATCCAGGATAGGCTGAGGGGAAATGAAATAAAGATCCAGGATAGGCTGAGGGGAAATGTAATAATGATCCAGGTTAGGCTGCGGGGAAATGTAATAAAGATCCAGCATAGGCTGAGGGGAAATGTAATAAAGATCCAGGATAGGCTGAGGGGAAATGAAATAAAGATCCAGGATAGGCTGAGAGGAAATGCAATAAAGATCCAGGATAGGCTGAGGGAAATGTAATAACGATGCAGGATAGGCTGAGGGTAATGAAATAAAGATCCAGGATAGGCTGAGCGGAAATGTAATAAAGATCCAGGATAGGCTGAGGGAAATGTAATAAAGATCCAGGATAGGCTGAGGGGAAATGTAATAAAGATCCAGGATAGGCTGAGGGGAAATGAAATGAAGATCCAGGATAGGCTGAGAGGAAATGCAATAAAGATCCAGGATAGGCTGAGGGAAATGTAATAACGATGCAGGATAGGCTGAGGGTAATGAAATAAAGACCCAGGATAGGCTGAGGGAATTGTAATAAAGATCCAGGATAGGCTGAGGGGAAATGTAATAAAGATCCAGGATAGGCTGAGGGAAATGTAATAAAGATCCAGGATAGGCTGAGGGAAAAGTAATAACGAGCAGGATAGGCTTGAGGGTAAATAAAATAAAGATCCAGGATAGGCTGAGGGGAAATGAAATAAAGATCCAGGATAGGCTGAGGGGAAATGTAACAAAGATCCAGGATAGGCTGAGGGAAAAGTAATAACGAGCAGGATGGGCTTGAGGGTAAATAAAATAAATATCCAGGATAGGCTGAGGGGAAATGAAATAAAGATCCAGGATAGGCTGAGGGGAAATGTAATAAAGATCCAGGATAGGCTGAAGGGGAATGTAATAAAGATCCAGGATAAGTTGAGGGGGAATGGAAGAAAGATCCAGGATAGTCTGAGGGGGAATGTAATAAAGATGCAGGATATGTTGAGGTGAAATGTAATATAGATCCAGGATAGGCTGAGGGGAAATGAAATAAAGATCCAGGATAGGATGAGGGGAAATGAAATAAAGATCCAGGATAGGCTGAGGGGGAATGTAATAAAGATCCAGGATAGGCTGAGGGAAAAGTAATAACGAGCATGATAGGCTTGAAGGTAAATGAAATAAAGATCCAGGATAGGCTGACGGGAAATGAAATAAAGATCCAGGATAGGCTGAGGGTAAATGAAATAAAGATCCAGGATAGGCTGAGGGGAAATGAAATAAAGATCCAGGATAGGCTGAGGGGGAAAGAAATAAAGATCCACGATAGGCTGACGGGAAATGAAATAAAGATCCAGGATAGGCTGAGTGTAAATGAAATAAAGATCCAGGAGAGGCTGAGGGGAAATGAAATAAAGATCCAGGATAGGCTGAGGGGAAATGTAATAAAGATGCAGGATATGCTGAGGGGGAATGTAATAAAGATCCAGGATAACTTGAGGTGAAATGTAATAAAGATCCAGGATAGGCTGAGGGAGTATGTAATAAAGATCCAGGATATGCTGAGGGGGAATGTAATAAAGATCCAGGATAACTTGAGGTGAAATGTAAAAAAGATCCAGGATAGGCTGAGGGGGAATGTAATAAAGATCCAGGATAAATTGAGGTGAAATGTAATAAAGATCCAGGATAGGCTGAGGGGGAATGTAATAAAGATCCAGGATAGGCTGTGGAGGAATGTAATAAAGATCCAGGATAGGCTGAGGGGGAATGTAATAAAGATCCAGGATAGGCTGAGGGGAAAGTAATAACGAGCAGGATAGGCTGAGGGGAAATGAAATAAAGATCCAGGATAGGCTGAGGGGAAATGAAATAAAGATCCAGGATAGGCTGATTGGAAATGTAATAATGATCCAGGATAGGCTGAGGGGAAATGTAATAACGAGAAGGATCGGCTGAGGGGAAATGAAATAAAGATCCAGGATAGGCTGAGGGGAAATGAAATAAAGATCCAGGATCGGCTGAGGGGAAATGTAATAATGATCCAGGTTAGGCTGCGGGGAAATGTAATAAAGATCCAGCATAGGCTGAGGGGAAATGTAATAAAGATCCAGGATAGGCTGAGGGGAAATGAAATAAAGATCCAGGATAGGCTGAGAGGAAATGCAATAAAGATCCAGGATAGGCTGAGGGTAATGAAATAAAGATCCAGGATAGGCTGAGCGGAAATGTAATAAAGATCCAGGATAGGCTGAGGGAAATGTAATAAAGATCCAGGATAGGCTGAGGGGAAATGTAATAAAGATCCAGGATAGGCTGAGGGGAAATGAAATGAAGATCCAGGATAGGCTGAGAGGAAATGCAATAAAGATCCAGGATAGGCTGAGGGAAATGTAATAACGATGCAGGATAGGCTGAGGGTAATGAAATAAAGACCCAGGATAGGCTGAGGGAATTGTAATAAAGATCCAGGATAGGCTGAGGGGAAATGTAATAAAGATCCAGGATAGGCTGAGGGAAATGTAATAAAGATCCAGGATAGGCTGAGGGGAAATGTAATAAAGATCCAGGATAGGCTGAGGGAAATGTAATAACGATGCAGGATAGGCTGAGGGGGAATGTAATAACGATCCAGGATAGGCTGAGGGAAAAGTAATAACGAGCAGGATAGGCTTGAAGGTAAATGAAATAAAGATCCAGGATAGGCTGACGGGAAATGATATAAAGATCCAGGGTAGGCTGAGGGGGAATGTAATAAAGATCCAGGATAGGCAGAGGAGGAATGTAATAAAGATCCAGGATAGGTTGAGGGGAAATGTAATAAAGATCCAGGATAGGCTGAGGGGGAATGTAATAAAGATCCAGGGTAGGCTGAGGGGGAATGTAATAAAGATCCAGGATAGGCTGAGGGGGAAAGAAATAAAGATCCAGGATAGGCTGACAGGAAATGAAATAAAGATCCAGGATAGGCTGAGTGTAAATGAAATAAAGATCCAGGAGAGGCTGAGGGGAAATGAAATAAAGAACCAGGATAGGCTGAGGGGAAATGTAACAAAGATCCAGGTTAGGCTGAGGGGAAATGTAACAAAGATCCAGGTTAGGCTGAGGGGGAATGTAATAAAGATCCAGGATAGGCTGAGGGGAAATGTAACAAAGATCCAGGATAGGCTGAAAGGAAATGTAATAAAGATCCAGGATAGGCTGAGGGGAAATGTAACAAAGATCCAGGATAGGCTGAGGGGAAATGTAATAAAGATCCAGGATAGGCTGAGGGGGAATGTAATAAAGATCCAGGATAGGCTGAGGGGAAATGAAATAAAGATCCAGGATAGGCTGAGGGGGAATGTAATAAAGATCCAGGATAGGCTGAGGGGAAATGAAACAAAGATCCAGGATAGGCTGAGGGGGAATGTAATAAAGATCCAGGATAGGCTGAGGGAAATGTAATAAAGATCCAGGATAGGCTGAGGGGGAATGTAATAAAGATCCAGGATAGGCTGAGGGGGAATGTAATAAAGATCCAGGAGAGGCTGAAGGGGAATGTAATAAAGATCCAGGATAGGTTGAGGGGGAATGGAAGAAAGATCCAGGATAGTCTGAGGGGGAATGTAATAAAGATGCAGGATAGGCTGAGGGGAAATGAAATAAAGATCCAGGATAGGCTGAGGGGGAATGTAAGAAAGATCCAGGATAGGCAAAGGGGAAATGTAACAAAGGTCCAGGATAGGCTGAGGGGAAATGTAATAAAGATCCAGGATAGGCTGAGGGGAAATGTAACAAAGATCCAGGATAGGCTGAGGGGGAATGTAATAAAGATCCAGGATATGTTGAGGTGAAATGTAATATAGATCCAGGATAGGCTGAGGGGAAATGAAATAAAGATCCAGGATAGGATGAGGGGAAATGAAATAAAGATCCAGGATAGGCTGAGGGGGAATGTAATAAAGATCCAGGATAGGCTGAGGGAAAAGTAATAACGAGCAGGATAGGCTTGAAGGTAAATGAAATAAAGATCCAGGATAGGCTGACGGGAAATGAAATAAAGATCCAGGATAGGCTGAGGGTAAATGAAATAAAGATCCAGGATAGGCTGAGGGGAAATGAAATAAAGATCCAGGATAGGCTGAGGGGGAAAGAAATAAAGATCCACGATAGGCTGACGGGAAATGAAATAAAGATCCAGGATAGGCTGAGTGTAAATGAAATAAAGATCCAGGAGAGGCTGAGGGGAAATGAAATAAAGATCCAGGATAGGCTGAGGGGAAATGTAATAAAGATGCAGGATATGCTGAGGGGGAATGTAATAAAGATCCAGGATAACTTGAGGTGAAATGTAATAAAGATCCAGGATAGGCTGAGGGAGTATGTAATAAAGATCCAGGATATGCTGAGGGGGAATGTAATAAAGATCCAGGATAACTTGAGGTGAAATGTAAAAAAGATCCAGGATAGGCTGAGGGGGAATGTAATAAAGATCCAGGATATGCTGAGGGGGAATGTAATAAAGATCCAGGATAACTTGAGGTGAAATGTAATAACGATCCAGAATATGCTGAGGGGGAATGTAATAAAGATCCAGGATAGGCTGAGGGGGAATGAAATAAAGATCCAGGATATGCTGAGGGGGAATGTAATAAAGATCCGGGATAAGTTGAGGTGAAATGTAATAAAGATCCAGGATAGGCTGAGGGGGAATGAAATAACGATCCAGGATAAGTTGAGGTGAAATGTAATAAAGATCCAGGATAGGCTGAGGGGAAATGTAAATAAAGATCCAGGATAGGCTGAGGGGAAATGTAAATAAAGATCCAGGATAGGCTGAGGGGGAATGAAATAAAGATCCAGGATAAGTTGAGGTGAAATGGAATAAAGATCCAGGATAGGCTGAGGGGGGATGTAATAAAGATCCAGGATAGGCTGAGGAGGAATGTAATAAAGATCCAGGATAGGCTGAGGAGGAATGTAATAAAGATCCAGGATATGCTGAGGGGGAATGTAATAAAGATCCAGGATAACTTGAGGTGAAATGTAAGAAAGATCCAGGATAGGCTGAGGGGGTATGTAATAAAGATCCAGGATATGCTGAGGGGGAATGTAATAAAGATCCAGGATAACTTGAGGTGAAATGTAATAAAGATCCAGGATAGGCTGAGGGGGAATGTAATAAAGATCCAGGATAGGCTGAGGGGGAATGTAATAAAGATCCAGGATAGGCTGAGGGGGAATGTAATAAAGATCCAGGATAGGCTGACGGGAAATGTAATAAAGATCCAGGATAAATTGAGGTGAAATGTAATAAAGATCCAGGAGAGGCTGAGGGGGAATGTAATAAAGATCCAGGATAGGCTGTGGAGGAATGTAATAAAGATCCAGGATAGGCTGAGGGGGAATGTAATAAAGATCCAGGATAGGCTGAGGGGAAAGTAATAACGAGCAGGATAGGCTGAGGGGAAATGAAATAAAGATCCAGGATAGGCTGAGGGGAAATGAAATAAAGATCCAGGATAGGCTGATTGGAAATGTAATAATGATCCAGGATAGGCTGAGGGGAAATGTAATAACGAGAAGGATCGGCTGAGGGGAAATGAAATAAAGATCCAGGATAGGCTGAGGGGAAATGAAATAAAGATCCAGGATAGGCTGAGGGGAAATGTAATAATGATCCAGGATAGGCTGCGGGGAAATGTAATAAAGATCCAGCATAGGCTGAGGGGAAATGTAATAAAGATCCAGGATAGGCTGAGGGGAAATGAAATAAAGATCCAGGATAGGCTGAGAGGAAATGCAATAAAGATCCAGGATAGGCTGAGGGAAATGTAATAACGATGCAGGATAGGCTGAGGGTAATGAAATAAAGATCCAGGATAGGCTGAGCGGAAATGTAATAAAGATCCAGGATAGGCTGAGGGAAATGTAATAAAGATCCAGGATAGGCTGAGGGAAATGTAATAAAGATCCAGGATAGGCTGAGGGGAAATGAAATGAAGATCCAGGATAGGCTGAGAGGAAATGCAATAAAGATCCAGGATAGGCTGAGGGAAATGTAATAACGATGCAGGATAGGCTGAGGGTAATGAAATAAAGATCCAGGATAGGCTGAGGGAATTGTAATAAAGATCCAGGATAGGCTGAGGGGAAATGTAATAAAGATCCAGGATAGGCTGAGGGAAATGTAATAAAGATCCAGGATAGGCTGAGGGGAAATGTAATAAAGATCCAGGATAGGCTGAGGGAAATGTAATAACGATGCAGGATAGGCTGAGGGGGAATGTAATAACGATCCAGGATAGGCAGAGGAGGAATGTAATAAAGATCCAGGATAGGTTGAGGGGAAATGTAATAAAGATCCAGGATAGGCTGAGGTGAAATGTAATAAAGATCCAGGATAGGCTCAGGGGAAATGTAATAAAGATCCAGGATAGTCTGAGGGGAAATGTTATAAAGATCCAGGATAGGCTGAGGGGAAATGTAATAAAGATCCAGGATAGGTTGAGGGGAAATGTAAATAAAGATCCAGGAAAGGCTGAGGGGAAATGTAATAAAGATCCAGGATAGGTTGAGGGGAAATGTAATAAAGATCCAGGATAGTCTGAGGGGAAATGTTATAAAGATCCAGGATAGGCTGAGGGGAAATGTAATAAAGATCCAGGATAGGTTGAGGGGAAATGTAATAAAGATCCAGGATTGTCTGAGGGGAAATGTAATAAAGATCCAGGATAGGCTGAGGGGAAATATAATAAAGATCCAGGATATGTTGAGGGGAAATGTAATAAAGATCCAGGATAGTCTGAGGGGGAATGTAATAAAGATCCAGGTTAGGCTGAGGGGAAATGTAATAAAGATCCAGGATAGGCTGAGGGGGAATGTAATAAAGATCCAGGATAGGCTGAGGGGAAATGAAACAAAGATCCAGGATAGGCTGAGGGGGAATGTAATAAAGATCCAGGATAGGCTGAGGGAAATGTAATAAAGATCCAGGATAGGCTGAGGGGGAATGGAAGAAAGATCCAGGATAGGCTGAGGGGAAATGAAATAAAGATCCAGGATAGGCTGAGGGGGAATGCAATAAAGATCCAGGATAGGCTGAGGGGGAATGTAATAAAGATCCAGGATAGGCTGAGGAGGAATGTAATAAAGATCCAGGATAGGCTGAGGGAAATGTAATAAAGATCCAGGATACGTTGAGGTGAAATGGAATAAAGATCCAGGATAGGCTGAGGGGGAATGTAATAAAGATCCAGGATAGGCTGAGGGGAAATGTAACAAAGATCCAGGATAGGCTGAGGGGAAATGTAACAAAGATCCAGGTTAGGCTGAGGGGGAATGTAATAAAGATCCAGGATAGGCTGAGGGAAAAGTAATAACGAGCAGGATAGGCTTGAAGGTAAATGAAATAAAGATCCAGGATAGGCTGACGGGAAATGAAATAAAGATCCAGGATAGGCTGAGGGTAAATGAAATAAAGATCCAGGATAGGCTGAGGGGAAATGAAATAAAGATCCAGGATAGGCTGAGGGGGAAAGAAATAAAGATCCACGATAGGCTGACGGGAAATGAAATAAAGATCCAGGATAGGCTGAGTGTAAATGAAATAAAGATCCAGGAGAGGCTGAGGGGAAATGAAATAAAGATCCAGGATAGGCTGAGGGGAAATGTAATAAAGATGCAGGATATGCTGAGGGGGAATGTAATAAAGATCCAGGATAACTTGAGGTGAAATGTAATAAAGATCCAGGATAGGCTGAGGGAGTATGTAATAAAGATCCAGGATATGCTGAGGGGGAATGTAATAAAGATCCAGGATAACTTGAGGTGAAATGTAAAAAAGATCCAGGATAGGCTGAGGGGGAATGTAATAAAGATCCAGGATATGCTGAGGGGGAATGTAATAAAGATCCAGGATAACTTGAGGTGAAATGTAATAACGATCCAGAATATGCTGAGGGGGAATGTAATAAAGATCCAGGATAGGCTGAGGGGGAATGAAATAAAGATCCAGGATATGCTGAGGGGGAATGTAATAAAGATCCGGGATAAGTTGAGGTGAAATGTAATAAAGATCCAGGATAGGCTGAGGGGGAATGAAATAACGATCCAGGATAAGTTGAGGTGAAATGTAAATAAAGATCCAGGATAGGCTGAGGGGAAATGTAAATAAAGATCCAGGATAGGCTGAGGGGGAATGAAATAAAGATCCAGGATAAGTTGAGGTGAAATGGAATAAAGATCCAGGATAGGCTGAGGGGGGATGTAATAAAGATCCAGGATAGGCTGAGGAGGAATGTAATAAAGATCCAGGATAGGCTGAGGAGGAATGTAATAAAGATCCAGGATATGCTGAGGGGGAATGTAATAAAGATCCAGGATAACTTGAGGTGAAATGTAAGAAAGATCCAGGATAGGCTGAGGGGGTATGTAATAAAGATCCAGGATATGCTGAGGGGGAATGTAATAAAGATCCAGGATAACTTGAGGTGAAATGTAATAAAGATCCAGGATAGGCTGAGGGGGAATGTAATAAAGATCCAGGATAGGCTGAGGGGGAATGTAATAAAGATCCAGGATAGGCTGAGGGGGAATGTAATAAAGATCCAGGATAGGCTGACGGGAAATGTAATAAAGATCCAGGATAAATTGAGGTGAAATGTAATAAAGATCCAGGAGAGGCTGAGGGGGAATGTAATAAAGATCCAGGATAGGCTGTGGAGGAATGTAATAAAGATCCAGGATAGGCTGAGGGGGAATGTAATAAAGATCCAGGATAGGCTGAGGGGAAAGTAATAACGAGCAGGATAGGCTGAGGGGAAATGAAATAAAGATCCAGGATAGGCTGAGGGGAAATGAAATAAAGATCCAGGATAGGCTGATTGGAAATGTAATAATGATCCAGGATAGGCTGAGGGGAAATGTAATAACGAGAAGGATCGGCTGAGGGGAAATGAAATAAAGATCCAGGATAGGCTGAGGGGAAATGAAATAAAGATCCAGGATAGGCTGAGGGGAAATGTAATAATGATCCAGGATAGGCTGCGGGGAAATGTAATAAAGATCCAGCATAGGCTGAGGGGAAATGTAATAAAGATCCAGGATAGGCTGAGGGGAAATGAAATAAAGATCCAGGATAGGCTGAGAGGAAATGCAATAAAGATCCAGGATAGGCTGAGGGAAATGTAATAACGATGCAGGATAGGCTGAGGGTAATGAAATAAAGATCCAGGATAGGCTGAGCGGAAATGTAATAAAGATCCAGGATAGGCTGAGGGAAATGTAATAAAGATCCAGGATAGGCTGAGGGAAATGTAATAAAGATCCAGGATAGGCTGAGGGGAAATGAAATGAAGATCCAGGATAGGCTGAGAGGAAATGCAATAAAGATCCAGGATAGGCTGAGGGAAATGTAATAACGATGCAGGATAGGCTGAGGGTAATGAAATAAAGATCCAGGATAGGCTGAGGGAATTGTAATAAAGATCCAGGATAGGCTGAGGGGAAATGTAATAAAGATCCAGGATAGGCTGAGGGAAATGTAATAAAGATCCAGGATAGGCTGAGGGGAAATGTAATAAAGATCCAGGATAGGCTGAGGGAAATGTAATAACGATGCAGGATAGGCTGAGGGGGAATGTAATAACGATCCAGGATAGGCAGAGGAGGAATGTAATAAAGATCCAGGATAGGTTGAGGGGAAATGTAATAAAGATCCAGGATAGGCTGAGGTGAAATGTAATAAAGATCCAGGATAGGCTCAGGGGAAATGTAATAAAGATCCAGGATAGTCTGAGGGGAAATGTTATAAAGATCCAGGATAGGCTGAGGGGAAATGTAATAAAGATCCAGGATAGGTTGAGGGGAAATGTAAATAAAGATCCAGGAAAGGCTGAGGGGAAATGTAATAAAGATCCAGGATAGGTTGAGGGGAAATGTAATAAAGATCCAGGATAGTCTGAGGGGAAATGTTATAAAGATCCAGGATAGGCTGAGGGGAAATGTAATAAAGATCCAGGATAGGTTGAGGGGAAATGTAATAAAGATCCAGGATTGTCTGAGGGGAAATGTAATAAAGATCCAGGATAGGCTGAGGGGAAATATAATAAAGATCCAGGATATGTTGAGGGGAAATGTAATAAAGATCCAGGATAGGTTGAGGGGAAATGTAATAAAGATCCAGGATTGTCTGAGGGGAAATGTAATAAAGATCCAGGATAGGCTGAGGGGAAATATAATAAAGATCCAGGATATGTTGAGGGGAAATGTAATGAAGATCCAGGATAGGTTGAGGGGAAATGAAATAAAGATCCAAGATAGGCTGAGGGAAATGTAATAAAGATCCACGATAGGCTGAGGGGAAATGTAATATCGATTAAGGATAGGCTAAGGGAAATATAGTAAAGATCCAGGATCGCTGAGGGGAAATGAAATAATGATCCAGGATAGGCTGAGGGAAATGTAATAAAGATCCAGGATAGGCTGAGGGAAATGTAATAAAGATCCAGGATAGGCTGAGGGGAAATGAATTAAAGATCCAGGATAGGCTGAGGGAAATGAAATCAAGATCCAGGATAGGCTGAGGGGAAATGTAATAACGAGAAGGATCGGCTGAGGGGAAATGAAATAAAGATCCAGGATAGGCTGAGGGGAAATGAAATAAAGATCCAGGATAGGCTGAGGGGAAATGTAATAATGGTCCAGGATAGGCTGCGGGGAAATGTAATAAAGATCCAGCATAGGCTGAGGGGAAATGTAATAAAGATCCAGGATAGGCTGAGGGGAAATGAAATAAAGATCCAGGATAGGCTGAGAGGAAATGCAATAAAGATCCAGGATAGGCTGAGGGAAATGTAATAACGATGCAGGATAGGCTGAGGGTAATGAAATAAAGATCCAGGATAGGCTGAGCGGAAATGTAATAAAGATCCAGGATAGGCTGAGGGAAATGTAATAAAGATCCAGGATAGGCTGAGGGGAAATGTAATAAAGATCCAGGATAGGCTGAGGGGAAATGAAATGAAGATCCAGGATAGGCTGAGAGGAAATGCAATAAAGATCCAGGATAGGCTGAGGGAAATGTAATAACGATGCAGGATAGGCTGAGGGTAATGAAATAAAGATCCAGGATAGGCTGAGGGAACTGTAATAAAGATCCAGGATAGGCTGAGGGGAAATGTAATAAAGATCCAGGATAGGCTGAGGGAAATGTAATAAAGATCCAGGATAGGCTGAGGGGAAATGTTATAAAGATCCTGGATAGGCTGAGGGGAAATGTAATAAAGATCCAGGATAGGTTGAGGGGAAATGTAATAAAGATCCAGGAAAGGCTGAGGGGAAATGTAATAAAGATCCAGGATAGGTTGAGGGGAAATGTAATAAAGATCCAGGATAGTCTGAGGGGAAATGTTATAAAGATCCAGGATAGGCTGAGGGGAAATGTAATAAAGATCCAGGATAGGTTGAGGGGAAATGTAATAAAGATCCAGGATTGCCTGAGGGGAAATGTAATAAAGATCCAGGATAGGCTGAGGGGAAATATAATAAAGATCCAGGATATGTTGAGGGGAAATGTAATGAAGATCCAGGATAGGTTGAGGGGAAATGAAATAAAGATCCAAGATAGGCTGAGGGAAATGCAATAAAGATCCACGATAGGCTGAGGGGAAATGTAATATCGATTAAGGATAGGCTAAGGGAAATATAGTAAAGATCCAGGATCGCTGAGGGGAAATGAAATAATGATCCAGGATAGGCTGAGGGAAATGTAATAAAGATCCAGGATAGGCTGAGGGAAATGTAATAAAGATCCAGGATAGGCTGAGGGGAAATGAATTAAAGATCCAGGATAGGCTGAGGGAAATGAAATCAAGATCCAGGATAGGCTGAGGGGAAATGTAATAAAGATGCAGGAAAGGCTGAGGGGAAATGTAATAAAGATCCAGGACAGGCTGAGGGAAATGTAATAAAGATGCAGGATAGGCTGAGGAGGAATGAAATAAAGATCCAGGATAGGCTGAGGGAAATGTAATAAGGATGCAGAATAGGCTGAGGGGGAATGAAATAAAGATCCAGGATAGGCTGAAGGAAATGTAGTAAAGATCCATGATAGGCTGAGGGGGAATGTAATAAAGATCCAGTATAGGCTGAGGGAAATATAATAAAGATCCAGGATAGGCGGAGGGCGAATGAAATAAAGATCCAGGATAGGCTGAGGGGGATTGTAATAAAGATCCAGGATAGGCTGAGGGGGATTGAAATAAAGATCCAGGATATGCTGAGGGAAATGTAGTAAAGATCCAGGAGAGGCTGAGCGGAAATGTAATAAAGATTCAGGATAGGCTGAGGGGGAATGTAATAACGATTCAGGATGGGCTGAGGGGAAATGTAATAAAGATCCAGGATAAGTTGAGGTTAAATGTAATAAAGATCCAGGATAGGCTGAGGGCGAATGAAATAAAGATCCAGGATAGGCTGAGGGAAATGTCGTCAAGATCCAGGATAGCCTGAGGGGGAATGTAATAAAGATCCAGGATAGGCTGAGGGAAATGAAATAAAGATCCAGGATAGGCTGAGGGAAATGTTGTAAAAATTCAGGATAGGCTGAGGGGGAATGAAATAAAGATCCAGGATAAATTGAGGTGAAATGTAATAAAGATCCAGGATAGGCTGAGGGCGAATGAAATAAAGATCCAGGATAGGCTGAGGGAAATGTCGTCAAGATCCAGGATAGGCTGAGGGGGAATGTAATAAAGATGCAGGAGAGGCTGAGGAGGAATGAAATAAAGATCCAGGATAGGCTGAGGGAAATGTAATAAGGATGCAGAATAGGCTGAGGGGGAATGTAATAAAGATCCAGGATAGGCTGAGGGAAATGTAGTCAGGATCCAGGATAGGCTGAGGAGGAATGTAATAAAGATGCAGGATATGCTGAGGGAAATGTAGTAAAGAACCTGGATAGGCTGAGGGGGAATGAAATAAAGATCCAGGATAGGCTGAGGGAAATGTAGTAAAGATCCAGGATAGGCTGAGGGGGAATGAAATAAAGATCCAGGATAGGCTGAGGGGAAATGTAATAAAGATCCAGGATAGGCTGAGGGGGAATGTAATAAAGATCCAGGATAGGCTGAGGGAAATGAAATAAAGATCCAGGATAGGCTGAGGGAAATGTTGTAAAGATTCAGGATAGTCTGAGGGGGAATGAAATAAAGATCCAGGATAGGCTGAGGGAAATGTAGTCAGGATCCAGGATAGGCTGAGGGGGAATGTAATAAATATGCAGGATAGGCTGAGGGAAATGTAGTAAAGATCCAGGATAGGCTGAGGGGGAATGAAATAAAGATCCAGGATAGGCTGAGGGAAATGTAGTAAAGCTCCAGGATAGGCTGAGGGGGAATGAAATAAAGATCCA
The DNA here is from genome assembly GCF_036365525.1 of Heterodontus francisci. Lineage (NCBI taxonomy): Eukaryota > Metazoa > Chordata > Chondrichthyes > Heterodontiformes > Heterodontidae > Heterodontus > Heterodontus francisci. The sequence goes on along the minus strand of NC_090373.1, from coordinate 206,442,149 downwards.
GGATATGCTGAGGGGGAATGTAATAAAGATGCAGGATATGCTGAGGGGGAATGTAATAAAGATCCAGGATAACTTGAGGTGAAATGTAATAAAGATCCAGGATAGGCTGAGGGGGAATGTAATAAAGATCCAGGATATGCTGAGGGGGAATGTAATAAAGATCCAGGATATGCTGAGGGGGAATGTAATAAAGATCCGGGATAAGTTGAGGTGAAATGTAATAAAGATCCAGGATAGGCTGAGGGGGAATGAAATAACGATCCAGGATAAGTTGAGGTGAAATGTAATAAAGATCCAGGATAGGCTGAGGGGAAATGTAAATAAAGATCCAGGATAGGCTGAGGGGAAATGTAAATAAAGATCCAGGATAGGCTGAGGGGGAATGAAATAAAGATCCAGGATAAGTTGAGGTGAAATGGAATAAAGATCCAGGATAGGCTGAGGGGGGATGTAATAAAGATCCAGGATAGGCTGAGGAGGAATGTAATAAAGATCCAGGATAGGCTGAGGAGGAATGTAATAAAGATCCAGGATATGCGGAGGGGGAATGTAATAAAGATGCAGGATATGCTGAGGGGGAATGTAATAAAGATCCAGGATAACTTGAGGTGAAATGTAAGAAAGATCCAGGATAGGCTGAGGGGGTATGTAATAAAGATCCAGGATATGCTGAGGGGGAATGTAATAAAGATCCAGGATAACTTGAGGTGAAATGTAATAAAGATCCAGGATAGGCTGAGGGGGAATGTAATAAAGATCCAGGATAGGCTGTGGGGGAATGTAATAAAGATCCAGGATAGGCTGAGGGGGAATGTAATAAAGATCCAGGATAGGCTGAGGGGGAATGTAATAAAGATCCAGGATATGCTGAGGGGGAATGTAATAAAGATCCAGGATAACTTGAGATGAAATGTAATAACGATCCAAAATATGCTGAGGGGGAATGTAAGAAAGATCCAGGATAGGCTGAGGGGGAATGAAATAAAGATCCAGGATATGCTGAGGGGGAATGTGATAAAGATCCAGTATAAGTTGAGGTGAAATGTAATAAAGATCCAGGATAGGCTGGGGGGGAATGAAATAACGATCCAGGATACGTTGAGGTGAAATGTAATAAAGATCCAGGATAGGCTGAGGGGAAATGTAAATAAAGATCCAGGATAGGCTGAGGGGAAATGTAAATAAAGATCCAGGATCGGCTGAGGGGAAATGTAAATAAAGATCCAGGATAGGCTGAGGGGGAATGAAATAAAGATCCAGGATAAGTTGAGGTGAAATGGAATAAAGATCCAGGATAGGCTGAGGGGGAATGTAATAAAGATACAGGATAGGCAGACGAGGAATGTAATAAAGATCCAGGATAGGCTGAGGAGGAATGTAATAAAGATCCAGGATAGGCTGAGGGAAAGGTAATAAAGATCCAGGATAAGTTGAGGTGAAATGGAATAAAGATCCAGGATAGGCTGAGGGGGAATGTAATAAAGATCCAGGATAGGCAGAGGAGGAATGTAATAAAGATCCAGGATAGGTTGAGGGGAAATGTAATAAAGATCCAGGATAGGCTGAGGGGAAATGTAATAAAGATCCAGGATAGGCTGAGGGGAAATGTAATAAAGATCCAGGATAATCTGAGGGAAAATATTATAAAGATCCAGGATAGGCTGAGGGGAAATGTAATAAAGATCCAGGATAGGTTGAGGGGAAATGTAATAAAGATCCAGCATAGGCTGAGGGGAAATGTAATAAAGATCCAGGATAGGTTGAGGGGTAAATTTAATAAAGATCCAGGATAGTCTGAGGGGAAATGTTATAAAGATCCAGGATAGGCTGAGGGGAAATGTAATAAAGATCCAGGATAGGTTGAGGGGAAATGTAATAAAGATCCAGGATAGTCTGAGGGGAAATGTAATAAAGATCCAGGATAGGCTGAGGGGAAATGTAATAAAGATCCAGGATTGGTTGAGGGGAAATGAAATAAAGATCCAGGATCGGCTGAGGGGAAATGTAATGAAGATCCAGGATAGGTTGAGGGGAAATGAAATAAAGATCCAGGATAGGCTGAGGGAAATGTAATAAAGATCCACGATAGGCTGAGGGGAAATGTAATATCGATTAAGGATAGGCTAAGGGAAATATAGTAAAGATCCAGGATCGCTGAGGGGAAATGAAATAATGATCCAGGATAAGTTGAGGTGAAATGTAATAAAGATCCAGGATAGGCTGAGGGGAAATGTAAATAAAGATCCAGGATAGGCTGAGGGGAAATGTAAATAAAGATCCAGGATAGGCTGAGGGGGAATGAAATAAAGATCCAGGATAAGTTGAGGTGAAATGGAATAAAGATCCAGGAAAGGCTGAGGGGGAATGTAATAAAGATACAGGATAGGCAGAGGAGGAATGTAATAAAGATCCAGGATAGGCTGAGGAGGAATGTAATAAAGATCCAGGATAGGCTGAGGGAAATGTAATAAAGATCCAGGATAAGTTGAGGTGAAATGGAATAAAGATCCAGGATAGGCTGAGGGGGAATGTAATAAAGATCCAGGAGAGGGAGAGGAGGAATGTTATAAAGATCCAGGATAGGTTGAGGGGAAATGTAATAAAGATCCAGGATAGGCTGAGGGGAAATGTAATAAAGATCCAGGATAGGCTGAGGGGAAATGTAATAAAGATCCAGGATAGTCTGAGGGGAAATGTTATAAAGATCCAGGATAGGCTGAGGGGAAATGTAATAAAGATCCAGGATAGGTTGAGGGGAAATGTAATAAAGATCCAGGATAGGCTGAGGGGAAATGTAATAAAGATCCAGGATAGGTTGAGGGGAATTGTAATAAAGATCCAGGATAGTCTGAGGGGAAATGTTATAAAGATCCAGGATAGGCTGAGGGGAAATGTAATAAAGATCCAGGATAGGTTGAGGGGAAATGTAATAAAGATCCAGGATAGTCTGAGGGGAAATGTAATAAAGATCCAGGATAGGCTGAGGGGAAATGTAATAAAGATCCAGGATAGGTTGAGGGGAAATGAAATAAAGATCCAGGATCGGCTGAGGGGAAATGTAACAAAGATCCAGGATAGGCTGAGGGGAAATGTAATAAAGATCCAGGATAGGCTGAGGGGGAATGTAATAAAGATCCAGGATAGGCTGAGGGCGAATGAAATAAAGATCCAGGATAGGCTGAGGGAAATGTCGTCAAGATCCAGGATAGGCTGAGGGGGAATGTAATAAAAATGCAGGATAGGCTGAGGAGGAATGAAATAAAGATCCAGGATAGGCTGAGGGAAATGTAATAAGGATGCAGAATAGGCTGAGGGGGAATGTAATAAAGATCCAGGATAGGCTGAGGGAAATGAAATAAAGATCAAGGATAGGCTGAGGGAAATGTAGTCAGGATCCAGGATAGGCTGAGGGGGAATGTAATAAAGATGCATGATATGCTGAGGGAAATGTAGTAAAGAACCAGGATAGGCTGAGGGGGAATGAAATAAAGATCCAAGATAGGCTGAGGGAAATGTAGTAAAGATCCAGGATAGGCTGAGGGGGAATGAAATAAAGATCCAGGATAGGCTGAGGGGAAATGTAATAAAGATCCAGGATAGGCTGAGGGGGAATGTAATAAAGATCCAGGATAGGCTGAGGGAAATGAAATAAAGATCCAGGATAGGCTGAGGGAAATGTTGTAAAGATTCAGGATAGTCTGAGGGGGAATGAAATAAAGATCCAGGATAGGCTGAGGGAAATGTAGTCAGGATCCAGGATAGGCTGAGGGGGAATGTAATAAAGATGCAGGATAGGCTGAGGGAAATGTAGTAAAGATCCAGGATCGGCTGAGGGGGAATGAAATAAAGATCCAGGAAAGGCTGAGGGAAATGTAGTAAAGATCCAGGATAGGCTGAGCGGGAATGAAATAAAGATCCAGGATATGCTGAGGGGGAATGTAATAAAGATGCAGGATATGCTGAGGGGGAATGTAATAAAGATCCAGGATAACTTGAGGTGAAATGTAATAAAGATCCAGGATAGGCTGAGGGAGTATGTAATAAAGATCCAGGATATGCTGAGGGGGAATGTAATAAAGATCCAGGATAATTTGAGGTGAAATGTAATAAAGATCCAGGATAGGCTGAGGGGGAATGTAATAAAGATCCAGGATATGCTGAGGGGGAATGTAATAAAGATCCAGGATAACTTGAGGTGAAATGTAATAACGATCCAGAATATGCTGAGGGGGAATGTAATAAAGATCTAGGATAGGCTGAGGGGGAATGAAATAAAGATCCAGGATATGCTGAGGGGGAATGAAATAAAGATCCGGGATAAGTTGAGGTGAAATGTAATAAAGATCCAGGATAGGCTGAGGGGGAATGAAATAACGATCCAGGATAAGTTGAGGTGAAATGTAATAAAGATCCAGGATAGGCTGAGGGGAAATGTAAATAAAGATCCAGGATAGGCTGAGGGGAAATGTAAATAAAGATCCAGGATAGGCTGAGGGGGAATGAAATAAAGATCCAGGATCAGTTGAGGTGAAATGGAATAAAGATCCAGGATAGGCTGAGGGGGGATGTAATAAAGATCCAGGATAGGCTGAGGAGGAATGTAATAAAGATCCAGGATAGGCTGAGGAGGAATGTAATAAAGATCCAGGATATGCGGAGGGGGAATGTAATAAAGATGCAGGATATGCTGAGGGGGAATGTAATAAAGATCCAGGATAACTTGAGGTGAAATGTAAGAAAGATCCAGGATAGGCTGAGGGGGTATGTAATAAAGATCCAGGATATGCTGAGGGGGAATGTAATAAAGATCCAGGATAACTTGAGGTGAAATGTAATAAAGATCTAGGATAGGCTGAGGGGGAATGTAATAAAGATCCAGGATAGGCTGAGGGGGAATGTAATAAAGATCCAGGATAGGCTGAGGGGGAATGTAATAAAGATCCAGGATATGCTGAGGGGGAATGTAATAAAGATCCAGGATAACTTGAGATGAAATGTAATAACGATCCAGAATATGCTGAGGGGGAATGTAATAAAGATCCAGGATAGGCTGAGGGGGAATGAAATAAAGATCCAGGATATGCTGAGGGGCAATGTGATAAAGATCCAGTATAAGTTGAGGTGAAATGTAATAAAGATCCAGGATAGGCTGAGGGGGAATGAAATAACGATCCAGGATACGTTGAGGTGAAATGTAATAAAGATCCAGGATAGGCTGAGGGGAAATGTAAATAAAGATCCAGGATAGGCTGAGGGGAAATGTAAATAAAGATCCAGGATAGGCTGAGGGGAAATGTAAATAAAGATCCAGGATAGGCTGAGGGGGAATGTAATAAAGATGCATGATATGCTGAGGGAAATGTAGTAAAGAACCAGGATAGGCTGAGGGGGAATGAAATAAAGATCCAGGATAGGCTGAGGGAAATGTAATAAAGATCCAGGATAGGCTGAGGGGGAATGAAATAAAGATCCAGGATAGGCTGAGGGGAAATGTAATAAAGATCCAGGATAGGCTGAGGGGGAATGTAATAAAGATCCAGGATAGGCTGAGGGAAATGAAATAAAGATCCAGGATAGGCTGAGGGAAATGTTGTAAAGATTCAGGATAGTCTGAGGGGGAATGAAATAAAGATCCAGGATAGGCTGAGGGAAATGTAGTCAGGATCCAGGATAGGCTGAGGGGGAATGTAATAAAGATGCAGGATAGGCTGAGGGAAATGTAGTAAAGATCCAGGATAGGCTGAGGGGGAATGAAATAAAGATCCAGGAAAGGCTGAGGGAAATGTAGTAAAGATCCAGGATAGGCTGAGGGGGAATGAAATAAAGATCCAGGATATGCTGAGGGGGAATGTAATAAAGATGCAGGATATGCTGAGGGGGAATGTAATAAAGATCCAGGATAACTTGAGGTGAAATGTAATAAAGATCCAGGATAGGCTGAGGGAAATGTTGTAAAGAATCAGGATAGTCTGAGGGGGAATGAAATAAAGATCCAGGATAGGCTGAGGGAAATGTAGTCAGGATCCAGGATAGGCTGAGGGGGAATGTAATAAAGATGCAGGATAGGCTGAGGGAAATGTAGTAAAGATCCAGGATCGGCTGAGGGGGAATGAAATAAAGATCCAGGAAAGGCTGAGGGAAATGTAGTAAAGATCCAGGATAGGCTGAGCGGGAATGAAATAAAGATCCAGGATATGCTGAGGGGGAATGTAATAAAGATGCAGGATATGCTGAGGGGGAATGTAATAAAGATCCAGGATAACTTGAGGTGAAATGTAATAAAGATCCAGGATAGGCTGAGGGAGTATGTAATAAAGATCCAGGATATGCTGAGGGGGAATGTAATAAAGATCCAGGATAATTTGAGGTGAAATGTAATAAAGATCCAGGATAGGCTGAGGGGGAATGTAATAAAGATCCAGGATATGCTGAGGGGGAATGTAATAAAGATCCAGGATAACTTGAGGTGAAATGTAATAACGATCCAGAATATGCTGAGGGGGAATGTAATAAAGATCTAGGATAGGCTGAGGGGGAATGAAATAAAGATCCAGGATATGCTGAGGGGGAATGAAATAAAGATCCGGGATAAGTTGAGGTGAAATGTAATAAAGATCCAGGATAGGCTGAGGGGGAATGAAATAACGATCCAGGATAAGTTGAGGTGAAATGTAATAAAGATCCAGGATAGGCTGAGGGGAAATGTAAATAAAGATCCAGGATAGGCTGAGGGGAAATGTAAATAAAGATCCAGGATAGGCTGAGGGGGAATGAAATAAAGATCCAGGATCAGTTGAGGTGAAATGGAATAAAGATCCAGGATAGGCTGAGGGGGGATGTAATAAAGATCCAGGATAGGCTGAGGAGGAATGTAATAAAGATCCAGGATAGGCTGAGGAGGAATGTAATAAAGATCCAGGATATGCGGAGGGGGAATGTAATAAAGATGCAGGATATGCTGAGGGGGAATGTAATAAAGATCCAGGATAACTTGAGGTGAAATGTAAGAAAGATCCAGGATAGGCTGAGGGGGTATGTAATAAAGATCCAGGATATGCTGAGGGGGAATGTAATAAAGATCCAGGATAACTTGAGGTGAAATGTAATAAAGATCTAGGATAGGCTGAGGGGGAATGTAATAAAGATCCAGGATAGGCTGAGGGGGAATGTAATAAAGATCCAGGATAGGCTGAGGGGGAATGTAATAAAGATCCAGGATATGCTGAGGGGGAATGTAATAAAGATCCAGGATAACTTGAGATGAAATGTAATAACGATCCAGAATATGCTGAGGGGGAATGTAATAAAGATCCAGGATAGGCTGAGGGGGAATGAAATAAAGATCCAGGATATGCTGAGGGGCAATGTGATAAAGATCCAGTATAAGTTGAGGTGAAATGTAATAAAGATCCAGGATAGGCTGAGGGGGAATGAAATAACGATCCAGGATACGTTGAGGTGAAATGTAATAAAGATCCAGGATAGGCTGAGGGGAAATGTAAATAAAGATCCAGGATAGGCTGAGGGGAAATGTAAATAAAGATCCAGGATAGGCTGAGGGGAAATGTAAATAAAGATCCAGGATAGGCTGAGGGGGAATGTAATAAAGATGCATGATATGCTGAGGGAAATGTAGTAAAGAACCAGGATAGGCTGAGGGGGAATGAAATAAAGATCCAGGATAGGCTGAGGGAAATGTAATAAAGATCCAGGATAGGCTGAGGGGGAATGAAATAAAGATCCAGGATAGGCTGAGGGGAAATGTAATAAAGATCCAGGATAGGCTGAGGGGGAATGTAATAAAGATCCAGGATAGGCTGAGGGAAATGAAATAAAGATCCAGGATAGGCTGAGGGAAATGTTGTAAAGATTCAGGATAGTCTGAGGGGGAATGAAATAAAGATCCAGGATAGGCTGAGGGAAATGTAGTCAGGATCCAGGATAGGCTGAGGGGGAATGTAATAAAGATGCAGGATAGGCTGAGGGAAATGTAGTAAAGATCCAGGATAGGCTGAGGGGGAATGAAATAAAGATCCAGGAAAGGCTGAGGGAAATGTAGTAAAGATCCAGGATAGGCTGAGGGGGAATGAAATAAAGATCCAGGATATGCTGAGGGGGAATGTAATAAAGATGCAGGATATGCTGAGGGGGAATGTAATAAAGATCCAGGATAACTTGAGGTGAAATGTAATAAAGATCCAGGATAGGCTGAGGGAGTATGTAATAAAGATCCAGGATATGCTGAGGGGGAATGTAATAAAGATCCAGGATAATTTGAGGTGAAATGTAATAAAGATCCAGGATAGGCTGTGGGGGAATGTAATAAAGATCCAGGATATGCTGAGGGGGAATGTAATAAAGATCCAGGATAACTTGAGGTGAAATGTAATAACGATCCAGAATATGCTGAGGGGGAATGTAATAAAGATCTAGGATAGGCTGAGGGGGAATGAAATAAAGATCCAGGATATGCTGAGGGGGAATGAAATAAAGATCCGGGATAAGTTGAGGTGAAATGTAATAAAGATCCAGGATAGGCTGAGGGGGAATGAAATAACGATCCAGGATAAGTTGAGGTGAAATGTAATAAAGATCCAGGATAGGCTGAGGGGAAATGTAAATAAAGATCCAGGATAGGCTGAGGGGAAATGTAAATAAAGATCCAGGATAGGCTGAGGGGGAATGAAATAAAGATCCAGGATCAGTTGAGGTGAAATGGAATAAAGATCCAGGATAGGCTGAGGGGGGATGTAATAAAGATCCAGGATAGGCTGAGGAGGAATGTAATAAAGATCCAGGATAGGCTGAGGAGGAATGTAATAAAGATCCAGGATATGCGGAGGGGAAATGTAATAAAAATGCAGGATATGCTGAGGGGGAATGTAATAAAGATCCAGGATAACTTGAGGTGAAATGTAATAAAGATCCAGGATAGGCTGAGGGGGAATGTAATAAAGATCCAGGATATGCTGAGGGGGAATGTAATAAAGATCCAGGATAACTTGAGATGAAATGTAATAACGATCCAGAATATGCTGAGGGGGAATGTAATAAAGATCCAGGATAGGCTGAGGGGGAATGAAATAAAGATCCAGGATATGCTGAGGGGGAATGTGATAAAGATCCAGTATAAGTTGAGGTGAAATGTAATAAAGATCCAGGATAGGCTGAGGGGGAATGAAATAACGATCCAGGATACGTTGAGGTGAAATGTAATAAAGATCCAGGATAGGCTGAGGGGAAATGTAAATAAAGATCCAGGATAGGCTGACGGGAAATGGAAATAAAGATCCAGGATAGGCTGAGGGGAAATGTAAATAAAGATCCAGGATATGCTGAGGGGGAATGAAATAAAGATCCGGGATAAGTTGAGGTGAAATGTAATAAAGATCCAGGATAGGCTGAGGGGGAATGAAATAAAGATCCAGGATAGGCTGTGGGGAAATGTAATAAAGATCCAGGATAGGCTGAGGGGGAATGTAATAAAGATCCAGGATAGGCTGAGGGAAATGAAATAAAGATCCAGGATAGGCTGAGGGAAATGTTGTAAAGATTCAGGATAGTCTGAGGGGGAATGAAATAAAGATCCAGGATAGGCTGAGGGAAATGTAGTCAGGATCCAGGATAGGCTGAGGGAAATGTAGTAAAGATCCAGGATAGGCTGAGGGGGAATGAAATAAAGATCCAGGATAGGCTGAGGGAAATGTAGTAAAGCTCCAGGATAGGCTGAGGGGGAATGAAATAAAGATCCAGGATATGCTGAGGGGGAATGTAATAAAGATGCAGGATATGCTGAGGGGGAATGTAATAAAGATCCAGGATAACTTGAGGTGAAATGTAATAAAGATCCAGGATAGGCTGAGGGGGAATGTAATAAAGATCCAGGATATGCTGAGGGGGAATGTAATAAAGATCCAGGATATGCTGAGGGGGAATGTAATAAAGATCCGGGATAAGTTGAGGTGAAATGTAATAAAGATCCAGGATAGGCTGAGGGGGAATGAAATAACGATCCAGGATAAGTTGAGGTGAAATGTAATAAAGATCCAGGATAGGCTGAGGGGAAATGTAAATAAAGATCCAGGATAGGCTGAGGGGAAATGTAAATAAAGATCCAGGATAGGCTGAGGGGGAATGAAATAAAGATCCAGGATAAGTTGAGGTGAAATGGAATAAAGATCCAGGATAGGCTGAGGGGGGATGTAATAAAGATCCAGGATAGGCTGAGGAGGAATGTAATAAAGATCCAGGATAGGCTGAGGAGGAATGTAATAAAGATCCAGGATATGCGGAGGGGGAATGTAATAAAGATGCAGGATATGCTGAGGGGGAATGTAATAGAGATCCAGGATAACTTGAGGTGAAATGTAAGAAAGATCCAGGATAGGCTGAGGGGGTATGTAATAAAGATCCAGGATATGCTGAGGGGGAATGTAATAAAGATCCAGGATAACTTGAGGTGAAATGTAATAAAGATCCAGGATAGGCTGAGGGGGAATGTAATAAAGATCCAGGATAGGCTGTGGGGGAATGTAATAAAGATCCAGGATAGGCTGAGGGGGAATGTAATAAAGATCCAGGATAGGCTGAGGGGGAATGTAATAAAGATCCAGGATATGCTGAGGGGGAATGTAATAAAGATCCAGGATAACTTGAGATGAAATGTAATAACGATCCAAAATATGCTGAGGGGGAATGTAAGAAAGATCCAGGATAGGCTGAGGGGGAATGAAATAAAGATCCAGGATATGCTGAGGGGGAATGTGATAAAGATCCAGTATAAGTTGAGGTGAAATGTAATAAAGATCCAGGATAGGCTGGGGGGGAATGAAATAACGATCCAGGATACGTTGAGGTGAAATGTAATAAAGATCCAGGATAGGCTGAGGGGAAATGTAAATAAAGATCCAGGATAGGCTGAGGGGAAATGTAAATAAAGATCCAGGATCGGCTGAGGGGAAATGTAAATAAAGATCCAGGATAGGCTGAGGGGGAATGAAATAAAGATCCAGGATAAGTTGAGGTGAAATGGAATAAAGATCCAGGATAGGCTGAGGGGGAATGTAATAAAGATACAGGATAGGCAGACGAGGAATGTAATAAAGATCCAGGATAGGCTGAGGAGGAATGTAATAAAGATCCAGGATAGGCTGAGGGAAAGGTAATAAAGATCCAGGATAAGTTGAGGTGAAATGGAATAAAGATCCAGGATAGGCTGAGGGGGAATGTAATAAAGATCCAGGATAGGCAGAGGAGGAATGTAATAAAGATCCAGGATAGGTTGAGGGGAAATGTAATAAAGATCCAGGATAGGCTGAGGGGAAATGTAATAAAGATCCAGGATAGGCTGAGGGGAAATGTAATAAAGATCCAGGATAATCTGAGGGAAAATATTATAAAGATCCAGGATAGGCTGAGGGGAAATGTAATAAAGATCCAGGATAGGTTGAGGGGAAATGTAATAAAGATCCAGCATAGGCTGAGGGGAAATGTAATAAAGATCCAGGATAGGTTGAGGGGTAAATTTAATAAAGATCCAGGATAGTCTGAGGGGAAATGTTATAAAGATCCAGGATAGGCTGAGGGGAAATGTAATAAAGATCCAGGATAGGTTGAGGGGAAATGTAATAAAGATCCAGGATAGTCTGAGGGGAAATGTAATAAAGATCCAGGATAGGCTGAGGGGAAATGTAATAAAGATCCAGGATTGGTTGAGGGGAAATGAAATAAAGATCCAGGATCGGCTGAGAGGAAATGTAATGAAGATCCAGGATAGGTTGAGGGGAAATGAAATAAAGATCCAGGATAGGCTGAGGGAAATGTAATAAAGATCCACGATAGGCTGTGGGGAAATGTAATATCGATTAAGGATAGGCTAAGGGAAATATAATAAAGATCCAGGATCGCTGAGGGGAAATGAAATAATGATCCAGGATAAGTTGAGGTGAAATGTAATAAAGATCCAGGATAGGCTGAGGGGAAATGTAAATAAAGATCCAGGATAGGCTGAGGGGAAATGTAAATAAAGATCCAGGATAGGCTGAGGGGGAATGAAATAAAGATCCAGGATAAGTTGAGGTGAAATGGAATAAAGATCCAGGAAAGGCTGAGGGGGAATGTAATAAAGATACAGGATAGGCAGAGGAGGAATGTAATAAAGATCCAGGATAGGCTGAGGAGGAATGTAATAAAGATCCAGGATAGGCTGAGGGAAATGTAATAAAGATCCAGGATAAGTTGAGGTGAAATGGAATAAAGATCCAGGATAGGCTGAGGGGGAATGTAATAAAGATCCAGGAGAGGCAGAGGAGGAATGTAATAAAGATCCAGGATAGGTTGAGGGGAAATGTAATAAAGATCCAGGATAGGCTGAGGGGAAATGTAATAAAGATCCAGGATAGGCTGAGGGGAAATGTAATAAAGATCCAGGATAGTCTGAGGGGAAATGTTATAAAGATCCAGGATAGGCTGAGGGGAAATGTAATAAAGATCCAGGATAGGTTGAGGGGAAATGTAATAAAGATCCAGGATAGGCTGAGGGGAAATGTAATAAAGATCCAGGATAGGTTGAGGGGAATTGTAATAAAGATCCAGGATAGTCTGAGGGGAAATGTTATAAAGATCCAGGATAGGCTGAGGGGAAATGTAATAAAGATCCAGGATAGGTTGAGGGGAAATGTAATAAAGATCCAGGATAGTCTGAGGGGAAATGTAATAAAGATCCAGGATAGGCTGAGGGGAAATGTAATAAAGATCCAGGATAGGTTGAGGGGAAATGTAATAAAGATCCAGGATAGGCTGAGGGCGAATGAAATAAAGATCCAGGATAGGCTGAGGGAAATGTCGTCAAGATCCAGGATAGGCTGAGGGGGAATGTAATAAAGATGCAGGATAGGCTGAGGAGGAATGAAATAAAGATCCAGGATAGGCTGAGGGAAATGTAATAAGGATGCAGAATAGGCTGAGGGGGAATGTAATAAAGATCCAGGATAGGCTGAGGGAAATGAAATAAAGATCCAGGATAGGCTGAGGGAAATGTAGTCAGGATCCAGGATAGGCTGAGGGGGAATGTAATAAAGATGCATGATATGCTGAGGGAAATGTAGTAAAGAACCAGGATAGGCTGAGGGGGAATGAAATAAAGATCCAGGATAGGCTGAGGGAAATGTAGTAAAGATCCAGGATAGGCTGAGGGGGAATGAAATAAAGATCCAGGATAGGCTGAGGGGAAATGTAATAAAGATCCAGGATAGGCTGAGGGGGAATGTAATAAAGATCCAGGATAGGCTGAGGGAAATGAAATAAAGATCCAGGATAGGCTGAGGGAAATGTTGTAAAGATTCAGGATAGTCTGAGGGGGAATGAAATAAAGATCCAGGATAGGCTGAGGGAAATGTAGTCAGGATCCAGGATAGGCTGAGGGGGAATGTAATAAAGATGCAGGATAGGCTGAGGGAAATGTAGTAAAGATCCAGGATCGGCTGAGGGGGAATGAAATAAAGATCCAGGAAAGGCTGAGGGAAATGTAGTAAAGATCCAGGATAGGCTGAGCGGGAATGAAATAAAGATCCAGGATATGCTGAGGGGGAATGTAATAAAGATGCAGGATATGCTGAGGGGGAATGTAATAAAGATCCAGGATAACTTGAGGTGAAATGTAATAAAGATCCAGGATAGGCTGAGGGAGTATGTAATAAAGATCCAGGATATGCTGAGGGGGAATGTAATAAAGATCCAGGATAATTTGAGGTGAAATGTAATAAAGATCCAGGATAGGCTGAGGGGGAATGTAATAAAGATCCAGGATATGCTGAGGGGGAATGTAATAAAGATCCAGGATAACTTGAGGTGAAATGTAATAACGATCCAGAATATGCTGAGGGGGAATGTAATAAAGATCTAGGATAGGCTGAGGGGGAATGAAATAAAGATCCAGGATATGCTGAGGGGGAATGAAATAAAGATCCGGGATAAGTTGAGGTGAAATGTAATAAAGATCCAGGATAGGCTGAGGGGGAATGAAATAACGATCCAGGATAAGTTGAGGTGAAATGTAATAAAGATCCAGGATAGGCTGAGGGGAAATGTAAATAAAGATCCAGGATAGGCTGAGGGGAAATGTAAATAAAGATCCAGGATAGGCTGAGGGGGAATGAAATAAAGATCCAGGATCAGTTGAGGTGAAATGGAATAAAGATCCAGGATAGGCTGAGGGGGGATGTAATAAAGATCCAGGATAGGCTGAGGAGGAATGTAATAAAGATCCAGGATAGGCTGAGGAGGAATGTAATAAAGATCCAGGATATGCGGAGGGGGAATGTAATAAAGATGCAGGATATGCTGAGGGGGAATGTAATAAAGATCCAGGATAACTTGAGGTGAAATGTAAGAAAGATCCAGGATAGGCTGAGGGGGTATGTAATAAAGATCCAGGATATGCTGAGGGGGAATGTAATAAAGATCCAGGATAACTTGAGGTGAAATGTAATAAAGATCTAGGATAGGCTGAGGGGGAATGTAATAAAGATCCAGGATAGGCTGAGGGGGAATGTAATAAAGATCCAGGATAGGCTGAGGGGGAATGTAATAAAGATCCAGGATATGCTGAGGGGGAATGTAATAAAGATCCAGGATAACTTGAGATGAAATGTAATAACGATCCAGAATATGCTGAGGGGGAATGTAATAAAGATCCAGGATAGGCTGAGGGGGAATGAAATAAAGATCCAGGATATGCTGAGGGGCAATGTGATAAAGATCCAGTATAAGTTGAGGTGAAATGTAATAAAGATCCAGGATAGGCTGAGGGGGAATGAAATAACAATCCAGGATACGTTGAGGTGAAATGTAATAAAGATCCAGGATAGGCTGAGGGGAAATGTAAATAAAGATCCAGGATAGGCTGAGGGGAAATGTAAATAAAGATCCAGGATAGGCTGAGGGGAAATGTAAATAAAGATCCAGGATAGGCTGAGGGGGAATGTAATAAAGATGCATGATATGCTGAGGGAAATGTAGTAAAGAACCAGGATAGGCTGAGGGGGAATGAAATAAAGATCCAGGATAGGCTGAGGGAAATGTAATAAAGATCCAGGATAGGCTGAGGGGGAATGAAATAAAGATCCAGGATAGGCTGAGGGGAAATGTAATAAAGATCCAGGATAGGCTGAGGGGGAATGTAATAAAGATCCAGGATAGGCTGAGGGAAATGAAATAAAGATCCAGGATAGGCTGAGGGAAATGTTGTAAAGATTCAGGATAGTCTGAGGGGGAATGAAATAAAGATCCAGGATAGGCTGAGGGAAATGTAGTCAGGATCCAGGATAGGCTGAGGGGGAATGTAATAAAGATGCAGGATAGGCTGAGGGAAATGTAGTAAAGATCCAGGATAGGCTGAGGGGGAATGAAATAAAGATCCAGGAAAGGCTGAGGGAAATGTAGTAAAGATCCAGGATAGGCTGAGGGGGAATGAAATAAAGATCCAGGATATGCTGAGGGGGAATGTAATAAAGATGCAGGATATGCTGAGGGGGAATGTAATAAAGATCCAGGATAACTTGAGGTGAAATGTAATAAAGATCCAGGATAGGCTGAGGGAGTATGTAATAAAGATCCAGGATATGCTGAGGGGGAATGTAATAAAGATCCAGGATAATTTGAGGTGAAATGTAATAAAGATCCAGGATAGGCTGTGGGGGAATGTAATAAAGATCCAGGATATGCTGAGGGGGAATGTAATAAAGATTCAGGATAACTTGAGGTGAAATGTAATAACGATCCAGAATATGCTGAGGGGGAATGTAATAAAGATCTAGGATAGGCTGAGGGGGAATGAAATAAAGATCCAGGATATGCTGAGGGGGAATGAAATAAAGATCCGGGATAAGTTGAGGTGAAATGTAATAAAGATCCAGGATAGGCTGAGGGGGAATGAAATAACGATCCAGGATAAGTTGAGGTGAAATGTAATAAAGATCCAGGATAGGCTGAGGGGAAATGTAAATAAAGATCCAGGATAGGCTGAGGGGAAATGTAAATAAAGATCCAGGATAGGCTGAGGGGGAATGAAATAAAGATCCAGGATCAGTTGAGGTGAAATGGAATAAAGATCCAGGATAGGCTGAGGGGGGATGTAATAAAGATCCAGGATAGGCTGAGGAGGAATGTAATAAAGATCCAGGATAGGCTGAGGAGGAATGTAATAAAGATCCAGGATATGCGGAGGGGGAATGTAATAAAAATGCAGGATATGCTGAGGGGGAATGTAATAAAGATCCAGGATAACTTGAGGTGAAATGTAATAAAGATCCAGGAAAGGCTGAGGGGGAATGTAATAAAGATCCAGGATATGCTGAGGGGGAATGTAATAAAGATCCAGGATAACTTGAGATGAAATGTAATAACGATCCAGAATATGCTGAGGGGGAATGTAATAAAGATCCAGGATAGGCTGAGGGGGAATGAAATAAAGATCCAGGATATGCTGAGGGGGAATGTGATAAAGATCCAGTATAAGTTGAGGTGAAATGTAATAAAGATCCAGGATAGGCTGAGGGGGAATGAAATAACGATCCAGGATACGTTGAGGTGAAATGTAATAAAGATCCAGGATAGGCTGAGGGGAAATGTAAATAAAGATCCAGGATAGGCTGACGGGAAATGGAAATAAAGATCCAGGATAGGCTGAGGGGAAATGTAAATAAAGATCCAGGATAGGCTGAGGGGGAATGAAATAAAGATCCAGGATAAGTTGAGGTGAAATGGAATAAAGATCCAGGATAGGCTGAGGGGGAATGTAATAAAGATACAGGATAGGCAGAGGAGGAATGTAATAAAGATCCAGGATAGGCTGAGGAGGAATGTAATAAAGATCCAGGATAGGCTGAGGGAAATGTAATAAAGATCCAGGATAAGTTGAGGTGAAATGGAATAAAGATCCAGGATAGGCTGAGGGGGAATGTAATAAAGATCCAGGATAGGCAGAGGAGGAATGTAATAAAGATCCAGGATAGGTTGAGGGGAAATGTAATAAAGATCCAGGATAGGCTGAGGGGAAATGTAATAAAGATCCAGGATAGGCTGAGGGGAAATGTAATAAAGATCCAGGATAGTCTGAGGGGAAATGTTATAAAGATCCAGGATAGGCTGAGGGGAAATGTAATAAAGATCCAGGATAGGTTGAGGGGAAATGTAATAAAGATCCAGCATAGGCTGAGGGGAAATGAAATAAAGATCCAGGATAGGTTGAGGGGAAATGTAATAAAGATCCAGGATAGTCTGAGGGGAAATGTTATAAAGATCCAGGATAGGCTGAGGGGAAATGTAATAAAGATCCAGGATAGGTTGAGGGGAAATGTAATAAAGATCCAGGATAGTCTGAGGGGAAATGTAATAAAGATCCAGGATAGGCTGAGGGGAAATGTAATAAAGATCCAGGATAGGTTGAGGGGAAATGAAATAAAGATCCAGGATCGGCTGAGGGGAAATGTAATGAAGATCCAGGATAGGTTGAGGGGAAATGAAATAAAGATCCAGGATAGGCTGAGGGAAATGTAATAAAGATCCACGATAGGCTGAGGGGAAATGTAATATCGATTAAGGATAGGCTAAGGGAAATATAGTAAAGATCCAGGATCGCTGAGGGGAAATGAAATAATGATCCAGGATAAGTTGAGGTGAAATGTAATAAAGATCCAGGATAGGCTGAGGGGAAATGTAAATAAAGATCCAGGATAGGCTGAGGGGAAATGTAAATAAAGATCCAGGAGAGGCTGAGGGGGAATGAAATAAAGATCCAGGATAAGTTGAGGTGAAATGGAATAAAGATCCAGGATAGGCTGAGGGGGAATGTAATAAAGATACAGGATAGGCAGAGGAGGAATGTAATAAAGATCCAGGATAGGCTGAGGAGGAATGTAATAAAGATCCAGGATAGGCTGAGGGAAATGTAATAAAGATCCAGGATAAGTTGAGGTGAAATGGAATAAAGATCCAGGATAGGCTGAGGGGGAATGTAATAAAGATCCAGGATAGGCAGAGGAGGAATGTAATAAAGATCCAGGATAGGTTGAGGGGAAATGTAATAAAGATCCAGGATAGGCTGAGGGGAAATGTAATAAAGATCCAGGATAGGCTGAGGGGAAATGTAATAAAGATCCAGGATAGTCTGAGGGGAAATGTTATAAAGATCCAGGATAGGCTGAGGGGAAATGTAATAAAGATCCAGGATCGGTTGAGGGGAAATGTAATAAAGATCCAGGATAGGCTGAGGGGAAATGTAATAAAGATCCAGGATAGGTTGAGGGGAAATGTAATAAAGATCCAGGATTTTCTGAGGGGAAATGTTATAAAGATCCAGGATAGGCTGAGGGGAAATGTAATAAAGATCCAGGATAGGCAGAGGGGGAATGAAATAACGATCCAGGATACGTTGAGGTGAAATGTAATAAAGATCCAGGATAGGCTGAGGGGAAATGTAAATAAAGATCCAGGATAGGCTGAGGGGAAATGTAAATAAAGTTCCAGGATAGTCTGAGGGGAAATGTTATAAAGATCCAGGATAGGCTGAGGGGAAATGTAATAAAGATCCAGGATAGGTTGAGGGGAAATGTAATAAAGATCCAGGATAGTCTGAGGGGAAATGTAATAAAGATCCAGGATAGGCTGAGGGGAAATGTAATAAAGATCCAGGATAGGTTGAGGGGAAATGAAATAAAGATCCAGGATCGGCTGAGGGGAAATGTAATGAAGATCCAGGATAGGTTGAGGGGAAATGAAATATAGATCCAGGATAGGCTGAGGGAAATGTAATAAAGATCCACGATAGGCTGAGGGGAAATGTAATATCCATTAAGGATAGGCTAAGGGAAATATAGTAAAGATCCAGGATCGCTGAGGGGAAATGAAATAATGATCCAGGATAAGTTGAGGTGAAATGTAATAAAGATCCAGGATAGGCTGAGGGGAAATGTAAATAAAGATCCAGGATAGGCTGAGGGGAAATGTAAATAAAGATCCAGGATAGGCTGAGGGGGAATGAAATAAAGATCCAGGATCAGTTGAGGAAAAATGGAATAAAGATCCAGGATAGGCTGAGGGGGGATGTAATAAAGATCCAGGATAGGCTGAGGAGGAATGTAATAAAGATCCCGGATATGCGGAGGGGGAATGTAATAAAGATGCAGGATATGCTGAGGGGGAATGTAATAAAGATCCAGGATAACTTGAGGTGAAATGTAAGAAAGATCCAGGATAGGCTGAGGGGGTATGTAATAAAGATCCAGGATATGCTGAGGGGGAATGTAATAAAGATCCAGGATAACTTGAGGTGAAATGTAATAAAGATCTAGGATAGGCTGAGGGGGAATGTAATAAAGATCCAGGATAGGCTGAGGGGGAATGTAATAAAGATCCAGGATAGGCTGAGGGGGAATGTAATAAAGATCCAGGATATGCTGAGGGGGAATGTAATAAAGATCCAGGATAACTTGAGATGAAATGTAATAACGATCCAGAATATGCTGAGGGGGAATGTAATAAAGATCCAGGATAGGCTGAGGGGGAATGAAATAAAGATCCAGGATATGCTGAGGGGCAATGTGATAAAGATCCAGTATAAGTTGAGGTGAAATGTAATAAAGATCCAGGATAGGCTGAGGGGGAATGAAATAACAATCCAGGATACGTTGAGGTGAAATGTAATAAAGATCCAGGATAGGCTGAGGGGAAATGTAAATAAAGATCCAGGATAGGCTGAGGGGAAATGTAAATAAAGATCCAGGATAGGCTGAGGGGAAATGTAAATAAAGATCCAGGATAGGCTGAGGGGGAATGTAATAAAGATGCATGATATGCTGAGGGAAATGTAGTAAAGAACCAGGATAGGCTGAGGGGGAATGAAATAAAGATCCAGGATAGGCTGAGGGAAATGTAATAAAGATCCAGGATAGGCTGAGGGGGAATGAAATAAAGATCCAGGATAGGCTGAGGGGAAATGTAATAAAGATCCAGGATAGGCTGAGGGGGAATGTAATAAAGATCCAGGATAGGCTGAGGGAAATGAAATAAAGATCCAGGATAGGCTGAGGGAAATGTTGTAAAGATTCAGGTTAGTCTGAGGGGGAATGAAATAAAGATCCAGGATAGGCTGAGGGAAATGTAGTCAGGATCCAGGATAGGCTGAGGGGGAATGTAATAAAGATGCAGGATAGGCTGAGGGAAATGTAGTAAAGATCCAGGATAGGCTGAGGGGGAATGAAATAAAGATCCAGGAAAGGCTGAGGGAAATGTAGTAAAGATCCAGGATAGGCTGAGGGGGAATGAAATAAAGATCCAGGATATGCTGAGGGGGAATGTAATAAAGATGCAGGATATGCTGAGGGGGAATGTAATAAAGATCCAGGATAACTTGAGGTGAAATGTAATAAAGATCCAGGATAGGCTGAGGGAGTATGTAATAAAGATCCAGGATATGCTGAGGGGGAATGTAATAAAGATCCAGGATAATTTGAGGTGAAATGTAATAAAGATCCAGGATAGGCTGTGGGGGAATGTAATAAAGATCCAGGATATGCTGAGGGGGAATGTAATAAAGATTCAGGATAACTTGAGGTGAAATGTAATAACGATCCAGAATATGCTGAGGGGGAATGTAATAAAGATCTAGGATAGGCTGAGGGGGAATGAAATAAAGATCCAGGATATGCTGAGGGGGAATGAAATAAAGATCCGGGATAAGTTGAGGTGAAATGTAATAAAGATCCAGGATAGGCTGAGGGGGAATGAAATAACGATCCAGGATAAGTTGAGGTGAAATGTAATAAAGATCCAGGATAGGCTGAGGGGAAATGTAAATAAAGATCCAGGATAGGCTGAGGGGAAATGTAAATAAAGATCCAGGATAGGCTGAGGGGGAATGAAATAAAGATCCAGGATCAGTTGAGGTGAAATGGAATAAAGATCCAGGATAGGCTGAGGGGGGATGTAATAAAGATCCAGGATAGGCTGAGGAGGAATGTAATAAAGATCCAGGATAGGCTGAGGAGGAATGTAATAAAGATCCAGGATATGCGGAGGGGGAATGTAATAAAAATGCAGGATATGCTGAGGGGGAATGTAATAAAGATCCAGGATAACTTGAGGTGAAATGTAATAAAGATCCAGGAAAGGCTGAGGGGGAATGTAATAAAGATCCAGGATATGCTGAGGGGGAATGTAATAAAGATCCAGGATAACTTGAGATGAAATGTAATAACGATCCAGAATATGCTGAGGGGGAATGTAATAAAGATCCAGGATAGGCTGAGGGGGAATGAAATAAAGATCCAGGATATGCTGAGGGGGAATGTGATAAAGATCCAGTATAAGTTGAGGTGAAATGTAATAAAGATCCAGGATAGGCTGAGGGGGAATGAAATAACGATCCAGGATACGTTGAGGTGAAATGTAATAAAGATCCAGGATAGGCTGAGGGGAAATGTAAATAAAGATCCAGGATAGGCTGACGGGAAATGGAAATAAAGATCCAGGATAGGCTGAGGGGAAATGTAAATAAAGATCCAGGATAGGCTGAGGGGGAATGAAATAAAGATCCAGGATAAGTTGAGGTGAAATGGAATAAAGATCCAGGATAGGCTGAGGGGGAATGTAATAAAGATACAGGATAGGCAGAGGAGGAATGTAATAAAGATCCAGGATAGGCTGAGGAGGAATGTAATAAAGATCCAGGATAGGCTGAGGGAAATGTAATAAAGATCCAGGATAAGTTGAGGTGAAATGGAATAAAGATCCAGGATAGGCTGAGGGGGAATGTAATAAAGATCCAGGATAGGCAGAGGAGGAATGTAATAAAGATCCAGGATAGGTTGAGGGGAAATGTAATAAAGATCCAGGATAGGCTGAGGGGAAATGTAATAAAGATCCAGGATAGGCTGAGGGGAAATGTAATAAAGATCCAGGATAGTCTGAGGGGAAATGTTATAAAGATCCAGGATAGGCTGAGGGGAAATGTAATAAAGATCCAGGATAGGTTGAGGGGAAATGTAATAAAGATCCAGCATAGGCTGAGGGGAAATGTAATAAAGATCCAGGATAGGTTGAGGGGAAATGTAATAAAGATCCAGGATAGTCTGAGGGGAAATGTTATAAAGATCCAGGATAGGCTGAGGGGAAATGTAATAAAGATCCAGGATAGGTTGAGGGGAAATGTAATAAAGATCCAGGATAGTCTGAGGGGAAATGTAATAAAGATCCAGGATAGGCTGAGGGGAAATGTAATAAAGATCCAGGATAGGTTGAGGGGAAATGAAATAAAGATCCAGGATCGGCTGAGGGGAAATGTAATGAAGATCCAGGATAGGTTGAGGGGAAATGAAATAAAGATCCAGGATAGGCTGAGGGAAATGTAATAAAGATCCACGATAGGCTGAGGGGAAATGTAATATCGATTAAGGATAGGCTAAGGGAAATATAGTAAAGATCCAGGATCGCTGAGGGGAAATGAAATAATGATCCAGGATAAGTTGAGGTGAAATGTAATAAAGATCCAGGATAGGCTGAGGGGAAATGTAAATAAAGATCCAGGATAGGCTGAGGGGAAATGTAAATAAAGATCCAGGAGAGGCTGAGGGGGAATGAAATAAAGATCCAGGATAAGTTGAGGTGAAATGGAATAAAGATCCAGGATAGGCTGAGGGGGAATGTAATAAAGATACAGGATAGGCAGACGAGGAATGTAATAAAGATCCAGGATAGGCTGAGGAGGAATGTAATAAAGATCCAGGATAGGCTGAGGGAAATGTAATAAAGATCCAGGATAA
Source organism: Heterodontus francisci (assembly GCF_036365525.1). Classification (NCBI taxonomy): domain Eukaryota; kingdom Metazoa; phylum Chordata; class Chondrichthyes; order Heterodontiformes; family Heterodontidae; genus Heterodontus; species Heterodontus francisci. The sequence continues at coordinate 206,419,332 of NC_090373.1, read as the reverse complement.
GTTGAGGTGAAATGGAATAAAGATCCAGGATAGGCTGAGGGGGAATGTAATAAAGATCCAGGATAGGCAGAGGAGGAATGTAATAAAGATCCAGGATAGGTTGAGGGGAAATGTAATAAAGATCCAGGATAGGCTGAGGGGAAATGTAATAAAGATCCAGGATAGGCTGAGGGGAAATGTAATAAAGATCCAGGATAGTCTGAGGGGAAATGTTATAAAGATCCAGGATAGGCTGAGGGGAAATGTAATAAAGATCCAGGATCGGTTGAGGGGAAATGTAATAAAGATCCAGGATAGGCTGAGGGGAAATGTAATAAAGATCCAGGATAGGTTGAGGGGAAATGTAATAAAGATCCAGGATTTTCTGAGGGGAAATGTTATAAAGATCCAGGATAGGCTGAGGGGAAATGTAATAAAGATCCACGATAGGCTGAGGGGGAATGAAATAACGATCCAGGATACGTTGAGGTGAAATGTAATAAAGATCCAGGATAGGCTGAGGGGAAATGTAAATAAAGATCCAGGATAGGCTGAGGGGAAATGTAAATAAAGTTCCAGGATAGTCTGAGGGGAAATGTTATAAAGATCCAGGATAGGCTGAGGGGAAATGTAATAAAGATCCAGGATAGGTTGAGGGGAAATGTAATAAAGATCCAGGATAGTCTGAGGGGAAATGTAATAAAGATCCAGGATAGGCTGAGGGGAAATGTAATAAAGATCCAGGATAGGTTGAGGGGAAATGAAATAAAGATCCAGGATCGGCTGAGGGGAAATGTAATGAAGATCCAGGATAGGTTGAGGGGAAATGAAATATAGATCCAGGATAGGCTGAGGGAAATGTAATAAAGATCCACGATAGGCTGAGGGGAAATGTAATATCCATTAAGGATAGGCTAAGGGAAATATAGTAAAGATCCAGGATCGCTGAGGGGAAATGAAATAATGATCCAGGATAAGTTGAGGTGAAATGTAATAAAGATCCAGGATAGGCTGAGGGGAAATGTAAATAAAGATCCAGGATAGGCTGAGGGGAAATGTAAATAAAGATCCAGGATAGGCTGAGGGGGAATGAAATAAAGATCCAGGATCAGTTGAGGAAAAATGGAATAAAGATCCAGGATAGGCTGAGGGGGGATGTAATAAAGATCCAGGATAGGCTGAGGAGGAATGTAATAAAGATCCCGGATATGCGGAGGGGGAATGTAATAAAGATGCAGGATATCCTGAGGGGGAATGTAATAAAGATCCAGGATAACTTGAGGTGAAATGTAATAAAGATCCAGGATAGGCTGAGGGGGAATGTAATAAAGATCCAGGATATGCTGAGGGGGAATGAAATAACGATCCAGGATAAGTTGAGGTGAAATGTAATAAAGATCCAGGATAGGCTGAGGGGAAATGTAAATAAAGATCCAGGATAGGCTGAGGGGAAATGTAAATAAAGATCCAGGATAGGCTGAGGGGGAATGAAATAAAGATCCAGGATCAGTTGAGGTGAAATGGAATAAAGATCCAGGATAGGCTGAGGGGGGATGTAATAAAGATCCAGGATAGGCTGAGGAGGAATGTAATAAAGATCCAGGATAGGCTGAGGAGGAATGTAATAAAGATCCAGGATATGCGGAGGGGGAATGTAATAAAGATGCAGGATATGCTGAGGGGGAATGTAATAAAGATCCAGGATAACTTGAGGTGAAATGTAAGAAAGATCCAGGATAGGCTGAGGGGGTATGTAATAAAGATCCAGGATATGCTGAGGGGGAATGTAATAAAGATCCAGGATAACTTGAGGTGTAATGTAATAAAGATCTAGGATAGGCTGAAGGGGAATGTAATAAAGAGCCAGGATAGGCTGAGGGGGAATGTAATAAAGATCCAGGATAGGCTGAGGGGGAATGTAATAAAGATCCAGGATATGCTGAGGGGGAATGTAATAAAGATCCAGGATAACTTGAGATGAAATGTAATAACGATCCAGAATATGCTGAGGGGGAATGTAATAAAGATCCAGGATAGGCTGAGGGGGAATGAAATAAAGATCCAGGATATGCTGAGGGGGAATGTGATAAAGATCCAGTATAAGTTGAGGTGAAATGTAATAAAGATCCAGGATAGGCTGAGGGGGAATGAAATAACGATCCAGGATACGTTGAGGTGAAATGTAATAAAGATCCAGGATAGGCTGAGGGGAAATGTAAATAAAGATCCAGGATAGGCTGAGGGGAAATGTAAATAAAGATCCAGGATAGGCTGAGGGGAAATGTAAATAAAGATCCAGGATAGGCTGAGGGGGAATGAAATAAAGATCCAGGATAAGTTGAGGTGAAATGGAATAAAGATCCAGGATAGGCTGAGGAGGAATGTAATAAAGATCCAGGATAGGTTGAGGGGAAATGTAATAAAGATCCAGGATAGGCTGAGGGGAAATGTAATAAAGATCCAGGATAGGCTGAGGGGAAATGTAATAAAGATCCAGGATAGTCTGAGGGGAAATGTTATAAAGATCCAGGATAGGCTGAGGGGAAATGTAATAAAGATCCAGGATAGGTTGAGGGGAAATGTAATAAAGATCCAGCATAGGCTGAGGGGAAATGTAATAAATATCCAGGATAGGTTGAGGGGAAATGTAATAAAGATCCAGGATAGTCTGAGGGGAAATGTTATAAAGATCCAGGATAGGCTGAGGGGAAATGTAATAAAGATCCAGGATAGGTTGAGGGGAAATGAAATAAAGATCCAGGATCGGCTGAGGGGAAATGTAACAAAGATCCAGGATAGGCTGAGGGGAAATGTCATAAAGATCCAGGATAGGCTGAGGGGGAATGTAATAAAGATCCAGGATAGGCTGAGGGCGAATGAAATAAAGATCCAGGATAGGCTGAGGGAAATGTCGTCAAGATCCAGGATAGGCTGAGGGGGAATGTAATAAAGATGCAGGATAGGCTGAGGAGGAATGAAATAAAGATCCAGGATAGGCTGAGGGAAATGTAATAAGGATGCAGAATAGGCTGAGGGGGAATGTAATAAAGATCCAGGATAGGCTGAGGGAAATGAAATAAAGATCCAGGATAGGCTGAGGGAAATGTAGTCAGGATCCAGGATAGGCTGAGGGGGAATGTAATAAAGATGCAGGATATGCTGAGGGAAATGTAGTAAAGAACCAGGATAGGCTGAGGGGGAATGAAATAAAGATCCAGGATAGGCTGAGGGAAATGTAGTAAAGATCCAGGATAGGCTGAGGGGGAATGAAATAAAGATCCAGGATAGGCTGAGGGGAAATGTAATAAAGATCCAGGATAGGCTGAGGGGGAATGTAATAAAGATCCAGGATAGGCTGAGGGAAATGAAATAAAGATCCAGGATAGGCTGAGGGAAATGTTGTAAAGATTCAGGATAGTCTGAGGGGGAATGAAATAAAGATCCAGGATAGGCTGAGGGAAATGTAGTCAGGATCCAGGATAGGCTGAGGGGGAATGTAATAAAGATGCAGGATAGGCTGAGGGAAATGTAGTAAAGATCCAGGATAGGCTGAGGGGGAATGAAATAAAGATCCAGGAAAGGCTGAGGGAAATGTAGTAAAGATCCAGGATAGGCTGAGGGGGAATGTAATAAAGATGCAGGATATGCTGAGGGGGAATGTAATAAAGATCCAGGATAACTTGAGGTGAAATGTAATAAAGATCCAGGATAGGCTGAGGGAGTATGTAATAAAGATCCAGGATATGCTGAGGGGGAATGTAATAAAGATCCAGGATAACTTGAGGTGAAATGTAATAAAGATCCAGGATAGGCTGAGGGGGAATGTAATAAAGATCCAGGATATGCTGAGGGGGAATGTAATAAAGATCCAGGATAACTTGAGGTGAAATGTAATAACGATCCAGAATATGCTGAGGGGGAATGTAATAAAGATCTAGGATAGGCTGAGGGGGAATGAAATAAAGATCCAGGATATGCTGAGGGGGAATGAAATAAAGATCCGGGAAAAGTTGAAGTGAAATGTAATAAAGATCCAGGATAGGCTGAGGGGGAATGAAATAACGATCCAGGATAAGTTGAGGTGAAATGTAATAAAGATCCAGGATAGGTTGAGGGGAAATGAAATATAGATCCAGGATAGGCTGAGGGAAATGTAATAAAGATCCACGATAGGCTGAGGGGAAATGTAATATCCATTAAGGATAGGCTAAGGGAAATATAGTAAAGATCCAGGATCGCTGAGGGGAAATGAAATAATGATCCAGGATAAGTTGAGGTGAAATGTAATAAAGATCCAGGATAGGCTGAGGGGAAATGTAAATAAAGATCCAGGATAGGCTGAGGGGAAATGTAAATAAAGATCCAGGATAGGCTGAGGGGGAATGAAATAAAGATCCAGGATCAGTTGAGGAAAAATGGAATAAAGATCCAGGATAGGCTGAGGGGGGATGTAATAAAGATCCAGGATAGGCTGAGGAGGAATGTAATAAAGATCCCGGATATGCGGAGGGGGAATGTAATAAAGATGCAGGATATGCTGAGGGGGAATGTAATAAAGATCCAGGATAACTTGAGGTGAAATGTAATAAAGATCCAGGATAGGCTGAGGGGGAATGTAATAAAGATCCAGGATATGCTGAGGGGGAATGTAATAAAGATCCAGTATAAGTTGAGGTGAAATGTAATAAAGATCCAGAATATGCTGAGGGGGAATGTAATAAAGATCCAGAATAGGCTGAGGGGGAATGAAATAAAGATCCAGGATATGCTGAGGGGGAATGTGATAAAGATCCAGTATAAGTTGAGGTGAAATGTAATAAAGATCCAGGATAGGCTGAGGGGGAATGAAATAACGATCCAGGATACGTTGAGGTGAAATGTAATAAAGATCCAGGATAGGCTGAGGGGAAATGTAAATAAAGATCCAGGATAGGCTGAGGGGAAATGTAAATAAAGTTCCAGGATAGTCTGAGGGGAAATGTTATAAAGATCCAGGATAGGCTGAGGGGAAATGTAATAAAGATCCAGGATAGGTTGAGGGGAAATGTAATAAAGATCCAGGATAGTCTGAGGGGAAATGTAATAAAGATCCAGGATAGGCTGAGGGGAAATGTAATAAAGATCCAGGATAGGTTGAGGGGAAATGAAATAAAGATCCAGGATCGGCTGAGGGGAAATGTAATGAAGATCCAGGATAGGTTGAGGGGAAATGAAATATAGATCCAGGATAGGCTGAGGGAAATGTAATAAAGATCCACGATAGGCTGAGGGGAAATGTAATATCCATTAAGGATAGGCTAAGGGAAATATAGTAAAGATCCAGGATCGCTGAGGGGAAATGAAATAATGATCCAGGATAAGTTGAGGTGAAATGTAATAAAGATCCAGGATAGGCTGAGGGGAAATGTAAATAAAGATCCAGGATAGGCTGAGGGGAAATGTAAATAAAGATCCAGGATAGGCTGAGGGGGAATGAAATAAAGATCCAGGATCAGTTGAGGAAAAATGGAATAAAGATCCAGGATAGGCTGAGGGGGGATGTAATAAAGATCCAGGATAGGCTGAGGAGGAATGTAATAAAGATCCCGGATATGCGGAGGGGGAATGTAATAAAGATGCAGGATATGCTGAGGGGGAATGTAATAAAGATCCAGGATAACTTGAGGTGAAATGTAATAAAGATCCAGGATAGGCTGAGGGGGAATGTAATAAAGATCCAGGATATGCTGAGGGGGAATGTAATAAAGATCCAGTATAAGTTGAGGTGAAATGTAATAAAGATCCAGAATATGCTGAGGGGGAATGTAATAAAGATCCAGAATAGGCTGAGGGGGAATGAAATAAAGATCCAGGATATGCTGAGGGGGAATGTGATAAAGATCCAGTATAAGTTGAGGTGAAATGTAATAAAGATCCAGGATAGGCTGAGGGGGAATGAAATAACGATCCAGGATACGTTGAGGTGAAATGTAATAAAGATCCAGGATAGGCTGAGGGGAAATGTAAATAAAGATCCAGGATAGGCTGAGGGGAAATGTAAATAAAGTTCCAGGATAGTCTGAGGGGAAATGTTATAAAGATCCAGGATAGGCTGAGGGGAAATGTAATAAAGATCCAGGATAGGTTGAGGGGAAATGTAATAAAGATCCAGGATAGTCTGAGGGGAAATGTAATAAAGATCCAGGATAGGCTGAGGGGAAATGTAATAAAGATCCAGGATAGGTTGAGGGGAAATGAAATAAAGATCCAGGATCGGCTGAGGGGAAATGTAATGAAGATCCAGGATAGGTTGAGGGGAAATGAAATATAGATCCAGGATAGGCTGAGGGAAATGTAATAAAGATCCACGATAGGCTGAGGGGAAATGTAATATCCATTAAGGATAGGCTAAGGGAAATATAGTAAAGATCCAGGATCGCTGAGGGGAAATGAAATAATGATCCAGGATAAGTTGAGGTGAAATGTAATAAAGATCCAGGATAGGCTGAGGGGAAATGTAAATAAAGATCCAGGATAGGCTGAGGGGAAATGTAAATAAAGATCCAGGATAGGCTGAGGGGGAATGAAATAAAGATCCAGGATCAGTTGAGGAAAAATGGAATAAAGATCCAGGATAGGCTGAGGGGGGATGTAATAAAGATCCAGGATAGGCTGAGGAGGAATGTAATAAAGATCCCGGATATGCGGAGGGGGAATGTAATAAAGATGCAGGATATGCTGAGGGGGAATGTAATAAAGATCCAGGATAACTTGAGGTGAAATGTAATAAAGATCCAGGATAGGCTGAGGGGGAATGTAATAAAGATCCAGGATATGCTGAGGGGGAATGTAATAAAGATCCAGTATAAGTTGAGGTGAAATGTAATAAAGATCCAGAATATGCTGAGGGGGAATGTAATAAAGATCCAGAATAGGCTGAGGGGGAATGAAATAAAGATCCAGGATATGCTGAGGGGGAATGTGATAAAGATCCAGTATAAGTTGAGGTGAAATGTAATAAAGATCCAGGATAGGCTGAGGGGGAATGAAATAACGATCCAGGATACGTTGAGGTGAAATGTAATAAAGATCCAGGATAGGCTGAGGGGAAATGTAAATAAAGATCCAGGATAGGCTGAGGGGAAATGTAAATAAAGTTCCAGGATAGTCTGAGGGGAAATGTTATAAAGATCCAGGATAGGCTGAGGGGAAATGTAATAAAGATCCAGGATAGGTTGAGGGGAAATGTAATAAAGATCCAGGATAGTCTGAGGGGAAATGTAATAAAGATCCAGGATAGGCTGAGGGGAAATGTAATAAAGATCCAGGATAGGTTGAGGGGAAATGAAATAAAGATCCAGGATCGGCTGAGGGGAAATGTAATGAAGATCCAGGATAGGTTGAGGGGAAATGAAATATAGATCCAGGATAGGCTGAGGGAAATGTAATAAAGATCCACGATAGGCTGAGGGGAAATGTAATATCCATTAAGGATAGGCTAAGGGAAATATAGTAAAGATCCAGGATCGCTGAGGGGAAATGAAATAATGATCCAGGATAAGTTGAGGTGAAATGTAATAAAGATCCAGGATAGGCTGAGGGGAAATGTAAATAAAGATCCAGGATAGGCTGAGGGGAAATGTAAATAAAGATCCAGGATAGGCTGAGGGGGAATGAAATAAAGATCCAGGATCAGTTGAGGAAAAATGGAATAAAGATCCAGGATAGGCTGAGGGGGGATGTAATAAAGATCCAGGATAGGCTGAGGAGGAATGTAATAAAGATCCCGGATATGCGGAGGGGGAATGTAATAAAGATGCAGGATATGCTGAGGGGGAATGTAATAAAGATCCAGGATAACTTGAGGTGAAATGTAATAAAGATCCAGGATAGGCTGAGGGGGAATGTAATAAAGATCCAGGATATGCTGAGGGGGAATGTAATAAAGATCCAGTATAAGTTGAGGTGAAATGTAATAAAGATCCAGAATATGCTGAGGGGGAATGTAATAAAGATCCAGAATAGGCTGAGGGGGAATGAAATAAAGATCCAGGATATGCTGAGGGGGAATGTGATAAAGATCCAGTATAAGTTGAGGTGAAATGTAATAAAGATCCAGGATAGGCTGAGGGGAAATGTAAATAAAGATCCAGGATAGGCTGAGGGGAAATGTAAATAAAGTTCCAGGATAGTCTGAGGGGAAATGTTATAAAGATCCAGGATAGGCTGAGGGGAAATGTAATAAAGATCCAGGATAGGTTGAGGGGAAATGTAATGAAGATCCAGGATAGTCTGAGGGGAAATGTAATAAAGATCAAGGATAGGCTGAGGGGAAATGTAATAAAGATCCAGGATAGGTTGAGGGGAAATGAAATAAAGATCCAGGATCGGCTGAGGGGAAATGTAACAAAGATCCAGGATAGGCTGAGGGGAAATGTAATAAAGATCCAGGATAGGCTGAGGGGGAATGTAATAAAGATCCAGGATCGGCTGAGGGCGAATGAAATAAAGATCCAGGATAGGCTGAGGGAAATGTCGTCAAGATCCAGGATAGGCTGAGGGGGAATGTAATAAAGATGCAGGATAGGCTGAGGAGGAATGAAATAAAGATCCAGGATAGGCTGAGGGAAATGTAATAAGGATGCAGAGTAGGCTGAGGGGGAATGTAATAAAGATCCAGGATAGGCTGAGGGAAATGAAATAAAGATCCAGGATAGGCTGAGGGAAATGTAGTCAGGATCCAGGATAGGCTGAGGGGGAATGTAATAAAGATGCAGGATATGCTGAGGGAAATGTAGTAAAGAACCAGGATAGGCTGAGGGGGAATGAAATAAAGATCCAGGATAGGCTGAGGGAAATGTAGTAAAGATCCAGGATAGGCTGAGGGGGAATGAAATAAAGATCCAGGATAGGCTGAGGGGAAATGTAATAAAGATCCAGGATAGGCTGAGGGGGAATGTAATAAAGATCCAGGATAGGCTGAGGGAAATGAAATAAAGATCCAGGATAGGCTGAGGGAAATGTTGTAAAGATTCAGGATAGTCTGAGGGGGAATGAAATAAAGATCCAGGATAGGCTGAGGGAAATGTAGTCAGGATCCAGGATAGGCTGAGGGGGAATGTAATAAAGATGCAGGATAGGCTGAGGGAAATGTAGTAAAGATCCAGGATAGGCTGAGGGGGAATGAAATAAAGATCCAGGAAAGGCTGAGGGAAATGTAGTAAAGATCCAGGATAGGCTGAGGGGGAATGAAATAAAGATCCAGGATTTGCTGAGGGGGAATGTAATAAAGATGCAGGATATGCTGAGGGGGAATGTAATAAAGATCCAGGATAACTTGAGGTGAAATGTAATAAAGATCCAGGATAGGCTGAGGGAGTATGTAATAAAGATCCAGGATATGCTGAGGGGGAATGTAATAAAGATCCAGGATAACTTGAGGTGAAATGTAATAAAGATCCAGGATAGGCTGAGGGGGAATGTAATAAAGATCCAGGATATGCTGAGGGGGAATGTAATAAAGATCCAGGATAACTTGAGGTGAAATGTAATAACGATCCAGAATATGCTGAGGGAGAATGTAATAAAGATCTAGGATAGGCTGAGGGGGAATGAAATAAAGATCCAGGATATGCTGAGGGGGAATGAAATAAAGATCCGGGATAAGTTGAGGTGAAATGTAATAAAGATCCAGGATAGGCTGAGGGGGAATGAAATAACGATCCAGGATAAGTTGAGGTGAAATGTAATAAAGATCCAGGATAGGCTGAGGGGAAATGTAAATAAAGATCCAGGATAGGCTGAGGGGAAATGTAAATAAAGATCCAGGATAGGCTGAGGGGGAATGAAATAAAGATCCAGGATCAGTTGAGGTGAAATGGAATAAAGATCCAGGATAGGCTGAGGGGGGATGTAATAAAGATCCAGGATAGGCTGAGGAGGAATGTAATAAAGATCCAGGATAGGCTGAGGAGGAATGTAATAAAGATCCAGGATATGCGGAGGGGGAATGTAATAAAAATGCAGGATATGCTGAGGGGGAATGTAATAAAGATCCAGGATAACTTGAGGTGAAATGTAAGAAAGATCCAGGATAGGCTGAGGGGGTATGTAATAAAGATCCAGGATATGCTGAGGGGGAATGTAATAAAGATCCAGGATAACTTGAGGTGAAATGTAATAAAGATCTAGGATAGGCTGAGGGGGAATGTAATAAAGATCCAGGATAGGCTGAGGGGGAATGTAATAAAGATCCAGGATAGGCTGAGGGGGAATGTAATAAAGATCCAGGATATGCTGAGGGGGAATGTAATAAAGATCCAGGATAACTTGAGATGAAATGTAATAACGATCCAGAATATGCTGAGGGGGAATGTAATAAAGATCCAGGATAGGCTGAGGGGGAATGAAATAAAGATCCAGGATATGCTGAGGGGGAATGTGATAAAGATCCAGTATAAGTTGAGGTGAAATGTAATAAAGATCCAGGATAGGCTGAGGGGGAATGAAATAACGATCCAGGATACGTTGAGGTGAAATGTAATAAAGATCCAGGATAGGCTGAGGGGAAATGTAAATAAAGATCCAGGATAGGCTGAGGGGAAATGTAAATAAAGATCCAGGATAGGCTGAGGGGAAATGTAAATAAAGATCCAGGATAGGCTGAGGGGGAATGAAATAAAGATCCAGGATAAGTTGAGGTGAAATGGAATAAAGATCCAGGATAGGCTGAGGGGGAATGTAATAAAGATACAGGATAGGCAGAGGAGGAATGTAATAAAGATCCAGGATAGGCTGAGGAGGAATGTAATAAAGATCCAGGATAGGCTGAGGGAAATGTAATAAAGATCCAGGATAGGCTGAGGGGGAATGAAATAACGATCCAGGATACGTTGAGGTGAAATGTAATAAAGATCCAGGATAGGCTGAGGGGAAATGTAAATAAAGATCCAGGATAGGCTGAGGGGAAATGTAAATAAAGATCCAGGATAGGCTGAGGGGAAATGTAAATAAAGATCCAGGATAGGCTGAGGGGGAATGAAATAAAGATCCAGGATAAGTTGAGGTGAAATGGAATAAAGATCCAGGATAGGCTGAGGGGGAATGTAATAAAGATACAGGATAGGCAGAGGAGGAATGTAATAAAGATCCAGGATAGGCTGAGGAGGAATGTAATAAAGATCCAGGATTGGCTGAGGGGAAATGTAAATAAAGATCCAGGATAGGCTGAGGGGGGATGTAATAAAGATCCAGGATAGGCTGAGGAGGAATGTAATAAAGATCCAGGATAGGCTGAGGAGGAATGTAATAAAGATCCAGGATATGCGGAGGGGGAATGTAATAAAAATGCAGGATATGCTGAGGGGGAATGTAATAAAGATCCAGGATAACTTGAGGTGAAATGTAAGAAAGATCCAGGATAGGCTGAGGGGGTATGTAATAAAGATCCAGGATATGCTGAGGGGGAATGTAATAAAGATCCAGGATAACTTGAGGTGAAATGTAATAAAGATCTAGGATAGGCTGAGGGGGAATGTAATAAAGATCCAGGATAGGCTGAGGGGGAATGTAATAAAGATCCAGGATAGGCTGAGGGGGAATGTAATAAAGATCCAGGATATGCTGAGGGGGAATGTAATAAAGATCCAGGATAACTTGAGATGAAATGTAATAACGATCCAGAATATGCTGAGGGGGAATGTAATAAAGATCCAGGATAGGCTGAGGGGGAATGAAATAAAGATCCAGGATATGCTGAGGGGGAATGTGATAAAGATCCAGTATAAGTTGAGGTGAAATGTAATAAAGATCCAGGATAGGCTGAGGGGGAATGAAATAACGATCCAGGATACGTTGAGGTGAAATGTAATAAAGATCCAGGATAGGCTGAGGGGAAATGTAAATAAAGATCCAGGATAGGCTGAGGGGAAATGTAAATAAAGATCCAGGATAGGCTGAGGGGAAATGTAAATAAAGATCCAGGATAGGCTGAGGGGGAATGAAATAAAGATCCAGGATAAGTTGAGGTGAAATGGAATAAAGATCCAGGATAGGCTGAGGGGGAATGTAATAAAGATACAGGATAGGCAGAGGAGGAATGTAATAAAGATCCAGGATAGGCTGAGGAGGAATGTAATAAAGATCCAGGATAGGCTGAGGGAAATGTAATAAAGATCCAGGATAAGTTGAGGTGAAATGGAATAAAGATCCAGGATAGGCTGAGGGGGAATGTAATAAAGATCCAGGATAGGCAGAGGAGGAATGTAATAAAGATCCAGGATAGGTTGAGGGGAAATGTAATAAAGATCCAGGATAGGCTGAGGAGGAATGTAATAAAGATCCAGGATAGGCTGAGGGAAATGTAATAAAGATCCAGGATAGGCTGAGGGGGAATGAAATAACGATCCAGGATACGTTGAGGTGAAATGTAATAAAGATCCAGGATAGGCTGAGGGGAAATGTAAATAAAGATCCAGGATAGGCTGAGGGGAAATGTAAATAAAGATCCAGGATAGGCTGAGGGGAAATGTAAATAAAGATCCAGGATAGGCTGAGGGGGAATGAAATAAAGATCCAGGATAAGTTGAGGTGAAATGGAATAAAGATCCAGGATAGGCTGAGGGGGAATGTAATAAAGATACAGGATAGGCAGAGGAGGAATGTAATAAAGATCCAGGATAGGCTGAGGAGGAATGTAATAAAGATCCAGGATTGGCTGAGGGGAAATGTAAATAAAGATCCAGGATAGGCTGAGGGGGGATGTAATAAAGATCCAGGATAGGCTGAGGAGGAATGTAATAAAGATCCAGGATAGGCTGAGGAGGAATGTAATAAAGATCCAGGATATGCGGAGGGGGAATGTAATAAAAATGCAGGATATGCTGAGGGGGAATGTAATAAAGATCCAGGATAACTTGAGGTGAAATGTAAGAAAGATCCAGGATAGGCTGAGGGGGTATGTAATAAAGATCCAGGATATGCTGAGGGGGAATGTAATAAAGATCCAGGATAACTTGAGGTGAAATGTAATAAAGATCTAGGATAGGCTGAGGGGGAATGTAATAAAGATCCAGGATAGGCTGAGGGGGAATGTAATAAAGATCCAGGATAGGCTGAGGGGGAATGTAATAAAGATCCAGGATATGCTGAGGGGGAATGTAATAAAGATCCAGGATAACTTGAGATGAAATGTAATAACGATCCAGAATATGCTGAGGGGGAATGTAATAAAGATCCAGGATAGGCTGAGGGGGAATGAAATAAAGATCCAGGATATGCTGAGGGGGAATGTGATAAAGATCCAGTATAAGTTGAGGTGAAATGTAATAAAGATCCAGGATAGGCTGAGGGGGAATGAAATAACGATCCAGGATACGTTGAGGTGAAATGTAATAAAGATCCAGGATAGGCTGAGGGGAAATGTAAATAAAGATCCAGGATAGGCTGAGGGGAAATGTAAATAAAGATCCAGGATAGGCTGAGGGGAAATGTAAATAAAGATCCAGGATAGGCTGAGGGGGAATGAAATAAAGATCCAGGATAAGTTGAGGTGAAATGGAATAAAGATCCAGGATAGGCTGAGGGGGAATGTAATAAAGATACAGGATAGGCAGAGGAGGAATGTAATAAAGATCCAGGATAGGCTGAGGAGGAATGTAATAAAGATCCAGGATAGGCTGAGGGAAATGTAATAAAGATCCAGGATAAGTTGAGGTGAAATGGAATAAAGATCCAGGATAGGCTGAGGGGGAATGTAATAAAGATCCAGGATAGGCAGAGGAGGAATGTAATAAAGATCCAGGATAGGTTGAGGGGAAATGTAATAAAGATCCAGGATAGGCTGAGGGGAAATGTAATAAAGATCCAGGATAGGCTGAGGGGAAATGTAATAAAGATCCAGGATAGTCTGAGGGGAAATGTTATAAAGATCCAGGATAGGCTGAGGGGAAATGTGATAAAGATCCAGGATAGGTTGAGGGGAAATGTAATAAAGATCCAGCATATGCTGAGGGGAAATGTAATAAAGATCCAGGATAGGTTGAGGGGAAATGTAATAAAGATCCAGGATAGTCTGAGGGGAAATGTTATAAAGATCCAGGATAGGCTGAGGGGAAATGTAATAAAGATCCAGGATAGGTTGAGGGGAAATGTAATAAAGATCCAGGATAGTCTGAGGGGAAATGTAATAAAGATCCAGGATAGGCTGAGGGGAAATGTAATAAAGATCCAGGATAGGTTGAGGGGAAATGAAATAAAGATCCAGGATCGGCTGAGGGGAAATGTAATGAAGATCCAGGATAGGTTGAGGGGAAATGAAATAAAGATCCAGGATAGGCTGAGGGAAATGTAATAAAGATCCACGATAGGCTGAGGGGAAATGTAATATCGATTAAGGATAGGCTAACGGAAATATAGTAAAGATCCAGGATCGCTGAGGGGAAATGAAATAATGATCCAGGATAAGTTGAGGTGAAATGTAATAAAGATCCAGGATAGGCTGAGGGGAAATGTAAATAAAGATCCAGGATAGGCTGAGGGGAAATGTAAATAAAGATCCAGGATAGGCTGAGGGGGAATGAAATAAAGATCCAGGATAAGTTGAGGTGAAATGGAATAAAGATCCAGGATAGGCTGAGGGGGAATGTAATAAAGATACAGGATAGGCAGAGGAGGAATGTAATAAAGATCCAGGATAGGCTGAGGAGGAATGTAATAAAGATCCAGGATAGGCTGAGGGAAATGTAAGAAAGATCCAGGATAAGTTGAGGTGAAATGGAATAAAGATCCAGGATAGGCTGAGGGGGAATGTAATAAAGATCCAGGAGAGGCAGAGGAGGAATGTAATAAAGATCCAGGATAGGTTGAGGGGAAATGTAATAAAGATCCAGGATAGGCTGAGGGGAAATGTAATAAAGATCCAGGATAGGCTGAGGGGAAATGTAATAAAGATCCAGGATAGTCTGAGGGGAAATGTTATAAAGATCCAGGATAGGCTGAGGGGAAATGTAATAAAGATCCAGGATCGGTTGAGGGGAAATGTAATAAAGATCCAGGATATGCTGAGGGGGAATGTAATAAAGATCCAGGATAACTTGAGGTGAAATGTAATAAAGATCTAGGATAGGCTGAGGGGGAATGTAATAAAGATCCAGGATAGGCTGAGGGGGAATGTAATAAAGATCCAGGATAGGCTGAGGGGGAATGTAATAAAGATCCAGGATATGCTGAGGGGGAATGTAATAAAGATCCAGGATAACTTGAGATGAAATGTAATAACGATCCAGAATATGCTGAGGGGGAATGTAATAAAGATCCAGGATAGGCTGAGGAGGAATGTAATAAAGATCCAGGATCAGTTGAGGAAAAATGGAATAAAGATCCAGGATAGGCTGAGGGGGGATGTAATAAAGATCCAGAATAGGCTGAGGGGGAATGAAATAAAGATCCAGGATATGCTGAGGGGGAATGTGATAAAGATCCAGTATAAGTTGAGGTGAAATGTCATAAAGATCCAGGATAGGCTGAGGGGAATGAAATAACGATCCAGGATACGTTGAGGTGAAATGTAATAAAGATCCAGGATAGGCTGAGGGGAAATGTAAATAAAGATCCAGGATAGGCTGAGGGGAAATGTAAATAAAGATCCAGGATAGGCTGAGGGGAAATGTAAATAAAGATCCAGGATAGGCTGAGGGGAAATGTAAATAAAGATCCAGGATAGGCTGAGGGGGAATGAAATAAAGATCCAGGATCAGTTGAGGAAAAATGGAATAAAGATCCAGGATAGGCTGAGGGGGGATGTAATAAAGATCCAGGATAGGCTGAGGAGGAATGTAATAAAGATCCCGGATATGCGGGGGGGGGAATGTAATAAAGATGCAGGATATGCTGAGGGGGAATGTAATAAAGATCCAGGATAACTTGAGGTGAAATGTAATAAAGATCCAGGATAGGCTGAGGGGGAATGTAATAAAGATCCAGGATATGCTGAGGGGGAATGTAATAAAGATCCAGGATAACTTGAGGTGAAATGTAATAACGATCCAGAATATGCTGAGGGGGAATGTAATAAAGATCCAGAATAGGCTGAGGGGGAATGAAATAAAGATCCAGGATATGCTGAGGGGGAATGTGATAAAGATCCAGTATAAGTTGAGGTGAAATGTCATAAAGATCCAGGATAGGCTGAGGGGAATGAAATAACGATCCAGGATACGTTGAGGTGAAATGTAATAAAGATCCAGGATAGGCTGAGGGGAAATGTAAATAAAGATCCAGGATAGGCTGAGGGGAAATGTAAATAAAGATCCAGGATAGGCTGAGGGGAAATGTAAATAAAGATCCAGGATAGGCTGAGGGGGAATGAAATAAAGATCCAGGATAAGTTGAGGTGAAATGGAATAAAGATCCAGGATAGGCTGAGGGGGAATGTAATAAAGATCCAGGATAGGCAGAGGAGGAATGTAATAAAGATCCAGGAGAGGCTGAGGAGGAATGTAATAAAGATCCAGGATAGGCTGAGGGAAATGTAATAAAGATCCAGGAAATGTTGAGGTGAAATGGAATAAAGATCCAGGATAGGCTGAGGGGGAATGTAATAAAGATCCAGGATAGGCAGAGGAGGAATGTAATAAAGATCCAGGATAGGTTGAGGGGAAATGTAATAAAGATCCAGGATAGGCTGAGGGGAAATGTAATAAAGATCCAGGATAGGCTGAGGGGAAATGTAATAAAGATCCAGGATAGTCTGAGGGGAAATGTTATAAAGATCCAGGATAGGCTGAGGGGAAATTTAATAAAGATCCAGGATAGGTTGAGGGGAAATGTAATAAAGATCCAGGATAGGCTGAGGGGAAATGTAATAAAGATCCAGGATAGGTTGAGGGGAAATGTAATAAAGATCCAGGATAGTCTGAGGGGGAATGTTATAAAGATCCAGGATAGGCTGAGGGGAAATGTAATAAAGATCCAGGATAGGTTGAGGGGAAATGTAATAAAGATCCAGGATAGTCTGAGGGGAAATGTAATAAAGATCCAGGATAGGCTGAGGGGAAATGTAATAAAGATCCAGGATAGGTTGAGGGGAAATGAAATAAAGATCCAGGATAGGCTGAGGGAAATGTAATAAAGATCCACGATAGGCTGAGGGGAAATGTAATATCGATTAAGGATAGGCTAAGGGAAATATAGTAAAGATCCAGGATCGCTGAGGGGAAATGAAATAATGATCCAGGATAGGCTGAGGGAAGTGTAATAAAGATCCAGGATAGGCTGAGGGAAATGTAATAAAGATCCAGGATAGGCTGAGGGGAAATGAATTAAAGATCCAGGATCGGCTGAGGGAAATGAAATCAAGATCCAGGATAGGCTGAGGGGAAATGTAATAAAGATGCAGGAAAGGCTGAGGGGAAATGTAATAAAGATCCAGGACAGGCTGAGGGAAATGTAATAAAGATGCAGGATAGGCTGAGGAGGAATGAAATAAAGATCCAGGATAGGCTGAGAGAAATGTAATAAGGATGCAGAATAGGCTGAGGGGGAATGAAATAAAGATCCAGGATAGGCTGAAGGAAATGTAGTAAAGATCCATGATATGCTGAGGGGGAATGTAATAAAGATCCAGGATAGGCTGAGGGAAGTATAATAATGATCCAGGATAGGCTGAGGGCGAATGAAGTAAAGATCCAGGATAGGCTGAGGGGAAATGTAAGAAAGATCCAGGATAGGTTGAGGGGAAATGTAATAAAGATCCAGGATAGGTTGAGGGGAAATGTAATAAAGATCCAGGATAGGCTGAGGGGTAATCTAATAAAGATCCAGGATAGGTTGAGGGGAAATGTAATAAAGATCCAGGATAGTCTGAGGGGAAATGTAATAAAGATCCAGGATAGGCTGAGGGGAAATGTAATAAAGATCCAGGATAGGTTGTGGGGAAATGAAATAAAGATCCAGGATTGGCTGAGGGGAAATGTAATGAAGATCCAGGAGACGTTGAGGCGAAATGAAATAAAGATCCAGGATAGGCTGAGGGAAATGTAATAAAGATCCACGATCGGCTGAGGGGAAATGTAATATCGATTAAGGATAGGCTAAGGGAAATATAGTAAAGATCCAGGATCGCTGAGGGGAAATGAAATAATGATCCAGGATAAGTTGAGGTGAAATGTAATAAAGATCCAGGATAGGCTGAGGGGAAATGTAAATAAAGATACAGGATAGGCTGAGGGGAAATGTAAATAAAGATCCAGGATAGGCTGAGGGGGAATGAAATAAAGATCCAGGATCAGTTGAGGTGAAATGGAATAAAGATCCAGGATATGCTGAGGGGGAATGTGATAAAGATCCAGGATAGGCTGAGGGGAAATGTAATAAAGATCCAGGATAGGCTGAGGGGGAATGAAATAACGATCCAGGATACGTTGAGGTGAAATGTAATAAAGATCCAGGATAGGCTGAGGGAAATGTAATAAAGATCCAGGATAAGTTGAGGTGAAATTGAATAAAGATCCAGGATAGGCTGAGGGGGAATGTAATAAAGATCCAGGATAGGCAGAGGAGGAATGTAATAAAGATCCAGGATAGGTTGAGGGGAAATGTAATAAAGATCCAGGATAGGCTGAGGGGAAATGTAATAAAGATCCAGGATAGGCTGAGGGGAAATGTAATAAAGATCCAGGATAGTCTGAGGGGAAATGTTATAAAGATCCAGGACAGGCTGAGGGGAAATGTAATAAAGATCCAGGATAGGTTGAGGGGAAATGTAATAAAGATCCAGGATAGGCTGAGGGGAAATGTAATAAAGATCCAGGACAGGCTGAGGGAAATGTAATAAAGATGCAGGATAGGCTGAGGAGGAATGAAATAAAGATCCAGGATAGGCTGAGGGAAATGTAATAAGGATGCAGAATAGGCTGAGGGGGAATGAAATAAAGATCCAGGATAGGCTGAAGGAAATGTAGTAAAGATCCATGATATGCTGAGGGGGAATGTAATAAAGATCCAGGATAGGCTGAGGGAAGTATAATAATGATCCAGGATAGGCTGAGGGTGAATGAAATAAAGATCCAGGATAGGCTGAGGGGGAATGTAATAAAGATCCAGGATAGGCTGAGGGGGATTGAAATAAAGATCCAGGATAGGCTGAGGGAAATGTAGTAAAGATCCAGGATAGGCTGAGCGGGAATGTAATAAAGATTCAGGATAGGCTGAGGGGGAATGAAATAAAGATCCAGGAATGGCTGAGGGGGAATGAAATAAAGATCCTGGATAGGCTGAGGGAAATGTAGTAAAGATGCAGGATAGTCTGAGGGGGAATGTAACAAAGATCCAGGATATGCTGAGGGGGAATGTAATAACGATTCAGGATGGGCTGAGGGGAAATGTAATAAAGATCCAGGATAAGTTGAGGTTAAATGTAATAAAGATCCAGGATAGGCTGAGGGCGAATGAAATAAAGATCCAGGATAGGCTGAGGGAAATGTCGTCAAGATGCAGGATAGGCTGAGGGGGAATGTAATAAAGATGCAGGATAGGCTGAGGAGGAATGAAATAAAGATCCAGGATAGGCTGAGGGAAATGTAATAAGGATGCAGAATAGGCTGAGGGGGAATGAAATAAAGATCCAGGATAGGCTGAAGGAAATGTAGTAAAGATCCATGATAGGCTGAGGGGGAATGTAATAAAGATCCAGTATAGGCTGAGGGAAATATAATAAAGATCCAGGATAGGCTGAGGGCGAATGAAATAAAGATCCAGGATAGGCTGAGGGGGAATGTAATAAAGATCCAGGATAGGCTGAGGGGGATTGAAATAAAGATCCAGGATAGGCTGAGGGAAATGTAGTAAAGATCCAGGATAGGCTGAGCGGGAATGTAATAAAGATTCAGGATAGGCTGAGGGGGAATGTAATAACGATTCAGGATGGGCTGAGGGGAAATGTAATAAAGATCCAGGATAAGTTGAGGTTAAATGTAATAAAGATCCAGGATAGGCTGAGGGCGAATGAAATAAAGATCCAGGATAGGCTGAGGGAAATGTCGTCAAGATCCAGGATAGGCTGAGGGGGAATGTAATAAAGATCCAGGATAGGCTGAGGGAAATGAAATAAAGATCCAGGATAGGCTGAGGGAAATGTTGTAAAGATTCAGGATAGGCTGAGGGGGAATGAAATAAAGATCCAGGATAGGCTGAGTGAAATGTAGTCAGGATCCAGGATAGGCTGAGGGGGAATGTAATAAAGATGCAGGATAGGCTGAGGGAAATGTAGTAAAGATCCAGGATAGGCTGAGGGGGAATGAAATAAAGATCCAGGATAGGCTGAGGGAAATGTAGTAAAGATCCAGGATAGGCTGAGGGGGAATGAAATAAAGATCCAGGATAGGCTGAGGGGAAATGTAATAAAGATCCAGGATAGGCTGAGGGGGAATGTAATAAAGATCCAGGATAGGCTGAGGGAAATGAAATAAAGATCCAGGATAGGCTGAGGGAAATGTTGTAAAGATTCAGGATAGGCTGAGGGGGAATGAAATAAAGATCCAGGATAGGCTGAGGAAAATGTAGTCAGGATCCAGGATAGGCTGAGGGAAATGTAGTAAAGATCCAGGAGAGGCTGAGGGGGAATGAAATAAAGATCCAGGATAGGCTGAGGTGAAATGTAATAAAGATCCAGGATAGGCTGAGGATGAATGTAATAAAGATCCAGGATATGCTGAGGGGGAATGTAATAAAGATCCAGGATAACTTGAGGTGAAATGTAATAACGATCCAGGATAGGCTGAGGGAAATGTAGTAAAGATCCAGGATAGGCTGAGGGGGAATGAAATAAAGATCCAGGATAGGCTGAGGGGAAATGTAATAAAGATCCAGGATAGGCTGAGGGGGAATGTAATAAAGATCCAGGATAGGCTGAGGGAAATGAAATAAAGATCCAGGATAGGCTGAGGGAAATGTTGTAAAGATTCAGGATAGGCTGAGGGAAATGTAGTAAAGATCCAGGATAGGCTGAGGAGGAATGTAATAAAGATCCAGGATAGGTTGAGGGGAAATGTAATAAAGATCCAGGATAGGCTGAGGGGAAATGTAATAAAGATCCAGGATAGGCTGAGGGGAAATGTAATAAAGATCCAGGATAGTCTGAGGGGAAATGTTATAAAGATCCAGGATAGGCTGAGGGGAAATGTAATAAAGATCCAGGATAGGTTGAGGGGAAATGTAATAAAGATCCAGGATAGGCTGAGGGGAAATGTAATAAAGATCCAGGATAGGTTGAGGGGAAATGTAATAAAGATCCAGGATAGTCTGAGGGGAAATGTTATAAAGATCCAGGATAGGCTGAGTGGAAATGTAATAAAGATCCAGGATAGGTTGAGGGGAAATGTAATAAAGATCCATGATAGTCTGAGGGGAAATGTAATAAAGATCCAGGATAGGCTGAGGGGAAATGTAATAAAGATCCAGGATAGGTTGAGGGGAAATGAAATAAAGATCCAGGATCGGCTGAGGGGAAATGTAATGAAGATCCAGGATAGGTTGAGGGAAATGAAATAAAGATCCAGGATAGGCTGAGGGAAATGTAATAAAGATCCACGATAGGCTGAGGGGAAATGTAATATCGATTAAGGATAGGCTGAGGGGAAATGAATTAAAGATCCAGGATAGGCTGAGGGAAATGAAATCAAGATCCAGGATAGGCTGAGGGGAAATGTAATAAAGATGCAGGAAAGGCTGAGGGGAAATGTAATAAAGATCCAGGACAGGCTGAGGGAAATGTAATAAAGATGCAGGATAGGCTGAGGAGGAATGAAATAAAGATCCAGGATAGGCTGAGGGAAATGTAATAAGGATGCAGAATAGGCTGAGGGGGAATGAAATAAAGATCCAGGATAGGCTGAAGGAAATGTAGTAAAGATCCATGATATGCTGAGGGGGAATGTAATAAAGATCCAGGATAGGCTGAGGGAAGTATAATAATGATCCAGGATAGGCTGAGGGCGAATGAAATAAAGATCCAGGATAGGCTGAGGGGGAATGTAATAAAGATCCAGGATAGGCTGAGGGGGATTGAAATAAAGATCCAGGATAGGCTGAGGGAAATGTAGTAAAGATCCAGGATAGGCTGAGCGGGAATGTAATAAAGATTCAGGATAGGCTGAGGGGGAATGAAATAAAGATCCAGGAATGGCTGAGGGGGAATGAAATAAAGATCCTGGATAGGCTGAGGGAAATGTAGTAAAGATGCAGGATAGTCTGAGGGGGAATGTAACAAAGATCCAGGATATGCTGAGGGGGAATGTAATAACGATTCAGGATGGGCTGAGGGGAAATGTAATAAAGATCCAGGATAAGTTGAGGTTAAATGTAATAAAGATCCAGGATAGGCTGAGGGCGAATGAAATAAAGATCCAGGATAGGCTGAGGGAAATGTCGTCAAGATGCAGGATAGGCTGAGGGGGAATGTAATAAAGATGCAGGATAGGCTGAGGAGGAATGAAATAAAGATCCAGGATAGGCTGAGGGAAATGTAATAAGGATGCAGAATAGGCTGAGGGGGAATGAAATAAAGATCCAGGATAGGCTGAAGGAAATGTAGTAAAGATCCATGATAGGCTGAGGGGGAATGTAATAAAGATCCAGTATAGGCTGAGGGAAATATAATAAAGATCCAGGATAGGCTGAGGGCGAATGAAATAAAGATCCAGGATAGGCTGAGGGGGAATGTAATAAAGATCCAGGATAGGCTGAGGGGGATTGAAATAAAGATCCAGGATAGGCTGAGGGAAATGTAGTAAAGATCCAGGATAGGCTGAGCGGGAATGTAATAAAGATTCAGGATAGGCTGAGGGGGAATGTAATAACGATTCAGGATGGGCTGAGGGGAAATGTAATAAAGATCCAGGATAAGTTGAGGTTAAATGTAATAAAGATCCAGGATAGGCTGAGGGCGAATGAAATAAAGATCCAGGATAGGCTGAGGGAAATGTCGTCAAGATCCAGGATAGGCTGAGGGGGAATGTAATAAAGATCCAGGATAGGCTGAGGGAAATGAAATAAAGATCCAGGATAGGCTGAGGGAAATGTTGTAAAGATTCAGGATAGGCTGAGGGGGAATGAAATAAAGATCCAGGATAGGCTGAGGGAAATGTAGTCAGGATGCAGGATAGGCTGAGGGGGAATGTAATAAAGATGCAGGATAGGCTGAGGGAAATGTAGTAAAGATCCAGGATAGGCTGAGGGGGAATGAAATAAAGATCCAGGATAGGCTGAGGGGAAATGTAATAAAGATCCAGGATAGGCTGAGGGGGAATGTAATAAAGATCCAGGATAGGCTGAGGGAAATGAAATAAAGATCCAGGATAGGCTGAGGGAAATGTTGTAAAGATTCAGGATAGGCTGAGGGGGAATGAAATAAAGATCCAGGATAGGCTGAGGAAAATGTAGTCAGGATCCAGGATAGGCTGAGGGGGAATGTAATAAAGATGCAGGATAGGCTGAGGGAAATGTAGTAAAGATCCAGGATAGGCTGAGGGGGAATGAAATAAAGATCCAGGATAGGCTGAGGGAAATGTAATAAAGATCCAGGATAGGCTGAGGGGGAATGAAATAAAGATCCAGGATAGGCTGTGGGGAAATGTAATAAAGATCCAGGATATGCTGAGGGGGAATGTAATAAAGATACAGGATATGCTGAGGGGGAATGTAATAAAGATCCAGGATAACTTGAGGTGAAATGTAATAAAGATCCACGATAGGCTGAGGGGAAATGTAATATCGATTAAGGATAGGCTGAGGGGAAATGAATTAAAGATCCAGGATAGGCTGAGGGAAATGAAATCAAGATCCAGGATAGGCTGAGGGGAAATGTAATAAAGATGCAGGAAAGGCTGAGGGGAAATGTAATAAAGATCCAGGACAGGCTGAGGGAGATGTAATAGAGATGCAGGATAGGCTGAGGAGGAATGAAGTAAAGATCCAGGATAGGCTGAGGGAAATGTAATAAGGATGCAGAATAGGCTGAGGGGGAATGAAATAAAGATCCAGGATAGGCTGAAGGAAATGTAGTAAAGATCCATGATATGCTGAGGGGGAATGTAATAAAGATCCAGGATAGGCTGAGGGAAGTATAATAATGATCCAGGATAGGCTGAGGGCGAATGAAATAAAGATCCAGGATAGGCTGAGGGGGAATGTAATAAAGATCCAGGATAGGCTGAGGGGGATTGAAATAAAGATCCAGGATAGGCTGAGGGAAATGTAGTAAAGATCCAGGATAGGCTGAGCGGGAATGTAATAAAGATTCAGGATAGGCTGAGGGGGAATGAAATAAAGATCCAGGAATGGCTGAGGGGGAATGAAATAAAGATCCTGGATAGGCTGAGGGAAATGTAGTAAAGATGCAGGATAGTCTGAGGGGGAATGTAACAAAGATCCAGGATATGCTGAGGGGGAATCTAATAACGATTCAGGATGGGCTGAGGGGAAATGTAATAAAGATCCAGGATAAGTTGAGGTTAAATGTAATAAAGATCCAGGATAGGCTGAGGGCGAATGAAATAAAGATCCAGGATAGGCTGAGGGAAATGTCGTCAAGATGCAGGATAGGCTGAGGGGGAATGTAATAAAGATCCAGGATAGGCTGAGGGAAATGTAATAAGGATGCAGAATAGGCTGAGGGGGAATGAAATAAAGATCCAGGATAGGCTGAAGGAAATGTAGTAAAGATCCATGATAGGCTGAGGGGGAATGTAATAAAGATCCAGTATAGGCTGAGGGAAATATAATAAAGATCCAGGATAGGCTGAGGGCGAATGAAATAAAGATCCAGGATAGGCTGAGGGGGAATGTAATAAAGATCCAGGAGAGGCTGAGGGGGAATGTAATAACGATTCAGGATGGGCTGAGGGGAAATGTAATAAAGATCCAGGATAAGTTGAGGTTAAATGTAATAAAGATCCAGGATAGGCTGAGGGCGAATGAAATAAGGATCCAGGATAGGCTGAGGGAAATGTCGTGAAGATCCAGGATAGGCTGAGGGGGAATGTAATAAAGATCCAGGATAGGCTGAGGGAAATGAAATAAAGATCCAGGATAGGCTGAGGGAAATGTTGTAAAGATTCAGGATAGGCTGAGGGGGAATGAAATAAAGATCCAGGATAGGCTGAGGGAAATGTAGTCAGGATCCAGGATAGGCT
Organism: Heterodontus francisci; assembly: GCF_036365525.1. Classification (NCBI taxonomy): domain Eukaryota; kingdom Metazoa; phylum Chordata; class Chondrichthyes; order Heterodontiformes; family Heterodontidae; genus Heterodontus; species Heterodontus francisci. The sequence continues at coordinate 206,394,187 of NC_090373.1, read as the reverse complement.
GAGGGGGAATGTAATAAAGATGCAGGATAGGCTGAGGGAAATGTAGTAAAGATCCAGGATAGGCTGAGGGGGAATGAAATAAAGATCCAGGATAGGCTGAGGGAAATGTAGTAAAGATCCAGGATAGGCTGAGGGGGAATGAAATAAAGATCCAGGATAGGCTGAGGGGAAATGTAATAAAGATCCAGGATAGGCTGAGGGGGAATGTAATAAAGATCCAGGATAGGCTGAGTGAAATGAAATAAAGATCCAGGATAGGCTGAGGGAAATGTTGTAAAGATTCAGGAGAGGCTGAGGGGGAATGAAATAAAGATCCAGGATAGGCTGTGGGGAAATGTAATAAAGATCCAGGATATGCTGAGGGGGAATGTAATCAAGATACAGGATATGCTGAGGGGGAATGTAATAAAGATCCAGGATAACTTGAGGTGAAATGTAATAAAGATCCAGGATAGGCTGAGGGGGTATGTAATAAAGATCCAGGATATGCTGAGGGGGAATGTAATAAAGATCCAGGATAACTTGAGGTGAAATGTAATAAAGATCCAGGATAGGCTGAGGGGGAATGTAATAAAGATCCAGGATATGCTGAGGGGGAATGTAATAAAGATCCAGGATAACTTGAGGTGAAATGTAATAACGATCCAGAATATGCTGAGGGGGAATGTAATAAAGATCCAGGATAGGCTGAGGGGGAATGTAATAAAGATCTAGGATAGGCTGAGGGAAATGAAATAAAGATCCAGGATAGGCTGAGGGAAATGTAGTAAAGATCCAGGATAGGCTGAGGGGGAATGAAATAAAGATCCAGGATAGGCTGAGGGGAAATGTAATAAAGATCCAGGATAGGCTGAGGGGGAATGTAATAAAGATCCAGGATAGGCTGAGGGAAATGAAATAAAGATCCAGGATAGGCTGAGGGAAATGTTGTAAAGATTCAGGATAGGCTGAGGGGGAATGAAATAAAGATCCAGGATAGGCTGAGGGAAATGTAGTCAGGATCCAGGATAGGCTGAGGGGGAATGTAATAAAGATGCAGGATAGGCTGAGGGAAATGTAGTAAAGATCCAGGATAGGCTGAGGGGGAATGAAATAAAGATCCAGGATAGGCTGAGGGAAATGTTGTAAAGATCCAGGATAGGCTGAGGGGGAATGAAATAAAGATCCAGGATAGGCTGTGGGGAAATGTAATAAAGATCCAGGATATGCTGAGGGGGAATGTAATAAAGATACAGGATAACTTGAGGTGAAATGTAATAAAGATCCAGGATAGGCTGAGGGGGTATGTAATAAAGATCCAGGATATGCTGAGGGGGAATGTAATAAAGATCCAGGATAACTTGAGGTGAAATGTAATAAAGATCCAGGATAGGCTGAGGGGGAATGTAATAAAGATCCAGGATATGCTGAGGGGGAATGTAATAAAGATCCAGGATAACTTGAGGTGAAATGTAATAACGATCCAGAATATGCTGAGGGGGAATGTAATAAAGATCCAGGATAGGCTGAGGGGGAATGAAATAAAGATCCAGGATATGCTGAGGGGGAATGTAATAAAGATCCAGGATAAGTTAAGGTGAAATGTAATAAAGATCCAGGATAGGCTGAGGGGGAATGAAATAACGATCCAGGATAAGTTGAAGTGAAATGTAATAAAGATCCAGGATAGGCTGAGGGGAAATGTAAATAAAGATCCAGGATAGGCTGAGGGGAAATGTAAATAAAGATCCAGGATAGGCTGAGGGGGAATGAAATAAAGATCCAGGATAAGTTGAGGTGAAATGGAATAAAGATCCAGGATAGGCTGAGGGGGAATGTAATAAAGATACAGGATAGGCAGAGGAGGAATGTAATAAAGATCCTGGATAGGCTGAGGGGGAATGAAATAAAGATCCAGGATAGGCTGTGGGGAAATGTAATAAAGATCCAGGATATGCTGAGGGGGAATGTAATAAAGATACAGGATATGCTGCGGGGGAATGTAATAAAGATGCAGGATAACTTGAGGTGAAATGTAATAAAGATCCAGGATAGGCTGAGGGGGTATGTAATAAAGATCCAGGATATGCTGAGGGGGAATGTAATAAAGATCCAGGATAACTTGAGGTGAAATGTAATAAAGATCCAGGATAGGCTGAGGGGGAATGTAATAAAGATCCAGGATATGCTGAGGGGGAATATAATAAAGATCCAGGATAACTTGAGGTGAAATGTAATAACGAGCCAGAATATGCTGAGGGGGAATGTAATAAAGATCCAGGATAGGCTGAGGGGGAATGTAATAAAGATCCAGGATAGGCTGAGGGAAATGAAATATAGATCCAGGATAGGCTGAGGGAAATGTAGTAAAGATCCAGGATAGGCTGAGGGGGAATGAATTAAAGATCCAGGATAGGCTGAGGGGAAATGTAATAAAGATCCCGGATAGGCTGAGGGGGAATGTAATAAAGATCCAGGATAGGCTGAGGGAAATGAAATAAAGATCCAGGATAGGCTGAGGGAAATGTTGTAAAGATTCAGGATAGGCTGAGGGGGAATGAAATAAAGATCCAGGATAGGCTGAGGGAAATGTAGTCAGGATCCAGGATAGGCTGAGGGGGAATGTAATAAAGATGCAGGATAGGCTGAGGGAAATGTAGTAAAGATCCAGGATAGGCTGAGGGGGAATGAAATAAAGATCCAGGATAGGCTGAGGGAAATGTAGTAAAGATCCAGGATAGGCTGAGGGGGAATGAAATAAAGATCCAGGATAGGCTGTGGGGAAATGTAATAAAGATCCAGGATATGCTGAGGGGGAATGTAATAAAGATCCAGGATAACTTGAGGTGAAATGTAATAAAGATCCAGGATAGGCTGAGGGGGTATGTAATAAAGATCCAGGATATGCTGAGGGGGAATGTAATAAAGATCCAGGATAACTTGAGGTGAAATGTAATAAAGATCCAGGATAGGCTGAGGGGGAATGTAATAAAGATCCAGGATATGCTGAGGGGGAATGTAATAAAGATCCAGGATAACTTGAGGTGAAATGTAATAACGATCCAGAATATGCTGAGGGGGAATGTAATAAAGATCCAGGATAGGCTGAGGGGGAATGAAATAAAGATCCAGGATATGCTGAGGGGGAATGTAATAAAGATCCAGGATAAGTTGAGGTGAAATGTAATAAAGATCCAGGATAGGCTGAGGGGGAATGAAATAACGATCCAGGATAAGTTGAAGTGAAATGTAATAAAGATCCAGGATAGGCTGAGGGGAAATGTAATAAAGATCCAGGATAGGCTGAGGAGGAATGTAATAAAGATCCAGGATAGGCTGAGGGGGAATGAAATAAAGATCCAGGATAGGCTGTGGGGAAATGTAATAAAGATCCAGGATATGCTGAGGGGGAATGTAATAAAGATACAGGATATGCTGCGGGGGAATGTAATAAAGATGCAGGATAACTTGAGGTGAAATGTAATAAAGATCCAGGATAGGCTGAGGGGCTATGTAATAAAGATCCAGGATATGCTGAGGGGGAATGTAATAAAGATCCAGGATAACTTGAGGTGAAATGTAATAAAGATCCAGGATAGGCTGAGGGGGAATGTAATAAAGATCCAGGATATGCTGAGGGGGAATATAATAAAGATCCAGGATAACTTGAGGTGAAATGTAATAACGAGCCAGAATATGCTGAGGGGGAATGTAATAAAGATCCAGGATAGGCTGAGGGGGAATGTAATAAAGATCCAGGATAGGCTGAGGGAAATGAAATATAGATCCAGGATAGGCTGAGGGAAATGTAGTAAAGATCCAGGATAGGCTGAGGGGGAATGAAATAAAGATCCAGGATAGGCTGAGGGGAAATGTAATAAAGATCCCGGATAGGCTGAGGGGGAATGTAATAAAGATCCAGGATAGGCTGAGGGAAATGAAATAAAGATCCAGGATAGGCTGAGGGAAATGTTGTAAAGATTCAGGATAGGCTGAGGGGGAATGAAATAAAGATCCAGGATAGGCTGAGGGAAATGTAGTCAGGATCCAGGATAGGCTGAGGGGGAATGTAATAAAGATGCAGGATAGGCTGAGGGAAATGTAGTAAAGATCCAGGATAGGCTGAGGGGGAATGAAATAAAGATCCAGGATAGGCTGAGGGAAATGTGGTAAAGATCCAGGATAGGCTGAGGGGGAATGAAATAAAGATCCAGGATAGGCTGTGGGGAAATGTAATAAAGATCCAGGATATGCTGAGGGGGAATGTAATAAAGATCCAGGATAACTTGAGGTGAAATGTAATAAAGATCCAGGATAGGCTGAGGGGGTATGTAATAAAGATCCAGGATATGCTGAGGGGGAATGTAATAAAGATCCAGGATAACTTGAGGTGAAATGTAATAAAGATCCAGGATAGGCTGAGGGGGAATGTAATAAAGATCCAGGATATGCTGAGGGGGAATGTAATAAAGATCCAGGATAACTTGAGGTGAAATGTAATAACGATCCAGAATATGCTGAGGGGGAATGTAATAAAGATCCAGGATAGGCTGAGGGGGAATGAAATAAAGATCCAGGATATGCTGAGGGGGAATGTAATAAAGATCCAGGATAAGTTGAGGTGAAATGTAATAAAGATCCAGGATAGGCTGAGGGGGAATGAAATAACGATCCAGGATAAGTTGAAGTGAAATGTAATAAAGATCCAGGATAGGCTGAGGGGAAATGTAATAAAGATCCAGGATAGGCTGAGGGGGAATGAATTAAAGATCCAGGATATGCTGAGGGGGAATGTAATAAAGATCCAGGATAAGTTGAGGTGAAATGTAATAAAGATCCAGGATAGGCTGAGGGGGAATGAAATAACGATCCAGGATATGTTGAGGTGAAATGTAATAAAGATCCAGGATAGGCTGAGGGGAAATGTAAATAAAGATCCAGGATAGGCTGAGGGGAAATGTAAATAAAGATCCAGGATAGGCTGAGGGGGAATGAAATAAAGATCCAGGATAAGTTGAGGTGAAATGGAATAAAGATCCAGGATAGGCTGAGGGGGAATGTAATAAAGATCCAGGATAGGCAGAGGAGGAATGTAATAAAGATCCAGGATAGGCTGAGGAGGAATGTAATAAAGATCCAGGATAAGTTGAGTGAAATGGAATAAAGATCCAGGATAGGCTGAGGGGAAATGTAATAAAGATCCAGGATAGGCAGAGGAGGAATGTAATAAAGATCCAGGATAGATTAGATTAGATTAGAAATACAGCACTGAAACAGGCCCTTCGGCCCACCGAGTCTGTGCCGACCATCAACCACCCATTTATACTAATCCTACACTAATCCCATATTCCTACCAAACATCCCCATCTGTCCCTATATTTCCCTACCACCTACCTATACTAGTGACAATTTATAATGGCCAATTTACCTACCAACCTGCAAGTCTTTTGGCTTGTGGGAGGAAACCAGAGCACCCGGAGAAAACCCACGCAGACACAGGGAGAACTTGCAAACTCCACACAGGCAGTGCCCAGAATCGAACCCGGGTCCCTGGAGCTGTGAGGCTGCAGTGCTAACCACTGCGCCACTGTGCCGCCCAATGTAATGTAATAAAGATCCAGGATAGGCTGAGGGGAAATGTAATAAAGATCCAGGATAACTTGAGGTGAAATGTAATAACGATCCAGAATATGCTGAGGGGGAATGTAATAAAGATCCAGGATAGGCTGAGGGGGAATGAAATAAAGATCCAGGATATGCTGAGGGGGAATGTAATAAAGATCCAGGATAAGTTGAGGTGAAATGTAATAAAGATCCAGGATAGGCTGAGGGGGAATGTAATCAAGATACAGGATATGCTGAGGGGGAATGTAATAAAGATCCAGGAGAGGCTGAGGGGGAATGTAATAACGATTCAGGATGGGCTGAGGGGAAATGTAATAAAGATCCAGGATAAGTTGAGGTTAAATGTAATAAAGATCCAGGATAGGCTGAGGGCGAATGAAATAAGGATCCAGGATAGGCTGAGGGAAATGTCGTGAAGATCCAGGATAGGCTGAGGGGGAATGTAATAAAGATCCAGGATAGGCTGAGGGAAATGAAATAAAGATCCAGGATAGGCTGAGGGAAATGTTGTAAAGATTCAGGATAGGCTGAGGGGGAATGAAATAAAGATCCAGGATAGGCTGAGGGAAATGTAGTCAGGATCCAGGATAGGCTGAGGGGGAATGTAATAAAGATGCAGGATAGGCTGAGGGAAATGTAGTAAAGATCCAGGATAGGCTGAGGGGGAATGAAATAAAGATCCAGGATAGGCTGAGGGAAATGTCGTAAAGATCCAGGATAGGCTGAGGGGGAATGAAATAAAGATCCAGGATAGGCTGAGGGGAAATGTAATAAAGATCCAGGATAGGCTGAGGGGGAATGTAATAAAGATCCAGGATAGGCTGAGTGAAATGAAATAAAGATCCAGGATAGGCTGAGGGAAATGTTGTAAAGATTCAGGAGAGGCTGAGGGGGAATGAAATAAAGATCCAGGATAGGCTGTGGGGAAATGTAATAAAGATCCAGGATATGCTGAGGGGGAATGTAATCAAGATACAGGATATGCTGAGGGGGAATGTAATAAAGATCCAGGATAACTTGAGGTGAAATGTAATAAAGATCCAGGATAGGCTGAGGGGGTATGTAATAAAGATCCAGGATATGCTGAGGGGGAATGTAATAAAGATCCAGGATAACTTGAGGTGAAATGTAATAAAGATCCAGGATAGGCTGAGGGGGAATGTAATAAAGATCCAGGATATGCTGAGGGGGAATGTAATAAAGATCCAGGATAACTTGAGGTGAAATGTAATAACGATCCAGAATATGCTGAGGGGGAATGTAATAAAGATCCAGGATAGGCTGAGGGGGAATGTAATAAAGATCTAGGATAGGCTGAGGGAAATGAAATAAAGATCCAGGATAGGCTGAGGGAAATGTAGTAAAGATCCAGGATAGGCTGAGGGGGAATGAAATAAAGATCCAGGATAGGCTGAGGGGAAATGTAATAAAGATCCAGGATAGGCTGAGGGGGAATGTAATAAAGATCCAGGATAGGCTGAGGGAAATGAAATAAAGATCCAGGATAGGCTGAGGGAAATGTTGTAAAGATTCAGGATAGGCTGAGGGGGAATGAAATAAAGATCCAGGATAGGCTGAGGGAAATGTAGTCAGGATCCAGGATAGGCTGAGGGGGAATGTAATAAAGATGCAGGATAGGCTGAGGGAAATGTAGTAAAGATCCAGGATAGGCTGAGGGGGAATGAAATAAAGATCCAGGATAGGCTGAGGGAAATGTTGTAAAGATCCAGGATAGGCTGAGGGGGAATGAAATAAAGATCCAGGATAGGCTGTGGGGAAATGTAATAAAGATCCAGGATATGCTGAGGGGGAATGTAATAAAGATACAGGATAACTTGAGGTGAAATGTAATAAAGATCCAGGATAGGCTGAGGGGGTATGTAATAAAGATCCAGGATATGCTGAGGGGGAATGTAATAAAGATCCAGGATAACTTGAGGTGAAATGTAATAAAGATCCAGGATAGGCTGAGGGGGAATGTAATAAAGATCCAGGATATGCTGAGGGGGAATGTAATAAAGATCCAGGATAACTTGAGGTGAAATGTAATAACGATCCAGAATATGCTGAGGGGGAATGTAATAAAGATCCAGGATAGGCTGAGGGGGAATGAAATAAAGATCCAGGATATGCTGAGGGGGAATGTAATAAAGATCCAGGATAAGTTAAGGTGAAATGTAATAAAGATCCAGGATAGGCTGAGGGGGAATGAAATAACGATCCAGGATAAGTTGAAGTGAAATGTAATAAAGATCCAGGATAGGCTGAGGGGAAATGTAAATAAAGATCCAGGATAGGCTGAGGGGAAATGTAAATAAAGATCCAGGATAGGCTGAGGGGGAATGAAATAAAGATCCAGGATAAGTTGAGGTGAAATGGAATAAAGATCCAGGATAGGCTGAGGGGGAATGTAATAAAGATACAGGATAGGCAGAGGAGGAATGTAATAAAGATCCTGGATAGGCTGAGGGGGAATGAAATAAAGATCCAGGATAGGCTGTGGGGAAATGTAATAAAGATCCAGGATATGCTGAGGGGGAATGTAATAAAGATACAGGATATGCTGCGGGGGAATGTAATAAAGATGCAGGATAACTTGAGGTGAAATGTAATAAAGATCCAGGATAGGCTGAGGGGGTATGTAATAAAGATCCAGGATATGCTGAGGGGGAATGTAATAAAGATCCAGGATAACTTGAGGTGAAATGTAATAAAGATCCAGGATAGGCTGAGGGGGAATGTAATAAAGATCCAGGATATGCTGAGGGGGAATATAATAAAGATCCAGGATAACTTGAGGTGAAATGTAATAACGAGCCAGAATATGCTGAGGGGGAATGTAATAAAGATCCAGGATAGGCTGAGGGGGAATGTAATAAAGATCCAGGATAGGCTGAGGGAAATGAAATATAGATCCAGGATAGGCTGAGGGAAATGTAGTAAAGATCCAGGATAGGCTGAGGGGGAATGAATTAAAGATCCAGGATAGGCTGAGGGGAAATGTAATAAAGATCCCGGATAGGCTGAGGGGGAATGTAATAAAGATCCAGGATAGGCTGAGGGAAATGAAATAAAGATCCAGGATAGGCTGAGGGAAATGTTGTAAAGATTCAGGATAGGCTGAGGGGGAATGAAATAAAGATCCAGGATAGGCTGAGGGAAATGTAGTCAGGATCCAGGATAGGCTGAGGGGGAATGTAATAAAGATGCAGGATAGGCTGAGGGAAATGTAGTAAAGATCCAGGATAGGCTGAGGGGGAATGAAATAAAGATCCAGGATAGGCTGAGGGAAATGTAGTAAAGATCCAGGATAGGCTGAGGGGGAATGAAATAAAGATCCAGGATAGGCTGTGGGGAAATGTAATAAAGATCCAGGATATGCTGAGGGGGAATGTAATAAAGATCCAGGATAACTTGAGGTGAAATGTAATAAAGATCCAGGATAGGCTGAGGGGGTATGTAATAAAGATCCAGGATATGCTGAGGGGGAATGTAATAAAGATCCAGGATAACTTGAGGTGAAATGTAATAAAGATCCAGGATAGGCTGAGGGGGAATGTAATAAAGATCCAGGATATGCTGAGGGGGAATGTAATAAAGATCCAGGATAACTTGAGGTGAAATGTAATAACGATCCAGAATATGCTGAGGGGGAATGTAATAAAGATCCAGGATAGGCTGAGGGGGAATGAAATAAAGATCCAGGATATGCTGAGGGGGAATGTAATAAAGATCCAGGATAAGTTGAGGTGAAATGTAATAAAGATCCAGGATAGGCTGAGGGGGAATGAAATAACGATCCAGGATAAGTTGAAGTGAAATGTAATAAAGATCCAGGATAGGCTGAGGGGAAATGTAATAAAGATCCAGGATAGGCTGAGGAGGAATGTAATAAAGATCCAGGATAGGCTGAGGGGGAATGAAATAAAGATCCAGGATAGGCTGTGGGGAAATGTAATAAAGATCCAGGATATGCTGAGGGGGAATGTAATAAAGATACAGGATATGCTGCGGGGGAATGTAATAAAGATGCAGGATAACTTGAGGTGAAATGTAATAAAGATCCAGGATAGGCTGAGGGGCTATGTAATAAAGATCCAGGATATGCTGAGGGGGAATGTAATAAAGATCCAGGATAACTTGAGGTGAAATGTAATAAAGATCCAGGATAGGCTGAGGGGGAATGTAATAAAGATCCAGGATATGCTGAGGGGGAATATAATAAAGATCCAGGATAACTTGAGGTGAAATGTAATAACGAGCCAGAATATGCTGAGGGGGAATGTAATAAAGATCCAGGATAGGCTGAGGGGGAATGTAATAAAGATCCAGGATAGGCTGAGGGAAATGAAATATAGATCCAGGATAGGCTGAGGGAAATGTAGTAAAGATCCAGGATAGGCTGAGGGGGAATGAAATAAAGATCCAGGATAGGCTGAGGGGAAATGTAATAAAGATCCCGGATAGGCTGAGGGGGAATGTAATAAAGATCCAGGATAGGCTGAGGGAAATGAAATAAAGATCCAGGATAGGCTGAGGGAAATGTTGTAAAGATTCAGGATAGGCTGAGGGGGAATGAAATAAAGATCCAGGATAGGCTGAGGGAAATGTAGTCAGGATCCAGGATAGGCTGAGGGGGAATGTAATAAAGATGCAGGATAGGCTGAGGGAAATGTAGTAAAGATCCAGGATAGGCTGAGGGGGAATGAAATAAAGATCCAGGATAGGCTGAGGGAAATGTGGTAAAGATCCAGGATAGGCTGAGGGGGAATGAAATAAAGATCCAGGATAGGCTGTGGGGAAATGTAATAAAGATCCAGGATATGCTGAGGGGGAATGTAATAAAGATCCAGGATAACTTGAGGTGAAATGTAATAAAGATCCAGGATAGGCTGAGGGGGTATGTAATAAAGATCCAGGATATGCTGAGGGGGAATGTAATAAAGATCCAGGATAACTTGAGGTGAAATGTAATAAAGATCCAGGATAGGCTGAGGGGGAATGTAATAAAGATCCAGGATATGCTGAGGGGGAATGTAATAAAGATCCAGGATAACTTGAGGTGAAATGTAATAACGATCCAGAATATGCTGAGGGGGAATGTAATAAAGATCCAGGATAGGCTGAGGGGGAATGAAATAAAGATCCAGGATATGCTGAGGGGGAATGTAATAAAGATCCAGGATAAGTTGAGGTGAAATGTAATAAAGATCCAGGATAGGCTGAGGGGGAATGAAATAACGATCCAGGATAAGTTGAAGTGAAATGTAATAAAGATCCAGGATAGGCTGAGGGGAAATGTAATAAAGATCCAGGATAGGCTGAGGGGGAATGAATTAAAGATCCAGGATATGCTGAGGGGGAATGTAATAAAGATCCAGGATAAGTTGAGGTGAAATGTAATAAAGATCCAGGATAGGCTGAGGGGGAATGAAATAACGATCCAGGATATGTTGAGGTGAAATGTAATAAAGATCCAGGATAGGCTGAGGGGAAATGTAAATAAAGATCCAGGATAGGCTGAGGGGAAATGTAAATAAAGATCCAGGATAGGCTGAGGGGGAATGAAATAAAGATCCAGGATAAGTTGAGGTGAAATGGAATAAAGATCCAGGATAGGCTGAGGGGGAATGTAATAAAGATCCAGGATAGGCAGAGGAGGAATGTAATAAAGATCCAGGATAGGCTGAGGAGGAATGTAATAAAGATCCAGGATAAGTTGAGTGAAATGGAATAAAGATCCAGGATAGGCTGAGGGGAAATGTAATAAAGATCCAGGATAGGCAGAGGAGGAATGTAATAAAGATCCAGGATAGATTAGATTAGATTAGAAATACAGCACTGAAACAGGCCCTTCGGCCCACCGAGTCTGTGCCGACCATCAACCACCCATTTATACTAATCCTACACTAATCCCATATTCCTACCAAACATCCCCATCTGTCCCTATATTTCCCTACCACCTACCTATACTAGTGACAATTTATAATGGCCAATTTACCTACCAACCTGCAAGTCTTTTGGCTTGTGGGAGGAAACCAGAGCACCCGGAGAAAACCCACGCAGACACAGGGAGAACTTGCAAACTCCACACAGGCAGTGCCCAGAATCGAACCCGGGTCCCTGGAGCTGTGAGGCTGCAGTGCTAACCACTGCGCCACTGTGCCGCCCAATGTAATGTAATAAAGATCCAGGATAACTTGAGGTGAAATGTAATAACGATCCAGAATATGCTGAGGGGGAATGTAATAAAGATCCAGGATAGGCTGAGGGGGAATGAAATAAAGATCCAGGATATGCTGAGGGGGAATGTAATAAAGATCCAGGATAAGTTGAGGTGAAATGTAATAAAGATCCAGGATAGGCTGAGGGGGAATGAAATAACGATCCAGGATAAGTTGAAGTGAAATGTAATAAAGATCCAGGATAGGCTGAGGGGAAATGTAAATAAAGATCCAGGATAGGCTGAGGGGAAATGTAAATAAAGATCCAGGATAGGCTGAGGGGGAATGAAATAAAGATCCAGGATAAGTTGAGGTGAAATGGAATAAAGATCCAGGATAGGCTGAGGGGGGATGTAATAAAGATCCAGGATAGGCTGAGGTGAAATGTAATAACGATCCAGAATATGCTGAGGGGGAATGTAATAAAGATCCAGGATAGGCTGAGGGGGAATGAATTAAAGATCCAGGATATGCTGAGGGGGAATGTAATAAAGATCCAGGATAAGTTGAGGTGAAATGTAATAAAGATCCAGGATAGGCTGAGGGGGAATGAAATAACGATCCAGGATATGTTGAGGTGAAATGTAATAAAGATCCAGGATAGGCTGAGGGGAAATGTAAATAAAGATCCAGGATAGGCTGAGGGGAAATGTAAATAAAGATCCAGGATAGGCTGAGGGGGAATGAAATAAAGATCCAGGATAAGTTGAGGTGAAATGGAATAAAGATCCAGGATAGGCTGAGGGGGAATGTAATAAAGATCCAGGATAGGCAGAGGAGGAATGTAATAAAGATCCAGGATAGGCTGAGGAGGAATGTAATAAAGATCCAGGATAAGTTGAGGTGAAATGGAATAAAGATCCAGGATAGGCTGAGGGGAAATGTAATAAAGATCCAGGATAGGCAGAGGAGGAATGTAATAAAGATCCAGGATAGGTTGAGGGGAAATGTAATAAAGATCCAGGATAGGCTGAGGGGAAATGTAATAAAGATCCAGGATAGGTTGAGGGGAAATGTATTAAAGATCCAGGATAGGCTGAAGGGAAATGTAATAAAGATCCAGGATAGGTTGAGGGGAAATGTAATAAAGATCCAGGATAGTCTGAGGGGAAATGTTATAAAGATCCAGGATAGGCTGAGGGGAAATGCAATAAAGATCCAGGATAGGTTGAGGGGAAATGTAATAAAGATCCAGGATAGTCTGAGGGGAAATGTAATAAAGATCCAGGATAGGCTGAGGGGAAATGTAATAAAGATCCAGGATAGGTTGAGGGGAAATGAAATAAAGATCCAGGATCGGCTGAGGGGAAATGTAATGAAGATCCAGGATAGGTTGAGGGGAAATGAAATAAAGATCCAGGATCGGCTGAGGGAAATGTAATAAAGATCCACGATAGGCTGAGGGGAAATGTAATATCGATTAAGGATAGGCTGAGGGAAATATAGTAAAGATCCAGGATCGCTGAGGGGAAATGAAATAATGATCCAGGATAGGCTGAGGGAAATGTAATAAAGATCCAGGATAGGCTGGGGGAAATGTAATAAAGATCCAGGATAGGCTGAGGGGAAATGAATTAAAGATCCAGGATAGGCTGAGGGAAATGAAATCAAGATCCAGGATCGGCTGAGGGGAAATGTAATAAAGATGCAGGAAAGGCTGAGGGGAAATGTAATAAAGATCCAGGACAGGCTGAGGGAAATGTAATAAAGATGCAGGATAGGCTGAGGAGGAATGAAATAAAGATCCAGGATAGGCTGAGGGAAATGTAATAAGGATGCAGAATAGGCTGAGGGGGAATGAAATAAAGATCCAGGATAGGCTGAAGGAAATGTAGTAAAGATCCATGATAGGCTGAGGGGGAATGTAATAAAGATCCAGGATAGGCTGAGGGAAATATAATAAAGATCCAGGATAGGCTGAGGGCGAATGAAATAAAGATCCAGGATAGGCTGAGGGGGAATGTAATAAAGATCCAGGATAGGCTGAGGGGGATTGAAATAAAGATCCAGGATAGGCTGAGGGAAATGTAGTAAAGATCCAGGATAGGCTGAGCGGGAATGTAATAAAGATTCAGGATAGGCTGAGGGGGAATGAAATAAAGATCCAGGAATGGCTGAGGGGGAATGAAATAAAGATCCTGGATAGGCTGAGGGAAATGTCGTAAAGATGCAGGATAGGCTGAGGGGGAATGTAACAAAGATCCAGGATATGCTGAGGGGGAATGTAATAACGATTCAGGATGGGCTGAGGGGAAATGTAATAAAGATCACGGATAAGTTGAGGTTAAATGTAATAAAGATCCAGGATAGGCTGAGGGCGAATGAAATAAAGATCCAGGATAGGCTGAGGGAAATGTCGTCAAGATCCAGGATAGGCTGAGGGGGAATGTAATAAAGATCCAGGATAGGCTGAAGGAAATGAAATAAAGATCCAGGATAGGCTGAGGGAAATGTTGTAAAGATTCAGGATAGGCTGAGGGGGAATGAAATAAAGATCCAGGATAGGCTGAGTGAAATGTAGTAAAGATCGAGGATAGGCTGAGGGGGAATGAAATAAAGATCCAGGATAGGCTGAGGGGAAATGTAATAAAGATCCAGGATAGGCTGAGGGGGAATGTAATAAAGATCCAGGATAGGCTGAGGGAAATGAAATAAAGATCCAGGATAGGCTGAGGGAAATGTTGTAAAGATTCAGGAGAGGCTGAGGGGGAATGAAATAAAGATCCTGGATAGGCTGAGGGAAATGTAGTCAGGATCCAGGATAGGCTGAGGGGGAATGTAATAAAGATGCAGGATAGGCTGAGGGAAATGTAGTAAAGATCCAGGATAGGCTGAGGGGGAATGAAATAAAGATCCAGGATAGGCTGAGGGAAATGTAGTAAAGTTCCAGGATAGGCTGAGGGGGAATGAAATAAAGATCCAGGATAGGCTGCGGGGAAATGTAATAAAGATCCAGGATATGCTGAGGGGGAATGTAATTAAGATGCAGGATATGCTGAGGGGGAATGTAATAAAGATCCAGGATAACTTGAGGTGAAATGAAATAAAGGTCCAGGATAGGCTGAGGGGGTATGTAATAAAGATCCAGGATATGCTGAGGGGGAATGTAATAAAGATCCAGGATAACTTGAGGTGAAATGTAATAAAGATCCAGGATAGGCTGAGGGGGAATGTAATAAAGATCCAGGATATGCTGAGGGGGAATATCATAAAGATCCAGGATAACTTGAGGTGAAATGTAATAACGATCCAGAATATGCTGAGGGGGAATGTAATAAAGATCCAGGATAGGCTGAGGGGGAATGAAATAAAGATCCAGGATATGTTGAGGTGAAATGTAATAAAGATCCAGGATAGGCTGAGGGGGAATGAAATAACGATCCAGGATATGTTCAGGTGAAATGTAATAAAGATTCAGGATAGGCTGAGGGGAAATGTAAATAAAGATCCAGGATAGGCTGATGGAAAATGTAAATAAAGATCCAGGATAGGCTGAGGGGAAATGGAATAAAGATCCAGGATAGGCTGAGGGGGAATGTAATAAAGATCCAGGATAACTTGAGGTGAAATGTAAGAAAGATCCAGGATAGGCTGAGGGGGAATGTAATAAAGATCCAGGATATGCTGAGGGGGAATGTAATAAAGATCCAGGATATGCTGAGGGGGAATGTAATAAAGATCCAGGATAACTTGAGGTGAAATGTAATAACGATCCAGAATATGCTGAGGGGGAATGTAATAAAGATCCAGGATAGGCTGAGGGGGAATGAAATAAAGATCCAGGATATGCTGAGGGGGAATGTAATAAAGATCCAGTATAAGTTGAGGTGAAATGTAATAAAGATCCAGGATAGGCTGAGGGGGAATGAAATAACGATCCAGGATACGTTGAGGTGAAATGTAATAAAGATCCAGGATAGGCTGAGGGGAAATGTAAATAAAGATCCAGGATAGGCTGAGGGGAAATGTAAATAAAGATCCTGGATAGGCTGAGGGAAATGTAGTCAGGATCCAGGATAGGCTGAGGGGGAATGAAATAAAGATCCAGGATAAGTTGAGGTGAAATGGAATAAAGATCCAGGATAGGCTGAGGGGGAATGTAATAAAGATCCAGGATAGGCTGAGGGGGAATGTAATAAAGATCCAGGATAGGCTGAGGAGGAATGTAATAAAGATCCAGGATAGGCTGAGGAGGAATGTAATAAAGATCCAGGATAGGCTGAGGGAAATGTAATAAAGATCCAGGATACGTTGAGGTGAAATGGAATAAAGATCCAGGATAGGCTGAGGGGGAATGTAATAAAGATCCAGGATAGGCAGAGGAGGAATGTAATAAAGATCCAGGATAGGTTGAGGGGAAATGTAATAAAGATCCAGGATAGGCTGAGGGGAAATGTAAATAAAGATCCAGGATAGGCTGAGGGGAAATGTAAATAAAGATCCAGGATAGGCTGAGGGGGAATGAAATAAAGATCCAGGATAACTTGAGGTGAAATGAAATAAAGATCCAGGATAGGCTGAGGGGGAATGTAATAAAGATCCAGGATAACTTGAGGTGAAATGAAATAAAGATCCAGGATAGGCTGAGGGGGTATGCAATAAAGATCCAGGAGATGCTGAGGGGGAATGTAATAAAGATCCAGGATAACTTGAGGTGAAATGTAATAAAGATCCAGGATAGGCTGAGGGGGAATGTAATAAAGATCCAGGATAGGCTGAGGGGGAATGTAATAAAGATCCAGGATAGGCTGAGGGGGAATGTAATAAAGATCCAGGATAACTTGAGGTGAAATGTAATAAAGATCCAGGATAGGCTGAGGGGGAATGTAATAAAGATCCAGGATAGGCTGAGGGGGAATGAAATAAAGATCCAGGATATGCTGAGGGGGAATGTAATAAAGATCCAGGATAAGTTGAGGTGAAATGTAATAAAGATACAGGATAGGCTGAGGGGGAATGAAATAACGATCCAGGATATGTTCAGGTGAAATGTAATAAAGATTCAGGATAGGCTGAGGGGAAATGTAAATAAAGATCCAGGATAGGCTGCGGGGAAATGTAAATAAAGATCCAGGATAGGCTGAGGGGGAATGAAATAAAGATCCAGGATAAGTTGAGGTGAAATGGAATAAAGATCCAGGATAGGCTGAGGGGGAATGTAATAAAGATCCAGGATAGGCTGAGGAGGAATGTAATAAAGATGCAGGATATGCTGAGGGGGAATGTAATAAAGATCCAGGATAACTTGCGGTGAAATGTAAGAAAGATCCAGGATAGGCTGAGGGGGAATGTAATAAAGATCCAGGATATGCTGAGGGGGAATGTAATAAAGATCCAGGATAACTTGAGGTGAAATGTAATAACGATCCAGAATATGCTGAGGGGGAATGTAATAAATATCCAGGATAGGCTGAGGGGGAATGAAATAAAGATCCAGGATATGCTGAGGGGGAATGTAATAAAGATCCAGGATAGGCTGAGGGGGAATGAAATAAAGATCCAGGATACGTTGAGGTGAAATGTAATAAAGATCCAGGATACGCTGAGGGGAAATGTAAATAAAGATCCAGGATAGGCTGAGGGGAAATGTAAATAAAGATCCAGGATAGGCTGAGGGGAAATGTAAATAAAGATCCAGGATAGGCTGAGGGGGAATGAAATAAAGATCCAGGATAAGTTGAGGTGAAATGGAATAAAGATCCAGGATAGGCTGAGGGGGAATGTAATAAAGATCCAGGATAGGCAGAGGAGGAATGTAATAAAGATCCAGGATAGGCTGAGGAGGAATGTAATAAAGATCCAGGATAGGCTGAGGGAAATGTAATAAAGATCCAGGATACGTTGAGGTGAAATGGAATAAAGATCCAGGATAGGCTGAGGGGGAATGTAATAAAGATCCAGGATAGGTAGAGGAGGAATGTAATAAAGATCCAGGATAGGTTGAGGGGAAATGTAATAAAGATCCAGGATAGGCTGAGCCGAAATGTAAATAAAGATCCAGGATATGCTGAGGGGAAATGTAAATAAAGATCCAGGATAGGCTGAGGGGGAATGAAATAAAGATCCAGGATAAGTTGAGGTGAAATGGAATAAAGATCCAGGATAGGCTGAGGGGGAATGTAATAAAGATCCAGGATAGGCTGAGGCGGAATGTAATAAAGATCCAGGATAGGCTGAGGAGGAATGTAATAAAGATCCAGGATATGCGGAGGGGGAATGTAATAAAGATCCAGGATAACTTGAGGTGAAATGTAAGAAAGATCCAGGATAGGCTGAGGGGAAATGTAAATAAAGATCCAGGATAGGCTGAGGGGGAATGAAATAAAGATCCAGGATAAGTTGAGGTGAAATGGAATAAAGATCCAGGATAGGCTGAGGGGGAATGTAATAAAGATCCAGGATAGGCTGAGGAGGAATGTAATAAAGATCCAGGATATGCTGAGGGGGAATGAAATAAAGATCCAGGATATGCTGAGGGGGAATGTAATAAAGATCCAGGATAAGTTGAGGTGAAATGTAATAAAGATCCAGGATAGGCTGAGGGGGAATGAAATAACGATCCAGGATATGTTGAGGTGAAATGTAATAAAGATTCAGGATAGGCTGAGGGGAAATGTAAATAAAGATCCAGGATAGGCTGAGGGGGAATGAAATAAAGATCCAGGATAAGTTGAGGTGAAATGGAATAAAGATCCAGGATAGGCTGAGGGGAAATGTAAATAAAGATCCAGGATAGGCTGAGGGGGAATGAAATAAAGATCCAGGATAAGTTGAGGTGAAATGGAATAAAGATCCAGGATAGGCTGAGGGGGATTGTAATAAAGATCCAGGATAGGCTGAGGGGGAATGTAATAAAGATCCAGGATAGGCTGAAGGGAAATGTAAATAAAGATCCAGGATAGGCTGAGGGGGAATGAAATAAAGATCCAGGATAAGTTGAGGTGAAATGGAATAAAGATCCAGGATAGGCTGAGGGGGAATGTAATAAAGATCCAGGATAGGCTGAGGAGGAATGTAATAAAGATGCAGGATATGCGGAGGGGGAATGGAATAAAGATCCAGGATAACTTGAGGTGAAATGCAAGAAAGATCCAGGATAGGCTGAGGGGGAATGTAATAAAGATCCAGGATAACTTGAGGTGAAATGTAATAACGATCCAGAATATGCTGAGGGGGAATCTAATAAAGATCCAGGATAACTTGAGGTGAAATGTAATAACGATCCAGAATATGCTGAGGGGGAATGTAATAAAGATCCAGGATAGGCTGAGGGGGAATGAAATAAAGATCCAGGATAGGCTGAGGGGGAATGTAATAAAGATCCAGGATATGCTGAGGGGGAATCTAATAAAGATCCAGGATAACTTGAGGTGAAATGTAATAACGATCCAGAATATGCTGAGGGGGAATGTAATAAAGATCCAGGATAGGCTGAGGGGGAATGAAATAAAGATCCAGGATATGCTGAGGGGGAATGTAATAAAGATCCAGTATAAGTTGAGGTGAAATGTAATAAAGATCCAGGATAGGCTGAGGGGGAATGAAATAACGATCCAGGATACGTTGAGGTGAAATGTAATAAAGATCCAGGATAGGCTGAGGGGAAATGTAAATAAAGATCCAGGATAGGCTGAGGGGAAATGTAAATAAAGATCCAGGATAGGCTGAGGGGAAATGTAAATAAAGATCCAGGATAGGCTGAGGGGGAATGAAATAAAGATCCAGGATAAGTTGAGGTGAAATGGAATAAAGATCCAGGATAGGCTGAGGGGGAATGTAATAAAGATCCAGGATAGGCAGAGGAGGAATGTAATAAAGATCCAGGATAGGCTGAGGAGGAATGTAATAAAGATCCAGGATAGGCTGATGGAAATGTAATAAAGATCCAGGATACGTTGAGGTGAAATGGAATAAAGATCCAGGATAGGCTGAGGGGGAATGTAATAAAGATCCAGGATAGGCAGAGGAGGAATGTAATAAAGATCCAGGATAGGTTGAGGGGAAATGTAATAAAGATCCAGGATAGGCTGAGGGGAAATGTAAATAAAGATCCAGGATAGGCTGAGGGGAAATGTAAATAAAGATCCAGGATAGGCTGAGGGGGAATGAAATAAAGATCCAGGATAAGTTGAGGTGAAATGGAATAAAGATCCAGGATAGGCTGAGGGGGAATGTAATAAAGATCCAGGATAGGCTGAGGCGGAATGTAATAAAGATCCAGGATAGGCTGAGGAGGAATGTAATAAAGATCCAGGATATGCGGAGGGGGAATGTAATAAAGATGCAGGATATGCTGAGGGGGAATGTAATAAAGATCCAGGATAACTTGAGGTGAAATGTAAGAAAGATCCAGGATAGGCTGAGGGGATATGTAATAAAGATCCAGGATATGCTGAGGGGGAATGTAATAAAGATCCAGGATAACTTGAGGTGAAATGTAATAAAGATCCAGGATAGGCTGAGGGGGAATGTAATAATGATCCAGGATATGCTGAGGGGGAATGTAATAAAGATCCAGGATAACTTGAGGTGAAATGTAATAACGATCCTGGATAGGCTGAGGGGGAATGTAATAAAGATCCAGTATAAGCTGAGGTGAAATGTAATAAAGATCCTGGATAGGCTGAGGGGGAATGTAATAAAGATCCAGGATAGGCTGAGGGGGAATGAAATAAAGATCCAGGATATGCTGAGGGGGAATGTAATAAAGATCCAGTATAAGTTGAGGTGAAATGTAATAAAGATCCAGGATAGGCTGAGGGGGAATGAAATAACGATCCAGGATACGTTGAGGTGAAATGTAATAAAGATCCAGGATAGGCTGAGGGGAAATGTAAATAAAGATCCAGGATAGGCTGAGGGGAAATGTAAATAAAGGTCCAGGATAGGCTGAGGGGGAATGAAATAAAGATCCAGGATAAGTTGAGGTGAAATGGAATAAAGATCCAGGATAGGCTGAGGGGGAATGTAATAAAGATCCAGGATAGGCAGAGGAGGAATGTAATAAAGATCCAGGATAGGCTGAGGAGGAATGTAATAAAGATCCAGGATAGGCTGAGGGAAATGTAATAAAGATCCAGGATAAGTTGAGTTGAAATGGAATAAAGATCCAGGATAGGCTGAGGGGGAATGTAATAAAGATCCAGGATAGGCAGAGGAGGAATGTAATAAAGATCCAGGATGGGTTGAGGGGAAATGTAATAAAGATCCAGGATAGGCTGAGGGGAAATGTAATAAAGATCCAGGATAGGCTGAGGGGAAATGTAATAAAGATCCAGGATAGTCTGAGGGGAAATGTTATAAAGATCCAGGATAGGCTGAGGGGAAATGTAATAAAGATCCAGGATAGGTTGAGGGGAAATGTAATAAAGATCCAGGATAGGCTGAGGGGAAATGTAATAAAGATCCAGGATAGGTTGAGGGGAAATGTAATAAAGATCCAGGATAGTCTGAGGGGAAATGTTATAAAGATCCAGGATAGGCTGAGGGGAAATGTAATGAAGATCCAGGATAGGTTGAGGGGAAATGTAATAAAGATCCAGGATAGGTAGAGGAGGAATGTAATAAAGATCCAGGATTGGTTGAGGGGAAATGTAATAAAGATCCAGGATAGGCTGAGCCGAAATGTAAATAAAGATCCAGGATATGCTGAGGGGAAATGTAAATAAAGATCCAGGATAGGCTGAGGGGGAATGAAATAAAGATCCAGGATAAGTTGAGGTGAAATGGAATAAAGATCCAGGATAGGCTGAGGGGGAATGTAATAAAGATCCAGGATAGGCTGAGGCGGAATGTAATAAAGATCCAGGATAGGCTGAGGAGGAATGTAATAAAGATCCAGGATATGCGGAGGGGGAATGTAATAAAGATGCAGGATATGCTGAGGGGGAATGTAATAAAGATCCAGGATAACTTGAGGTGAAATGTAAGAAAGATCCAGGATAGGCTGAGGGGAAATGTAAATAAAGATCCAGGATAGGCTGAGGGGGAATGAAATAAAGATCCAGGATAAGTTGAGGTGAAATGGAATAAAGATCCAGGATAGGCTGAGGGGGAATGTAATAAAGATCCAGGATAGGCTGAGGAGGAATGTAATAAAGATCCAGGATATGCTGAGGGGGAATGAAATAAAGATCCAGGATATGCTGAGGGGGAATGTAATAAAGATCCAGGATAAGTTGAGGTGAAATGTAATAAAGATCCAGGATAGGCTGAGGGGGAATGAAATAACGATCCAGGATATGTTGAGGTGAAATGCAATAAAGATTCAGGATAGGCTGAGGGGAAATGTAAATAAAGATCCAGGATAGGCTGAAGGGAAATGTAAATAAAGATCCAGGATAGGCTGAGGGGGAATGAAATAAAGATCCAGGATAGGCTGAGGGGAAATGTAAATAAAGATCCAGGATAGGCTGAGGAGGAATGTAATAAAGATGCAGGATATGCGGAGGGGGAATGGAATAAAGATCCAGGATAACTTGAGGTGAAACGCAAGAAAGATCCAGGATAGGCTGAGGGGGAATGTAATAAAGATCCAGGATATGCTGAGGGGGAATCTAATAAAGATCCAGGATAACTTGAGGTGAAATGTAATAACGATCCAGAATATGCTGAGGGGGAATGTAATAAAGATCCAGGATAGGCTGAGGGGGAATGAAATAAAGATCCAGGATATGCTGAGGGGGAATGTAATAAAGATCCAGTATAAGTTGAGGTGAAATGTAATAAAGATCCAGGATAGGCTGAGGGGGAATGAAATAACGATCCAGGATACGTTGAGGTGAAATGTAATAAAGATCCAGGATAGGCTGAGGGGAAATGTAAATAAAGATCCAGGATAGGCTGAGGGGAAATGTAAATAAAGATCCAGGATAGGCTGAGGGGAAATGTAAATAAAGATCCAGGATAGGCTGAGGGGGAATGAAATAAAGATCCAGGATAAGTTGAGGTGAAATGGAATAAAGATCCAGGATAGGCTGAGGGGGAATGTAATAAAGATCCAGGATAGGCAGAGGAGGAATGTAATAAAGATCCAGGATAGGCTGAGGAGGAATGTAATAAAGATCCAGGATAGGCTGAGGGAAATGTAATAAAGATCCAGGATACGTTGAGGTGAAATGGAATAAAGATCCAGGATAGGCTGAGGGGGAATGTAATAAAGATCCAGGATAGGCAGAGGAGGAATGTAATAAAGATCCAGGATAGGTTGAGGGGAAATGTAATAAAGATCCAGGATAGGCTGAGGGGAAATGTAAATAAAGATCCAGGATAGGCTGAGGGGAAATGTAAATAAAGATCCAGGATAGGCTGAGGGGGAATGAAATAAAGATCCAGGATAAGTTGAGGTGAAATGGAATAAAGATCCAGGATAGGCTGAGGGGGAATGTAATAAAGATCCAGGATAGGCTGAGGCGGAATGTAATAAAGATCCAGGATAGGCTGAGGAGGAATGTAATAAAGATCCAGGATATGCGGAGGGGGAATGTAATAAAGATGCAGGATATGCTGAGGGGGAATGTAATAAAGATCCAGGATAACTTGAGGTGAAATGTAATAAAGATCCAGGATAGGCTGAGGGGGAATGTAATAATGATCCAGGATATGCTGAGGGGGAATGTAATAAAGATCCAGGATAACTTGAGGTGAAATGTAATAACGATCCTGGATAGGCTGAGGGGGAATGTAATAAAGATCCAGTATAAGCTGAGGGGGAATGTAATAAAGATCCAGGATAACTTGAGGTGAAATGTAATAACGATCCTGGATAGGCTGAGGGGGAATGTAATAAAGATCCAGTATAAGCTGAGGTGAAATGTAATAAAGATCCAGGATAGGCTGAGGGGGAATGAAATAAAGATCCAGGATATGCTGAGGGGGAATGAACATAGAACATACAGCACAGAACAGGCCCTTCGGCCCACAATGTTGTGCCGATCCTTTGTCCTCTGTCAAGGACAATTTAATCTATACCCCATCATTCTCCTTTATCCATATACCTATCCAAAAGCCTTTTGAAAGTCCCTAAAGTTTCTGACTCAACAACTTCCCCGGGCAAGGCATTCCATGCCTCGACCACTCTCTGGGTAAAGAACCTTCCCCTGACATCCCCCTTATATCTCCCACCCTTCACCTTAAATTTATGACCCCTTGTAACGCTTTGCTCCACCCGGGGAAAAAGTTTCTGACTGTCTACCCTATCTATTCCCCTGATCATCTTATAAACCTCTATCATGTCACCCCTCATCCTTCTCCTTTCTAATGAGAAGAGGCCTAGAATGTTCAGCCTTTCCTCGTAAGACTTATTCTCCATTCCAGGCAACATCCTGGTAAATCTCCTCTGCACCCTCTCCAAGGCTTCCACATCCTTCCTAAAATGAGGCGACCAGAACTGCACACAGTACTCCAAATGAGGCCTTACCAAGGTCCTGTACAGCTGCATCATCACCTCACGGCTCTTAAATTCAATCCCTCTGCTAATGAACGCTAACACCCCATATGCCTTCTTCACAGCCCTATCCACTTGAGTTGCAACTTTCAATGATCTATGCACATAGACCCCAAGGTCTCTCTGCTCCTCCACATGCCCAAGAACCCTACCGTTAACCCAGTATTTTGCATTCATGTTTGTCCTTCCAAAATGGACGACCTCACACTTTTCAGGGTTAAACTCCATCTGCCACTTTTCAGCCCAGCACTGCAACCTATCCAAGTCCCCCTGCAGACGACAATAGCCCTCCTCGGTATCCACAACTCCACCAACCTTTGTATCATCTGCAAATTTACTGACCCACCCTTCGACTTCCTCATCCAAGTCGTTAATAAAAATCACAAACAGGAGAGGACCCAGAACTGATCCCTGCGGCACGCCACTGGTAACTGGGCTCCAGGCTGAGTATTTACCATCTAAGACCACTCTCTGCCTTCTATCAGTTAGCCAATTCTTAATCCAACTGGCCACATTCCCCACTATCCCATGCCTCCTGACTTTCTCCATAAGTCTACCATGGGGGACCTTATCAAATGCCTTACTAAAATCCATGTACACCACATCCACTGGTTTACCCTCATCCACTTGCTTGGTCACCTGCTCAAAGAATTCAATCAGGCTTGTGAGGCAAGACCTACCCCTCACAAAACCGTGCTGACTGTCCCGAATCAAGCAGTGTCTTTCCAGATGCTCAGAAATCCTATCCCTCAGCACCTTTTCCATCAACTTGCCTACCACCGAAGTAAGACTAACTGGCCTGTAATTCCCAGGGTTGTTCCTATTCCCTTTCTTGAACAGGGGCACAACATTTGCCACCCTCCAATCACCTGGTACCACCCCCGTCAGCAGAGAAGATGAAAAGATCATTGCCAGCGGCTCTGCAATTTCATCCCTTGCTTCCCATAACATCCTTGGATATACCCCGTCAGGCCCGGGAGACTTGTCTATCTTCAAGTTATTCAAAAACCCCAACACATCTTCCCTCCTAACGAGCACTTCCTCGAGCTTACCAGTCTGTTTCACACCGTCCTCTTCAGTAATACACCCCTTCTCATTCGTAAATACCGAAGAGAAGTACTCATTCAAAACCTCACTTATCTCTTCCGGCTCAACACACAGTCTCCCGCTATTGTCCTTGACCGGACCTACGGTCCCCCTAGTCATCCTCATATTTCTGACATACGCGTAAAAGGCCTTGGGGTTTTCTTTTATCCTACCCGCCAAGCATTTTTCATGCCCTCTCTTAGCTCTCCTAATCCCTTTCTTCAGATCCTTCCTGGCCATCTTGTATCCCTCCAGAGCTATGCCTGTGCCCTTTTTCCTCAACTTTATATACGCATCCTTCTTCTTCCTAACAAGACTCTCAACCTCTCTTGTCAACCACGGTTCCCTCACATGACCATCCCTTCCCTGTCTGACAGGGACATGCTTATCAATGGCCCCTACTATCTGCTCCTTGAAAAAGTTCCACATTTCGACCGTGCCCTTCCCTGCCAGCATATGCTCCCAACTTATGCTCCTCAGTTCCTGCCTGACAGCATCATATCTACCCTTCCCCCAATTGTAAACCTTGCCCTGTTGCACATACCTATCCCTCTCCATTACCACAGTGAATGCTACAGAATTGTGATCACTATCTCCAAAGTGCTCGCCCACCAACAGCTCTATCACTTGCCCTGGTTCATTACCTAGTACCAAATCCAATATTGCCTCCCCTCTGGTCGGGCAGTCTACATACTGAGTCAGAAAAGCTTCCTGGACATACTGCACAAACACTACCCCATCCAAACTATTCGATCTAAAGAGTTGCCAATCAATATTTGGGAAGTTGAAATCCCCCATAATTACTACCCTGTGACTTCTGCTCCTTTCCAAAATCTGTTTCCCAATCTGCTCTTCCACCTCCCTGCTGCTATTGGGGGGCCTATAGAAAACTCCCATCAAGGTGACTGCTCCTTTCCTGTTCCTGACCTCAACCCACAGTGCCTCAGTCGGCAGATCCTCCTCGAAAATTCTTTCAGCAGTTGTTACACTATTTCTAACTAACAATGCCACCCCCTCACCTCTTTTACCACCATTCCTAATCTTATGAAAACATCTATAACCAGGTACCTCCAAAAACCATTCCTCCCCCTCACCTATCCACGTTTCAGTGATGGCCACAACATCGTAGTCACAAGTGCCCATCCACGCCTTCAATTCACTCACCTTATTCCTGATGCTTCTTGCGTTGAAGTATACGCACTTTAACCCTTCTCCGTGCCCATCTGTCCTCTGTGACAGTGCTACCTTCCCCAATACCTCACTACACTCTTTGTCTTTCTGAGTGGACCCACTGGTCCCTGGATTACAAGTCCGGTTCCCATCCCCCTCCCAAACTAGTTTAAACCCTCCCGAACAGTACTAGCAAACCTCCCTCCCAGGATATTGGTGCCCCTCTGGTTCAGATGCAGCCCGTCCTGTTTGAACAGGTCCCATCTTCCCCAGAATGCAGTCCAATTATCCAAGAACTGGAAGCCCTCCCTCCTACACCATTCCTGCATTCCTGTAATAAAGATCCAGTATAAGTTGAGGTGAAATGCAATAAAGATCCAGGATAGGCTGAGGGGGAATGAAATAACGATCCAGGATACGTTGAGGTGAAATGTAATAAAGATCCAGGATAGGCTGAGGGGAAATGTAAATAAAGATCCAGGATAGGCTGAGGGGAAATGTAAATAAAGGTCCAGGATAGGCTGAGGGGGAATGAAATAAAGATCCAGGATAAGTTGAGGTGAAATGGAATAAAGATCCAGGATAGGCTGAGGGGGAATGTAATAAAGATCCAGGATAGGCAGAGGAGGAATGTAATAAAGATCCAGGATAGGCTGAGGAGGAATGTAATAAAGATCCAGGATAGGCTGAGGGAAATGTAATAAAGATCCAGGATAAGTTGAGTTGAAATGGAATAAAGATCCAGGATAGGCTGAGGGGGAATGTAATAAAGATCCAGGATAGGCAGAGGAGGAATGTAATAAAGATCCAGGATGGGTTGAGGGGAAATGTAATAAAGATCCAGGATAGGCTGAGGGGAAATGTAATAAAGATCCAGGATAGGCTGAGGGGAAATGTAATAAAGATCCAGGATAGTCTGAGGGGAAATGTTATAAAGATCCAGGATAGGCTGAGGGGAAATGTAATAAAGATCCAGGATAGGTTGAGGGGAAATGTAATAAAGATCCAGGATAGGCTGAGGGGAAATGTAATAAAGATCCAGGATAGGTTGAGGGGAAATGTAATAAAGATCCAGGATAGTCTGAGGGGAAATGTTATAAAGATCCAGGATAGGCTGAGGCGAAATGTAATGAAGATCCAGGATAGGTTGAGGGGAAATGTAATAAAGATCCAGGATAGTCTGAGGGGAAATGTAATAAAGATCCAGGATAGGCTGAGGGGAAATGTAATAAAGATCCAGGATAGGTTGAGGGGAAATGAAATAAAGATCCAGGATCGGCTGAGCGGAAATGTAATAAAGATCCAGGATAGGTTGAGGGGAAATGAAATAAAGATCCAGGATAGGCTGAGGGAAACGTAATAAAGATCCACGATAGGCTGAGGGGAAATGTAATATCGATTAAGGATAGGCTGAGGGGAAATGTAAATAAAGATCCAGGATAGGCAGAGGGGAAATGTAAATAAAGATCCAGGATAGGCTGAGGGGGAATGAAATAAAGATCCAGGATAAGTTGAGGTGAAATGGAATAAAGATCCAGGATAGGCTGAGGGGGAATGTAATAAAGATCCAGGATAGGCAGAGGAGGAATGTAATAAAGATCCAGGATAGGCTGAGGAGGAATGTAATAAAGATCCAGGATAGGCTGAGGGAAATGTAATAAAGATCCAGGATAAGTTGAGTTGAAATGGAATAAAGATCCAGGATAGGCTGAGGGGGAATGTAATAAAGATCCAGGATAGGCAGAGGAGGAATGTAATAAAGATCCAGGATAGGTTGAGGGGAAATGTAATAAAGATCCAGGATAGGCTGAGGGGAAATGTAAATAAAGATCCAGGATAGGCTGAGGGGAAATGTAAATAAAGATCCAGGATAGGCTGAGGGGGAATGAAATAAAGATCCAGGATAAGTTGAGGTGAAATGGAATAAAGATCCAGGATAGGCTGAGGGGGAATGTAATAAAGATCCAGGATAGGCTGAGGCGGAATGTAATAAAGATCCAGGATAGGCTGAGGAGGAATGTAATAAAGATCCAGGATATGCGGAGGGGGAATGTAATAAAGATGCAGGATATGCTGAGGGGGAATGTAATAAAGATCCAGGATAACTTGAGGTGAAATGTAAGAAAGATCCAGGATAGGCTGAGGGGGTATGTAATAAAGATCCAGGATATGCTGAGGGGGAATGTAATAAAGATCCAGGATAACTTGAGGTGAAATGTAATAAAGATCCAGGATAGGCTGAGGGGGAATGTAATAATGATCCAGGATATGCTGAGGGGGAATGTAATAAAGATCCAGGATAACTTGAGGTGAAATGTAATAACGATCCTGGATAGGCTGAGGGGGAATGTAATAAAGATCCAGGATAGGCTGAGGGGGAATGAAATAAAGATCCAGGATATGCTGAGGGGGAATGTAATAAAGATCCAGTATAAGTTGAGGTGAAATGTAATAAAGATCCAGGATAGGCCGAGGGGGAATGAAATAACGATCCAGGATACGTTGAGGTGAAATGTAATAAAGATCCAGGATAGGCTGAGGGGAAATGTAAATAAAGATCCAGGATAGGCTGAGGGGAAATGTAAATAAAGGTCCAGGATAGGCTGAGGGGGAATGAAATAAAGATCCAGGATAAGTTGAGGTGAAATGGAATAAAGATCCAGGATAGGCTGAGGGGGAATGTAATAAAGATCCAGGATAGGCAGAGGAGGAATGTAATAAAGATCCAGGATAGGCTGAGGAGGAATGTAATAAAGATCCAGGATAGGCTGAGGGAAATGTAATAAAGATCCAGGATAAGTTGAGTTGAAATGGAATAAAGATCCAGGATAGGCTGAGGGGGAATGTAATAAAGATCCAGGATAGGCAGAGGAGGAATGTAATAAAGATCCAGGATGGGTTGAGGGGAAATGTAATAAAGATCCAGGATAGGCTGAGGGGAAATGTAATAAAGATCCAGGATAGGCTGAGGGGAAATGTAATAAAGATCCAGGATAGTCTGAGGGGAAATGTGATAAAGATCCAGGATAGGCTGAGGGGAAATGTAATAAAGATCCAGGATAGGTTGAGGGGAAATGTAATAAAGATCCAGGATAGGCTGAGGGGAAATGTAATAAAGATCCAGGATAGGTTGAGGGGAAATGTAATAAAGATCCAGGATAGTCTGAGGGGAAATGTTATAAAGATCCAGGATAGGCTGAGGGGAAATGTAATGAAGATCCAGGATAGGTTGAGGGGAAATGTAATAAAGATCCAGGATAGTCTGAGGGGAAATGTAATAAAGATCCAGGATAGGCTGAGGGGAAATGTAATAAAGATCCAGGATAGGTTGAGGGGAAATGAAATAAAGATCCAGGATCGGCTGAGCGGAAATGTAATAAAGATCCAGGATAGGTTGAGGGGAAATGAAATAAAGATCCAGGATAGGCTGAGGGAAACGTAATAAAGATCCACGATAGGCTGAGGGTAAATGTAATATCGATTAAGGATAGGCTGAGGGGAAATGTAAATAAAGATCCAGGATAGGCTGAGGGGAAATGTAAATCAAGATCCAGGATAGGCTGAGGGGGAATGAAATAAAGATCCAGGATAAGTTGAGGTGAAATGGAATAAAGATCCAGGATAGGCTGAGAGGGAATGTAATAAAGATCCAGGATAGGCAGAGGAGGAATGTAATAACGATCCAGGATAGGCTGAGGAGGAATGTAATAAAGATCCAGGATAGGCTGAGGGAAATGTAATAAAGATCCAGGATAAGTTGAGTTGAAATGGAATAAAGATCCAGGATAGGCTGAGGGGGAATGTAATAAAGATCCAGGATAGGCAGAGGAGGAATGTAATAAAGATCCAGGATGGGTTGAGGGGAAATGTAATAAAGATCCAGGATAGGCTGAGGGGAAATGTAATAAAGATCCAGGATAGGCTGAGGGGAAATGTAATAAAGATCCAGGATAATCTGAGGGGAAATGTTATAAAGATCCAGGATAGGCTGAGGGGAAATGTAATAAAGATCCAGGATAGGTTGAGGGGAAATGTAATAAAGATCCAGGATAGGCTGAGGGGTAATGTAATAAAGATCCAGGATAGGTTGAGGGGAAATGTAATAAAGATCCAGGATAGTCTGAGGGGAAATGTTATAAAGATCCAGGATAGGCTGAGGGGAAATGTAATAAAGATCCAGGATAGGTTGAGGGGAAATGTAATAAAGATCCAGGATAGTCTGAGGGGAAATGTAATAAAGATCCAGGATAGGCTGAGGGGAAATGTAATAAAGGTCCAGGATAGGTTGAGGGGAAATGAAATCAAGATCCAGGATCGGCTGAGCGGAAATGTAATATAGATCCAGGATAGGTTGAGGGGAAATGAAATAAAGATCCACGATAGGCTGAGGGAAACGTAATAAAGATCCACGATAGGCTGAGGGGAAATGTAATATCGATTAAGGATAGGCTAAGGGAAATATAGTAAAGATCCAGGATCGCTGAGGGGAAATGAAATAATGATCCAGGATAGGCTGAGGGAAATGTAATAAAGATCCAGGATAGGCTGAGGGAAATGTAATAAAGATCCAGGATAGGCTGAGGGGAAATGAATTAAAGATCCAGGATAGGCTGAGGGAAATGAAATCAAGATCCAGGATAGGCTGAGGGGAAATGTAATAAAGATGCAGGATAGGCTGAGGAGGAATGAAATCAAGATCCAGGATAGGCTGAGGGGAAATGTAATAAAGATGCAGGAAAGGCTGAGGGGAAATGTAATAAAGATCCAGGACAGGCTGAGGGAAATGTAATAAAGATGCAGGATAGGCTGAGGAGGAATGAAATAAAGATCCAGGACAGGCTGAGGGAAATGTAATAAAGATGCAGGATAGGCTGAGGAGGAATGAAATAAAGATCCAGGATAGGCTGAAGGAAATGTAATAAAGATCCAGAAGTGTCTGAGGGGAAATGTAATAAAGATCCAGGATAGGCTGAGGGGAAATGTAATAAAGATCCAGGATAGGTTGAGGGGAAATGAAATAAAGATCCAGGATCGGCTGAGCGGAAATGTAATAAAGATCCAGGATAGGTTGAGGGGAAATGAAATAAAGATCCAGGATTGGCTGAGGGAAACGTAATAAAGATCCACGATAGGCTGAGGGGAAATGTAATATCGATTAAGGATAGGCTAAGGGAAATATAGTAAAGATCCAGGATCGCTGAGGGGAAATGAAATAATGATCCAGGATAGGCTGAGGGAAATGTAATAAAGATCCAGGATAGGCTGAGGGAAATGTAATAAAGATCCAGGATAGGCTGAGGGGAAATGAATTAAAGATCCAGGATAGGCTGAGGGAAATGAAATCAAGAACCAGGATAGGCTGAGGGGAAATGTAATAAAGATGCAGGATAGGCTGAGGAGGAATGAAATCAAGATCCAGGATAGGCTGAGGGGAAATGTAATAAAGATGCAGGAAAGGCTGAGGGGAAATGTAATAAAGATCCAGAACAGGCTGAGGGAAATGTAATAAAGATGCAGGATAGGCTGAGGAGGAATGAAATAAAGATCCAGGACAGGCTGAGGGAAATGTAATAAAGAAGCAGGATAGGCTGAGGAGGAATGAAATAAAGATCCAGGATAGGCTGAAGGAAATGTAGTAAAGATCCATGATAGGCTGAGGGGGAATGTAATAAAGATCCAGGATAGGCTGAGGGAAATATAATAAAGATCCAGGATAGGCTGAGGGTGAATGAAATAAAGATCCAGGATAGGCTGAGGGGGATTGAAATAAAGATCCAGGATAGGCTGAGGGGAAATGAAATAAAGATCCAGGATCGGCTGAGCGGAAATGTAATAAAGATCCAGGATAGGTTGAGGGGAAATGAAATAAAGATCCAGGATTGGCTGAGGGAAACGTAATAAAGATCCACGATAGGCTGAGGGGAAATGTAATATCGATTAAGGATAGGCTAAGGGAAATATAGTAAAGATCCAGGATCGCTGAGGGGAAATGAAATAATGATCCAGGATAGGCTGAGGGAAATGTAATAAAGATCCAGGATAGGCTGAGGGAAATGTAATAAAGATCCAGGATAGGCTGAGGGGAAATGAATTAAAGATCCAGGATAGGCTGAGGGAAATGAAATCAAGAACCAGGATAGGCTGAGGGGAAATGTAATAAAGATGCAGGATAGGCTGAGGAGGAATGAAATCAAGATCCAGGATAGGCTGAGGGGAAATGTAATAAAGATGCAGGAAAGGCTGAGGGGAAATGTAATAAAGATCCAGAACAGGCTGAGGGAAATGTAATAAAGATGCAGGATAGGCTGAGGAGGAATGAAATAAAGATCCAGGACAGGCTGAGGGAAATGTAATAAAGAAGCAGGATAGGCTGAGGAGGAATGAAATAAAGATCCAGGATAGGCTGAAGGAAATGTAGTAAAGATCCATGATAGGCTGAGGGGGAATGTAATAAAGATCCAGGATAGGCTGAGGGAAATATAATAAAGATCCAGGATAGGCTGAGGGTGAATGAAATAAAGATCCAGGATAGGCTGAGGGGGATTGAAATAAAGATCCAGGATAGGCTGAGGGAAATGTAGTAAAAATCCAGGATAGGCTGAGCGGGAATGTAATAAAGATTCAGGATAGGCTGAGGGGGAATGAAATAAAGATCCAGGAATGGCTGAGGGGGAATGAAATAAAGATCCTGGATAGGCTGAGGGAAATGTAGTAAAGATGCAGGATAGGCTGAGGGGGAATGTAATAAAGATCCAGGATAGGCTGAGGGGAAATGTAATAAAGATCCAGGATAGTCTGAGGGGAAATGTTATAAAGATCCAGGATAGGCTGAGGGGAAATGTTATGAAGATCCAGGATAGGTTGAGGGGAAATGTAATAAAGATCCAGGATAGTCTGAGGGGAAATGTAATAAAGATCCAGGATAGGCTGAGGGGAAATGTAATAAAGATCCAGGATAGGTTGAGGGGAAATGAAATAAAGATCCAGGATCGGCTGAGGGGAAATGTAATGAAGATCCAGGATAGGCTGAGGGGAAATGAAATAAAGATCCAGGATAGGCTGAGGGAAACGTAATAAAGATCCACGATAGGCTGAGGGGAAATGTAATATCGATTAAGGATAGGCTGAGGGGAAATGTAAATAAAGATCCAGGATAGGCTGAGGGGAAATGTAAATAAAGATCCAGGATAGGCTGAGGGGGAATGAAATAAAGATCCAGGATAAGTTGAGGTGAAATGGAATAAAGATCCAGGATAGGCTGAGGGGGAATGTAATAAAGATCCAGGATAGGCAGAGGAGGAATGTAATAAAGATCCAGGATAGGCTGAGGAGAAATGTAATAAAGATCCAGGATAGGCTGAGGGAAATGTAATAAAGATCCAGGATACGTTGAGGTGAAATGGAATAAAGATCCAGGATAGGCTGAGGGGGAATGTAATAAAGATCCAGGATAGGCAGAGGAGGAATGTAATAAAGATCCAGGATAGGTTGAGGGGAAATGTAATAAAGATCCAGGATAGGCTGAGCCGAAATGTAAATAAAGATCCAGGATATGCTGAGGGGAAATGTAATAAGGATACAGGATAGGCTGAGGGGAAATGTAAATAAAGATCCAGTATAGGCTGAGGGGAAATGTAATAAGGATCCAGGATAGGCTGAGGGGAAATGTAAATAAAGATCCAGGATAGGCTGAGGGGGAATGAAATAACGATCCAGGATAAGTTGAGGTGAAATGGAATAAAGATCCAGGATAGGCTGAGGGGGAATGTAATAAAGATCCAGGATAGGCTGAGGTGAAATGTAATAAAGATCCAGGATAGGCTGAGGGGAAATGTAACAAAGATCCAGGATAGGCTGAGGTGAAATGTAATAAAGATCCAGGATAGGCTGAGGGGAAATGTAACAAAGATCCAGGATAGGCTGAGGTGAAATGTAATAAAGATCCAGGATAGGCTGAGGTGAAATGTAATAAAGATCCAGGATAGGCTGAGGTGAAATGTAATAAAGATCCAGGATAGGCTGAGGGGAAATGTAAATAAAGATCCAGGATAGGCTGAGGGGAAATGTAACAAAGATCCAGGATAGGCTGAGGGGAAATGTAAATAAAGATCCAGGATAGGCTGAGGGGAAATGTAACAAAGATCCAGGATAGGCTGAGGTGAAATGTAACAAAGATCCAGGATAGGCTGAGGTGAAATGTAATAAAGATCCAGGATAGGCTGAGGGGAAATGTAACAAAGATCCAGGATAGGCTGAGGGGAAATGTAACAAAGATCCAGGATAGGCTGAGGTGAAATGTAATAAAGATCCAGGATAGGTTGAGGGGAAATGTAATAAAGATCCAGGATAGGCTTAGGGGAAATGTAAATAAAGATCCAGGATAGGCTGAGGGGAAATGTAATAAAGATCCAGGATTGGCTGAGGGGAAATGTAAATAAAGATCCAGGATAGGCTGAGGGGAAATGTAACAAAGATCCAGGATAGGCTGAGGTGAAATGTAATAAAGATCCAGGATAGGCTGAGGGGAAATGTAACAAAGATCCAGGATAGGCTGAGGTGAAATGTAATAAAGATCCAGGATAGGCTGAGGGGGAATGTAACAAAGATCCAGGATAGGCTGAGGTGAAATGTAATAAAGATCCAGGATAGGCTGAGGGGAAATGTAACAAAGATCCAGGATAGGCTGAGGTGAAATGTAATAAAGATCGAGGATAGGCTGAGGGGGAATGTAACAAAGATCCAGGATAGGCTGAGGTGAAATGTAATAAAGATCCAGGATAGGCTGAGGGGAAATGTAACAAAGATCCAGGATAGGCTGAGGTGAAATGTAAATAAAGATCCAGGATAGGCTGAGGGGAAATGTAAATAAAGATCCAGGATAGGCTGAGGTGAAATGTAATAAAGATCCAGGATAGGCTGAGGGGAAATGTAACAAAGATCCAGGATAGGCTGAGGTGAAATGTAAATAAAGATCCAGGATAGGCTGAGGGGAAATGTAACAAAGATCCAGGATAGGCTGAGGTGAAATGTAATAAAGATCCAGGATAGGCTGAGGGGAAATGTAAATAAAGATCCAGGATAGGCTGAGGGGAAATGTAATAAAGATCCAGGATAGGCTGAGGTGAAATGTAAATAAAGATCCAGGATAGGCTGAGGGGAAATGTAAATAAAGATCCAGGATAGGCTGAGGTGAAATGTAATAAAGATCCAGGATAGGCTGAGGTGAAATGTAAATAAAGATCCAGGATAGGCTGAGGGGAAATGTAAATAAAGATCCAGGATAGGCTGAGGGGAAATGTAATAAAGATCCAGGATAGGCTGAGGGGAAATGTAACAAAGATCCAGGATAGGCTGAGGTGAAATGTAAATAAAGATCCAGGATAGGCTGAGGGGAAATGTAAATAATGATCCAGGATAGGCTGAGGGGAAATGTAACAAAGATCCAGGATAGGCTGAGGTGAAATGTAATAAAGATCCAGGATAGGCTGAGGGGAAATGTAAATAAAGATCCAGGATAGGCTGAGGGGAAATGTAATAAAGATCCAGGATAGGCTGAGGTGAAATGTAAATAAAGATCCAGGATAGGCTGAGGGGAAATGTAAATAAAGATCCAGGATAGGCTGAGGTGAAATGTAATAAAGATCCAGGATAGGCTGAGGGGAAATGTAACAAAGATCCAGGATAGGCTGAGGTGAAATGTAAATAAAGATCCAGGATAGGCTGAGGGGAAATGTAACAAAGATCCAGGATAGGCTGAGGTGAAATGTAATAAAGATCCAGGATAGGCTGAGGGGAAATGTAAATAAAGATCCAGGATAGGCTGAGGGGAAATGTAAATAAAGATCCAGGATAGGCTGAGGGGGAATGAAATAAAGATCCAGGATAAGTTGAGGTGAAATGGAATAAAGATCCAGGATAGGCTGAGGGGGAATGTAATAAAGATCCAGGATAGGCTGAGGCGGAATGTAATAAAGATCCAGGATAGGCTGAGGAGGAATGTAATAAAGATCCAGGATATGCGGAGGGCGAATGTAATAAAGATGCAGGATATGCTGAGGGGGAATGTAATAAAGATCCAGGATAACTTGAGGTGAAATGTAATAAAGATCCAGGATAGGCTGAGGGGGAATGTAATAATGATCCAGGATATGCTGAGGGGGAATGTAATAAAGATCCAGGATAACTTGAGGTGAAATGTAATAACGATCCTGGATAGGCTGAGGGGGAATGTAATAAAGATCCAGTATAAGCTGAGGGGGAATGTAATAAAGATCCAGGATAACTTGAGGTGAAATGTAATAACGATCCTGGATAGGCTGAGGGGGAATGTAATAAAGATCCAGTATAAGCTGAGGTGAAATGTAATAAAGATCCAGGATAGGCTGAGGGGGAATGAAATAAAGATCCAGGATATGCTGAGGGGGAATGTAATAAAGATCCAGTATAAGTTGAGGTGAAATGCAATAAAGATCCAGGATAGGCTGAGGGGGAATGAAATAACGATCCAGGATACGTTGAGGTGAAATGTAATAAAGATCCAGGATAGGCTGAGGGGAAATGTAAATAAAGATCCAGGATAGGCTGAGGGGAAATGTAAATAAAGGTCCAGGATAGGCTGAGGGGGAATGAAATAAAGATCCAGGATAAGTTGAGGTGAAATGGAATAAAGATCCAGGATAGGCTGAGGGGGAATGTAATAAAGATCCAGGATAGGCAGAGGAGGAATGTAATAAAGATCCAGGATAGGCTGAGGAGGAATGTAATAAAGATCCAGGATAGGCTGAGGGAAATGTAATAAAGATCCAGGATAAGTTGAGTTGAAATGGAATAAAGATCCAGGATAGGCTGAGGGGGAATGTAATAAAGATCCAGGATAGGCAGAGGAGGAATGTAATAAAGATCCAGGATGGGTTGAGGGGAAATGTAATAAAGATCCAGGATAGGCTGAGGGGAAATGTAATAAAGATCCAGGATAGGCTGAGGGGAAATGTAATAAAGATCCAGGATAGTCTGAGGGGAAATGTTATAAAGATCCAGGATAGGCTGAGGGGAAATGTAATAAAGATCCAGGATAGGTTGAGGGGAAATGTAATAAAGATCCAGGATAGGCTGAGGGGAAATGTAATAAAGATCCAGGATAGGTTGAGGGGAAATGTAATAAAGATCCAGGATAGTCTGAGGGGAAATGTTATAAAGATCCAGGATAGGCTGAGGCGAAATGTAATGAAGATCCAGGATAGGTTGAGGGGAAATGTAATAAAGATCCAGGATAGTCTGAGGGGAAATGTAATAAAGATCCAGGATAGGCTGAGGGGAAATGTAATAAAGATCCAGGATAGGTTGAGGGGAAATGAAATAAAGATCCAGGATCGGCTGAGCGGAAATGTAATAAAGATCCAGGATAGGTTGAGGGGAAATGAAATAAAGATCCAGGATAGGCTGAGGGAAACGTAATAAAGATCCACGATAGGCTGAGGGGAAATGTAATATCGATTAAGGATAGGCTGAGGGGAAATGTAAATAAAGATCCAGGATAGGCTGAGGGGAAATGTAAATAAAGATCCAGGATAGGCTGAGGGGGAATGAAATAAAGATCCAGGATAAGTTGAGGTGAAATGGAATAAAGATCCAGGATAGGCTGAGGGGGAATGTAATAAAGATCCAGGATAGGCAGAGGAGGAATGTAATAAAGATCCAGGATAGGCTGAGGAGGAATGTAATAAAGATCCAGGATAGGCTGAGGGAAATGTAATAAAGATCCAGGATAAGTTGAGTTGAAATGGAATAAAGATCCAGGATAGGCTGAGGGGGAATGTAATAAAGATCCAGGATAGGCAGAGGAGGAATGTAATAAAGATCCAGGATAGGTTGAGGGGAAATGTAATAAAGATCCAGGATAGGCTGAGGGGAAATGTAAATAAAGATCCAGGATAGGCTGAGGGGAAATGTAAATAAAGATCCAGGATAGGCTGAGGGGGAATGAAATAAAGATCCAGGATAAGTTGAGGTGAAATGGAATAAAGATCCAGGATAGGCTGAGGGGGAATGTAATAAAGATCCAGGATAGGCTGAGGCGGAATGTAATAAAGATCCAGGATAGGCTGAGGAGGAATGTAATAAAGATCCAGGATATGCGGAGGGGGAATGTAATAAAGATGCAGGATATGCTGAGGGGGAATGTAATAAAGATCCAGGATAACTTGAGGTGAAATGTAAGAAAGATCCAGGATAGGCTGAGGGGGTATGTAATAAAGATCCAGGATATGCTGAGGGGGAATGTAATAAAGATCCAGGATAACTTGAGGTGAAATGTAATAAAGATCCAGGATAGGCTGAGGGGGAATGTAATAATGATCCAGGATATGCTGAGGGGGAATGTAATAAAGATCCAGGATAACTTGAGGTGAAATGTAATAACGATCCTGGATAGGCTGAGGGGGAATGTAATAAAGATCCAGGATAGGCTGAGGGGGAATGAAATAAAGATCCAGGATATGCTGAGGGGGAATGTAATAAAGATCCAGTATAAGTTGAGGTGAAATGTAATAAAGATCCAGGATAGGCCGAGGGGGAATGAAATAACGATCCAGGATACGTTGAGGTGAAATGTAATAAAGATCCAGGATAGGCTGAGGGGAAATGTAAATAAAGATCCAGGATAGGCTGAGGGGAAATGTAAATAAAGGTCCAGGATAGGCTGAGGGGGAATGAAATAAAGATCCAGGATAAGTTGAGGTGAAATGGAATAAAGATCCAGGTTAGGCTGAGGGGGAATGTAATAAAGATCCAGGATAGGCAGAGGAGGAATGTAATAAAGATCCAGGATAGGCTGAGGAGGAATGTAATAAAGATCCAGGATAGGCTGAGGGAAATGTAATAAAGATCCAGGATAAGTTGAGTTGAAATGGAATAAAGATCCAGGATAGGCTGAGGGGGAATGTAATAAAGATCCAGGATAGGCAGAGGAGGAATGTAATAAAGATCCAGGATGGGTTGAGGGGAAATGTAATAAAGATCCAGGATAGGCTGAGGGGAAATGTAATAAAGATCCAGGATAGGCTGAGGGGAAATGTAATAAAGATCCAGGATAGTCTGAGGGGAAATGTGATAAAGATCCAGGATAGGCTGAGGGGAAATGTAATAAAGATCCAGGATAGGTTGAGGGGAAATGTAATAAAGATCCAGGATAGGCTGAGGGGAAATGTAATAAAGATCCAGGATAGGTTGAGGGGAAATGTAATAAAGATCCAGGATAGTCTGAGGGGAAATGTTATAAAGATCCAGGATAGGCTGAGGGGAAATGTAATGAAGATCCAGGATAGGTTGAGGGGAAATGTAATAAAGATCCAGGATAGTCTGAGGGGAAATGTAATAAAGATCCAGGATAGGCTGAGGGGAAATGTAATAAAGATCCAGGATAGGTTGAGGGGAAATGAAATAAAGATCCAGGATCGGCTGAGCGGAAATGTAATAAAGATCCAGGATAGGTTGAGGGGAAATGAAATAAAGATCCAGGATAGGCTGAGGGAAACGTAATAAAGATCCACGATAGGCTGAGGGTAAATGTAATATCGATTAAGGATAGGCTGAGGGGAAATGTAAATAAAGATCCAGGATAGGCTGAGGGGAAATGTAAATCAAGATCCAGGATAGGCTGAGGGGGAATGAAATAAAGATCCAGGATAAGTTGAGGTGAAATGGAATAAAGATCCAGGATAGGCTGAGGGGGAATGTAATAAAGATCCAGGATAGGCAGAGGAGGAATGTAATAACGATCCAGGATAGGCTGAGGAGGAATGTAATAAAGATCCAGGATAGGCTGAGGGAAATGTAATAAAGATCCAGGATAAGTTGAGTTGAAATGGAATAAAGATCCAGGATAGGCTGAGGGGGAATGTAATAAAGATCCAGGATAGGCAGAGGAGGAATGTAATAAAGATCCAGGATGGGTTGAGGGGAAATGTAATAAAGATCCAGGATAGGCTGAGGGGAAATGTAATAAAGATCCAGGATAGGCTGAGGGGAAATGTAATAAAGATCCAGGATAATCTGAGGGGAAATGTTATAAAGATCCAGGATAGGCTGAGGGGAAATGTAATAAAGATCCAGGATAGGTTGAGGGGAAATGTAATAAAGATCCAGGATAGGCTGAGGGGTAATGTAATAAAGATCCAGGATAGGTTGAGGGGAAATGTAATAAAGATCCAGGATAGTCTGAGGGGAAATGTTATAAAGATCCAGGATAGGCTGAGGGGAAATGTAATAAAGATCCAGGATAGGTTGAGGGGAAATGTAATAAAGATCCAGGATAGTCTGAGGGGAAATGTAATAAAGATCCAGGATAGGCTGAGGGGAAATGTAATAAAGGTCCAGGATAGGTTGAGGGGAAATGAAATCAAGATCCAGGATCGGCTGAGCGGAAATGTAATATAGATCCAGGATAGGTTGAGGGGAAATGAAATAAAGATCCACGATAGGCTGAGGGAAACGTAATAAAGATCCACGATAGGCTGAGGGGAAATGTAATATCGATTAAGGATAGGCTAAGGGAAATATAGTAAAGATCCAGGATCGCTGAGGGGAAATGAAATAATGATCCAGGATAGGCTGAGGGAAATGTAATAAAGATCCAGGATAGGCTGAGGGAAATGTAATAAAGATCCAGGATAGGCTGAGGGGAAATGAATTAAAGATCCAGGATAGGCTGAGGGAAATGAAATCAAGATCCAGGATAGGCTGAGGGGAAATGTAATAAAGATGCAGGATAGGCTGAGGAGGAATGAAATCAAGATCCAGGATAGGCTGAGGGGAAATGTAATAAAGATGCAGGAAAGGCTGAGGGGAAATGTAATAAAGATCCAGGACAGGCTGAGGGAAATGTAATAAAGATGCAGGATAGGCTGAGGAGGAATGAAATAAAGATCCAGGACAGGCTGAGGGAAATGTAATAAAGATGCAGGATAGGCTGAGGAGGAATGAAATAAAGATCCAGGATAGGCTGAAGGAAATGTAATAAAGATCCAGAAGTGTCTGAGGGGAAATGTAATAAAGATCCAGGATAGGCTGAGGGGAAATGTAATAAAGATCCAGGATAGGTTGAGGGGAAATGAAATAAAGATCCAGGATCGGCTGAGCGGAAATGTAATAAAGATCCAGGATAGGTTGAGGGGAAATGAAATAAAGATCCAGGATTGGCTGAGGGAAACGTAATAAAGATCCACGATAGGCTGAGGGGAAATGTAATATCGATTAAGGATAGGCTAAGGGAAATATAGTAAAGATCCAGGATCGCTGAGGGGAAATGAAATAATGATCCAGGATAGGCTGAGGGAAGTGTAATAAAGATCCAGGATAGGCTGAGGGAAATGTAATAAAGATCCAGGATAGGCTGAGGGGAAATGAATTAAAGATCCAGGATAGGCTGAGGGAAATGAAATCAAGAACCAGGATAGGCTGAGGGGAAATGTAATAAAGATGCAGGATAGGCTGAGGAGGAATGAAATCAAGATCCAGGATAGGCTGAGGGGAAATGTAATAAAGATGCAGGAAAGGCTGAGGGGAAATGTAATAAAGATCCAGAACAGGCTGAGGGAAATGTAATAAAGATGCAGGATAGGCTGAGGAGGAATGAAATAAAGATCCAGGACAGGCTGAGGGAAATGTAATAAAGAAGCAGGATAGGCTGAGGAGGAATGAAATAAAGATCCAGGATAGGCTGAAGGAAATGTAGTAAAGATCCATGATAGGCTGAGGGGGAATGTAATAAAGATCCAGGATAGGCTGAGGGAAATATAA
Source organism: Heterodontus francisci (assembly GCF_036365525.1). NCBI lineage: Eukaryota > Metazoa > Chordata > Chondrichthyes > Heterodontiformes > Heterodontidae > Heterodontus > Heterodontus francisci. Next base: position 206,351,863 of record NC_090373.1, on the reverse strand, counting down.
TAAAGATCCAGGATAGGCTGAGGGTGAATGAAATAAAGATCCAGGATAGGCTGAGGGGGAATGTAATAAAGATCCAGGATAGGCTGAGGGGGATTGAAATAAAGATCCAGGATAGGCTGAGGGAAATGTAGTAAAAATCCAGGATAGGCTGAGCGGGAATGTAATAAAGATTCAGGATAGGCTGAGGGGGAATGAAATAAAGATCCAGGAATGGCTGAGGGGGAATGAAATAAAGATCCTGGATAGGCTGAGGGAAATGTAGTAAAGATGCAGGATAGGCTGAGGGGGAATGTAATAAAGATCCAGGATAGGCTGAGGGGAAATGTAATAAAGATCCAGGATAGTCTGAGGGGAAATGTTATAAAGATCCAGGATAGGCTGAGGGGAAATGTTATGAAGATCCAGGATAGGTTGAGGGGAAATGTAATAAAGATCCAGGATAGTCTGAGGGGAAATGTAATAAAGATCCAGGATAGGCTGAGGGGAAATGTAATAAAGATCCAGGATAGGTTGAGGGGAAATGAAATAAAGATCCAGGATCGGCTGAGGGGAAATGTAATGAAGATCCAGGATAGGCTGAGGGGAAATGAAATAAAGATCCAGGATAGGCTGAGGGAAACGTAATAAAGATCCACGATAGGCTGAGGGGAAATGTAATATCGATTAAGGATAGGCTGAGGGGAAATGTAAATAAAGATCCAGGATAGGCTGAGGGGAAATGTAAATAAAGATCCAGGATAGGCTGAGGTGAAATGTAAATAAAGATCCAGGATAGGCTGAGGGGAAATGTAACAAAGATCCAGGATAGGCTGAGGGGGAAATGTAATAAAGATCCAGGATAGGCTGAGGGGGAATGTAATAAAGATCCAGGATAGGCTGAGGGGGAATGTAATAAAGATCCAGGATAGGCTGAGGTGAAATGTAAATAAAGATCCAGGATAGGCTGAGGTGAAATGAAATAAAGATCCAGGATCGGCTGAGGTGAAATGAAATAAAGATCCAGGATAGGCTGAGGTGAAATGTAAATAAAGATCCAGGATAGGCTGAGGGGAAATGAAATAAAGATCCAGGATAGGCTGAGGTGAAATGTAAATAAAGATCCAGGATAGGCTGAGGGGAAATGTAACAAAGATCCAGGATAGGCTGAGGTGAAATGAAATAAAGATCCAGGATAGGCTGAGGGGGAAATGTAATAAAGATCCAGGATAGGCTGAGGGGGAATGTAATAAAGATCCAGGATAGGCTGAGGGGGAAATGTAATAAAGATCCAGGATAGGCTGAGGTGAAATGTAAATAAAGATCCAGGATAGGCTGACGGGAAATGTAATAAAGATCCAGGATAGGCTGAGGTGAAATGTAATAAAGATCCAGGATAGGCTGTGGTGAAATGTAATAAAGATCCAGGATAGGCTGAGGTGAAATGTAATAAAGATCCAGGATAGGCTGAGGGGAAATGTAATAAAGATCCAGGATAGGCTGAGGTGAAATGTAATAAAGATCCAGGATAGGCTGTGGTGAAATGTAATAAAGATCCAGGATAGGCTGAGGTGAAATGTAATAAAGATCCAGGATAGGCTGAGGTGAAATGTAATAAAGATCCAGGATAGGCTGAGGTGATGGATGGCAATGGAATTGGGAATCTGTTGTTTTGATGGATGCTCCTGACTGACAGACCTGAGGCATCTTGAGGGGAAACTCCGCTTCCCGTCGGTTACGTCATTGCCGAGGAATCCTCGTGACGTCACCGTGCTTTTCAGGCTTCTGGTTGCGCGCGGCGGGGATTCCCAGCCTGCTCCGCGGTGCAATGGCGGCCGGAAGTGAGAGAGAGGGGGGAATCAGATAAAGAGAGAGAGAGAGAGAGAGAAAACAGGAACAGAGAGAGAATCAGAGAAAGAGGGAGAGAGAGAGAGAAAACAGGAACAGAGAGAGAATCAGAGAAAGAGAGAGAGAGAGAGAGAGAGAAAACAGGAACAGAGAGAGAATCAGAGAAAGAGGGAGAGAGAGAGAGAAAACAGGAACAGAGAGAGAATCAGAGAAAGAGAGAGAGAGAGAGAGAAAACAGGAACAGAGAGAGAATCAGAGAAAGAGGGAGAGAGAGAGAGAAAACAGGAACAGAGAATCAGAGAAAGAGAGAGAGAGAGAGAGAAAACAGGAAGAGAGAGAGAATCAGAGAAAGAGAGAGAGAGAGAGAGAAAACAGGAACAGAGAGAGAATCAGAGAAAGAGGGAGAGAGAGAGAGAAAACAGGAACAGAGAGAGAATCAGAGAAAGAGAGAGAGAGAGAGAGAAAACAGGAACAGAGAGAGAATCAGAGAAAGAGAGAGAGAGAGAGAGAAAACAGGAACAGAGAGAGAATCAGAGAAAGAGAGAGAGAGAGAGAGAAAACAGGAACAGAGAGAGAATCAGAGAAAGAGGGAGAGAGAGAGAGAAAACAGGAACAGAGAATCAGAGAAAGAGAGAGAGAGAGAGAGAAAACAGGAACAGAGAGAGAATCAGAGAAAGAGAGAGAGAGAGAAAACAGGAACAGAGAGAGAATCAGAGAAAGAGAGAGAGAGAGAGAGAAAACAGGAACAGAGAGAGAATCAGAGAAAGAGAGAGAGAGAGAGAGAAAACAGGAACAGAGAGAGAATCAGAGAAAGAGGGAGAGAGAGAGAGAAAACAGGAACAGAGAGAGAATCAGAGAAAGAGGGAGAGAGAGAGAGAAAACAGGAACAGAGAGAGAATCAGAGAAAGAGGGAGAGAGAGAGAGAAAACAGGAACAGAGAGAATCAGAGAAAGAGAGTGAGAAAACAGGAACAGAGAGAGAATCAGAGAAAGAGGGAGAGAGAGAGAGAAAACAGGAACAGAGAGAGAATCAGAGAAAGAGGGAGAGAGAGAGAAAACAGGAACAGAGAGAGAATCAGAGAAAGAGGGAGAGAGAGAGAGAAAACAGGAACAGAGAGAGAATCAGAGAAAGAGGGAGAGAGAGAGAGAAAACAGGAACAGAGAGAGAATCAGAGAAAGAGGGAGAGAGAGAAAACAGGAACAGAGAGAGAATCAGAGAAAGAGGGAGAGAGAGAGAGAAAACAGGAACAGAGAGAGAATCAGAGAAAGAGGGAGAGAGAGAGAGAAAACAGGAACAGAGAGAGAATCAGAGAAAGAGGGAGAGAGAGAGAGAAAACAGGAACAGAGAGAGAATCAGAGAAAGAGGGAGAGAGAGAGAGAAAACAGGAACAGAGAGAGAATCAGAGAAAGAGGGAGAGAGAGAGAGAAAACAGGAACAGAGAGAGAATCAGAGAAAGAGGGAGAGAGAGAGAGAAAACAGGAACAGAGAGAGAATCAGAGAAAGAGGGAGAGCTTGAGAAAGAGAGAGAGAGAAAAGGAGTGAGAGAGAGAAAAGGAGTGAGAGAGAAAGAGGGAGAGAAAAGGACTGAGAAAGGGAGAGAGGGAGAGAGAGAAAAGGACTGAGAAAGGGAGAGAGTGAAAAGGACTGAGAAAGGGAGAGAGTGGAAAGGGAGAGAGGGAGAGAGAGAAAAGGAGTGAGAGGGAGAGAGAGAAAAGGAGTGAGAGGGAGAGAGAGAAAAGGAGTGAGAGGGAGAGAGAGAAAAGGAGTGAGAGGGAGAGAGAGAAAAGGAGTGAGAGGGAGAGAGAGAAAAGGAGTGAGAGGGAGAGAGAGAAAAGGAGTGAGAGGGAGAGAGAGAAAAGGAGTGAGAGGGAGAGAGAGAAAAGGAGTGAGAGGGAGAGAGAGAAAAGGAGTGAGAGGGAGAGAGAGAAAAGGAGTGAGAGGGAGAGAGAGAAAAGGAGTGAGAGGGAGAGAGAGAAAAGGAGTGAGAAAGAGAGGGAGAGAGAAAAGGAGTGAGAAAGAGAGGGAGAGAGAAAAGGAGTGAGAGTAGGAGAGGGAGAAAGAGAAAAGGAGTGAGAGTAGGAGAGGGAGATAGAGAAAAGGAGTGAGAGTAGGAGAGGGAGATAGAGGGACAAACAGACAAAGAGAGAAACAGAGAGAGATAGTCAGAAAAAAACAGATCAAGAGTGAGACAGAGAAACAGCATTAGAAACAGAGAAAAAAAGTGAAACAGAGAGAGAGAAAAAACAGATCAAGAGTGAGAGAAACGGAGAGAGAGAGAAAGAAAAAAACAGAGATAAAAAGAGGGTGAGTGATTGAGGGCAAAGCGTGTGTGTGGCCAGTGGAGCCGGAGTGCGGGAACCAGGAAGAGGTGAGAGTCCGGCTGAGCGGTCAGAACGAAACCAAGAGCGAAGAATATAAAGGCAGAGAACAGGGTAGGCTTGGTAACTAGTGATTAACTAGTAATATTAACTAGTAACTAAGGGCAGAGTGCAAACTTATTAACTTGTTGAGTAATTTTTTTGGTGTCCCATGGGAGTGTGTGGGGGAGAGGAGAGAGGGGGCATCTGAGGAAGGGAGGGAGATTCAGAGAGGGGAGGGGGTTTCTGAGGGTGTGGGAGAGTTTGGGGAGGGGGTTTCTGAGGGTGTGGGAGAGTTTGGGGAGGGGGTTTCTGAGGGTGTGGGAGAGTTTGGGGAGGGGGTTTCTGAGGGTGTGGGGGAGTTTGGGGAGGGGGTTTCTGAGGGTGTGGGAGAGTTTGGGGAGGGGGTTTCTGAGGTTGTGGGGGTCTATGGGGAGGGGGTGTCTGAGGTTGTGGGGGTCTATGGGGAGGGGGTGTCTGAGGTTGTGGGGGTCTGTGGAGCGGGAGTTTGGGGAGGGAATGTCTGAGGGGAGGGGGTGTTTGAGGTTGTGGGGGTCTATGGGGAGGGGGTGTACCAAAGACAGTTTGCTTTAAGTCCTGCACTGCCTCCAATTCACTGGCTGAGATTCTAATGTTATTAGCCGCACTGCTTTTCACACAAAGGGGAAGGGAGAATGTGATGTCAATAGACACACTGCTTTTCACACTGAGGGAGAATCCGATTTCAATAGACACACTGCTTTTCACACTAAGGGGAAGGGAGAATGTGATGTCAATAGACACACTGCTTTTCACACTAAGGGAGAATCTGATGTCAATAGACACACTGCTTTTCACACTGAGGGAGAATCCGATGTCAATAGACACCCTGCTTTTCACACTGAGGGAGAATTTGATGTCAATAGACACACTGCTTTTCACAAGAAGGGAGATTCTGATGTCAATAGACACACTGCTTTTCACACTGAGGGAGAATCTGATGTCAATAGACACACTGCTTTTCACACTAAGGGAGAATCTGATGTCAATAGACACACTGCTATTCACACTAAGGGAGAATCTGATGTCAATAGACACACTGCTTTTCACACTAAGGGAGAATCTGATGTCAATAGACACACTGCTTTTCACACTAAGGGAGAATTTGATGTCAATAGACACACTGCTTTTCACACTGAGGGAGAATCTGATGTCAATAGACACAAGGCTTTTCACACTGAGTGAGAACCTGATGTCAATAGACACACTGCTTTTCACACTGAGGGAGAATTTGATGTCAATCGACACACTGCTTTTCACACTGAGGGAGAATCTGATGTCAATAGACAGACTGCTTTTCACACTAAGGGAGAATCTGATGTCAATAGACACACTGCTTTTCACACTGAGGGAGAATCTGATGTCAATAGACACACTGCTTTTCACACTGAGGGGGAATGTGATGTCAATAGACACACTGCTTTTCACACTGAGGGAGAATCTGATGTCAATAGACACACTGCTTTTCACACTGAGGGAGAATCTGATGTCAATAGACAGACTGCTTTTCACACTGAGGGGGAATGTGATGTCAATAGACACACTGCTTTTCACACTGAGGGAGAATCTGATGTCAATAGAGACGCTACTTTTCACACTGAGGGAGAATCTGATGTCAATAGACACACTGCTTTTCACACTGAGGCAGAATCTAATGTCAATAGACACACTGCTTTTCACACTAAGGGAGAATCTGATGTCAATAGAGACGCTACTTTTCACACTGAGGGAGAATCTGATGTCAATAGACACACTGCTTTTCACACTGAGGCAGAATCTAATGTCAATAGACACACTGCTTTTCACACTAAGGGAGAATCTGATGTCAATAGAGACGCTACTTTTCACACTGAGGGAGAATTTGATGTCAATAGACAGACTGCTTTTCACACTGAGGGAGAATCTGATGTCAATAGACACACTGCTTTTCACACTGAGGGAGAATCTGATGTCAATAGACACACTGCTTTTCACACTGAGGGAGAATCTGATGTCAATAGACAGACTGCTTTTCACACTAAGGGAGAATCTGATGTCAATAGACACACTGCTTTTCACACTGAGGGAGAATCTGATGTCAATAGACACACTGCTTTTCACACTGAGGGAGAATCTGATGTCAATAGACAGACTGCTTTTCACACTGAGGGGGAATGTGATGTCAATAGACACACTGCTTTTCACACTAAGGGAGAATTTGATGTCAATAGACACACTGCTTTTCACACTAAGGGAGAATCTGATGTCAATAGACACACTGCTTTTCACACTGAGGGAGAATCTGATGTCAATAGACAGACTGCTTTTCACACTGAGGGGGAATGTGATGTCAATAGACACACTGCTTTTCACACTGAGGCAGAATCTAATGTCAATAGACAGACTGCTTTTCACACTAAGGGAGAATCTGATGTCAATAGAGACGCTACTTTTCACACTGAGGGAGAATTTGATGTCAATAGACACACTGCTTTTCACAAGAAGGGAGAATCTGATGTCAATAGACACACTGCTTTTCACACTGAGGGAGAATTTGATGTCAATAGACACCCTGCTTTTCACACTGAGGGAGAATTTGATGTCAATAGACACACTGCTTTTCACAAGAAGGGAGAATCTGATGTCAATAGACACACTGCTTTTCACACTAAGGGAGATTCTGATGTCAATAGACACACTGCTTTTCACACTGAGGGAGAATTTGATGTCAATAGACACACTGCTTTTCACAAGAAGGGAGAATCTGATGTCAATAGACACACTGCTTTTCACACTAAGGGAGATTCTGATGTCAATAGACACACTGCTTTTCACACTAAGGCAGAATCTGATGTCAATAGACACACTGCTTTTCACACTAAGGGAGATTCTGATGTCAATAGACACACTGCTTTTCACACTAAGGGAGATTCTGATGTCAATAGACACACTGCTTTTCACACTAAGGGAGATTCTGATGTCAATAGACAGACTGCTTTTCACACTAAGGGAGATTCTGATGTCAATAGACAGACTGCTTTTCACACAAAGGGAGAATCTGATATCAATAGACACACTGCTATTTACACTGAGGGAGAATCTGATGTCAATAGACACACTGCTTTTCACACTGAGGGAGAATCTGATGTCAATAGACACACTGCTTTTCACACTAAGGGAGAATCTGATGTCAATCGACACACTGCTTTTCACACTGAGGGAGAATCTGATGTCAATAGACACACTGCTTTTCACACTAAGGGAGAATTTGATGTCAATAGACACACTGCTTTTCACACTAAGGGAGATTCTGATGTCAATAGACACACTGCTTTTCACACTAAGGGAGATTCTGATGTCAATAGACACACTGCTTTTCACACTAAGGCAGAATCTGATGTCAATAGACACACTGCTTTTCACACAAAGGGAGAATCTGATGTCAATAGACACACTGCTATTTACACTGAGGGAGAATCTGATGTCAATAGACACACTGCTTTTCACACTAAGGGAGAATCTGATGTCAATAGACACACTGCTTTTCACACTAAGGGAGAATCTGATGTCAATAGACACACTGCTTTTCACACTAAGGGAGAATCTGATGTCAATAGACACACTGCTATTCACACTAAGGGAGAATCTGATGTCAATAGACACACTGCTTTTCACACTAAGGGAGAATCTGATGTCAATAGACACACTGCTTTTCACACTAGGAGAATTTGATGTCAATAGACACACTGCTTTTCACACTGAGGGAGAATCTGATGTCAATAGACACAAGGCTTTTCACACTGAGTGAGAACCTGATGTCAATAGACAGACTGCTTTTCACACTGAGGGAGAATTTGATGTCAATCGACACACTGCTTTTCACACTGAGGGAGAATCTGATGTCAATAGACAGACTGCTTTTCACACTAAGGGAGAATCTGATGTCAATAGACACACTGCTTTTCACACTGAGGGAGAATCTGATGTCAATAGACACACTGCTTTTCACACTGAGGGGGAATGTGATGTCAATAGACACACTGCTTTTCACACTGAGGGAGAATCTGATGTCAATAGACACACTGCTTTTCACACTGAGGGGGAATCTGATGTCAAAAGACAGACTGCTTTTCACACTGAGGGAGATTCTGATGTCAATAGACACACTGCTTTTCACACTAAGGGAGAATCTGATGTCAATAGACACACTGCTTTTCACACTGAGGGAGAATCTGATGTCAATAGACAGACTGCTTTTCACACTGAGGGGGAATGTGATGTCAATAGACACACTGCTTTTCACACTGAGGGAGAATCTGATATCAATAGAGACGCTACTTTTCACACTGAGGGAGAATCTGATGTCAATAGACACACTGCTTTTCACACTGAGGCAGAATCTAATGTCAATAGACACACTGCTTTTCACACTAAGGGAGAATCTGATGTCAATAGAGACGCTACTTTTCACACTGAGGGAGAATCTGATGTCAATAGACACACTGCTTTTCACACTAAGGGAGAATCTGATGTCAATAGAGACGCTACTTTTCACACTGAGGGAGAATTTGATGTCAATAGACAGACTGCTTTTCACACTGAGGGAGAATCTGATGTCAATAGACAGACTGCTTTTCACACTGAGGGGGAATGTGATGTCAATAGACACACTGCTTTTCACACTGAGGCAGAATCTAATGTCAATAGACACACTGCTTTTCACACTAAGGGAGAATCTAATGTCAATAGACACACTGCTTTTCACACTGAGGGAGAATCTGATGTCAATAGACAGACTGCTTTTCACACTAAGGGAGAATCTGATGTCAATAGACACACTGCTTTTCACACTGAGGGAGAATCTGATGTCAATAGACACACTGCTTTTCACACTGAGGGAGAATCTGATGTCAATAGACAGACTGCTTTTCACACTGAGGGGGAATGTGATGTCAATAGACACACTGCTTTTCACACTAAGGGAGAATCTGATGTCAATAGAGACGCTACTTTTCACACTGAGGGAGAATTTGATGTCAATAGACAGACTGCTTTTCAAACTAAGGGAGAATTTGATTTCAATAGACACACTGCTTGTCACACTGAGGGGGAATTTGATGTCAATAGACACACTGCTTTTCACACTAAGCAAGAATCTGACGTCAATAGACACACTGCTTTTCACGTTGTGGGAGAATCTGATGTCAATAGACAGACTGCTTTTCACACTAAGGGAGAATCTGATGTCAATAGACACACTGCTTTTCACACTAAGGGAGAATCTGATGTCAATAGACACACTGCTTTTCACACTAAGGGAGAATCTGATGTCAATAGACTCACTGCTTTTCACACTGAGGGAGATTCTGATGTCAATAGACACACTGCTTTTCACACTGAGGCAGAATCTAATGTCAATAGACACACTGCTTTTCACACTAAGGGAGAATCTGATGTCAATAGACAGACTGCTTTTCACACTAAACAAGAATCTGACGTCAATAGACAGACTGCTTTTCACACTGAGGGAGAATTTGATGTCAATAGACACACTGCTTTTCACACTGAGGGAGAATTTGATGTCAATAGACACACTGCTTTTCACACTGAGGGAGAACCTGATGTCAATAGACACACTGCTTTTCACACGAAGGGAGATTCTGATGTCAATCGACACACTGCTTTTCACACTGAGGGAGAATCTGATGTCAATAGACACACTGCTTTTCACACTGAGGGAGAATCTGATGTCAATAGACAGACTGCTTTTCACACTGAGGGAGATTCTGATGTCAATAGACACACTGCTTTTCACACTAAGGGAGAATCTGATGTCAATAGACACACTGCTTTTCACACTGAGGGAGAATCTGATGTCAATAGACAGACTGCTTTTCACACTGAGGGGGAATGTGATGTCAATAGACACACTGCTTTTCACACTGAGGGAGAATCTGATGTCAATAGAGACGCTACTTTTCACACTGAGGGAGAATCTGATGTCAATAGACACACTGCTTTTCACACTGAGGCAGAATCTAATGTCAATAGACACACTGCTTTTCACACTAAGGGAGAATCTGATGTCAATAGAGACGCTACTTTTCACACTGAGGGAGAATCTGATGTCAATAGACACACTGCTTTTCACACTGAGGCAGAATCTAATGTCAATAGACACACTGCTTTTCACACTAAGGGAGAATCTGATGTCAATAGAGACGCTACTTTTCACACTGAGGGAGAATTTGATGTCAATAGACAGACTGCTTTTCACACTGAGGGAGAATCTGATGTCAATAGACACACTGCTTTTCACACTGAGGGAGAATCTGATGTCAATAGACAGACTGCTTTTCACACTAAGGGAGAATCTGATGTCAATAGACACACTGCTTTTCACACTGAGGGAGAATCTGATGTCAATAGACACACTGCTATTTACACTGAGGGAGAATCTGATGTCACGAGACACACTGCTTTTCACACTGAGGGAGAATCTGATGTCAATAGACACACTGCTTTTCACACTGAGGGAGAACCTGATGTCAATAGACAGACTGCTTTTCACACTGAGGGAGAATCTGATGTCAATAGACACACTGCTTTTCACACGAAGGGAGATTCTGATGTCAATCGACACACTGCTTTTCACACTTAGGGAGAATCTGATGTCAATCGACACACTGCTTTTCACACTAAGGGAGAATCTGATGTCAATAGACACACTGCTTTTCACACTGAGGGAGAATCTGATGTCAATAGACACACTGCTTTTCACACTGAGGGAGAATCTGATGTCAATAGACACACTGCTATTTACACTGAGGGAGAACCTGATGTCAATAGACACACTGCTTTTCACACTAAGGGAGAATCTGATGTCAATAGACACACTGCTTTTCACACTGAGGGAGAATCAGATGTCAATAGACACACTGCTTTTCACGTTGTGGGAGAATCAGATGTCAATAGACACACTGCTTTTCACACTGAGGGAGAATCTGATGTCAATAGACACACTGCTTTTCACACTGAGGGAGAATCTGATGTCAATAGACACACTGCTTTTCACACTGAGGGAGATTCTGATGTCAATAGACACACTGTTTGTCACACTAAAGGACAGGGAGAATTTGATGTCTCTTGCCACACTGCTTTTCACACTAAGGGAGAATTTGATGTCAATAGACACACTGCTTTTCACAAGAAGGGAGAATTTGATGTCTCTTGCCACACTGCTTTTCACACTGAGGGAGAATCTGATGTCAATAGACACACTGCTTTTCACAAGAAGGGAGAATCTGATGTCAATAGACACACTGCTTTTCACACAAAGGGAGAATCTGATGTCAATAGACACACTGCTATTTACACTGAGGGAGAATCTGATGTCAATAGACACACTGCTTTTCACAAGAAGGGAGAATCTGATGTCAATAGACACACTGCTTTTCACACTAAGGGAGATTCTGATGTCAATAGACACACTGCTTTTCACACTGAGGGAGAATCTGATGTCAATCGACACACTGCTTTTCACACTGAGGGAGAATCTGATGTCAATAGACACACTGCTTTTCACACTAAGGGAGAATCTGATGTCAATAGACAGACTGCTATTTACACTGAGGGAGAATCTGATGTCAATAGACAGACTGCTATTTACACTGAGGGAGAATCTGATGTCAATAGACACACTGCTTTTCACACTGAGGGAGAATCTGATGTCAATCGACACACTGCTTTTCACACTGAGGGAGAATTTGATGTCAATAGACACACTGCTTTTCACACTAAGGGAGATTCTGATGTCAATAGACACACTGCTTTTCACACTAAGGGAGAATCTGATGTCAATAGACAGACTGCTTTTCACACTGAGGGAGAATCTGATGTCAATAGACACACTGCTTTTCACACTAAGGGAGAATCTGATGTCAATAGACACACTGCTTTTCACACTAAGGGAGAATCTGATTTCAATAGACACACTGCTTTTCACACTAAGGGAGAATCTGATGTCAATAGACACACTGCTTTTCACACTAAGGGAGAATCTGATGTCAATAGACAGACTGCTTTTCACACTGAGGGAGATTCTGATGTCAATAGACACACTGCTTTTCACACTAAGGGAGAATCTGATGTCAATAGACAGACTGCTTTTCACACTGAGGGAGATTCTGATGTCAATAGACACACTGCTTTTCACACTAAGGGAGAATCTGATGTCAATAGACACACTGCTTTTCACACTAAGGGAGAATTTGATGTCAATAGACACACTGCTTTTCACACTAAGGGAGATTCTGATGTCAATAGACACACTGCTTTTCACACTAAGGGAGAATCTGATGTCAATAGACAGACTGCTTTTCACACTGAAAGAGAATCTGATGTCAATAGACACACTGCTTTTCACACTGAGGGAGAATCTGATGTCAATAGACACGCTGCTTTTCACACTGAGGGAGAATCTGATGTCAATAGACACGCTGCTTTTCACACTGAGGGAGAATCTGATGTCAATAGACACACTGCTTTTCACACTGAGGGAGAATCTGATGTCAATAGACACACTGCTTTTCTCACGAAGGGAGATTCTGATGTCAATCGACACACTGCTTTTCACACTGAGGGAGAATCTGATGTCAATAGACACACTGCTTTTCACACGAAGGGAGATTCTGATGTCAATCGACACACTGCTTTTCACACTTAGGGAGAATCTGATGTCAATAGACACACTGCTATTTACACTGAGGGAGAATCTGATGTCACGAGACAGACTGCTTTTCACACTGAGGGAGAATCTGATGTCAATAGACACACTGCTTTTCACACGAAGGGAGATTCTGATGTCAATCGACACACTGCTTTTCACACTTAGGGAGAATCTGATGTCAATAGACACACTGCTATTTACACTGAGGGAGAATCTGATGTCACGAGACACACTGCTTTTCACACTGAGGGAGAATCTGATGTCAATAGACACACTGCTTTTCACACTGAGGGAGAACCTGATGTCAATAGACACACTGCTTTTCACACTAAGGGAGAATCTGATGTCAATAGACACACTGCTTTTCACACTGAGGGAGAATCAGATGTCAATAGACACACTGCTTTTCACGTTGTGGGAGAATCAGATGTCAATAGACACACTGCTTTTCACACTGAGGGAGAATCTGATGTCAATAGACACACTGCTTTTCACACTGAGGGAGAATCTGATGTCAATAGACACACTGCTTTTCACACTGTGGGAGATTCTGATGTCAATAGACACACTGTTTGTCACACTAAAGGACAGGGAGAATTTGATGTCTCTTGCCACACTGCTTTTCACACTAAGGGAGAATTTGATGTCAATAGACGCACTGTTTTTCACACTAAGGGAGAATCTGATGTCAATAGACACACTGCTTTTCACACTGAGGGAGAATTTGATGTCAGTAGACGCACTGTTTTTCACACTAAGGGAGAATCTGATGTCAACAGACACACTGCTTTTCACACCAAGGGGAAGGGAGAATTTGATGTCAATAGACACACTGCTTTTCACACTAAAGGAGAATTTGATGTCAATAGACACACTGCTTTTCACACTAAGGGAGAATTTGATGTCAATAGACACACTGCTTTTCACACTGAGGGAGATTCTGATGTCAAAAGACACACTGCTTTTCACACTAAGGGAGAATCTGATGTCAAAAGACACACTGCTTTTCACACTGAGGGAGAATCTGATGTCAATAGACACACTGCTTTTCACACTGAGGGAGAATTTGATGTCAATAGACACACTGCTTTTCACACTGAGGGAGAATCTGATGTCAATAGACAGACTGCTTTTCACACTGAGGGAGAATCTGATGTCAGTAGACAAACTGCTTTTCACACTGAGGGAGAATCTGATGTCAATAGACACACTGCTTTTCACACTGAGGGAGAATCTGATGTCAATAGACACACTGCTTTTCACACTGAGGGAGAATCTGATGTCAATAGACGCACTGCTTTTCACACTGAGGGAGAATCTGATGTCAATAGACACACTGCTTTTCACACTGAGGGAGAATCTGATGTCAATAGACACACTGCTTTTCACACTGAGGGAGAATCTGATGTCAATAGACGCACTGCTTTTCACACTGAGGGAGAATCTGATGTCAATAGACACACTGCTTTTCACACTGAGGGAGAATCTGATGTCAATAGACACACTGCTATTTACACTGAGGGAGAATCTGATGTCAATAGACACACTGCTTTTCACACTGAGGGAGAATTTGATGTCAATAGACACACTGCTTTTCACACTGAGGGAGAATTTGATGTCAATAGACACACTGCTTTTCACACTGAGGGAGAATTTGATGTCAATAGACAGACTGCTTTTCACACTGAGGGAGAATCTGATGTCAATAGACAGACTGCTTTTCACACTGAGGGAGAATCTGATGTCAATAGACAGACTGCTTTTCACACTGAGGGAGAATCTGATGTCAATAGACACACTGCTTTTCACACTGAGGGAGAATTTGATGTCAATAGACAGACTGCTTTTCACACTGAGGGAGAATCTGATGTCAATAGACAGACTGCTTTTCACACTGAGGGAGAATCTGATGTCAATAGACACACTGCTTTTCACACTGAGGGAGAATCTGATGTCAATAGACACACTGCTTTTCACACTGAGGGAGAACCTGATGTCAATAGACACACTGCTTTTCACACTGAGGGAGAATCTGATGTCAATAGACACACTGCTTTTCACACTGAGGGAGAATTTGATGTCAATAGACAGACTGCTTTTCACACTGAGGGAGAATCTGATGTCAATAGACAGACTGCTTTTCACACTGAGGGAGAATCTGATGTCAATAGACAGACTGCTTTTCACACTGAGGGAGAATCTGATGTCAATAGACAGACTGCTTTTCACACTGAGGGAGAATTTGATGTCTCTTGCCACACTGCTTTTCACACTGAGGGAGAATCTGATGTCAATAGACACACTGCTATTTACGCTGAGGGAGAATCTGATGTCAATAGACACACTGCTTTTCACGCCAAGGGAAAGGGACAATTTGATGTCAATAGACACCCTGCTTTTCACACTAAGGGGAAGGGAGAATTTGATGTCAAGAGAGACACTGCTTTTCACACTGAGGGAGAATTTGATGTCAATTGACACAAGGCTTTTCACACTGAGGCAGAATCTGATGTCAATAGACACAAGGCTTTTCGCACTGAGGGAGAATCTGATGTCAATAGACAGACTGCTTTTCACACTGAGGGAGAATTTGATGTCAATAGACACCCTGCTTTTCACACTAAGGGGAAGGGAGAATTTGATGTCAAGAGAGACACTGCTTTTCACACTGAGGGAGAATCTGATGTCAATAGACACACTGCTTTTCACACGAAGGGCGAGGGAGAATCTGATGTCAATAGACACACTGCTTTTCACACGAAGGGCAAGGGAGAATTTGATGTCAATCGACACACTGCTTTTCACACTGAGGGAGAATCTGATGTCAATAGACACACTGCTTTTCACACTAAGGGAGAATCTGATGTCAATAGACAGACTGCTTTTCACACTGAGGGAGAATCTGATGTCAATAGACAGACTGCTTTTCACACTGAGGGAGAATCCGATGTCACGAGACACACTGCTTTTCACACTGAGGGAGAATCTGATGTCAATAGACACACTGCTTTTCACACTGAGGGAGAATCTGATGTCAATAGACACACTGCTTTCCACACTGAGGGAGAATCTGATGTCAATAGACAGACTGCTTTTCACACTGAGGGAGAATCTGATGTCAATAGACACGCTGCTTTTCACACTGAGGGAGATTCTGATGTCAATAGACACACTGCTTGTCACACTAAAGGACAGGGAGAATTTGATGTCTCTTGCCACACTGCTTTTCACACTAAGGGAGAATCTGATGTCAATAGACACACTGTTTATTTACACTGAGGGAGAATCTGATGTCAATAGACACACTGTTTATTTACACTGAGGGAGAATCTGATGTCACGAGACACACTGCTTTTCACACTGAGGGAGAATCTGATGTCAATAGACACGCTGCTTTTCACACTGAGGGAGAATCTGATGTCAATAGACACGCTGCTTTTCACACTGAGGGAGAATCTGATGTCAATAGACACGCTGCTTTTCACACTGAGGGAGAATCTGATGTCAATAGACACGCTGCTTTTCACACTGAGGGAGAATCTGATGTCAATAGACACACTGCTTTTCACACTAAAGGACAGGGAGAATTTGATGTCTCTTGCCACACTGCTTTTCACCCTGAGGGCGAGTCTGATGTCAATAGACACACTGCTTTTCACACTGAGGGAGAATTTGATGTCAATAGACGCACTGTTTTTCACACTAAGGGAGAATCTGATGTCAATAGACACACTGCTTTTCACACTGAGGGAGAATTTGATGTCAGTAGACGCACTGTTTTTCACACTAAGGGAGAATCTGATGTCAACAGACACACTGCTTTTCACGCTAAGGGAGAATTTGATGTCAATAGACACACTGCTTTTCACACCAAGGGGAAGGGAGAATTTGATGTCAATAGACACACTGCTTTTCACACTGAGGGAGATTCTGATGTCAAAAGACACACTGCTTTTCACACTAAGGGAGAATCTGATGTCAAAAGACACACTGCTTTTCACACTGAGGGAGAATCTGATGTCAATAGACACACTGCTTTTCACACTGAGGGAGAATTTGATGTCAATAGACACACTGCTTTTCACACTGAGGGAGAATCTGATGTCAATAGACAGACTGCTTTTCACACTGAGGGAGAATCTGATGTCAGTAGACAAACTGCTTTTCACACTGAGGGAGAATCTGATGTCAATAGACACACTGCTTTTCACACTGAGGGAGAATCTGATGTCAATAGACACACTGCTTTTCACACTGAGGGAGAATCTGATGTCAATAGACGCACTGCTTTTCACACTGAGGGAGAATCTGATGTCAATAGACACACTGCTTTTCACACTGAGGGAGAATCTGATGTCAATAGACACACTGCTTTTCACACTGAGGGAGAATCTGATGTCAATAGACGCACTGCTTTTCACACTGAGGGAGAATCTGATGTCAATAGACACACTGCTTTTCACACTGAGGGAGAATCTGATGTCAATAGACACACTGCTTTTCACACTGAGGGAGAATTTGATGTCAATAGACACACTGCTTTTCACACTGAGGGAGAATTTGATGTCAATAGACACACTGCTTTTCACACTGAGGGAGAATTTGATGTCAATAGACACACTGCTTTTCACACTGAGGGAGAATTTGATGTCAATAGACAGACTGCTTTTCACACTGAGGGAGAATCTGATGTCAATAGACAGACTGCTTTTCACACTGAGGGAGAATCTGATGTCAATAGACACACTGCTTTTCACACTGAGGGAGAATTTGATGTCAATAGACAGACTGCTTTTCACACTGAGGGAGAATCTGATGTCAATAGACAGACTGCTTTTCACACTGAGGGAGAATCTGATGTCAATAGACACACTGCTTTTCACACTGAGGGAGAATCTGATGTCAATAGACACACTGCTTTTCACACTGAGGGAGAACCTGATGTCAATAGACACACTGCCTTTCACACTGAGGGAGAATCTGATGTCAATAGACACACTGCTTTTCACACTGAGGGAGAATTTGATGTCAATAGACAGACTGCTTTTCACACTGAGGGAGAATCTGATGTCAATAGACAGACTGCTTTTCACACTGAGGGAGAATTTGATGTCTCTTGCCACACTGCTTTTCACACTGAGGGAGAATCTGATGTCAATAGACACACTGCTATTTACGCTGAGGGAGAATCTGATGTCAATAGACACACTGCTTTTCACGCCAAGGGAAAGGGACAATTTGATGTCAATAGACACCCTGCTTTTCACACTAAGGGGAAGGGAGAATTTGATGTCAAGAGAGACACTGCTTTTCACACTGAGGGAGAATTTGATGTCAATTGACACAAGGCTTTTCACACTGAGGCAGAATCTGATGTCAATAGACACAAGGCTTTTCGCACTGAGGGAGAATCTGATGTCAATAGACACTGCTTTTCACACGAAGGGCAAGGGAGAATTTGATGTCAATCGACACACTGCTTTTCACACTGAGGGAGAATCTGATGTCAACAGACACACCGCTTTTCACACGAAGGGCAAGGGAGAATTTGATGTCAATCGACACACTGCTTTTCACACTGAGGGAGAATCTGATGTCAATAGACACACCGCTTTTCACACTAAGGGCAAGGGAGAATCTGATGTCAATAGACACACCGCTTTTCACACTAAGGGCAAGGGAGAATTTGATGTCAATCGACACACTGCTTTTCACCCTAAGGGCGAGTCTGATGTCAATAGACACACTGCTTTTCACACTGAGGGAGAATTTGATGTCAATAGACGCACTGTTTTTCACACTGAGGGAGAATTTGATGTCAACAGACACACTGCTTTTCACACCAAGGGGAAGGGAGAATTTGATGTCAATAGACACACTGCTTTTCACACTGAGGGAGAATCTGATGTCAATAGACACACTGCTTTTCACACTGAGGGAGATTCTGATGTCAATAGACACACTGCTTTTCACACCAAGGGGAAGGGAGAATTTGATGTCAATAGACACACTGCTTTTCACACTAAGGGAGAATCTGATGTCAACAGACACACTGCTTTTCACACCAAGGGGAAGGCAGAATTTGATGTCAATAGACACACTGCTTTTCACACTGAGGGAGAATCTGATGTCAATGGAAACACTGCTTTTCACACTGAGGGAGATTCTGATGTCAATAGACACAGTGCTTTTCACACTAAGGGAGATTCTGATGTCAAAAGACACACTGATTTTCACACTAAGGGAGAATCTGATGTCAATAGACACACTGCTTTTCACACCAAGGGGAAGGGAGAATTTGATGTCAATAGATGCACTGCTTTTCACACTGAGGGAGAATCTGATGTCAATAGACAGACTGCTTTTCACACTGTGGGAGAATTTGATGTCAATAGACACACTGCTTTTCACACTGATGGAGAATCTGATGTCAATAGACACACTGCTTTTCACACTGAGGGAGAATCTGATGTCAATAGACAAACTGCTTTTCAAACTGAGGGAGAATTTGATGTCAATTGACACACTGCTTTTCACACTGAGGGAGAATCTGATGTCAATAGACACACTGCTTTTCACACTGAGGGAGAATCTGATGTCAATAGACAGACTGCTTTTCACACTGTGGGAGAATTTGATGTCAATAGACACACTGCTTTTCACACTGTGGGAGAATTTGATGTCAATAGACACACTGCTTTTCACACTGAGGGAGAATCTGATGTCAATAGACAGACTGCTTTTCACACTGTGGGAGAATTTGATGTCAATAGACACACTGCTTTTCACACTGTGGGAGAATTTGATGTCAATGGACACACTGCTTTTCACACTGTGGGAGAATTTGATGTCAATAGACACACTGCTTTTCACTGAGGGAGAATCTGATGTCAATAGACAAACTGCTTTTCACACTGAGGGAGAATCTGATGTCAATAGACACACTGCTTTTCACACCAAGGGGAAGGGAGAATTTGATGTCAATAGATGCACTGCTTTTCACACTGTGGGAGAATTTGATGTCAATAGACACACTGCTTTTCACACCAAGGGGAAGGGAGAATTTGATGTCAATAGATGCACTGCTTTTCACACTGAGGGGGAATGTGATGTCAATAGACAGACTGCTTTTCACACTGAGGGAGAATTTGATGTCAATAGACACACTGCTTTTCACACTGAGGGAGAATCTGATGTCAATAGACAGACTGCTTTTCACACTGTGGGAGAATTTGATGTCAATAGACACACTGCTTTTCACACTGATGGAGAATCTGATGTCAATAGACACACTGCTTTTCACACTGAGGGAGAATCTGATGTCAATAGACAAACTGCTTTTCAAACTGAGGGAGAATTTGATGTCAATTGACACACTGCTTTTCACACTGAGGGAGAATCTGATGTCAATAGACAAACTGCTTTTCACACTGAGGGAGAATCTGATGTCAATAGACACACTGCTTTTCACACTGTGGGAGAATTTGATGTCAATAGACACACTGCTTTTCACACTGAGGGAGAATCTGATGTCAATAGACACACTGCTTTTCACACTGTGGGAGAATTTGATGTCAATAGACACACTGCTTTTCACACTGAGGGAGAATCTGATGTCAATAGACAAACTGCTTTTCACACTGAGGGAGAATCTGATGTTAATAGACACACTGCTTTTCACACTGAGGGAGAATTTGATGTCAATAGAGACACTGCTTTTCACACTGTGGGAGAATTTGATGTCAATAGACACACTGCTTTTCACATTGAGGGAGAATCTGATGTCAACAGACAGACTGCTTTTCACACTGATGGAGAATCTGATGTCAATAGACACAGTGCTTTTCACATTGAGGGAGAATCTGATGTCAATAGACACACTGCTTTTCACACTGAGGGAGAATTTGATGTCAATAGACACACTGCTTTTCACACTGTGGGAGAATTTGATGTCAATAGACACACTGCTTTTCACATTGAGGGAGAATCTGATGTCAACAGACACACTGCTTTTCACACTGATGGAGAATCTGATGTCAATAGACAGACTGCTTTTCACACTGAGGGAGAATTTGATGTCAATAGAGACACTGCTTTTCACACTGAGGGAGAATCTGATGTCAATAGACACACTGCTTTTCACACTAAGGGAGAATCTGATGTCAATAGACACACTGCTTTTCACACTAGGAGAATCTGATGTCAATTGACACACTGCTTTTCACACTGAGGGAGAATTTGATGTCAATAGACAAACTGCTTTTCACACTGAGGGAGAATTTGATGTCAATCGGCACACTGCTTTTCACACTGAGGGAGAATCTGATGTCAATCGACACACTGCTTTTCACACGAAGGGCAATGGAGAATTTGATGTCAATAGACGCACTGCTTTTCACACTGAGGGAGAATTTGATGTCAATAGACACACTGCTTTTCACACTGAGGGAGAATCTGATGTCAATAGACACACTGCTTTTCACACTGAGGGAGAATCTGATGTCAATAGACACACTGCTTTTCACACTGAGGGAGAATCTGATGTCAATAGACACACTGCTTTTCACACTGAGGGAGAATTTGATGTCAATAGAGACACTGCTTTTCACACTGAGGGAGAATCTGATGTCAATAGACACACTGCTTTTCACACTAAGGGAGAATCTGATGTCAGTAGACACACTGCTTTTCACACTAGGAGAATCTGATGTCAATTGACACACTGCTTTTCACACTGAGGGAGAATTTGATGTCAATAGACAAACTGCTTTTCACACTGAGGGAGAATCTGATGTCAATAGACACACTGCTTTTCACACTGAGGGAGAATTTGATGTCAATCGACACACTGCTTTTCACACGAAGGGCAATGGAGAATTTGATGTCAATAGACGCACTGCTTTTCACACTGAGGGAGAATTTGATGTCAATAGACACACTGCTTTTCACACTGAGGGAGAATCTGATGTCAATAGACACACTGCTTTTCACACTGAGTGAGAATTTGATGTCAATAGATGCATTGCTTTTCACACTGAGGGGGAATGTGATGTCAATGGACACACTGCTTTTCACACTGAGGGAGAATTTGATGTCAATAGACAGACTGCTTTTCACACTGTGGGAGAATTTGATGTCAATAGACACACTGCTTTTCACACTGAGGGAGAATTTGATGTCAATAGACAGACTGCTTTTCACACTGTGGGAGAATCTGATGTCAATCGACACACTGCTTTTCACACTGAGGGAGAATCTGATGTCAATAGACACACTGCTTTTCACACTGAGGGAGAATCTGATGTCAATCGACACACTGCTTTTCACACTGAGGGAGAATTTGATGTCAATCGACACACTGCTTTTCACACTGAGGGAGAATCTGATGTCAATAGACACACTGCTTTTCACACTGAGGGAGAATCTGATGTCAATAGACACACTGCTTTTCACACTGAGTGAGAATTTGATGTCAATAGATGCACTGCTTTTCACACTGAGGAGAAATGTGATGTCAATCGACACACTGCTTTTCACACTGAGGGAGAATTTGATGTCAATAGACACACCGCTTTTCACACTAAGGGCAAGGGAGAATCTGATGTCAATAGACACACCGCTTTTCACACTAAGGGCAAGGGAGAATTTGATGTCAATCGACACACTGCTTTTCACCCTAAGGGCGAGTCTGATGTCAATAGACACACTGCTTTTCACACTGAGGGAGAATTTGATGTCAATAGAGGCACTGTTTTTCACACTGAGGGAGAATTTGATGTCAACAGACACACTGCTTTTCACACCAAGGGGAAGGGAGAATTTGATGTCAATAGACACACTGCTTTTCACACTGAGGGAGAATCTGATGTCAATAGACACACTGCTTTTCACACTGAGGGAGATTCTGATGTCAATAGACACACTGCTTTTCACACCAAGGGGAAGGGAGAATTTGATGTCAATAGACACACTGCTTTTCACACTAAGGGAGAATCTGATGTCAACAGACACACTGCTTTTCACACCAAGGGGAAGGCAGAATTTGATGTCAATAGACACACTGCTTTTCACACTGAGGGAGAATCTGATGTCAATGGAAACACTGCTTTTCACACTGAGGGAGATTCTGATGTCAATAGACACAGTGCTTTTCACACTAAGGGAGATTCTGATGTCAAAAGACACACTGATTTTCACACTAAGGGAGAATCTGATGTCAATAGACACACTGCTTTTCACACCAAGGGGAAGGGAGAATTTGATGTCAATAGATGCACTGCTTTTCACACTGAGGGAGAATCTGATGTCAATAGACAGACTGCTTTTCACACTGTGGGAGAATTTGATGTCAATAGACACACTGCTTTTCACACTGATGGAGAATCTGATGTCAATAGACACACTGCTTTTCACACTGAGGGAGAATCTGATGTCAATAGACAAACTGCTTTTCAAACTGAGGGAGAATTTGATGTCAATTGACACACTGCTTTTCACACTGAGGGAGAATCTGATGTCAATAGACACACTGCTTTTCACACTGAGGGAGAATCTGATGTCAATAGACAGACTGCTTTTCACACTGTGGGAGAATTTGATGTCAATAGACACACTGCTTTTCACACTGTGGGAGAATTTGATGTCAATGGACACACTGCTTTTCACTGAGGGAGAATCTGATGTCAATAGACAAACTGCTTTTCACACTGAGGGAGAATCTGATGTCAATAGACACACTGCTTTTCACACCAAGGGGAAGGGAGAATTTGATGTCAATAGATGCACTGCTTTTCACACTGTGGGAGAATTTGATGTCAATAGACACACTGCTTTTCACACCAAGGGGAAGGGAGAATTTGATGTCAATAGATGCACTGCTTTTCACACTGAGGGGGAATGTGATGTCAATAGACAGACTGCTTTTCACACTGAGGGAGAATTTGATGTCAATAGACACACTGCTTTTCACACTGAGGGAGAATCTGATGTCAATAGACAGACTGCTTTTCACACTGTGGGAGAATTTGATGTCAATAGACACACTGCTTTTCACACTGATGGAGAATCTGATGTCAATAGACACACTGCTTTTCACACTGAGGGAGAATCTGATGTCAATAGACAAACTGCTTTTCAAACTGAGGGAGAATTTGATGTCAATTGACACACTGCTTTTCACACTGAGGGAGAATCTGATGTCAATAGACAAACTGCTTTTCACACTGAGGGAGAATCTGATGTCAATAGACACACTGCTTTTCACACTGTGGGAGAATTTGATGTCAATAGACACACTGCTTTTCACACTGAGGGAGAATCTGATGTCAATAGACACACTGCTTTTCACACTGTGGGAGAATTTGATGTCAATAGACACACTGCTTTTCACACTGAGGGAGAATCTGATGTCAATAGACAAACTGCTTTTCACACTGAGGGAGAATCTGATGTTAGTAGACACACTGCTTTTCACACTGAGGGAGAATTTGATGTCAATAGAGACACTGCTTTTCACACTGTGGGAGAATTTGATGTCAATAGACACACTGCTTTTCACATTGAGGGAGAATCTGATGTCAACAGACAGACTGCTTTTCACACTGATGGAGAATCTGATGTCAATAGACACAGTGCTTTTCACATTGAGGGAGAATCTGATGTCAATAGACACACTGCTTTTCACACTGAGGGAGAATTTGATGTCAATAGACACACTGCTTTTCACACTGTGGGAGAATTTGATGTCAATAGACACACTGCTTTTCACATTGAGGGAGAATCTGATGTCAACAGACACACTGCTTTTCACACTGATGGAGAATCTGATGTCAATAGACAGACTGCTTTTCACACTGAGGGAGAATTTGATGTCAATAGAGACACTGCTTTTCACACTGAGGGAGAATCTGATGTCAATAGACACACTGCTTTTCACACTAAGGGAGAATCTGATGTCAATAGACACACTGCTTTTCACACTAGGAGAATCTGATGTCAATTGACACACTGCTTTTCACACTGAGGGAGAATTTGATGTCAATAGACAAACTGCTTTTCACACTGAGGGAGAATTTGATGTCAATCGGCACACTGCTTTTCACACTGAGGGAGAATCTGATGTCAATCGACACACTGCTTTTCACACGAAGGGCAATGGAGAATTTGATGTCAATAGACGCACTGCTTTTCACACTGAGGGAGAATTTGATGTCAATAGACACACTGCTTTTCACACTGAGGGAGAATCTGATGTCAATAGACACACTGCTTTTCACACTGAGGGAGAATCTGATGTCAATAGACACACTGCTTTTCACACTGAGGGAGAATCTGATGTCAATAGACACACTGCTTTTCACACTGAGGGAGAATTTGATGTCAATAGAGACACTGCTTTTCACACTGAGGGAGAATCTGATGTCAATAGACACACTGCTTTTCACACTAAGGGAGAATCTGATGTCAGTAGACACACTGCTTTTCACACTAGGAGAATCTGATGTCAATTGACACACTGCTTTTCACACTGAGGGAGAATTTGATGTCAATAGACAAACTGCTTTTCACACTGAGGGAGAATCTGATGTCAATAGACACACTGCTTTTCACACTGAGGGAGAATTTGATGTCAATCGACACACTGCTTTTCACACGAAGGGCAATGGAGAATTTGATGTCAATAGACGCACTGCTTTTCACACTGAGGGAGAATTTGATGTCAATAGACACACTGCTTTTCACACTGAGGGAGAATCTGATGTCAATAGACACACTGCTTTTCACACTGAGTGAGAATTTGATGTCAATAGATGCATTGCTTTTCACACTGAGGGGGAATGTGATGTCAATGGACACACTGCTTTTCACACTGAGGGAGAATTTGATGTCAATAGACAGACTGCTTTTCACACTGTGGGAGAATTTGATGTCAATAGACACACTGCTTTTCACACTGAGGGAGAATTTGATGTCAATAGACAGACTACTTTTCACACTGTGGGAGAATCTGATGTCAATCGACACACTGCTTTTCACACTGAGGGAGAATCTGATGTCAATAGACACACTGCTTTTCACACTGAGGGAGAATCTGATGTCAATCGACACACTGCTTTTCACACTGAGGGAGAATTTGATGTCAATCGACACACTGCTTTTCACACTGAGGGAGAATTTGATGTCAATCGACACACTGCTTTTCACACTGAGGGAGAATTTGATGTCAATAGACAGACTGCTTTTCACACTGTGGGAGAATCTGATGTCAATCGACACACTGCTTTTCACACTGAGGGAGAATCTGATGTCAATAGACACACTGCTTTTCACACTGAGGGAGAATCTGATGTCAATAGACACACTGCTTTTCACACTGAGGGAGAATCTGATGTCAATCGACACACTGCTTTTCACACTGAGGGAGAATTTGATGTCAATCGACACACTGCTTTTCACACTGAGGGAGAATTTGATGTCAATCGACACACTGCTTTTCACACTGAGGGAGAATTTGATGTCAATCGACACACTGCTTTTCACACTGTGGGAGAATCTGATGTCAATAAACAGACTGCTTTTCACACTGTGGGAGAATCTGATGTCAGTAAACAGACTGCTTTTCACACTAAGGGAGAATCTGATGTCAATAGACACACTGCTTTTCACACTGAGTTAGAATTTGATGTCAATAGACAGACTGCTTTTCACACTGAGGGAGAATCTGATGTCAATAGACACACTGCTTTTCACACTGAGGGAGAATTTGATGTCAATCGACACACTGCTTTTCACACGAAGGGCAATGGAGAATTTGATGTCAATAGACGCACTGCTTTTCACACTGAGGGAGAATTTGATGTCAATAGACAAACTGCTTTTCACACTGAGGGAGAATCTGATGTCAATAGACACACTGCTTTTCACACTGAGGGAGAATTTGATGTCAATCGACACACTGCTTTTCACACGAAGGGCAATGGAGAATTTGATGTCAATAGACGCACTGCTTTTCACACTGAGGGAGAATTTGATGTCAATAGACACACTGCTTTTCACACTGAGGGAGAATCTAATGTCAATAGACACACTGCTTTTCACACTGAGTGAGAATTTGATGTCAATAGATGCATTGCTTTTCACACTGAGGGGGAATGTGATGTCAATAGACACACTGCTTTTCACACTGAGGGAGAATTTGATGTCAATAGACACACTGCTTTTCACACTGAGGGAGAATTTGATGTCAATAGACACACTGCTTTTCACACTGAGGGAGAATCTGATGTCAATAGACACACTGCTTTTCACACTGAGGGAGAATCTGATGTCAATCGACACACTGCTTTTCACACTGAGGGAGAATTTGATGTCAATCGACACACTGCTTTTCACACTGAGGGAGAATTTGATGTCAATAGACACGCTGCTTTTCACACTGAGGGAGAATCTGATGTCAATCGACACACTGCTTTTCACACTGAGGGAGAATTTGATGTCAATCGACACACTGCTTTTCACACTGAGGGAGAATTTGATGTCAATAGACACACTGCTTTTCACACTGAGGGAGAATTTGATGTCAATCGACACACTGCTTTTCAAACTGAGGGAGAATCTGATGTCAATCGACACACTGCTTTTCACACTGAGGGAGAATTTGATGTCAATCGACACACTACTTTTCACTCTGAGGGAGAATTTGATGTCAATCGACACACTGCTTTTCACACTGAGGGAGAAACTGATGTCACTCGACACACTGCTTTTCACACTGAGGGAGAATTTGATGTCAATCGACACACTGCTTTTCACACTGAGGGAGAATTTGATGTCAATCGACACACTGCTTTTCACACTAAGGGAGAATCTGATGTCAATCGACACACTGCTTTTCACACTGAGGGAGAATCTGATGTCAATAGACACACTGCTTTTCACACTGAGGGAGAATCTGATGTCAATAGACACACTGCTTTTCACACTGAGGGAGAATCTGATGTCAATCGACACACTGCTTTTCACACTGAGGGAGAATTTGATGTCAATCGACACACTGCTTTTCACACTGAGGGAGAATTTGATGTCAATCGACACACTGCTTTTCACACTGAGGGAGAATTTGATGTCAATCGACACACTGCTTTTCACACTGTGGGAGAATCTGATGTCAATAAACAGACTGCTTTTCACACTGTGGGAGAATCTGATGTCAATAAACACAGTGCTTTTCACACTGAGGGAGAATCTGATGTCAATAGACACACTGCTTTTCACACTGAGTGAGAATTTGATGTCAATAGACACACTGCTTTTCACACTGAGGGAGAATCTGATGTCAATAGACAGACTGCTTTTCACACTGAGTGAGAATTTGATGTCAATCGACACACTGCTTTTCACACTGATGGAGAATCTGATGGCAATAGACACACTGCTTTTCACACTGAGGGAGAATCTGATGTCAATAGACACACTGCTTTTCACACTGAGGGAGAATCTGATGTCAATAGACACACTGCTTTTCACACTGAGTGAGAATTTGATGTCAATAGATGCACTGCTTTTCACACTGAGGAGAAATGTGATGTCAATCGACACACTGCTTTTCACACTGAGGGAGAATTTGATGTCAATAGATGCACTGCTTTTCACACTGAGGAGAAATGTGATGTCAATCGACACACTGCTTTTCACACTGAAGGAGAATCTGATGTCAATAGACACACTGCTTTTCACAATAAGGGAGAATCTGATGTCAATAGTGTTCGATCGCATCAGTTACAAAGGGAGACTAAGTCCGACCGCAACTTTTAGACAGGTTATAGCCGTACGTAATTGTTACATTGCCTGGTTACAAAAAGAACAAAAAGCAAAACAAAAGAACATGTGCTCACGACAGCTAGCCTTTCTTATAGTTTTTCAAACAAAACTGTCAACGCCCCCCCCTTTGTTTCTGGTTTGTTTGCAGACTTCTGTTGTCAGTGCATGATTGGTTCGTTGTTTGCAGCATTTTATTGTTGCATTTTATTTCAGTAGTTTCACATCCCCCCTCCTTGAACTGTTAGGCTGATTATTAAACAATAGGCTGCTATTAAGATATCTGCAGATGTCCTGTTAGCTTCTGCTTGTTAGTTTTTTTCTCAATTGTCTCCACAGCTCCTTAGTTAGTTAGTTGATTAGCTTACTTTTGATCTGTCCCCACAATAGACACACTGCTTTTCACACTTCGGGTGAATCTGTTGTCAATCGATGCACTGCTTTTTGCATTAAGGGTAAGGGAGAATCTGGAACACTTTCCAAAGGGCTAAGCTTTTTGGGCCTTTGGAATTCTTATGACTGAGATCGTCGATGTTTTGATTTGGTCGGGTTATCCAGTGACATGCTGAAAAGGTACACAAATGGAGTTGAGATGCACCTCTGCGATGATCTGTTGGAATGATGGAACTGGTTCTCGGCCTTAATGGAGTACTCCTGGTTGTCTGTTCCTGCAAGAAGAACTGATATTTATATAGTGCCTTTAACTTCGTAGTTAGGCATTTCATGGGAGTATTTTGAAACTATGTCTGCCGCCAAGCGCTAAGGCGATATTAGGTCAGATGACCAAAACCTTGGTCAAAGCTATCGGTTTTTAGCACTGTCTTTAAAGGAGGAAGGTGAAGTGGAGAGGTTCAGGGAGGGATTTCCAAAGCTTAGGGCCTTGACAGCTGAAGATGCAGCCACCAGTGATGGAGTGTTTAAAATTGGGGATGCTTGAGAAGCCAGAATGAGATGAGTGCAGGTATCTCATAGGGCTGGAGGAGATTACAGAGATAGGAAGGGGTGAGGCTATGAAGGAGTTTTAAAACAAGGATGAGAATTTTCAAATCAAGGCATTGCTTGACTGGGAGCCATTGTAAGTCAGCGAGCACAGAGGTGGTAGGTGAACGGGACTTGGTGACCTCAAGTTTACAGAGGGTAGAATGTGGGCCAGGAGTGCTTTGGAATTGTCGAGTCCAGAGATAACCAGACATGAATGAGGGTTTAGCAGTCCATGAGCTGATATGGGCAGTTGGGTCATGTTATGGAGGTGGAAATAGGCAGTCTTTGTGATGGCATGAATATGTGGTTAGAAGCTCACCTTGGCGTCAGATATGCCACCAAGATTGCCAACAAACTGGTTTTATTCTGTGCTGTAAAACTCGATCACTCTATGTTGCCAAGGAGAGGGATGGCGTCAGGAGATTGGGAACAGAGTTTGGAGCGAGGACTGAAAACGTTGGCTTCAATCTTTCCAGTATGTAATTGGAGGAAATTTGTGCTCATTTCTGGATGTTGGAGAAGCAGTTTGATAATTTAGCAATGGTGGAGGAAATGAGAGAAGTGGTGGTGAGGTCGAGTTAGCTGTCATCAGCATACATGTGAAAGTGAATGCCATGCTTTGGGATAGTGCCACCAAGGGGCAGAATGTAGATGAGAAATAGAAGGGAGCCAAGGATAGATCCTTAGGGGACACCAGAGGTAATGGGGAGAGGATCTTTGAGAGAGTGCAGAGGAGATTTACCAGAATGGATCCAAAGCTGAGGAATTTTAGTTACAAGGTTAGGTTGGAGATGCTGAGGTTCTCCTTGGAGATTGGGGGGGAGATTTGATAGAGGTGCACAAGATTATGGCAGGTTTGGATAGGATAGGCGAAGAAAAGCTGTTCCCATTGGTTAACCGTTCAAAGACTGTGGGACACAGATTCAGGGTTTTTCTGCAAGAGATGCAAGGGGGATGTGAGGAAGAACTTGTTTACATAGCAAGTGATGGTAACCTGGATCTCGCTGCTTATGAGAGCACTGGAAGCAGAGACAATGAATGATTTCAAAAGGAAATTGGATGGGCCCTCGAATGAAAAACTTGCAGGGTGGTAGGGGTAGAGCTGGGGAATGGGACTGACCAGGTTACTCGACAGAGAGCCAGCATGGACTTGATGGGCTGAATGGTACTGTAGCGGGATGGAAACCTGATTGGAGGGATTCAAACGTGGAGTTCTGGGAAAGGTGGGAATGGATTTGGGAGGTGACAACACGTTCAGGGACTTCGGAGAGGAACGGGAGGTTGGAGATGGGATGGTAGTTTGCAAGGGCAGTGGGATCGAGGGTTGGTTTTTTGAGCAGAGGTGTGATGATGGCAGATTTAAAGGAGCGGGGGACAATACCTGAAGAGAGAAAATCATCAGCAATATCGGCTAACATGGGGACCCGGCAGCAGCTGAGTGGGAAGAGAGTCGAGCGTTTCGTGGACAAGATGAGCTCCGAGAGTGCATGTGGGGAGATAGGAGAAAAATTAGAGAAAGATGTGAGTTCAGGGCTAGTGCAGTGGGGGAGCATTCGAGGAAGTTTGGCCAGATAGGCGAGTGGAAGGCAGGGACGCAGTAGCGGCAACTGATTGGATGGTCTCAATCTTAGTGACAAAGGAATCCATGAGCTGCTGACACTTTTTGTTGGAGGTGAGAGTGAAAGAGACATTTGCATTCCAGGATGATCCTGGAATAGGAAACAGTTTTAGCAGCTGTCAGCAGGATTTAATAGTGCTTGATGTGGTCCAGCTAGAACTGATGGTGAATTGTTAAACCAATGTCCGTCATATCCGTTCAAGTCTGTATTCCTTGGACTTGGGAGCGAAGTTGAGGGCCGTACCAGGGAGAATGGCCAGGGTGAGAGAGAGAGAGAAATGGTTTGAATGGGAACTAGGGCATCCCAAAGTGGAGTTGTGGGTGTGGCTGAGCAAATCAGCAACAGCAAAATGTTGTGGTGACCAGAGGGCCAAAGCCTGAACAGTTGGAATTTTGCAAGTGCAGTTGTAAGTGAATTGGGGTTTTTTTTTTCCAGGGGAGGATACAGAATGAGGTATGGTTGGGGTGTGGGTGGAGAGTGATGCAAGGAAATGAGCAGAGACGGCCTTGTTTGTGATTGATATGATGGGACTAGAAAGACAAGGTGAGATGGCAAGGCTGTTTTCAATATTTCAGTGTGACAAATATTCTGTGGGATGTTGATCCACAGTGATCGGTGTCTTAGATTCAATTCTTGATGTGTGCTGTTTCGCGAATCAGACCTAGGGCAGTGGGTGTGGTGCTACTATTTGTTTGAATACCTTCAGGCTGAGAGGCGGAGGAAGGATGGAACGAGTGCCGGGGTTGAACTCTGCTGTGGACTGCCCACTCCCATGTCAAATAGTTTATTGATATTCATAATCTTGCCTCACAAACGAAGAATGGCAAGTTGCATGGAATGCAAGAGGCTGTTCAATCATACCCCAAAAAGAGTTGCTGTTTGCATGAGAACAATGGAGAACGGGACAAGGGATTCAGAAGGGACTTGGCTCATCTGGTAGGTAGCACACAGTCATTTCTGGATCCAAGGGTTGTGGGGCTGAGCCCCAGACAGAGATTTATCACTGCCGCCTGTGATCACTGCCATCACTGCCGCCTGTGATCACTGCCATCACTGCCGCCTGCGATCACTGCCATCACTGCCGCCTGCGATCACTGCCATCACTGCCGCCTGCGATCACTGCTGCCTGCGATCATTGCCGTCACTGCTGCCTGCGATCATTGCCGTCACTGCCGCCTGCGATCATTGCCGTCACTGCCGCCTGCGATCACTGCCGTCACTGCCGCCTGCGATCACTGCCGTCACTGCCGCCTGCGATCACTGCCGTCACTGCCGCCTGCGATCACTGCCGTCACTGCCGCCTGCGATCACAGCCGTCACTGCCGACTGCCATCACTGCCTTCACTGCCGACTGCCATCACTGCCGCCTGCGATCATTGCCATCTCTGCCGCCTGCGATCATTGCCATCTCTGCCGCCTGCGATCATTGCCATCTCTGCCGCCTGCGATCATTGCCATCACTGCCGCCTGCGATCATTGCCATCACTGCCGCCTGCGATCATTGCCGCCTGCGATCATTGCCGCCTGCGATCATTGCCGCCTGCGATCATTGCCGCCTGCGATCATTGCCGCCTGCGATCACTGCCGCCTGCGATCACTGCCGCCTGCGATCACTGCCGCCTGCGATCATTGTCATCACTGCCGCCTGCGATCCTTGCCATCACTGCTGCCTGTGATCACTGCTGCCTGTGATCATTGTCATCACTGCCGCCTGCGATCATTGTCATCACTGCCGCCTGCGATCATTGTCATCACTGCCGCCTGCGATCATTGTCATCACTGCCGCCTGCGATCATTGTCATCACTGCCGCCTGCGATCCTTGCCATCACTGCTGCCTGTGATCACTGCTGCCTGCGATCATTGTCATCACTGCCGCCTGCGATCATTGTCATCACTGCCGCCTGCGATCATTGTCATCACTGCCGCCTGCGATCATTGTCATCACTGCCGCCTGCGATCATTGTCATCAATGCCGCCTGCGATCATTGCCATCACTGCCGCCTGCGATCATTGCCATCTCTGCCGCCTGCGATCATTGCCATCTCTGCCGCCTGCGATCATTGCCATCACTGCCGCCTGCGATCATTGCCATCACTGCCGACTGCGATCATTGCCATCTCTGCCGCCTGCGATCATTGCCATCTCTGCCGCCTGCGATCATTGCCATCACTGCCGCCTGCGATCATTGCCATCACTGTTGCCTGCGATCATTGTCATCACTGCTGCCTGCGATCATTGTCATCACTGCTGCCTGTGTTCACTGCTACCTGTGATCATTGCCATCACTGCTGCCTGTGATCACTGCTACCTGTGATCATTGCCATCACTGCTGCCTGTGATCACTGCTACTTGTGATCATTGCCATCACTGCTGCCTGTGATCACTGCTGCCTGTGATCATTGTCATCACTGCTGCCTGTGATCACTGCTGCCTGTGATCATTGCCATCACTGCCGCCTGCGATCATTGCCATCACTGCCGCCTGCGATCATTGCCATCACTGCCGCCTGCGATCATTGCCATCACTGCCGCCTGCGATCATTGCCATCACTGCCGCCTGCGATCATTGCCATCACTGCCGCCTGCGATCATTGCCATCACTGCCGCCTGCGATCATTGCCATCACTGCCGCCT
This sequence comes from Heterodontus francisci, assembly GCF_036365525.1. Classification (NCBI taxonomy): domain Eukaryota; kingdom Metazoa; phylum Chordata; class Chondrichthyes; order Heterodontiformes; family Heterodontidae; genus Heterodontus; species Heterodontus francisci. The sequence continues at coordinate 206,317,886 of NC_090373.1, read as the reverse complement.
GCGATCATTGCCATCACTGCCGCCTGCGATCATTGCCATCACTGCCGCCTGCGATCATTGCCATCACTGCCGCCTGTGATCACTGCTACCTGTGATCATTGCCATCACTGCTACCTGTGATCATTGTCATCACTGCTGCCTGTGATCACTGCTACTTGTGATCATTGTCATCACTGCTGCCTGTGATCATTGTCATCACTGCTGCCTGTGATCACTGCCGCCTGCGATCATTGTCATCACTGCCGCCTGCGATCATTGTCATCACTGCTGCCTGCGATCATTGCCATCACTGCTGCCTGCGATCATTGCCATCACTGCTGCCTGCGATCATTGCCATCACTGCTGCCTGTGATCATTGCCATCACTGCTGCCTGTGATCATTGCCATCACTGCTGCCTGTGATCATTGCCATCACTGCTGCCTGCGATCATTGTCATCACTGCTGCCTGCGATCATTGTCATCACTGCCGCCTGCGATCATTGCCATCTCTGCCGCCTGCGATCACTGCCGCCTGTGATCATTGCCGTCGCTGCGGCCTGCGATCATTGCCGTCGCTGCGGCCTGCGATCATTGCCGTCGCTGCGGCCTGCGATCATTGCCGTCGCTGCGGCCTGCGATCATTGCCGTCGCTGCGGCCTGCGATCATTGCCGTCGCTGCGGCCTGCGATCATTGCCGTCGCTGCGGCCTGCGATCATTGCCGTCGCTGCGGCCTGCGATCATTGCCGTCGCTGCGGCCTGCGATCATTGCCGTCGCTGCGGCCTGCGATCATTGCCGTCGCTGCCGCCTGCGATCATTGCCGTCGCTGCCGCCTGCGATCATTGCCGTCGCTGCCGCCTGCGATCATTGCCGTCGCTGCCGCCTGCGATCACTGCCGTCGCTGCCGCCTGCGATCACTGCCGTCGCTGCCGCCTGCGATCACTGCCGTCGCTGCCGCCTGCGATCACTGCCGTCGCTGCCGCCTGCGATCACTGCCGTCGCTGCCGCCTGCGATCACTGCCGTCGCTGCCGCCTGCGATCACTGCCGTCGCTGCCGCCTGCGATCACTGCCGTCGCTGCCGCCTGCGATCACTGCCGTCGCTGCCGCCTGCGATCACTGCCGTCGCTGCCGCCTGCGATCACTGCCGTCGCTGCCGCCTGCGATCACTGCCGTCGCTGCCGCCTGCGATCACTGCCGTCGCTGCCGCCTGCGATCACTGCCATCACTGCCGCCTGCGATCACTGCCGCCTGCGATCATTGCCGTCGCTGCCGCCTGCGATCATTGCCGTCGCTGCCGCCTGCGATCATTGCCGTCGCTGCCGCCTGCGATCATTGCCGTCGCTGCCGCCTGCGATCATTGCCGTCGCTGCCGCCTGCGATCATTGCCGTCGCTGCCGCCTGCGATCATTGCCGTCGCTGCCGCCTGCGATCATTGCCATCACTGCCGCCTGCGATCATTGCCATCACTGCCGCCTGCGATCATTGCCATCACTGCCGCCTGTGATCACTGCCGCCTGCGATCATTGCCGTCGCTGCCGCCTGCGATCATTGCCGTCGCTGCCGCCTGCGATCATTGCCGTCGCTGCCGCCTGCGATCATTGCCGTCGCTGCCGCCTGCGATCATTGCCGTCGCTGCCGCCTGCGATCATTGCCGTCGCTGCCGCCTGCGATCTTTGCCGTCGCTGCCGCCTGCGATCTTTGCCGTCGCTGCCGCCTGCGATCATTGCCGTCGCTGCCGCCTGCGATCATTGCCGTCGCTGCCGCCTGCGATCATTGCCGTCGCTGCCGCCTGCGATCATTGCCGTCGCTGCCGCCTGCGATCACTGCCGTCGCTGCCGCCTGCGATCACTGCCGTCGCTGCCGCCTGCGATCACTGCCGTCACTGCCGCATGTGATCACTGCTGCCTGCGATCGCTGCCATCACTGCTGCCTGTTGTTCCAACCAGGTGACATGACACCTCCATGCCCAGGGGAATGAAATGCGATTTGAAGAAAAAGGCGCATTTCATTCCAAGGTTTGAGAGAAATATAAGATGTAGAAAGAAAAAAGTAGCCTTGTGGTTCTTTGGGGAAGCTATTTTTTTTCAATTTACCCTTTGTCATGACTGCCCAGGGTCTTTGAGATGCAAAGGGTTTTGATTTCAGGGGATAGGTGATTCCCTTTTTCTCTGACTGTGGGGGAGGATTATTTGTTCATCTCCCCTTTGTTCTCTGGGACACCTCTGCCTATCCTGCCCTCTCCTGTGGCACTTCGACTGGTGGGGCATCACCCTCACGGTTTCTGTGTCCCCTGGAAGTCTCTATTTGTCTCTGCAGCTTCATGTAAATGCTGTTAGCAACTGGTGGGATGCTTCTAGAGTCTACATTTACAAGGGAGGATGTGGTGTCTAACTTGTCACATTTTTCGGGGTTGGCTGACCAGACAGTAGGGGATTCTTCCTGGACTTCCTTTAACCTGCCCTCTTGGTCACTTTTTCCCCTTCTCTTTTTTTAAACTTTTGCCAGCCGTGAGCCTGCCTGTCCCCTTTTGTTCTCGGCGGGGGTCCCTTACAGTCCACCAGCTGTCTGTTGGAGGGTCGTCCTAACACCGGTACAGGACTTGGGGGTGCAGGTTTCACTGTAGGTTGGGGTTTCCCCTCAACCTGGCACATGTGACAACTCCTGCAGTCCTCCACCACATCTTTGTGGAGTTTTGGCCCGTCAAACTGCTGTCTTAAGCAGGCTTTGGTCTGTCGTACACCAGCATGTACAGCCACTGTAGTCTCGTGGGCCCTTAATATTTCTCTCCGGTACCTCTGTGGCACCACTAATTGGTGAATCACTGTCCATTCCTTGCCCTCAGGTCTGTGAGGAGAACTCCATTTCCTCATCAGTACCTCACTCTTTAAGTCGTAGCAATCAGGGACTCCCACTGTTGCCCTTTCATACTGGACAGTCTGTGCTAACGTTCGCAATACTGGCTCGGCTCGCTGAGCTTCAGCTAGGGAGAGTCCATTTAATTCATTCTCTGGGTCTCCTAACTTTCCAAAGAAAGTCTTGGACAGACAGACCTCATGGTCATTTGCCTGCAGTGCCAATGCAGTCTCCTCTGGGGGAGCCGTTTTGATCATGGCCTGACCCACTACACATTCGGGGAAACTGCAGGGGACTGTCTCTTGCCACTGTGGTCTTTCTTTCAGTACTGGGGGGGCTACCACCTTCACCGCTACCAGATCATTACCTGGGAGAGGTCTTTTCCAGTTCAGGAGCAAACAGTTTTCTGAGTTTTAAACTTCTGCGGCAAGTTCAAATTAAAAGAAAAACCTCCAACAGCCAGTTAGTCATGTGATTAAACTGGTCTGACTACATCTGTTTGTGTATTTGGCCATCTTAGCAGTTAACCTGGAATGTTAGCCTTTCCAGCTTCAATGTCTGGTAATCAAAAGTCCATTGTAGATTAAATTGGAGCAGGGCGTGGCCCCTTTAGAACCTTAGAAGAATTATGGCACAGAAGGAGGCCATTCAGCCCATCGTGTCTGTGCTGGCTGGAAAAAAAACAAGCCCCCCCCAAAATCTAATCCCACCTTCCAGCACCTGGTCCATAGCCTTGCAGGTTACAACACTTCAGATGCATGTCCAGGTACCTTTTAAAAGAATTGAGGGTTTCTGCCTCGACCACCAATCCTGGCAGTGAATTTCAGACACCCACCACCCACTGGGTGAAAAAGTTTTTCCTCATGTCCCCTCTGATCCTTCTACGAAGCACCTTAAACTTCTGCCCCCTGGTAATTGACCTCTCCGCTTGGGGAAACAGGTCCTTCCTGTCTACTCTATGCAGGGCCCTCATAATTTTGTATACCTCAATTAAGTCACTCCTTAGCCTCCTCTGTTCTAAAGAAAACAACCCTAGCCTATCCAATCTTTCCTCAGAGCTACAACTTTCAAGCCCTGGCAACATTCTTGTAAATCTCCTCTGTACTCTCTCCAGAGCAGTTATGTCCTTTCTGTAATGTGGTGACCAGAACTGTATACAATACTTCAACTTTATCCTTTCCAAATACTGTCTGTTACTATGCAAATGTCTTTCCAGTCAAGAGTCTGGAGGTTATTTTTTTAAGCAAGTTCTTAAAAACAATTGGAAGTTTATCGGGGAGAGGTGGAAATGTGGAGTAATCAGTTCAGCTGTGAACTTATTGAATGGCGGAGCTGGTTCGAGGGGATGAGTGGCCTACTCCAGCTCCTAATTTGTATGTTCGTATGTATGTACTCCAGTAACAGTTTAAAAATCATTGTTCATGTGGCAAAATTAAAATGTTTCATTCTTAGCAGCTGGGGGCCTGCATGACAATGTGATCACTCTGATCACCGCTGCCTGGGATCGCTGTGATCACCGCTGCCTGGGATCGCTGTGATCACCGCTGCCTGGGATCGCTGTGATCACCGCTGCCTGGGATCGCTGTGATCACCGCTGCCTGGGATCGCTGTGATCACCGCTGCCTGGGATCGCTGTGATCACCGCTGCCTGGGATCGCTGTGATCACCGCTGCCTGTGATCGCTGTGATCACCGCTGCCTGTGATCGCTGTGATCACCGCTGCCTGTGATCGCTGTGATCACCGCTGCCTGTGATCGCTGTGATCACCGCTGCCTGTGATCGCTGTGATCACCGCTGCCTGTGATCGCTGTGATCACCGCTGCCTGTGATCGCTGTGATTACCGCTGCCTGTGATCGCTGTGATTACCGCTGCCTGTGATCGCTGTGATTACCGCTGCCTGTGATCGCTGTGATCACCGCTGCCTGTGATCGCTGTGATCACCGCTGCCTGTGATCGCTGTGATCACCGCTGCCTGTGATCGCTGTGATCACCGCTGCCTGTGATCGCTGTGATCACCGCTGCCTGTGATCGCTGTGATCACCGCTGCCTGTGATCACCGCTGCCTGGGATCGCTGTGATCACCGCTGCCTGGGATCGCTGTGATCACCGCTGCCTGGGATCGCTGTGATCACCGCTGCCTGGGATCGCTGTGATCACCGCTGCCTGGGATCGCTGTGATCACCGCTGCCTGGGATCGCTCTGATCACCGCTGCCTGGGATCGCTCTGATCTCCGCTGCCTGGGATCGCTCTGATCTCCGCTGCCTGGGATCGCTCTGATCTCCGCTGCCTGGGATCGCTCTGATCTCCGCTGCCTGGGATCGCTCTGATCTCCGCTGCCTGGGATCGCTCTGATCTCCGCTGCCTGCGATCACTGCCGCCTGCGATCACTGCCGCCTGCGATCCTTGCCATCACTGCTGCCTGTGATCACTGCTGCCTGCGATCATTGTCATCACTGCCGCCTGCGATCATTGCCATCACTGCCGCCTGCGATCATTGCCATCACTGCCGACTGCGATCATTGCCATCACTGCCGCCTGCGATCATTGCCATCACTGCCGACTGCGATCATTGCCATCACTGCCGACTGCGATCATTGCCATCACTGCCGACTGCGATCATTGCCATCTCTGCCGACTGCGATCATTGCCATCTCTGCCGACTGCGATCATTGCCATCTCTGCCGCCTGCGATCATTGCCATCTCTGCCGCCTGCGATCATTGCCATCTCTGCCGCCTGCGATCATTGCCATCACTGTTGCCTGCGATCATTGTCATCACTGCTGCCTGTGATCACTGCTACCTGTGATCATTGCCATCACTGCTGCCTGTGATCACTGCTACCTGTGATCATTGCCATCACTGCTGCCTGTGATCACTGCTACCTGTGATCATTGTCATCACTGCTGCCTGTGATCACTGCTACTTGTGATCATTGCCATCACTGCTGCCTGTGATCACTGCTGCCTGTGATCATTGTCATCACTGCTGCCTGTGATCACTGCTGCCTGTGATCATTGTGATCACTGCTGCCTGTGATCATTGCCATCACTGCTGCCTGTGATCATTGCCATCACTGCTGCCTGTGATCATTGCCATCACTGCTGCCTGTGATCATTGCCATCACTGCTGCCTGTGATCTTTGCCATCACTGCCGCCTGTGATCATTGCCATCACTGCCGCCTGTGATCATTGCCATCACTGCCGCCTGCGATCATTGCCATCACTGCCGCCTGCGATCATTGCCATCACTGCCGCCTGCGATCATTGCCATCACTGCTACCTGTGATCATTGCCATCACTGCTGCCTGTGATCACTGCAACCTGCGATCATTGCCATCACTGCTGCCTGTGATCACTGCTACCTGCGATCATTGTCATCACTGCTGCCTGTGATCACTGCTACTTATGATCATTGCCATCACTGCTGCCTGTGATCACTGCTGCCTGTGATCATTGTCATCACTGCTGCCTGTGATCATTGTCATCACTGCTGCCTGTGATCATTGCCATCACTGCTGCCTGTGATCAGTGCCATCACTGCTGCCTGTGATCAGTGCCATCACTGCTGCCTGTGATCAGTGCCATCACTGCTGCCTGTGATCATTGCCATCACTGCTGCCTGATATCATTGCCATCACTGCTGCCTGAGATCATTGCCATCACTGCTGCCTGTGATCATTGCCATCACTGCTGCCTGCGATCATTGTCATCACTGCTGCCTGCGATCATTGTCATCACTGCTGCCTGCTATCATTGTCATCACTGCTGCCTGCGATCATTGTCATCACTGCTGCCTGCGATCATTGTCATCACTGCTGAATGCGATCATTGTCATCACTGCTGCCTGCGATCATTGTCATCACTGCTGCCTGCGATCATTGTCATCACTGCTGCCTGCGATCATTGTCATCACTGCTGCCTGCGATCATTGTCATCACTGTTGCCTGCGATCATTGTCATCACTGCTGCCTGCGATCATTGTCATCACTGCTGCCTGCGATCATTGTCATCACTGCTGCCTGCGATCATTGTCATCACTGCTGCCTGCGATCATTGTCATCACTGCCGCCTGCGATCATTGCCATCACTGCCGCCTGCGATCATTGCCATCACTGCCGCCTGCGATCATTGCCGTCGCTGCCGCCTGCGATCATTGCCGTCTCTGCCGCCTGCGATCATTGCCACCTCTGCCGCCTGCGATCATTGCCACCTCTGCCGCCTGCGATCATTGCCACCTCTGCCGCCTGCGATCTTTGCCACCACTGCCGCCTGCGATCTTTGCCACCACTGCCGCCTGCGTTCATTGCCATCTCTGCCGCCTGCGATCATTGCCACCTCTGCCGCCTGCGATCATTGCCACCTCTGCCGCCTGCGATCATTGCCACCTCTGCCGCCTGCGATCATTGCCACCACTGCCGCCTGCGATCTTTGCCACCACTGCCGCCTGCGATCTTTGCCACCACTGCCGCCTGCGTTCATTGCCATCTCTGCCGCCTGCGATCATTGCCATCTCTGCCGCCTGCGATCATTGCCATCACTGCCGCCTGCGATCATTGCCATCACTGCCGCCTGCGATCATTGCCATCACTGCCGCCTGCGATCATTGCCATCACTGCCGCCTGCGATCATTGCCATCACGGCCGCCTGCGATCACTGCCATCACTGCTGCCTGTGATCACTGTTACTTGTGATCATTGCCATCACTGCTGCCTGTGATCACTGCTATCTGTGATCATTGCCATCACTGCTGCCTGTGATCACTGCTACTTGTGATCATTGCCATCACTGCTGCCTGTGTTCACTGCTGCCTGTGATCATTGCCATCACTGCTGCCTGTGATCATTGCCATCACTGCTGCATGTGATCATTGCCATCACTGCTGCCTGTGATCATTGCCATCACTGCTGCCTGTGATCATTGCCATCACTGCTGCCTGTGATCATTGCCATCACTGCTGCCTGTGATCATTGCCTTCACTGCTGCCTGTGATCATTGCCATCACTGCTGCCTGCGATCATTGCCATCACTGCTGCCTGCGATCATTGCCATCACTGCTGCCTGCGATCATTGCCATCACTGCTGCCTGCGATCATTGCCATCACTGCTGCCTGCGATCATTGCCATCACTGCTGCCTGCGATCATTGCCATCACTGCTGCCTGCGATCATTGCCATCACTGCTGCCTGCGATCATTGCCATCACTGCCGCCTGCGATCATTGCCATCACTGCCGCCTGCGATCACTGCCATCACTGCCGCCTGCGATCACTGCCATCACTGCCGCCTGCGATCACTGCCATCACTGCCGCCTGCGATCACTGCTGCCTGCGATCACTGCCGTCACTGCTGCATGTGATCACTGCTGCCTGTGATCACTGCCATCACTGCTGCCTGTTGTTACAACCAGGTGACATGACACCTCCATGCCCAGGGGAATGAAATGCGATTTGAAGAAAAAGGCGCATTTCATTCCAAGGTTTGAGAGAAATATAAGATATAGAAAGAAAAAAGTAGCCTTGTGGTTCTTTGGGGAAGCTATTTTTTTTCAGTTTACCCTTTGTCATGACTGCCCAGGGTCTTTGAGATGCAAAGGGTTTTGATTTCAGGGGATAGGTGATTCCCTTTTTCTCTGACTGTGGGGGAGGATTATTTGTTCATCTCCCCTTTGTTCTCTGGGACACCTCTGCCTATCCTGCCCTCTCCTGTGGCACTTCGACTGGTGGGGCATCACCCTCACGGTTTCTGTGTCCCCTGGAAGTCTCTATTTGTCTCTGCAGCTTCATGTAAATGCTGTTAGCAACTGGTGGGATGCTTCTAGAGTCTACATTTACAAGGGAGGATGTGGGGTCTAACTTGTCACATTTTTCTGGGTTGGCTGACCAGACAGTAGGGGATTCTTCCTGGACTTCCTTTAACCTGCCCTCTTGGTCACTTTTTCCCCTTCTCTTTTTTTAAACTTTTGCCAGCCGTGAGCCTGCCTGTCCCCTTTTGTTCTCGGCGGGGGTCCCTTACAGTCCACCAGCTGTCTGTTGGAGGGTCGTCCTAACACCGGTACAGGACTTGGGGGTGCAGGTTTCACTGTAGGTTGGGGTTTCCCCTCAACCTGGCACATGTGACAACTCCTGCAGTCCTCCACCACATCTTTGTGGAGTTTTGGCCCGTCAAACTGCTGTCTTAAGCAGGCTTTGGTCTGTCGTACACCAGCATGTACAGCCACTGTAGTCTCGTGGGCCCTTAATATTTCTCTCCGGTACCTCTGTGGCACCACTAATTGGTGAATCACTGTCCATTCCTTGCCCTCAGGTCTGTGAGGAGAACTCCATTTCCTCATCAGTACCTCACTCTTTAAGTCGTAGCAATCAGGGACTCCCACTGTTGCCCTTTCATACTGGACAGTCTGTGCTAACGTTCGCAATACTGGCTCGGCTCGCTGAGCTTCAGCTAGGGAGAGTCCATTTAATTCATTCTCTGGGTCTCCTAACTTTCCAAAGAAAGTCTTGGACAGACAGACCTCATGGTCATTTGCCTGCAGTGCCAATGCAGTCTCCTCTGGGGGAGCCGTTTTGATCATGGCCTGACCCACTACACATTCGGGGAAACTGCAGGGGACTGTCTCTTGCCACTGTGGTCTTTCTTTCAGTACTGGGGGGGCTACCACCTTCACCGCTACCAGATCATTACCTGGGAGAGGTCTTTTCCAGTTCAGGAGCAAACAGTTTTCTGAGTTTTAAACTTCTGCGGCAAGTTCAAATTAAAAGAAAAACCTCCAACAGCCAGTTAGTCATGTGATTAAACTGGTCTGACTACATCTGTTTGTGTATTTGGCCATCTTAGCAGTTAACCTGGAATGTTAGCCTTTCCAGCTTCAATGTCTGGTAATCAAAAGTCCATTGTAGATTAAATTGGAGCAGGGCGTGGCCCCTTTAGAACCTTAGAAGAATTATGGCACAGAAGGAGGCCATTCAGCCCATCGTGTCTGTGCTGGCTGGAAAAAAAACAAGCCCCCCCCAAAATCTAATCCCACCTTCCAGCACCTGGTCCATAGCCTTGCAGGTTACAACACTTCAGATGCATGTCCAGGTACCTTTTAAAAGAATTGAGGGTTTCTGCCTCGACCACCAATCCTGGCAGTGAATTTCAGACACCCACCACCCACTGGGTGAAAAAGTTTTTCCTCATGTCCCCTCTGATCCTTCTACGAAGCACCTTAAACTTCTGCCCCCTGGTAATTGACCTCTCCGCTTGGGGAAACAGGTCCTTCCTGTCTACTCTATGCAGGGCCCTCATAATTTTGTATACCTCAATTAAGTCACTCCTTAGCCTCCTCTGTTCTAAAGAAAACAACCCTAGCCTATCCAATCTTTCCTCAGAGCTACAACTTTCAAGCCCTGGCAACATTCTTGTAAATCTCCTCTGTACTCTCTCCAGAGCAGTTATGTCCTTTCTGTAATGTGGTGACCAGAACTGTATACAATACTTCAACTTTATCCTTTCCAAATACTGTCTGTTACTATGCAAATGTCTTTCCAGTCAAGAGTCTGGAGGTTATTTTTTTAAGCAAGTTCTTAAAAACAATTGGAAGTTTATCGGGGAGAGGTGGAAATGTGGAGTAATCAGTTCAGCTGTGAACTTATTGAATGGCGGAGCTGGTTCGAGGGGATAAGTGGCCTACTCCAGCTCCTAATTTGTATGTTCGTATGTATGTACTCCAGTAACAGTTTAAAAATCATTGTTCATGTGGCAAAATGAAAATGTTTCATTCTTAGCAGCTGGGGGCCTGCATGACAATGTGATCACTCTGATCACCGCTGCCTGGGATCGCTGTGATCACCGCTGCCTGGGATCGCTGTGATCACCGCTGCCTGGGATCGCTGTGATCACCGCTGCCTGGGATCGCTGTGATCACCGCTGCCTGTGATCGCTGTGATCACCGCTGCCTGGGATCACTCTGATCACCGCTGCCTGGAATCGCTGTGATCACCGCTGCCTGGGATCGCTGTGATCACCGCTGCCTGGGATCGCTGTGATCACCGCTGCCTGGGATCGCTGTGATCACCGCTGCCTGTGATCGCTGTGATCACCGCTGCCTGTGATCGCTGTGATCACCGCTGCCTGGGATCACTCTGATCACCGCTGCCTGGAATCGCTGTGATCACCGCTGCCTGGGATCGCTGTGATCACCGCTGCCTGGGATCGCTGTGATCACCGCTGCCTGGGATCGCTGTGATCACCGCTGCCTGGGATCGCTGTGATCACCGCTGCCTGTGATCGCTGTGATCACCGCTGCCTGTGATCACCGCTGCCTGTGATCGCTGTGATCACCGCGATCACCGCTGCCTGGGATCGCTGTGATCACCGCTGCCTGGGATCGCTGTGATCACCGCTGCCTGGGATCGCTGTGATCACCGCTGCCTGGGATCGCTGTGATCACCGCTGCCTGTGATCGCTGTGATCACCGCTGCCTGTGATCGCTGTGATCACCGCTGCCTGTGATCGCTGTGATCACCGCTGCCTGTGATCACCGCTGCCTGTGATCGCTGTGATCACCGCTGCCTGTGATCGCTGTGATCACCGCTGCCTGGGATCGCTGTGATCGCCGCTGCCTGTGATCGCTGTGATCGCCGCTGCCTGGGATCGCTCTGATCGTCACTGCCTGGGATCGCTCTGATCGTCTCTACCTGGGATCGCTCTGATCGCCGCTGCCTGGGATCGCTCTGATCGTCACTGCCTGGGATCGCTCTGATCGTCTCTACCTGTGATCGCTCTGATCGTCACTGCCTGGGATCGCTCTGATCGTCTCTACCTGGGATCGCTCTGATCGCCGCTGCCTGGGATCGCTGGGATCGCCGCTGCCTGGGATCGCTCTGATCGCCGCTGCCTGGGATCGCTCTGATCGCCGCTGCCTGGGATCGCTCTGATCGTCGCTGCCTGGGATCGCTCTGATCGCCGCTGCCTGGGATCGCTCTGATCGCCGCTGCCTGGGATCGCTCTGATCGCCACTGCCTGGGATCGCTCTGATCGTCTCTGCCTGGGATCGCTCTGATCGCCGCTGCCTGGGATCGCTGGGATCGCTCTGATCGCCGCTGCCTGGGATCGCTCTGATCGTCACTGCCTGGGATCGCTCTGATCGTCTCTACCTGGGATCGCTCTGATCGCCGCTGCCTGGGATCGCTGGGATCGCTGGGATCGCCGCTGCCTGGGATCGCTCTGATCGTCACTGCCTGGGATCGCTCTGATCGCCGCTGCCTGGGATCGCTGGGATCGCTGGGATCGCCGCTGCCTGGGATCGCTCTGATCGTCACTGCCTGGGATCGCTCTGATCGTCACTGCCTGGGATCGCTCTGATCGTCTCTACCTGGGATCGCTCTGATCGTCTCTACCTGGGATCGCTCTGATCGCCGCTGCCTGGGATCGCTCTGATCGTCACTGCCTGGGATCGCTCTGATCGTCTCTACCTGAGATCGCTCTGATCGTCTCTACCTGGGATCGCTCTGATCGCCACTGCCTGGGATCGCTCTGATCGTCACTGCCTGGGATCGCTCTGATCGCCGCTGCCTGGGATCGCTCTGATCGTCTCTACCTGGGATCGCTCTGATCGTCTCTACCTGGGATCGCTCTGATCGTCTCTACCTGGGATCGCTCTGATCGCCGCTGCCTGGGATCGCTCTGATCGTCTCTACCTGGGATCGCTCTGATCGCCGCTGCCTGGGATCGCTCTGATCGTCTCTACCTGGGATCGCTCTGATCGTCTCTACCTGGGATCGCTCTGATCGCCGCTGCCTGGGATCGCTGGGATCGCTGGGATCGCCGCTGCCTGGGATCGCTCTGATCGCCGCTGCCTGGGATCGCTCTGATCGTCTCTACCTGGGATCGCTCTGATCGTCTCTACCTGGGATCGCTCTGATCGCCGCTGCCTGGGATCGCTGGGATCGCTCTGATCGCCGCTGCCTGGGATCGCTCTGATCGTCACTGCCTGGGATCGCTCTGATCGTCTCTACCTGGGATCGCTCTGATCGCCGCTGCCTGGGATCGCTGGGATCGCTGGGATCGCCGCTGCCTGGGATCGCTCTGATCGTCACTGCCTGGGATCGCTCTGATCGCCGCTGCCTGGGATCGCTGGGATCGCTGTGATCGCCGCTGCCTGTGATCGCTCTGATCGTCGCTGCCTGGGATCGCTCTGATCGTCGCTGCCTGGGATCGCTCTGATCGCCGCTGCCTGGGATCGCTGTGATCGCCGCTGCCTGTGATCGCTGTGATCGCCGCTGCCTGTGATCGCTCTGATCGCCGCTGCCTGGGATCGCTCTGATCGTCGCTGCCTGGGATCGCTCTGATCGTCGCTGCCTGGGATCGCTCTGATCGCCGCTGCCTGGGATCGCTCTGATCGCCGCTGCCTGGGATCGCTCTGATCGCCGCTGCCTGGGATCGCTCTGATCGTCACTGCCTGGGATCGCTCTGATCGTCTCTACCTGGGATCGCTCTGATCGCCGCTGCCTGGGATCCCTGTGATCACCGTTGCCTGGGATCGCTCTGATCGTCTCTACCTGGGATCGCTCTGATCACCGCTGCCTGTGATCGCTCTGATCACCGTTGCCTGGGATCGCTCTGATCGTCTCTGCCTGGGATCCCTGTGATCACCGTTGCCTGGGATTACTGAGTGTTCAATAATCCTATTAAATAACTTCTGCTACGCTTAATATTAGAAATTTCTAATATGTCTCTCAACATTTCCAACTATATGTTCAGTACTCAAAATTAAGAAATTTTCAGGTTGTGCCCTGAATGTTTCTGTTCGATGTGTGTAATGCAGGAGCACTGAGAATTTCATGCTAAATGTAAACCCTCAGATGTTTTCTTTATACGTAAGTTGCAATAACTTCCTAGGTTTCTCGCAGTCTTAACATCTTTTAAGGTGAATTTTGTTTCACTAAACAAAATATTCCAGGATGTCTGCCCTATCAGAATGCATTTTAAAATTCAAGTGTTGGACAGTTGTGTTTCACATCATTTTGATTGATTTTCCTCAATTAAAAAATGCACTATTGACACTGGGGATATCATTTTTGGAAGAATACTGAAAGTAACAGTTGAATCTTCCACAGCTGATACTGAAAGAAGCAGTTCTGAGGCAATGCTACTCTTTGCAAATGTTAATTCAACTTCCTTGTGCTTACCAGACCCTGGTAAAGATGATCAAACCTTGCTACTCTGCTCATTACTATCATGAGAATACATCTCCAGTTTGCAATGGCACTTGTTGTTTTGTGTCCGTCAACAATGTTATTAATATGATCCCGCCCGCACATTTAAAAGAGGCATGAACTCTCTTTTGTGCAGAACTGCTATTAAATATTTTCTTGCCATGTTTGATGCTGAGAGCTGTTGTTCCCTGAGCCTCCTAGTGCTGTGCTATCAAGCCATCAGCACTAGGTGGCCCTGTTGAGCTAGATCGTACTCCTGAGTATCAGTGGCTTTCATTTGTTCTAGGCTAGGGATCAAAACACATTGGATAGTGTTTCTGCTCCTAATCAATGTTTGGTCTCTTCAGTTAGTGGTGTGAGTGTCATACCGGGTAAAGTCAGAGTTGGGTTCATCTATATAGGCCCCACATGCAAACTGAGTACCTGAACACTTGTCATCGACCAAACTGTGTTCATGTTGAATTGTGTTCAGGATGACAGATATGGAACATGATAAACTAATTTGCTTGTGTACCATTTATAAGTTGGTTGGTACAATGGTTATCGCCCTTAGGTGGGAAATAAGATAATTTCTGTCTTAATTACAAACTTTGGAAATCACCCAGCTGAGTTCTTGGCCCCACATGTGCAAAGCAGATCATTTGTTCTCCCCACTCTGCATTCGATAGGAGGGAAGGTAAAATTGGATGATGTTAACTCGCTCTGATCCTCTCCTTCCTTGCTGCCATTTTAACTGCAAAGCCAAGCTTTTTCTGCTGACGTCTAGGATGTCTCAGAAAAAAAATTCAAAGATAAATAACTCTCAATGCTGCCTTGTTTCTACACATATTTAACTCCGTGCATTTGCTATACATTTGTCAGCCTTCGGAGTAAGCAAAGAAATGAAACCTTATTACACAGCGCTGCCAGTTAAGTCTACCACTGTCTGCCATGACATTGCCGAAAACTGGTTATGACTGCTTGCCCTGCCCCAACAATTACAGTTTTTTAAAGTTATGTAAAGTGAAGTATGTTCCAATACAGTTCAGAAAATTGCTGCTGAAGTGAAGACTGCTCCTTTAAGTGAAATTGATGTTGCAGGTTATCGAAGGATCAAAATTACAGTAAAAGAACCACTAGGCATCAGGATTGACCTGCTTTAGCCTGTACTGCAATACTATTGGTCGAACAGCACAACATTTCGAATGGTCTCTGCTGCATACACAAGGTTTTTTTTGTTCCAAACCATTGCTGGAGGAATCTTCCTGTGTATGGGAACACAGGACCATCAACATGTTATTTGTGGCCATTTGTTATGGTGGTTAAACACAGATGTTGAGTTCTTCGGATCTAAGTGGGATATTTACATTGCAGTGAATAGAGGTGTGTTTGTATATGAAGATTTGCATTTAATTGCTGGATTTTGTTGTCTTTGTGCTTTAGTACATGACAGAAAAACCATTTGATGCAATTCTTGTATCTGACAGTCACTGCCTTCTGTCCATTTAGGTACATACGAACATATGAATTAGGAGCAGGAGTAGGCCACTCGGCCCCTTGAGCCTGCTCCGCCATTTAATAAGATCATGGCTGATCTGATTGTAACCTTAACTCCACGTTTCCATCTCCCCCCAATAACCTTTCACCCCCCCTGTTTATCAAGAATCGATCTACCTCTGCCTTAAAAATAATCAAAGACTCTGCTTCCACTGCCTTTTGAGGAAGAGAATTCCAAAGACTCACAACCTTCTGAGAGAATTTTTTTCCCCTCATCTCTGTCTTAAATGGGTGACCCCTTATTTTTAAACAGTGACCCCTAGTTCTAGATTCTCCCACAAGGGGAAACATCCTTTCCACATCCACCCTGTTAAGATCCCTCAGAATCTTATATGCTTCAATCAAGTCACCTCTTACTTTTCTAAACTCCAGCGGATACAAACCTAGCCTGTCCAAACTTCCCTCATAAGACAACCCGCCCATTCCAGATATTAGTCTAGTAAACCACCTCTACTGCTTCCAACGCATTTACATCCTTCCTTAAATGAGGAGACCAATACTGTACACAGTACTCCAGATGTGGTCTCACCAATGCCCTGTATAACTGAAGCATAACCTCCCTACTTTTGTATTCAATTCCTCTTGCAATAAACAATAACAATCTATTAGCTTTCCTAATGACGTGCTGTACCTGCAAACTAGCCTTTTGCGATTCATGTGCTAGATGAGACGTACCCCTGGCTGTTAAAAAGAAGCAAGAGGGAAAAGAACAGAAGGTCTGACCATCATTTTCTAGTCCTCACTGGATACAGGTGTGGTCCTAGAGGATTGGAGAACTGCTAATGTTGTACCTCTGTTTAAAAAGGGCGGGAGGGAAAGACCGAATAATTACATTCCAGTCAGTCTAACCTCAGTAGCAGGCAAATTATTGGAATCTATTCTGAGACACAGGATAAACTGTCACTTAAAAAGGCACAGATTAATCAAGGATGGTCAGCATGGATTTGTTAAGGGAAGATCTTGTTTGACCAACTTGATGGAAGTTTTTGAAGAAGTAACAAGGAAGATAGATGAAGGTAGTGCAGTTGATGTGGTCTACATGGACTTTAGCAAGGCTTTTGACATGGCAGACTGGTTAAAAAAATTAAATCTCATGGGATCCAGGAAATGTAGCAAGGTGGATACAAAATTGACTCAGGAGCAGGAAACAAAAGGTAATTGTTGACGGGTGTTTTAGTGACCGGAGGGCTGTTTCCAATGGTGTTCCGCAGGGCTCAGTACTGGGTCCCCTACTTTTTGTGGTATATATTAACGATTTGGACGTAAATCTAGGGGGCATGATCAAGAAGTTTGCAAACGACACAAAGATTGGCTGTGTGGTAGATAGCGAGGAGGATAGCTGCAGGCTGTAGGAAGATATTGATGGTCTGGTCAGATGGGGAGAAAAGTGGTAAATGGAATTCAACCCGGAGAAGTATGAGGTGATGCATTTGGGGAGGTCAAACAAGGCAAAGGAGTACTCGATTAATGTGAAAATACTGAGAGGTGTAGAGGAAGTGAGGGACCTTGCAGTGAATGTCCACAAATCCCTGAAGGTAGCAGGACAGGTTGATAAGGTGGTTAAGAAGGCATATGGAATCCTTTCCTTTAAGAGCCGAGGTATAGAATATAAGAGCAGGGAGGTTTTGCTGGAACTGTATAAATCATTGGTTAGGCCACAACTTGAGTACTGTGTGCAGTTCTGGTCACCTCATTACAGAAAGGATGTAATTGCACTGGAGAGGGTACAGAGGAGATTTACGAGGATGTTTCCAGGACTGGAATAATGCAGCTATGAGAAAAGATTGGATAGGCTGGGGTTTTCTCATTGGAACAGAAAAGGCTGAGGGGAGATCTGATTGAAATGTACAAAATTGTGAGGGGCCTGGATAGAGTGGGTGTGAAGGGTCTATTCACCTTAGCAGAGAGGTCAGTGATGAGGGGGCATAGATTTAAAGTGATTGGTAGAAAAATAAGAAGGGTGTTGAGGAAAGATTTTTTCACCCAGAAGGTGGTGGGTGTCTGGAACTCACTGCCTGAAAGGGTAGTTGAGGCAGAAACCCTCAACTCATTCAAAAGGAGTCTTGATATGCACCTCAAGTTCCATAATCTGCAAGGCTACGGACCAAATGCTGCAAGGTGGGATTAGAATAGGTGGATTGTTTTTCTGCCAGCACAGACACAATGGGCCAAGTGGCCTCTTTCTGTGCCTTAAACTTTCTATGATTCTATGACTAGGACACCCAGATCCTTCTGCATCTCAGAGCTCTGCAATCTCTCCCCATTTAGATAAATGCTTTTTTATTCTTCCTGCCAAAATGGACAAGTTCACACTTACCCACATTATACTCCATTTGCCAGATCTTTGCCCACTCAGTTAACCTATCTATATCACTTTGTAGCCGCCTTATGTCCTCTTCACAACTTACTTTCATACCTATCTTTGTGTCATCAGCAAATTTAGCAACCATTCCTTCAGTACCTTCATCCAAATCATTTATATAAATGGTAAAAAGTTGATGCCCCAGCACTAATCCCTGTGGTACACCACTCGTTAAATCTTGCCAACCAGAAAATGACCTATTTATACCTACTTCGTATCCTGTTATCAGAGAGTTAGTTGATTATTGGAGGACACTCGCACAGAGTGGCAAAGAATTTCACTTGTCAATCTTGTACACAACACAAAAATCACCAGCTTTACCTGACGGCTTTTAATTCTGTCTTCATGTTATTGGCAGACAACTGCCTAAATCTAATGTTGTGACATTCCTGAGGTGAAAGCAGCATGAAGAATTCCGTGCCAATATTGTCATTCCGAGAGTCAAAACCGACGCGAGGAATTCATTGAATTCGGTGTAAAGTATAACAAAGCATATGGCATGGTTCCAGCTATCTGAAGCTGGGCGTTAGGCAGCTGGAACAGAAAAAAACACTCTTCACAATTCCAACTGCAATGATTTGTGAGTTTACAGCTGGTTAACAAGTGCTGACAGCAGTGAAGGATCCAGTTGTTTATTCTGATTGAGAGGATGGCTGACTCATGAAAGCTGCAGTGTGAGGTAAATCCTAATGGAAGGAAGCTTTGTTTGCTCAATGTGCAGCTCTTATTCTCTCTGAGTCGTGAGTCTGCAGAACTCTCTTCCCCGGAGAGCAGTGGAGGCAGGGGCATTGAATGTTTTTAAGACAGAGGTTGACAGATTCTTGAGAAACAAGGGAGTCAAAGGTTATCGAGGGTAGGCAGGAAAGTGGAGTTGTGTCCACAAACAGATCAGCCATGATTTTATAGAATGGCAGAGCAAGCTCGAGGGGCCGAATAGCCTACTCCTGCTCCTAGTTCATATGTTCGTATGTCCTCCCTCCCATATCTTACAAGGAGGGATGGCAGATAATATTGCTAGTCCTTCTGAGTATTTAACTAAATCTAAGAGAGTGGCTGTATTGGTTTGAGCCCTTTCTGTTTGCATAAAGTTTGCAATGTGAACATGGTTTGAATTTTGTTAGATTTGAGATTTTATTTCCTGACCTATGGCCCAGACTGTTCTCAGTATAGATATAGTGTTTGCTTTCCTCTCCAAGGGCAACATAAAGCTTTGATTCGAAGGCACAGATACCTCACAGCAACTGACTGTGGAGAAGAAATGTCAGAAAGCTTGTCACCAGATCATTGCGTCCTTGAGGCAGATGATGTGTGGGGATAGGGGGGGAGAAGAGCTGTAACACAGCATTTTACAACTCATGAGATTCTTTTGAAGTGTAGTCACTTCTGTTGTGTAGGAGACATAAAAGTTTATATTCTCAAGATTATAATTCAAGTGAGTATGAGTCATTTATTAATTTTCCAAACAGTTATCATTTAACTGCTCTGATTACGATCACTGGTTATTCCACTGGCTGTTGACAGTGTCAGTCGCTGAGGAATTCTGTTCAGTTGTACTGCAGGCAATGCTTGCCGAGTATGGGGATTTGTTTCCAGTTGAATTTTTAAATGGTTGGAGAACACTGACTGGTTAAAGAGAATGCTTCATCTGGCCCAGGTTGGTCTGATTACAAATGTAGTTAAATCTTGGTGAAGTTTAAAGGCTAACTGCCTAGTTTGAGACTGAAGCAGATTCACTTCCCCAGAGAATTGTTTGAATGAACTGTTTTGTTTAATTCTTATTTGTATTCAGCATTATTGAAAGTTGTGCTCACAGATGCTGCAGTGAGTTTGAAATTCCCCATTGTTTACATGCCAAGAGACATCTAACAATCTGTTTGACATTTAGATACCTGCTCTGGGACTGTTTTAAAACTCCCCAGCCTTGTGTGAGACTGGAATGATTTCTGGTCAAATAGGGAACAGTAAATGCCCTCAACCTGGGGTCAGCAACGTGTCTGTGTATGGTCACCAGTGTATGTGATAAAAATATTCAGATCCCTGGTAATTTTAAATGTCTTTCTCTGAGCCTTGAAAACCTAACAGCTAGATTATTTTAAACCACATGTTTAAAGGCTTGGAGCAAGATATGTAAAATTACGAGGAGCAGGGAGGCGGGGGAGGGGAAGAGAGAGGGAGGGAGGCGGGGGAGGGGGGAAGAGGGAGGGAGGCGGGGGGGGAAGGGAAGAGGGAGGGAGGCGGGGGGGGAAGGGAAGAGGGAGGGAGGCGGGGGGGGAAGGGAAGAGGGAGGGAGGCGGGGGGGAAGGGAAGAGGGAGGGAGGCGGGGGGGGAAGGAAGAGGGAGGGAGGCGGGGGGAAGGGAAGAGGGAGGGAGGCGGGGGGGAAGAAGAGAAGAGGGAGGGAGGCGGGGGGGGGGAAGAGAAGAGGGAGGGAGGCGGGGGGGAAGAGGGGAGGGAGGGAGGCGGGGGGGAAGAGGGGAGGGAGGGAGGCGGGGGGGGGGAAGAGAAGAGGGAGGGAGGCGGGGGGGGGGAAGAGAAGAGGGAGGGAGGCGGGGGGGAAGAGGGGAGGGAGGGAGGCGGGGGGGGGAAAGAGAAGAGGGAGGGAGGCGGGGGGGGGAAGAGAAGAGGGAGGGAGGCGGGGGGGGGGAAGAGAAGAGGAGGGAGGCGGGGGGGGAAGGGAAGAGGGAGGGAGGCGGGGGGGGAAGGGAAGAGGGAGGGAGGCGGGGGGGAAGGGAAGAGGGAGGGAGGCGGGGGGGAAGAAGAGAAGAGGGAGGGAGGCGGGGGGGGAAGAGAAGAGGGAGGGAGGCGGGGGGGGGAAGAGAAGAGGGAGGGAGGCGGGGGGGAAGAGAAGAGGGAGGGAGGCGGGGGGGAAGAGGGGAGGGAGGGAGGCGGGGGGGAAGAGGGGAGGGAGGGAGGCGGGGGGGAAGAGGGGAGGGAGGGAGGCGGGGGGGGGGGAAGAGAAGAGGGAGGGAGGCGGGGGGGGGAAGAGGGGAGGGAGGGAGGCGGGGGGGGAAAGAGAAGAGGGAGGGAGGCGGGGGGGGGAAGAGAAGAGGGAGGGAGGCGGGGGGGGGAAGAGAAGAGGGAGGGAGGCGGGGGGGGGGAAGAGAAGAGGGAGGGAGGCGGGGGGGGGAAGAGGGAGGGAGGGAGGCGGGGGGGGGAAGAGGGAGGGAGGGAGGCGGGGGGGGAAGAGGGAGGGAGGGAGGCGGGGGGGGAAGAGGGAGGGAGGCGGGGGGGGAGGGAGGCGGGGGGGGAAGAGGGAGGGAGGGAGGCGGGGGGGGGAAGAGGGAGGGAGGCGGGGGGGGGGAAGAGGGAGGGAGGGAGGCGGGGGGGGGAAGAGGGAGGGAGGGAGGCGGGGGGGAAGAGGGAGGGTGGGAGGCGGGGGGGAAGAGGGAGGAGGGGGGGGAGAGGAGGGAGGGGGGGGGGGGAAGAGGGGGGGGAGGGAGGGGAGGCGGGGGGGAAGAGGGAGGGAGGGAGGCGGGGGGGGAAGAGGGAGGGAGGGAGGCGGGGGGGGAAGAGGGAGGGAGGGAGGCGGGGGGGGAAGAGGGAGGGAGGGAGGCGGGGGGAAGAGGGAGGGAGGGAGGCGGGGGGGGAAGAGGGAGGGAGGGAGGCGGGGGGGAAGAGGGAGGGAGGGAGGCGGGGGGGGAAGAGGGAGGGAGGGAGGCGGGGGGGAAAGAGGGAGGGAGGGAGGCGGGGGGAGGAGGGAGGGAGGGAGGCGGGGGGGGAGGGGGGAAGAGAGAGGGAGGCGGGGGGGAGGGGGAAGAGAGAGGGAGGCGGGGGGGGGAGGGGTAAGAGAGAGGGAGGTGGGGGGGGAGGGGGGGAGGGGGTAAGAGAGAGGGAGGCGCGGGGGGGGGGGAAGAGAGAGGGAGGCGGAGGGGGAGAGCGAGTGGAGGCGGAGGGGGAGAGCGAGTGGGCGGTGCGAGAGCGAGAGTCAGTGGGCGGGGGGAGAGAGGGAGACTGGGGGGGGTGAGGGGGAGAGCCGGGGGCGAGGGAGAGCTGGGAGAGCCAGGGGTGGGAAGGAGAGTGGGCGGGGGAGAGAGGGAGAGGGGGTGTGGTGAGGGAGTGCGGGGAGAGCAGAAGTGCGGGGGTAGGGAGAGCGGAAGGTCGGGGGGGGGGGCGAAGGAGGGCGGTGGGGCGAGGGAGAGAAGGGGGTAGCCGGAGAGAAAGGGTGGAGCAACACTGGTATCTACTCGACATTGTGGAAAATTGCCAGGTTTGTCCTCACCACAAAACGCAGGACAAATTCAATCCGACCAATTACCACCCTGTCAGTCTACTCAAATAATTCGCAGAATGATGGACAGTGACGTTAACATCGCTGCAGACGTTCCTCAGGGTAGTGTCCTAGGCCCAACCATCTTCAGCTGCTTCATCAATGACCTTCCTTCAATCATAAGGTCAGAAGTGGAATGTTCGCTGATGATTGCACAATGTTCAGCACCATTCGTGACTCCTCAGATACTGAAGCAGTCCGTGTAGAAATGCAGCAAGACCTGGGAAACTTCAGGTTGGGCTGATAAGTGGCAAGTAACATTCACGTCACACAAGTGCCAGGCAATGACCATCTCCAACCAGAGAGAATCTAACCATCTCCCCTTGACATTCAATGGCATCGCCATCGCTGAATCCCCCACTATCAACATCCTGGGGGTTACCATTGACCAGAAACTGAACATATTGTTTGCCTTTGCTCCATGACCTTTTGGTCAGCTATGTGGCCTGGTCCAATCTAGACCTCCTTTGTTATCTCTTGCCCCACCCCACCTCACTTGCTTATAACCTGTGACTTTTCTAATATTTGTCAGTTCCGAAGAAGGGTCACTGACCCGAAACGTTAACTCTGCTTCTCTTTCCACAGATGCTGCCAGACCTGCTGAGTGGTTCCAGCATTTCTTGTTTTTAGTCCAGAAACTGAACTGGACCAGTCACAAAATACTGTGGCTACAAGAGTAGGTCAGAGGCTAGGAATCCTGCGGCAAGTAACTCACGTCCTGACTCCCCAAAGCCCGTCCACCATCTACATGCACAAGTCAGGAGTGTGATGGAATACCCTCCACTTGCCAGGATGGGTGCAGCTCCAACAACACTCAAGAAGCTCAACACCATCCAGGACAAAGCAGTCTGCTTGATTGGCACCCCATCTACAAACATTCACTCCCTCCATCACCGATGA